>NC_062280.1:36212500-37462500 GCF_902655055.1 Lutra lutra | reverse complement strand
GTTCACTCCACAGACATATGACAGCAAGAGGAACAATATCCTTAACTTTTGTTGTTCAAAGAAGTATGAAAATGGTATAGATTATCTAGAATATGGTATCTAATAAAATAGTGTTATTAATACCGAAATTTATTTTTTGAACATTCATTACCCTTGTCCTAGATACTTTTGTACCATGTAAAGCATTTTTACTTTGAACTTTGCTATAGAAATTGCCTTGGCCAAGGTTAAACACTTCAGATTTTTATGTATTTCCAACCTAACAGGTGGAGGAAAACATTAAAAAGATGAAGACACAGAGCTGGGATAGGAAGAAATTGGTATTTTGGTTATACCTGTGCAGTCTCTCACTGCTCGGTGCCAACTTTTCTCAAAGGACCCTTTGCCCCCAGATCTCTGGTACAAATGTAACCAAACTGTGCTTGGCAATGCATTTTAAACTCAATTTCTACTTCTCTAACCTTGCCAGAAAGTTCTCAAGAACAATACAGGTGGTTTTATAAAGGCACAGAGAAAAATGTGAAATGGAAATTAGCATATTATTTTGTGAAATAAATACCAAGAACAGTGATCCGGGGGTCCTAGGTGGCTCAGTCTGTTAAGCATATGCCTTTGGCTCAGATAATGATCCTGGGGTCCTGGGATCGTGTCTCTAAGTCGGGCTCCCTGCTCAGTGGGGAGTCTGCTTCTCCAACTCCCTCTGCCCCTGCCATCCCCCTGCTTGTGTCCTATCTCTCTCAAACAAATAAATAAATAAAAATCTTAAAAAGAAAAAGTAATGTGATCTGTACTCTTTATAATTTGGATCACTGGAGAACCCTATTGCATCAAAGAGACAAACCGATGAAAAAGAGCACTACCCAGTTAGGGAGGCCCCACACTCTGGAAGAGGAGACAGGAGATGGTCACAAGCACTAGCAACTCACAGCCACTTATAGAAGCCACTAGAAAAATGAGCTCCAGCATCACCCAAGCCAAGCCTTTCACAGGTCAGTGATGAGAACAGAGGAGAGGCAAGGCTCCTTTGGATTCCCAGATGCTTGCCTTGTCTGTGCTGGTCACAACACACCTGTGGGAAAAACAGGTTTACAAGTAGTGACCAAAAGGCTGACAGAAATCTGTTGGATTCCTGGCCCTGCCTCTCCACAAACACCCCCAGTCATTGTTTCCTATAGAAAATTCACACACACACACAGCTATCCCTTCGTCTCTTGGGGCCCCATAATATAAAACTCTGTGACTCTCCATCAAGTGAGTAATTCTAATCATCTGACACACGCTCTTCTTTGCTACAGTATTCTAGTTGTCTTCTATATATCCTCATCCTACCAAAAGGCACAACATCCAAATAACCCCCTTAATCATGATTACATAAAACATCTGCAACAAGGTATATTTCCTACACAAATTACTTAACCAAATATTGTTCATATTTAATAGTTTTTTTTAATTTTAGTGCTAGAAACTTATTAACTTTTTATTATTATCTTCAGAGACTATTTTAATAAAGAATGGGCAAAGGAACAAGTAGTCAAGAGTCATTTAAGGATCACATATAGTAGCCGTAAGCAAAAATTAATTATAAAAATAAATGTAAAATTCATTTCCTTATTTACCCAGAAAGTAAGCCAAAGTCTCCACTGTAAATTCATTCCATAAATAAGCTTGCAAGTATGGACTTCATTGCAGCTTTGTTGGTGGTAGTAAAATATATATTTTTTTAAGATTTTATTTATTTATTTGTCAGAGAGAGAAAGAGCACAAGCATGGAGAGCAGGCAGACAGAGGGAGAAGCAGGCTCTCTCTGCACAGGGAGAAGGATGCGGAGCTCCATCCCAGGACTCTGGGATCATGACCAGAGCCGAAGACAGACACCCAAGTGACTGAGCCACCCAGGCATCCCAGTAGTAGCAAAATACTTTAAATGACTTACAGGTCCACCAATGGATACTAGTGAAATCAGAATGCCTCTGTGAATGGAATGCTATGTAGACATAAGAAGTTCTCCGTATGTCTACATATGAATAAACACCATGATATATTTTTAAATATTTTAAAGAAAAAAGATGTGGAACATTACATAGAAAATAAGACTAGCTCAATAAAGACATTTATTTTACCTCAAATGACACCCCTAAAATGAGTAATAACAGTTGCCTCTGTGTAGGAATCAAGACCAGAGTGCACAGTTTCATTGTATATCCTTCTTTTTTTCTGGCAAGTTTTTATTTAAATCCCAATTAGTGAACATACAGTGTAATATTCGCCTCAGGTGAATATTACACTGTAATAATTGATTACAGTGAATATTACAGGTGAATATTACACTGTAATAATTACACTGTAATAATCAGTGATTCATCATTTACGTACAACCGCCAGTGCTCATCACAAGTGCCCTCCTTACTCCCATCACCCAGTTCCCCCATCCTCACCCACCTCCCTCTGGGAACCCTCAGTTTGTTCTCTAGAGTTAAGAGTCTGTTTCTTGATTTTCCTCTCTTTTTCTCCCCTGTTTGTTTGTTTTATTTCTTCAACATCACTCATCATCAGGGAAATACAAATCAAAAGTACAATGAGATATCAGAATGACTAAAATAACAACTCAGGAAACAATGGGTGTTGGCAAGGATGTGGAGAAAGGGGAACCCTCTTGCACTATTGGTTGGAATGCATACTAGTACAGCCATTCTGGAAAACAATATGGAGGTTCCTCAAAAAGTTAAAAATAGAACTACCCTAATATCCAGTAATTGCAGTACTAGGTAAATACCCAAAGGATACAAAAATAATATATGCACCTCAATGTTTATAGCAACATTATCAACAATAGCCAAATTATTGAAAGAGCCCACTTGTCCATTGACTGATGAATGGATAAAGAAGATGTGGTATATCTCTACAATGGAATATTATTCAGCCATCAAAAACAATGAAATCTTGCTATTTCTAACTTTGTGGTTGGAGCTAGAGAATATAATGCTAGGCCAAATAAGTCAGTTAGAGAAAGACAAATATGATCTCATTCATATGTGGAGTTTAAGGAACATTGTATAGGGGCACCTGGGTGGCTCAGTGGGTTAAGCTGCTGCCTTTGGCTCGGGTCATGATCTCAGAGTCCTGGAATCGAGCCCCACATCGGGCTCTCTGCTCAGCGGGGAGCCTGCTTCCTCCTCTCTCTCTGCCTGCCTCTCTGCCTGCTTGTGATCTCTCTGTCAAGTAAATAGATAAAATCTTTAAAAAAAAAAAAAAGAAACATTGTATATCCTGTTAATTTTGGATTTTTACTTTTTGCAAAATGCCCATTTGCTTAGGAGATTTTTGTTGCTCTCCATCAATGAAGCCATAACACCTAATTCATAATCGACCAGTGTTGCCAAGATAACAGCATGGCTTTTCTGTAAAGTTATTTTGAGCACTGAATTACTGTATTTTCTTACAAGTATATAGTTCTTACTATATAGCACTGAATTACTATATTTTATTACAAGTAAAAAGTTACAAATAAGGGCCCTGCTTCTCTTAGAATATTCTTTCCCTTCTCCCTCTTCTTTTTGTTTTAAACTTGCTTAAGCTTCCATTTAGGTTGGCAATTTAATCATGGCGTGTGGAATAGTTACACTGACACTTTCAGAGGTAATACAATTAAGTAAAATGGCAAGAAAATGCCCATCCACAATGAAAACGAAACTTGAAAGGAAATTCTGAAATAATTACCAGAGTGGTGCAATTTGGGGGTCATTTTCTGGGACTGCCAACAACATTCTTCAGTATGCTGAGAAATAAACTCAGCAAAATGGAACTAAATGCAAAGTGGCAAGAAGCCATCATAGAGTGCTTTCATTAAAATCACATCAGAATTTGAAAGCTTCCCTGGGGAGCAGCACTTATCAGTTTTGCTAGGGGATTGGAAACAAAAAAGTTTTTTTATGAGGCAGCACGATGTCATGGTTGGGAGTGTGCGCTCTGCACTAGAACTGCCCAGGTTCAAGTCCCAGCATTGCCACTTTTCCCGGTAGGACTGTGAACCATTTCTCAAATGATCTGTACCTGCTTTCTCATTTGTTAAATTCAGATCGTGACAGATTCCTTGCAAAATTGTTGAGAAGACCAAGTGGTTAAGGATTAATGCACTTAGAACCATGCTTAGAATAGAGTGTTGTATAGACACTGATTATTTGGATATTGGTATGTTTCTTCTATCTGCCAATAAAAATACTTACTGAATTCTCATGCATACTTCACTATAATATGCAGAAACATCAAGTTAAAAAAACAACAACAACAACACTAATTTATCATCAGAAACCTGTGTTTCATTCCATGTCTATCATTTACTTGGTATGTGACCTTGGGCGTGTCACTTAATCTCTGCTTCAGTGATGATGTCTAACTCCCTGGCTGAAAAATGGAGCTAATTCATCTTATTGTCTTGAAAGTCAGAGGCAATTTTACAAAAAAGAAGTGAATACTGATATTGAAATGGTATGCACATGTAAAAATAGTAGTAGTGATAGGAGAAAGTATAACGGAAGAATTGAGTAGGAATAGTAATTATGTTAATTATAGAGGAAAAAAAGGAAAGCACAGAAACTTCAAGAAAGGAAAAAGTCATAATGGTAGCATTCAGTCCTATTTTTCCCAAAGTACTTAAAAAATTTCCATATGCTCTTTTTCATGGTTTAAATATTTGCATAAAGGATATCATGTGATACATACCCTTTTGCAAATATTTTTTACTCTTAGGATGACTTTTTTTCTTTTCAACTTGATATATGCAGGGCTAGTTTACTTATTTTAAATTGCAAATCGACTTGCTTTGTATTAATACAACCTTTATTTATTTGTGACCTTGACGGACAGATTTTATTTTGCTATTACAAATCGCACTGCAATGAATATGCTTGCTCATACAAGTATCTTCTGCATATGTGTAAGATTTCCTCATGACTAATTTCCTAGGAATGGAATTCCTGGGTTATAAGGCATATTTATGTACACTTGTATTAAATTTTACCAAATTGCTTCCTGGAGTGGTCATCTGTCTTATGAAGCATAGAACGCAAAAATATTTTATATTTTATAATTTTTTCCTGGATATTTATCCTTAAATAAAAGGTCACTGTCAAGGGCACAGAATGACATATAAAGAACCAATCAGAAATGGCAAAGCAAGGGATTGAATCAGAGAGGAGCTCTTATCTCACCTATGCCTAAATGGGCAAGAGGAGGGAGCAGGTACCAGTCACAATGTTACCGAGGGCCATCCGACAGTGTCTCTCATGGAGAAACAGAGTCAACCCTTAACAGGAAAAGAATCCAGGGTATGGGTACCCCAACATCACTCTTCACCATCCTACAAACAGCTGCCAGTGTCGTTCATCAACCTAACTTAGTAAGAAGTTAGAGAGAAGACGTTGATACAAAACTATAAAAGTTAGCAGGATGGACATAATGTGAGTATGTGGCTAGGAGATCAAAGCTACCCAGGGTATAAATCTCTTATATATTGCAATTATTTTTATCCTTTTAAAAAATCCCACAGAAATCCTTCTTCGTCAATGACTTTGCATGGACACTCAGGTAAACAATGAGGATTTGTTATGTCTCTAGAAATGTCATTTAAAAAATATAAATACATACCAAAGAGTCCTTTGTTTATCTGAATAAATAAACATTCAACACCAGCCACATTACTTACTTGGACAGAAGGAAGTCACACCATCAGAAAATGGAAAGCATGATCTTATTTGTCCTTCTCCTTCAAGGTCGTTATAACTGAAACTAGGCTTTTTTAATTTAAACTTATTTAAAACCTATCCTATCTTATAATCTGGGAGAAATTATTGGTTTTCTGGCTTATTTGGTCTTTGGAGACATATTCAAATGTTAAGCATAATTATAGCCAAATCTTGCTAAGATTACAAATTATATCTAATTCATCTATAATCTAAGCCAAAACATACAAAACATCTAAATGTAAACATATTTAGCATGACTTCCATTTTGTTTTTACAGAAGTTGACATAAAATTAATAGTATTCTTGCATGCTCTTTATAAAATGCATATAGGCAATTATTTTAATGCGTGATTGAACTAGGGAGAGGAAATGAGTGATTTGATAAAGCTACTGCAAGTTCCTTAAAATATGTCCTTGAACAAGGGGAGATGGAGAGGAGAAGGGAGTTGAGGGAAATTGGAAGGGGAGGTGAACCATGAGAGACTATGGACTCTGAAAAACGATCTGAGAATTTTGAAGGGGTGGGGGGTGGGAGGTTGGGGGCACCAGGTGGTGGGTATTGTAGAGGGCACGGATTGCATGGAGCACTGGGTGTGGTGCAAAAATAATGAATACTGTTATGCTGAAAAAAAATAAATTAAAAAAAAATTAAAAAAAAATATGTCCTTGAAATAACATCCAAGTTTGAAGACCTATTGAATATCTAAGTTATTTGCATACTCATTCTTAAAGTAGAAATGGGAATTAGTCCAATCATTCAAGAGAATAATTTGTTGGGGCGCCTGAGTGGCTCAGTGGGTTAAAGCCTCTGCCTTGGCTCGACGTGATCCCAGGGTCCTGGGATGGAGCCCCGCATCGAGCTTTCTGCTTGCCGGGGAGCCTGCTTCCTCCTCTCTCTCTCTGCCTGCCTCTCTGCTTACTAGTGATCTCTGTCAAATAAATAAATAAAATCTTTAAAAAAAGAAAAATAATAATTTGTTAATATTTACATCTGCTATAAAATAGGCACGAACTTCAACTCACAAGTTTCACTTTTGGGAATTTGTCCTAAGAAAACAATTAGATGCTTAGACCAAGATTTATGCACAGAATTGTTTATCCATGGTGAAAATGGATGAGAAGGGGTTTCAAAGAAATAATGCAAGAGAATTTTCCAGGGCTGAAAGTCAACACAAATGATCAAAATGAAAGGAACGCTAAACAGAATGAATACCAAATACCCACAGCTCACATGCCATGAATATTCACAACTTCCTGGATAAAAATAAAATCCAAAAAGAGTCCAGAGGAGAAAAGGTGTTGTCACCTTCAAAAGAACGAGAGTCAGCCTAGGTTCACTTCTCACTAGAAAGCACCCAATGCTTGAAAACGATGGAAAGGGAATTTGAAAATCTGGAGGAAATGTAACTCTCAACCTATTATTATCTACAAAACTAAATTTCCAGTCAAATGCAAGAATAAAGAATGAGAGCACAGACAGATGCCTTGTCTCAAGCTTCTGACCTACCAAACCGTGAGCACCATTTCAGGAGAAAAAAAGGAAAAATATCATACATTGACTTTAAACAGGAAATTAGTTAGACAATTCAGAAATGTCTGAGTTTGTTTGCAAAAGGCCAGGTTAAACTTTCCGCCATCATGGACAATTGGGATTTGCGAGGGAAGTTAAATTCAACTGTAAAAAAGTTATTTCCTTTTTTTGTTTTTATGCCTCTGGGTGTGTGACTTGTGAAATTCATAGCTATTAATATAACCGTTGCTAATAGCAATTATTTCTGAATGCTTACTATCTGCCAGATACTTTGGTAAATCCTCCAATATATAATCATGTCAAATTCTCATAAATTTTATGGGATTTGGGTATTATGATATCCATTTTATGGAGATAAACTAAGGTCCAGAAATATTAAGTGATTTTCCTACAGTCACCATTTAGGAAGTGGTGACATTGGAATTATAACCAGATTTTTGGGACTCGCAAACCCATCATCTTAAACATCAGTGCAAAACCTAGCCAAAGCCTAACCGATTATCCTTAAGAAATAATAGATAACTTCCTCCACCTCCAAGCAAGTCAGTGCTTTCTCTAATACTTACAATTTTTGTTGACAGAAGTAATTAAAATCTTTTCATTCCTGTAACTCCACAACCTTCCAGGTATTGTCCTTTTAAATTCTCTCCCCAAAGCTATATGACTCATCTCTTCAAAATCTCTTCTTCACTGACACCTAGGGGAGAGAAAGACCATTTTCAATTAGACCCAACACTCCCTGTTCTCTGCTGATAAGACTGGAGAGTAAGTACCGGTGTAAGAACATTCTGAGTTGGCTAAATTCCTCTCACGGGCATCTTACACCGCTAAAACCTTCCCCCAAATCCTGGGAAGATGCTCGAAGGACAATTGTATTAGCAGAAAAAAAACGATGAAAGGATATTTCAGTGAAAGAGAAATATTGTTCTTTTCTACTAATAAAAGCAAACACTGAACTGCAGGGAGCTCAAAATACATCTGACATTGAGTATAGTCCACTGTAACAATGTGACAATGTAACACTGTAACACTGTATCAGGCCATTTAACTTCTATGAATATTTATTTAGATAGTGATCAGACTGCAATTTCTTCCCACTGTTACCCACCTTTCTGAACTCAAACCCCATCAGCAACCTGGGATGACAGATGTGGGCAGTTCTATAATGATTTCCTTTATACCACATAAGCCCAATGTCAGAGGTAATTTGAAGTTCAGGCTCACTGCTAAACTGAACGTCATCTGGGTGTCTCAATAAGGAATTAAACTCACAGCTGAAGGTTGCTCGGTCACTGTCCATCTTATTCTCTACTCTTAATTTAGGACATTTAATTTTGTTCCTGCCTATAAATAAGCTAATATTGTAAAAAAAAAAAAAAAATGCAAGTTTGTGATGGTATCTAACCAAGAAGGAATGCACACTTTGTTTCTCTAACTTACTTCATTCCATCTTTAATTACACTCTCAAAGCATGTGTCAGATACAATCATCTAGACCATTTAAAGACCCTTCTTTTCTGTTCCTCAACTCTCTGCTCAGGGGGGACCCTTATAATTCTTTCTACTGTGTCTGGGTGTATTTACTCTTATATATCCTAGAACATTGACAGTCATTGATTGGGAAGCAGGTGGCACTTCCCTGCACTTGGGCAGGAGTTATTTGTCCAAGTCATTTTCTTACAGTTGACATACAACATTGCAGGAGTTTAAGGTGCATAACGTAGCAATTGAGCAAGTGTATACAGTGGTATTCTCACAAGTGTAGGTGCCTCTTGCAGTCATCTACTAATGCACCTAGGTGAAGAGCTTTCCAAAGCAATGTTTCAGGTATTCCAGAAGTCTCTCCTGTGCTCTACAAGGAGACCTCCAAGCAATCTGCCTCACTACCATTTCCCATTGCTTGCTCCGTGGGCTTCATGCTCTTCTTTGGTGTATACTTTGCCCTCTAGGGGCTTCCCAGTCTTCCGGCAGCCCTGCCTCTCCTTGAAGGATTACTGCTTGAACTGACCAGTTTCATCACAAATATTCATGGAGCACCTATGAGTGTCCAGCACCGTGTACATATCAGAGATGGAAGAAAATTTTTTTCCCTTCTGGGTCCTACATTTCAGTGAAGGGTGCCAGAAAATATTACTTAAAACTAACTCTCCCCATATCCCCCGGGAAATCTCTCCATAAAAGTAAAAGAGAAAGAAAGCGCTTTTATTATTAAATAGCCATTAAACCATAATATGTTGCCCATCAAAGTCAATCCACTACAGTCATAACAATGATGGAAACAAATCACGCCCCCTTATGCCGTAAAGCCGATACAACCCATTACATGCATGTTCACAAGATAAATAATAACTGGTCCTCAAGTAGGAGGAAATGAAAGCAACACTTGTCATATAATCTACCCTATATTTACTTGGTAATTGGGATAGTCACCTGTGTTCGCCAATGATTTTAAAAAATAACTTTCTCGGGGCGCCTGGGTGGCTCAGTGGGTTAAGCTGCTGCCTTCGGCTCAGGTCATGATCTCAGAGTCCTGGGATCGAGCCCCGCATCGGGCTCTCCGCTCAGCAGGGAGCCTGCTTCCTCCTCTCTCTCTGCCTGCCTCTCTGCCTGCTTGTGATCTCTCTGTCAAATAAATAAAATCTTAAAAAAAAAAAATAACTTTCTCATATCTCTATGACCTGAAGTACTTTGCAACTTGGAACTAGACACCAGCTAAAGGTAAGGGTCTTCTCCTCCCAGAAAACTAGGGTCTATGGGCTCTACCTTCCTTGGAGATTGCATTGTGAAGAGATGGCTCCCAGATCCTTAAGGAAGCCTTCCAAAGTCTTAAATTCGCAGGAGGCTTATTTAGCTTTTAAAAAGATTTACACACATTTCAAAGAGGCAAGGAAAGATCTCACAATTCCAAGTTCTTTAAAGTAAATGTCTTAAAAAGAGGGAGGGAAATTCTCTTCCCTCATTTTCAACAGAGCGAATTAAGTTTCTTATTTTTAATTTATATTTGCCTGATAAACAGAGATAGGCCATCAATAAATGGACTAACGAATGAATAAACATACTTAAACCTCAGAAAATTTTCAAAGGAATATGCAATTGTAAAAAAAATTAAGTAAGTTAATGCATCTTAAAGGTACATCCTTGAGGTAAGCATCAGGGATGCACTGTCTGAGCAAGTGACATTTGACCAGGGACCTGAAAATTCCAAGCACAGTGAGTACTAAGGCCTTAAAAAGGATCAAGATTGAGTAGTTCAATAGACTAAGGGGGTAAGGATAAGTAGGCTGGAGTAAAATGTGGGGAGAGGAGAGGAATAAAGGTGAAGAGGAAGATGCGGGCAAGATCCTGAAGACTTCTAGGCCTCCGCATGGTGCTGAGATTGTATCCTGGTTGTAGAGGGATTTGCAAGTAGAGGAAAGACATGATCTAATTTATGCTTGGGAAAGATGCCTAGCCGCCCTGTAGCAGGTTGACTGCTTGGAATTTGTGATGGTCGTTGGAGAGACGTGTTGAGAAAAGAGTGGGGACAGCAAGTAGATATAAGGCTGTTGTGGAACTCAAACAAGCAAAGCATTTGCAAGGACCGGGGCTGGGGTAGTGGAGGTGCCGAGTAGAGTGACAGGTTTGCAATGTAGTTAGAATCAGAGAACTTATGCGTGAACTGGCTGTGCCCTGTGTGATGCAGGGCAGGAGCGAAAGAATGGAATTAAGCATGTTTTCAATACTCCCGGTCTGAGAAATGTGGTAGGTAATGGTGCCATTTATGAAAATGGTGTGCAGTTCGAGGGAGCTACAGTTGGCAGAGAGAAGTATGGTGTGCGCATCAGGCATTCAGTGGCAATCAGAGACTCTGAGGCTATGAGGGGGATGTGTATTTGCACTTCCTGCTCCACATTTGCTGTGATTTAATATTCCCAGGGGCCACTGCGAACTCTGCTGTACACCTATGCACTCTAGGTATCAAGGTTACAGAATATTCTGTTGCCTGTAGGTGGTAGACAAATCTCTATTTTTGCTGTCACTTCCCATTTATCAGGCTCAAAAGCAATGTGTCATAGAACTCCCTGTACTGACAAATATGAATTAAAACCAATAAACTAAAGTCAACCTCACCCCTCCTGCTCACTATAGTTTCTGCCTGAATCAAGGCTTGTTTAGCCAGACGTCTTTTCCTTCTTGGCGAATTCGTCCATGTTAAGTTCCTGTACGAGGCACGTTCTGGCTCAGTGGGATCTATTCTCTGGGTCGTGTAAGGCTAACTCAAGGTTTTGACAGAGTTGAGATCCTTCTGGGTACGAATATGTTTCTAAGGATTATGACCATTCCGGTTGTTGGCAGAATTCAGTCCATGGGGTTGTAGGACTTCACTCTGCATTTTAGCTGGAGAAACAGCTTGATGTCACTCTCAGCTTCTAGAAGCAGCTCACATGGCTCAGCTTGTGTTCCTGTCCCCTGCCTTCAAAACCAGCCATGGAGTCCTTCTCTTCCCTGAAATCTCTTTGACATCTCCTTTGGCTCCATCTTTTCTCTGCTTACCTCCTCTGATACCCTCTTCTGTAACCAGCTAAAAAATATTCCCTGCTTCTAAGGTCTTTTGTGATTAGATTGTGTGCATCTGGGTAATCCAAAATACTCTATTAAGAACCCTTATGAGGTAAGCTTTAATTCCATCTGCAAAATCCTTTCAGAGGGATTAGGTTCATGTCCAACTGAATAACTAGAGAATGGAAATTTCAGGGGAAATCTTCTGAGTCCTGCCTATCCAGTTCCTCAGTTTTAAAGGTTTTTTTGTTTTTGTATTTTGTTTTGTTTTGTTTTTTGAGCTTGTATACCATCTCAAAGGACAAACTGATTAAGAACAAAGGGCACCTACCACACTGCCTATGACCTAAGTAAGTTGATTGGCCAACATCATTTCCTTTACGTTAAAGGTTATAGTCTGTTGAGTTCCTTGAAATCACCCACCCTACAAACAGGAGTTATTAAGAAAGGATCTAATAAACTTCGAGAACAGACTGATTAATCAGATTTAGATGGATTGAGTAGTTTTATTTGTTGCTGTTAGTTTTAGTGCCCACAATTATTAGGCATATTTAAGTTATAACAAAGAACAGGGGGGAATGGAAGAGAGGTGCGGAAGAGGCAAAATATACTTGGGCTTCCACTTTAACAATGAATGGCTGTGACGGCTTTGAAGCCTGAAAGGTGAGGGGCTTAGCAAAGTCCCACGGTCCTTTGAGTTCCAACTGTGCAGCCGCCTTTTGAAATGATGAACAGTTGCCAACATGGTATTTAGAAACCCTAGAGAACTTTCTTACTCCCTTTCACCTCAGTCTTTCAAAAATCTTTTTGAAATGAAGGCAAGTACCAAAGTCTGATAAAGACAACTGTCCCTGCGTTTGAATGAATTTTTATCTAGTCTCTAATAAATCTCAAGCACTATCTTGAAATTATCTTAAAGATCCAGATCATTCTGTGGGGTGATGGGGAAGTCTGTACCTAAAACAGAAATAATACCTAGTGACCGGTCCAGGTCTGGATGACCATGCCAACACTCTCTTTCCTTTAATAGTTCTGTGGAAGGCAGACGATCCCTCCAAAAGTGCCAATGGTATTCAGGTTTGATAAGAGGCAAGAGAATTCCAAGTGTAAACAGTTAAATAATTTCAACTCTTGTTGATGTTTAAAGAAAAATACAATGAGCATACAGGCCTATTGCATTTTTGTTTTCAAAAGACATTTATTTATTCTCTTAATGGGCAGAAGAGGTATGCTGTCCTTTGTCATAAGTATTCAATGGATTGTGTAATCAGTAGGAGTTCTTTCTCTCTCCCACCTGATGATGAAAGTTTGAGAATTATTCGTAGGTTATCCATTTGTAATCCAAGTTCACAGAGAGCCTTGTGTTCTCACATAAAGATAAAATTCAGTCAGGAAAAAAAAATGCTTTGCGTACTTCTGTTTCTCACTGTTTCCTTTCTCTTGGCCTCCCTAAACACTTGCACTCAAGAGCTTTTACAGGTTAATAAAAGGAAACAGGTCTGTAGTGGTAAATAAATGTGACTCCATCATATAAGCAGACACGGTAAAGCTTATCCTCTGGGGACTGTGTCCAGATGAAATTATATATGAACTCATTACCTATTTGTGAAGAGAGAAGAGGCAAGCAACATGAGAGCAACAAAAGAAGGTTGTTAGGTAGGTTTATATTATTTTATTTTAGTTTTTGGCTCCCAGTGCTCATCCTTGGCCCTAGAGACAATACCATGACTCTTCTAGAGAAAGATAGAAATGAGACCTAGGAATACTCACTTCGTTTTTTTGTTTTGTTTTGTTCTGTTTTGTTTTTTAAGAAAGGCAGATGGCCACATGCAGCGTATGTGTCTGGAGTCTTGGAAGCTTGACTAGCCTCTGTTCTCCTACAAATGGACCTTGAGAGCTTGTTTGGAGGTTCTAGCAAGGGAACATAGCTACTCATATGCCCTTGACCCAAGAATGGTCCTTCTCTATCAGGGAAGGTTGTCCTCTTCCACTGGCTGCACAGTTTCTGGAGGGAAGCACCTGGAGCCCTGAGGGAAGACGAGGATACCAGCCAGCCAGCCAGATCAGATGCATCAAACTAGGCCATCAATGGGGTGACAGATGTCACATGTAGAGGAGACTGACATTATCTTAGATCCATTTGCCTTTCTTTACTACCTCCATAAAGCCTTCAGGATTGGAATCTACCAGGACCCTGAGTAACATTGGTGCTGAGGTTTATCAACTCAGGAGAAAGTGTTCCATTCCAAAACCCAGGCAAGGAGAATTATACAACATCATGATCTTTGCATGTAGCTCCAAATGCAAGATAATAAGAAAGGACTTTTTTCAATGATCATTATTAGACATGTGTCTTTATCTTGCATTTATTGACTTCTGACTCTACAGAATTTCTTACACTTGTTCACTAAGATAAACAAATAAATGACCTCCACTCAAGCAGGATAACCCCTACTGGGGGAAAGATCGCATCTAAGATGTGATCTACAGGTAACATACAGGCAAATGCTATGGAAGTAGAGAGAAGCATTTGATGACATAAAACTGGGGAGACAAGAAAAGGTTTTGTGAAGGAGATGGCAACAGGATTGAACCTTTTCAATTATATAACCATAGATATATGTGATTTGAAAGATTGGAAAGAAGGTAGTCCTGATTTGAAATTAGCGACAGCATGTTTCAGATACGCAAAAAGCACTTTGAGTGCTAGCAAATTACAAGTGTGTCTGTTGGTGTGATGGTTAATTTTATGGTCAACTTGGCTAAAACACAGTGTTCAGATTTTGCTCAAATGTGATGTTGATGTAAAGGTATATTTTAGATGAGACAACATTAAAATCAGTAGGTTTTGAGTATAACAGATTACCCTTAATCAAGTGGGTGCATTCAATCAGTTGAAGGTCCTAAAAGAAGAGCAGAACTTCCCTAAGGAAGAGGGAATTCTGCCTTCAGACTGGCCTGAATCTAGCTGGAGCATCAGCTCTTCCTAGAGTCTCCAACTTGCCATCCTACCATGCAGATTCTGAATTTACCAGCCTCCATGATTGCATGAACCAATTATTTAACCCCTCTCTTTCTTTCCCTCTCTTCTCTCCCTCTCTCTCCCTCTATCTTCTCTCTCTTTCCTCACCACACCCAATCCCATCTGTTTCTATATCTGTTCTGCTTTTCTGGAGGACTAACACAATTGGGAATTTTTCAAGTAAAAAAGAGAAAAATTGTGGAAGAAGAACCTGGGAAGTACACGGGAGCTCTATCTTGTCCTGCCTGAGATTCTAGTCTAAGGAACCTACTCTTTATTATATGATATACTAAAGCCACTCGGATTTTTAAGCAGAGGATTTTGGTGATGAGTTAACAATGTTGGTATTATAAAGGGTGATTTTTGAAAGCACTGTTAACTAGAAAGAGTAGTAACGGTTTGGTTATTACTAAATAATTAATAATAGTTTAGTTTGTTGAAGGTCCGGAAAAGGGTATTAGTGATTGAGAGGGAATGGTAGTATGGGAATTTCTGAAGTTTGGGGTCTCCAGTAATAAATATTATGTAGGTCAGAGTCATTTAATGGCACCACGTCAGTGGAATTTAGGGATTTGGGATGGCACAGAGTGGACATACTGTGAAGTTATTACTAACTTCCACTTCCACAGTTGAAGGCCACATGTTTGCCATCCAGTTCCTCCAACTCCTCCAGTAGCAGGAATTCAACATCTTGAAAGTGTCATCTAGATCTTTCTTACAGGAACCCCAAAACCAATTTGAACAAGCTGCAGCTTCTACCCTCCCACAGTTTTCTTCTGTTGCTACTTCTCTTCTACTCAACTTCCTTATTTTAAAATTCCTACTTAAAGCCTACTTGGAGAAGCCAAATTTACTACTGTCTAGGTTTATAAAGTTAGCTTGTATGCCAAGATGCTACCCCTGGAGTCTCTACTTACAATCCTTGGGATACCAAAACACCATGCAAGCACAAGTAGGGACAAGAGAGACCCCTTACTCAGTTTATTACATCCCCTGTCTTTTGGGGACACAGGAGCAGATTCCACAAAGTCCCTCATAAAAAGATTTGTCAGCTTCTGCTTCTTACTCCTATTTGTCCTTAAAATGTTCAACACCATCCCATCTAGTTTCTCATGATGGAGTTTTCTTCATTAAATCTATTTCCACTACAGTTTAAAAGATAAATATTCTCTTTTTATTTATCTAGTAGTCACTTTTTAATTTTTGAGTGACATATTGAACCAAACATTTTTATCAGCATGCAGATAAAAATCTCATTTCTATCCTAAGAGAATAAACAAATATGAATTCAAGCATTGTAAAGCAAAGATTTTTCACTGAAGACATTTTAATATAATATAGAAAAAATAGAAAGAATCTAAATGTGTAAGAATATCAGAGTTTTCTAAAGCAAATATATGGTCCAATTAAATTGAAAATGTTAAATAAATGTTTATACACTTTTATGATGTGTAACCATAAAATCATGATAATAATTTCTTAAAATAATGAAGTGGAAAATCATTTCTAAGAAATATTTACTGAGAAATTCAGGACACAAAATGGCACATGTTATTTAATTATAAACATGCATATATGTGTCTTTATATATTTTGTGGCAAATTAAATACTTCCTTATATTATAAGTAACAAGGTTGAACTAAATATACCAAATGAAGTAATGATGATCTCTCTTTGGTGAGATAGTTTTTTGTTTACCTAGTTTTCAGCTTTGCACATCAATCATATATTACTTTCATAATCAGGGAAATGTAATCAATGTAATTTTTAGGAAGGGCCAGGTTAAGAGAAAGTAGTGGAAGGGATAGTTGCTCTGAGTGATTGCTCTCATTATATCAAAAGAGGAATCATATAACCACAACATGAGTGGTATGTTTTTAATAATTCACACATTATTCATCAATCTCCTACTTTGTGGTGTCTCTACAAAGGGTTCCAGATACACCACACAAGGCCAACCACCATCATGCAGTGAGAGAGGCAGTGGACCGTGGTGAAGTCAGACACGTGAATGTTAAAGCTCTACTTGGTGTTGCCACTGACATGATCAACGAACTTGACAAGGTTCTTAACCTCTCTGCATCTCAGTTTCTACATCTTTGAAATGGAGAAGTAATCTCGACCTTGCAAACACTTTGAAAAAAGTAAAATATAAAATAATGTATGTAAAGAGAATAGCTCATTACCTAGTGCATAGTTTTGATTAACAGCAACTTTAAAAGTAGTTGAAGTCATTACTCCTTCTACTATAAAATTAACTTGCTATTATGATGCCACTCTGCAAGATATGGGGAGGTAAAATTTCAGGTAAAAATCATTATGATCATCATCAAAGTAATAGTAGTAATAATGTTAACATCAGTTTGGGGGTTGGCTGAATGTTTCTCCATATTGGGATGCTGTATATACAACACAAGGAGTCAGCATTTTTGTTTGGAAAAAAAAAAAAAAAGAGAGAGAAAAAGAAAAAGAAAAAAAGTCAAAAAAAAAATAATAATAATTAACGGAACCAGAGGTTATAACTAAAAAAAGGACCATCTGATATTGATAATTTATTTAGATAAATAATTCAGTTTTATCTGTCTAAAAAGAGAGAACAAAAGCTTTTAAAATATTATTAACTCAAATCTCATGCAATGAAGTGAAAATAAAACACACAAGTGTAACCACTAATTGGAAGCTATTTCAGCAAGAATGTCTGGAGGCTATCAGGCTGGCAGTGTTTACAACATTATACTGTACATTATCATGCAGCGGGGGACAAGAAGCTCTAGGGGTTAGGTGCTTGCCTAGTGGTCATGAGGTGTAGCTGCAGCTGAGGGCACAGAAGAGAAACTACTGATTGCTAAATCTTTGTTTGTGTTTTTTTTTCTTTTAATATTTATTTATTTATATTGAGATAGAAAGAGAGAGAGCACATGTGCACTTGCAAGAGTGGGAGGGGCAGAGGGAGAGAGGATCTCAAGCAGACTCCACTCTGAACGCGGAGCTTGACATGGGACTCCATCTCCCCTGCCTGAGATCATGACCTGAGCTGAAACCAAAAGTCAGACCCTTAACCCACTGTTCTACCCAGGTGCTCCCTGTTGCTCAATCTTTGTGATTCTATCTATGCCCATATTAATTAATGTCTACTCATTTGGTAATGACTAAATTATTTCTGTTATCTCTTGTTTTCTACATGAGACTATTAAAAAATTATTGTAGGGGATGATATCTCAGATAAAAATATATATATAACCACTCAAAAGAGAATGATTTTCAAAGCAATGAAATAAATAAGGTACACATAAAGAAGAGGGTAACATTTATTTTCAAAACTACATAATAGCACAAAAAAATAGATCCTCATGTCCATTTTAGAAGTAGGACACTGAGTCTCAGAGAATTCAAAGTTCTGCAGCTACTTAGTGGCAGAGGCAGAATTCTAGCTTTCATTATGAAGTGTCTGACTTCCTACAAAGGTCTTAATTATTTTTTTTTAAACTAAAGTATAAAATGCCTGAATCTTGCTATCTGTATGGCTGACAGGTGTGGGTGGACAACACAGCTCTGCATTTATAAACATGTGAGACAGTGAGTAAGCAGATATATTCACCAGTTTTCTAGCCTGCTAAACCTGCCAATTGTTTGCAAAACGTTCACATGCCCCTGACTGTCTTTGATCTTGGTATTATTAAATATCTCAAAAACTAAATTGCAAAAAACAAAACAAAACAAAACAAAAATATTTGAAAAAGATATTTGAAGAAAATATCTTCAAACCGAGTAAAACAATAGCTGCTATTTCATTGCCCATACAATCATAAACTGTTCCATGCATCAAGCGAATTCACACAGAATATTAAGAGTAAAATAATTTGCAGCCTTTGGGATTTCCTTAGAATCCAGTGAATCACCCATGGCCAAATACGAGGACAATCTGTGCTCTCTATGGGCATGCCAACATTGCATGAATAGAACCAAGAGTTCTGATGATACATCCAATTTTTTTCTGGATGATGGAAATTATTTCATGAGAAAAATTGAAAAGAGAAGAGAGCAATAGCTTTTAAAAACCCAAACTGAAGCCAAATTCACTTTGTTTCACTGCTAGATGTTTATTTGAGCACAGTAAAAAAAAAAAATTAAAAAAAAATATATATATGATTCTTCTCAGTTTCCTTTGTATTGTTCCTGTCCTTATTCACACACCGCCACCTCTTGTCTTGCTGAAACACATACATGATGATTTGAAGAGATTGTATAGCTCTTTAATTTCAATAGATCATAATAATATAGGCCACTATTATTTGGGTTTTATCTTACTTGAAGAATAACACAATGGTAAGAAGCATGGTTTCTGGCATTAAATTGTCGCTGTTTGAATACTGTTCTGCAATTTGCTAGCTATCCGACCTCCAGCTCAGATTATTCATCCTCTTGTTCCTTTAGCTCTTCTGGGCTGTGAAATAGTGATAAAGTGTTGCAAAAATCAAAAGTTAACATTGTATATGATTAAACACTTAGATTTTCATTTTGGACTAGGACAGACTGTTTGATCTCCTACAAACACCCTTGCTGAAAGCAACTATAAAAGCTGGATAAAATTAATTTAAAAACCATTGGAATGTGTCAGAAGGCAGTCAGGACTTGCCACGTCAAGATTCCAAACAGAAGAGAGACCCACCGAGGTGAAGAAGACCTTCTACACAGCTTTTAACACTCAGAGGTTTGCTGACTCTCAGCTCAGAGCACAGAAAGCAAAAAGACAGTGTTTCCCTGTGGTGTACAGCGCCCTCCTTGGGCTCGGGGGGGGGGGGGGGGGTGGTGAGTCCTGCAGCCTACCACCATGGCCAGGACACCAGAGGCCAGAATGACAGCAGAATTGGAACTTACAAAGAAGTGAGCAGCTATTCTAAAATCAATTCAGCCTTGAAGTATTTCAAAACTCCTCTAAGATGCACAGGAAATGAAAGAAAAAATGAAATGAAAAAATTATAGAAGAAATGCTCAGAAAAGAAGCAGAAAGCTAAATAAAGATCTAAGCCAAATGTTGACAGCCTTGGGGCACTAGGAAAATGAAAATTAAGCTTTAGAGCTGTCAGTGAGGGGTTCAGGATTTTAACTCTAAGAGTATGGGCAAACGAGGAAAAGCAAGCATCAAGGACAACGTGGTTTTATGCCAGTCTTCTATCTGACTAGTAGGAAAAGCATGCCCCTTGAGGAAGGACATCTACAAGTTTTTACATACAGTGTTCAAGATTAAATTCTTTAAAAATACCAGTCATGCCAAGAAGCAGAAACAAAAAGCTGAACACTAATAAAAAAAGACTAAAAGACTATAGATGTAGAAACAGCATTGAAAGTTATCTCCATATTGCAGCTATCAGATACAGATTTTCAAATATTGGTAAGTACTATTTTTAAAAACAGATGAATGTGGAAAATTTTGCCTCAAAGCTGGAAATTCTTTTCGAAAGTGAATTCCTGTAACTAAAGAATTCAATAGCAAATGAAAAATTCAACAGATAGTTTTAATAAGAGGAAGGACTAGAGAGAGAATTAGCGGAGAGGAAAACATGGCTGTCTGAGTTTGGAGTAGCTGCCAGAACAAAATCTCATACTGGGCTGGGGTTAAACAACAGACATTTACTTTCTCATGGTTCTGGAGCTAGAAGTCCACTGTCAGTAGGTCTCATCTTGTCTGGGCCTCTCTCCTTGTTTGGAGATGATCACCTTGCTGTGTCCTCACAGATTTGTTCTGAATGTAGGTGCCCCCTGCTGGTGCCTCTTCATGACTCCAATGTCCTCTTCTTACAAGGTCTTATGTCAGATGAGGGCCCACCCTTATGGTCTTTTTTTAACTTGATCACTTCTTCAAAGGCTCTGTGTCCAGACCTAGTCATATGCTGAGGTTACAGGGGTAGCGCTTCAACATTTGGATTTTTCAGTGCAAAACAATAGATTAATAGAAAGTATCTAGAGTGAAGTAAAAAGAAACCAAATAAAGCAAGATACAAGAATAAATAAATAAAAGGAGCATAAGAGACACACGGGGCATGGTGTGTAAGGCTACCACTCTTATAAGGAGGCTTAGTGGAAAAGGTGGGAGAGATATAGCAGGAGTGCTATTGGAAGACATCATGGTCAATGCAATTTCTAAAACTTATAAAAGATATTATACTGCTGTTACATGAATTTCTAAACTGTCCCAGCATAAATTCAAAGCAAAGCACCTCTTGCTAGATCACAGGAAAACTGGTCAAAATTAAAGACAAGGGGAACGTTGTGAAAGCAGCCAAGGTGCGTTCACACACACACACAGACACACACGCGCATGTATACACATCCAAACAATACCATCACAGAAATAATAGCAGGAGTGAGAGCTAACTTTTCCACACAAACAGTATAAGCCAGAAGAAAAGGAAATACCAAAATGAATACCAAAGTTGTTACAAAGTATGTATTTTGTTTCTAGTTTCTGAAATATGATATAAAGTCCTAGTGGTTTTCTTAAATCAACCACTAATATAATGGATCGATGATGATGATAGATAGAAAGATGATAGATAGATAGATAGATAGATGATAGATAGATGTACAAACACAAAGAAAGTAGGATGTCACCAAGTGGTGGTATTCAAAGGAACAAAAAAGATCTTTAACAGGTGAAATAACATCCATTCTAATTTTCACAAGTGAATAAAGGGAAAATCCTCTATTTGTATAAAATATATGGAAGAATTATTTTAAGAGATTCAGTATACATTCAAGAAAAGAGCACTTAGTAGGTTGAAAAAAGGAAGGGCCTTTCTTAATATCATAAAGAACACTTTCCAAAAACATATAGCAAAAGTCATACTTAGGGGGCATAATATCAAGTTTTTTATCCCAAGAAAGGATAAGTAGTGTCTGTTGTGGCCCCTTCTATTATAATATATACTAGCAAGAGAAATGGTGTAGTTATGGAAAGGAAGAACAAAACTATAATTTTTCCCAGAACCTGTGATTGGATATGATATAGACATACAAGATAATCTACCTATTAATCACTAGAATAGAGGAGGAGTCAAGATGGCGGAGAAGTAGCAGGCTGAGACTACTTCGGGTAGTGGGAGATCAGCTAAATAGCTTATCTAAAGATTGCAAACACCTACAAATCCAACGGGAGATTGAAGAGAAGAAGAACAGCAATTCCAGAAACAGAAAATCAACCACTTTCTGCAAGGTAGGACTGGCGGAGAAGTGAATCCAAAGCGATGGGAAGATAGACCGCGGGGGGAGGGGCCGGCTCCCGGCGAGCGACAGAGCAACGGAGCAAAATCAGGACTTTTAAAAGTCTGTTCCGCTGAGGGACATCGCTCCAGAGGCTTAACTGGGGTGAAGCCCAGGCGGGGTCAGTGCGGCCTCAGGTCCCGCAGGGTCGCAGAAGGATCGGGGGTGTCTGAGAGTCGCAGAGCTTACCGGTATTAGAACGGGGAAGCCGGCTGCAGAGACAGAGCCGAGGAGTGACTCTCAGCTCCGGGTTGCCTTGAACCGGTCGCAGGCTCGGTCAGCTCGGAGCGCGGCCGGAGGCCAGGGTGACGGGAGACATTTGGCGCTGTTCTCTGAGGGCGCACTGAGGAGTGGGGCCCCGGGCTCTCGGCTCCTCCGGGCCGGAGACCAGGAGGCCGCCATCTTTATTCCCGTCCTCTGGACTCTACGGAAAGCGCTCAGGGAACAAAAGCTCCCGAAAGCGAACCCGAGCGGATGACTCAGCGCGGCCCCGGTAAGGGTGGTGCAACTCCGCCTGGGGCAAAGACGCTTGAGAATCACTACAACGGGCCCCTCCCCCAGATGATCTACGGGAAACCCAGCCAGGACCAAGTTCACCTACCAAGGAGAACGGCGGAATTCCAGAGGAGAAGAAAGCAAAGCACGGAACTCATGGCTTTCTCCCCATGATTTTTTAGCCTTGCAGTTAATTTAATTTTTTTTTCTTTTTCAATTTTTTTTTCTTTTTCTCTTCTTCTGCTAAATTTTTTTTAACTTTACCGTTTTCTTTTTTTAACGTTTTTTAAGTAGTTTATCTAATATATATATATTTTTTCCTCTTTTTATATTTTTTCTTTATCGGCTTTCTTTTTTTTTAATAGTTTTTTTTTTTTCTTTCTTTCTGAACCCCTTTTTATCCCCTTTCTCCCCCCTCACAATTCAGGATCTCTTCTGATTTGGCTAAAGCATATTTTCCTGGGGTTGTTGCCACCCTTTTAGTATTTTACTTGCTCCTTCATAAACTCTTATCTGGACAAAATGACAAGGCGGAAAAATTCACAACAAAAAAAAGAACAAGAGGCAATACCAAAGGCTAGGGACCTAATCAATACAGACATTGGTAATATGTCAGATATAGAGTTCAGAATGATGATTCTCAAGGTTCTAGCCGGGCTTGAAAAAGGCATGGAAGATATTAAAGCAACCCTCTCGGGAGATATAAAAGCCCTTTCTGGAGAAATAAAAGAACTAAAATCTAACCAAGTTGAAATCAAAAAAGCTATTAATGAGGTGCAATCAAAAATGGAGGCTCTCACTGCTAGGATAAATGAGGCAGAAGAAAGAATTAGTGATATAGAAGACCAAATGACAGAGAATAAAGAAGCTGAGCAAAAGAGGGACAAACAGCTACTGGACCACGAGGGGAGAATTCGAGAGATAAGTGACACCATAAGACGAAACAACATTAGAATAATTGGGATTCCAGAAGAAGAGGAAACAGAGAGGGGAGCAGAAGGTATATTGGAGAGAATTATTGGAGAGAATTTCCCCAATATGGCAAAGGGAACAAGCATCAAAATTCAAAAGGTTCAGAGAACCCCCCTCAAAATCAATAAGAATAGGTCTACACCCCGTCACCTAATAGTAAAATTGACAAGTCTTAGTGACAAAGAAAAGATCCTGAAAGCAGCCCGGGAAAAGAAGTCTGTAACGTACAATGGTAAAAATATTAGATTGGCAGCAGACTTATCCACAGAGACCTGGCAGGCCAGAAAGAGCTGGCATGATATATTCAGAGTACTAAATGAGAAAAACATGCAGCCAAGAATACTATATCCAGCTAGGCTATCATTGAAAATAGACGGAGAGATTAAAAGCTTCCAGGACAAACAAAAACTGAAAGAATTTGCAAATACCAAACCAGCTCTACAGGAAATATTGAAAGGGGTCTTCTAAGCAAAGAGAGACCCTAAAAGTAGTAGATCAGAAAGAAACAGAGACAATATACACTAACAGTCACCTTACAGGCAATACAATGGCACTAAATTCATATCTCTCAATACTTACCCTGAATGTTAATGGGCTAAATGCCCCAATCAAAAGACACAGGGTATCAGAATGGATAAAAAAACAAAAACCATCTCTATGTTGCCTACAAGAAACTCATCTTACACCCGAAGACACCTCCAGGTTTAAAGTGAGGGGGTGGAAAAGAATTTACCATGCTAATGGACATCAGAAGAAAGCAGGAGTGGCAATCCTTATATCAGATCAATTAGATTTTAAGCCAAAGATTATAATAAGAGATGAGGAAGGACACTATATCATACTCAAAGGAACTGTCCAACAAGAAGAGCTAACAATTTTAAATATCTATGCCCCTAACGTGGGAGCAGCCAACTATATAAACCAATTAATAACAAAATCAAAGAAACACATCGACAAGAATACAATAATAGTAGGGGATTTTAATACTCCCCTCACTGAAATGGACAGATCATCCAAGCAAAAGATCAACAAGGAAATCAAGGCCTTAAATGACACACTGGACCAGATGGACATCACAGATATATTCAGAACATTTCATCCCAAAGCAACAGAATACACATTCTTCTCTAGTGCACATGGAACATTCTCCAGAATAGATCACATTCTTGGTCCTAAATCAAGTCTCAACCGGTATCAAAAGATTGGGATCATTCCCTGCATATTTTCAGACCACAATGCTCTAAAGCTAGAACTCAATAACAAGAGGAAATTTGGAAAGAACCCAAATACATGGAGACTAAACAGCATCCTTCTAAAGAATGAATGGGTCAACCAGGAAATCAAAGAAGAATTGAAAAAATTTATGGAAACAAATGATAATGAAAACACAATAGTTCAGAATCTGTGGGACACAACAAAGGCAGTCCTGAGAGGAAAATATATAGCCGTACAAGCCTTTCTCAAGAAACAAGAAAGGTCTCAGGTACACAACCTAACCCTACACCTCAAGGAGCTGGAGAAAGAACAAGAAAGAAACCCTAAACCCAGCAGGAGAAGAGAAATCATAAAGATCAGAGCAGAAATCAATGAAATAGAAACCAAAAAAACAATAGAACAAATCAACGAAACTAGGAGCTGGTTCTTTGAAAGAATTAATAAGATTGATAAACCCCTGGCCAGACTTATCAAAAAGAAAAGAGAGAGGACCCAAATAAATAAAATCATGAATGAAAGAGGAGAGATCACAACGAACACCAAAGAAATACAGACAATTATAAGAACATACTATGAGCAACTCTACGCCAACAAATTTGACAATCTGGAAGAAATGGATGCATTCCTAGAGACATATAAACTACCACAACTGAACCAGGAAGAAATAGAAAGCCTCAACAGACCCATAACCAGTAAGGAGATTGAAACAGTCATCAAAAATCTCCAAACAAACAAAAGCCCGGGGCCAGACGGCTTCCCGGGGGAATTCTACCAAACATTTAAAGAAGAACTAATTCCTATTCTCCTGAAACTGTTCCAAAAAATAGCAATAGAAGGAAAACTTCCAAACTCATTTTATGAGTCCAGCATCACCTTGATCCCAAAACCAGACAAGGATCCCAACAAAAAAGAGAACTACAGACCAATATCCTTGATGAACACAGATGCAAAAATTCTCGCCAAAATACTAGCCAATAGGATTCAACAGTACATTAAAAGGATTATTCACCACGACCAAGTGGGATTTATTCCAGGGCTGCAAGGCTGGTTCAACATCCGCAAATCAATCAATGTGATACAACACATTAATAAAAGAAAGAACAAGAACCATATGATACTCTCCATAGATGCTGAAAAAGCATTTGACAAAGTACAGCATCCCTTCCTGATCAAAACTCTTCAAAGTGTAGGGATAGACGGCACATACCTCAACATTATCAAAGCCATCTATGAAAAACCCACCGCAAATATCATTCTCAATGGAGAAAAACTGAAAGCTTTTCCGCTAAGGTCAGGAACACGGCAGGGATGTCCGTTATCACCACTGCTATTCAACATAGTACTAGAAGTCCTAGCCTCAGCAATCAGACAACAAAAGGAAATTAAAGGCATCCAAATCGGCAAAGAAGAAGTCAAACTATCACTCTTCGCAGATGATATGATACTCTATGTGGAAAACCCAAAAGACTCCACTCCAAAACTGCTAGAACTTGTACAGGAATTCAGTAAAGTGTCAGGATATAAAATCAATGCACAGAAATCAGTTGCATTTCTCTACACCAACAACAAGACAGAAGAAAGAGAAATTAAGGAGTCCATCCCATTTACAATTGCACCCAAAACTATAAGATACCTAGGAATAAACCTAACCAAAGAGACTAAGAATCTATACTCAGAAAACTATAAAGTACTCATGAAAGAAATTGAGGAAGACACAAAGAAATGGAAAAATGTTCCATGCTCCTGGATTGGAAGAATAAATATTGTGAAAATGTCTATGCTACCTAAAGCAATCTACACATTTAATGCAATTCCTATCAAAGTACCATCCATTTTTTTCAAAGAAATGGAACAAATAATCCTAAAATTTATATGGAACCAGAAAAGACCTTGAATTGCAAAAGGAATATTGAAAAAGAAAGCCAAAGTTGGTGGCATCACAATTCCGGACTTCAAGCTCTATTACAAAGCTGTCATCATCAAGACAGCATGGTACTGGCACAAAAACAGACACATAGATCAATGGAACAGAATAGAGAGCCCAGAAATGGACCCTCAACTCTATGGTCAACTCATCTTCGACAAAGCAGGAAAGAATCTCCAATGGAACAAAGACAGCCTCTTCAATAAATGGTGTTGGGAAAATTGGACAGCCACATGCAGAAAAATGAAATTGGATCATTTCCTTACACCACACACGAAAATAGACTCAAAATGGATGAAGGACCTCAATGTGAGAAAGGAATCCATCAAAATCCTCGAGGAGAACACAGGCAGCAACCTCTTCGACGTCAGCCGCAGCAACATCTTCCTAGGAACATCACCAAAGGCAAGGGAAGCAAGGGCAAAAATGAACTTTTGGGATTTCATCAAGATCAAAAGCTTTTGCACAGCAAAGGAAACAGTTAACAAAACCAAAAGACAACTGACAGAATGGGAGAAGATATTTGCAAATGACATATCAGATAAAGGGCTAGTGTCCAAAATCTATAAAGAACTTAGCAAACTCAACACCCAAAGAACAAATAATCCAATCAAGAAATGGGCAGAGGACATGAACAGACATTTCTGCAAAGAAGACATCCAGATGGCCAACAGACACATGAAAAAGTGCTCCATATCACTCGGCATCAGGGAAATACAAATCAAAACCACCATGAGATATCACCTCACACCAGTCAGAATGGCTAAAATTAACAAGTCAGGAAATGACAGATGCTGGCGAGGATGCGGAGAAAGGGGAACCCTCCTACACTGTTGGTGGGAATGCAAGCTGGTGCAACCACTCTGGAAAACAGCATGGAGGTTCCTCAAAATGTTGAAAATAGAACTACCCTATGACCCTGCAATTGCACTGCTGGGTATTTACCCTAAAGATACAAACATAGTGATCCGAAGGGGCACATGCACCCGAATGTTTATAGCAGCAATGTCTACAATAGCCAAACTATGGAAAGAACCTAGATGTCCATCTACAGACGAATGGATAAAGAAGATGTGGTATATATACACAATGGAATACTATGCAGCCATCAAAAGAAATGAAATCTTGCCATTTGCGACCACGTGGATGGAACTAGAGGTATCATGCTTAGCGAAATAAGTCAATCGGAGAAAGACAACTATCATATGATCTCCCTGATATGAGGGAGAGGAGATGCAACATGGGGGGTCGAGGGGGTAGGAGAAGAGTAAATGAAACAAGATGGGATTGGGAGGGAGACAAACCATAAGTGACTCTTAATCTCACAAAACAAACTGAGGGTTGATGGGGGGAGGGGGTTGGGAGAGGGGGTGGGGTTATGGATATCGGGGAGGGTATGTGCTATGGTGAGTGTTGTGAAGTGTGTAAACCTGGCGATTCGCAGACCTGTACCCCTGGGGATAAAAATATATGTTTATAAAGCTGTAAAAAAAAAAAAAAAAAAAGAAAGAAAGGATGAATACCCAAGTTTTGTAGCAACATGGACGGGACTGGAAGAGATTATGCTGAGTGAAATAAGTCAAGCAGAGAGAGTCAATTATCATATGGTTTCACTTATTTGTGGAGCATAACAAATAGCATGGAGAACAAGGGGAGATGGAGAGGAGAAGGGAGTTGAGGGAAATTGGAAGGGGAGGTGAACCATGAGAGACTATGGACTCTGAAAAACGATCTGAGAATTTTGAAGGGGTGGGGGGTGGGAGGTTGGGGCACCAGGTGGTGGGTATTGTAGAGGGCACGGATTGCATGGAGCACTGGGTGTGTTGCAAAAATAATGAATACTGTTATGCTGAAAAAATAAAAAAATTAAAAAAAAAATCACTAGAATAAGTTAATTTAGAAAGTCATTAGTCGGGGCGCCTGGGTGGCCCAGTGGGTTAAAGCATCTGCTTTCAGCTCAGGTCATGGTCCCAGGGTCTTGGGATCGAGCCTTGCATTGGGCTCTCTGCTCAGCAGGGAGCCTGCTTCCCTCTCTCTCTCTGCCTGCCTCTCTGCCTACTTGTGATCTCTGTCTGCCAAATAAATAAAATCTTAAAAAAAAAAAAGAAAATCATTGGTCATAGGGTCAGTATACAAAAATCAAAAATGGTATTACCACAGAAAGAACACATGCATTTAAAATTTCAAAGAAAAATTCCACTTCTAGTAACATAAAAATACACCAAATAAATACTAAGCTAATATAATGAGAGATATGTAAGATCTCTCTGCCGAGAATATATAAAACAATAGCAAATGTCTCACTTCTGGTATAACCGAATAAATTCTTTCCAGAACAGCTACCCTACAGATAACAAACGAATGCTGGGGAGAACACTCTGAAATCACATGAATGCAACAAAAGCAGATTTTTAAATGTGAGACATCAGGTACAAGGAGAACATGGCATGGCATCAGGTTCCTGTATTTTAATGAATATTAACTGAGCACAGGCTGCAGTCAGCAACGTGCTGAGCAATCAAAGGTCCAGAAGAACCAGAGGACTGGGTTTTGATGCTCCGCGTGCACTGAAACTATTATACAATGTTCACCCTTGGGATTGTCATGTCCTGCTGATGAATTGGCCATTTTATCATGGTGAAATGCCTTCCCCCCCGTCTCTGGCAATACACATTTCATGAAAACTACCTTGGCTTACATTATTACAGCATTGTTTGGGGAGGTATGATGAGAAGGAGTCATGAGGCGGGGTCTGGATTGCAAGAATCTTCTGTTTCATGATCTGGGCACTGGTCACATGGGTGACCGATACCCTTATAAACAAGCATTTTTCTGCATGTGTTTTTATGCTTCAATAGTGTTTTTTAAATGTTTCTAGTTATAAAAATAATTTTTTGAAAGTGCTTAGAGTTGGAACTGGCAGAACCCATGGATTAAGAGATTTATTGAGTTTTAAGTGCTTCCATTGCCTTAGAGAACCTACGGTTCCAGAGCCTCATTTTTTTTTTTTTTTAGATTTTATTTATTTGACAGAGAGAGATCACAAGTAGGCAGAGAAGCAGGCAGAGAGAAAGGAGGAAGCAGGCTCCCTGTCGAGCAGAGAGCCCGATGGGGGACTTGATCCCAGGACACTGAGATCATGACCCGAGCTGAAGGCAGAGGCTTAACTCACTGAGACACCCAGGCGCCCCCAGAGCCTCACTGTACAGATGAAGTAGACCAGGCCCAGAAGGAGGCAGGGCTGTGCGTAGGACAGAGCTGGGAGCTCAGGTCCCTTTTACCCAGGCTATAGTTCACAGTGTTTGGTTGCTGGTATTGTCACCACCATCCATAACTGCCAGTTACCCTGGTCCTCGTGGAGACTGTGAAGGGAAGTGGCTCACACAACTTTTGGTTTTGGATGAAGTAGGCAACAGAGGACAAAGCTTCTCTCCATTCCTCCTCTGAGTTAGCATTGGCCTCAATTGTGTCCTTACTCTGTTTTGGAAGGGTTTTCTGTGAAGTCACTCTCTCCCAGGTAGAGTGGATTTATGTAGGAAAACACTAAGAATGGAAGAGAGGTTGATGATTTTTGACCAGAAAAGAGTGCATTGATCCCATATAAGAGTTCTTAATCTCAGGAAACAGACTGAGGGTTGCTGGAGGGGAGGGGGTTGGGAGGAATGGGGTGGCTTGGTGATGGACACTGGGGAGGGTGTGTGCTATGGTGAGTGCTGTGAATTGTGTAAGACTGATGATTCACAGACCTGTACCCCTGAAGCAAATAATACATTGTATGTTAACTTTAAATTAAAAAATTCTTACTGAAAAAGACTCAGGAATAATCCCTAAAGAGGTTGCTAACTTGCTGGATTGTGAGTTAGAGAAGAGGCACACGAACCTTCTTTGAAAAACAAGAGATGAAATTTAGGGAAAAAAAAAAAACCTCAGGGCTCAAGAATCAGGGATCTGAGAGAGGAGGCCAGCTGGATAAGGTTTTACAGGTGGAACCTCCTCATGGACTTTTGTGGTTTTTTGGGTTTTAATCATCTTTCTCAAAAGAGGTAATGATGGATATCTTAGTGTGTTCAGGCTGGTACAACAAAATACTAGAGACTGGATAGGTTATAAACAACAGAAATTTATTTCTTACACTTCTGGAGGCAGGAAGTCTAAAATCAAGGGGCCAGCACCACTGGTCTCTGGTGAAGTCCCTCTTCTGGGTTTTAGACTGCCAGCTTCTCACTGTGTCTTTGCATGGTGGGAGGGATCTCTGTGGATCCCTTTAGAAGGCACTAATCCCATTCATGAGAAATCTACCCTCTTGACTTAAGAACCTTCCAAAGGCCCCTAATATGCCATCTTTGGGGATTAAGACCTTCAACATGTGAATTTGGGGGTGAAGGAAACAAACATTCAGTCCATAGGAATGGATATTTTTGTGAAAGTCGGACACTTAGTGTGTGGTCATTATATCAGGTAGTTAGGGTAGGAAAATAATGCTACATGAAGCATCAACCAGAACTTCTGGGCAACTATTCATTTACCCAGTGGGTTGGGTTGAATTTTGGCATCAACTGCTACACCAGCAGTTCCCATTGGAGCCAGAAGGGGCAGCTGCACACACAGGACAACCTCAGCTCCCTCTCAAAGCTGCAGCATTTCCGTGGGTGGCTGCTATGGGGACAGGGCTAACAATAAGTGCAGTCTGGCCTCAACTTCTGCAAATGCTTTCCAACACCATTTTCAGGACTGATGGTATCAGGCTTGGGTATTAAATATATGGAGCCTAAGAGAAATGCTCACAAAGCAGGGATCACAAGAGGTCTGGGTGAGAAAATAAAAGTTAAGTCATCGGGGAAGGAGAATACAGTCTCAGGACATGGCCAAGATCAAAGCCAGTGGATGTCAAAGTTGCAATGCTAAAATTCAGTGCCAGGCTTATAATTTGAGGAAAGATAAAGTAGGAACAGGTGCACAGCTGGGACAACAATGGAAACCTGTTTTAACTATTAGTGCCTCAATAGAAAATAAAAAATATATTTTTTATTTATTATTATTATTATTTTTTTTTTGTAAAGAAGCGGTCAGAGCTTATGTCAGGAGCAGGCAGCAAGGGAACATAGGCAATTTGTCTAAAGGTCCCACTACTCCCTATAGCCCTAGTCCCACTCACCATCTGTCTTAGTCCCTTGGGATACCACAACTACCACTACAAAATACCATAGATTCGATGGCTTAACAACAGACATTTATTCTCTCAGTTCTGGAGGCTAGAAAGTCTGAAACTGAGGTTCTGGCAAGGTTCCATTTCTGGCAAAACCTCCCTTCTGGGCTTGCACATGGCCACCTTCTCCTGTTTTCAACGGTGGAGAGAGAGCCCTGGTGTTTCCTCCTCTTCTTACAAGGACACCAGTGTTATCAGATCAGCACTCCACCCTTCTGACCTCATTTAACCTCCATCACCTCTTTAAAGACCCTATGGTGAAGACAATCCCGTGGTAGGGGGCTGGGCTGCAACATGAGAATTTGGGAGAACACAATTCAATCTGTAGCACCATCTAAAAACTGAGAAGTATTTCTCTAAACCAGCGCATATAACACCTGCATAAGCAATTTCCTGCACTACAGTTCTCTTTGCTTGAAAAAATTTTAGAGTGATATCTATTCTGTAGTGACACCAAATGTCACAGTGACCAGAGGGTGCTTAAATCAGATGAAGGTTCGCAGAGTCCAGCATCAGATTCTGCTTTGGCACATCTAGGGTGGAGTCTGATGTCTGTTTTTGATATTTTACTGCATTTATTTACATTTTACTGCAAAGTGCATCAGGAGCTTCTGATGGGAGGTGGTCCATGGATCATAATTTGAGAAGAGATTCTTTAAATATGTTGAAAATCTGAGACCTATCTACATCACAGATATTTTGGCAAGACCTCTTTAAGCCTTTTCTAATAATTGTCCAGGGTAAGCTTTCCATGTGAGTGGTAGTCTGAACCCGAGTGGATTTGATGGACTTACCAGGTACCATCATGAGCTATGCAAATAAATGACATGAAGTTTATGTGGCATGTTGCCCTTCAGCTTCAGCCAAGACTCTAGTTTCAAGCAGGTGGACATTCTTAGACAAAGGCCAACAAATAATCTCTTATTGCATTTCCACAGTTCCTTTGGTAGCTAAGTTCTGGTGTGGTTTGCCAATGGATGGTACTGGTGGGACCTTGCAAAAGGGAGACAGGGACCAAGATGGCGGTGCTTCTGGGAGCCTAAGAGCTGTGTGCGTTCCTGAGCTTCTGGGCAGCTGCACTGGCACCTTTCTAGGGCAGTGGCAACAGCAGTGACTGTTGCCTCCAGAAGAGCAGGGAAAGGAGAGCTAGACTCCCTCCAGGGATGGCACCATCTTCTATGGCTCTGGATGAGACCCTCCTCACCAAGGATGCTCTAGAGGCCTCTCTGCCCCATTCACCCCTCCAGCCCTTCTTCTTCTTCTTTTTTTTTTTTTTTAAGATTTTGTTTATTTTTTTATTTATGTGAGAGAAAAACAGAGAGACCATGAGCACGGGGAGGGGTAGAGGGAAAGGTACAAGCAGACTCCTTGCTACACAGGGACCCCAAAGCACGGCTTGATACTAGGACCCTGAGATCATGACCTGAGCAGAAGTCAGATACTTAACTGACTGAGTCAACCAGATGCCACCCTCCTTTTTTTTTTTTTTTTAATAGATTTTATTCCTCCAGTCCTTCTGACACTTGAGTAGGTGAGTCCCTGCATTTTACCTCTCCCTGCTTGAAAGAGAGTCATCTCCTATTCTCCTGGCTGGGCATGGAGTGTTCCAGCTGGTAAATTATTAAACTACTCCAAGTTAATTTGCTCAACAATCCACTCTATATTTTAAGAAAAACCAGAAAACGAAAGGGATAAATAGGAGAAAGTGTTATTTTCTATAGATTGTTTAATTCAATCTTCATGTTAATACTAGAGTTCAGATTTTTTTTTTAAATCACCATTCACTTCACAGATAATAGAATGCAAATTATTTGTCCCAGGTTGTATAGGAAATGACAGAAATGCAAGTTGAACTGTGATCTTTTAACTATAAGAATAGAGCCCTTAGTTTTAAAATTCCTTCACTGTTTAAAAGAAAATGACATTAAAAAAAAACAAATTTGGGGATTTAATAAATTTTGCTGATCCACAAAAAGATAATCTGCATGCCAGTACAAATGTACACACTTCCTCTATACAAATAGTTACAGTATTTTATTGTTTGGGTATACTCAAGAGCAAATTCCTTCTTTGGGTCTTATAAGAATTTTCTTAAGATAGCTGAGTATAAATATGATTAAAAATGTAGAAAAGATGGGACGCCTGGGTGGCTCGGTTGGTTGGACGACTGCCTTCAGCTCAGGTCATGATCTCGGAGTCCTGGGATCGAGTCCCACATCGGGCTCCCAGCTCCATGGGGAGTCTGCTTCTCCCTCTGACCTTCTCCTCACTCACGCTCTCTCTCACTGTCTCTCTCTCAAATAAATAAATAAAATCTTTAAAAAAAAATGTAGAAAAGATTTTTTTCTAACCATCAAATTCTTATGCTTCCTTGATTCTAGTCAGTGATTCTTAATTGTTCATCTCAATGACGTGTTGTTGGGAAAAATACAAAATTTTAATTATTTGGGATAATGAGAGACAGCATGTGGCTTCTACAGATAGTGTCCCAAGCTAGCAGAATTTTTTTATGCAAGATCACATTTATGCTTTGTGACAGGTTACAACATTTCCCAAGATGAAGCACCATCTGGCTGAGGGGGAAAATCAAGTACGGGCTCTGTTGTTGTTTAAATATGATGCTGTTTTCTAGCTGAGATTCCATAAATATGTACCAGGTCATATAAGAGACTCATAGGCTTTTTATATTCCAATCTTTATTTAGATCTGTGGCAAGCCCATGGAAAGAGGTAAAGATCAGCAATCCCATTGTCCTGAAATTATTAAATAGTCACTTTATTTTAAAGCCATAATAATGATGATTTACAAGCTGAGGACATGAAAAATTACAGAGATTTTTTTCTCAGTTTTGGTTTTGGTCAACATAACTCTATGAGATTTCTTGTATAATACTAAGACCTATAAAAAGGCATTAAAATGTCCCCTCACGGGGCGCCTGGGTGGCTCAGTGGGTTAAGCCTCTGCCTTCGGCTCAGGTCATGATCCCGGGGTCCTGGGATAGAGCCCTGCATGGGGCTCTCTGCTCAGCAGGGAGCCTGCTTCCCTTCCTCTCTCTCTGCCTGCCTCTCTGCCTACTTGTGATCTCTGTCTGTCAAATAAAATAAATAAAATCTTTAAAAAAAAAATGTCCCCTCACGAATTGCTAGCACAGAAGCATCTTTAGTAAATGCTTTAACCAAGTTTTGGCTGCTTTTGACTAGCATCCTGACTTGTGATGATTTTATATCTTATCAGGGACAAAGTCTGATATGTTTTAAGAAATTTCCTATTAATAAATAGAATGAAGCAAATGATCTTCCAGTTGTTTTTTATAAAAGCCTTGTTATTTTGTATTCTTTAATTGTTCATTTTCTCTAACTTCTAATGTTAAAAAAAAGTCAAGGTAGATCTTATCCAAGATAGGTCTTGACGATTAGGCACACTTTAAACATGAAGACATATGGAAAAGAAGAAGGAAGGTAAGTCCTAGGTAAATGAAATAATCAGACAGAGATATTTAGTTCTTTTTTTTTTCTTTAGTATCCAAACAGATCTCATTGGTCATGGATATCTTGGAGTTTGAAATCAGTGACTATGGACTTTTGAGAGTCTCATAGAAGCTTCACTTGCCCCTAGTTGTTGGGAGCCTAAGGAAGGTGATGCAGCCTCGCAGGTAAAAAGGTAGGCTCAGTAGTCAGATGGTCCAACTCACTGTAATTGACTCTTGCTCCTGCTTATTTTTCGAGCTTGTACAAATTACTTGCCTACTCTATACTTCAGATTTCCTGTTAATTACCCAGTTTGGAGAAACACTTTATGATGTTGGCAAGACCTGGAAAGCACTAAAAGTAGGAGGCTGCCCTTGCTAATTGCCCAAGCTAATTTACAAACACTATCACACCAGGAGATTGAGTTCAAGAGCTCTCAATTCTATTATTTCCTCCAAAATGGCAGTGGTCATGTATTTAGACCATGAAAGACATTACAGAGACTTAAAAGTATTAAAATTTCATCATTGGACAAATCAGTAGGATTTGTCCACAGTGTTCACAATCTTGAAAGCTAAGTGGTCTTATTTTCAAGCACTCCGTTCTTATCCTCAAACTACCAACAGATTTGTCCTTTGACACTTTCATGACGGAGCTAACTAGAGCACAGGTTTTATTAAGCATGGGTTTTATTTGCATGTAATTTTTTCTGTTACATTTTACATTAATTGGAGGCTCAAGTAATAAAACGGTACACAGACTGTTTAATGTTTAAGGCGAATGTCCCACTTAAATATATCCTAAATGTGTTCTTGGCTTCATTGCAAATATTATCAGTCTTTATCTTTATTTCATTTCTGAAAACTATTCTTAGGAATTATTTTTCCTTTCCTTGGTAATTGAGAAAATCTAAACACATCATTTATATTCCAAATATTTAAGTCCACATGTTAATCACTCTTCTCTTTACAAAGCATTTTTAAAGAATAAATATAATTGTAACAGATAATATTATGTAACCTTGTTATATTATATTATGTATTATGTATGCTATTTTTCTTACATAATTTCCTCCTATTCGATAGTATATTTTATAACTTCTCTCATGTATTATGAAGACAATATACACTATCTGTTTTCAAAAGTAAATATTTAATGAGATGGTCCAGGCAATGCTCTTAGCAAACTGGCTGTACATCATTATTCAATAAATTAAAACCAACCAATATATAATTAAAAATATTAAGGTGAACCTTAATGAAAAACATATGTAAAGAAATAGATTTTCATGGTAGTTCTATACATCTTACTTTCCTCTATTTCTATTCTGACAATTCCTGGGCTTACTTCAAGTAACTTAGGCAAGATATTGACTCAAGACTGAAATGGCAAAACAATTGGCTGTTGGGGTCATTCATCAATGCCATTCAATGTTATACAGAGGAAGAGACTAACGAGCAATGTGGAGAGACTAACCCTTGACAGAACTTCTAACCTGAAGCCTCCAATAAAGCACAATTCAACTCAGGTCAATAAGTGATGTTGAATAATGGGTATGTCCCTCACTCACAAGGGAAGAGAGTGCCACATTTAAAATTTTTTTACTTTAGGTTTGCTTAATAATGACATTTCATAATGCTAGGTTGATTTGCAGTACTTTCAAATATTAATATCTAATAATAACATAAATTGTGTTGCTACTAGTAATATATTTTCCTAAAAGAATTCAGAGTCCAGGTGGATTAATAATTCTGAAAAAAATGTAGAAAACACAGATCAACATACCTTAAATTAATTTTGTTTGGGGAAGGCAGATATGTAATAAAACACATTACAAAAATCATAAATTTATTTGCCTAGATATAATAAAACTTTAGGACTGTAAAAATTAAAAGAATAGCACCATATTAGAAATATGTCTGCCACAACTCTTAGAAGATTAATAATCAAGCAAATCATTTGGAAAAATATTGAAATTTCCATAGAAAAATAGGCAACATGGAAACAAGATTAACAAGTAGGAAAGAATACAAATACCTAAAATAAACACAGAAGTGATATTAAAATTCATTACTAATTAAGTAATACAGAATAAGATTATAAGGTATTATTTCAATCAATCAAATGGGTATTTAATGAAATGATAATTCTCAATGATGGTGAGGGTGCTGTAAATAGAAATAGTTCTACTTTATTGGTTAGAATGTAAGCCAGTGTTAATTCTAGAAAGAATGGCTGTATTAATATCAAACATAGTAGATATCAGATCAAAAATATTAAAGGGATAAAGAAGGTCATTTTATAATGTTAAGGAGTTCAGTCCATGAAAAAGACATAGCAATGCTAATCATTTGAACAGTTAATAACAATAGCTTCAAAATATGTGAAATAAAAACTGTTAGAACTTCAAGAAGAAATTAACTACTCCACAACTATACTTAAAGATTTCAGTTCTAGTCTCTCAATTGTTGGTAAAACAAGTATACAGAAAATAAGATATAGAATATTTTCATACTAGCAATTAACCTTATCTAATTGACATTTATACAACAGCCCAACCAAGAGCTGCAAAATCTACCTTCTTTCCAAATGCACGTGAAACATTCACCAAGACAGAACATAATCTGAACTCTAAAAAAGTCTCAATAGATGAAAGAATACAAGTAATAGAAGCATGTTTCCTAACCATGATGAAATTGAAATAGAAATCAATAACAGAAAGATCCCCTAAGTATTGGGTTTTAAGTACCACATGGGCTCAGTAAAAAAAATCAAAGGCACATTAGAAAGTATCTTGAAATTAGTAAAAATAAAAAACAAAAACAAATCAAGAGTGTGGGATGGCACTAGCCACTATAGTAACACTTTGGAGGAAATTCATAATCCTCCACACCATCATTAAAAAAGAAGAAAATTCTCAAATCAAGAAAACAAAAAACCCAGTGAGAAAATCAATAAGCCAAATCTTTGGCGCTTTGAAAATACCATTGAAATTGATAAACCTCTACCTTCACTGACCAAAAATAGAATAGAGAAGACATAATTACCAACATCAAAATGAGAGAGGTGGTATCACTGCAGCTTCTACAAATGTTGAATGGATGAGAAGGAATTGTGTGAATAAATTCAATAATGTGGATGAAATGGACAAATTCTTGGAAAAGTACAAACTGTTAAAGCTCCCTCACAAAAAAATAATCTCAATAGCCTTATAAATATTTTAATTTTTTTCTTTTAGTTAAAAACCTTCCCCGACAGAATACTCCAGACCCTGGTGGAATCTTACTGAATTTCAAAGAAGCAATAATACCAGTTTTAGAAAATCTTTTCTAGAAAACAAAGGACAAATGGACATTGACCAACTCATCATAAGAAATCATCATGGGACATCAGGGTGGCTCAGTTGGTTAAACGTCTGCCTTTGGCTCAGGTCATGAGCCCAAGGTCCTGGGATCAAGCGGGCATCTGGCTTCATGTTCAGCAGGGAGCCTGCTTCTCCTTCTGCCCCTTCCGCGATGCTCATGCACACTCTCTCTTTCTCTCTCACATACTCTCTCTCAAATAAATAAATAAAACCTTTAAAAAAAATTAAAAAGGGAGGGATGCCTGGGTGGCTCAGTTGGTTAAGCATCTGCCTTCAACTCAAGTCATGATCCTGGGGTCCTGGGATTGAGTCCCACATCGGGTTCCCTGCCCAGGGGGAGCCTGCTTCTCCATCTGCCTGCCACTCCGCCCTGCTTATGCACTCTCTCTCTGTCTCTCTGACAAATAAACAAATAAAGTCTTTTAAAAAGGGGTTGGGGAGAGATCAGCAAATAACCCTAACAACAAAACCTGACAGACACTTAACGCTTCCTGGGACCTAACCGTGACAATGTGAAAAAGTTCTAGGTGATAGGGTGCTAATGGAATTTTTATTGTATGACTAGCAGAAAATTATCTTTAAAAGATCTGACTCAGCTGGACAGAACTCCTTTTTGTCTGAAAGTTGGACATGAAGGTTGGAGCTACACAGACATTATGAATCCTGAGTGACTTTGCAGATGGAAACCATTATCTGATCATACGGAGGAGACGAAGGGATGCCCCCAACCCTGATGAAAAGGTTATGCCGCATTCCAGTCCAGTACTGTCTTGCTGTGGATTTCTTTGGCAGGAGAGACCAAACTCTCATGAGTTGAAGCCATATCATGTCTGCTATTATTCACAGCTGAATGCAATTCCTAATTTATAGACCTAGCAATTTTATTTCTAGGAAATTATCATGTAAATACATTTCCACATGTGTGCAAGAGTATGTTATATTATCATTTATGAATAGGCAAAGTTTCCTTCAAAATATCTAAGTATACACCAGCAGAGGACTGTTTAAATAAATAATAGTAAATATTCATGTAATATACTAGCAATTAACAAATATGACCTGCCTTTTATGACTGATGGGGAATAATCTGTGATATATTACTTAGTAAAGATGATAAAATATAGGGCTGTGTGTATAGGAGACTGCCATTTTTGCTATACACATTTAAACAAAAGCATAAATGCACATTCACAAAAATGCACATATGCAAATATATGTGTACTCCCAGCAACCCACCCTACACAGATATACTGGATAAATGCCATATACTATACACAAATACACACACGCACGCACACACACACACACACACACTTTTGTATATGTTTAGAAAATTTCTGAAAGGATCTTCAAGAGACAGTAAACAATGACAGTAAGAGCAGGTTTCTTGCAAGGTTAGTTTTCATTATTATGAAAATTCTAGAGTTGATGATTGGAAGGGTTTGAAGGGAATCAAAAGTCATCATAATGCCAAGAAAAAACTCACCAGTGACTTCTCCTTTTATAAAAATGGTACCTTCTCACCATTCCTCCTTGATTAAAATAATTGGTCTTCCTGTTCATTGACTTAATACCTTTATCAGCCTTTGGTCATTATAGGGCATTTCGAAAATGCTAAGTACAAAGCAAATCAACTGAAAAGTAAAATGGAAGGCTTGTCAATGAGGCAAGTCTTCCTGAATCAATGCACATGATTAGTGAAGCTATTCAAATCAGCAACAATCTCGTGAATAGTTAGTGGTTTGACCAATAGCCTTTGGAGAAAAGAAAGTGGACACAAGCAACAGAACCATCAATGCTTAAAAGTAAAACAATTCAGATATCAAAAGGCAAAAATTAGTCTTATAGTAATAAAATCTACTCATGTGATGTTTTAATTTAGGAAGTAAAATGTATAGAAGATGGCTTGTTATGTTTATATACAAATTTAAACTAAAAATTACCCAAAAAGGAAAAAAAAAAACACATGATTCATTAGAAAAATCGATTATTATGACTATATTATATTTTTTGGTGAAATGCAAGATATAACTTATATACAATTTTCAAACCAAGTCACAATCATTCTTTTTCCTTATGTATCATAGAATTGCCAAATGAAAGATAGTACACTCAATTAAATTTTATTTTTATAGAAACAATGAAAAAAATTGAGTATATGTATGTCCCATATGTATGTCTTATACAATGTTTACATGAGACATACTGATATTAAAAATATTATCTCATTGGTATTTACCCCAAAGAGATAGATGTAGTGAAAAGAAGGGCCATCTGTACCCCAATGTTCATAGCAGCAATGGCCACAGTCACCAAACTGTGGAAAGAACCAAGATGCCCTTCAACGGACAAATGAATAAGGAAGTTGTGGTCCATATATACTAGGGAGTATTATGCCTCCATCAGAAAGGATGAATATCCAACTTTTGTATCAACATGGACGGGACTGGAAGAGATTATGTTGAGTGAAATAAGTCAAGCAGACAGAGTCAATTATCATATGGTTTTGCTTATTTGTGGAGCATAAGAAATAACATGGGGGACATGGGGAGATGGAGAGGAGTAGGGAGTTGGGGGAAATTGGAGGAGGAGAGGAACCATGAGAGACTAGGGACTCTGAAAAACAATCTGAGGGTTTTGGAGGGGTGGGGGTGGGAGGTTGGGTGAGCCTGGTGGTGGGTATTATGAAGGGCACGTATTGCATGGAGCACTGGATATGGTGCATAAACAATGAATTCTGGAACACTGAAAATAAATGAAAAAAAATTTTTTTAAATATATTATCTCTTGTTTATCTGACATTCACATTTAGCTGGGTGTTCTGTATTTATGTTTACTAAATCTGGGAGCCTCAGTGCAATGGAATCCTAGTTCCCATTTTAACTGGATTTTGTTTATATCATTTTTCTAGTACCAATTATTTCAGGAAAATGAGAACTTTCTAAATTGTATTTAAAGGCTGGAAGGAAATATCATTACCTTTTTTCTTTCTTTTTTATTTCTCTCTTTTTTTCTTTAACTTTCCAGCATTTTCCAAAGTTTCTACAAAGAAGTATTACACTTGGAGTCTGAAAGATGGTACTTCAAATCAAAATAACAAAACAGCACGCTAGACTAGCCAGAAGCGCCTGGAGTCTAAAAGGAATTTGTCCAATTATGAAGGCAACATTTTTTTTTTTTTAAAGTCAAGGGTTTGTCGATGGGGCAAAAGCAAATGTTTTTTTTTTCTTTCATTTTATTGCATTTTTGTTATGGTTTCAGGGAGTGTTTGAGTCTGAACTCTTTGTAAGCTTATAAAATGTGTTTGTGCTTTTACACCTTGATGAGTAAGAAACAGAACTGAACAGATTGATAAAAAGTTACATTATGGATGAGTCTAAACATTTCATCAAGAGTACCATTTGTATAGACCAGTATATTTTAAAATATACATGAGAATTGATAAAAACATAGGAAGGAAAACAACATTAAATGAAGAGTAGGTATTTGCTGGTATGTTCTATTATCAAGGAGCACTTGCAAATTTATTTTAATGTGAACCATTTTGAAACAACCCATGGTTTCCTTGAGTGGCCACAATTGTGCTTCTAACAGAAAAGGTTATCAAGCCATGTTGGCTGAGTTCTTGAGGAATGACTAAATGAATGAAAAAATTGCATAAAAATGGGTGTGTGCCTGCTCCAGTGTTTGGATCAGAACTCCAGGCAATAGCCACTTCACATTTTACGAGTTATAAGCTCTCAGATCAGCACAATTACTAAAAGCGCAGCATATTTTCAGAAACAAATTGATAAGGCATACGCTATTAAGGAGGTTTCTTTCTTATAGTTCCCAGATGAAATTGAATATTGAACAATAGTGCCTCAAATACATTCATGTTAATATAATGAAATAGCTCTGGAAATTCTCCAAGCTCCAAGTTCATGTCACAATATCTAGAAATCTATCTGAAGGTTTCCTTTAAGTTGTTCTCATGATGGTGTTCCTCCTATCACATACTACTAGATGGACTAAATTACTCAACATTTTGATCTCCTAAGTATGATGTGTGCCACATTAAGAATCATATAGACAAATAGGTTCATTTTTGTCAACCTCCTTGGTTTGCATTTTCCCTGCTAGGATAATTTTATTCTGTTATAATCATCAATAATTGTGTTGATGTCTATGGCTGGTATAACACAGCTGGTCCTGAAGAGATTTGCATAACTGAAGTGGAAAATACTGTACTTGATGTGAGTGCAAACACGAGAATGTTTTTCTTATGAACTCATTTTATTTTTTACCAACTTTCCACAATGGAACTTTGCATTTATCTTGCACTCCCTCCCTTTAGGCTGATTCTAGTAATTTGAACTACGAGATCTAGTTTCTTATTATATTTTAGCAAGAGACCATTATGTCAGAAATCAACTAGAAGAAAATGAAAACGTATCTTCCTGCCTTATACTTGGTATTTCTCCTGTTTAGGTAATGATTAATTGAATGCAAAATGGGAAAGGCTTTGTTGATCTTTCTTCACGGTTTTATTAAATCATTTTCATATTGAATTTTGGTTTTGCTGTTAAAATGTCATAAGGAAGGAATAACCTGCAATGAAGTCCTAATAGTAACTTTTTTTTTCTGTTTTGCTGAATACTTCATATAATCCCTTCAAAATATAACATTTGAAGGATAGTTTTGGAGAGATTTATTGCTTCTACCAACACAGATAAGTTTTCCTGAGTTTTCAAACCTCATCTAAGGAAAGAAATCCACAAAATCATCAATTACCTGGGCTTTCCAAAACACCCTGTTTTGTTCCCAGACTTTCTATCCCAAGCATCACTGCCAGTAGATATTTCTTCTTTGGAAATTTGGAAAGCCTTAAGGGTTCAATCTATATCGAGCTGTCCAGTGGGAATGGCCCATGCTGCTGTGTCTCATGAATTGCATGGAGTATGTCCCTCCAAGAGGATGGCTCTGACTTGGAGTATGTCATCCTCCAAGAGGATGTCCAAAATGGAAAACCATGCCCAGACATTCTTATGCAAGAACAGGTTAATCCCGAAGGATGTAAACAATAGGCATGCTTGCTTCTAAGTATGCATACTGAATCCAAGAAATACATACAAAAGCATGTCCTTAAAAACACTGAACAAATTGCCCCAAAGTGGACTTGTTGGTATGTAGACAGGGGAACATGTGGGAACTATGTGGGCTTCTGTCCTCCATATCTTTTACATGGATTACATTTTCCTTACTGACCCAAATTTGCATCTGAACTTAGTATTCTTTTTGACTGTGCCTACCGTCTGTGATCAAGTCAGATATCTTGCTCTATTTTTTTTTCCTATGTGCACTGAACTACTTTTGTGGTGAGATTTATCACCTTGCTTGGGAATCGATGATGTGTGAAGGACTTAATAGCCAAACAGTACCCAATCCTCCCGAGGATACGGTCTTGAAATAAAAGCTGTTTTATTTCGGAAATCTGTTGTACCATGTGAAATGACTGTGCCTAGGGTGTTTTTTCTGTCACTTTAATCTATCACATAAATTAGTTTTTCAGACACTTTAAGTTAGCACAAAAACAGAGCTATCTCATCGTGAAGGCAAGCTGACTTTTAGATGACCCTGGGATGAGAAGAACTGCCAATTGAGTCCACAGACAGCAGCTCTATGAGAGTCACAGTCAGGCTGGTATTTAAAGATTCAGTGAAAAGGACACAAGAATGTGCAAAACAGAAAGAAAAAATGATGGTGAGCACATGTGATATGCTGCAAAGAAATGCAATATGTTTTCACAAAGTAGAAAATGTGTTATCAGGTGGGCAAGAAGTAAGTCTTCCCATCTTTTCTGGTTGAAATGGCATCTATTAAAATCACCTGCTCTATCCTTCTTAACTTCCGACTAAACAAAAAAATCAGGACCTCTCAACACTCAGAACTAGGACTGTGAGTTAATCCGTTTTCAAAGTCTGCAGGAAATCTACAATAGTCACAAGACCTATATGGTCTGGCAAGTGGCATTAAACTGAGGCATGGTGTGGGTGATCCCGTGTGGTAAGCCTCCAGACAAGAAGCAGAACTTTCTTCTAGATAGGAGGAAAGAATCTTGTGCCCGCCTGCAGAGGGGAGAAATACCTCCTCCACTGCTCAGTGTTTTCTGTTGGAGGGACATGAAGCTGATTCCACTTTTGCTTCATGACCACCACCCTCAGGGAGGCCTCGCTGATGCCTTGCCACGTCATGACATTTTCTCGGCCATGAATTGTCCTGCTCCCTCATTAAGCTGTTCCGTGCATTCTCTTCTATTTTCAATCCCCAATACCCCTCTTCTTTCACAGAGAAACAGCAAGAAGGAAACTTCCAGATGCTCCCATCACCAAACTCACCGATCTCCCCATGTGTTTGTCCATCTTCTCTTCTTTCCTTTAAAGTGGATGAACCACGCGTCATTCTAAACGGGGTCCCAGACTCTCTCAAAGACCTGCTTCTGCAATTAGCTCTCTTCCCACCTTCTTGTCAAATTTCTCTCCACCTCATCATTTTTATCTTCATCAACACACACTGTAGAAATTCTCTTGGTAAACGCACACACAAACACACGCACACACAAAAACACATGCACACACTTTCCTTGATCTCACACTTCTTCTCCAGGCAATATCACCTTTCTGTGTCCTGATCTCAGGAATGAGTCTCTGAATATAACTATTTACAATCTCTATCCCCATATGTCTCTTCTCATCCCCTCTTGACTGCACTCCAGTTAAAGTTTGGTTCTAACCACTCCAGTGAATTTCAGGGTGCTAAGGTCACCAGCACTTCTATGTGGCAGAAACCCATGATCAACTCTATTTACATCGCTGTCTCAATTAGCATGCACATGATGAAAAAGTCTCAAATCAGTTAAAATTTACAAATATGCAAATTCATAAAATTGTATGGAACTCAAAGGAGAAATAGACAAATTCACAGTCTTACTGGGAGATTTTTGCACACCTCTCTCAGGAACTGGGGATTCAAGTAACAACAACAGAAAAAAAAAACAAAAAGTGCCACAAAAAATTTGACCATTTCCCTTTATAAATGTGTTCCAATTGAAATTGTATAGCATGGAATATACATTATTTTCAAGTAAAGAAGTAACATTTACCAAAATGAAGCTCAATTAAAAAAATCTTAATTTCTTAAATTTGAAAGAATTATAACAATTCAAAATATGTGTTTATACCACAGGTTAAAAAAAAAAAGAAGAAGAAGAAAAGAATAACAAAAAGATATTTTAGAATATCGAGTTTAGGGCACTTGGGTGGGTCAGTGGCTTAAAGCCTCTGCCTTCAGCTCAGGTCATGATCTCAGGGTTCTAGGATCGAGCCCTGCATCGGGCTCTCTGCTTGGCAGGGAGCTTGCTTCCCTTCCTCTCTCTCTGCCTGCTTCTCTGCCTGCTTGTGATCTCTGTCTGTCAAATAAATAAATATTAAAAAAAAAAAGAAGGAAAATTGAGTTTAGACACTAAGAAATACCCACTAAACAATCCTGGATTGTAGGAAGCAATTAAATGAAGTAAAAAAATATTTAACATTAGCAATTATAAATAACATTCATATTAAATGTGCAGGATGCAAACAAACAAACATTAAAGGAAAATGTTGCAGATGCATGATTACAATAGAATGAGGCTGCAAGGGGCGCCAGGGTGGCTCAGTGGGTTAAAGCCTCTGCCTTTGGCTCAGGTCATGATCCCAGGGTCCTGGAATTGAGCTCCCATCAGGCTCTCTGCTCAGCAGGGAGCCTGCCTCCCCTCTCTCTCTGCCTTCCTCTTTGCCTACCTGTGATCTCTGTCTGTCAAATAAATAAATAAATCTTAAAAAAAAAAAAGAATGAGGCTGCAAAATCGAAGATCTAGATATCTATCTCAATAATTTAGAAAAAGAGGACACCTGGGTGGCTCAGTGGGTTAAGCTTCTGCCTTCGGCTCAGGTCATGATCTCAGGGTCCTGGAATCGAGCCCCACATCTCTCTCTGTCTGACTCTCTGCCTACTTGTGATCTGTCTGTCAAATAAGTAAATAAAATCTTAAAAAAAAAAAAGAATTTAGAAAAAGAATAACAAATTACCCAAAGACTGTAGATAGAAGGAAACAATGAAAACTGGAACAGAAACCAGTAAAGCAAAAAAGAAATACACAATGGAGAAAAACAACAATCTAAAATATTATATTTTAGAAACACTAACAAATTTCCTATGTCTCCGGCAAATCTAATTTAGAAGAAGGAGGGGAGAGAGGACAGAGTAAGAAAGGGAGAGGACAGAGGAGGAGGGAGAAGAAAGGAAGAGGAAGAGAGGTGGCAAAGTGGGGAGAATTGGCTCAGATTTCCAACATTGGGGATAAAAAGAGTGATATATCCACCTATATGAGTATAAGTGCTATAAAACATTGGAGAGTAATATGACCAACTACTTGTCAATACATTTCATAATTTAGATAAAATATTTAAATTCCCAGAAAAAGATAGCAGCAATACTGATCTAAAATAAATACATTAAAAAATGAATAAACTTTTATATATAACAGAAATTAATTCTGAAATTCAAATCACTCCACAAGAACTGAGCAAACTGAATCCAGCAATGTATAAAATGAATAATATATGATAACAAAGCGGGATTTAGTCATAAAACATGAAACTGCCTTAACATTTTAAAATCTGATGTTATTCTTCTCATTAAGTCAATAAAAAGAAAAGCCTTGCAATTGTCTGAAAAGATATAAAAAATGCTCTTAACTCATCAGAACAGCTATTAACATACTAGGAATAAAAGAAAATTTTCTAATCTCATAAATAATATCTAAGAAATTTTATAGCAAAAATCATACTTAATAGTGAAGTATTTAAAGTTTACCAATGAGACTGAAAATACTGCATTATCATCACTTGATTTGACATCATACCAAAGGTCCTTGCAGTGGTGTAAGACCAGAAAAGGAAATAAGACACATGATGATTGGAAAGAAGATATAACTGGAATATTAATAGTTGAGTCCCTAGAAAATCCAAAGATTAATCTATTAAAATTCATATGTGAATTTAGCAGCCACCGAATTTATTATGAAGATGGAAAAATCAGTTGTATTCCTATATAACAGAAAAAAGAACCAATAAAATATTCTAAATATTACCCTTTAAATAGCATCAAAAAGAAATATCAAATATCAGTATCAAGCATCAAATGAAAGAGTTCACTTTGTCTACCATGTAAATACTGGAAAGATTGTCCCAATTTAACAATAAGAAAAAAATAAACAACAAAGTTATAAGTCTTTTGTTTTAAGTCATCATAGAGCTGAGGTCACAGAGCAACAAAGTAGCATGAATTCCAGTAAGGCACAGGCTTCGCCTCAGGAAAGAGGATGTGTGACTGGCTCACCTATGGTGAGCATGGGAGTATGAGAAGTGGCCATCATATAGGAGGTAAATAAGAAGAAATCAGTTAACCCACTTCTGCTAAGGAAAAGTTAGAAGGGAAAAAAATCCTATATCTTGGGGTGAAGGGCAGGAAATATTCTGGGCCCAGTGTCCTATCTAATATTTTTAGTGACTTCCTTATGATAGGGAAGGGGCAGGAGAATCTCCTGCATAGGAAATGTCACAGGTAGAGATCAGAGCATGACGGACATGATTAGGGGGAAAGGAGGGCTTAGGCTCTCTCACCTGCAGAACCCAGGCACATGGGATCAACATAAGTTTGAGGATAAAGCAGGACAACAGAGAACAGCCTCATCGCTTCCCACTACCAGTGTAATGAGCACTGAGGGGCAAGAACATGGGCACAGATTCTCTCTGAGATGTAGTCATTCAGTAAGGGGACATTACAAACACTTAGGGAAGCTTTCTGTCTCCTCAGCCCCCAGCCTAAGCACAAAATGACTCTAGAGGAATCTGAGACTTGTGTATGTTGAAAATTACCAGAGCAACAACAAAACCCAAACTCAGCACAACTCTTTGACTACTCAACATCCCACACAAACAGCCTGAGAGAAGAACAGAAAAGCTCTCTTCTAGGTGTAAATACTATTTACCTTCATCCTTCCCGTTCCATACACAATATCTGGGATTCTGTAAAAACTTATGACATGTACAAAAATTAAAAAAAAAAAAAAAAGAAGAAGATCTATCAAGATACATTACCTTCAACTAAACAGACTTGGAGACCATCCATGTGTTGGCACTATTGGAGAGGGAATTTAAAACACCTATGATTACTGTGCTAACCATCTAGTGCAAAAAGTAGGTATTGTGCATGAGCCATTTGGGAATTTCAGCGAAGGGATAGAAATGATAAGATTGAATGGGGGAAAACAAATAATTCCTTCAATGGCTCATCAAAAGATTTGACAAAGCTAAGAAAAGAATCAGTGAACTTTAAGACAGGTTAATAGAAACTACTCAAATTAAAACACACATGCACACAAGGTACCTAGCAAAGAAAATAGTATCTAAAGGCTATAGAACAATGATAAATGGTCTAACATACATGTAATTGGTGTCCTAGAAGCAGAAAAGAGAGAGACTCAGGCAGTAGGAAGTAGACAAATTAGCAAAGAAGGTTGGAGGTCTCTGGGAAGGGAAACAAAGGACAAGTTTTTTGGAGGAATGTCAGGACCACAGCCCAGAGGGGGCGATCTCACTGAGCTGGAATTCAGGGAGACCACACAGCTACACTTCACAGGGCAAAACCCTGGAGAGTAGGGAACAACACATAGAGAAAGCCTAGGAGACTTGCAGAAGGGTGCCCTGGAGATTGACTGATGTGCATGAGTTAACCAAAGCTGGAAAAAGAATCACCAGACATTTCCAGGATTTCTTCTGTTACTTTTTTTACTATTCTTGCAGCCCCTGAACTTTGTTCCCTAATTTCCTAGCCAGGTGCCTGAGAAGTACCTGAGCTCTATTCTGTTTAGTACCCAGTGTACCCCCCTTAGGGGAGACCATTTGATTGTGGATCTCTTCCCCTGGCTTTTTCTCATTTTTCAAGGTTAGCAACGCTTCTGTTTTCTGCCTTCCCATGGTCACTCTCCAGTACCTTTGAATAGTTGCTTCTTATATTTTGTTTAAAGTTTATCATTTTTGTCAGTAGAAGGGTTAGGTTGATACAAGTTACTCAGCTGTTATGGATTCCCTAAGTCCCTGCACTATAAAGACTTAAAACACTGACTGAATATGTTTTCTGCCATTAGACTGTCATTGCCAAGTTATTTATTGTCAAGTGATTCAATCAAGTTGGTCCCCAATGGTACATCCACTGTTGCCATTCCTTTGTTTTTAGGCAGCTTTAAACAACAGAGGGAAAGTCAAAGACCGCTTCTAATTTAAAAGCCATTAGCCGACACCAGAAGCATTCTTGAGGCTCCTAGAGTTTTTCTACTGTGAACTGAACTGAAATTTGACTGTATTCATTGTTGGCAAGAGCTGAAGTTTTTACGTCTTTGGGAAAAATGTGGGGAAAATTTTCTTACAATTCAGTACTTCCAGCAAGTGTGCTTCCTCTGCTCTGGAAAGTTCCTACCTGAAAAGTAAAAGCCAACTTCCTTATCCATTTCCATCCACACAAAAATACCTTGATTAACCTCAATACCCTTTCATATGTGCAAAAATAAGAGATAAAACTTGATGAGATATTCATTTATTTATTTTACATGCATTAAGTACTTGATCTACACCAGGAATCACAGTGAAACAGGGTGTCAAGGTATCAAGGTCCTTCGTGATTGGGAATGTCATTTTAGATATCAAGGATTTCAGCATTGGTAACTGGCTATACAACTATTATGAACCTTTGTATCAAAATACTAAAAAAAGGATCCTTTTTTTATGTACAGAAATTCTTCATGAGATCTACAAAAATAAAATTGTTGAGAGTTGTGAAAGCCTAGATTTTCACTGAGCTAAGAATAACCATGTAATAAAATGGAGGTCAGCTTAGGAATAAAAAAGAGTGAACAGCTTGGATGAGTAATGCACCTTTCTAAAATGCCCAACGTCCTTCCACTGGCTTCACTGTACAGGAATGTAGCTTGGAAGCAAAACTGAAAAATAATGTGAACTCTTGGCATCTCCTTTACACTGCATGCTAGTGTAAAAAGCAAATAACAACAAAGTAGAGGGTCAAAAAATGAAAATGTTGAATGAGGGTAATGTCCTTAGAACATTACCATATGTTCTTAGGTCCTACCAAGAGAAACATTTCCTGTCCATCACATTTTTGTAATTGCTCATTTGGAAGACTGACACTCTGTTCTAAAATAGCTTTAATGGCACAAAAAAAGATAATTGGGATAATTCTGGGAAGATAGCCCACAGAGGTAAATGAGATTTGCACATTATTAATAAAAATTTAAAACATTTTGGAAGGTCACTAAATTATTTTGTGTTTTCATGCTAATACAAATATTTCTAGTTAGATTGAAATAGTAAAAGATACTACACACAAACTGTTCAAGTGTGGGTCCACTTGCTCTAAAATAGACAAAATAAATAAATGAAAAACTATTGTTTTATTACACTCCTATTATGGGATGTCTTCTTGAGAGCTATTACATTTCTAGAACCGGTACAAGTGTACATACTTTGGTAGGCAGACTGGTCAAGCCAAGGAAACAGTACCCATCCCCAAAGAGGGACCTCACCAGGTAGGTCTTTACCAAAGCTCACTTGTGTCTGACATGTTTGCCACCTACATCGGTATGTGGCCTCAGTCGATCAATGGTCAATGAATGAAAAGTACAAACATGTGAAGGTATTTTCATGGCAGATCACGTAAAAAATATTGGAAAATTTTTTGCTCTGAAACTTTGAACTATTTATGATTTAATTATATATTTTTTAAAGATTTTATTTATTTATTTGACAGAGATCACAAGTAGGCAGAGCAGTAGACAGAGAGAGAGGGGGAAACAGGCTCCCTGCTGAGCAGAGAGCCCAATGTGGGGCTTGATCCCAGGGACCTGAGCCGAAGGCAGAAGCTTAACCCACTGAGCCACCCAGGTGCCCCTGATTTAATTATATTTTAACTCACACACAAAAAGAAAAAAATTAAAAAGCAAATTCTATCATAAAAGATCTCTCTGGTACAAACAGACTTATTTGTTCTTGTAACATACAGTTGTTGAGCATTAGTGTGTCAAGTTTTGCATCATGTGCTCCAAATAACTCTGTGAAACAAAGACAATCCCTCCCAAGTCTATAACTTACAATTGTTATATTCATTTGGACTTCAAACTCCTATGCACAGAGCTTATACCATAACCCGCAGTTCCAAAACTCAATGTGCTAGATACGAGAGCTGAAAAAATGATCAACACTAGGATTAACATTTATTTTTTAAATGCTTTGGATAATTTTGCTTTAAAGATTTATTTATTTATCCAAGAGAGGGGGAGAGAGAAAAAGAGAGAGAAAGAGTGAGAGAGAAAGGTAAGGGGTAAGGGGAAAGGGAGAGAGAGAGAAAATCTCTAGCAGACTTCCTGCTGAGCACAGAGCCCAACACAGAGCTCGATCCCACAACTCCAAGATCCTGAACCCAGCTGAAAGCAAGAGTTGGGCACTCAACTGACTGGGGCACCCAGGCACCCCTAAATACTTTAGGTAATTTTAAGATGAATTTGTCCTTTAATCTTAATGAAGCCAATATTTCTCAGCACATTTAATATGCAAATGATAACTGGCAATTTAACAAGGTTGACAGTGGGAAGAGAGCAGAGAAGACGGTGGGATGAGTTTTCTTCTTTTGAGGAAGAAAACCTCAGCAAATTTTTCCCAAAGAGGATAAAAATGGGGTTGAGTCTTAAAATTTAAGTCAAGTCCAACAAGTGAGTAAATAGGGGAGACAGGAGTGTGATTGCAGCTAGAATGAAAAGCACCACGTGGGAAGTGGGAGGTGGGAAACTTCTGATAGCTGGGCTGCATGGGAGTACAGTGTGTTAGCTTGACTTTAGCTACAGGTAAACCACAAAAAGCAGAAAGTTCCACCCAGAGCAACTTGGTGCCAGAGAGCATATAGGCAAAACAAAAACAAAAACAAAAACAAAAACACCCTATAGTCTTAACTAACAGAAATAAATGACATAATGTTGAAGGTTGGTAGATTGAAAAAAATCAGCAAATAGATGGGTAAACACCAATATGTTGAACCCATGGGTGTGGTGGACAGAATAATGACTCCCAGAGAAAAGATATCCATGTCCAAATTTCTAGAACCTTTAAAACATTATCTTACCTTGCAAAAGAAACCTTACAGATGTGGTTAAATTAAGCCATTTGGGAAGAGGAGGTTAGGCTGAATTGTCCAGATGAGTCCAATGCAATCTACATGGATCCCTATAAATGAAAGAGGGAGGCAAGAAAGAGGGTCTCAAACTAGAGCAACTTAAGAATGCTGTTACCTGCTATTGCTTCTTGTGAAGGTGGAAGAAGGGGTCAGGATGCAAGGAACTCAGGAGGCCTGAGAAGCTGGAAATCATGGCCCTACCAGTATTGCAATTTCGGCCAAGTGTGACTGACCTATTTCAGACTTCTAACCTTCAGAACTGTAAGATAACAAATCTGTTTTCATGTATACCACTGAATTTGTGGTGATGTGGTAACAATAGCAATAGAAAACGAGTAAGACTCTCTACAGAGCAAGCTGCAAAAAAAAAAAAAAAATTCATTCAATTTTGATTTTTCAGAAGTATTTTAAAAAATCATGTGGTTGACTTGAGACCAGTTTTTTATTCTTTACATTTCCCTGAGATTAAATGGTCACTTGATCTTAATCTCTGAAAGACAAAATTACTGACAGGAGTCTTGACTTCCCCACTAGAAAGAACAAAAAATTTTGTATCTTGGTCATTGATTTTTTTTCCCATTCAGTTATAGTTTAAGTTTCTCCAAGCACACAGGCACTGTGAAATCACTTTAACCAGTTTAAATGAAGTATGAAATGACACTGTGGGGTCAGCCAGCTGCATTCATGGGGTGAGGAAGGGCTACTCTACTTTGAAATGCCTTTGCAACAGTGCCAGATGAAAACACCAACCTGAAAACACAGCTGTTGTTTCCAGTTGAAATAAGGCAAATTTGAGGTAGGACATGTGAATATAATGTGTATCATGTAAACTCAACCTCTTCCAAATTGGAACTAACAGTTGAATTTTTGGCTAGGATTCAATTGACCCATGATAGCAGCAACGGGATTTAGAGAAATTCTTTACCTTTATAGAGCATCTGAAACACAAGAGGAATCAAAGGACAATTTATTCTGCACAAAATGCAACAGGGAGGTATTTTTGCTGGTGGACCAGGCTGATTCTCTCCCAAACATTTTTTTTTTTTAACTGAACTCCAATTTTGTATATGTGATTCAGGGGAATGTGGCCCCAGCTGCAGGGGAAGTTTCTGATTCGTTTATACCAACCCCAGAATTATTCTGTTGGTCACTATTTTTGGTCCAGGAATATCCATATAACCTAAGTCAGCCATTGTATTCCACTCACTCCTATTGTTAGGGAAGGCATATTATAACAACTTTAAATAAAGCTAGCTAAAATGACAGCATAATTGGGAGACCAACCAACCAACCAACAAAAACTTGAAGCTCACTCTACCTCTGGTTCTTATTTGTGAAAACAATGTCACCATTTAGGTAATTTTGAGTTAAGGTTTCTTTTATCTACAGGTGCATTTGGGATGCTAATGATCTTAGATATTTACCTGTTTTCCTATAACACTGGCTCTCAGAGTATGTTAATCTGAGTTCTTAAGAGTTATGGTAAAGACAGTCACTCAACTTTGGTGTTGAGCAAAAAGAGCTATAGTCTCCTTGTTCATGCATCTCAAGAATCACTAGCATAGCTGTCATCCTCATAAAACCAGTACCTTTTCTTGACCCAGTCTTACCTGGTATTGTATATAAAAACTTAGTCATAAGCCTCCCAAGTCTTGAAGAACTATGTGTATCTTTAATGGAGGTTTTCCTTGGGACACAATACAGTGGTTCACTCAGTCTATCTAATGGAACGTTCCTGAAATCCCATTTGACCATATATTCCTGTCCCTCAAATATCCTATTCATTGCAGGTGCTAAAAGTGTCCACCTGTTGCTTTCTGTGTGATTGGGTCTCCCATCCCCTTCTCCTATACACACACACACACACACACACACACACACACACACCTGACCCACACACTCTTGGCTGACAAACTTAAAGCCTTCATAGCTTGTATGGTTGTCTGGTTCATGGAAGTCAGCCATGCTGGAATTTGCATTAAAAATAAAAATACCTTCTTCCTTGCATCATATTTTAAGCCTCCCTGGAGGGGAAGAACATGCTATTTTTGCTGCCTGGGGCATTCCCTTGTGACTTGTTTCTCCTGCCAGTCCTCCCTCTACTATTACCCCCACCCTTGCGGAGACTACCCCTTTGCCAGGACCCCGAAGATACTGATGACTCCTCCTAGTTGTTCCTATTAGAGTTCTCCTTAGAACCTCTGGAAGTGGCTAAATCAAGACTACAATTTAATCCCTTGTGCATCTAAGTTCTCTGCCTTCAGGAGTTGAGAAAAAGGTCTATACTCTTGATTTCCTTACCAATGCAGGCGTTTAGCAAAAGTGAGCATAGGTCTTCCCCACTGAGGTGTGTGAAATGTCAGGGACTAGATTAACATGATACCTTGGAAGCAATTTAGTATATACAATTATAGCCTCCAGACCTCCTCATTCTTACCCTCCAAGACACTCTTTTTGGGGCAATATTTTAAAATCTGCCACACTTTTGATTCCCCATGTAGTAGACAGAATCATGGACTGCCGAAGATGTCCTTGTATTATTTCCTGAAACTTACGAATGTCACATATGTGGCAAAGGGAATTTTTCAGTTATGATTAAGTCAATGAGCTTGAAATGAGAAGATTATTCTGGATTAACCTGATAAACCCAATGAAATCATAAGTGAAAGAGGGAGGCAGGAGAGTCAGGGTCAGAGAAGGAGAGGCAACAATGAAAGCAGAGGTGTGAATGATATGAGAAAGGTGCAAGAGACAGAGGGAACAGGTGGCCTTCAGAAGATGATTAAGGCAAAGAAATGGATTCCACTCTAAAGCTTCCAAAAGGCAGGCTGAATGAACCTTGATTTTAACCTAGAGGGACCCATTTCAGACTCTTGACCTCCAGACTAATAAGGTAATGAGTTTGCATTGTTTTAAGTCACTAAATTTGTTGTAAGTAGGAAATTAATACAAGTTTGAGGCCCACAAACTGTAGCTCTATTTAAGCTTGACTAAGCGTACTAGATCTGCATCTTCCTCCATTCCCCAACCTCCCCTCCACCCCCAGACCTGGAGTTATCAGGAAGAACAGAAATCTGGAGGAGCTTTCAGGATTTTCCTCCCTCAGATTCTGACCCCGAGTGAGAAGTACGCCAAGCTGCTCTCTATCACCCTCTGGTGGAAGCTGGCTCAATGGCATCTCTGTTCCTGGCCCTAGGCTAAAACTAGGGATATTCAAAACAGCCCAAAGCTTTTAAAGTTTTGTTGTACATGGGAAACTTTTTATAAATATGGATACCCAGGTTGCACCCCATACCAATTAGCCTGCTTGGGGTGGAACCTAAGCATCAGTATGGTTAAATCTCCTTAGGTGATTTCAGGATCATTGGGCCAAACAACTCACTTGTTGAGAAGTGTAGGAATCAAGCTATACTTCAGCCTGCTACATAGAATAGTTTCAATGGCCCAAAGCCTTCTTTTTCTGTCTCTACCACAATGCACCTCAAATGTCCCCAACATTTAATAGCAAAAACCTGAGCCCTAAATGCAGTGTGATACCCTGGGTTGGACTGGAATCTAGTACAGAAAAGTCATTAGTGGAAAAAAGTGAAATTCAAAGTCTGGAGTTTATTTGATAATGATCTATCAATAATAGTGATGCACCATAGTTATGTAAGTTTAGGGAGAACTGAGGGAAAGGTATACAGAAGTCTTTGTACTATCTTTACAACCTTCTATAAGTCTAAAGTTATTCCAAAGCAAAAAGACCAATTGAAAACAGCCTAACTAATTGCCCCATAGAGGCAGCCAAGACTGATTTCAAAGCTTACCCGCTGGAATACGCCAAAACCTTGAATGAATCTGGACATGTCTGCCACCGATTGCCATTCTGCCTCATAACAGGATTCTAATTTCTTAAGAAATTAAAAGCTCTAGATGCTGAGTTAAGTAAGAGTTTTAATTTGCTTATTTTAACAAGAGCATTTCATATTAATTTAGCAAAGTCACATGATGATGCTTAAATCAAACCATCTGCTTAGAATCTTTCACAACAAACTGTGTACGCTCCCAGCACTTGTAATTGTAGAATCTCTTTAGCATTGTGGTAATCATTTAAGAGCACAGCAAGCTCAGGTCCAGCTTTATCTTCATCTTTGCCATCTTTCTCTCACCAGCTAAACTGTTCTAGGTGGGGCATTCTTCTTCTCATTTCCCAAGTAGGCTTCTCGCTGGCTCTCTGTCTGAACTTTGTGTCACATGAAACAATAACAACAAATGACAAAATAAATAAATAAATAAATAAAAACAGACTCATAAATACAGAGAACAAACTGGGGGTTGCCAGAGGGGAGCGAGAAAATAGATTAATGGGGATTCAGAGGTATAAACTTCCAGTTAGAAAATAAGTAAACCATAGATGTGAAAAATACAACAAAAGGAATATAGCCAATAATGTAACATTGTATGGTGACAGATAGTGACTACACTTGTGCTGAGCATTTCATAATGTATAGAATTGTTGAATCAACATGTTGTACACCTGAAACTAAAACAATATTATTTGTCAACTGTACTTCAATAATAAAAATAAATAGAAAAAAAGGTAAGAAAAGGGGTAAAAGAATGGGAAGGAAAGCAGCCTTAAACCAGAAGCCTTGAAAGTATAATGATCCACTGATAAGATAGTAACAGATTTCACCAAACACATCAGAATGTGCAAAGCTCCTCTGTGGCCATCCCTGTCCCCAGGGTTTCCTGTGCAACCTCTGTTAGTGCTCTTTCCGTCCACACGAGAGCCCACACTCTCACAAAGTTTTCATCCACTTTTTCTGGGAAAGGAGGTCTCACAACCATGTTAGACACACCAGCCCCTCACCATTATGGAAAGTAGTCCCAAAGCTCCTCATGATTTTCTCAGGAATATCAACCCTCCTAGAACTCTAGCTACTGCATTACATTTCCATTGATGTTGGTTGGAATTTAGGATCACCTTATGATGGCAAATGTAGCACAAAGGAATGTGTAAATAGAAACTTTGCTCTGGTGACATGGTCCACAGAAAATTGTTGATACCCTACAGGTTACTTTTTTTTTTTAAAGATTTTATTTATTTATTTGACAGAGAGAGATCACAAGTAGATGGAGAGGCAGGCAGAGAGAGAGAGAGAGAGAGAGAGAGAGAGGGAAGCAGGCTCCCCACTGAGCAAAGAGCCCGATGCGGGACTCGATCCCAGGACCCCGAGATCATGACCTGAGCCGAAGGCAGCGGCTCAACCCACTGAGCCACCCAGGCGCCCCTGATACCCTACAGGTTACTTTCAACCAAAACAATGCTAAACCAAATAGAATTAGATTTAACAAATAAAATAGAGGCCAACAAGTTAAATTGGAATTTCAGACCAAAAAATTACCATTTTTAAGAATCAGACAATACTCAAATATCCCTGATGAACATAGATGCAAAAATTCTCAACAATATACAACAGGTGTGCCCAGGTGGTTCAGTCAGTTAAGTGTCTGCCTTCTGCTCAGGTCATTATCCCAGGTTCCTGGGGCTGAGCCCAGCATCGGGCTCCCAGCTCAGTGGGGAGTCTGTTTCTCTCTCTGCTTCTGCCTCTACCCCTGCCCATGCTCTCTCTCAAATAAATAAATAATAAATAATAAATAAATAAATATAAATATAAATATAAATAAATAAATAACATCTTTAAACAAACAAAAAACAATATACTAACAAAATGAATCCAATAATACATTTAAAATAATCATTAACCATGATCAAATGGGATTTATTCCTGCTTTGCAAGTGTGGTTCAATATTCACAAATCAATCAGTGTAATACATCACATCAATAAGAGAAAGGATAAGAACTATATGACCATTTCATTTGACAAAGTACAATAGACTCAGAAAGAGCATTTGACAAAGTACATCCACTCATGATGTTAAAAAAAAAAAAAAACACCTCAACAAAGTAGGTTTAGAGGAAATATACCTCAACATAATAAAGGCCATGTATAAAAAATCCACAGTGACCATCATCCTTAATGGGAAAAAATAGAGCTTTTCCCCTAAAATCAGGAACAAAATAAGGATGTTCATTTTTACTGCTCTTATTCAACATAATACTGAATGTCCTAGTCACAACAATCAGGCAATAAAAAGAAGTAAAGGCATCCAAATTGGTAAGAAAGAAGTAAACCCTTCACTATTTGCAGATGATGTGATACTATGTATTGGAAACCTGAAAGAAGGCACCAAAAAACTGCCAGAACCGATGAATGAATTTAGTAAAGTTTCAGGATAAAAAAATCAATGTATAGAAATCTCTTGCAGATTGATAAACCCCTGGCCAGACTTATCAAAAAGAAAAGAGAAAGGACCCAAATAAATAAAATCATGAATGAAAGAAGAAAGATCACAACCAACACCAAAGAATATAAACAATTATAAGAACATATTTTGAGCAACTATACATCAGCAAATTTGACAATCTGGAAGAAGTGGATGCATTCCTAGAGACATATAAACTACCATAACTGAACCAGGAAGATGTAGGAAACCTGAGCAGACCCATAACCAGTAAGGAGATTGAAGCAGTCATCAAAAATCTCCAAACAAACAAGAGCCCAGGGCCAGAAGGCTTCCCAGGGGAATTCTACAAACATTTAAAGAAGAATTAACTCCTATTCTGAAACTGTTCCAAAAAATAGAAATGGAAGGAAAACTTCCAAACTCATTTTATCATGCCAGCATTACCTTGAGCCCCAAACCAGAAAAGGATCCCATCAAAAAAGAGAATTACAGACCGATATCCTTGATGAACACAGATGTGAAAATTCTCACCAAAATACTAGCCAATACGATCCAACAGTATATTAAAAGGATTATTCACCATGGCCAAGTGGGATTTATCCCAGGGCTGCAAGGTTGGTTCAACGTCTGCAAATCAATAAATGTGATACAATACATTAATAAAGGAAAGGACAAGAACCATATGATACTCTCAATAGATGCTGAAAAAGCATTTGACAAAGTACAGCATCCTTTACTGATCAAAACTCTTCAAAGTGTAGAGATAGAGGGTACCTACCTCAATATCATCAAAGTCATCTATGAAAAACCCACTGTGAATATCATTCTCAATGGAGAAAAACTGAGAGCTTTTCCGTTAAGGTCAGGAACACGGCAGGGATGTCCATTATCACCACTGCTATTCAACATAGTACTAGAAGTCCTAGCCTCAGCCATCAGACAACAAAAAGAAATTAAAGGCATCCAAATCAGCAAAGAAGAAATCAAACTATCACTCTTTGCAGGTGATTTAATACTATATGTGGAAAACCCAAAAGACTCCACTCCAAATCTGCTAAAACTTCTACAGGAATTCAGTAAAGTGTCAGGATAAAAAAATCAATGCACAGAAGTCAGTTGCATTTCTTTACACCAACAAGACAGAAGAAAGAGAAATTAAGGAGTCAATCCCATTTACAATTGCTCCCAAAACCATAAGATACTCAGGAATAAACCTAACCAAAGAGGCAAAGAATCTATACTCAGAAAACTATAAAATACTCATGAAAGAAATTGGGGAAGACACAAAGAAATGGAAAACTGTTCCATGCACATGGATTGGAAGAACAAATATTGTGAAAATGTCTATACTACCTAAAGGAATCTACACATTTAATGCAACCCCTATCAAAATCCCATCCATTTTTTTCAAAGAAATGGAACAAATAATCCTAAAATTTATATGGAGCCAGAAAAGACCTCGAATAGCCAGAGAAATATTGAAAAAGAAAGCCAAAGTTGGTGGCATCACAATTCCAGACTTCAAGCTCTATTACAAAGCTGTCATCATCAAGACAATATGGTACTGGTACAAAAACAGACACATAGATCAATAGAACAGAATAGGGAGCCCAGAAATAGACCCTCAACTCTATGGTCAACTAATCTTCAACAAAGCAGGAAAGAATGTCCAATGGAAAAAAGACAGTCTCTTCAACAAATGGTGCTGGGAAAATTGGACAGCCACATGCAGAAAAATGAAACTGGACCATTTCCTTACACCACACATGAAAATAAACTCAAAATGGATGAAGGACCTCAATGTGAGAAAGGAATCCATCAAAATCCTTGAGGAGAACACAGACAACAACCTCTTTGACCTCAGCCACAGTAACTTCTTTCTAGGAACATCACCAAAGGCAAGGGAAGCAAAGGCAAAAATGAACAATTGGTACTTCATCAAGATCAAAAGCTTTTGTGCAGCAAAATAAACAGTTAACAAAACCAAAAGACAACTGACAGAATGGGAGAAGATATTTGCAAACGACATATCAGATAAAGGGCTAGTATCCAAAATCTATAAAGAACTTAATCAAACTCAACACCCAAAGAATAAATAATCCAATCAAGGAATGGGCAGAGGACATGAACAGACATTTCTGCAAAGACGACATCCAGATGGCCAACAGACACATGAAAAAGTGCTCCACATCACTCGGCATCTGGGAAATACAAATCAAAACCACAATGAGATACCACATCACACCAGTCAGAATGGCTAAAATTAACAAGTCAGGAAATGACAGATGCTGGCGAGGATGCGGAGAAAGGGGAACCCTCCTACACTGTTGGTGGAAATGCAAGCCAGTGTAACCACTCTGGAAAACAGCATGGAGGTTCCTCAAAAAGTTGAAAATAGAGCTACCCTATGACCCAGCAATTGCACTACTGGTTATTTACCATAAAGATACAAATGTAGTGATCCAAAGGGCACGTGCACCTGAATGTTTATAGCAGCAATGTCCACAATAGCCAAACTATGGAAAGAACCTAGATGTCCATCAACAGATGAGTGGATAAAGAAGATGTGATATATATATATGTGTGTATATATATATAGATATATATATACATATATAGATATAGATATAGATATAGTGGAATACTATGCAGCCATCAAAAGAAATGAAACCTTGCCATTTGTGATGACATGGATGGAACTAGAGGGTATTATGCTTGGCGAAATAAGTCAGTCAGAGAAAGACAATTATCATATGATCTCCCTGATATGAGGAAGTTGAGAGGCAACATGAGGCTCTGGGGGGTAGGAAAAGAATAAATGAAACAAGATGGAATCAGGAGGGAGACAAACCATAAGAGACTCTTAATCTCACAAAACAAACTGAGGATTGCCGGGGGGAGGAGGGTAGGGAAAGGGTGGTGGGGTTATGGACATTGGGGAAGGTATGTACCATGAAGTGTGTAAACGTGGTGATTCACAGACCTGTACCCATTGGGCTAGTAATATATTATGTTAATAAAAAAAATTAAAAAATTAAATAAAAAATTAAATCTCTTGCATTTCTATATGCTAATAATAATAAAGCAGAAAAAGAAATCAAGAAATCGATCACATTTAAATATGCACCAAAAATAAGATATCTAGGAGTAAACCTAACCAAGGAGGTAAAAGATCTGTACTCTGAAAACTATAAAATGCTGATGAGAGAAACTGAGGACAAAGAAATAGAAAGATGTTCCATGCATGGGAAGAACAAATATTGTTAATATAGCCATACTATCCAAATAAATCTATATATTGAATGCAATTCTTATCAAAATTCCATCAGCATTTTTCACAGAAGTAGGAAATAATCCTAAAATTTGTATGGAACCACAAAAGACCCCAAGTAAGGAAAATAATTTTGAAAAAGAAAAAGTCAAAGTTGGAGGCATCATGATTTTGAACTTCAAGTTATATTACAAAGCTGTAATAATCAAAACAGTATGATACTGGCACAAAAAATAGACACATAGACTAATAAAATAGAATAAAAAACCCAGAAACAATTACTCTTTGACAAAGAAGGAAAGAATATCCAATGGGAAAAAGTCTCTTCAACAAATGGTGTTGGGAGAACTGGACAGCCACATGCAAAAGAAAGAAACTGGACCACTTTCTTATACCATACACAAAAATGAATTCTAAATGGATTAAATAACTAAATGTGAGATCTGAAACCATAAAAATCCTTTTTAAAAAAAATTTTTAAGATTTCATTTATTTATTTGACAAAGAGAGGCAGGCAGAGAGAGATGGGGGAGAAGCAGCCTCCCCACTGAGCAGAGAGCCCGATGCAGGACTCAATCCCAGGAGCCTGAGATCATGACCTGAGCTGGAGGCAGAGGCTTAACCCACTGAACTACCCAGGCACCCTGAAACCATAAAAATCCTTGAAGAGAACACAGGTAGTAACTTTCTTGACATTGGTCATAGCAACTTCTTTCTAGTTCTGTGTCCTGAAGCAAGGGAAACAAAAGCAAAAATAAACTTTGGGACTACATCAAAATAAAAAACTTCAGCATGGCAAAAGAAACAATCAACAAAACTAAAAGCAACCTACAAAATGAGAGAAAATATTTGCCAAAGAGTTATTCAAAAAAAGCATCCAAAATATATAGAAACTTTATACAACTAAATGCCTAAAAAATAAATAATCCAACTAAAAATGGGCAGAAGATATGGACATTCAAAGAAGATGTCCAGATGGCCAACCAACACATGAAAAGATGTTCATCATCACTTACTATCAGGGAAACGTAAATCAAAACTATAATGAGATAACAGTTCATACCTATCAAAATGACTAAATTCAACAACACAAGAAACAAGTGTTGGTGAGGATGTGGAGAAAAAGGAACACTCACATGTTGTCAGTGGGAATGCAAATTAGGGCAGCCATTGTGGAAAATAGTATGGAGTTTCCCCAAAACGTTAAAAATAGAACTATCTCTTATTCAGCAATTACACTACTGGGTATTTACCCAAAGAACACTAATTAGAAGGGATATATGCACCTTTATGCTTATAGCAGCATTATTTATAATAGCCAAATTATGGAAGCAGCTGGAGTATCCATCAATTGATGAATGGATAAAAAAGGTATGGTATATATACCTATAATGGATTATTACTCAGCCACAAAAAAGAATGAATTCTTGCCACTCACAACAATGTGGATGGATCTAGGGAGTATTATGCTAAGCGAAATAAGTCAGTCAGAGAAAGATAAATACTATATGATTTCACTCATATGTGGAATTTAAGAAACAAAACAAATGAGTAAAGGGGAAAAAGAGAGAGAGAGTGAGAAAGCAATCAAGAAACAGACTCTTAATTATAGAGAACAAACTGATAGTTACCATGGGGGAGGTGGGGATGGGGAATGGGTTAAAGAGGTGTTGGAGATTAAGGAGTGCACTTTTCATGATAAGCATTGGGTCATGTATGGAATTACTGAATCACTATATTGTACACCTGAAACTAATAAAACCCTGTATGTTCAAAAAAAAAAAAAGAATCAGGTTATACTGATACTTAAAATTTACAGGCTATTTACCTGAAATTCCAATTTAACTGGTTATCCTTTATTTTATCTGACAATTAGAAGATTAATTCATGTGCTCTAAGGAATGCTTTGCTCTGTAGGCCAGTACATAGAACAGGCACAACTCTCTGTGTCTGAAATGGTGTAGAAAGACATCCTTTTTGAGAACTCCAGAATATGTAAGTGACTTTCATGTCAGATGATGACATCTATGACCATGAGTAATGCTTTTTCTTTTTCTCATACTTTCCATATGCCTTTCTATATGTGTAATTTATCTTGATGTTTATGAAAGTACTATAGATAGCAATTTTGAAAAGTAATAAAATTATATTTTACTTTTTCCTGCAACCAGGAAAGACTTTCCAGGAGAGAGAGAAGTATAGTACCTATCAATAGGTGATATCAAAATAGCACATTTCAAATTTGCTTTAAAAATAGGGTGATATTATGCTCAAGCCTTCCTGGGTGAAATATAGATGTTCTAGAGAAGTGTTTCTCTTGCCTCTCAGAACTAAATTATTCCTAAAAAATGACTTGTCTAAAGTATGCTGTGAGGAAAAAGTGCCATTTTTATGATTGTTATGAAAAATAACCTTTGAAAAATAGGTCATCATATTTGGTTCCCACTGATTACTGTGTGTTTTCTTCTGACCCCAAAGATCACAATTTAAGTTTTCTGGGTTTTTTTTTAAATGAAAGTCTGAAATTAGTACTTTTAATTGATTCATGCTTTATAACCGGAATTTAACTTTAAAATAATTTTCCTTGAAATTTTTCTAATGGATTATAAAGAAATGAACTATTCTTCTTTTATCTGTTTAAAAAGGTTTATATTGTTCATAATAATACAAATCTTTATATTTCATTTAAAATGTACACAAAGAAAGATTAGGGACAAGTAAATGTAAAATTAACCTGCCAAGCAATTTTCACTCTATCCACCAGATTACATCTTTCCAGTTTTCTAATATTCTAGAACATTATGTCTAGGTGTATGAGACTTCTATATCATTAATATTTATTTTATAAATTATTTCTTGGAACTCTGTTAAAATGTATCAAAATGGAAAGTTATATTCTTCACCAGCAACCACATTCATTTCCTTTTTTTTTTCAACAGAGATAGTGTGCAACCCAAATTGTAAAATGTTCAAATTCAGTGGGATAAATTGTCAATCTGCCTTCTCAACTTTGACCTTCATCATCCATATTCATGTTTATTCTCATGAATAATATCTACATAAAATCACCAAACATTTCTAGCTTCCTATTTTCTTGTGAATCACCAAGCAATCCTGCTCCCAACAGAGCAACCTGGGCAACCAAGTTTGAAGAATAAATGATAGTATGATGACAAAATGGATAAACCTTTAAATATGTAAAAATTTGCAGCTGTTGAATCTTTTCCAGCCATGACTCCATTACATACTCATAACAACCCTGCAAAACAAATAGTCAGTAATCATCATTCCATTTAATACACAAAGACATAGGCTCAAGGCCATTAATGATTTGTGCCTGAGGTTATAATGTTGGTGAGAGATGGGTGGAGTGAGGACCAGCACTAATTAAGTTTTGAACACCAGCCAAGGTCTCCCTGGTATTTGCAGGAGAAAAAATTCTCAAGCTATAAGGAAAAGTATAGAAACAATTTTGAGGCTAGGAAGAAACCTGGTGCGATCCAACTGGATATAAAGCATGAAGAGAAAATGCTCTGCTATGTAACCCTTGACAAATGGAGCCATGGTATTTTAGGTGGGGCCTCAGGGTTAACCTAAATCTAAGAATTTCCACTTTAAATAGCAACAGGCATTGATAACAAAGGCCAGAACCACCAACACAAAGATGCATCTGCAGGGACCCAGTATGAGATGAGTTCTTCCACCACCGGCCCCTCCAGATTCCCCCATCTGAAACAGCTCTCGGTCTCCTCAGAATCCCATAGCACACAGCATTCCACTAAAGCACCTATTCCACTTTGTAAAGTGACTGCATCTCTGAATCATGTATTGCCCTTTTGAAATAAAACACATTTAATATATCACCTAAATCAGATTCTCGGAAAGTAAAAACAAGACTTTAGTATTTTTTTAAAAGGTTGTCAGTTGACTGTCATACATACTTGGGTTTATTTAAGGCTATGCTTGAATGTATAAACTGCTAATTACTTTCAAACCATGTTTACTGAGCACCTACTACACGTGAAATATAAAAAAGAGGATCTAATAAGGAACAAGCTACTAATTCTAAATTAATATGCATTTAAAAAATTTTGGTGGCAACAATTGCCTTTTTAAATTGCTTTGCTTTATATATATATATATTTTCATATATATGTATATATATACACACACACTTCTTGTACTCATATATGTTATATATGGATAGATGATAGAAGATGATAGATAGTTGATAGATTCTTAACTCAGTCACAAAGTTAGCAGCTCAAGCCTAAAACCTCTTTTATTGTGGTTAAATCCTGTAACTGACTTTAACTACACATATATTCTCTTTTTGGGGATAATTCTCCAGGACCACGTGATGGTCTCCTTGCTCTCAGGCCCACCACATGTCATCTTGCCTGTGCTGGACCTTCATATCTTTCTCTGCCTTAACTTAACCCTTTCTTTCAGTGAGCATTCTTTTAGTAGCTTCTGAGAAAGGTAGATACATTTGAATTCCTCACTCTTCCTTCATATTTGATTGATAATTTAGATTGGTATAGAAGTCTAAGTTAGAAATAATTTCTTCCATTTTGAAGACATTGCTTCTTCACCATTTTGCTCATGTTGTGGCTATTTAGAAGTCTGATGTCATTGGATATCCAATTTTGTGAAACTTACCAGTTCTTTTTTTTTTTTCCCCATCCTTTCTGGAATTTGAATATTGTTGGTACCAGGTGTTGTTGGGCATTCGTTGTACTGAGCATTTGGTAGAAAATGAATCATTTCGGGTGCTTAAGTAAAAACATTAATGTTCAGATTCCTCTCCTGAAAGATTCTAATTTCATTGTCTGAGTGAGGCCTGGGCACCATTTTCTAAAATTTTCTTGAGTAAATTCTACTCTACAGCCAGAGTTGAGAAGCATTGGTCTAGATCAGTGTTTTTCAAACTTCAGTGTGCATACAAATGTCCAGGATCTGACTGAAATTCAGGTTTTGACTCAGAAGATCAGGGGAGGGACCTGGGAATGGGCATCTCTAACAAATGTCCCAGTGGTACCAATCGGGGTCCACACATGGAGGGAGCTCTATTCCCTGAGAGTTTGGAAAGAAAGATGTACCCTGGGCTCCCAAACTACATGAATCAGTATCTGTTCTTCATTCTGATCTCTTAATGATTTTTATGCACTTCAAATTTTGAGAACCTCTGTTCTAGGAAAAATACCTTGAAGATAAAGAAGAAATGATTCAGACTGGACTGACTCCTAATATGCTAATGCGATTTAATTAAGCAACAACATTTAAACATTATTGGGTCTGACTTTTAAAAAAATCCAATAATTGGAGAGGCAGTGTATGCATGGAGGCAAAGGGGATATGGGAAATCTCTGTCCCTTCTGCCCAATTTTCTATAAATTTAAAACTGTTTTAAAAAATAAAGTCTGTCTATCAAAAAAATCCAATTAAGCCCATGGATGTGGGGGGTAAGTTACAAGCAACACTACTTAGTTTCTGGATCATGTTTTTTTCTGAGACTCATAAGGACCATGAATACATTCTCCGGGAGTGGGGGGAAGCATGAAAACTGGTATTACAGACAAAATCTTGCATAAAATCAGGGATTTGTGAATCCCTTGATGACTATAGTACCTCCAGTTTAAGAATTCCTAGATGATAAGCTTTTATGCATTATTTCACTCAACAAACATTGATTGAGGATCTATGATGTAATAGGAGCACTGTTGCAGGATATCTGTGCACAAATAAATAATTCTGTCCTCATGGAACATGCAGTCTTGTGGCAAACAGTAGGGTCTTTCTGGGCATATTCATTTTGAAATTACATGTCTTCGAAAAGCCATATTGAAAGAGGCAGAAAACATATCTGGAGACAGAACTACAATAAAGTGTTAGTTAATTAGAACCAAATTTCATTCACAGAAATATGTATCTCAGAAGGAAACATTCTCATAATTACTCATTTATAGGAAATTTCATCCCATCACAAATTGACTAAGCATCAAAATTCAATCAATAGCAGTTCAGATCTTTTCCAAAACATCTATTAAAAATGTAACTTAAGGGGCGCCTGGGTGGCTCAGTGGGTTGAGCCGCTGCCTTCGGCTCGGGTCATGATCTCAGGGTCCTGGGATCGAGTCCCGCATCGGGCTCTCTGCTCAGCAGGAAGCCTGCTTCCCTCTCTCTCTCTCTCTGCCTGCCTCTCCGTCTACTTGTGATCTCTCTCTGTCAAATAAATAAATAAAATCTTAAAAAAAAATGTAACTTAAAAAGAGATCACATCATTGGGAGAATGTATTAGGAAAAGCTAAGAAACTCAGCTATAAAAGTGCATTTTATCTGAACCTGGTAAATCGTTTATAGGACCTAGATTATATTTATCAAACACTCTGGGTGATTACTGAGACACAAAATTACATTAAATGAAACAAGGGTCTTAAGATATACATGAATATAGACTTTGATTTTATCTAATTTCTAATGATTCAAAGTAATAATTATTTTCTACTTTTGAACAAAATTTTGATGAAGGTTCTTGCGTTTCCATCTTAACAGATATTGGAGGGAAAAAAGTATATTTACTCCCTTGTGGTTCATTATCAGCAGACCTACTTTCTCTCTCCAACAGCTATTTTTTTAAATACCACTTGTTGACATCAGATAGGAGAAAAACAAAAAAGGGAAGAGGGAGAAAGGAAAAAGACAAAGAGGGCAAAGGGGAAAGTAAATGAGTAAAATGAGGACAAAACAGAGAGTGAAAAAGAAAATGAGAGCATAAGGGTTAAGAGAAAGAAATGTGAAAAGTGAGCAGATGTAGGGGGATACCACAGTTATCCCTAAGATTTATTCAGTGATTTTTACTCATTATATACCTTATTAAATCTATTGCCTGAGGGGTACCTGGGTGGCTTATTCACATTTTCTTAACCTACAACCCAATATTCCATAAGATAAAAATGACATTTGTTTGATCTGTTTTGGCTATTCTTGGAGAGCTGATTATTTCAGTGTGGTCCAGAAATTGGATTCATAAGTCATAGTGGGCTCACCCTAAACAAGGTCCTGGACTGGATTTTTTTTTCTAATCCAGAGAGATAATGAATTAATATGTAAAATAACTGGTTGATGTATTTTTCCCCAATAACATACTGAAAAAATCATTTTAAATGTGAAAAGTAAATAAGACTAATTTGGGAGGATAAGCATGCCAGTATGTCCCAGAATATTCTTAGAGGAGCAATGAGGAGGAAGACATACCCTTTCAGATATCAAAATATATTTAAAAGACAGATCAAACAAGATTGTAGAGATGAATAAAACCATATAGAAAGTCTTAAAATTTATTTAAAATTATATGTAAATTTTATATATGTCAAGATATGTTAACTAAAAAAATGATATTGATATTAAAAATAAATGTGGAAGCCTGGGACTGGGACCCAGCCTCTCCCCTACCTGAACACCAGCCCCAACTCTACGGAGGCCCCTTCCCCCAACCCCACCTCGCCACCACCACCACGGCAGACCCTAAAGACGCCAACCTTCCTGACACTGCCAGGAATGAGCCAGATGTTTATGAAACCAGTGACCTGCCTGAGGATGATCAAGCCAAGTTTGATGCAGAGCTGGAGAAGCTGAGGAGCACAAATGTGGAGCAAGGCACATCATTGTCAATCCAAATGCTGCCTATGACAAGTTCAAAGACAAGAGAGTGGGGACAAAGGGACTTGATTTCTCAGATCATACTGGAAAAACCAAGAGAACAGGATATGAATCGGGAGAATATGAGATGTCTGCGGAGGGCTTGGGAGTGAAGGAGAAACCCCAGCAAAAGTACCAGCAACTATTGCATGAGGTCCAAGAGCTGACAACTGAAGTTGAGAAAATCAAGACAATGCTGAAGGAGTCTGCCACTGAAGAGAAATTGACCTCGGTGGTGTTGGCTAAACTGCTGGCCACCCTGAAGCAGCAGCTGGTTGCTTCCCACCTGGAGAAGCTGCTGGGACCAGATGCAGCTATCAACTTTACTGACCCTGATGGAGCTCTGGCTAAGTGCTTGCTGCTGCAGCTGGAAGCCATCAAAAACAGCAAAGGAACCAGTTCAGGGGGAAAGACCACCGGCGGGACTTCTGTAGATAGTAGCCTTGTCACTTACGGACTACATTCTCGGCCAGAACAGGACAAGTTCTCTCAAGCTGCTGAAGTTGCTGAACTTGAGAACTGCCTGACAGAGCTGGAAGCAACTGTACGCTGTGATCAGGATGCTCAGAATCCCCTTTCAGCAGATGTGCAGGGAGCCTGTCTCATGGAGACTATAGAACTATTGCAAGCAAAGGTGAATGCCCTGGACCTTGCAGTTTTGGACCAAGTGGAGGCTCGGCTACAGAGTGTCCTGGGAAAGATGAATGAGATTGCCAAGCATGAAGCTTCTGTAGAAGATGCAGATACACAAAGCCAGGTGCACCAGCTATACGGCACTGTACAGGACTGGAGCCCCATTTCCTCCACCCTTCCTGAGCTGGTGCAGAGACTTGTCACCATCAAGCAGCTGCATGAGCAAGCCATGCAGTTCGGTCACCTCCTGACTCACTTGGTTACCACACAGCAGATGATTGCTAGCTCCCTCAAGGACACCACCACCAGCCTCCTGACCCAGGTGCAGGCAACCATGCATGAGAACCTGTCCACGGTTGAGGGGAATTTTGCCAACATTGAAGAATGGATGAAGAAGCTGGGAAAGTGAGCACCTTTAGGAGATGGAGAATGAGGGTAATCCCTACCCCTCTGAACTCTGTTAACAGCTTACATAGGGTTTCCCCTTAATTATAACTCTCGCATCCCCATACCATTTGACATTGGGGGCAAAGGGGTTCTTCTTGCATGTGGGGTTTACACCCCTCCTCTGAGGAATACAGAGTGGTAGCTGGGGGACATTAGATGGTAGTCTCCCCTCAAACCCCAGGGATGTGGGCCCTGCCACATGCCAGTTCCTGTCCAGTACTGCTTTGCCTGAGGCAAGGCATGATTGGGTCCTGTCCTCCAGCACAGTTCCCATGGCTGGCTACAATTCTGTACAACTCTTTCTGACTGTTAAAAGCTGTTGTACTCTGAAAAAAAAAAATAATAAAATAAAATAAAAGTGGAAGGATAATTTGTTGGGGCACCTGGGTGGGTCAGTTGGTTAAGTGTCTCCCTTCAGCTCAGATCATGATCTAAGGGTCCTAGGATTGAGCCCCACGTTGGGCCACCTACTCAACAGGGAGTCAACTTCTTCCTGCTCTCTGAGGCTTAAGAGTCAGACAAAAGCTGAGCTCTCAAAAGGAATTATGGAAGCCTGAAGACAATGGAATATCTGTCATAGTGGTAATAGGGGTCATAACTAGGAAGACACATGAAGGAATCTTCTAGGTTGCTGCCAATGTTCTTTACCCTAGCTGGTGTATGCATGAATATGTGCATTTTGTAAAAATTCCTCTGGCTGCACATTTGTGAGTTGCATATTTTTCTAAGTATTGTTTCAATAAAAAAACTTTATCAAAAATCTCAGAAAAAATATGTAAAATCAATATTTAGAGACATGGAATGATGCCCATACCAGCTTTTCAAGTTCTATTTAGAAATAACATGTAACCTATAATCCTACTTGTAATTTTTAAAATTACATACATTTGTAGTTTTTATAGAAATATAAATGCATGAAGAAATGCATGGTCATCAAAATGGTGAATATTATCTCTGAATGGTAGACATAAGGGTCAGTTTTACTTTCTTCATATTTTTTTCTGTACTGTTTGAATTACCTTTTAAAATAAGTATGATCTCCTTTTCATAATAAAGTTATTTTCATTTTGTAAAATAAAAAAAAAACATTCCAAATCTCCATGTTAAATATAGAAATGGACCAGTGCCAATTACAAACAGAAGATTTTCCAATATTAATGGAAGCTGCAGAAAACCAGAAAAAATCAGTCTCCCATACCTTCACAAAAGAATTTTATATTTTTTTTCTGTGCTTTTCATTTTATGCTAGTAATTTGGGGAATAATAAAAATGTCTGATGCTTAAAATAAGATATTTTTATTTAGTACCAATTTCTGCTGTTCAGTTATCTTCAAGGATCCTATGAACTATAGATTACAACAGCTTATGATACAACTACAGATTATGATAAATTTATTACTGTATTTTATCTCTTGGAATAAATGCTGATGGAGCAGTGTATTTTATTAAACATCACACTTAAAATAATTAAGTATGTGTTAAGATTACACATAAAATAGTTGTGACTCTTAAATATATTAACAAATTTGTTAAAATTTTCATACTTTAACTTTTTTAAACTTTAGCATCTTAATTTTATTTTATTTCATGGTAAGTAGAGAGGGATGTAAGGGGTATTGAGGAGAGGTAGAGCCAAAAGCAAAGAAGAGAGATATCACCTTTGATGATTTCCTGATGGATGGTAAACAGAGGTTTTATTTTTTCCAGTGTTCTAAGATTCATTGTTTATGCACCAATCCCAGTGCTCCATGCAATATGTGCCTTCCTTAATACATTAATACCCACCACCAGGCTCACCCATCTCCCTGTGCTTTACCCTCCAAAACCCTTAGTTTGTTTCTCAGAGTCCATAGTTTCTCATGTTTCATCTCCCCCTCTGGTTTACCCGAATTCAGTTTTCCTTTCCTTCTCCCAATGTCCTCCATGTTCTTCCTTATGCTCCACAAGTAAGTGAACCCATATGATAATTGACTTTCTCTGCTTGACTTATTTCACTCAGCATAATCTCCTCCAGTCCCATCCATGTTGATACAAAAGTTGGGTATTCATCCTTTCTGATGGCTGCGTAACATTCCATTGTATATATGACCATATTTTCATTACTCATTCATCTGTTGAAGGGCATCTTGGCTCTTTCCACAGTTTGGTATACTTTAATTTTGATGTACACATTGATCAGGGTTACGAAACTGTAAAACTGTGATGGTAGGAATTATACTCAGCTAAGTTTTGTATGCCTAATTGATAACACCATGCCAGACAAATAGAAACTATCCAAGGAAACTGTTGCTTTATTTGAATTGTTTGCTAATTTTCATACCAATCAAAATAACATATTAATATATTTTTAAAATAATTACAGCTTAGGGTATTATAATAAAAAGTAATAGTCTCTATTCTGCCTCCTCTCTGTTCCCCGGACACAAATGTCTGGTTTTATTCTTCCAATTGCCTCCACGGCTCTAACTTATTTGCATATACATATGCAAATTATATATATATATATTTTTTAATTAAATGCCTTCTTGAAACACTTTCTAGTGAATGCTTGTGTGGTAGATGAAAACTTTAAGCTCACCTATACCACTTCTTTTGTAAGTATACTCAGTTCCTTTCTTGGCCATTTCCTCTTCAGTAACACACTAAAACCTCTGTTACCATCCATCAGGAAATCATCAAAGGTGATACCTCTCTTCTTTGCTTTTGGCTCTACCTCTCCTCAATACCCCTTACATCCCTCTCTACTTACCATGAAAGCACAATATGAATTTTAAAATTTTACCAGTATACACATTGCAGGTTATTTTTTTCTAACTTGACTTTCCATTTGAAAACAGTAGATGGCATTTATATTATTTCAAATTTCAATTTGAAGCCTAGTATAAAATGTGAGAACTGCATCATTTTCCCCCTCAACTCAATTTCATTAATCTTGTCCCACTCAAAAGAAAGTATTCTTGGAGTTAACTTCAAATGGGTTGATCTTTTTTCATCTCTTATTACAAACCTAAGCGTGTGTTTGTTTGTAATATCTCAATATTTCTATTTATTCTCTTTATTTTCCTGAGAATCTCCTCTAGTATTCAGCACCATCCCTTCCTTCAAATCCTGGTGGTCTTCTGTAGAGGCTGGAAGTCTGGAAGCTGTCTTTCTTAAGCCCCCATTCCAGCAGTCTTGTGGTTTCCATGACACCATGATAAGTATTGCTTCAGGGCTGGGAAGGGAAGGAAAGAAGCCTTACACTCTTCAGATATTGATAGACAACAATGGACTTTGAGGTTTACTGTACATTCTGGGTTTTCTCTTGAAGATACCTGCTTCACTGCTGTAGACAGCTGAGACAGTGAGCAGCATTTTCTTGTGGTCTCTGAAATTTCCTGGTTTCCTGAGAAATTTCCTGATTTTCCTTAGATTAGAAGCATCTAATTATCTACAATTACTTAATTGCCTATTGTCAAATTCTCTTCCACCCCAAATATCTAGGATAATTTCTGTTTTTGTGACTGATACCCAAATGATATACCCTCCAAACTCTTGCTCTAATCTGGATAGTTTCTCTTTCTTTAAATTAAAACCTAAATTTATATTTTTTATTCATTAAGTTCCATTCACAAGTCATCTGGCTTGGATCCACTGTTTCTTAATCTATGTATTTGTCTTTTTACTTATTTCTCTATGTTTCTTCCTAAGAAAATGAACAATGAAATTGGTTTAATTTGGTACAATGAGAAATTAGAAATTAGTCATGTATTAATTGTTTAGGTTAAAAATATCTCTGTTACGCATTTGACAAAATGCAACATCCATTCATGATAAAAACCCTCAACAAAGTAGTTTAGAGGAAGCACACTTGAACATAATAAAGTCCATATATGAAAAATCCACAGCAAACATCAATGTTCAGTGGAGAAAAACTGAGAGCTTTCTGCCTAAGATCAGAAACAAGACAAGGATGTCTACTTCCTCCACTTTTATTCACCATAGTATGGGAAGTCCAAGCCACAGCAGTCAGAAAACAAAAAGAAATAAAAGGAATCTAAATTGACAAGGAAGAAATCAGGCTCACTATTTGCAGATGACATGATACTATATGGAGAAAACCCTAAAGACTCCACCAAAAACCTTTAAGAACTGATAAATGAATTGATAAAATTGCAGGGTACAAAATCAATATACAAAATCTATTGCAGTTTTATAAACTAACAATGAAGTGGCTGAAAGAGAAATTAAGGAAACAATCCCATTTATAATTGCACCAAAAGTCATATACTACCTAAGAATAAACTTAACCAAGAGTTGAAAGATCTATACTCTGAAAACTATAAAGCAATAATGAAAGAAATGGAAGATGACACAAATAAATGGGAAAATATTCCATGCTCATTAATTTGGAGAACAAAAATTGTTAAAATGTCCATACTATCCAAAGCAATATACAGATTCAACATAATCTCTATCAAAATACCAAAAGCATTTTCCACAGAACTAGAAAAAATAATCCTAAAATTTATATGGAACAGGAAGCCTCCAACTATCCAAAGCAGTCTTGAAAAAGAAAAACATAACTAGAGGTTATCACAATCCCAGATTTCAAGACATAATACAGTAGTATTCAAAATAGTGTTGTACTGGCACAAAAACAGACACACTGATCAATAGAATAGAATCAAGATCCCAGAAATGAGTTCATAATTATATGGTCAATTAATCTACAACAAAGGAGGCAAGAATACTCGCTGGGAAAAAGATAGTCTCTTCAACAAAGGGTTCTGGAAAAACTGGATAGCCACATGCAAAGGAATAAAACTGGATCACTTTTTAACATCATACACAAAAGGAAGGTCAAAATGGATTAAGGACCTAAATACGAGACCTGAAACCATAAATATCCTAGAAGACAGCAGTAATTTCTCTGACATCAGCCATAGCAAGAATTTTCTAGATATGTTTCCAGAAGCAAGGGCAACAAAAGGGAAATTAAACTACTGGGACTATACCAAAATAAAAAGCTTTTTCACAGCAAATAAAACAATCAACCAAACTAAAAGACAACCTCTGAATGGGAGATGATATTTGCAAATGATATATCCCATAAGAGGTTAATATCCAAAATATATGAAGAACATATACAATTCAACACTAAAAACTAAATAATCCAATTTAAAAAATGGGCAGAAGACAGGAACATAAATTTCTCCAAAGAAGATACATAGATAGCCAACAAATACATGAAAAGATGCTCACTATCACTAATCATCAGGGAAAAGTAAGTCAAAACCACAATAAAGATATCACCTTCCCTTTGGGGTGCCTGGGTGGCTCAGTGGGTTAAAGCCTCTGCCTTCGGTTCATGTCATGATCCCAGGGTCCTGGGATCGAGCCCCCCATCAGGCTCTCGGCTCAGCAGGGAGCCTGCTTCCACTTCTCTCTCTCTCTCTGCCTACTTGTGATCTCTACCTGTCAAATAAATAATAAATAAAATCTTTAAAAAGAAAAAAGATATCACCTTACCCTTATCAGAATGACTAAAATAAAAAACAGAAGAAATAAGTGTTGGCAAGGATATGGAGAAAAGTCAACCCTTGTGCACTGTTGGTGGGAATGAAAACTGGTTCAGCCCCCATGGAAAACAGTATCGAGGTTCCTCAAAAATTTAAAAATAAAATTACTATATGATCTAGTAATTCTACAATGGAGTATTTACCCAAACAATATGAAAACACTAATTTGAAAAGATGCATGCACCCCTATGTTTACTGCACCATTATTTACAATAGCAAAATTATGGAAGCAAACCAAGTGTCCATTGATAGATAAATGGATAAAGAAGATGTGATATATATATATGCATATATATATATATATATATATATATATACCGCATCACACACACCACATCACGCACACAAATATATATATATATGTATATATATATATATGATGGAATATGGTTCAGCCACAAAACGAATGAAATCTTGCCATTTTTAACAACATGCATGGACCTAGAGGGTATAATGCCAAGTTAAATAAGTCAATGAGAAGGACAAAAACCATATGATTTCATCTATATATGGAATTTAAGAAGCAAAACAAATGAACAAAGTTAAACCAAAAATCGGACTCCTAGCTATAGAGAACAAACTGATGGTTACCAAAGCGGAGGTGGGTGGGAGGATGGGTAAAATAGGTGATGGGGATTAACAGAACACTTAGGATGAGCCCCAGGTGATGTACAGAATTGCTGAATCACTCTATTGTACACCTGAAACTAATGTAACACTGCATGTAATTATAATGCAATTTATAAATAGATAAATAAATAAATAAATAAAATCTTTGTTAATAAGACATGTTCTGTGTGATCTCATTTGATCATCACAATAACTAGATAAACTGAATCCGTTATGGGGCACCTGAGTGACTCAGTTGGTTTAACATTTGCCTTCAGCTCAGAACATGATCTCAGGGTCCTGGAATTGAGCCCCACATTGGGCTTCTTGCTCAGTGGTGGGATCCTGTTTCTCCCTCTGCCTGCCACTCTCCCTGTTCATGTTCTCTCTCTGGGTCTCAAATAAATAAATAAAATCTTTTTTAAAAATTGAACTTGTTATATTCTTATTTTATAAGTGTGAAAGCTGAAAAACAAAGGTATTATGAATTAAGTTCATAAATCCTATTGTTCAAAATTATGTGTGATTTCTACATAGCGAAACATCTCTCTAAGCATAAATTAAAAAGTAAAAGAATATCTCTTCCTTTCCTTATCTTCACAAGCTGGCTTATGATTCCTAAAAACTATTATAATAATAATGCCTGAAATTTAGGAAGTGGGTCAAAAGAGTCCAATAGTACATATGGGCAAGCTTACTTACAAGTTGAATACAAAATATTAAGGCTGTAATGACAATAATAATATCCTTCCTGAGTAATCTGAAAATTACAGTCTTCTAAATAATTAAATATTTATACATAATTTTATTTTTCTATAAACCAACTTTTGTATGATAAGGATATAACATATAACATTAACAATGGAGAAAAAAATGTATATACACAAACACACACCAAGAAGTGGAGAAACACAGTCTCCACTCAAGCTGTCCATGGAAGACAAATACCTCTAGCAGCATTTAATTCTCTAAAAAATAAATCACTATGCAGACTGCCAGGATAGAATTGATCATTGTAAGCTTTATATCATCTTAATTAGTATGTGGACATAAACCCCTACAAATCATTGACTGCAGATTTTGAACTTTTACTAGAGAAAGTCATGTGGCTTGGGGCTCCAGTCTGCATCTAGACCAGGGGCCAAAGCCTAGTTCTTATAATTGGTCATGAAAACCTCAGCAAGTTAATCAGTTTCTCTAAGCCTGTGTTCCCTTGTTGGTAAATTACTAGTACTGTACTCCTCACACTGTACTTATAATTAAATGACATAATGCACATAAAGAACCAAGTGAAATGCCAGCCACAAATATTTTCCCCCCATTGTCAGTTATTATGAGTATTGCTGGCTTAGTAAGACTTGATGTTGGGGGTGGGGAGAGAAAATGCATGCTGATGGCATCCATTGATGCATCATTTATTAAACAAAGGTCATAAGAAGAGGGTTTATATAAAAAGAGAAATATAAATTCTACTCTGTGTTCAGCAACAAATATTCTATGTTCTCTGATATAATTTAATAATCAATCTCACTTACTGCTTTCCCTGAAGTACAAGAAAAACAAAACGTGTGTCGCACCAAATTTGAGCTTCTTCTCCAGTGGCACGCCCACAGAACATATGGCTAACAGAACATTATCTTCTACATTCTGCACTTAAATCTTCCCTCCAGAGAGGCTCTCTTCCTTCTGGGGCTCACGCATTTAAGATGTACCGCAAATTTTCAATTACCATTTAGTCCAGTAGAGAAGGAAGATGCCTTCCTTTGACTTTGCACTTGTAATGGAGGAATGTAAATCTGTTTGATGTGTTTTTAGCTGATTCTATATGGTATTTTTCACAGACCTGCACAACATTTGTTGATCCATTAAAAGTTTAAGTGAGCCCACTTAAGTTGATATAGTGATCAGTAAAAGAATTTTGGAGAGACAGGAGGTGACAGCTCTCAATTGTAAGCAAGAGTACATTTGTTCATTTTATAAAACTGGCTTATATGACCATGCTTATCAAAATCAGTTCCTGCAAAAAGACTAGGTGTATAACCAGTGTTTATGTAACCCAGCCCAGCAGACCCAGGCAAGTATCACCTTCACATATGTACCAGTATGATCAGATATTTGGTTGAATACATCTGGAAGCAGACATTCTGCTTTAACAACGCTTGCTTAATTTTGGTCTCTGCACAAGGAGACATTGTTAATTGAGATAAACCAGAACATCACATGTGGACTGCATAGGGCATAACTAGCACCTTATCACAATAGGTAGGAAGGCTATCAACTCCTCACATGATCAATTCTTCCTCATCAAGTAACCACGACCATATTTTAGATATTAGTGATTGTGGGTAAACTCTCAAACAGTTTTTACTTTTGTTTTCTTATATTTGTCTTTGCTGTGCTAGTTGTCTTCTGAAGTGCTAGACATAACTAATGGGTCAACCAGATGTGTCTCCTTTGACCTAAGTCAGTTTCCAATGCTTAGAGTTCCTTTAAGGCCACTGGTGTTTTTCATCTATCTTCTCCTGATAATTTTTCATATCTATAGTTTTAGAACCCTGATAGAGGGCAAGTGTTTCTGTCTGACTACTCAGAAGCACCTGAATTCTTGCTTGAATTGATTGAACCATTTGAGGTGGCCTGTATTGACCACTTTTGGTTGGAAAAAGTGACAATTGCATACAATTCTACCTATCATTTTAACTTTGTTTTGCTCATATTATACTTTGTATTTTTGACACTAGCTTTTCAGCCACTGTGCAGAGCTAAGGCAGGTGTTACTTCTCTAAGATACCCAATATGGTTGCATTATCGATGATTTCATTGAATGCATCTTCTCTCTTGCTTATTACCATGTTGACCAAATGACCAAATGACCAGTCATACTGGTTAAACTGGCCTCACAGACTAACCCTGCCCTGATCTTCATGTTTTTTTGTTCTGTACTAATTCTAAGGTATCAATGAATTCTCTGCTTTTTGTCCTTTTCAACATAATTTCAGCTTTTATTATCATTATTACTGTAGCAGAAATTTACATAACTTTTATTACATGTCAGTGCTATGCTCAGTGTTTCACATATTTCACTCATTTAAATAAATGAAATTATCTATTACCTCGGCTAGGTGGAGGGATGGATGACACAGTTGAATTTAGTTGAACTGCCATACAACAGAGAGCATTTCCAAATAAAAATTTAATTGGATTATTTTATTAACAGGTTTTTTTGTGTGTACATTTCTAGTGATTTAAAATAAAATTAATTATACCACAATGCAATGGTTATCCAGCTCCAATTCCATTAGATTATTGTACCAATGGTGTACACAACTACAAAGGACTCCATTACATAGAATAAAATGCAAATGGCAACCCTCAAAATATAGCCACAAAGCATGCTTCCTGGAGGAATGCATTAGTTTGTCCCTTTGTTTACATGTCAGTGAAAGTGTCTGAAATAGATTAAACTATGGGTTTCAATTACTAACTTATTTTTAACAGAATGATTATCAATAAGCATATGATAGCTTCACTGTAGCCAGAGTGTACTCTCCAGTCTTTGACTTTGGACTTGGCCATGTGATTGTGATTCCTTTGGCCTATGGGTTGTCAGTGGACATGATGTGAGAAGGTCTTTGGAATGGGTTTGTGTGGTTAATAGCTCTTTTGTACTCCTACCTCTTGTCCTGAGAAGAACATGCCACACATAGTAGCTTCTAGTCCAAGAAAGATGACAGACTAATGAAGCTGGCTTAGATAACTCAACCCACAGCTTTCAGCCAAGCCCAGCTGATCCCAAATCCCAGATGACATACAGATGCCCAAGTGAGATATACATTTTTATTGTTGTATGATAATTCATGTAGGGTAGTCTGTTAAATGTCCATATGACAATGGCTGACTGTTAAAATACCCTACAGCTGAAATAGGTAAACTAGATAACAGAATAGGTTTGTGTAGGTATGTTTCATGTGAAGGTTGTGTTATTATGAGTTTCCCAAAAGTTTACACTGTATGATTCCTGCTCTTATAGCTAACATCATCTGTTATATAGATACCTTGCTCCTTCTTTAATTGCACAAACATTCATTTGACATCTTCTAGGTTCCAGGACTCATGGGAGTTTGTGGGGATATGGAGATGAATAAGACATCATGAGTAAGCTCAAGGAGCCTAAAAATAATTGAAAATAATAGACCAGTGACATGGTAATGGAAACTTGTACAATAAACCATTATACAAAAGGCCCTGCACAAAGATAGTAAGCTCATTTGTTTTACAGCAAACAAGCATAAAGCTAATCTGTGACCATGGGTCTAAGTTTTTGCCTATGCCGAACCCAGTTCACATGTATGAGAACCAAAGCCGTCATTCTGGCCTCTCTCAGCCAGAGAGGTCCGTGAAACTCAGCCTTCTGGCAACCTCGCTTATTCATAACACAACTGAAGTACGAGGAAGCAACTTTAAAAATTTCTAAGCAAATAAAATAGATGTCATAAATTCCATGCACCGAAGTTCATATATTATACTCCTAATATTTACCTCAAGACCTTCAAACCAGAAAGTATTTCTTTTTATCAGGCACAAATATCCACATATCATGCAGTGGTTTGTTAGCATGTTCTCAGGCAGCAGAGCAAATGCAGGCACAGTCTCTATGTGAAATCGGAATCTGAAAATGAAATGAAATGAAGGGCCACCCTATGGACCCATGGAGATTGTATGATTTAAGGGGGAAAAAACAGTGAACTCTCTATAATAAGAAAAGTTTGTGTCTGAACCAAAAGAGAAACAACAGTTTCTATGGCAGGTAGGACTGAAGATGTGGCTTTAGGCGGTAGGGGGAAGAAGCCCAGTGAAGGTACTTGACACTTTACTTTCTTTCCTTCTTTCTTTATTTTTACATAAATTCAATTTGGTCAAAATATAGTGTATTATTAGTTTCAGGGGTACAATTTAGTAATTCATCATTTGCACAGAACACCCAGTGGTCATTACATCAAGAGCTCTCCTTGATACCCATTGCCCAGTTACCTCGTCCCTCCTCCCCTCCAGCAACCATCAGTTTGTTTCCCTAGAATTAAGAGTTTCTTATGATTTGCCTGCCTTTCTGTTTTTATCTTATTTTATTTTCCTTCCCTTCCCCAATGTTCATATGTTGTTTCTTAAATTCCACATATGAGTGAAGTCATATGGTATTTGTCTTTCTCTGACTGGCTTATTTGATTCAGCAAAATACCCTCTAGTTCCATCTATGTCCTTGCAAATGGTGAGACTTTATTCTTTTTGACGGCTAATATTCTGTTGTTTTAATTTTTTTTATTTTTTCAGTGCTCCAAGATTCATTGTTTATGCACCAATCCCAGTGTTCCATGCAATATGTGCCCTCCTTAATACCCACCACCAGGCTCACCCATCTCCGCATCCCCCTCCCCTCCAAAACCCTCAGGTTCACAGAGTCCATAGTCTCTCATGCTTCATCTCCCTCTCTGATTTACCCCAATTCACTTTTCCTTTCCTTCTCCTAATGTCCTCCATGTTTTTACTTATGCTCCACAAGTGAAACCATATGATAATTGACTCTCTCTGCTTGACTTATTTCACTCAGCATAATCTCCTCCAGTCCCATCCATGTTGATTACAAAAGTTGGGTATTCATCCTTTCTGAAGGAGGTGTAATATTCTGTTGTATGTATAAACCACATCTTCTTTATCTATTCATCTGTCTATGGACATCTGGGCTCTTACCATATTTTGATTATTCTAGACATTGCTGCTCTAAACACTGGGGTGCCATTGGCCCTTCAAATCACTGTGTGTATCTTTTGGATAAATATCTAGTAGTACAATTGTTGAATTGTGTGGTAGTTCTATTTTTGACTTTTTGAGGAATCTCCGTACTGTTTTCCAGAGTGGCTGCACCAGTTTGCAGAAATAGACCCTCAACTCTATGGTCAACTTATCTTCAGCTAAGCAGGAAAGAATAGCCAATGGAAAAAAAAAAAAAAAAGTCTCTTCAACAAATGGTGTTGGGAAAATTGGACAGCAACGTGCAGAACGAAACTGGACCACTTGGCATTCTTTAAATATAAGTTACACTGATCACATTCTTTAAAGGAACTGTGGTCAGACCGCTGACACTTCACTTTCCTCCTTTGCTATGTTTCTTCTGGTGTTTTGTTCATTGCTGTCTTACTGACACTGGTGCTCACAAAACACCAGTTTTGTCTAAGAGACACCCCTCCCTCTGCTCATCCTACCCTCCCCCTCAATCATACCTCTTCAAATGAAGTTAAACTGTGCCACATAGTTCATGTTTTTTAGGGAACCACTTATTTTTTCTCAGCTCAAATATCCTCATACATAGAATGGGAATAATAAAATTTGCTAACATGAATGATCATCTAACCATGTCAAATATGAAATTATTTTACCATAAAAATAGCAGGAATAGATCCTATTGTATATTTAATTTGCTCAGGTTATCAAAGATTTTCAAATAAAAGAATCAACCTGTCAATTAATTTAATAAATTAAACAATATTTCAAAAAATGAACAATATTCTGACTTTGTCAACACCCTGAAATCTAAATATGGGTATTTCTAGAATAACATTTTTGCATAGGCACAAGCTGAGGCAAAAGGAGATTAGCATTTGTGGTAGCTTTTCCAAATTCAACAACAGGATATTTGGTTTGATTTGTTTCTTTCTTTTTTTTTTTTTTTTGGTTTGATTTGTTTCATTATCTCAGTGCTAATGAAGGTCGTGCATATCAAAGGCCTTAATTACAGATGAAAGGCATGACTCACAGTGGATAAGAAAGACATTAGAGTCTTGCTAGCAACCTGCTTTCCTGAGCAAGACTGTGGTCTTATTGAAGAATATTGCACTGTAATTACAGCATCATTTTCAGGATGATTGTAACTGTAGAAGACTTATCTTCTGACCACAATCTGCTTTTTGTTCATGGGCTAAATTGTCACTTGTTCAGCAACTAACATATCCTTTGTGCTTTGTCTTGATTTGCCAGATGATCAAGAACGCAACAAAATATGCAATGCAGCTAATTGTTTCTATTTCACTTGGCAGTTATTGAGAAAGAGTGAATATATCCTCCAGTTATTTTGGAAGTTTTCCCACTGAGAAGCTTTAAGGAGTATTAACTGGCATTCATGTGGCATGAAGGGAACAAATTTTCATTTTGAAATGGAATATGTTTTAGATTAGGGACTCATTAAAATATTAGTAATGGCAAGGTAGGGCAAGTTAGAATCACATGATCAGTTTTCCACTTTAGGATCATTCTCCCTTGAATACCAACATGGACTGCCAATCGCTTATCACCTCAATTTATAATATTTAATCAGAAATGGCCAAGTGTAGAATGTTTGTTATAATAAACTTTCCAACGAGTCTGCATAAGATTTTTTCCCCTTAATGATAAAAGGAAACTCCAAATTTATACCTTAGGAGTTCTCTAGGGAATGGTTCATAAGGGTGTGACAGAGCAGAAGTGTTATGTCCCCACAAAAATGTTCTTCCAAAATCTCAAGTCATTAATTAAACCATGCTTAGTTTTGACAGATTGGTTAATTAAAATTGCATGCCCTCTCCCTGGATCTTTTCTCATTTAAAAGTTCCTGAGAATAGTCAGCAATATATTCTGAGGCAACTTTCTCACTACAGAAATTATTTCACTATGGGAAAATATAGGACTTGAAATAATCCCCATTTTGTGGTTTTAACACACCTTTCCCTACGACCCTGCCTCCCCCCCATATACGTGTGCACGCACACACACACTTACACATACATGCACATGCACACACAGTGAGCACACCTGAATCTACAGCCCCGTGGAGCTGGAGGAATGTCGAAGTCACTCTTATTTAGGTCAGTTCTTCTCACTGTGGTAATTAGCTTTCAGTATCCTGGCAGACTCAAGCATATTTCAGGATTTCCGTTCTGTGTAACCATATAGGCTATATATAGACTTTCCCCTACAAATTTCTATTTTCACTTCCTCATTACCAATCTAAAAAATTTCTCCTTTAGGAAGGAAATGTGGTTTATTAGATATCAGTCTAAATGTAGAACATTCAGATATTTCCCAAGATGACCATGGAAACAAAAGTTAATTTTTTTCAAGTATGGGGGAATTAGTATTTCATTTTATTTTTATTGAAGTATAATTGACATATAACATTAGTTTTCAGGGGGGCAACATAGTGATTTGATATTGGTATACATTGCCAAATGATCACCACAATAAGTCTAGTTAACAAGCAAAGTTAGTATTTTAATTATTACAGAGTGTCTGAAAAACAGTATTTTTATATTAGAATTTAAAAACTTAGACTTAATATATGATAGCTTTGTTTATTTAATCAACAAATTAAAATGGAAATTTGTTTTGAATAGTTCAATAACAACCTCTATGTACAGCTTTTTACGAGTCAACAAATCTGCCATCATTTTACTGGATTTCTTTGTTCTTAGCTAATATAAGAACATTTTTATCTTTAATAAGAATGTTTATTTCATTTGCATTTATCACAGTAACTGATGCCATTATTGTAAACTTTTTTGCACATTTTTCTATGGTCTTTGATTTATAGCTACATCAATGAATATTGTTTTGCTATTTTCTGTATTTCACCATATTGGCAGATCACAAACATTTTGACACAGAGAAAATTTAATAAGAAGTCATGATGATACACATAAAAAACTCAAGATTTTCACTTTGTTTTCCTACAATGCAGCACTGTCATGCTATTCTTGTACCTAAAGCACCACAAAGGCTTCCCAGCAAAGAAAGAATAAAACTAAGCTCCTTGCCCTGACTTAAACAGCCTTGCAAGGACATCTCTCACCTCAGGTCCTACACATTTCCCTCTCTGTTGCAGACACACTGGCCTCCTCTTTCTGTTTTAATCGCAACAACCAATTTCCTGCTGGCCTTTGAAATATAAAATTCATACTGAGTCTGAAGCTTAATCGACTGAGCCACCCAGATGCCTGGATTCCTCATTTTGGCGCCTTTCTACCATAATATAGTCTTAGCTCCTCCAATACAGGATCTTGTCTATTTTGGTTGCCATTTTATCTTCACTTCTTTCAGTGAAGTTATTCAGTAATATTTGTTAAGTGTATGAAAAAGTAAATAAAACTCATAAGGGAGATTTCAAGGAATCAGCATCCAAGCTGGTCCTACTATTTGATGTCAACTCTTCTGAGTTGCTCTTGGTTTCTAAAGAAAGGAGCCAGTTCTGAAAAGATTAGCATTATGGGAAATCCACTTTAATTTGGCCAGTTCATTGATGGATAGATTAACATACAAAATATATAACCTATCTCTCTACAGTGTTATGTGTTGAACCAAAGCAACAACAACAACATAAAAACTTATTTCTTGGGGCGCCTGGGTGGCTCAGGGGGTTAAGCCTCTGCCTTCTGCTCAGGTCATGATCTCAGGGTCCTGGGATCAAGCCCCTGAGTCTCTCTGCTCAGCAGGGAGCCTGCCTCCCCCTCTCTTCCTGCCTCTCTGCCTACTTGTGGTCTCTCTCTCTCTCTCTCTGTCAAATAAATAAATGAAATATTTTAAAAACTTAGTCCTGAAGTCTTAATGGGCAAGTCTTCAAGGAAACCCATGGCCAAAATACAACCATAAGAGTTTTCCCAGAATAAATGTCTTAGCCTTATGTTAATTGCAAACATACTATTGATAATTTACATGAACCCAGTGAAATATCCCAGAAACCCTTGTATTTTGGATTTCAAACTGCTCAGATTTCCCAAGTCTGAAAGTAGTTCAAATATTACGTTTCAGTCCATGAATCCAGATTTTTTTTTTTTTTACAAAATATGTTTAAAAAAAGATCTCTGGATTCTCACTAGGGTTATGATTGCCAGATTCAGCAACTAAAAGTAGAGGACACCCAGTTACATTTGAAAGTGAATTTTAGGTAAACAACAATAGTAACAAAAGTTTTGTGAAGTGTGTTCCATGCTAATTTGAAAGAGATTTATGCTAAAAAATTACTTGTTCTTTATTTGAAGTTCAAATTTAGCTGAAAAGCCTATCTTTTTTCTGATAACCCAGGCCAGGGCCCATGGCTGAGCAATATTTTCTCTAAGTGGTACATTTAGGATACCTATCCCATTTATAAAGCACAGAAAATTAGCATCCAGCCCTTACTGCCTAGTCTTCCTGAATATAAAAGAATAGAGTCACTGTTTGCCTTGAACTCTGGGTCTTAATGGGTGCTCTGACCCTTAGTTCAGTGATGAATTGGGGCAGAGATATGGAAATATGCATTTGTACACTACACATCCATGTTTGTTTCCATTCACAGCGTGGTTTCTTTTTCTCAAAATCTTCGGAGACTCCATTAAAAATCACTTGGTTTCATCATTCTTCTAACGAAATGCTGTTTATTCAGTCAAAACTCCGAAGAGTTTTAGGATGATAGCACTAATGGGAAATGGCTTATGATTCCCACACAGTGTTAAGTATACCATAAAGCTTGATGGGACATAAAGCATGGCTACACCGGGGAGTTCCTTCGTTTATGCACAATGTGAGGTGAAAGTTTCCACTTAGCAGGCAGCGCTTTCCATTCACTGGGGAAGTATGATTGCTAGACACCGTGTTTATCTTTAATGATTACGTTTCTGCTTTGCAAATTCAGTTCTCCTTTTCTGGTTGGAGCTTATAGTGAAAAAAGAGAACAAAAATGTGAACCTTTCAGATTTCTGCTAATAAATACACAAATGGGTCTGCACACAGACCTAGCCCCCCCCCTCATTTCTTCTGTTTTTAATGGGGACAAATGCAGCCTTCAACTTAGCTCCTTTCCTGTGCATTCAGGAAACTCAAGCTAATGAGTATCACCTCTTTCTGTGGGATAGACAACTTCTCTCAACTGGGGACTTCATATTGGTTATTAGACATTTTCATGATGTCTCATAAACAACTTTTCCTTGATCCCAAACCACCAAGGCCACACTCTACTTCCTTTCCTTCACTCACAGACCAGCTCTGCAAGGTTTTCCATCTGCACTTCCTTTCTTGCCTTCTACTTCCCTCTGTACCTACTGCACTCTCAGTTCCAATCCTAGCATTCATCCAGCCTGCTCTCTCCCAGATCATCATACTGCACAGCCTGTGGAGAGATCCTTAAGCCCCTGGCAGACAGAACAATGGCCCCCACAGACATCCATGTTCTAATCCCCAGATCCTTGAACATGTTATGTTACCTGGCAAAGGCAAATTAAGATACCAGGTGGAATTAAGTTTGTTAATCCAGTGACGTTAAAATAGGGAGATTATCCTGGATTATCCAGGATGGACCAATGTAATTACTAGGTCTTTATTTTTTTTTTCAAGATTTATTTATTTATTTATTTGACAGAGAGAGATCACAAGTAGTCAGAGAGGCAGACAGAGAGAGAGGGGGAAGCAGGCTCCCCATTGAGCAGAGAGCCTGATGCGGGGCTCGATCCCAGGACCCTGGGATCATGACCTGAGCCGAAGGCAGAGGCTTTAACCCACTGAGCCACCCAGGCGCCCCATAATTACTAGGTCTTTAAAAACGTTAGAGGGAAGAGCACCGGGATGGCTGAGTTAGTTAAGCATCTGACTTTTGACATTGGCTCAGGTCATGATCTCAGGGTCATTAGATGGAGCACCAGGTCAGGCTCCATGCTCTGGAGGGAGTCTTGTTGAGATTCTCTTTCTCCCTCTGCCCCTGCCCCCACTCACTTCTCTCTCTCCCTTTCTCTCTCAAATAAACAAATCTTTTTTTTTTAATTTTTTAAATGAAAATATTAGAGGGAGAAGAGACCCAAAAGATGGTCGTATTAAATTATCTGGTTTGATGTTGCCATTGTTGAAGATGGAGGAAGGGGCCAAGAGCCAAGGAATGCAGGCAACCTCCAGGAGATGGAAAAGGCAAGAGAATGGACCCTCTAGAACCTCCAGGAAGGAAAGCAGCCCCATAAATGCGTTGATTCTATCTCAGCAAAATCTATGTCAGACCTCTGACTGACAGAACTATAGTATAATAAATTTGTATTGTTTTAAATCACCTAGTTTATGGCAATTTGTTAAGGCAGTAGTGGGGAACTAATACAGGTCCCTTATTGTAACTCTCCTCTAGCTTTCCTCCTACCCTCAGGCTGTTTCAGCTTTGCACACAGACCCTCTGCTCCTGAGCCTTTGAATCCTCATGCTCTGTCCTAGATGCACTAGACCTACTTTGCATTATCCTCATTTAGGGCTCTTTGCACCACTTCTAAGCAGATTACTCACACGTTTATATTCCAAGCCCATATTTCTCATTGAATTTCAGGCCTATAAATACAACTGCATGCCTCACAGCACTTTTCATATGAATCATAGTCATTTCAAAACCAATACAGTCTAAGAATGAAATCCTGACCTTTCCCCCAAATCATGAACTTCTTCCAGCATGTTCTAGCTCAGTAAATGGAACCCCAGTCTACCTAATTATACAAGCCAGACACTTAGGAGTCATCTTTGACACCTCTTCCTTTCCCTTATCTCCTTGATCAAATCCATTGTTACCTCCTATCCATTTTACTTAGTAAAAATTGCTAAAATCCATTCATATGCTACTTTACATCTCCACTACACCATTCTGGCTGTATCAGTTTGCTATTGCTATGTAATAGATTGGCACAAACTTAGCAGCTTAACACAACCCCCATTTATTAGGTCACAGTTTTGTAGATCTGAAATCCAGAGTTAGGTTCTTTGTTGAGGCTGAAATATCAAGATGTCAGTGGGCTGCATTGTCATCTGGGGCTCAGGGTCCCCTCACAAGATCATTTCTGTTGGCAGAATTGGTAGAATTTTACTTCTTATAATAATAGCACTGAAATCCCCAATTCTTTGCTGACTATTAGCAGGGAACTGCTTTTAGCTTTCAAAGGTCACCCACATTCCTATTCACACTGTCCCCTCCAACCCAAAGTTAGCAATGGTTCAGTGACTTTTCTACTTCCCACCTCTCTGACTTCTTGTCCTATAACCAACTGGAGAAACGTCTCTACTTTTAAGAGCTCATGGGAGTAGATCAGTCATACCTGGACAATCTCCCTATCCTAAAGTCAACTGTGCATATACCATATAATATAATCAAGGGTGCAATCTTTCTTTCATCAAATTAACTGATACTGGAAATTAGGGTGGGATATCTTTGGGGGAACATTTTTTTGAAATTCTGCCTACAACATTAGCCTGAATTTTCATCATTGTTCTCTGTACTATGAATTGGGTCCTGATTCACCCAGCCAAATCCATGCTTTCCCCAACTCTGGTCTCTTTACACTTCAACCAGTGTGATGATCTCAAAACACACACCTAATAATGTTACCCACATGTTTCACTGTGCTCTGAAGTACAGCCATAGCCTAAAATAGCCTGATTTGTCTATAGCCCAGTGCCTACAGCTTCTATCTCCAGCAAATCTAGGAGATCAGCACAGAACCCTCCAGCAACTACCTAAACACTTTTACAGCATTTCAGAATAATTTCACGTCTGATGAAACTAAAAATAAATTTGTGGCTTTTATTTTTATTTACTTTTTTATTTTGAAGTTACATTATTTTAGTAATTTATTGTTATTTTATTTTATGCAAATATTAGACTGTGAACAATGGTTAAGTGGCCCTTAACCATTTTGTTAAGAAAATGAAGAAAATTGGAGAAGTGCTGGACCAGTGAGATCTGCATACTTTGGCCTTAACTTCTTTAGTTCCACTTCATGCCTAGGACCTCTGACTCTTTAAACTCTAGCCACAGTGCCCACCAGGTAGTTTCCTCTGCTTTCCATATTCCTTGTGCAATGCCTACTGCTATTATTTGAACACAACCTTCCCATTATATTCCTTCATTATCCCAGAGGTCTCCAATATGTATCTATCACAATCTCAATATTAATAAATAGTAAATATTTATTTTTTAAAATCTCCTTTCCTCCTAAAACATAAGTTTTGTAGTATCAGAGAGATTACCTTCTAGCTCATCAGCACATGCACAGCTGTCTGCATTGCCTGATGCATACCAGGTGCTCAATGATGCATATAGAATGAGAGAATGAATCAATCAATAAACATAATCCATATTAATCAAATTCAAATAGTACTTCAACCAATTATTACCTGTTTGATCTTAATCATGACAGCTAAATTTCCTAAACTTCATTTTTAATATTGGTAAAACTGGAATACGTTATTTCCTCACTTTGTAAAATGTTTCCTCAGTGCTGTAGGAGGGCTGCTTCTGGCACATTGTACAGCTGATTTATACCCAGATACATGATGCTCAGAAGGAGCTTTGGCTGCAATGACAAGCATACCTGAGTATAAACAAAAGCTGAAGACATGATTTCACATATGTGGCAATCTTTTTGTTTTTAATTGAAGTATGGTCCATCTACAACGTTAAATATAGGAATTCAACAGTACTAAACATTATGCAATGCTCGCCATGATATCACGGTGTAGTTACCATCTGTCACCATACAACACTATCACGATGTTATTGACTACATTTGCACTGCCATCCTTTTCATCCCTGTGACTTATTTGATAATGGAAAGTCTGTACCTCTTAATTCCCTTTGCCTCTTTTACCCATTCCCTCTCCTCTCTCCCCTCTGGTAACCATCAGCTTGTTCTCTGCATCCATGAGCCTGTTTCTGTTTGTTTGTTTTGTTTTTTAGATTCCACATATAAGTAAAATCATATAGTGTTTGTCTTTCTTTGTCTGACTTCTTTCACTTGGCATGATACCCTCCAATTCCATTTATGTTGTTGCATATGACATGATTTCATTCTTTTCTATGGTTGAGCAATAGCCCATGGTATATATATCACAATTCCTTTATCCATTCATCTATCAATGTACACTTAAGTTGCTGATATATCTTTGCTATTATAAATAATGTTGCAATAAACATAGAAGTGCATATCTCTTTTTAGATTAGTGTTTTCATCTTCTTTGGGGAAATACCCAAGAGTGGAATTAAAGGATCGTATGACATTTCTACTTTTAATATTTCATTTATTTATTTGACAGAGAGAGATCACAAGTAGGCAGAGCAGCAGAAGGAGAGAGAGGAGGAAGCAGGCTCCCTGCTGAGCAGAGAGCCCGATGCGGGGCTTGATTACAGGACCCTGAGACCATGTCCTGAGCGAGGGCAGAAGCTTAACCCACTGAGCCACCCAGGTGCCCCATCTACTTTTAATTATTTTTAGGAATCTCCATACTGTTTTCCATAATGGTTGCACCAATTTGCATTCTTACCCAGAGTGAAAGTTCCCTTTTCTCCACCTCTTCACCAGCACTTCTTATTTCTTGTCTTTTTCATACTTGCCATTCTGACTGGTAGGAAGTGATACCTCAGTGTGGTTTTGATTAGCATTTCCCTGATGATTAGTGATGTCTAGCATCTTTTCATGTGTCTGTTTATTGGTTATCCGTATATCTTCCTTGGAGAAATGTATATTCAAGCCTTTTGCTCATTTTAAAATATGATTGTTAGTTTTTTGTTTTGTTTTGTTTTGTTTCGGTTTGGTTTTGATTTGTAAGAGTTCTTTATATATTTTGGATATAAACCCCTTATCAAATATATCATTTTCAAATATCTTCTCCCATTCAGTAGGTAGCCTTTTCATTTTGTTGATGGTTCCCTTTTCTTTGCAAAGGTTTTTGGTTTGATGTAGTCCTAATTTTTTTTTTTTTTGCTTTATTTATTTTTATTTTGGTTTTGGTTTACCTTGCCTGAGGAGACATATCCAGAAAAATGTAAGCATGAAGTAACCTTGACTGAACGTGAAACTGAGAGAGTAGGTTGAGAGCTACACTAACACTGGTGTTAGCAGGACAGGAAACAGTCCCAGTCACATAAGTTACATAACTACTTTTATCAGAGATGAAACTTCGGCAATGGCAGTAACAGTGAGCAGAGGGTCCCTGCCGTCTTCTCCTCTGGTAGCTGTAACACCATCAGCTGGCTCTAAAGTAAATGATTCAGAGGCAGTTGTAAGTTTACAACCTCACTGAAAACGTACCTCTGAGTTCCAAAATGTCTATACTAATACAAGAGAAACAAAGGTCTCTAAAGATTAAAGAAACATCCAGAATTCTTGATTAACTCTTGGGGGCTCCAAAATAAAAATACTGGATTACACTTTCACCTCGACGGATAGCAGTTTGAGATACTAATTTGAATACAAGGGAGTTACAAATTATATCTCCCCCAAATTGGTAAATAGCCCATTCAATCTATAGATCAGTCTACCAAAATGTCTACTTATTATGTGTGATAGAATGTCTATACTTGTTTTAAGTAAGAAAGTAAGATATGCTGTTTTGTTACCTTTCTCCCTTATCCTTGTGTTGAATTAGGAAAGGATAGACTGGAAAAATACACCATTGATGAAGATCCATCTGTCTGATTCCTAAAGGTCCACATGAGAAACAGAACCCAAACAATAAAGGGTGTTTTCAGAGGGATGATGTCTATAACTTGCTGGAAACAACTCAGGTAGTGACTCTCACCCCAGAGAAGTCAGTGATAGTGGGAAAACAAGAGACACACAAATGACCCACCATACAGAGCTCCATCTTCTTCCACTACTATCAGAGTCAAGCCTAGTAGTAGAGACAATGGCATATTGGATAGTCTGTACCCAGCCTTGACAGATTCATGCTCAGATTTTTATAAATGTACATTAGTTCTTGGACTTCTTTAATATAGGTTAATTTTACTAAAACTAGGACATGCCTTAGAAGTTGTGCTTGTTAGGAAAAGATAGGCTTTGGTTATAGTAAAGCGTGGGGAAGGGAAAATTTTAAGAAGGTAGGAGAAATAGGATTTTTTTTTACAACAAGTACTGGAAAGAATTAATAGAAAGGAGTTTGAAATATGGATATGAGATTTGTAAGAATAAGAGTATGTTATAAAAATGAATACTTCTATAGGGCTTCTGATGTGCCAGGTGCTCCTGTAGGAGCCTCATGTGTAGTAACTCTTGTAATGTCCCCTGCAAGACTCATGATGACAGTACCATCACTAACAGAGAAATGAGGAAACTAAAGGACCAAAGTTGACAATCTGCTCAGTCTGAACCAAGTCTGAATCCAGGCATCTTGGCTCTAGACCAGTCTTTTAACTACCACACATTGTAAGAAGTGATAAATATTTTATATTAAGTGGTAAATATTTTGTTTTAAGAATTCAATCATAAGCAAGAATTTGGGAATATGGCTGAATGACATTTAAAGGTCCAGGAAGAAGGTGACAATGCAGGAAGAACTTGGGAAGGTGGCTCATAACATCCAGTCCGGGGTTGCATATAGCAGAAATGCCTTGTTTGTAACAATAGCAGCTTCTCGAAACTTGATCTTCCTGCCCTATTGCCCTGGGTTTTTATTAGCTGAAAAGAGCTATTGTTATTTTTAGTGAAACAAATTTCCAGTGGCTATGAGAAATAAAGCTGCAATTACTCAACATCTGAGAACTCTTAGAAAAGGCAATGGCTGGTCATAACCTTGACAAACTCTAATTAACACTGTTTGCAGGTGATTTCAAAGATAAAAAGATACAGTTTTAATAATATTTGTGTATTAAGCCCTGATATGTTATTCTTTGTTAATCTTCACTTGGCTACTTGGCTATTTGCTACAATTATTTTATTTGGGGTCTTTTTTTTTTTTTTTTTAAAGTTTTTTATTTATTTATTTGACAGAGAGAAATCACAAGCAGGCAGAGAGGCAGGCAGAGAGAGAGGAGGAAGCAGGCTCCCTGCTGAGCAGAAAGCCCGATGCGGGGCTCGAACCCAGGACCTGGGATCATGACCCGAGCCAAAGGCAGCGGCTTAACCCACTGAGCCACCCAGGCGCCCCTGGGGTCTTTTTTATTGGGGGAGCATATCAATAAATCCTACAATGACAAAAATTTAAGATATTCTTAAATCTTATTTTTTTCCCATTTAGTGATTTTTCTGGTTTAGGATTAAAAATACCAATGACCAAATACTATTTTAAGCAAAAAAAAAAAAAAAAAAAAAAGGAAATGATGACAGCATTTTATAAAAGAAATAATGGCCATGAAATTTAACCAAATCTTGATTGAGTTATAATATTTTCCACCATATTGAACTGTGTTGACATAAAAAGCATTGAGGAGAAGACTGCATCTATATTGCATTATTATGTTTCAAGTAATAATGATTTGTCATGCTTCAATACCAAGAAATATATAAGGATATTTTGTTACATTTACCACCATGTTGCAAAAAAAAAAAAAAAAAAGAAAGGAAGAAAGAAAGAAGAAATGAAGAAAGGAAGAAAGAAAGAGAAAGAAAAGAAATAGCTTAGAGCAATGAAAATATTTATATGGAATTCTGTAATAACTCTGTTTAATAGCAAATAATTCCTATTGAATAACAAAAAGTTAACTGTACAGCTTTAAGCAATGCTATAAAACATTAAATAATTCTCAAGGAATCACTTTTGTAGGGATGCCTGGGTGGCTCAGTGGGTTAAGCCACTGCCTTCAGCTCAGGTCATGATCCCAGGATACTGGGATAGAGTCTATGTGGGGCTCCTTGCTCAGCAGGGAGCCTGCTTCTCTCTCTGTCTCTGCCTGCTTGTGCTTTCTCTCTCTCTCTCTGACAAATAAATAAATACATAAAATCTTTAAAAAAAAAAGAAATCATTTTTGTAAAGCAACTTACAATTTGAATCTAGACAAAGCACTTGTTATGCAGCATTCTAAAATGCAGAATTTTGACCAAAACATATGAAGCATGAATAGAAAGTTCATTCAATTGTAGAAAAACACACCATAATAAGAGCTACAATCTATAATCACACTGTCAAGGTATGTAGGACAGAAATCACTTACTGTGGATTAAAGGGGAAAGACAAAGGGGGAGAGGAGAGAGAGAGAGGAAGAAAGGGAGAGAGAGAGATAAGTTTGTTTCATGAAAAAATGTATATAGATACATTATAGTACTTGAGTTTTGTGTAAATGGGAGGTAGGTACTTTAAAGTTTTGCACAACAAAACATTTTGACGTCTTAAAGTATCTATGAAATTGGGGTATTGTATAGAAACTGACACACAGACTGAGAGAAAACTGTCTTTTCTTAAAAAAAAAAAAAAGATCACACAGTCGAATTGAGCAATGGATCAGTAAATCTAGAGAATTGCACAACCAATAAACAACATATGTTTCTTTTAAGAACAGAAGTAAAATAATGCTTTAAATTTACATAAAGTTTTTACAAAGACAAAAATCTTTAAAAAGTTAAATCTGAAATAACTTTTACCTAAAGTTATAAATCCTATCTAGTATGTTCAAATACATGATTTTGAATTAGAATGTTCCAAACTACTATCTAATAATAAGAACTCTGTGATTCTAATACTTGAAAATTCAAAGTTATCATAAATTTTTGTGTATTAAGTTACCCTTTTATAAACATGTAGATATGGAATATTAAAATGAAGAAAATTAAATTTTTATTTTTTAAAAAAGGGATTTGTGTGTTATATGCAAATAATGAATCATTGAACACTACATCAAAAACTAATGATGTACTGTATGGTGACTAATATAACACAGTAAAAAATGAATAATGAAATTTAAAAAATAAAATAAAAAGGGATTTGTCATGATTAATATTTTTCTATGACCTTTTAAAAATTCTTCATAAGCTGTTAATAGTCATGTTTAGCTTTCAGCATTTTAGATAAACTGGAGCAGAAAATTGAATCTGTATTTTAGTGAACATGATCTTCATAGGTGGAAAATTTTACTTCAGTGCCTGGACTGCCTGAATTATTAGTCGGATGTTACTTGAGTACTCTTGATGAAAAGGGAATTATACTGTCACATTCAAAAGAAATTGAATTAGCATGTAGCAAAGCACAAAATAATTTATCCAATCACATTATCTATCATGTAAAATATCATAATCATAAAAACTTCTATTCTTGGAAATTTATGTTTACATTACTATAATTTTCTTAATGTAATAAACTTTCTCTGCATATATCATCAACTGCTTAACAATTATGTATCTAGATCCATTATTTGCACCTAATCATACACTGAAATAAGAGAGTCACATGAAATTAAGATAAATCATCAGTTTTTCCCCAAGAACAGCAATTTAAAGACTGATCCCTATAAGCATTTGCTTTCTATAACCTTGACTCTACTTTCATTTTTAATAATATTACTTTTTTTTTCTTGTTCATACCATAAAACAAGGACATTAAATACCAGAATGTGAAAACCTAGAAAAAGTAACAGTTTAGATTGAGCTTCAGAACTGAGGAAAAAAAAAAAAGTCAACTTACTAAACCCCCAAGTTATACTTACAAATACTTGAATAATGGTAGCAATAATTAGAGATACTATGAACAAAGATCAAGCTTCAAACATACAAATACAGTCAAGCACATGTGTAATTGAAACACTTTCTCCTTAAGACCAGGAGAGAGGTAAGGATGTCTACCTATTACTCATTTTTTTAAAGATTTGTTTATTTATTTTAGAGAGAGTGGGGGAGATCATGCATGTGGGCATGTGCACAAGATGCAATGGGGGACAGACAGAGGGAGAGGAAGAGAATCTCAAGCAGAGTATCTGCTAATTCAGGACCCCAATGCAGGGTTCAATCCCAGGACACCAAGGTCATGACCTGATCCAAAACTAATAATCAGATGTTCAACCGACTGAGCCACCCATGCATCCCCTCACCATGTATTTTTATTATCACAATGGAAACTCTAGCCAGTGCAAAAAGATACAACATAAATACTATATTAAGTATAATAACTCCCAAAGGAAGAAATAAAACTGTTTCTAACTGCAGATCATATGATTGTCCATACTGAAAGTCCCAAAGAATCTAGGCTCCTAAAGTCAATGAATCAGTTTAGTATGATTATAGAATATAAGACCAAGATACAAAATCAACCATATTTCTAGATAGTAGCTATACAGTTTGAATTTGAAATAAAAAATGACTATGTTCAGGAATACATTACCCCACCTAATACAGGATCTACTCAGTCAATATGCTGAAAACCAGAAATCGTTGATGAAAATTACCAAAAAAGAGCTAAATAAATTAGCAAGATCACTGTATACAGTCACAGGCTGAATCTAAGACAGCAAAAACAGTTCTGGAAGAGAAGACTTAAATTTGGAAGATTTACATTATCTGATTCTGAAACTTTCTGTAAAGCTACAATAAGTAAGACAGTGTATTATTGATGAAAAAATGAATGGCACATTGTTTATTACAAAATAATAGATAAGAAATTGACCCATTAAATATGACATAGTTTACTATAAAATAATACAGAGCAAGATATAGACCCAAACAAATATTATCAATTGATTTTGCAAAGGTGCAAAGGTAATTCTACAGAAATTTAATATTTTCAAAAAATAATATGGGAAAAATTGGACATTCATTTGAAAATTAATGAACCTTAGCATATATTTTAAACTTTTATTAAAAATTAACTAAGAATGGATCTTGATTTAAATGTAAAATGTAAAACTATAAAATTTCTGGAGGAAAACATACAATAAAATTTATGTGACTTCGCATTTGGCATGTTTTTTGTTTTGTTTTGTTTTGTTTTAAAGATTTTATTTATTTGACACAGAGAGAGAGAGAGAGAGATCACAAGTAGGCAGGCAGAGAGAGAGAGGGAAGCAGGCTCCCTGCTGAGCAGAAAGCCAGATGCATATGGGGCTCAATCCCAGGACTTTGAGATCATGACCTCAGCCCAAGGCAGAGGTTTAACCCACTGAGCCACCCAGGTGCCCTGACAAAGTGTTTTTACCTATGATACCAAAGTCATGATTAAAGATAACATCAATAAATTAGACTTTATTAAAATTAATGTTACTCTCTGCAATAGCTACTGCTCAAAATATGAAAAGGTCAGCCACAATTGGGACAAAATATTTGCAGATCACGTATCTGAAAAGAGCATATATCAAGGATAAACAAATAACTCTAACAACTTGCTAATAAGGACACAAACAATCCAAATGAATTGGTAGATGTTTGGAAAATAAACTTTACAAAAGAAGATAATGGAAAATGAGCATATCTAAATAAATAAGATGTTCAACATTTAAAGAAAAGGAAATTCAAATTAGATGCACCATGAGATACCACCAGATAATGATTAGAATAAGGGAGAATAAAAAACTTCATTATACTATTTTTTTTTTTTTGGTGAGGATGAGAAGCAATTGGAATATAAAACAACTTGACTCCTTGAAAATCATTTCATAGTCTTTTATAAATTTAAATATATATTTACCTATAGAACTAAGCAGTGTCATTCTTGTTTTTACTCAAAGGAAATAAAATTGTATGTTTGCAGAAACACCTGTATATGAATGTTCATTGCATCTTTATTTATTGTCATTATGAACTAAAAACAACCCAAATGTCCTCCAACTGGTAAGTAAGTAAACTGTGGCATAACCATACTCTGGGATATTACCCAACAATAAAAAGAAACAAATTATTGATTCACACCCTAACATGGATGAATTTTCAATTCCTTTTGCCAGAAAGACTCTGGGTCCCAAGACCACATATTATAATTTTTCATTTATATGGCATTCTCAAAAAGGCAGCACTATGGAGATGAAAATAAACCGTAGGAGTCACATTTGGTGTTGCAGGAAAGGGTTGGTTGCAGGAAGGAATTTTTAAGGTCATGGCGCTGTTCTACAGGGTACTGTCCTGGTGGATTCACAACTCCATGTGTTTTTCAGAACTCATGGGTACATCACAAGGAATGGATTCTATGCAAATTTTCAAAAGTCAAACAAGGTACAAAGAGAGCCCAAGAAGAAGAACAGACTGTGACAAGTAACTAACTGTATTACAAATGAGTGACAAGACCACTTTAGCTTTGTAAAGAAGAAAGGAGCTGACCTAAATAACTTTAAAAAACAATGTTTGACCAGACGTTCGGAGATTAAAGAAAAAAAAAAGTGCATACTGTATTCTAGTTGGTAAATGTGTTTCTAATGGAGCAGGAGTTCACAATTCTGAAGATTCTTTACATGTATACTGGATTTGACCAAATACGTATATGGTAAATAATAAAACTGGTTTGAGAAAGAAGATGGAAAAAGCCAAAATGAAATGTAAGAATCCCTGTTAGGCTGACTTGGACTTGGAGGAACTTGTATGAGTCCTTGTTTCTGTAATCATACAGGAAGATAGTCTACATTGAAAACCAAAGAGGGAGCTTAGCATACCAGCTGTTTCAAACATCCTCAAAACACAAAATAAAATATAATTCCTAAATAAGCAATTTATATAGTTTCAAAAAGTTAGGTAAAAATCTATTAAAAGACATACAAGAGCCTTTGGAGAAAATGTTAAAACTTTATTGAAGACTATTTAAAAGGAACTATATTATTTTCCATAGCAAATTTAAGCCATTGACATGTATACAACAGTTAAAGCAAAATTAAAAAGAAAAGATTTAAAGACAGAAATTGTTGGGGCGCCTGGGTGGCTCAGTGGGTTAAGCTGCTGCCTTCGGCTCAGGTCATGATCTCAGGGTCCTGGGATCGAGCTCCGCATCGGGCTCTCTGCTCAGCAGGGAGCCTGCTTCCTCCTCTCTCTCTACCTGCCTCTCTGCCTGCTTGTGATCTCTCTCTGTCAAATAAATAAATAAAATCTTAAAAAAAAAAAAAGACAGAAATTGTTGAGTGTGCTTTGGAATATTTCCTTGCACAAAATAAATGCCCATGATAATTTGTTGCATTAATTAACTAAAATTAATAACTAACGAATTGAGGTAATATTATGCACAAAATAAATATTATTGACAGAGGGTTCAGTTGAGTCAGTTGAAAGAACCTGATTCTTTCCACAAAACTGTATTGATTAAACTAGAGATAATCAATTTGCCTAAATGAGTAGAAATATTATGAGTTAAGAAAACAATTTATATTGGGGCACCTGGGTGGCTCAGTCAGTTAAGCATCTGCTTTCTGTTCAGGTCATGATCCCAGGGTCTTGGGATGAAGCCTGGCGTGGAGTTCCTTGCTCAGTGGGATGTCTACTTGTCCCTCTCCCTCTGTCTCTTCTTCTGCTCCGGTGTTCTCACTCTCACATGCTCTCTATTTCTCTCTCAAATAAACATAAAATCTTTTTTAAAAAAATAAGGAAGAAAGTAATTTATATCGATAGGTAATTTATCGATCTGGTTAAGAAAATGAGCTCTGGAATGATAGTGTCTGGGTCTAGACCACCTGTAAAATCAGAAAAAAAAAATTACTTGCCTTGAGGAATAACAAGTTTTATTTAACGAAATGACAAATATAAAGTGTGTACCATGGTGCCTGGCATAAAGGCTTGCCCAGGAAGTGGTAGCAATATGTCATATGAATGTCATTAATTAACTTAATTGAAAAGGAGACACCCAACAAAACCATAGGGATATGAGAATCCATGTAGCTCTGTAGAGAGTAAAGACATTTTCTCACAACCGCACATCTGCTAGAAAGGACCTCTCGTTTATATTCCCCTCCTGTATTACAGTTTAGTACTTAAGAGAAAGAACTTAACAAGTACCTAAGACACTCAGCATGAAACCCTCCTGACTTCAGTTTTCATATAAGCTTGGATTATTGTTACACTTCCATATTCTGAAACTATGTTAAATGTATTATTCCCCAGAGGAAGCTGACACCCTCACATTAAATTATACATTAAGAAAAAATGGTAGGAAGTATGTAGTAATTTTCCATCAAAATCTGGCATTTAAAAAATATTCAAAGAAATACAATACTGCTTTTGCATTATGTGCCATATTTAAGGAACGAAGTTTTCTTATGCATGAACTGGCAATATTCAACATATTCTCTAAGGAGTGTCTGAGTTTAAAATGTCAAGTGTCTTCAAATATGCCAAATGGCCTAGAAATATTTTAGTAAGGAGTAGGCTAAGTAATGCACTTTCTATTCAAGTAACAACATTAAACAGTAATAAAATGTAAAAGTCATTACTATTAAATAATCTGATATTAACATAGATTTTGATTAAATAAAGCAAAATTTCATTTTATTTTTATGTGTAGTTAAATATAAAACAATTACCTAGAATTTTATGCAGTTCCTATCTATTTTTACCAGTTTACTGCAGGAAAAAGAGGTAACATCCAGTTAAATAAAAGGAACCTTAGTTTTCCCTGGAGCTTTTAGTATGCTTTTTCAATTCATGCCTGTATAAAGGATATTTGACTTTCAGTGTGCTTGTTCACAGCAATAAACTGAAATTATTAATAATAAATAATAGATAAATTAATAGTTTTAATATATGCATTCTTATATAATATTCATGTGTATGTATGTATATATGTACACATATAAACACTTATATTTATACACACAGATGTATGTGGTATGAAGACTGGTACCATGAGGGAGGAAAAAAATCACACTGATATTTTTTCTTAGTCACCATTTTTATGGGACCACAACAGCTAAGAGAAATATGTAACATCAGAACCCCTTTGCTCTTCTTTTTTTTCTTTTTCCTTTTTTTTAATTTAAATTCAATTAGCCAACATTAGTTCCAGATGTAGTGTTCAATAATAAAGTCACCGCATATAACACCCAGGGTTCATCACATCACATGCCCATCACACAATTACACCACCCCTCACCTACCTTTGCTCCAGCAACCTCAGTTTGTTTCCTATAGTTAAGAGTCTCTCATGGTTCCTTACTCTTTTCTTAACAGAAGCAGTAATACCTCTCAGGCTTAGGCTTTCAAAAGTATGATTTTAGGACTCAAGCTACAGGCTCTTTGAGAAACCATCTCCTTTCAAGTTTAAAACAAATTCAATTGCTTATTATAGTGAATGGATTTAAAGTTTCTCCTTGAAAACGCATTAAGCCATTCATAATATAATGCACATGAATTACAGTCTATGAATACACAGAACACCTGTGACTGCATGATACAATGTCCTGCAGAGCATTCACAATTATGGTTTAAATTCAAAGTTTTAAATGGTGAACATTTAATATACTTCTTGGTAGTGATAAAAAATAACTCAGAGATTTGGAAGTAAAAATATTACAAATATTTTGAAAGAAAAGCTGCAAAATAAGTATAAGGCATTACATTAGACCCAAGGCTAACTAGCACGGTCAAGAATTGAGTGTATTAACTGTTTTATTTGCCAGTTACCATAAATGTCATACTTAAAAAACCTTTTAAAAGAACTGTAACATGGTCTGGAAATTTGCCATTTAAAATTTGACTTCTTCTATTTTGATATCTTGAAAGCATTTTGAATCTTGCTCCTGACATTTCATGCACTTTTTCATTTCCAAAAATATTCTTGGGTAACTCAGTTGACTTTCCAAGAAAATAATATTTCATGTCTATTAGATGTTAACTGCCTATCAGCCATCACTGCATTTAACATATATGATCTCATTTAATCTTTAATACATATTATGAGATAGGAAGTATCTTTATCGCCCTTTTAGATATTTTATTTACTAAAGTAAAAACTTACAGAGTCACATGATTAAGATTGTGGGCTTTGGAATCAAAAGGTCTTGTATGGGAATGGCCCCTTCCATGGGGCCCTGGTGACCTGATAGATATTCACACTGGGCACACAGGCAAGGCTCGACTTACAACTAATCTGGGTCTTCGTGGAGCACATTTGCTTCCCTGAGAACATGACAGGATGGGAGGTTTGTGAGTTGCTGCTTTGAGGTAACTCCTACTTCTCTTCCTATCTCCCTGGGATGCTGTGAAGAAAGTTTTTATTGTCTTCCAGCTCTGATGAGCTTGAAACTTTCTGACCCCTCCCCCAAGGTATTGCTGCTCGTTATAAAACTGCATAGCTGCTGTGCACAATTGCACATAGTGTCTAATTCATGTCCCACAATTCATTTCCCACAATTCATGTTGCATGACCATCTGACTCCTTTGGTTTGTTGTATATGAGCCTAAGACCTGGGAGACAGCACCTGTGGCTGTTCACCCTGTCACTGTACAAGTCAGTAATAAATTAACTGAATCATTGTATCTTTACTGGACAAGTTGGCCAAGTCTTGCTTCACTGAGTGTGCTTGACATGTTTCAGCTTCCAGTTCCTCCTGCACCCCTTTAGACTACTTATATATATTTTATTTTGTCCGAGGTCACATAGTTAAGAAGGGACACTACGAGAATTCGGTTACAGGTTTCTTGAGCTTGCTCTCTTAACCACTGTCCCCAGTGGTAGTCTACCACTACACATTGGTAGCTCTCCCATCCCCAACCACTGGAGCTTTTCTAGTCACAAACCCTTTTTGAAATGGATTTCATATTTTTAGTTTGAGGAATACTTGAGATAATCATGTTAGCTATGTATTATTATGTAATAGATCATCCCCAAGTTAGTGGCTTTAAAAAAACAATAAACATGTATTGTCCTCACAGTTTCTATGGGTTAGGAATTCAGGAGTGGATGACCTGGGCACTTCTCACTCGGAATCTTATGACGTTGAAGATGTTGGCTGGGTGTGTAGTCATCTGACGGTTTGGCTGACACCGGACAATCCATTTCCAAAGTGGCTTACTCACATGGCTGTCAAGTGCATGCTGGGTATTTGCCGAAGACCTCAGCTCCTCCCGTTAGGTTCCCTTTATTGGTTACTTGAGTAATATCCTTATGACATGGTGAATGGCTTCTTCAAAGCAAGCAATCCAAGACAGAGCTACAGGGTAGCCATCTTTTTTATGATCTAGCCTTGGATGTCACAGAGCATCATCTTTGCCATATTCCATTCAATAGAAGTAAAGTCACTAACTCTGGCACACCTTCAAGGAGGGAAAGGATACTTAGTTTCAACGTTTGAAGGGAAAAGTGTTAAAGAATCAGGGCATATTTTAAAATCATTACAAATGAAAATCATCTATAATGAGTTTCATTAACAATTTTGCCCTTTTTGTATGAATATTATATTAGAGATTCACCATTTCTGATCATGGTGCTGGAAATGAGTTGATTTAAGGATTTGTTTGTTGGTTTGTGACTCTTGTTAAAAAATATGGCTTGCTTTCTCGAGTCGTCTTTTATTATTATAAACTTTTTCATGCTTATAATATGTTGTATAAGGTCAATTTGTACATGCATAGCAGTGGAAACTACACCTAATTCAGGGATCATCACTCTATTGCTTCCTATTTTAGGCTTTTTTAAAGTCCTGTACTTAATTCTCTGCATTTAGCTGTCCAGTGAGAAAATAGATTGTAAGAAAGACACATTTTTAAGGAGATCTCATCAAAGCAACTTATATTACTTCCATACATATTCCTTTAGCCAGAATTTGTTATATGACCAACCCAACTGGCAAAGAAGGCTGGACACTGAAGAGGAACCACAGATATGGGGGAGAACAATCCATTCTGCCAAAATAAGAACAGAAGTTATTTCTAAAAATATAGCTCAAAATATTCCCACATGTGCAACAGTGTATTCATATGGGATTGTATGTCTACTTACAGCATTGTTGTAATAGAAAAAAAATATTGGAAATAACCTAATAATGCTTGAGCAGGCGAATGAGTAATTGAAATATGAAATGTTTACAACATAGGATACCATGTAGAGTTAAAATGAATAAAGGAGGGGCATTGGGCAGCACAGTCAGTTAAGCGTCCCACTCTTGGGTTTCGGCTCAGGTCACCATCTCATCGCAGTCATGGCATCTAGGCCAGTGGCAAGATCTGTTCTCATTGCAAACTATGCTTCACATTCTTTCTTCCTCTACCTCTGCTCCTCCCCACACGTACTCTCTCTCTCTCAAAACAAATAAATAAAATCTTTAAAAAAATGAATAAACTCGACAAATACTGACATATATAATATGGACATCTTAAAAATAAAACACAATGCAAAAGCTAAATTTATTACAATACATTTTCAGTTACATCATTTGTAAAAAATTCAAAAGAGAAATCAATATTGTATTATGAAATAATTTTTTAAAATTTTGGAATGATAAATATCAAATCAATTAAATCAAGGGCATCTGGTCAAGCAGAAGGTATTAGGTGTTGGGAAGGAATCAAAAGAGGCTTCAAATGTATCTGTAATGTTTTATACCTTAAATTTAAATTCTTCAGAAGAAAATATGAAAAATAAAATTAATTTAATATGATTTAGTTAATGAAAACACAAAATATACAGAAAATTCATGTTTGCCTATAAAATATTTCAATCATTATTTGCTTGATGAGTGTCACATTTAATTAGATTATGATTCTACTACATTTGCTAAGTGGAATTACCATGAATTTTTTAAATGTATTTCTTTAAACATTACATTACCAAACACTAATTACTTATGTTTTTTCAGCTTTGCATATCATTGCATATCATGCATATCATGTTGCATATCATGTTTAATATGATAAAATGCCAAACTACCTTTTAAATATGGTTTATTACTAAAAACAAATTTTTTAAATCTGACAGACTACGTTTTTTTCCTAGAAGTTAAAGATAGAATGGGTAATATACATCAGATGTTGCTATTGAGTAACTTTTCTCTATAGAGTTTGAGTTTTTACCTAAGAAAAAAAGGAGTTGTTTCAGAAAATCTATCTCTCTAATCAAATATTTATATTCTTCTAATTAACATCTTAACCTACCTTGCTTTAATGTTTGCTACGAAGGAAGAAAAATTAAATACGTACTTTTTACAATTTAGCAGAAATAAACTTTCTTTTGATGTTTGATTGCATTCTAAACAATAAACTAATCTAAATAATTAGTCAAAGATTTCAATTTACAAATTATGTTATCTTGAGTCTTTTGTTGAGAACATTTATGCCTCCCATTTCAATTCCTAGGCCTTGAGTGTTGCTCCCAAGGACTTCAGGACTGTAAAAGACCAAGTTTGTGTCCTCCCCAAAATTCCTATGTTGAAACTCTAACCCCCAGTGGCGCTGTATGGTGCCACTGTATGGAGGTGGGGTCTTTCAGAAAAAAGTATGCTTAAGTGAACTCGTGAAGGTGGAGCCCGTGTGATGGAGTTAGTGTCCTTACAAGAAGAGGAAGAGACTATAGAGCTCCTTCTCTTGGCCATGTGAGGACACAGGAAGAAGACAAGCCTTCACAAGCCAGGAAGCAGGCTCTCACCACAACCAGACCATGCTGGCAACAGCTTCCAGAACTATGAGAAATAAATGTCTGTTGTGTAAGCCAACCATTTATAGTATTATGTTAGAGCAGCCTGAGCTGACTAAGAAAGTAAATGATTGGAAAAACCACTTTTGTTTTTTGCAAACAAGCAAAACTAATATACCATAAAACGTTGTTAAAGAAAATCCAATTTGGTATGTTGGCTGAATCCCAAATAAACGTTCTATTTTAAGCAACAACTCAGTGAACCACTTCACCTGCAAGAAAAGAGACTCAAGTAAATTTTTGTGGTAAGCATAATTAGAGTATCCTGTTGTTATAATTCAAAAAAGATAAAAGAAGAAGAAATAAAGAAAAAATAGTTAACCACAAAATGCTACCATTACTGTATTCAGTCTGATAATTTTAGCTGCAGATTCAGTAATGATAACAGTATGACAGACAATTGCTGAATAAAAATAAACGGACTTCTTAGATTAGTGGAAGTTTCAAATTAAATACTATTTTTTTGTCCAGATACATAAAAATGTAGAAATTTTGCTTTAAATAACCACATTAAATGTATAACAAATTTTCTTCCTAGAATGAGCATTTATGTTAACATTAAGTGAGGGGATTATATGGAACAAAATATAAGATGAGGCACGGGAACAACTGAGACTCAAAAATGAGGTGATTTCAGGGGGAAAAAAGTGAGTCATAAATAGGGTGAGTTCCTGAGATAGGACAGGTGAGGTTAAGGGGTAGCATGGAGATCCTGAAGGTGTAGTTCAGCCATGGTATGACATTAGGGACCTGGGGAAAACAAAGGGAAGTGAGAAGCTCTACCGAGAGGCAGGAGTAGAGTCAAAAATAATCCCTAATAATTGGTAAGGACACTGTAGTGATCATTCTTTCAAAATAGACACAACTGGTTTGGGGTATACTGAGATAGCCCTTATACAAATAACCATATCAAAATAGCTATGTCATATACACTGTTCTTTGACTTTGCATGTATACCTGGAGACAGATTCTAGAATGCAACCTTGCAGAGTCAGGATAAAACAACACTACTGGATCTGCCTAAAATGGAATAGATTGTAATCTGTTGTGTAATCACTGATTACAACAAAAAATTCTGATCACATAAGGCAGAATCTGAGAAGTATGAAAAGTAGATAAAAATAGGCAGATTTAGATATGTGGGGTGGGGGGAATCCACACTTGAAGTATCACTGGTTGGATGATGAGTTTCCTGTTTCATTTTTCTCACGTTATCTCCTGACCTAGATTCTAGAGAGACCTGAATTCCAGAAGTGCATACCTAGAACAGATAGAAAGTTCTCCAAGAAATAACCCTTTATTTTAGTCAGAGAACAAAAACCAAACCCCCATGGAAATAAGGGTGTGGGAGAAATCCTCATTTAATTGTTTTCTCTTTTTACTCGCAAAGCCCAGGCATAAAGATACACTCGTGTGGTGTCAGTGGTGGTTGTTCAGCCTTCTGAAACTCTCTCACACAGACTGAGTTGCGGTCTGAATCTCAAGGCCTGAGAAGGAGGAGAACCAATGATGTAATTCCAGTCCAAAGATCAGCAGGTTTGAGACACAGGAAGAGCCATATTTCACTTCAAATCTAAACAGTGGGATGGCGGAGGCGGGGGGCTGATGCCTCAGTTTGAAATTCTTTAGACAGGAAGAATTCTCTAATGTGAGGGAGGGTCAGCCTTTTTCAATTTGGCCCTTCAGCTGATTGGATGAAGCCGACTCCCACCATGAAGGACAACCTGCTTTATTTGGTCTATCCAATTTAAATGTTAATCTCATCCAAAACCTGCCTCATAGAAACACCGAGAATAATGTTTGATCAAATATCTGGACGCAACCTAGCCCAAACTGACACATAAAGTTAACCATCACAGGTATAGACCAATGTTCCAGTCCCAGAGAAGCCTGAGGACACGCAAATGAGGCAGGTGAGAACAACATTCTCAAGAGTTTTGTGAACTAAAATGACACAGGTATGCACAAAACCTGTAGGCTGAACTGAAAGTATTCATTGCCTGCCAAAGAAAGAAACAATATTTTACAGAAGATTCAAAAGTGCCCGACTTTCATTACATAATATTCACAATGTCCAACATTAAAACTTTTTAAATTAAAAGTTACTTGACATATAAAGAACCAGGAAAATATCTCTAAGGGAGGAACTGTCAAGGGAAATGGCAATCAACAGACAGGCCCAAAATAGCCCAGAGTGGAATTATCCAACAAAGACTTTGAAGTAGCTGCTATACCCAAGTCCCATGAAGTAAGAGTAAAGCATTCTTGATACACATGTAAAAATGGTAGCTCTCAAGAAAGAAATAGAACTATAGAAAAAATGTTATAGGAAAAAACAAAATGACAATTTATGATTGGAAAAAGATACACACTGGAAATTGAAAAATTCACTAAGAAGGATCTATAGCACACTGGAGATAATAGAGACAGTACTCAGTGTCTTTAAAATATAGATCAATACAAATCATTTAACCTGAAAAAAACAAAGTTTGGAACATATTGGAAAGAGACTCAGAGATTTGTAAGATAATATCAAAAGACCAAATGTGCATGCGGGCATCAGAGTCCCAGAAGAAGAGAAAGAGATTAGGATGGAAAAAATATATTTCATGAAATGATGTCTGAAAACTCCCCAAATTTGGTGAAAGACATAACCCAATGGATAAAGGAAGCTCATCAAATGTCAAATAAATTAAACTCAAAGAAACCACACCCAGGTATATCACGATTGAACTCCTGAAAATCAAATATAAGGAGAAATCTTAAAAGCAGGCCAAAAACTGACACCTACTACATGGAGAGAAATGAAGATTTGGAGATTTCTCCTCAGTCACCAAGGAGATTTCTTTAAAAAATAAAATAAATAAAATTTAAAAAATAAAATATAAAAAATAAATAAAATTACACCCAAAAGAAAGATGAAAATTTAAAATAACAATATGAAGTACAGACAAGGATCTGTAATAAATGGAATTCCATATATTGCTTTGGGAATACAAAATGGTACATTCACTGTGGAAAATAATCACTTTGACAAATTCATCATAAAATCTGTGCATATATATGACCTGGTAATCCCAGTGTTAGTTATTTACACTAGGGAAATGAAAACATGCTTTTACAAAACCATATACTCAAGAGCATAGTAGTATTACTTATCACTCCCAACTGGAAACAAAACAAATGTCCTTCAGTAGATTAATGGATAAACAAAATTTGGTACATTCATACAATGGAGTGCTACTCAGCAATAAAGAGGAACAAACTATTGATATATACAACAACATAGATGTAAAATAAGCCAAATTTAAAAGGTTACTTACTGTAGGTTTTCATTCTGGAAAAAAAAATCTCTAATGATAAAAAACAGATCAATGGTTTCTAGGGTTAAGAGTTGCAGGTAAAATTTGAAGTCAAAAGACCCGTGAAGCAAATTTTTTGTTTGAAAGAACTATTTTGTATCTGGATTGTATTGGTGGTTACCTGACTCTATACTTTCATTAAATTTCATAGAACTCAACAACAAAAGTGTGAATTTTTAGTACGTGAATTAAAAAAAAAATTAAAATAAAATGTTAGTCATTAATACTAGATATCAGCTTTTACCCACTAATGTCACACCAGGGCCTTTTCTCATACTTGATTATATTCCTGTGGAACTCTAAACTCATTGGGTGGCCATGCTCAGTAAAGAAGTTTTATAAACACTGCATCTCTACATATCAGAGAGCGGAGCCATTTAAAAAAAGCTCCCTCATAAGGCTCACATGCCTGAGTTTGGAGGAATAAAGCTTGACTCTTAAGCATAACAGCATGGACATTTCCAATCTATTTCTAATCTGCTATAATCTAGAGCATGCCAGAATGCAACGGTTATTAACATGCTGTTGTTAAACTATTTAAAACTTCTGTAACAATGGGCAAATACCATCTGCTCCTAACTTTGCAAGTGTTCATCATCACCTGTCACCTGGCTACTTCTCCAGATCTCCTTGCAATCCAGCAACTAAGAATTTAACTAATGTCTGACACAGTAAGGAACCCCTAAAGACTGCTCCAGGAGAAAGGCTGAGTCTACTGTGGGCAGTGCCCAAGCCAAGCCAGGTGTTAATTACTTTCATAATGACTCCTGGCTCAACCTCTGTCCGATGTATCATAAAGGTCCTAAAGCATGATAGATAGTTCTTTTTATATTGAGCAGTCTTTTCTACTGGACATGGTGCAGAATAATGTTAAGAGATGAAGCAACTTGAGGTCATAATCTGCTATAATCCTGAAACACCATTCTCTCTGTAACAGTTCAGTTATGGTGGTGTCCTGAAAGGAGAGAAAGGTGCTCAGCAAAGTCTGATTACTCCTGGGTCAAATGCATTACTATGCTGAGGATGACTGCCTTATTCTTTGTCTTCAGTCCACACACCCATCAAGTATTCAGCTAATGCCTAACTGAACTAACTGAAAAATATTGAATAGAAATACCTGTACTTTTGAAAATACAAAAATATTTTAATAGAGACATTTATAAGTAGCAGAAACACATTAATCACTCAAAATACGCAAATATATAATATTTTATTATATATACTATATATTATACAGACAAATAAGTTTGTCGTGCTACTAAGAAAAATTATTCAGCACATTATTTTTTAGTTTGTATCCTAAATCTGCTTTAGTAGAATAAAAGTTGTCATACAAGAGAATTTTACAAATATATTTTCATGATCACCTGTGGTGTTTATATACAGAAAAATCTATTTGTTGTTTAGGATTCTTTTAACAGCTTTGTATAACTGATACACAAAGAACTGCATATATTTAATATGTACAATTTGATGAATTTGGGCATTTGCAAATACCCACAATACTATCATTAGAATCAAGGTAATAGACATAGCCAACATTTTCCGAAGTTTTCTTGTGTCCTTTGCTGTTTTTTTTTTGGGGGGGGGGGCGGATTTCATCTTGTATGTGTGGTAAGGATACTTAACATGGGGATCTACACTCTTAAATTTTAAACTGTACAATATTGCTAACTGTATTGCTAACTGTAAGCACTATGTTGTACAGAAGAACTCTAGAATTTAGTCATCTAGTGTAACTGAAACTTTAAAACCATTAGAATTTTAAATGAATGCTCAATTTATTTGTTACAAATTCAAAAATTTAATTTTCTTTGAGCCTGGAGTGTACTGTGCATGTAGTATTCTATTTATAAATCTAGTAAATTTTAACAGTTAATTTCAATAGTGGTCCTTGGTTAATATTTATCAGTTCAAGTTAAATGAACTAAAGCCTCTTAATTAATTGTTTCCATTTATGACTAATTTACATTTCCTCCAACCTGTCTTGCCAAGCGAAATCTATCAATATTAAAAAAGAAAAAAAAATCACATTAAGTCTCATAAATTAAATCAACTGTAAAATTCAAATTCTCCCATCATTCCAATATCATTTAAAAATTTAGTACAATTCTTACACACCTTTCAACTAAATGTCACAAACTTAAAAATCAGTCAGAGTTTACACTGGAGCAGTAAAGCTAATTTATTAGACATTTTGTTAGGCCCATTTATCTCACCCATTTTAAATGCCAAATATATGCAAATTATTCCCAGACTTAGGGTAGAATCGTTAATGCCAAGATTTTTAAGATTTTATTAACTACATTTACTTCTAATACTTTCCCTGGTTTGACATTCATTCACCCCCTAAGCAAAAGTTGTAATCATTTCAAATAAATTGATGTCACCATCTTAACAATTGGGAGCTATCATCTTAATTTGGCTGACTGCATGTAATAGCCATATATATTCAGCAAAGTAATGAGGTTAAATAAAGGGTTTTTATCCAGAGATTCTCTGACCCATCAGTGTTTGCCTCTATAGTTGCTATGAAAACATAAAATTTAATTTTAGATTCTTCAAGGGAGTTTGTTCCACAACTCATCTTCTTATTCAATTTTTGCCATAATCTGATTCTTTTATCTGATCTTTTAAAACAAAAATCTGTGACCTCCTACTCATGATGTTGAAAACTTCTTTCATCCATTCTCTAAACACAGCCAAATATGGTGCTGGCATAATGATGGACATATAAACAAAGAAATAGAATTGAGGGTCAAAAAATAAACTCATACATCTGTGGTCAAGATATTTTTAACAAGGATGCCAGACCATGCAATGGAAAGAGCAGTCTTTTCAACAAACTGTGTGAGGAAAATTAGGTAATCATATGTAAAAGAATGAAGGTGTATTCCCTACTTCACATCATTTTTAAAAACTAGCTCAACTTAATCAATAACATAAATGAAAACAGAGGCATAAATCTTTGTAACCTTGGATTATTCAATAGTTTCTTTTGACATCACCAAAAGCACAAGCCACCAAAAGAAAAATAAATAAAGTAGATTTCGTCAAAATGTAAAACTTTTGTGCTTCAAGGAATACTATCAAGAAAGTGAAAAGACAACAAAATGGATGACAATTATAACATTTGCAAATCATATACCTTATAAAGTACTTGAATCTAGAGTATAAAAAGAATACAACTCAATAATAAAAAGCAATTAACCCAATTAAAAAGTGGACAAAGAATTTGAATAGTCATTCTTCTCAAAGAAGATATACAAACAGTTAGTGAATATATGAAAAGATGCTTGACATTATTAGGCATTAGGGAAATGCAAACTGAAACCACTATGAGATACCATGGTACTATGAGGTACCATGAGATACCACCAGATACACCTGCAGCACTGGTTTTAATCAAAATGACATACATTTAGTGTTGGTGAAGATATGGAGGAATTAGAACCCTTCACCTTTGCTGGTAAGAATGTAAAATTGTGCAGCTACCTTGGTTTGACAGTTCCTCCAAAAGTTAAACATTAGGGTTACCATATAACCCAGTGACTCCATTCCTAAGTATATACCCAAGAGACTGAAAAATATGTGTCCACACAAAAACGTATACACATATGTTCTTAGCAAAATTACTCTTAAAAAGCAAAAAGGTAGAAACAATCCAAATGTCCATTAACAGATGAATGAATAAAGCAAAATGTGGTAAATCCATGAAACACAATAATATTTGGCAATAAAAAAGAAATGTTGATGCATGTTATATAGCACAGGTGAACCTTGAAAACTTCATGCTATTAGAAAAAAGCCATGCAAAAAGCTATATATTGAATTTATATTTATATAAATTTATACGAAATGTCCAGAATAGGGAAATCCATGGAGACAGCAATTATATTTTTGATTGCCAGAGATATGCTGAGAAGGTGGGGTATTTACTCCTCATGGGTTACAGAGGGTCTTTTTGGATGATGGAATGTTCTGGATTTAGATAGTGGTGATGGTTATAAAACTTTGTGAATATAAGGGGAAAAAAACCACTGAATTATACACTTTAAAGGGGTGGATTTTATGGCATGTGAACTATATATTTCCATGATAAAAGGGAAAAAAACCCATAAACTAAACTGAAGAAATTTGAAGACAAAAGGATAAGAGAAGCCAACACTGCTTGAGTGGTTCAAGTAGACCAGGAACAGAGTTATCCATGGCAAAAGGTAACTATTACACTTGCTCTACTTTTTGGAAGCACTGAGCTTCAGCATAATGGAAATGGAAATTTCTAGCTAAATATGTATCCCTCTGGCTGTCTGTACAAAGGAAACTTAGGTCCAAAGCAATTTTAAGTTCAGCAGACTACAGTTAACACTGAAATTTGGCCATTTGGAAGCAAACTGCTGTGACTTTAAAAATACTTCTGTGGGAGTGATTTGTAATTATACCCAAACATATTGTCATCAAGCCAGATGACTTAACCTAAAGGTTAAGTTCAAGTTATACCATAAATATTAAAGTACTTTCATTTTTTTCCTGTGCACTAGTGCAGGCTTTACTTATTTTTTGGCACTTCAATGACCTAAATTATAGTAACTGTTTTGTTCCAGTTGTCAAAGATATGCCTTTATGTCTATCTTCACTGAAATGTATTTAGACAATACAGTATTTCCACTAGCCACAATGTTAATTATATTTTTGTCTTCATGTAAATGTGGTTTGTAGACTTTTAATCAAACAGAATATTTTATCCTTATCTTAAAACTGGAATCTTAAGTTCAAACAACTACAAGAAACATGCATATACTAGTAAGGTTAAAAGAGAGATAGAGAAAGAGAGAGTAGGCAGAAGTTAAAGGTAGAGAATGATGAGGTCTGTGATGGAAGGGAGAACTCAGGCCCATCCAGGGGAATTCCTTTACTCAGGTGCAGCTAAGTAAAATAAATTTTGCCTAGTATAACCAGATTTCCATTTTTTTATTTTTAGGAAGGAGAAGAGGAAGTCCAGAATTATAGTGTTTCAGATGAGAAATCTGTTTGTTTTTTAACATTGGATACAGCTTTTAGAAACTGAGCTAAGAACCATAACTGTCACATCTTATTTTTTATTTCAAAAAATATTTATTTTATTTAGGGCTCTTATCCTTTCTGAGAGAAAACTGGTATTTGTCTCTGGTGCTCCAGATTCTAGATTACCATATTTCTGTATTAGACTTCAAAGACCTCTGGTCATATTGCTATATCATTCAAAGCTAAGTCATCTAACTCTAGATGACTGCTCAATTATTTACCAGAGCAGCATCAGCCTTTATATTTCCTGTGTGATTAAATTTACCTGAACAAGATACTGTCAATTGACTGTTATACTTTAAAGTTAATTCCTTTTTTTTTTAATTTATTTTTTTATGGCAAGAGCTTAGAATATTTAAGAAGTAAATTGTTACTATCACTCTGAATTTCCAACTAACCAGTAATTCCCCTCTGGAAGTCTATGAAGTATCCCAAAATCAAAATGTATAAAGAATAATTATGTCTTCATCATCATGTTCCCCATTTCCGTTTGACTCAACATACCTCATAACCCTCTTTAACTTGCCTTACCCACAGTGCTGTTAGGTCCCATTTAATCAGCATGGTGAAATAGTTCTCGTGTACACCATTGTCAGTAGTATCACAATCCATGTTTTTTTTTTTTAACCTTATATGTAAACAATTATAATAACCTTCAAAATCTTCTTTCTAACCCCTATCCAGCTATCTACTTTAGGAAGACCAATACTCCTGAATCATTACACCAATTGGTTGACTCTCCTACTCTAAAAATTCAAGGAGTCTTCTTGTTCATAAAACAATTAAATTCTGTACAAAGGGGAGAAACACATTCTATGGGTGTGGATAATAAAATAACCTTTGAAGTCTAACAAATATGAGTTCAAATTCTGGTTTCACATTTACTAGAATACCTTCATTGAGATACATCCCATAATCTCAAACTCCTTAACTATAAATATACACTTAACACCTCTCAGAAGAGGTGTTGTAAGCATAAGTGACATAACCTCTGTGAAATAGTTAACACATTTCTGGTTCTTTGAACTGTGCTTCCAGTAAGAAACCAGATCTCAAATCGTCGCTTATTCCTTGGCTTGGTAGGGATGAGAGTCAGTTTTCTGGTTCCAGGGAACAGAGGTCAGAATCATGAACAAATGTCTACTGAAGACAAACCAACAAGATTCTGTATAATGTGGAATTCATCAGTGCAACAATGTGGATGTCACTCCTCACTTCATTTGGCAAACCTGAAAAACCACAAAGCAGTGCCCTCTTGCTCTGAGCATGCTTACAAATCATGTTCCAGAGGAGATAACTCTTTTGTGTAACCTGTTCACCTGGGAAGCAAACATTTTAAAAGCAGAAATGGGGCACCTGGCTGGCTCAGTCAGTTAAGCATCTCCTTTCAACTCAGGTCATGATCCCGGGGTCTAGGGTGGAGCCCCACGTCGGGCTCCCTGCTGAGCAGGGAGCCTGCTTCTCTCTCTCCTCTCCACTTATGCTCTCTCTCACTATCACTGTCTCTCTCTCGCTCTCAAATAAATAAATAAATAAATCTTTAAAAATAAAGTAGGAATGGGGCGCCTGGGTGGCTCAGTGGGTTAAAGCCTCTGCCTTCGGCTCAGGTCATGATCTCAGGGTCCTGGGATCGAGCCCTGCATCAGGCTCTCTGCTCAGCAGGGAGCATGCTTCCCCCTCTCGGTCAGCCTGCCTCTCTGCCTACTTGTGATCTCTGTCTGTCAAATAAATAAATAAAATCTTTAAAAAAAATAAAGTAGGAATAACTTCATAAGGACACTAACAAGAACAAAGCAAATAATAAATATGTCGTTAGAAGATGGAGTCCTGGAATGTTGGCAAAGATTGTTGAGTTTAGCCTTTTTCCAATTTCTTAGTCTTTTATCTCTACTACACATTAAACTTACTACTTCACAACTTTTTCCCGAGTTTGCCCAACATATGGATGAAAAACTAAAATAGCAGTTTATTTTCTGCAGTTTCTATGTTGGAAACTTTCAGTAGGTGTTGGAATCTGCATTTGCATTTGCTGCACCAACAGTTTAAGATTTCTTTTCCACATTTCTTTGCTGGCAAACAAATGCCGTGTGGTAATAATAATGTCAGATAATGTCTCATTGTTAATGTCCCTTGTATTATGTTATGGTGCAAGTAGAAGTTATGTTCTGTTCTCTTGCTCTGAGAAATATACTGAATAGCCTGCCTGACTTTAGAGGAAGATGCCAGGGCAGAAGACAAATGCGCATCTCTTTCAGCTTTCATAAGAAAAGTAGCCAAGCTTTTACAGATGTAGATTGTGGTCATGTGACAGAACAATGATTATCAGGTCCTGTTGCCTGCCTTAAGCTGGGTTTCCTAGAAACAGACCCTGAGAAAAGAACTATGCATAAATGGATTATTGGGGGAGGGGTGCTCTTGGATGTTACAAGGAAGTAAGAAAGGTAAGACTGGGCAGACTATAAAGCTGACTTGAACTTCTGTTGCAACCAAGGATTTAGCCAATTCTATGGAGAGCTCTGAGACTGGGATAGTATTGTCCCAAGTTAAGAAAATGTGGCTGGACCTTTGTATCTTTGCACTATCAGCAAGGGTACCTCCTGAAATAACCTATAGCCCCGACTGAAGCAGCTCCTTATGCCTGAGGGAAATTCCCAGTAAAGGATGGTGTTGTATCAGGTGTTAATATTTCCAGAGGTTGGCCAGGGGCGGGGGGGAGGGGGGATGAGTGTGTCATCTGAGAAGAAAAACATGAAGAAAATGAAACTCTTGGGGCGCCTGGGTGGCTCAGTGGGTTAAAGCCTCTGCCTTCGGCTCAGTTCATGGTCTCAGGGTCCTGGGATCAAGCCCCGGTGGGGCGCTCTGCTCAGCAGGGAGCCTGCTTCCTCCTCTCTCTTTGCCTGCCTCTCTGCCTACTTGTGATCTCTGTCAAATAAATAAATAAAATCTTAAAAAAAAAAAGAAAATGAAACTCTTGAATTTTTTATGGACATAAGGTATTAGGGAGTAGCATCGGTCTTACTTTAGGTAGTCTAAACACAACTTTGTTTGATAAAACAAGCAATCAATATGAATTAATCCAAAGTGCTTAGGCCTCACTTCAGTGTGGGGACTGATTTCAATATTTTGCTCACCAGTATTGCAGTATCAACCCTAATTTGAAGCGTGTAAATAAACAAGATTGCTCTTACAACATATGATTATTTCAGATTTTGGTAACCAGTTTCTTTGCATGAAAGAATCTTACAGATGAGTGTTCTCAGGAATAGCACATGTGAGGGGCAGGAAGCTGGATTTCTCACAAGTAGAAGTTATACTTCAATGCAGTTGTAGCAAAGGCTTTGGCGGATACAAAGAGAAGCTTGTGGCTGAGATGCTATACAGAAATGTATTGAATTTAGTCAGAAGAGTAGGCCACATGCACCGACCAGCTATCATGTATGGACTGTCCTCAGTGAGAAAGTGTAACTTTGAATGAGGTAGTTCCTTTAAGCCATAGACAATTTCTATGGATGGACTCAGCTGTGAGCCATCAGCATGCAATGCTTCTAGCAGCTGAGGAAATGAGTTCCTTAGACTTGGAAGAGGAATCTAGATAAAACAGAGTAGCATCTGCTAGAATCACACTTGTATTACTTGGATCTACTTTTTTTCCTTCACCTTCTTAAGGAAAGGTTGAAGGTTGGTTGACTGATTTTCCTGGAGAAACTTGCAAGAATGTTAGTGATACTGGTGCTTTGGCTGGTACCAATCACTTTCTCTTCTGTTCTTTTTAGGTCCCCCTCAACTTTAGCCAGCACTTCTGCTGCCCGAGGTGGCTTTCTAGGTGAGAAAATTCAAATCTTCAATGACTAAAATGAATGAGCCCCTGCTCATAATCAGTACCTATACATAATCAGTACCCTATACAATTTTACCAATTTATACCTATACCTATACTTAATCAGTACCCTATACAATTTTACCATCAAAATTGTTAGGCAAGAACAAGAGATGTTCAGGTAGATGCCCTAGGTGGAAAAAAAAAGTGTCCTTTGATCTCTTGGGAAATAGCTCAAATAAATTAGGTGGGATGCATAGCTTCTAGTTTGAGGAAACTCTTGCTATGTTCCTTGATGAAATCATTCCAACTCTGAGAACAAAGAATACTAGATTTGCAAAGAATTGAAGACCTAGAATTGAAAGGGTAGGAAACACAAATTCCTTACATGGTTCTCTAGGAGTGATGCTATCTGGAATGTATTAGATAATGTCTATCAGAGGATGAAATCACATAGTAATTTAAACAAGAATAAAAATAACTCTAAATAATATAGGACAAACAGACATAGAAAACTGTCACTACCTGTAGGTATAATGCCTTTTCTCAAATACTGATGCCTGGAAATCTATCCTGAGGTCACAGAGACTAAGAAATCTGGAGGTTACTTAAATCCTTAAGTAAATATAGCATATAATTAAGTACTATGTGCTCAAGACTGGTTAACTGATATTGCTTTTCTACAGCTATTTTCCTATCTACTAAAGATAAGAATAGTAACTCACTTCATGATACTACTTTAAAATTGGGCTTCTTATTTAAGTAGCCTTATACAAAGCACTTGAAAGTAGAACCATTCAAATATACCCTGGGGCTTTAGAGGAAAAATACCTTTAAGAGTCTTTATGGATATTCTGGTTATGCATTGTTGCATAATAAACCATCTTAAAACTTTGTTGGGTTAAAATGAAATTTTATTGGGGCACCTGGGTGGCTCAGTTGGTTAGGTGTCTGCCTTTAGCTCAGGTCATGGTCCCTGGATCCTGGGATTGAACCCCACATCAGACTCCTTGCTCACCGGGGAGCCTGCTTCTCCCTCTGCTCCTCCTTCAACTTGTGCTCTCTTTCTCTCTCTCTCTCTCATATAAATAAATAAAATCTTTTAAAAAGTGATTATTATTATATGTCATGTTTATGAGGATTGACTGGGCCCAGCAGGGTGGTTCTCATTTGTGTCTGTTTTTCATTTCACACAGTTGCAATCACATAACAGATGAAGCTGTGGTCATCTGAAAAGTAGACTAGGCTGAAGGTCCAAGAGGGTGCACTCACATGGCTGTCTGCTTTTGCTGGAGGTCTGTGAGCTTAACTGGAGTTGTTGTCCAGAGATCCTACACATTGTCTCTTTATGAACTTGTGTTTCTAACAGTGGGGCAGATATGTTCCAAGAGGGGGTATTCCAAGAGGCAGGGAGCTGAAGCTGTCAGTCTTCTTAAGGGATTTGAAAAAACTGCATTGTTCACTTTATTCAATCCTTTTGCTCAAAGGAGTTTTAGGGTCTGCCCAGATATCACAGAAGATAGAGAATTAAACTCCATCTCTTAATAGGAAACAGTAAATTTACATCACTGGAGACCATGTGAATACAATCAGCAATAATCATTTAATTCAATAAAATCTGTGACAAATAGTACTTAAATTTCATGAGCTAATTTCATGCAAGAAGCAAATTTCAGGACATTTGCAATCTGTTTGCACAGAGAAACACTTTTCTGGTATGGATTTTGACATATTTCACAAGAATCATCAAATTAATTGGTAGATAATTGAAAATGTTGTCATCTAAGAATTCAATTTTTTTAAAGATTTTATTTAGTTATTTGACAGAGAAAAATCACAAGTAGGCAGAAAGGCAGGCAGAGAGAGAGGAGGAAGCAGGCTCCCCGCTGAGCAGAGAGCCTGATGCAGGACTCAATCCCAGGACCCTGAGATCCTGACCTGAGCCTAAGGCAGAGGCTTTAATCCACTGAGCCACCCAGGTGCTCATCATCTAAGAATTTAAAGAGCTATACTTTCCTTTAAAATCAGTGTATTTCAGTAGAAGCTCCATATTTAGATCTTTTCCCTGTGAAATGTTCTCTAAAAGAAGGTAGGGCCTGAAATGACCATGAGAGGCAAAAGGCTACATAAGCTGAATAAATCACTCAATGAGTAGAGGATGCAAAAGTGCTGTTATCTTAGAGAAAACACATAGATCATTACCAAAGCAGCACATTGTGGTTAGGAAAGTAGGCTTTGCAGTCATTCAGAATTGGTTTTGAATCTCTGTATGCCCTGAGACATTTCCCTCTTTTGAAAAATATGTATATTACTTCAACATATCCTGGCAAGCAATAAATGACACGATTTTTCTTATTTACAACTTTTATTTGTAGGATAGGAAAAAATCACCACTCCAAAATGTTTCTCTTTGGCATGTGGATTATCTTAGGCTAATTACTTTTAAGAAACAGAAGGCTCAGGAAGAACTTTTGACCCTTCCACAAACTGCCTAAAATAATTTAGATGGAGGATCTGCTCCAGGAAAGGTGCTATCAGATTATGATAGTGTATCAGAAACTAAATGTCATAAACAGGGAGGAACTTAGCAAGGGCTGTTTATAAAAAAAATTCCTCTCTATGTCCCATTATTTTTGAATGTCCAGGCAAAACATTTGTTTACCAAATTTTTACTCTTTTGCATCTTCCTATGAATTGCTTTCACTCTCTTTGAAGTCCCAGACCACTATTCCCTTCTCCATAGTTCAAGATAACATACCTCATTTTGCCTGAATCTCTCATATTTATGTGGATTCCCTATATACGCATAATTTTATGTTATTTACTCCAGTTAATCTAATGTATCTCATCTCAATTTAATTCTTAGACCAGCCAGAAGAATCTTGGATAGTCTAGAAAATTTTTTCCTCCCAGACACATTATAATGCTTTTTTTCAAAAATTATGTTTTCCATCACCTTTAGTGAAGAAGTAGTTCACTCATACACAGAACACCATTTTATCTATTCCTTATGTGCCTTTTTAAGCAGTTTCCTTGTGAAAACCATTTTTGTGGTTCTATAAATAGACGTCTATTTCTAAAGAGTTTATTTTAAAATGAAGAGTATAACATCATTGCATTTCTCCAACTAAAGCTAATATACTTATGAGATAACACATCCTATATTCTCTTTATTTTCAACACTGCAATACTTCTCAAGGCAGGACTCACAAGTACCTTGTAGATATTAGGCCTTATATAAATATTTATTAATTTAATAGATTTTTAATACAATAACATTCATCACATCAAACTGTACACTTTAAGTGACCATTTTGCTTCTTCTCGTGAAGGACAGAATTATGCTGCTAAAAGAGTCATTACATCTGAATCATTTTAATATCTTCTAATAATTCAAAGTTAATTTAATCTGTGTCATTAAATTACCTTAATGGTTTCAGTCACTAATTGCCTCACCCCTGTTCTGCTGTCATTCCTTAGCATTATCAATCAGGTATCTGACCTTACACTCAGACAGAAATAACACTTGCTAAAATTGTGACTGGCATGTCTTAGTGCTAATGAGGGTTCCATAGCCCTTTGGGGACAGACAAATTTCAGTTCTCATTACTGATGAAACCAATCCTATAGTGGTCTGGCAAACTATATTTTGGTTTGAAATAAGAATCAATGGTTGTTGCTTAGCGAAATAAGTCAATCGGAGAAAGACAACTATCATATGATCTCCCTGATATGAGGGAGAGGAGATGCAACATGGGGGTTTGAGGGGGTAGGAGAAGAGTAAATGAAACAAGATGGGATTGGGAGGGAGACAAACCATAAGTGACTCTTAATCTCACAAAACAAACAAACTTAATCTCACAAAACAAACAAGTTGATGGGGGGAGGGGGTTGGGAGAGGGGAGTGGGGTTATGGATCTTGGGGAGGGTATGTGCTATGGTGAGTGCTGTTAAGTGTGTAAACCTGGCGATTCGCAGACCTGTACCCCTGGGGATAAAAATATATGTTTATAAAGCTGTAAAAAAATAAAAGAAAAAGAAAAAAAAAAAAAGAATCAATGGTTGTATTTATATAAGTATTAGCAAAATCTCTTTCAGCACATGGCAGGCAGACTAAGCTTTAAGAAAATCCTCTCCTAAGAAAACTTGGTACAAAATTAATAAGGTGAATTTCAATAGCAGCATATGAATAATCCTACATTCAGATTCAAAATAAATCCTACAAGACGATTTAAAAAGAGATCCTTTTTAAGATCAACTCATAGGAAAAAATTACACAGAAATTTAGCTACAGTCAAGATGTTATCAACACATTCCAAATTGAATTCTTAGGCCATACACCAAGAAATAGACCCTTGCTTGCCCAGCTTTTAAAAACTTAAGAATGCTAACAACTTTATAACTTTATAATTTTATAATCATATTTTATATAATATATGTAATATGTAATAATATGCAATATATAAATAATAATATAAATTATATGCAAAAATTATATATTTGTATGTGTTATATATAATATATAATAAAATATATAATTATGCTTATAATTATAATTTTATTAATTAAACTTTATAACCTTATAATCTCATGAATATAGACACATAAACTTATACAAAGGAAAACAAATGAGGATGATAAAGCCAGCAGTAGGAGGGTTTCCTTTCTGGCCCTGATAGAATAGTTGATATCTGACCTGCCATGCTGCCAAAAACAACCAATTCACCTGACTATACACATGGCCCTTGAACAACACAGGCTTAGGGGTGCTGAACCCTGCACATATAGCTTTGACCCCCCCCCAAAATGTAACTACTAATAACTTACTTTTGATTGGAAGTCTTACTGGTAACCCAAAGAGTCTATTAACACATATTTTGTATGTTATATGTACCACATACTGTATTCTTATAATAAAGAAGTTAGAGAAGATAAAACATTATTAAGAAAACCATAAGAGAAAATATAGTTATAGTATTATATGATATTTATTGTAAAATTGCACGTAAGTACACCCATGCAATTCATATCTGTGCTGTTCAAGCATCAGTTATATATATTTGTGATACCATTTGAGTGTTTGAAGGCACTGGACTGTGATCAACACTAACGTCCTTGAGAGAAGAGACATGCAATAGGTAATCCACATTCATTCTGGCTTTTTCCCTCAAGATGTTTTTCAAAACTATGGTGCAAGGAATTAGAACACAGACTAGAATATAGACTGAGCATAGAAGTCTTTCAAGGCATTTGGGGGCAGGTTACTACAGAAGAGAGACCTGTAGAAAAGGAGCCCGGAATATTTCCCCAAAAATATTTACTTCAGTTCTTTGGATGACTCCCACCTGCACATGCACAGGAAAAGGCTTCAGAAGGCTTAGCAGGGAACAACCCCTGGGAAACTGGAGAGATGAAACAGATTTCAGAGATCTCAGCAGGATGGGGAAATACTGAAATTTGGATATAGCTAGATGGGGAGAACTTGGTGAACATTCTGGACTTCCAACTGAGGTTCCAATGGAAAAAGTAATGCTCTCCAAGTAAAACCACCACCTAGGGGAATAAAGTCTATTGTGAAAGCACCAGGTGAAAAGCAAAAGCTATAATCTTGTACATTGAGCACTGAACACAGCAGCAAAATGTCCTTGACCATGGGGTCTAAGGAAGTTAGGTTGGGGTCTTTTGAGGACCCCATCTTATTGTGGCTAGTGTGGTTTACAATAATTTTTTGGCTTTCCAGAAAGGGGAAATAAGACTTAGTACTATTGGCTTTTATGAAGATGGTGCCTAAATTTAAGAAGGAAGCCCCTATCCCTCCCAAAGGCTAAGCCAAAGCAAAGGCTTCTGAAAGGCATCCACGGGCACAAAAAAAGAAGATCCACACGTCATCTATGTTCCAATGACCCAAGACTCTGCAGCTCCAAAGGAAGCCCAAATATCCCTGAAAGAGCACCCCCAGGAGAAACACGCTTGATCACTATGCCATCATCAAGTTCCCCCTGAGTACTGAGTCAGCCATGAAGAAAATAGAAGACAGCAACACATTTGTGTTCGTGTGGATCCAGTTAAGACCAACAAGCACCAGATCAAATGGGCTGTGAAGAAGCTCTGTGACTTTGATGTGGCCAAGGTCAACACCTTGATCAGGCCTGATGGAGAGAAGAAGGCATGTGTTCAACTGGCTTCTGACTATGATGCTTTGGATGTTGCCAACAAAATTGGGATCATCTAAACTGAGTCTAGCTGGTTAAATCTAAATATAAATTTTTTTCACCATAAAAAAAAAAGACAGTGCTATTGGTCAGTTCAGAGAGAACTTAAGGTTTTGCAAGCATTTTGATTGAGGCAAGGTTTGAGGGGCAAGTGGTTAGGATTTCAGAAAAATAGTATATTATTCTAATAGGGTACAAAGGATAGATTAATTAGAGACTTTTTGTAAATTTTCCCCCAGGTTGACAGTCACCTTAGTCATTTCTCTTCTGGTGGGCAGGGAACCTGAGGCAGGGGGAGGAGGAATTGGAATATCTAATAAGGTTGGGGTTCATTATCTCCTTCATTGTTCTTTTGGGCTGGGGTGACGACATCTGAGGCACTGGTGTACTTGGGGGAAGTGGAGGCCAGCCTAGGGTCAGGGGGCAATGTAGCCTTCCAAAATGGACACCCGTGAAAGGCAGGAGTGGATGGATGGTGTTAGATTCTGAGCACATATGCTACAGACCGGGTTTTATGTTAGAATTACACATAAGAGCTTTACTGGTAGTGGTCTGTAACTGAGTTTTATGAGGACACTATCCATAATGTATACAAATTCTGGGAACATTGATGAGTTCATTGTAAGGACATTTTTGTGGATGGCAGTTTTATAATCTTGAAATTGCTTCATTAAAATTATAGTGGGATCATTAGCACACAAACCTGCCAGCCAGATGAGTCTGATTTGGTTACATTGGGAGGGCCATTCTGCCTGGGATATAATTTGAGGCATAATATAAGGAGGGAGTGATTTATTTAAGCATCATTCCCATTTTCATCATTTAATGTAGAGGGAGGTGAGCTCTGGTACAGCATCCACACCCAGTGATACTGTGGCTGAAATCCTTCTCATAGAGCCTGCCAACACCAGCCATCCTACAGTCCAGTTATATACAGGCTGAGCTCCTTCCAGCACATCTCCTGGGACTGGGTTAAGCCTGAGGGGTCTACTAGCAACTTTATTAATCCAGGTTGTATACAATAACAGCAATAGCCACAACAAAGACTGATATTTGCATTTGACTAGCTTGCAAGGGCTACCTTCAGAGTTTGTAGCTGGATACTGACTAAGGGAGGAATGTGGTTGCTTCAGGGAACAGGAGCATTTGGTAGGAATCTGGCAGCACCTACTCATAGTGACACTGGATTCTGGGATTTTTTTTTTTTTTTTTTGTATAGGGGAGAAAAAGTAATTTTCCCTCTACCCTTCAGGCTCTTGGCTGAGACACCCTAGTTAAAAAAAGACAGATTAACAGAAGAAAAACAAGTCTAATAACTTATATACTTCCTGTACAAATGAGAGATACCAAGAAAAACTCCACAAAATGGCTCAAGCCACCACTTCCAATACCATCTCCAGCTAAAGACCAAACATGTTGGGATTGGGAACCAGTTACGGGAGGTTTCTAGGAAAAACACCACAAATGAGTATATGGTTATACAGATTTAAGTCTCTCCCTTCCCCATTGATGATAGTTCCCAAAGATTTAGTCATCTTTGTTGGGTCTGCAGCTCCGGGAATGCAAGAGTAACAATAAAAATGCCCACTGGGCCGTCATCTTCCAGGCCACCGTCTTCCTTAACCCATGACTCTCTCACCCGAAGGATGTATGCCGAGGACACATCACCATAAGTAACCCAATACCTATGCAAGAAACAGGAATATCAGGATTCCACCAACCCTCCAATCCCCGAATACCTTACCTTATATGGCTGTGAACCTATGCCCAGTCTTAACCCAGATAAAAGACCCACTCAACCCCCTCCCAGCGCTACTTCCCGGACTCTCCTCTCCTGAGTCGCGGAACCTCGCCCATCGGCGCCTTTAATAAAACTTGCCTTGCGCCTATCTCTCCTGGTGTTCTGTTTATCTTGCCTGTAAAACCTTACAATCTTTCTCTTCCTAGTACAGAGAGGAAGACACCCTTACAAATGGAGATTTCCTTCATAAATGTAAATTTCTCTTACAAAAAGGTAACTTCTAGTCAAGTTTTCAGAGCTCCTCCTGTGTCTGCTGTTTCTTCAAAATAAGCCTAAATAGTCCTTATGCCAAAGGGGCATATTTTGGGGTGGCAAATTCTGCTCACCTTCAGTGGATTTCATTTCTTAATGTGATTGACATCCTCCACTAGGCAGAGGACCTCTTTTTCACCCTCTCTGAGATCCACATAGTTCCACTAATGGGTTCTGAGGCTAGAATTCCAAACTCTTGCAAAATTTTTTGATGAACTTGGTTTAATTAACCAGGCTTTATAATCCAGATAGTGAGGCAGAGCTGGTTGCTTAGCGGGCCATTGTCTGAGCCAATACAATCTGTATAATCATGATCTCTAAGCAATTTGGAAGCTGTTTGTCTTCCCCTTGAGCCATTATAAAGGGGTCATACTGCACAAAGACACAAGTCATAAAAGATGTGGTTTTGGAATATAGATGAGGTTCAGTGGGTTGAAGTCCAGAGACAATGACCAAGAAAGAATTCTTGAGATATCTTTGGTGCAAAAGTTAGTTTATTAAAGCATGGTGACTGGACCTGTGGGCAGAAACAGCTGCTACATGGGATTGTGAGGGGTTATATACTATGTGAGCTAATTATGTACTATGGGGTTGGAGGAATAGTTGGAAGCTTCTTGGAGGAACATTACACTTTGGCTTGCTTCAATATCTGTCAATAGGCTACAGATTATAAGGACATTTAATTGTATTTACATTCCCTTCTGGAAGCTAGGCCATTGATAGAAACACTTTGTTCTTGTAAATTGCTAAGACTTTTGTAAACTGAGGGAGATTCATTCCAGCAAATTGTGATCTCTATAAATGAACTATTTGTTTTTCCTTTAGGGCAGCCAGAAGTGCCTGAGGAATGTCACCTATAACCCATTGGCTGAGGGGTGGGGGGGAAGTATCAGCTTCTGCCTGTCTTCAGCTAGCCTTCTTCTCCCTCATCACTAAATATCTGTTGCAATAGTTTCCTTTTAATGTTATGCTGAATTACAACAAATTCAGTGGCTTAAAAATACCAAATTTACTATCTTACAGTTCTGTAGGTCCGAAGTCCTAAAATCAACAGGGCTAATATGCTAAGCAGTGAACACAGCAACAAAATGTCCCTGAACGTGGGATCTAAGCAGGTTCAAAATCAAAATCAAAAGCAATTAGCAGGGCTGTGTTCCTTCTGGAGTCTCTAGGAGATAATCCATTTTCTCACTTTTTCCAGTGTCTAGAGGCTCTCTTCATTCCTTGGCTCATGATCCACTTCTGTCAACACCAATTTCTGTTTTTGCCTTGACATCTTTTAATGTGCCTCTAACTCAACTGCCCTGCTCTGGTAGGACCCTTGTGATTATGATGGAGATATCTGGATAACCCAGGATAATCACCTTATCTCAATATCCTCAATTGATTCACATCTGCAAGGTCTTTAGCTTATTCATATGTATATAGGTTCTGGAGAGCAGGACAGCAGGATATGAACTTTGCAGGCTGGTGGGGGGAGCATCATTCAGCCTGCCACACCCTGTAAGCCTGCCACAAATGATAGTGTAACATAACAATTAGCAGGTTCTAAGTGTGGCAACATGAAGGTATACCTCTAGGATCTCCCTTCAAGAAAGAACTTACAAGATGGGCCCTTAGCTGGTAGCCTTTAGTTCCATCTTCTCTGCAGCCATAACAGAAATAACATTTTGAGCAAATGTGAGGCTCCTCCTGGATGACCTCCAGACAATGAGCACAGGGAGGATCCCAGAGCCTGGCCATTTCTGCCCAATGCAAAGTTCTTCTATCAGGCATTGTCTTTCCTGATTCCGTTTTCTGCTGGCTGACAGTGCCAGATCTGCACCACGGCCCAGATTTCCTTGTCTTCTTCTGATTCTCCCTCTTTCTTTACAGAGATGTCAGATCTACATCACAATCTGAGGGCTTTTCCTGAACCACTTTGTATTCTTCCTCCATTATCTTTTCCAGGCATAGCCCCATCCCTACATTCTTCACCCCATCTCTGTGTCTTCTTGCTCAGCTGACAAAAATCAGTATAGTAGGAGCTCCTGATTGACCCCTGGACTTCATGTGGTTTAGAAGAAGGTGAAGGAACAGAAACTTCTAGAATGGAAGAATCTGGTAGAACTTCATGGGGGGACACATTGCATGTGTATGTAGAGGCTGAGAGAAGATGAAGCAATTTTGATGGAGGAGCACAAGAAAAAGTGGGGAAAACAAGGTATTCTGAGAAAACAGGAAATAGGACCTTCCTGAGGAGTTCCATTGCTGAAAGTTAGAAGTGGATAGGCTTTACAGTAACTGTTATGGGAGTCCTGATACCAGTGTCCAAGATGTGATAGACATCTTGGACCGTGAGCATCATTACGGCATCATCCTATGGTCCAATACATTTATTTTTTTGCATTTATTGCAACCTTTGATTTTGTTAATTCAAAAGAGGACGCATACCTGTTTGTTTTTAGACAAAAGTGATTCAACCTTTTTCTTAGCTATTACCTTGACTGGAGAACATTATATAATGTCCTTTGAACTCCCTTTTCTACGGAATCTTAGACTGAGACTTCATTGCGTGGTTATATATTTCCCTCTAACAGGGCACAGGTAAAACTTTTTTTTTTTTTTCCATCTCTTTTCACTGAAGTAAGACCATAGCCAATCTAACCTGTAGGGCTTTAAACTGTGAGGGGGAAAAAAAAATCTCACTGGGCTAGGAATTCATTTCTTGGATATTCCTTTTAAATTCAGGAGTTAGGTTCACAGCTATGTTATAGATGTGGAGGAAATGGACACTTTTGTTTGAGTCTGAGCTTTCCTATTCATGGATTCTTCTCAGACTATATTTTCAAACCAGTATATTCCCTGCAGTAAAGCATCCTTTTTAATTGCTTTTTACTTTGTATTAATGTCAAATGTTTGTGTTCTATCATCCCCTGCAAGCATGACCAACCCCCAAAAACGTAAAATTATCTTCTCACCCCAATAATTCTTACTGCTAGTGAAAAAGAGAAGGGATTCAGGGGCAAGCCGGAGAAGTCTTGGTGAGTTACAGATTTCATTTAACCTTAAGAACAAGCCTGAAAATTATTCTCCAAGTGGATAAATTGAGTCCCAAAATAGTAACACACTTGTGCTGACAGATGGAGCTACGGATAGAGGAATGTGTACAGCAATTGCTGCTTGGAGCACTTCCATCTGTCACCAGGTCTCTGCTCTGTCTGTATAATCAAAACGACTCTGTCCACTAACAGGCAACTGCACATGCTTTCTTCATTCATTTTGCTATGATCTGGACCAAATTGTTCACAAGGATCTCTGAAGCAATAATAATTAAACTATAGCTAGAGGGTTCTACCTCTATGGTACTAAAATGTTATCATTTAAAGACACCACCACCTCTTGTGGTTTTCCCCAGACAACACATCTAGGAAACAAGGAAGCAGATGAGTGGAATGAGAAAGGGAAGGGGAAGGAGAGAAAAATTTCCCACTCAAGTGTCAAGAAACTTGCTTTCTTTCCTTAAAACAAAACAAAACAAACAAACAGAAACAAAGTAGTTTCCACATTCTCTTCCTCTCTATAGAATAAAGAGTAGCCATATGCACGTTAAGACCTCATTTATTGTTTTGGTTTATAGGCAGCACAGTAAATATGAACCCAGAGTCTGAATCCAGACTATGTCAATCCAAGAAGTTCTCCACCACCAGCACTGGGAACTTGGGCAAATTTCTAAACGTTTCTGTGCATCATTTTTTTACTCCTGTAAAAATAAGGGTTAATAAGCAGAATTATCCCCTTGGTTTGATGACAGTTAATATACATGTAAAGCTCTCAAAGCAGTGCCTGGCACATGATAAGTTCTGACAAACCTAGCCTGTTGCCACCAGTGCAGACCTGTTTGGGCCCACAGCCTTTCCCGGGCCTTGACATAAACACAGCAGAAGCTTCTAGTCCCTGTAATCTCAGGTCACTCCCCGTGACCACAACAGAGAATCTCCAGCCTTTCTGACCACAGGCCCCTATTGTGGCCAGTTAATCAGCAGCCTCCAGCAGCTCTGCTTTCTTCATCCAAGATTTTCATGGCCTTCTGACCTTGAAACACCTATTTCATTTCTCCTGCCTGGAACTTCATCCCCAGGGTCTAAACTCTCTCTCCAGGCTCCAAAGTAAAACTGCTCCACTCAGCACTCAGGCTTTTTAACCCCTTGGTATTTATTTACTTATTTTAAAATTAAATAAAGCATTAGCTTTATTATTATTAGGATTATTATTATTAGGGAAAAAATTATTAGGATCAATAAAATTAAGAGTAACTGGAATAGGTAGGTTTGAGTTTCTCACCTGGGAAACGCTGATCACAACAAGTAGGTGGTGGAGAAAACACCAAGATACCTGTGCAGTTCTCAATCTACTGAATTATATATAAGTGAATAAACCCTATAGTAGTGTTTTGTATTTAAGAAATATTTTTAGGGGCTCCTGGTGGCTCAGTGGGTTAAGCCTCTGCCTTCAGCTCAGGTTGTGGTCTTGGGGTCCTGGGATCAAGCCCCGCATCAGGCTCTCATCTCAGCAGGGAGCCTGCTTCTCCCTCTCTCTCTGCCTGCCTCTCTGCCTACTTGTGATCTCTGTCTGTCAAATAAATAAATAAAATCTTAAAAAAAAAAAAGAAATATTTTTAGAAATAAATTTGGTTTATTTATAATGTGTATTAGATTTATTTCAAGAAATTTTTTTTAAGACTTATTTATTTATTTATTTGAGAGAGAAAGAGTGCAAACTGGGGAGGGCAAGAGGCAGAAGGAGAGAGACAATCTCAAGCAGACTCCACACTGAGCACAGAGCCCAACTCGGGGCTCAATCCCACAACCCTGGGATCATAACCTGAGCCAAAACCAAAAGTCAGACAATTAAAAGATTGTATCACCCAGGTGCCCCAAGAAAACATCTTAGAAGAAGCATTCCCATTGATTTCTTCCAATGAATATCAGATGTATTTTTTAACATTTAAGTTTTGATCACCTGTAATTTCTTTTAATGAATCAAATGCAATTTTTTCTTATTTTTATAAATGGCTAGTTACATATACGAGTGTTAATAATTGATTAAATTCATGTTTCACCAATTATTTAAAATATCGGTCTTTATATGTAAAATTTTCATATAGTCATATAATGGTGAGAAGTCTCTCATTGTTCCATTGATTTGTTTCTGTTTCTTCTTTCCAAGTATCTTCATTAATGTAAAATTTTAATATACTTTAATATCTAATCAAACCAGGGCCCTGTGCCTATGACTCAGAGCAATTTTGGACATTATTGAATGATTCTTTTTACAAAAAATTCTACCTTCAACGTCATTTCCTGAAATCCCACAAAGCAAATAATCCTCTATAGTCACTTTAATTGGGATGGCTTGAATTTCTAGGCCAATCTATGGAAAATTACATCTTTACAAAAGAGAATTTTCTATTCTCTGATCAAATACATTTCCCAGTGATTTCCATAATCCAGTAAAAACACCATTTAAGGGGCACCTGGTGGCTCAGTCAGTTGAGTCTGCCTTCTGCTCAGGTTGTGATCCGGGAGTTCCAGGATCAAGTCCTACGTTGGGCTCAATGGGTCTACTTCTCTCTCAGCCTCTGCCCCTCATTCGGCTCATGCTCTCTCTCACCCACTCTCTCTCTCAAATAAATAAATAAACTCTTTAAAAAAATGCCATTTAACTGCAGCCAAAGCAGGACTTCCCTGTGTCCAACTCTGTTTGTGTTTGGGGATGAAATGATCAACAAGAGCCTGGAAATCCACCTACCTATGAGATGCATTCTGTGAAGATGAAGTTGGTCAAGGACTTCTCTAGGGTTGGCAAAATAATTAATGAAAGTGGATTGAGAAATATTTCAAAGACAAATTGTGGTATAGGAAGACATGGTTTCTCTTCGTGTGTAAAGCAGTAAGTCATTCCCATCCCTAAAGTGTGGGGAGCTCCTCCCTTCACAGTTGGTTTGAAATCACTGAATTATCCACACTTTGCCACTTGATTCCAATTAAGAACAAAATGCTGTTGTCAAGAGGCTGCATGTGGCTTGCCTGGGCAGGCAGCTTGAGGCCATGGAACTGTTCCTAATGGATTGGCCACTAAGGAATTAAGCTGATGCCCTGGCCAGCAATAACTCTATTCTCTAACAAGCTAAGCCAACCAGCCATAAGTATCTTCTATCTAATTTTCTTCTTATTATTTTGATACCACCAAGAATTTTCTAAAATAGGATGAATGCTGAACTCCTTTGATCCATATTCATGTTCATTCAGAAATGTAAAGGTCAGTAGATTCAGGAGGATGCACTGAAACATTTTTTAAATATCACTCATTGGAATTAGAAAAGCAACACATGTTTATTTTAATAATTTAAACAATAATTTGAACAATGCCTTAATAATGAAGAAACATCTGAATTAATGCCAGCCCTCTGAAGTAAGCATTACTATATACTTGATTTAGATGCCAAAAACATATAAACATATATGAAAATTTGTGGACTTTCTGTGGATTTTATGGGGCAACTGTCTAGTTTCTCACCTCTGAACCCCTCATTTTTGCACACAACTGAGGCAACCACTTTATCCACTGCAGTGCTGGGCCAGCACCTTAATAGAACATTCGACATGAAGTCTTTTAAGGCATTTTCAGAGTACTGAGGAAAGGTATACATTCTCTTCTTTAAAAGAAATGACACAGTTGGGGCACCTGAGTGGCTCAGTCAGTTAAGCAGCTGCCTCTTGATTTCATCTCAGGTCATGATCTTGGGGTCCTAATATCAAGCCCAGCATGGGGCTTCACACTCAGTCTTGAATCTGCTTGAAGATTCTCTCCCTCTGTGCCTCCCCCTGTTGTCTCTCCCTCTCAAATAAATAATTTTTTTAAAAAAGAAAGAAAAAAAAAAATAACACGGTCAATCAACAACAGACTTTCTTATTGTAGAATCATTATTTTCCCTCCAGGTTGGGAAAGTACTACAGAAAAGCAAAGGTATAATCCCTGCTAGTGAGAAAACTAAGACCACCTCTTGCTCCTTCCTTCTAGAAGTCCAGGTGCAGTATTTCTGAAGTTTGACTTCTTACCACCCACAAGAACCCATGACATTTATTGTCTCTCCCTACCATTTAACGTTTGTTCTCAGTCTTTTGGAACTGCCTGCATTATCAATTTTAATGTTATTTACTATTCTGCATATCTTGTCTCTTTAACTAGCATACAAATTCCCTGAGAAAAAGGACTTTGTATTTTATTTCCTTATATCTATCACAAAGCCTAACATGCCATTAGGATCATAACAGACACTCGATTAAAAAGATACATACAAGTAAATGGTCTCAAGGTTTTACACATACACAGGTACACAGCTAGGTTTGAGTCCCACTTTGGCCAATTATGAGCTGTGGAATGTTGACAATTTCCTCCTGGATAATATTGGGATAAAATACCCACTTCAAAGAATTGTTGTCAAAACTAAATAGTACATTTACTACTTGTTATATAAATGTGAGGCACAAATAGTGTTGATAAATATTTGTTGAAAAAATACAGAGATCCTGGTTTGTAATTATTAATATAAAAAGAGAATGAGATTTGAAAGTGATTTTAGAGATTATCTATCCTAACCTTCTTTTAGAGACAAGAAAACACACAGAAGTGATGTGTTTCAAGACTATTCAACCAGGCTATTACTATACAAATTCAAAAAAATTTTGTTAAATCCTTACACCTTCAAGTGCAAGCATTCTTAGGATAATTAATATGCTTCAAGGAAATCTTTTATTCATAATTAACCTATAGTTGATGATTATAATCACTTTAGTAATCTCTCTGGTTAAAAAAGAATACCTTTGTCTTAAACTGTTACATAAATACATAAAGCTAGGAAATATGAAGTTACCTGATAGTGAGTTGAAAACTGTGTTCTCATAACATCTAATTTATGCAGATTTAAACATGTATACTGTGAAATCAGCCGTATCTACCTGATGTTGAGGAAGAAATACACGAACCGGATTAACAATGCCCTATAGAATACCCAGCTCCTCGTTATATAATAATTACATAACTCATTATAATACTGAAGTGAAAAAAAAAAATGAAGAAAACTAGTGTCCATTTCTTCTGAATTTGAGGCTGACAGCCCTAGGCAAGGCATGCCGGCCAAGTATGGAGATGCTAGGCCCATTGAAGGAGGGACAACTGTCCACCCATCTTGACAATTATCTTCGCTCTCTTGCTTACCCTGTATTTAAATCTGTATGATTAAAGTACAAGCCTGTCAGTGGGAAAGGGGGGGCCAGAAGTTCTGACAACCTTGTTTTCAACCAGCCAGCAGTGATGGTGCATGCCACTGTTCCTGTCAGCAATGTCGCATTTACCAAGAGAAAGGGTAAGAAAACTGCACTTTAAATACCAAACTCAGAAATCATTAGGCCATCAGCCCATTTTAATAAAGAATAAGCATGCTTTTTCCAAGGAAAAACAAAGCCTTCATCTTGGAATTTGCGTTTGAAAACTCTAATGGGATCTTTATAGGGAATCTGTTACAACACCTCATAATGCTGGCTTCTGAAATAAGACAGAATGGAGTTACTGAGACAATCACTACCATGTGAATAACCTTGCATAAACCAACTCTTCCTGGACAGTTAGGCTGTATTCTTCAAACCCGTACACTTTGAACACAAGAGGCATAAATGCAGTTAAAAACCTCAGTGGGTTAAAGCCTCTGCCTTCCGCTCTGGGTTAAAGCCTCTGCCTTCCGCTCAGGGGGATCGAGCCCCGCATCAGACTCTCTGCTCATCAGGGAGCCTGCTTCCTCCTCTCTCTCTGCCTGCCTCTCTGCCTACCTGTGATCTCTGTCTGTCAAATAAATAAATAAAATGTTTAAAAAAAAAAAACAAAAACAAAAACAAAAAAACCTCCAAAGGATAACATTTAGGAAGAGTCTCCCAACCAAAATTTGCTTCCTACCCTAGCTTCCTGCTGCATGGCTATGGAATCTTTTTGCCTTTTCTTTTCTTTGTTTTCATAATTGAACTTGAGTATACCCGAGTGATCTTTGGAGAAGAAAAAAATCCAACTGTTGAACTGGAACTGGACTAAGGATATGAATAACTGATAGTCCATCTACTTTTCTCCCCTACCCCTTTTTTGAAAGACAGGGCAGTTAAGGAAGCACTTAGTGGGCCTGGCAAGGAAGTAATGGTTTCCCGGACGGGAGAAACAGCTTCTGAAAAGAGTCGCTGACAACCAACCCCGCAGTCCAGTGTTGCCCTATTTGGCTCACAATTTCTCTCAAACCTGTTGATAATACTTATTTTCCTTCTATAGAAGAGTCTTCTTTTCTGTGTTGAACTGAGGCTGAAATGATCTCAAAAAAGTGGATAAAGGCAGCTGTCCTGTGTTTCAGCACCATGATTTCACCTTCCAAAAACAGGTGGTAGTTACTAACTACAGCAGTCTCTCTTTCTTTAGCCAGAGACAAATCTGAAGTTCAACAGCATAGACTTTCCTTCATTCTGAATTTGACAGGTTTATTACATAAGCAGGTAATCTTCCCTGTTGTAGTTAGAGGCATAAATATCCAGATGCTGACATGGTGAGACTTCCAAGTCAGAAGCTTAGGGGGTTATTTCTTATGGAAATAGCAGCACACCCCTTCCTTTCTGCATTTCACTCAATATGAATTATTTATAAGTATAAAATACTGAGATTTATTTTTCAACATGAACACACACACACACAAAGAGGGAGGAGAATGTATTCATAAGCCGTTGAATTTACATATTTACAAATAGCTTGAGATCTCAAAGGATTCTTAAGTGAGAAAAACAAGACAATTTTAACATGATTTTTTTTTTACAGAATCTTTCTACAGAAACTTCTGGGCAGCTCATCAGTGTAAACAGATTCACAGAGGAAATTAGTTCTTTGTACCAGAAGTGAGATCAGACAAGTGTCAGAAAGCATGGCAGGGCTTTTCATGTTTGTGTGGATGAAAAAAATAGAAAAAAAAAGAGCGTCTGAATCCTGTCACTCACTGTTAAGCCAAATTCTTCTTTTTCCAGTTATTTCATAGGGTTTTGGTACAGGTCACATGAAAAATTCCTCCTGAGTTCCTGCCTCAATACTTCTGGAGCTGTGCCTGGCAATGTGTTCCACAAGGGCTTCTGGTAATTTTGGTGCAGTGGACCCCTGGACCAAATTCTCAACACCTCAATTGGCTAGGAAGAGCTTGAGACTTGGGTGCTATTTGCCACAATCTTTATTTTAACAAGACCTTCCCGGAGCTTAACACAGATGGCACATTTTGGCAAAAGCCAGGATCAGATCCAACTAAAGTGAGGGGTACCAGCATCACAAAGTTCTCTGCTGGTTGCAGGGCCAGCAGTGGTAATGGTGCTGGCATTGGCTGGGGGGAAGGTGCATCACTGATGACAGTGATTGTGAACTGAAACTCCTCCTACCTCTCAACACTCTGTCACTCTGGCCAATGGCACATGTTGCCTTATGGGTAGAAATGCTTACATTTGTATAAAAATCCTTTATAAATGGAATTCTGCAAAGCACTGTAAAGCTGTCTTAGACTTCGTGCCTCTGAAGTACCAAGGTCAAGGGATCAAGCCTTAAAGTTTCAATATCTGATAATTCAGAAGTCAATCAGAAATGAATTTAGCATATTAAACGCCTGGGAAATTTATCTTGTAAAGTAGCAGGACCAAGTTGCCTGGAGAGATTAAAGAGTTGAGATGCACTTATTTCTAGGCTTTAAGATTCACTTTACAGACTTCTATTCGCTGCTTAGGCAGTGACCACCCTTCGAAGGAGATGCCACTTACCTAAAGTTTTCCTTCATTCTGGCTTCTTCGAGCCATTTCTTTCCAAGATGCTTGTATTCCTAACCTGGGCACCATGAAACTCTACGAGGGATCTGAAATAAGCCGATGAAGATTAAGATTAGCATTTCTCTGCCTGGATTATTTCTTCTTAAACAGAAGCAAACAAGGTGGTCAAGAAGGTAGGTGGCACAGTCAATTAATGGCATTTCTGTCTTTGAGTTTTGAATTTAGGGTAAAAGTGGAATGGTATCCCCATGAGAAAAATTTAGAGAAACATCATCTTTAGGTCATGGCTGTCTTATTAGGGGGGCATTTGAAAAATTCAAAAACCTGTTTAGCAAAGTACGACGAGGACAATGGATGTCACTGTTCAAGAGCTGTGTGCAGCTGTGTGGAAGGTAAGGAATAATTGATACAGGTTTTGTTTTATGGTTAAATGGGACTTTCTCTCCTCTCCCTACAGTTTGATTTCCTGAATAAGAGTCAATATATAAGGTAGTGGGAAAAAAAAACACCAATTAAATTAATTAATGCTTTAATAGACTAAATGTGCATTGGGTTCTTACTAGGAGCCAAGGGACTTTTCTAAGGACTGATTGTATCAGTGAAGAAAGCAAGAAAGAAGATATTCCTGCTTTTGTGAAATTTACATGTTAGTATAAGGATACAAAAAATACACATAGCAAGTACATGTTATGCTATGTGAGAATGTGGTTAAGTACTATGGAAAAAAATACAGCATAGTTATGGAGACTCCATTTAAGCAATAGTGTCTTTTGAAATTCTTTGTCAGGTACCGTGTTATATATAAGAGATCCAACAGAGTCCTGATCTCCAAGGAGTGAGAGCCCCATGTTGTGACTGTCATACTCCAGTGCTGGCCAAGAAAAGGACTTGTGGATTGCCATTCAGGTTTACCTGGCCATGGAGCATATTCCTCATAGACCATGGCACTTCTTCTCACTGGGCTCTATAGTTCATCTCAATACAGTGTTCCAGGCAGTCTGGAACTCTGGTGAATCAGAGCTGGCCTGCAAAGGAAACCAGTAATGGTATGAAATTAGACATGTAACCCAACTATACTTCAGTCCAGCTTGCTCCTCTTTAAAGGAAGTGAGACAATGTTTTGAAAAGTTCTTACTAGTTCTGAAATATAGTACTTCTCAGGAAGCATATAATATCTACCAAATGAATTGTATAGAAACTACCTAACATAGGACATCAGAATAAGGAAAAAAAAAATCCTCATTTGCAGTTATAAAATTAGATTATCTCCTATCACTGTTGTTCCTATAATCTGTTTTCTAGAATATTCCTGCAAGATATTCCATGGAAAATGTCTAAATTTTATCTCTTAAGGTTCCACACAGCACTTTAGTACATAAATGCTCAGGAAAAAAACAAAAACAAAAACAAAAATAAAACTGTGCTTATTCTTATTCTTCAACTGGGTTTCATGAATACAACATAGATAAGGTAAGATGTGATTAAAAAGAGGACATCAGGAAAAATCAAAGTACAACCTGGAGATTCACTAAAGACATCTGGGAATAAAGACTTAGAAAGCAGAACAGCAGAGAAGATGTAATGTTTCACCCTCATAGCATTGTCATAGTCTGACCCTGTAAGGCTAATACTTCGGGTTTTTCTTCATGTTTCACTGATGAGTTTTTATTAAAATTGTACCTTGTTCTCATACGTAAATTTAAAAAATTTTCTCTTCTCTTAGTATCCATGTTGTTATCTTTTAATAATACCTATAAAAGCTTTCCTACAATTATTTTGTTACATATTAAATATTCTCCTAAAATCTTGTAATTTCTCTCCTATCTCTCTGTCCTAGATTCATGCCTTGCCATCACTACCACTTTTTATGCATCTTTAATCCTTTATTCCAGAGAAGCATTAAGACCAAAAAAGATTTTCCTAGATCCACCATTTTAAAAAAAAGATTTAAAAAGGAAATGCCAATGGCAATATTTGATATGATATCGAAGATTCTTGCTAATGAGTCTTCCCTACAGTGGTACACATTTTTAGGTTAAAAAATAGACTGGAAGGGGCACCTGGGTGACTCAGGCCATTAAGTGACTACCTTCAGCTCAGGTCATGATCCTAGGGTCCTGGGATTAAGCCCCATTTCAGGCTCCCTGCTTAGCAGGGGGCCTGCTTCTCCCTCTCCCTCTGCCACTTGTCCTGCTCTGTTTCAGTCAAATAAATAAATAAAATCTTTAAAAAAAAATCAGACTGGAGAATAACTTCCACTTCAGGTCAAGATGTACTAACTGTGACTAGATTTATCCTCCTGCCTAAACCAACTAAAAAACTGGACAAAATATATAAAGCAATGGTTTAAAATATTGGTATAGGGCAAAGTAGGACAGGGGTCACTGAGGGGAAACAGAGATGTTCTATAACTGCTCCAAATTACTGTCAAGTCATAGCATGGGGTTGAAGGGTGATGGGATCTCAGCGTAGTGGTTTCCCTGAGTTGGACAGGTGGAATAAGCAATCAAAGGAGACGAAGGTGCTAAGAATCTGCCAGTGAGAGTGCCTGAAAAGGAGAGAACTGCACAGAGAGGTCCCGGGGTCTTCAGTTTTCCCTTCAGTTTTCAGTTGAGTATGATTAAGTCCATGCCTGTGAGTGAAACCTCCTGTAGGCAGACAAAGAGCCACTCATAAGGATTAGATGAAACAAGATTCAGAGATCACATCTGCTGGAACAGTTAGCATCCCCATCAACCAGAGTGGGACAACTTCGCAATTCTCAGTGCATGAGCTAAAGTGCTCAGTAAAGTAATGACCAAGCATTGGGGTAAAATTAGCTCCTAGATAAAGACAGTTCTAATCCCACCTGACAAATCCTTTAAAGCAAAATATTAAGTTATTTGCATGTAGCTTAATTGCAGAAGAGTTAATGAAGAGCAGAAAAATACTTATAGTAGTACAAAATTATCCAGCAAAGAATAAGGTAAATTTAACAATGTCCACAATCCAATAAAAAATTCAAGGTACACAGAGTAAGAGGAGAAAAGTCAATCAAAAGTGATCCAAAAATGATGGGTGTGAGAATTAGAAAAGGACATTAAACGTTATAATAATTAGGGGCACCTGGGTGGTTTAGTAGGTTAAGCTGACTTCAGCTCAGGTCATGATCTCAGGGTCCTGGGATCAAGCCGGAGTTGGGCTCCCCACTGAGTGGGGAGTCTGCTTGTCCCTCTCCTTCTCCCTCTGCCCATCCCCCTGCTCATGTTCTCCCTCCCTCCCGCTCTCTTAAATATAAATAAATAAATAAAATCTTTACAAAAAAGCCATAATAATTGTATGTTATATGTTAAAGAAAGTAGATAAATTATGGGATATATTAAATAGAGACCTAGAATATTTTTGAATATTTTTATTTTGAGTTAATTTTAAGTTTATATACAGTTGTAAAAATTAACACAGTGAGATCCCATAGAAATTTTATCCTATTTACCCTAATGGTAACATATTGCAAATCTATAGTAAAATATCATAACCAGGATATTTGAGATTAATGTAGTCAAGTTTATCACCACAGGGTTATAACAGCATGTTATAGGCACCTGTTATAGTCACACTCATTCACCTCCCAACACACCCTCTTTTAGCCCTAGTAATATCTGTTCTTCATATCTTTAATCCCATATTTCAAGAGTGTTATATCAACAGAATTATAGAGTTTTAACCTTTTAAAATTGGCTTTTCTCACCAAACCTAATTCTCTCAAGATTATCCAGGCTGTTGCTTATATCATTAGTTCATTCCTTTTCATTGCTGAGTAGTGTTCCATGGTATGATTGTTAGAAAAACTTAACCACTCATCACTGAGGAACATCTCTGTTGTTTCCAGTTTGGGGTTATTATGAATAAAACTGCTACAAACATTCATGTAAGAATTTTGTGTGACTATAAGTTTTCATTTTTCTGAGTTAGATGACTGGCAGTGCACTTACAGCTTCAGATGACCCAGCTGCCAGTTGTATGTTTAGTTATTTTAAAAACCTCCAAACTGCTTCCTAAAGAGGCAGTGCCATATTACATTTCTACTAGCAATAGATGAGTGACCCAGTTCTACTAGCAATAGATGAGTGACCCAGTTCCTTCACAACTTTTGGAGTATTGATAGGAATTGTATATCAATTTGGAGAGAAAATCTTTGCTGTGTTGAGTCTTCCAGTCTATGAACATGGTACATCTCTTCATTTATTTAGATCTTTGATTTCTTTCATCATGATTTTATATTTTTCAAAATTCAAATCCTGTACATGTTTTATTAGATGTACACCTATGTATTTCATTTTTTGTGTGATTGTAAATGGCATTTTAATTTTAATCTTAGTTCATTGTTAAAATATAGAAATAAAATCCTGTAAATTTGCTGAAATTAATAGTTCTAAGAAAGGAGTTCTAGGATTTTTTTTGACAATTCCTTCAGATTTTCTATATAGAACATCATGACATCTTGAGATAGAGACAGTTTTATTTCTTCCTTTCTGATTTATATGCCTTCTCCCCCAATTTCTTTTCTTGCTTTATTTCACTGGATAGAACTTCCAGCCTCATGATGAATAAGAGTGGTGAAAGCAGACACCATAATTTCTTTTCCAATCTTAGGGAAAAAGTATCAGTTTTTCATCTTTAAGTACAATCTTCTCCATAGGTTATTTATAGGCTTTTTATCAGTTGAGGAAATTCCTCTCTATTCCTATTTTTCTGAGACTCTTTATCATGAAGGTGTACAATTTTGTGGAATATTTTTCTTACATCAATTGATATATCACATAGTTTTTCCTCATTCGAGTGTTAAAATGGCTTCTTACACTGATTGGCTTCCAAACACTGAACCAGGCTTGCATTATCCGAACAAACCTTAGTTTGCCATGCTGTTTTATCCTATTTTATATATTTCTCAGTTTTACTTGCTTAAATTTTGTTGAGAATTTTTCTGTCTTTTATTCATGATGTATGTTATGGTTGTCTTTTTGTAAGGCATTTCATTTTGGGGGGTAATACTGGCTTCATAAAATAAATATTCATTCTCTTTCTATTTTCTGAAAGAGATTGTGTAGAGCTGGTGTTAATTCTTCTTTAAAAATTAAATAGAATTCTCCAATGAAACCATCAAGGTTTTGAGGTTTCTTTTTTTTGAAGTTTATTTTTATTTTTAATCCACTTTCCTTAATATTTATAGAGATACTCAAATTATTTCATTTTTAATTAGTTGTGATAGTTTGTATTTTTTGAGGAATTGTTTCATTTCATCTAAATTACCAAATTGACATGTACTTAACTGTTTGTAATAATCCCTTATACTTAGAAGATGTAATAACCACAAATTAATACTAGAAAAGTAAAGAGACTAATAAGAATACATCGTCAAAGTCCCTGAACAAACATTACACCAAAGAAGATCATTGGGTGGCAAAAAAAAACCCACATGAAAAATGATGTTCAAAATTCTCAGTCATTAAGAAAATGCAAATTTAAATCACAGGGAGGCAGCATTTAACCCTCAGCAGCTGGCTAAAATCAAAAAGACTGACTACACAAAGCATTGGTAAGAATATGTCGGAGCTTAAGAGTGGGAATGCTCATTTACTCCTACTGAAATTGTAAGATGGTACAACTACTTTGGAAAACAGTTTGGCAGTTCCTTATAAATTTGAACATTTATCTATCATATGACCCAACCATTTTACTTCTAGATACTCATCCATTAGAAATGAAAGCATGTCTCCACACAGAACATTGCACACAAATATTCATAGCAGCTTTTTGTGAAGCAACCCAAATATCCATCAATAGAAGAATGGATAAGCGCAGTGTGATATGTATCTACACATTGGAACACTACTCACACACAAAAAATCCACTATTGGTCCATACATTAACACAAATGCATTTCAAGTTAATTATGCCGTGTAAAAGAAGCTAGTTTTTAAAAAGTACATAGTGTATAATATCATTTATATAGTGTTCTAAAATCCAAATTAATCTCTACAGACTGAAAGTACCTCAATGATGGTTTGTGGATGATGGCAGTGGGTGGGGGAGATTAGGGATGGAGGGATTACAAAAAGATACAAGAAATTTAGGGTGATGACTATGCTCATTAACTTGACTGTAATAATTATTTCCTCTGTGTGAAAATATTAAATTAAATTTTGTCAAACTGTACACTTTTTAAAATTTTTTATAGAGAGTGTATGTATGCAAGTGGTGGTGAGGGGTGGAGGGGAGAAGGGGCAGGTGGAGAGGAAGAGAGAGAATATGAAGCCAGCTCCATGCCCAGCACAGAGCCCCATGTGGGGCTTTATCCCAGGACCCTGAGATCATGACCCAAGCCAAAATCAAGAGTTAGAAGCTCAATTGACTGAGCCTCTCAGGTGCCCCAAACTGTAGACTTTTAATATGTACAATTTATAACATTTTAATTATACCTCAATATAGCTATTAAAAACACTAGAAATAAAGAAGAGTACTTCAGTAAGTTTACATTAATTTGTACTAGTAGCTGTTCATAGCCAGATTCTTTTCTTCATGGAAAATTTGTGTAAATTTGGAGCTTCAAAAGTTATCAATTAAAAAAACAAATAAAATGCAAGTATTCATCCCTAAAGATTAACACTCTAATCGTCCTAAGATGAAACATCATGTAAGTAACACCTACAAGAGAGGCTGGTCATACTTTCATTGAGTATTGTGATATTGTGATATTTGTTTGTGGGTCTTTTTTTTTTTTTTTTAACTTGGATAACAGCAAGATATAAACATGAGGATGGAGGGTCTTGACGAAAATTTTTACTGAAGATGATATTTTTATAGTCTGGCATCAGACTTTGACACATGTATTCTCTGTCAGCAACTTTACAAAGTTGGTAACATTCTTAAAACACCATGAGTGCCTTGTCAATCAGTGTTTCAAAGTATAGGGAAGGCTGAAAGATTTCAGAGGAGATAAAAAAAATGCAACTGAACTTGTGAAAGCAGCATTATCACATTTTTATTTCAAAGATCAACCATGAAAAAAAAGCTAGTCTTTATCCAAAGGGTTCTATTAACTAGCTTTCAAAATGAAATATATTTTTAAATAGCCCATAAAACTTCTACCTTTAAAGGCTGATGGGGAGTCCATCTTACATTTCTGTAGAGAATATTTTTCCTTTAAAAGGAAAGTTCTTTTGAAATTAGATATCATATTGTTAACTGAAAATATGAATACGTATTTTGAGTACCCAAAAAATAAATAATAGAAGAAAAGCCCTGTTAGCCAAGCTCAATACTATTCATGCATTTGAGGACAGACTTTAAACTAAAGTTCTTTGGAATCATGTAGAATAAGTGATTTCTTCTGTCAAACTGACCCCATATTCTCCCACAGTGCATTTCACTGGCTGTACATTAAAGCTGACTAATAAATGTCTTCCCTTCAGTTATTAGCAACTTCACTTTCTTCCACAAAGATTTTCATATTTCCCTAAATCACTGCCCTCACCTAATGGCTCCATCTCTTCCATATCCAGATGGTCTTTGTATTGGGCTGGAGGAATACAACCCCAGCAAATTAAATGAATCTTAGTTCCTGAAGAAGTGATTTTATGCATATCAGGACTCCCATAAACCTTTCTCAAGGTGTTAGCCCTCTTCATACATCAATGATTCAGTGGGATTCTCAGTTTTTTAAATCTATGTAAACAAAACAAAACAAGGGGTGCCCAGCTAGCTCAGTTGTTAGAGCACTAGACTCTTGATCTTGGGGTTGTGAATTTGAGCCCTATGCTGGGGTAGAGATGACTTAAAACAAAACAAAACAAAAAGAAAAGCAAAAAAAAAAAAAAAAAGAAAAAACCCTCTCTAACATTTGATAGCTCCTTGCCCTAAGGCAACATTTCTTAAAGTGTACGCTAATCATCTACATCAGACTTGATCATTTCTAATCACAATATGCTGATTTCTAGATCTATCACTAGTCTCAAAGTCATTGCCTATTTTTAAGTAGGATGGAGGTGATTATTGGGCATGCTCAAGTCTATTGTCCTAGGAAGCTGAATTCATTTTCTCACATTCTCACTCCCACCTGATTCTATTGTTGGCCACAATTACTAAGGGCATTTTAATGTCAGAGAGACCACTGTGCAGTTTGGTGCCAAGGATATTAATTCAATTGAAAACGAAACTTGAGAGGGGCCCTTGGATGGCTCAGTGGGTTAAGCATCCAACTCTTGATCTCAGTTCAGGTTATTGGTCTCTCAGGGTAATGAGTTCAAGACCCACATTGGGCTCCATGCTGGTCATGAAGTTTACTTAAAAAAATAAATAAATGAAATGTGGCAGCAGGAAGGGAATCCATAGTTCTTAACATAGATTTGAATGAAGTAAAACAAGAACATGATTCTTTAATGTCCACCACATTTTTTTTTAAAGATTTGATGTATTTATTTGACAGACAGAAATCACAAATAGGCAGAGAGGCAGGCAGAGAGAGAGGAAGGGAAGCAGGCTCCCCACCAAGCAGAGAGCCTTATGCGGGGCTCGATCCCAGAACCCTGGGATCATGACCTGAGCTGAAGGCAGAGGCTTTAACCCACTGAGCCACCCTGGTGCCTCAAGTCCATCACATTTTTGAATGTGCTCCAGGTAAGTATGAAATGATAGTAAGACAGTGCTGGACTATGAGTTGTCTCATGTATGAACTGGATAATGCTGTAGCAAAGGGGAGAAAATGTGATAATGAGTCGAAAGATAGTTTAGAATACTTTAAGACTTCCAAAATGACACATTTTTGAAGAGTGAGATTTTAAAATGTCCTTTTCACTTTCTTATTCCAAAGATTAATTTTTAATCTTCATATTCATTTTTTAACACAAATTCTGTTTCATTCATACAAATGGCAGGTCTCTGCACTCAGCCACTGTAGTTAACAAAAGCTTGGACTATGGATCAAGATTATGACTCAGTCTCAGCTTTTCCACTTAAAACCATATGAACTTTGGCTTTTTATTTCAACCAGTCTAGTTCTAACTTTTCACAATAGTAAAATAAGGGTGTATATTGTTTCCTAGAGTCATGGTAAGGACAAGGTATGTTACTATAGAAAAGCAACTACAACAGCCCTTGGTATTGTAGACACTCATTCACTCTTAATTCCTTGTAGAGCTGTTGTCTCCTTTGTGCAGCATCCTGTAATGACAATGGAGAGAAGCACTTCATGACTGCTATTTTTTTATCTTATATGAAAATCTGTAGTTGTGAACTAGATTTCAAAAGATAAACTGAAGTAATGGCTTCTCTCCCCTCCTGATAATGATACTGAATATGCTGAGATCGCAAAACTGTGCTTGACTATTGGTTGCTTCATGAGTAAGTACCCAGTGAATGATGGTGTCTCTTTAACTTGTGTTATATATTCCAGGATCACAATTAGAGCTGAGGTTGAATATTTTAATTGGAGAATTTGGAGCTATTCTAGACACTCTCTGATATTTAGTGAATAAAAATACATTAAGAAATGTTATGGGGGGGAGGAGTCAAGATGGTGGAGAAGTAGCAGGCTGAGACTACTTCGGGTAGCGGGAGATCAGCTAAATAGCTTATCTAAAGATTGCAAACACCTACAAATCCAACGGGAGATTGAAGAGAAGAAGAACAGCAATTCCAGAAACAGAAAATCAACCACTTTCTGCAAGGTAGGACTGGCGGAGAAGTGAATCCAAAGCGACGGGAAGATAGACCGCGGGGGGAGGGGCCGGCGAGCGGCGGAGCAACGGAGCAAAATCAGGACTTTTAAAAGTCTGTTCCGCTGAGGGACATCGCTCCAGAGGCTTAACTGGAAGCCCAGGTGGGGTCAGCGCGGCCTCAGGTCCCGCAGGGTCTCAGAAGGATCGGGGGTGTCTGAGTGTCGCAGAGCTTACCGGTATTAGAACGGGGAAGCCGGCTGCAGAGACAGAGCTGAGGAGTGACTCTCAGCTCGGGGTTGCCTTGAACCGGTCGCAGGCTCGGTCAGCTCGGAGCGTGGCCGGAGGCCAGGGTGGCGGGAGTCACTGGGCGCTGTTCTCTGAGGGCGCACTGAGGAGTGGGGCCCCGGGCTCTCGGCTCCTCCGGGCCGGAGACCGGGAGGCCGCCATCTTTATTCCCCGTCCTCTGGAACTCTATGGAAAGCGCTCAGGGAACAAAAGCTCCGGAAAGTGAACCCGAGCGGATGACTCAGCGCGGCCCCGGGTAAGGGCGGTGCAACTCCGCCTGGGGCAAAGACGCTTGAGAATCACTACAACAGGCCCCTCCCCCAGAAGATCAACGGGAAACCCAGCCAGGACCAAGTTCACCTACCAAGGAGAGCGGCGGAATTCCAGAGGAGAAGAAAGCAAAGCACGGAACTCATGGCTTTCTCCCCATGATTTTTTAGCCTTGCAGTTAATTTAATTTTTTTTCTTTTTCAATTTTTTTTTCTTTTTCTCTTCTTCTGCTGAATTTTTTTTAACTTTTACCGTTTTCATTTTTTAACGTTTTTTTAAATAGTTTATCTAATATATATATTCTTTTCCTCTTTTTATATTTTTTCTTTATTGGCTTTCTTTTTTTTAATAGTTTCTTTTTTTTTTTTCTTTCTTTCTGAACCCCTTTTTATCCCCTTTCTCCCCCCCTCACAATTCGGGATCTCTTCTGATTTGGCTAAAGCATATTTTCCTGGGGTTGTTGCCACCCTTTTAGTATTTTACTTGCTCCTTCATAAACTCTTATCTGGACAAAATGACAAGGCGGAAAAATTCACAACAAAAAAAAGAACAAGAGGCAGTACCAAAGGCTAGGGACCTAATCAATACAGACATTGGTAATATGTCAGATATAGAGTTCAGAATGATGATTCTCAAGGTTCTAGCCGGGCTTGAAAAAGGCATGGAAGATATTAAAGCAACCCTCTCAGGAGATATAAAAGCCCTTTCTGGAGAAATAAAAGAACTAAAATCTAACCAAGTTGAAATCAAAAAAGCTATTAATGAGGTGCAATCAAAAATGGAGGCTCTCACTGCTAGGATAAATGAGGCAGAAGAAAGAATTAACGATATAGAAGACCAAATGACAGAGAATAAAGAAGCTGAGCAAAAGAGGGACAAACAGCTACTGGACCACGAGGGGAGAATTCGAGAGATAAGTGACACCATAAGACGAAACAACATTAGAATAATTGGGATTCCAGAAGAAGAGGAAACAGAGAGGGGAGCAGAAGGTATATTGGAGAGAATTATTGGAGAGAATTTCCCCAATATGGCAAAGGGAACAAGCATCAAAATCCAGGAGGTTCAGAGAACCCCCCTCAAAATCAATAAGAATAGGTCCACACCCCGTCACCTAATAGTAAAATTGACAAGTCTTAGTGACAAAGAAAAGATTCTGAAAGCAGCCCGGGAAAAGAAGTCTGTAACGTACGATGGTAAAAATATTAGATTGGCAGCAGACTTATCTACAGAGACCTGGCAGGCCAGAAAGAGCTGGCATGATATATTCAGAGTACTAAATGAGAAAAACATGCAGCCAAGAATACTATATCCAGCTAGGCTATCATTGAAAATAGAAGGAGAGATTAAAAGCTTCCAGGACAAACAAAAACTGAAAGAATTTGCAAATACCAAACCAGCTCTACAGGAAATATTGAAACGGGTCCTCTAAGCAAAGAGAGATCCTCAAAGTAGTAGATCAGAAAGAAACAGAGACAATATACAATAACAGTCACCTTACAGGCAATACAATGGCACTAAATTCATATCTCTCAATACTTACCCTGAATGTTAATGGGCTAAATGCCCCAATCAAAAGACACAGGGTATCAGAATGGATAAAAAAACAAAACCCATCTATATGTTGCCTACAAGAAACTCATCTTAAACCCGAAGACACCTCCAGGTTTAAAGTGAGGGGGTGGAAAAGAATTTACCATGCTAATGGACATCAGAAGAAAGCAGGAGTGGCAATCCTTATATCAGATCAATTAGATTTTAAGCCAAAGACTATAATAAGAGATGAGGAAGGACACTATATCATACTCAAAGGAACTGTCCAACAAGAAGATCTAACAATTTTAAATATCTATGCCCCTAACGTGGGAGCAGCCAACTATATAAACCAATTAATAACAAAATCAAAGAAACACATCGACAAGAATACAATAATAGTAGGGGATTTTAACACTCCCCTCACTGAAATGGAGAGATCATCCAAGCAAAAGATCAACAAGGAAATCAAGGCCTTAAATGACACACTGGACCAGATGGACATCACAGATATATTCAGAACATTTCATCCCAAAGCAACAGAATACACATTCTTCTCTAGTGCACATGGAACATTCTCCAGAATAGATCACATTCTTGGTCCTAAATCAAGTCTCAACCGGTATCAAAAGATTGGGATCATTCCCTGCATATTTTCAGACCACAATGCTCTAAAGCTAGAACTCAATCGCAAGAGGAAATTTGGAAAGAACCCAAATACATGGAGACTAAACAGCATCCTTCTAAAGAATGAATGGGTCAACCAGGAAATTAAAGAAGAATTGAAAAAATTTATGGAAACAAATGATAATGAAAACACAACGGTTCAGAATCTGTGGGACACAACAAAGGCAGTCCTGAGAGGAAAATATATAGCGGTACAAGCCTTTCTCAAGAAACAAGAAAGGTCTCAGGTACACAACCTAACCCTACACCTAAAGGAGCTGGAGAAAGAACAAGAAAGAAACCCTAAACCCAGCAGGAGAAGAGAAATCATAAAGATCAGAGCAGAAATCAATGAAATAGACCAAAAAAACAATAGAACAAATCAATGAAACTAGGAGCTGGTTCTTTGAAAGAATTAATAAGATTGATAAACCCCTGGCCAGACTTATAAAAAGAAAAGAGAAAGGACCCAAATAAATAAAATCATGAATGAAAGAGGAGAGATCACAACGAACACCAAAGAAATACAGACAATTATAAGAACATACTATGAGCAACTCTACGCCAACAAATTTGACAATCTGGAAGAAATGGATGCATTCCTAGAGACATATAAACTACCACAACTGAACCAGGAAGAAATAGAAAGCCTGAACAGACCCATAACCAGTAAGGAGATTGAAACAGTCATCAAAAATCTCCAAACAAACAAAAGCCCAGGACCAGACGGCTTCCCAGGGGAATTCTACCAAACATTTAAAGAAGAACTAATTCCTATTCTCCTGAAACTGTTCCAAAAAATAGAAATAGAAGGAAAACTTCCAAACTCATTTTATGAGGCCAGCATCACCTTGATCCCAAAACCAGACAAGGATCCCAACAAAAAAGAGAACTACAGACCAATATCCTTGATGAACACAGATGCAAAAATTCTCGCCAAAATACTAGCCAATAGGATTCAACAGTACATTAAAAGGATTATTCACCACGACCAAGTGGGATTTATTCCAGGGCTGCAAGGCTGGTTCAACATCCGCAAATCAATCAATATGATACAACACATTAATAAAAGAAAGAACAAGATCCATATGATACTCTCCATAGATGCTGAAAAAGCATTTGACAAAGTACAGCATCCCTTCCTGATCAAAACTCTTCAAAGTGTAGGGATAGACGGCACATACCTCAATATTATCAAAGCCATCTATGAAAAACCCACCTCAAATATCATTCTCAATGGAGAAAAACTGAAAGCTTTTCCGCTAAGGTCAGGAACACAGCAGGGATGTCCGTTATCACCACTGCTATTCAACATAGTACTAGAAGTCCTAGCCTGAGCAATCAGACAACAAAAGGAAATTAAAGGCATCCAAATCGGCAAAGAAGAAGTCAAACTATCACTCTTTGCAGATGATATGATACTCTATGTGGAAAACCCAAAAGACTCCAGTCCAAAACTGCTAGAACTTGTACAGGAATTCAGTAAAGTGTCAATGTAGTCACAAAGTCATCAAAGTGTCAATTGATTTTACTGATCAAATGATTCAGTAAAATCAATGCACAGAAATCAGTTGCATTTCTCTACACCAACAACAAGACAGAAGAAAGAGAAATTAAGGAGTCCATCCCATTTACAATTGCACCCAAAACTATAAGATACCTAGGAATAAACCTAACCAAAGAGACTAAGAATCTATACTCAGAAAACTATAAAGTACTCATGAAAGAAATTGAGGAAGACACAAAGAAATGGAAAAATGTTCCATGCTCCTGGATTGGAAGAATAAATATTGTGAAAATGTCTATGCTACCTAAAGCAATCTACACATTTAATGCAATTCCTATCAAAGTAACATCCATTTTTTTCAAAGAAATGGAACAAATAATCCTAAAATTTATATGGAACCAGAAAAGACCTCGAATAGCCAAAGGAATATTGAAAAAGAAAGCCAAAGTTGGTGGCATCACAATTCCGGACTTCAAGCTCTATTACAAAGCTGTCATCATCAAGACAGCATGGTACTGGCACAAAAACAGACACATAGATCAATGGAACAGAATAGAGAGCCCAGAAATGGACCCTCAACTCTATGGTCAACTCATCTCCGACAAAGCAGGAAAGAATGTCCAATGGAACAAAGACAGCCTCTTCAATAAATGGTGTTGGGAAAATTGGACAGCCACATGCAGAAAAATGAAATTGGATCATTTCCTTACACCACACACGAAAATAGACTCAAAATGGATGAAGGATCTCAATGTGAGAAAGGAATCCATCAAAATCCTCGAGGAGAACACAGGCAGCAACCTCTTCGACGTCAGCCGCAGCAACATCTTCCTAGGAACATCACCAAAGGCAAGGGAAGCAAGGGCAAAAATGAACTTTTGGGATTTTATCAAGATCAAAAGCTTTTGCACAGCAAAGGAAACAGTGAACAAAACCAAAAGACAACTGACAGAATGGGAGAAGATATTTGCAAATGACATATCAGATAAAGGGCTAGTGTCCAAAATCTATAAAGAACTTAGCAAACTCAACACCCAAAGAACAAATAATCCAATCAAGAAATGGGCAGAGGACATGAACAGACATTTCTGCAAAGAAGACATCCAGATGGCCAACAGACACATGAAAAAGTGCTCCATATCACTCGGCATCAGGGAAATACAAATCAAAACCACCATGAGATATCACCTCACACCAGTCAGAATGGCTAAAATTAACAAGTCAGGAAATGACAGATGCTGGCGAGGATGCGGAGAAAGGGGAACCCTCCTACACTGTTGGTGGGAATGCAAGCTGGTGCAACCACTCTGGAAAACAGCATGGAGGTTCCTCAAAATGTTGAAAATAGAACTACCCTATGACCCTGCAATTGCACTGCTGGGTATTTACCCTAAAGATACAAACGTAGTGATCCGAAGGGGCACGTGCACCCGAATGTTTATAGCAGCAATGTCTACAATAGCCAAACTATGGAAAGAACCTAGATGTCCATCTACAGACGAATGGATAAAGAAGATGTGGTATATATACACAATGGAATACTATGCAGCCATCAAAAGAAATGAAATCTTGCCATTTGCGACGACGTGGATGGAACTAGAGGGTATCATGCTTAGCGAAATAAGTCAATCGGAGAAAGACAACTATCATATGATCTCCCTGATATGAGGGAGAGGAGATGCAACATGGGGGGTTGAGGGGGTAGGAGAAGAGTAAATGAAACAAGATGGGATTGGGAGGGAGACAAACCATAAGTGACTCTTAATCTCACAAAACAAACTGAGGGTTGATGGGGGGAGGGGGTTGGGAGAGGGGGTGGGGTTATGGATATTGGGGAGGGTATGTGCTATGGTGAGTGTTGTGAAGTGTGTAAACCTGGCGATTCGCAGACCTGTACCCCTGGGGATAAAAATATATGTTTATAAAGCTGTAAAAAAAAAAAAAAAAAAAAGAAAGAAAGGATGAATCCCCAAGTTTTGTAGCAACATGGACGGGACTGGAAGAGATTATGCTGAGTGAAATAAGTCAAGCAGAGAGAGTCAATTATCATATGGTTTCACTTATTTGTGGAGCATAACAAATAGCATGGAGGACAAGGGGAGATGGAGAGGAGAGGGGAGTTGAGGGAAATTGGAAGGGGAGGTGAACCATGAGAGACTATGGACCTGAAAAACGATCTGAGAATTTTGAAGGGGTGGGGGGTGGGAGGTTTGGGGCACCAGGTGGTGGGTATTGTGGAGGGCACAGATTGCATGGAGCACTGGGTGTGGTGCAAAAATAATGAATACTGTTATGCTGAAAAAATAAAAATTAAAGCTCAAAAAAAAAAAAAAAGAAATGTTATGGGTTTAATTCATGCCCCTACAGTGCCCAATTTCAAACTCAACCCAGAAATCAAAGTTTATTATTTATACCATAATTCTCATACTTGATACCTAGAAGAAATAGCTTTTCTTCCACTGAATAGGGAAAAGAATAATTTTTCCTTTAAGTATCCATGGTCCAAAAACTTTAGGCCTTGGCTAGACATGATATAAGGATGTACCATTTGGAAAGTGATTATACTAATTTAATTTTGTAAGCACCAGGTAAAATTTATCCTCTGCTTGTTAGGTGCATTCATTTTTTTTGCAAATTGAGCAACCCCCCCTTAAAAAAAACAAACATAAAGGAAGCAGTAATCGCCTTTCCAACTTAAACATGAGGAGTCCTTACACCACCACTTTACGGTATTAACCAGCTTTGCTTTTAAAAAAAACAAAATACAAATGTACATTACTGGCTTTCATCATAGCACTACCTCCATCTCCTTTTTTTTTTTTTTTTTAGGATTTTATTTACATATTTGACAGAGAGAAAGTACAAGCAGGGAGGGGCAGAGGGAAAGGGAGAAGCAGGCTCCACACAAAGCAAGGAGCCCAAAGTGATCCTAGGACCCTGGGGTCATGACAGCTGCTCAGCTGATTGAGCCACTTAGGGGCCCTACTACTTCCATCTTCTGAAATACTTTACCTCAAGTTCTGACAATTTCGTGTCCCTTTTCTATTAATGTTTTACTTTTCATTAGCCTCTTAAACACAATGCCTTGGCCAAATGTCATGACCATCACCTCTTTACACTGATGCCAGGTAAAATAATGTTTAAGAATTAGCAAAATGAATATCACTCCCTAAAGTTATTATATTATTCTAGCTTTTTAGTGCTTCTCCAATGTCTGATAGAGATACTAAACTTTTGTCAATGTTTTGTCTTATTTATTATACAAGTCATGGGTCAATGACTTGTATAATACAAGTATAATATAATATATTATATGTAATATATAATATAATACATTATATAATATAATGTATAATATAATATAAAATCACACACAAATCAACCTGAAATCATTACAAAATAAACTTGAAATATTTTGATAAACTAAATACATAAAATGTAAGAATCACCATTATTTACATTGTAATCTACTATTATTTACATGGAAATCTACAGAAAAAAAAACACAGCAAGCCTGGGCTGCTAATTTTCAAAGAGGTTGCTTTCAAGGTTGGCTGTTAGCTAACTCTTAGCTAGCTTCTGGAACTTTCCCTAACTGATAGGGTTGTTTTCTTATGCTTGTACATACAACATGATTTATCATTAACATTTCCTGCAAGTCTGGAATTTTGCTAGTTGCTAGTAGAGAATATGGTATATGTGACCTGCCTCAACTGGGCTTCTCTGGGCAGAAAAATCATACACACACACACACACACACACACCCTGCTGCATTTTTGCTACTAGAGGCTAGAGGGAGAATGTGCTCTGTGTAACTGCTTATAGGAAAGAGAGAACATGGGAAGGTGAATGTGCATTGAACCACACAACTCCTGTATTCTTTTCTCTTACAGAACCAGCTGTGTCTGTGTACTGTCTTGATGTAATTTTTACCTCCTTGCTGACTTCTGACTTTTTTCTAGCAAATCTCTGAACACATGTGTAGTCTTGGAGACCCCCCAAAAGAGTCACCTAATTATATAAAATACTAATTAGTATGAAATAAAATAGTAAAAGTTGCCTTTTTCAAACCCTCCAGAAACAACTTCTCTTTTCTCATAGCACATATGTTACTTCGCTGCTTAAAAATCTGTCATCACTATACACTGTGTTTAAGATCCTAATTCTTCATAAACATCTACCAGTTTCCTCCCCAAACTCCTCTCAATTCTCTTGTTCCCTTGCTCCCTAGAATTTGGCCATGTTCTCCACCCTAGAAGAGAATCATGCATTATATCCAGTCTCCAAATGGACCTGCTTCTCTCCTCCATGCTCCTAATGCCATTACAAATCCATTGCTCGTCCATAGCTCCTAAAAATCACTTAATCTGAGGCACAGAAATGTGGGCATTGGATAATCTCCAAATTTGGTACTTTCTTCATAATTATTTATGAGCCATAAGATGCCTGAAACTAAGTTTAGCTGGTAATTCCTTTATAAACCATTTCAGTGGGTATGCTGTTTGCCAAAATTTCAGCATACACTGTTCTTATCCCTTAAGATGTGTTGACTAAAAATAAAGTCACCTTTGACTACCTATGACTGAAACTACAAGGATATTTATTACAACTTACCTACCAAGAGCTCTGGGTAGGCAACTTCCAGGTCTGCTCAGGAGCTGTGCAGTATCAGACCACTGAAGTGACATTTCTGCATTTCTCTTAGGCTTCCCCTTTTAGCTGCGATCTGGCAGCTGCTATCACAGACATCACACAACTAACTGTATTCACACAGAAATCAGGGGTTAGGTGATGTGTTGGTAGTAAAATAGATTTTTCTTCACAGGCTGGCTCTCTCTTTTATCAGAAAGCGGAATGTTTCCCACAAAAGAACAGCTGGCTTCTCTTATAATGCATTACTGGACAGAAGTAGTTGGCATGCCATCCCCTATAGTAATCCTGGTGAAAATAAATAGAAGTCACAAGACCGCCTCAGACCAATCATAACTTGATCCCAATGACGGCAGGAAAGACTTCAGCAAGTTGCTACTAAATGAAGCAGGAATTAGTTAGCAGTAACTATTGGATAGGTCAGTGGTTAATCTAGAGTACTAATTAGAACACAGGTCTAGAGGGCCAACCACCTATTTCCACTTTAGTTAAGTCTCACGTGGAACCCGAGAACCTACATTTCTAATGACTTCCTACATGACACTGCTGCTGCTGCTGCTTTGGTAGGCAAACGTCAGCCTCTACCACACAACTCCATGGGTTCCAGTTGTGGTCAAGTGTTATCAAGTTATTTACACAGTTAGGTAAGGATTAGTGCTGATATCATGTACTGATATAGACAAGGTTTACACTTTGATCTCCCATACTAATGTAGACAAGAGTTAGTACTAGCCCACCAATCAGAGTAAGAATATAAATTGCATCAATTCCAGTTGTCATAGTTTTAAAATCAATTTTGTGATGTGCTTCATCATGTCAAACATATAAGGCAATAAACTATAAAAAAACACACTCTCTCTTTGTGCAAAACAAATCAACTCTTTAAGTCAAAATATTGGCCAGTCCAGATTATTCAAAATAATAGGAATTCTCTTATGAAATTTAAATGTTACATAGTATTGTATTTTTCTCCAAACACCTGAATGTATAAAAATGGGAAGGTTAAAAATGTTTTACATTTTCTAAAAATATTACATCCTAGGAAATAGAATCTTGACATGGGTTAATGTCAAACCAAATAGAGGGCTAGAAAATTAGCCTGTTGAATACACTTTTATTGGTGGAGATTAAGAAAATTGACATATCATGTTGAAGAGACTGCAGAACATATGAAAAAAAGAATGATTTGAATACATTACATAGAATAACTTTTGAACTACAGTAGGCAGATATGAATGTAGCAGGTAACGTTATATGCTATCAATATGGACTTGTTGATTTATTATGTATCTAGGGTGGCAATAATGTCCTGTTATATGTTTGTAAACAATATATAGAGGCAAAAACTTTATCCACATGAAGTGTCTAAGCAATAAAGAAAGGTACAAGGAAAGGGATATTTCAATGGCCATAAACCCAAACACTATGATAAAGAGTTTGCACATGGCCTGAAGTAGATGGGAAAGACTCCACAGAGGAAAGTTCTGTCTCAGGTTATTCATCATAAAGGGAAAAGAAAGGAATTTTAAGTTAGGATAACAGAGGGGGTTAAGAATATTAAAAAGAAAAAGTTGGAGAATAAGGAGGAAGTTTGATTCTAGGGTGAGAATTATAAACAATTAAGAAGTGTACTGGCTTTTGAACTTATTGCTTTATCCTGGTGACCTTCAAATGTGAATAAATAAGCCTAGGACAAAAACTGATTCAACTAAGCATTTTCACAGGGTAGATTTCTGAGGTTAGGATTTCAAGATTAAAGAACTACTGAGTGTAAAAATAAGTTCTATATAAAATAGAGAAATACTTTGCCATGCCATAAGGGATAATCTTATAAACACACATCACATTTTACGTGTATGAGGAGCCAAAAAGGCCCATCTGTGCTTCAGATATTATTTAACCATCTAGAAAGAACTCAGGCTCTCCCTGAGCCTTATATTTGGATTAACACTTATGATCTCATATAACTAATTGCTCTTTTGTCTTGGGTACTTTCATCTTCCTCTTGATAAGCCCCATATTTTTGTTAATTTTTACTAGCACTTCCTACGCATTGCCCATATTCTTTATGTAAGAAATCTGGGCTAATATCATAAAGTTGCTTTAAATGTTATTTCAAAGAAAAGAATTTTTGGAAGAGTACAGTGAGGGGAAAATGCTTTCTCTTTTTACTTCATGCACCTCTGTTTTACTCAAAAATTTTAACAAGCATTTACCATTTTGATAAATGTTTAAACGAATAACTTTTTATTGTGGTAAAATATGCATAGCATAAATTTATCATGTAACGAATTTCAATGTACAATTCGGTGGCATTAAGTACGTTCACTTTGTTGTGCAGTCATCATGACTACACATCCAGAACATTCTCATCATCCCAAACTGAAACCTGTTAAACAATAACCCTGCTCCCTTCTCTTCTCAGCAACTAGAAACCATTATTCTATTTTCTGTCTGTATGAATTTGACCACTCAAGGTATCATAAGTGAAATCATACACCATTTGTCTTTTTTTTGTCTGCTTTATTTCACTTAGCATAGTAGTTTCAAGATTCATCCATGTTGGAGCATGTTGCAGAATTCTATTCTTTTTTAAGGCTGAATATTCCACCATATGTCTATACTACATTTTGTTTATTCATTCCTCCATCAGTCCATTCATCCATGCAAGCAACACCTGGGTTTCTTCCACTTTTTGACCATTACGAATAACACTGCTATGAAATGGGTGTTCAAAAAATGTTTGTGTTCTTGCTTTCCATTCTTTGAGTGTATATCCAGAAGTGGAACTTCTGGATCCTATGGTAATTCTACGTTTAAGTTTTTGAGGAAGCTCCATACTGTTTTCCATAGCAGCTGTACCATTTGACATCCCCACCAGCTAGGCATAAAGTTCCAGTTATCCCACATCCTCACCAATATTAGCTATTTTCTGGTGGTTTTTTTGTTTGTTTGTTTTTATCAGTAGCCATCCTCATGGAAGTGAAGTGGCATCTCATTGTGGCTTTGATTTGTATTTCATTAACAATTAGTGAAGTTGAGCATCTTCTCATGGGCTCATAGGGCCATTTTGTATATCTTCTTTGGAGACCTGTCTATTCAAATTCTTTGCTTATTTTAAAATTGGATTGTTAGCTATTTTGTTAGGTTTCATCCTTTTGCATGTGGCTATTTGTTGACAAAATACTCTCAGCACCCTTGTCAAAAATCATTTGACCATGTATGCAAAAGTTTATTTCTGCACTTTCTATCCTATTCCATTGGTCTATTGGTATATCTTTATGTCATTACCACACTGATTTGATTACAGTAGGTTTGTAGTAAATTTTAAAAACAAGAAGTTTGAGTTCTCTTAGTTTGTCCTTTTTGAAGCTAGCTTTGGAAAGTATGTATTTCTGCCATTTTGCTATTTGTTTTCAATATACCTTATAGCTCTCTTGTCCCTCATTTCCTGCATTACTTTCTTCTTAGAATTTATCTGATGTTTTTATAGTGAAATTTTTAAGTTCCCTTCACATTTTCCTTTTAAGTATATTCTCTCGCTATTTTCTTTGTGGTCACATCAGGGATTACACTCCTATTTGAATTTACCGCAGCTTGATTTCAACCACATACACAAACTCTGCTCCTTCACAGCTCTGTCAGTTACTCCTTCTGTAACTGATGTCATAAAATTCTACCTTTATGCTTTGTGTGTCCAAAGCATATAATAATAATCTTTAATGCATCTGTCCTTTAAATCATGCAGGAAACAAAAAGTCAAATTACAAAAACCAAGATTATAATAACACTAGTTGACTCTAATATTTACGCTGAGGATAAATCTAAGCATCATTTATAAGTTTTCTAATTTAGAAAACGTTGGTATGAATATATATATTAACAATTAAATATGAGATGGCAGCTGGGTCTTATAGCTATTTATACATTTAGTGTTTCACTTGAAGTTACACATGTAATAGAAAAACATTAAATTTTATTTACAGTATTTCCATAGAACATATTTTTATATAAATAATGGTTGGGCAAATCACTCTATTAAGGTAAATTGATATATTTTAGTTTTAAATCTCTTCTTACAGGGTAATTGATTTTTGTGCTTAAATTTCAAGATTAAGACCTGCAAAATGTTTTCAATTCTGTGATAAATGTTTTCAATATGTTTTGAGGTCTTAGGAGCAAATAATAGAAAAATATATTAAATAAAAGTCATGAGGAAAGCAGAAACACTGAAATACATAACATATTAGAGCTCAAGCTCAGAAGGATAGTTCTGCCTCAGGCCAAAGTATTTCCACCTAAAATAAGCAGTTTGTTGTGTTTTGTTTTTTTGTTTTTTTTTAAAGAAGCTCTAGTTTTAATTTACTTGCACCTGTTAAAAAGCCAAAAAGCTTTGTTTCACAGTCTTTTCACTGTATTTTAAAACACAACAGTATCTATAGCTTAAAGTGTTTTTATAGACTTCTGGTTGAAATACATTTATTTAAACCATTTTTATTTTAGCAAACTGCATGGTTTATGACAAAGTAGAGAACTGAGTCCTAATTTTTATTCAAGCATTCCTTATATGAGTAGAATTGGAAGTGAACTATGAAGTAAAATCCTAATCCAGGATGAAAATATGAAAGGAAAAAGAAAAATATATATATACATTTTTGAAGGGAAATGAAAACAGAAATGATTCTATTACTAAATCAAAATTTAAAAAATCAAAAAGCATCTAAAAGTTAAATAATTTTCATACATAGTATTCAAATCATATTAAGATTGTTAATTTTAAAAATTCTTATATTCAAAAAAGAGAGCAAAATATTAGTGGCACATAGAAAAGATTATTACCCAGACCCACACTTAAATATAATAAGTGGTGTGCCAGCCACAACCACAACTGTTTTCTACAGCTGAGAATTTTGCATGAAGGGAGAAATGCATAAATGCGGTTAAGGTTCTGGGACCAAATTCCACCATGAGTTAGGGAGGTTTCCACACACATCCAAGCGATTCTCTGGACACCAGCTAGATAGCTTATAATTCAACTCAATTCTGACACTATCTAATTGAAAATAGCATCAGGTCCCAAAGGTTAAGGTCTCAGTCCTACAAGACTGCCCCCCACTTCAGACAGGAGTCACAAATCCTGGTTATAAACTGTGCTTGTTTTTTTGTTTTGTTTTGTTTTGTTTTGTTTTGTTTGTTTTTTAATGGAGGTTTCATTACATAGACATGATTGCTTAAATCATTGGCCAATGGTGATTGATTCAATCTCTAGCCCTCTCCCCTCCTTGGAAGTCAGGGCATGGGACTAAAAATGTCTACCCTCTATCAAAATATTGATTCTTCTAGTAACCAAAAGGTGTGTTACAAAGTCACCTCATTAACATAACAATAAGCACCTCCCCCACTTTCAAAATTGCAAGGGTTTTAGGAGCTCTGTGAGGGAAATGGAACAAAGACCAACTATGTATTCCTTATTATAAACCACAATATCACAGTGTTACTGGGTAGTAATTAAGAGCAATTAGCTGGAGCCATTGGCAAGTGTGGGCCTTTTTTGCTCTAAGACCTCAATCAAATTTCTTAACCATTTTGTGATTTAGCTTTCTTGTTTGTCAAATAAACTTAACAATAGCACCTCAAAGGTGCTAAAGGTATTGAGAATTCATTAGTCAATATATGTAACATACTTAGGTGCGTAGTATACATATTCATGTTTTTAAAATGTAATTTGTAGTGATGATGACGATGATGTTGATGATGTCTGAGGTAGGGGAGAAACACTTAAGAATGGAAGGGTATATGCTGTTACAGGTTAAATTGTGTCCCCTAAAAATTTACATATTGAAGTCCTAACTCCTGCATGTCAGAATGTGACCTTATATGGAAATAGGATCATTGCAGATAAAATGAATTCATTTGATAAGTCATGCTGGTGTAGGGTTGGACCTACTCCAGTATGACTGGTATCCTTTTAAAAAGGAGAAATGTGGACAGAGACATGTACACAGGAGAATGCCATGTAAAGATGAAGGAAGACATTGGGTACTATTCTGTAAGCCAAGTCATGCAAATATTCATAGCAAACCACCAGAACCTGGGAGAATCATGAAACAGATTCTCTCCCGCTGACCCTAGAGTCACCAACTTTCCAACATGTTGATCATAGACTTTTAGCTTCCAAAACTGAGAGAGGAAATTTCTGTTGTTTAAGCCATCTAGTTTGTAGTACTTTGTTATGGCAGTTCTATTAAACTAATGTGCTGGTATGTTACTGGTAATATATAAATCCATCCATATTCTTGATTTTATGAAGTAAGGGTACAGGGAACAAAAGGAAAAATCTCCCTGCTATGTCCACCTGTGTTTTTACTGTTTGGTAAATTGTTATACACACCATGTTGTTTCATGAACCTCATAGAGCTGTTGAGAGGGTCTCTAAGAGAACCCTTGAAAGAGACTGTGATTACCAGGAGGAAAAGAAGATTGACCTTTATCTACTGGCTGAAATCCTGAAGGACTGCAGAAACACATCCACCACTTGAAGCTGCTATGGACACAGCAGTAGGTGTGAGCCCTTCTGAGAAGCCAGTAACACTTTCTGGAGTTTGAGATTGCATAGAGCTCTAGACTCTTGCCTCTTTCTGTGGCGAACGCCCTGGTATTTTACTACTTTGACGTGTTTTTAGAGAGGAAATGTATTAAAATGTTTAAGGAAAGCTGGCTCTGGGGTCAGATTCCCCCATGTTGAAACTAGAGATGTTACTTTGGGCAAGATACTTAACATAAATTTCCACATTTTGCTTAAGTGGGGATTATAATGATTGCACTTCTTTTATAAATTTTTGGAGAAATTAAATATAATGTAAAATGTATAAGATAGTGTCTGCATATAGGAAGCATTCAATAAATATTAATTATTATTATTGTTCTGTAATATAATTTTTAAACATGTCTGTATTCAATAAAATGTGAAAAGAATCTCACAGCCAAAACTTAGTCAAATAATTCTCATGTAGATCTTTTGTGTTCAACATGATGGCTGAGTAGAAATACAGTCTCGTGGCAGAAGATATAGGATCTGCATAGTTTCAAAAGAGGTAAGAAAATTCTCCTCAAAACCTCCTCCTCACTTCATCATACCCATTTTTTTTCCTAATATGGTCTGGAGTCAGATCAAGGAGTTGGGACTGAACAGTGAACAATCAGGGAAGCAGAGTTGTCCTTAGGGAAATGCCAACTGTACTTAATTATGGAAGAGCCTTAAGAGATAGTTTATAAGGAATTTGAGTCTTAGAATCCCATACCATGTCACAGTAGAGAGGAAAGTAGAAAGAGACCCAGTTTGAGTATGTTCCTTGTATTTACAGAGCACAGAAAGCACTTTTTAGAGAGGAGTTATCACAATTAAAGCTTACAAATCTTCCACAAATGAAGTCCAAACCATAAGTCCACAAACATCAAGTACCAAGGAAGACAAACTACTATACATGAGAGCTAACAAATATAAAATGATGTTCTTATTTCTTCAAGGATCACAGATATTGGAATTGCCAAGTTCAGCTATGGGTGCATATATTATGGAAATAAATGATTCAAAGATAAGCATGCAAAGGAGATCATCAAGAGTATAATAAGAGGAGTTATTTAAAAATAGAATCTAGGGGTGCCTGGGTGGCTCAGTGGGTTGAGGCCTCTGCCTTCAACTCAGGTCATGATCCCAGGGTCCTGGGATCGAGCCCCGCATCAGGCTCTCTGCTCAGTGGGGAGCCTGCTTCCTCCTCTCTCTCTCTGCCTGCCTCTCTGTCTACTTGTGATCTCTGTCTGCCAAATAAATAAATAAAATCTTTAAAATAAATAAATAAATAAAAATAGAATCTAGTGAAACAAAAAATTAAATTTTGAATTAAAAAATTCAATAGATAGCCTAAATATCAACTTAGAAATAGTTGAAACATTTAGTGAATTAGAAAATACAGAACTAGAAGATGTATCAGAAATTATACAGAAAGACAAATTCTGGATGATTTCTCTTATATGAGGGACCTAACATCCCACCCCCTCAAAAAAATAAGCACATAGAGAGAACAGATTGAAGATTGCTAGAAGCAGGCTCTGGGGGTGGGAGAAATAGGTGAAGGGGGGCAAAAGGTAAAAGAAAAAAAAAACTTTCAGTCGATGGAATAGAAAGCTTAGGAAAAGGAAAAATTAGCTACTGAGAATACACAGCAAATGTGATACTTAGTGGTGTAAAAGTAGTATTCCCACAAAGATAGGTGTCAGATGGTATTATCTTCGACCTCTTGCTATTCCGGGGATTACTTAAAGAGTTGCTAAATCAATAAATTTGATATAAAAAGGATTATAAAGTTTGAAAGAAAAGGTTCAATTGAAATTGAATTGAACTCCAATTCAAATACAGTTATTTATTAACAATATCATTGTCTAGACAGAAAATGCAAGAAAGTCAAATGAGAAATTATCCATAAGTATTAGACTAATAAGTGAGATTAAAAAACAACACCAACAACACCCAGGACCCCATTCATCACTGACACACACAAAAATTCTAAAGTACTTAGGCATAAATTTCAAAAACATAAAAGATATAAAGAAAATTATAAAAGTTTATTGAAAAACTAAAAGAAGACCAAAAGAAATGGAAAGACATTTCTGAATGAGGTTTGTTATTGTATAGATTTTCCCTCAAATTAATCCATAAATTCAATTCAATCTTAATCAAAATTTTAATGTAATTTTTTGGGTAGAACTTGATGAATTTGTTTTAAGGTTCATGATTATGGACTACTTAGAAGGGCAGATAAGAAACTAATAATATCAGTTGCCTCTCAAGGGAGAACTAAATCATTGACTATAGGAGGAACACTTATTTAGTTATTCTTTACCCTCCTGTGTTTTTGTATATAATATCATGTATATTTGTTCCCTAGACAACAAACTAAATAAAATTAAACTATAGGCTTTGTGTGGGGCAAATCTATTTTTTTTTTAAAAAAACAAGATTTTTTAACAAAATGTAATAATGGAAAATAGGAAAATATATAACAAATAAACCCATAATTAAAGGTTTTGGTATTGAGGCAGAAATAGTTGAATACATCAGTGGAGCAGAATTGAGAGCTAAAAACAGAGTTGTGTGTATATGGTGAGTCTCATTATGATAGAGGTGGCATTTTAAATCAATGGGTAATAGAATGGACTATTAAATAATTATTGAGCCTCTCAATTCCCTCTCTGTAAAACAAAGATAGTGACTTCATAGGATTCTTGGGAGAATTAGTTCAAATAATGCAAAAAAAAAAAAAAAAAAAAAGAAATGACAGAGAATGCATCATATACAGAGTCAAGAAAATGGCAAATGTGAATAAATCTTAAAAGATATGGAAGGTAGACTGAGAATTAGGTACATATATCCAAGAGCAGTTTCATAAGAAAAGAAAAGAGAATATTTGAAAAGAGAAGTAATATTTGAAAAGATAAAAAATGCAAATATTCTAAACTGATGAAAAACACAAATATATGTATGTGATAACTACACACCCATGATGATAAATTAAATCCTGAAACTAATGACATAAACATTGGAAAAGAACGATTGGAAACTAATTAAACTTTTAAATTGCAGATGATATAATTACCTACATAAACCTCCTAAAAATCTACAAGTTCTTAAAATAGTAAATTTTATTTTTAAAGGTGCTAAATGTAGGATAAATAAGTAAAGATTAATTACATTCCTAAATTCCAGCAATAAACAGAAATTTTATTTTATTTTATTCTATTTATTTTTAGAGAGGGAGAGAGAGCAGGTAGGGTGGAGCAGAGGGAGAGGGAGAAAAAGAATCTTAAGCAGGCTCCATGCCCAGGGCAAGTCTGATGCCAATCTCCGCCTCACAAACCCAAGATTGTGACCTGAGCTGAAATCAAGTTGGACGCTAACAGACTGAGCCACCCAGGCACCCCAACAAAGAGAAATTTTTAAAAAGATCCCATTTGCAACAAAAATAAATTAAATGAAATGAATCGAAGAATTCATCAAATAGGCATCATTTATATCAAGAAAGTCATATAATTTTATTTAAATATATTTAAGAGACTCAAACAAATAGATATTTTATTAGGTAGAATGATTTTTCTATTCTCCCTAATTTGTCTTAAGCAATATAATTTCAATAAAAACTCAAATGCATTTTATGCAAAACTTGACAAAAATATTTGAAAATGTATTTGGAAAAACAAAGGGCAAAATATACTCAAAGCAATCCTAAAAAATAAAGATAACAAAATAGAGCTTTCTCTACCAGACATAAAAACATATAAAGCCATTATAATTGATAGAGTTAATTTTGGTGCAGGGACTCACAGAGTCCAGGAAAGGAATTACAATATAAGATAAAGATAGCATTAAAGATCATTAAGAAATGAGTAATTATTCAATACATGAAAAGTAGATAATAGGATGCACCATAGAAAAATACATAAAGGACATGAAACATATCTTATGTAGAGGAATAAATACATATGGCTGACATATGAAAAGATGTTCAATCTCATTAGTGATCTAAGAAATGCAAGTGAAGATCACAGTGGGATGCTATCTCACATCCATTAGCCTGACAAATACTTAGGAACCTGACAAACATCAAATGTTGCTATGGATATGAGCAACAAGAGCAACATATGCTCTTGTGGAAGTTGTAACTGGTACAACCACTTTGGCAAACAGCTTACTTTCCATTTTGTGGAAAATATAAAGAGGGACGTATCCATAACCCAGTAAATTCCTGTCTTAAAGAAACCCCTGCATATTGTACACCATGAGAAGGGTACAAGAATATCCAAATATTTAGGGGAGATAAAAGTCCATCTACTGGAAAAAGAGACAAGTCAATTTTTGTATAATCACCCTGTAGTATTATACAACAGTGAAAAAAAAATGAGTCTCATTTCCAAATGACTGAGATGAATTTTAGAAATATCAAATTGAGTTTAAAATATTAGGCCTGGAAGACAACATATGAATTTCACAAAACATATACACACAAGAAAACCTGATTATTGTATTGTTAAGCATAATTACATATGTGCTAAAATTATTTTTTAAAACAGGGAACTAATAAACATAAAATCAAAATATTAGTTACATGTAAGAAAGAGCCAAGGGAGTGAGATGAGGATCCCACACAGAGATGAAAGTTGTTATTCAAGCATATTGATTATATACTTATGACTTACAAGGAAGGAAAAAAAAGCCTCTCATTTAAGAAAACTGCATATTGAATTCCCATTCCTAAACATAGAAAATAGAGTTAGTATTTGGTCCTTATTAGGCACTCTGGGAATCTCAGCCAGATGTTACAAAAACAAGAAACCATCCTATAAAGTGGATATATCTGACCAGTCTCATTCCATTATAAGGCATAATAATATAAAAATACCAAAACATTCAAGGAAAAAAGTCTTTCCTTCCCAGAAAACCAACTTAAAATCATAGCATTTTCCTAGTGATTTGGTTGACTTTCTAATTGGAGGCCATATGGTTTTAAATGGCAGTTAGTTTTGTCAAAGTGTGCTGGTGCAAAGCTAGCATTATGAAGGATTACTTGAGGATATGTACATTGTGATGAAAGACAAATAGAAAAACATGTGGTGACTCACTGGGTTGGCCAGAAACATCTGTCACTGAAATAATAGAATGTGGGGAGATGGAGTTCCTCCAGAGTTAAAATTAAAATTTTCTATGGTCTTAAACAGGAATGTGTTTAGAATGCAGTTGAAATGTCAGTCTTTTTTGAACAAATTTATTTAACCTATTAATCATTTCTGATTCAAGATCAGTATTAAAAACTTGGATTTCAGGGAGAAAAAGGAAACAAGGGTCTAAGTATATATGTGTTGAAGACACTGGTTGATCCAACTTCCTTGTATTTCTCTCATAGTTGAGGTCAATTTCTTCTTCCTCTGTTATTGCTCAGAAAATCATCGGGGATTGTCCCTTATCTACCAGGTCGGGGATCATGGTTTTCCTTCTGCCAAAAAAAATATTTATTTTAAATCACTTAGTGAACATCTAGGCAGATATTTTGTTAGGCAAATAAAGCAATAAAAAGTATTATTAGTCTCAAAAAAACGCACAAAATTTTTAACAGTCAACAGTAACCATAATACGGAACAACAGTTTCTTTTTAATATAAATTCCTAAAATTAAGATTAAATTATTGAAAGCTGGATACCTTACAGGCGGTGGGTTTCTTACCCATAAAACAACACTTAGAAGTCATCCCACTTTATAGATAAGGTAACCCAAGCTCAGAAAGATAAACAACCTGTGTTCAAAGAGTTTATGAGTATAAAAATGTGGTTCAAACCTTATTCCAAGACCCATGGTATTTGTTCCAAAATTTAGAATGGTTGTCTACTTTACACGTCCTTACCCAACATAAGCCTCTGTAGGACTCATTTCCAACTCTGCTCATTCCCTGTTCATTTCATTTATTTGTTCCATAAATACATATTCAGCACTTTCTCTCTGTAAGGTCTCCATGTCATGGATTGAGTTAGAGAACCAAAAATTATAGTCTTTAGGGTTAGAGAGTAATTCTGGCTAATCACTGGAAAATTGCTACAGAAGGGAGACACCTGTACATATAGTTACCCAGAGACAACAGGCCATGGCTGCCCAACAGATGTCAGAGGACTGGAAGCAGGTATTCTCCAGGCAATGCAATCAACTTGAATGATGGCTGTATATACCAATAAGCAATAACTAACTACTAAGGGCAGAGGGATAAGGAAGTTAGAAAGGTTGGGTTTGGAATCAGAGCTCTGTCATTCACGAGCTGTGCAAACTTGGGCAGTTTGCTGAAACTTCCTATGTTTGTTTCCTCAACTGCAAAGCAGGAAAATAATAATAACCAACTTCTTGTAAAAATTAGATGAAAACATATAAAGTGCCAAACATACAGAAGATACTCAAACACAACATTTACTACTATCATTTTCATTGTACTTAAACTTTCCCATCACATACACCAAACTTACTCTGATAGAGAAAGGCATCATCTATTAATTTAAAAGGACAAAAAATCATAATAAATTGCTACCAATTTAGAATTTTCATTTTGGAATTTAACTATAAATAAATGTTTCTTGAAAATTAGTTCTCTTTTAGAAGCTGAAAAGCACAATAAGCACATTCAAAGTGGGTTATTGTCTTTTAAAAAGTGTAAGAGCTCAACTAAGTTGGATTTTGTTTCATTCTGCTGTCATCAGTCAGGTTCCATACATGGCTCACCTCCAAATTGAGGCCTCTCTCTTTCCTCTTGCCAGAAATCCTCACAATTGGCTTCTCATTGAAATCATCTGCAGAAGTTTAAAACCTACTGTTGTCTAGTTCCTCATTTCCAGATATTCTAATTAAATTGTCTGAGATGAAGGCTCAACATCAGGATTTTTAAAGCTCCCCAAGCAATTCTATGTGCAGTCAGGGTTGAGGGTCACTGCCTTGCCCATCCCTAAATAGCTTCATGATACACCTACCACTGACTAATTAAAATTCGATGTGTGGGTTGGAGTAGAAGAGAAAATTAATGAACCATATAATATGGCTGAGGGAATTACCAAAATGAAGCACAGAAAGAGAGAGCAAAAAATGAATGCAAGATTAACAAACATGGAGGATAAAATGACAGTATCAACGTGCTCCGTGTTTCAGAACAAGAAAGAAAAGATAGTAAGTAGGTATCAATATGGCTAAGACTTGTTCATTCTTGAAAGGAGAATAAAAACCCTCAATTTGGAGAAGCACATCAACTTGGAAGGGGGGAGGTGCTCAAGAGGACAGGATTTGGCATCCTGAGATACATTTATATCCAAGAGGGGTCAATATCTAGATAATAAATGGAATATATTTGTAATTTAGTTATGAATGAATGATATACCACTAAATTCAGAAATAAAAATGGAAATAACATCTGTGACAGACACTTCATTAGATACTTATATTTTCATATCTAGTAAAAACCCTATGATAAATTCATTATAATTCCCATTTAAAGTTGAGAACACTGAGATTAAGAAACATTAAATATTATAGAGGTTATAGAGGTTCAACGTGGCAGAGGCATCATTTAAGCCTAGGAATATCTGGCTCCTGCAGCAAATGAACCAAAGAATTAACTTCACGCTGAGTCAGGGAATGGATAATGTCCTTTGGGAGACCATTGGTCACATGAATCAAAGAGAAATTGTATTTTCTCATTAAGTCACCCACTCAACTCTTTGGAAAGCGGGCAGAAAGGCAAGCTTCCACTCTTCTTGTCATATATGATTGCTTAGAAGTTCTTTTATGGCAGAACACACATTAGGCAGATAATATCAGGATAGAGTAAAATTAGGATTGCACATTTTACTCTGCTTATTTATTAGAAAGTTACGTACCATTCAGGAAACACATGTGGGCTTTAGTATGATTTTTTGGCAATTCTTGCAAGGAAGGTGACATGTAAAAAAAAGTTCTCATTTTAATACATCAAAAAGAATTGAAAGTAAAGTGTGAATAAATAATCTCAACAAAAAAAAAATACAAGAAAATAATTCAAAACATTACAGGGAGGCTGTCTGTTAGGTTGTAGAAGTGGATGTGAGGATGGTTTTATTTAGTTTTGAGAATCCACTGCATCTAGATTCTTTGCATTTTTGTAGTCCTGAGAACTGGATTGCATGCATAAATGTTTTTGCATGTGTTAAAATAAGTCCATGTGTTGGAATTTCCTGTTGATAGCGATAGCTAATAATGTGTGCATCTAGAACAAACAGATCAACCACAAACAATTGTAAGCGTAAAAACTTTGCCCTAGTAGCTTAGCTATCTGTGAGATTTCTCTCACAACAAAACTCTTTCTCCCTCATTTCCTTGGGTATGGAGGCAACCTAGAGCTCTTCCTGCCTCTTCATCACCTGTCCCAAGGCTGCTGCACTACACAGCCTGATTTGGAGAAGGAGGGCCACTACTCACATTTGAGTTGTGCTCCAGAGGTGCCCTTTATATATAAACCATGATGTGAAGGTCCTTTTTGGGATTGTGCCACCTAGTAGCCCTGACCTGGCCACCTGCTTACCTCCCCAGCCTCTTCTGGTACCACACTGGCTTGTCAAACATTTGCCATATTGGCCTCCTTTTAGTTGTCCAAACATGCCATACTTACTCTTCCCCATAGGCTCTGCACTTAAGCTCCCTCCCTCATTCATTCAACAAACACTTTATTTTTTTTTCAGTTTTTAGTTTTTTACTAGAATTCAACATCCATTCTTTATTAACATATAATGTATTATTTGCCCCAGGGATACAAGTCTGTGATTCATCAGTGTTACACAATTCACAGCATTCACCATAGTCCATACCCTCCCCAACATCCATCACCCAGGCACCCCATCACTCCCACCCCCTCCCCTCCAGCAACCCTCAGTTTGTTTCCTGAGATTAAGAGTCCCTTATGGGGGGCACCTGGGTGGCTCAGTGGTTAAAGCCTCTGCCTTCGGCTCAGGTCATGATCCCAGGGTCCTGGGATCAAGCCCCACATCGGGCTCTCTGTTCAGTAGCAGGGAGCCTGCCTCCTCCTCCTCTCTCTCTCTGCCTGCCTCTCTGCCTACTTGTGATCTGTCTGTCAAATAAAAAAAAAAAAAAGCCTTTAAAAAATTTTAAAAAATTAAAAAATTTAAAAAAAAAGAGTCTCTTATGGTGCGTCTCCATCTCTGGTTTCATTTTGTTTCATTTTTCCCTCCCTTCCCATATGACCTTCTGTCTTATTTTTCAAATTCCTCATATCAGAGATATCATATGATAATTGTCATTCTCTGATTGACTTATTTCACTTAATGATACACTCTAGTTTCATCGATGTCATTGCAAATGGCAAGATTTCAGTTTTTTGATGGCTGCATAGTATTACATTTATATATATATATAAAATATATACATATATATCTCACAGATACTATATATATGGTGTGTGTGTATGCATGTGCATATATATATATATATATATATATATATATATATAATCACATCTTCCTTATCCATTCATCTTCAACAAACATTTTTAAAGTGATTTTATTATGTTTTGTTCTGTGCTGAGTTGTAGTACAATAACCAGGCATTGACAAGTTTGAGAAGAATTATTACTCATTTCTTGCTTGCATGCTTCCATCATCACCATGGAAAAGCAGAATACTTCAAATAAAATTAAACATCACTCATAGCATAGAATGGAACACTGTGTACTTTTATATTTTCATCTGTGTCCACTGAAAAAGAAAGAGCATATATGATCATTAGAACTCTGAGTCTTTAGTAACAGAAATCCATCTTCAACTGGTTTGGCAGAAAAGTGTCATGGTGAAATGCTCAGATAACTGGGAAACCCAGAGACCATATCTGAGACCCAACAAGACCCAGAAGTCCAAACATTACATTCTGAACTTTCCTCTTACTCTTCTTTCCTTTTTATCTATGAATTGCCCTTTGGGTTACCTTCTCTTTTCCTCTTGCATTATTCCTTTCTGCTTCAGGCAAGCTTTTGTGGGATTTTTGTTTTGTTTTGTTTTGTGTTTTGGAAGTTGTGATCTGCATCTTCAGAGACTTCGACCCAGAAAGAAGAGACAGGCTGTCTGTCAGCAAGCATCTATCAAATGTATGGCTAGACTGCTTGGTTCAATCACTGAGTGAAGGGGGATAGGATACCATTCTTAACCAGGCCAAGGCCACATGCCTACACCCCTAAACTAGAGGCTGACAGTTCCTTCAGAAAAACTAAGGTAGAACATGAGGGGCTTCCTTTTAGAAAGTGGACATTTTATCAAGAGTAGGAAAAGGAAAATGTGTACTGGATAATGAAAACTGCAGCTACCTGTCCTTATTCTGATTACCCTCAAGAAAGAATCTAAGACAAGGCCTTGGGTACGGATTGTGCCAGGAAACACAAATGAGGAAACGTAGAAATGAAGGGAGATGAAGGGAGAAAAGCCGTAAAGAATAAATTAATAACCAGTTTCCTGGTAATGTGATTAAGGCTTCGTCCCACTTAGAACTCTCCAGAGACCTACTGGAGTATACCTGAGAACTGGCCTCCAGCAGAAAGTGGGTGTGTTTATTCACTGACGACCATTCCCCTTTGATTGAAGTTTGTGTTGGTAAGGTGTTAACTCTTCTTACTTTCAGTGGAACAAGAAAGGTCTCAGGAAGACAAACAGGAGACAGGTGGGCCCTGCGGTGAGCAGCTGTTGCATACCAGGAATGGTGTTGCAGGCAGCCACAGGGATATGAGACAAAGTATCAGCAGTGCCCACTGTGCTACCACAAATCAATACAGCATAGAAAAAACATTCAAACTAGAGCAGGGTGTGTGAAAATTTTAAATTTGCAATAAGATACGGGAAAACCAAAATGAGAAATTCTTAATGTTTTTCTTTTGGGGCCCTCAGGAAAAAATAAATTTTCTTCTCTGTCCATTCTTTAAGAAAATAAGAAATAAACTAGTCTCCTCTAATATCTAATCTATAGGTTACCACTGTGACATCCCTCAGTCTCCTGTGGTAAGCAAGATCCACTGTGGGAGGAGAAAGGACTCACACAGAAACAGTTTCGCAAGGTGCCTTCTTATTTCCTCCATGCTCTGGGCATTTGAAGTTATTGCAGTTTGCGTGTGTCCGGCTAAGAGATCTACAGATAATATTATTAACTAAATTGACACTCAAAAAATGGAAAGTGATTTATGGAGTTTGCTTTTTTGCTTTTCCAAAAGAACATCAGATGGATGATCACGACTATAATATTGTAACATAGGAGAGCAAGGAAATGCAGAGGTGAGAATTCTCTGGAGTAAGAGAACATATGCTATCATACGTATGATTTCATTCCCATGTAATTTATTTAAACTTATATGAAATGTGGTAGATTTTGAACTAGATTTGAACTAGGTAGATTTTGTGAATGATTGAAAAAAAAAAGGTGTGAATTTCACCGTTGCTCATGGCACTATTCTGTTTACATATATTTACTAAGTCAGATTGTCCAACCAGTTCAAACCAGTTTTAACTTCCTAATTTTTTGACCCTTAATTCTGTTGCCACTGAGAGAAGGCTTTTTAAAATCTCCCATTAAGTTTGTGGAAGAATGTGTGTGTGTGCGTGTGTGTGTGTTGTTTGTGTTGTGTGTGTGTTGTTTGTGTTGTGTGTGTGTGTGTGTGTGTATTCAGATTTTTGGCACATGGCCTAAAATATGATCTGATTCCTACCACTTCTGACATGAAAATTAATTCATCTATTTGACTTCAAACATGCTAAATATATCATGAGATATAATTATATTTATTTTTTCATTTAATTCTATTTCAAAATGATCTGATCCATTCTAGTAGATGGATACAGAGAATTCTCATAAAAAAGAATGCTTCATCTTGGTAAACAAATTTCCTATAAATAGATGTTCTCAATGTATTTTTGTATGTAATATAATTGTTGATTCATCAAGTCTCAGTAGCAGGTTTAAAATAATCACCTTCAACAAAATGAAAAAGTATCAAAGCACTTAAAGAATTATTTGTGCATATTAAACTTACAATTTGAAAAGAACATGAGAATATAGCTTCTAGAAAGAAATAAAAAGCAGAAGTGAGAGGGAACAGGTAGTAAGGAAAATACATTGGAGGATAGATAATTATCTTCTAACTTTCCCCCAAATATATTCAAAGTTGTTTAGCTTCAGCATAAAAAAATCATTTTGCATTTTAAATTTGAAAACCTAGGAAAGAAAATATATTTCTTTTTCTATACAAAATATTCGATTATTCCAAATGCAGGTGTATTCATTAACTATAAGGCAAGACTAAATAGGCATTTAGTGGAATCATGATGACACAGAACTGGCACTCAATAAGCATTAGTTGAGTAAAAGAAGAGCCAGAATGAAAATAATCTAATGGCTGTAGTAAATAAAAATTGTTTGTAGTAAAATCCAGAAGTATCTGACTACATTTCGGTGAAAGTTCAAAATTTTAAATGTATGTCTAATATTTGGACAAATGTTTATCATCATTCATGGATAGGAACAGTGATACTCATTTCCAGTTTCTTTTTTTAAAGATATATATATATACATACATACATACATATATATATATATAGCACATGCACACAAAGGGGGGAGGGGCACAGGAAGAGAGAGAATCCCAAGCAGACTCCAGGGAGCAGGGAGTCCAAAGTGGGGATCAATCCTATGACCTTGAGATCATGACCTGAGCTGAAATCAAGAGTTAGATGCTCAACTGACTGAGCCACCCAGGCACAACATCACTTCCAGTTTTGACATTCTACTCCATCTTCTTCAAATCATCAACATGTCTGTAAAATTATTGTACTTGGACATCCCAAATACATTTTACAAACTATTTTATTGTATAAAAAATATTTATTTGGATACCCCCAATATTTGTTTTTAAAGGTTGATCATTGCTTGAATGTCAAGAACAAAATTGTAAGCCCCTTAGTAGAAATATAGATGAATATGTGTTACATCTTAAGTAGAGAAAGATTTTTTTAAGCAGGACACAAAAAACATTGACTAAATGGAAAAGAGCAATTGTTTGTGTTAAAATTAACTTCTGTTCATTGAAAATGCTTTAAAGAAAATAAAAACACAGTTTATAAACTTGTACACACAACCGAGAAAGAAATAACTCTAAGAGCTCCAATACTCAATTTAAAAAGCATAGATGACCCAATAGAAAGGAAAGATACTTTGAAAAACAGTCTTTTCAACAAATGCCATTGGCAAAATTGGACAGACGCATAGAGAAGAATGAAACTGGACCACTTTCTTACACCATACACAAAAATAAATTCAAAATGGATGAAACACCTAAATATGAAACAGGAATCCATCAAAATCTTAAAGGAGAACACACACAGCAACCTCTTTGACCTTGGCCACAGCAACCTCTTGCTAGACAAGTCTCCAGAGGCAAGAAAAAAAAAGCGAATGAACCATCAGGACTTCATCAGGACAAAAAGCTTCTGCACAGCAAAGAAAACCATCAGCAAAACTAAAAGGCAGGCTGTGAAATGGGAGAAGACATTCACAAAGACATACCAGATAAAGGGCTAGTATCCAAAATCTATAAAGAACTTACCAAACTCAACATCCAATAAAAGAGAAAATCCAGTCAAGAAATGGGAAGAAGATATGAACAAATATTTTTCCAAATAAGACATACAAATGGCTAACAGACACATGAAAAATGCTCAATACCACTTGACATCAGGGAAATATGAATTAAAACCATGATGAGATACCAGTCAGAATGGCTAAAACTAACACCAGTCAGAATGGCTAAAACTAACAACTCAGGAAACAGATGTTGAGGACGATGTGGAGAAAGGGGAACCCTCTTACAGTGTTGGTGGGAACGGCTGGTGCAACCACTCTGGAAAACAGTATGGAGGTTCCTCAAGAAGTTGAAAATAGAGCTACCCTATGACCCAGCAATTACACTATAGGTATTTTTTCAAAGGATATGAAATAGTTATTGAAGGGCCCCTGCACCCCAATATTTATAACAGCAATGTTCACAATAACCAAACTATGGAAAGAGCCCAAATGTCCATTGACAGATGAATGGATATAGAAGATGTGGTGTGTTTGTGTGTGTGTGTGTTTATACTTATATATAAAATGGAATGTATAATGTGTGTGTATATATACACACACACATATATATACATACATAATGGAATATTATTGAGCCTTCAAAAATAATGAAATCTTGCTATTTGCAAGGGCATGGTGGAACTAGAGGGTATTATACTAAGTGAAATAAGTCAGTCAGAGACAAACAAATACCAAATGATTTCACTCATATGTGGAATTTAAGAAAGAAAAAGATGAACATATGGGAAGAGAAGGTAAAATAAAATAAGATAAAAACAGAGAAGGACACAAACCATTAGAGATGCTGAACTCTAGAAAACTGAGGTTTACTGGAAGGGTGGTGGGTGGGAGAATAGGTTAACTGCGTGATGGGCATTAAGGAGAGCACATGATGGAATGAGCACTGGGTGTTATACGCAAATGATGAATCACTAAATTTTACCCCTGAAAATAATAATACACTATGTATTAACTAAATTGAATTTTAATTTAAAAAAAAACAAAAAATATAAAATAAAATAAATAATCAATTTCAGGGAAAAAAATCATCCCATTATGCCAAGAAACAAATGAATGGATTTTTAACATTAGTGGAAAAAAGACAATATAACTGCAATGATGTGTACTCATTTTACCAGGTACAAGTCCATGCCATCCGATTGGCAAATTTTAAGTCTGAAAAAACACAAAGTTTTAATAGGATTTTGAAACACAGGCTCTACTCTGCATTGCTATTAGAAGTGCCAATTGGTGCCAGCACTTTGGAAAACATGGCACCATTATCTCCTGAAGTTTCACATTCATATATCTGAGGCCCAGCAATTTCACTTTTAGGAATATCCCAAAAGAAACTCTTGCACAAGAACAACAAGAGTCAATAAGAGAATATTGATAATAACACTGTTCATGTTGGCAAAAAACCTGCAGACAACAAAAGTGTGCACCGAAAGAGGGTGAGTGAATAAACTATTCTTAAAATGGGATACTATAGAACGGTCACAATTAATGAAATATAACAATATGCAACAACATGGAGGAATCTGGGAAAAATAAAAGTGGGTTAAAAAATAAATGAATCCCAAAAGATCAAAAGATTTCATACCACATACCATTTTCATAAATTAACAGGTAAAATAGATATGCTTACTTTCTTAACGAGTGTGTATAGATGCAATCAGACTAGACAAAAATGGAAGCAAAGTGATGATGAAAATGACACCCATGGTGATGTTTGTATCAGATGGGGGGAGGTAGGATGAACTAGAGGGTTACATGTAAATTACATCAAGAACTCTGCTTCTATTTGAATGATGGGCTTAAGGATGCTGACTACGTAAATAAAAGGGGGCCATGTAGTGACCAAACAAAGAGAGGGTATCATGACTATAGAATATATGATTACCCAATTCCGTGCACCTCATTCCAAAGAAGAACAAGAAATCAACGTTATGGTCCTTGTAGGGGTGGAAGAGACTAAATCTCTCAACAAAGAAATGGAGTAGCCATTCCAAACTGAGGGCAATGTGGGCTGCTAAGGATGGCTCTTCCAGATTCTCTGAAGTAATATGACCAGACAGCCTTTTGTTCAGCTATGCGAATGCACATATTTACATACATTGTCTCATTCAATCCTTGTTATTAGATATATTTACCATTGGACAGAGAAGAAAACTGATGTTCAAAGAGTTTATCGTGTCTAAGGATCCAGCCCAATGTAGCAGAGTTGGCATCAGAGGGACAGACAGGCAGAGCAGGGGTCTTATAAAAAGATCGCTGAAAACAAACAAACAAACAAAAAGACAAAGACAAAAAGACAGAGTCCCAGGTGGAGACAGAAGGCATTTTCAGCTGAGACTGTGGCTCAAACTTGATAAAGGAGATACTAACAGAATTATGGGCAAGGTCAAGGAAACCAACAGGAGATGTGCCAGGGCCAGTCTCGGCAGGTCCAGGTGTCCCCGAAGGAGGGACGGTGTCGGCGAGAGGAATGAGAGAGCCACACATGGAGTTCTGGTCAGTAGTCAGGCATCTCCATCTTTATTCTGATTTTAGAGCTTCTTATATAGGCAGTTAACTTGGGGTAGGGGGTTACATTCGTGCAAAGGACATTAAAGGACTCAAGCACTCATCAAATAATTTCTCTTTGTTCAGCACATATTATTCTAGTTAAGCTATAATGGGTACAGACTGGTGCCTGGATTGGGGGACAGGGTCTTGCTTCTTGAGTAATCATGTCCCTCAGAAAGCCATGGGAGGCAGCACAAATATGTGCCTTTTGGTAACTTACTCTGGGGTCTGCAGGAAAAGAGGATTTAGGTTAATGGAAAACGAGAAGCTTTAGGGATAAACTAGATAGTAAAGAACTATAGGAAAGCAAGAGATAGGTTAATGGAAAATGAGAAGCTTTCTGAAGAAACTAAGTATATAGGAGAGAAGTAGGAACAAGAAGTCATTACCTTTGCAGGAGGCAGGGTGTGTTTTAATGGCTCGGCTTGTGAAAGCCTTGGACACACGTCAGCCCAGAGAGGAAACCGTCTGTTGCGGTACACATCCAAAGTTCTCCATTGTCCTAGGTACAGAATACTTCATCTCCTTGAAGTTGCTCGGGCCCATAAGCCTGAGAGATGTTTGCAGCAGATTAGCAAAGGGCTCTTTATTTGAGAGAGATAAGGGGATCAGAGGAAAGGGCAAGAGACATCAGACCCTGCTTATCTATGGGGCTATCCTGCCCTCAGCAGGATTAGGTCTGCATTAGTTCAAACCTTAACCTAGTGGGGCCATGCCCTCTACCAGGCCTCATGGCTCCCAACAGGGATGTTAAGTTTCTCTGGCCTAGCAAGCTCTCCCCCTGGGAGGGGGGAGAGGAGGAAACTCTGACAAGAGTAGGAGCCTTGGAAGGGTGGGACCATCTGACTGGCATTGTAGTCAAAGAGAGACAGCTCCCACGCAGGCACAGACCTCTCCCGCAGCATCTCCTATTAGCTGAACATAACATGAAGCAAGGTCCAGAGATCTGGATCCAGCAGTATATAGATGTCAGTCCCCTTGGGGCCCTGGTCTTGAGAGATCTCAGGAAGAGGGGAGAGCAAATGGAGAGGAACAGCACAAGCACCTTTACAAAGCGGCCATATAGACCATATTTTGAGATTCCTTTTTTGATGACTATGACAAACACATAATGTTTGTCCAGAAGTCAGTCATTGGTGGATCAAGCTTGTTCCCTTTCTTTCTCCCAGGCACACACAAAGAGCATGGTCTATTACTTGAAAATACATACTCAGTTCATAACACATATTTAAGCAATATTTTCCCTTTTACTTTTAATCCTGATCCTAAAGATCTCTACCCCTTCTTAAGTTCTCCTATTATCCTATTACTAGACAACTATATGATGATTTACAGCATTGCACTAAAAAAGGGAAGACTAACCTGTGACAAAACATCATTGGTGTATTTTAATTTAGGCATTTATTTTATGCTTTGGGGGGGGAGTAATTGATATGAAATTGGAAAATACTTTGCAGCTTTTGTAGCCATTTGGTTGAATAATGATCATTTATATGAAAAGGCGTCATATTTTTCCATTTTTGGGTGCAGTCCTGCTTTGTCATTTCTTTCTTTTCCATCTCTTGATGACATCTCCAGTGGATCCTTAGTTTCTGGTCACTTCAGGTTATAGTTGTCTTCCTTTTGTGATTATGCCACTTTTCAGATACAAAAAGGTGCATTCATCTAAATCAAAACTTTCTTTGCACATTCAGTTCAGCCTGGTAGAGGGCAGAGGCAGTGGAATATTCTGAGCAAGGAGATGGGAGCAGTCTGCCTGACATGAGGGCAGTAATGAAATGAATTGAAGGACTATCACCGTCCGTAGGCAAATTTAAACAATCTCAGCAAAATAGTCCTCCCCCACAAAAAATCTTTTATATAATCCAACTTGTAAACAATTTCCAAGGTTACTGTTGAATTTTAAGAATATCATCTAAGTTTCAAATGAGCACATTTATCTTACTTTCCCTTTAATAAATGTGGTATTCTACACCGAGGCTAATTTTGGGAACTTCCAGTAATGGAGTTGACCCTAAACACACACCATTAGCCACACATTAATTTCAAGAGTAAGTTAGCAAAATCTCTGAATCATTCGAACTTGATAAGGCACAGTTCATGTTACCAGCCTCTACATACTCTTGGATGTACACAGGATGTAACAAACTGTAAAATGGTGAGCAAGCAGTGATACTGTATACAGTTTATCCTTTCTGAGTTATTTTTTTCTGATGTGAAGTTTTAGATGAAGCTAATCAGCCACAAATTTGCAAAACAACCGGAATCAAACTTGAACAATGTACAATGAATGATAAACTGGGCTTTAAAACTGCTCATTGTAGAGAATGTCATTGACTATGCATAAATAAAATGTAAGGAAATAGACTTTATATAGTGAAAAAAAAAAATTTAAGGAATACTATGAGAAATGACAGAAAACAACGACTTGTAATGCCAGAGACAATAAAAAGACGGTATTTGAATGTTTTGATCATTTTCACCAAGAGCCACACTTTTTAAAATAAGTGAATCAAGTAAAGCTATTTAGCCATTTACTTTGACTTTTGCAGAAGAAATAAATTTCAAAATTTCTTCCAAATATAACAGAAGTCTGTGTTAAATTTTCTGTTGAAGATATTTTAGTGGAGATACTTCAACTGTACAGCTATTTCATTGCCTCTAGAATCGACTCAAGAAATAAAGATCTAAATAGTGTTGCAATTTCTGGAATTTATTATGAAATGATATTTTTATGAATTTCTGCCAAACTTAACCTTATGTTTAAGACTTTGGTTAACTATATTTAGATCTGTTGCCACATGTGAAAGAAACATTTCACAATTAAAATGAATAAAATTTTTCATCAATCAGATATGAGCATATCAATGCAAAGAACAAATTTAACAGTCACTGGAATATTTGGAGAAAACTGAGATTATATTATTCATGGTCGTGGTAGATTAATATGTTGGTATAGGTTTTTTCTTTTAAAAGTATAACAGTGCAATTTAAAAGTATCAATCCATTACATTTTCCTCTTTTTACCTTAACACTTATGTTATTTTTTAAATATTAACTTTATTTAATATTATTTAATTAAATTAATTAAATTAAATATTATTAAATATTTATTATTAATTTATTATTAATTTATTATTAAATTTATTATTTCTTATAATTATATAATTTATTATTAAATTATTGTTATTATTAAATTGATATATAATTCATTATTAATTTATTATTAAAATATTCAATATTTAATTTAAATATTTAAATATTTAATAAATTTAATAAATTGATATTTAACTTTATTTTCATTTTAAATTTCTTTTAATCTTTTACTGACATGAGTGTGTGTGTATACACACACACACACACACACACACACATATATATGAAGTTCAATTAAAGAAAATTTCCACCATCTGTATTTCTTTTCTTGCCATAATAATTTTTTCAAGATGATCACTGAAAGTAATCTTTTCATATAAAGGATGGTTTTAAAAAATATGATCTGGCCCAAGTGTTAGTATGCCAGTTACATCACAGACAAGAGTGTGTCTTTCCTCTCAAGAATTATTCCTCCTTGCTGTTTCTTCTTCCATCCTTTTATTTCTAGTTCCTCCAAGGGATGAGAAAGAGGGTTAAAGAAAAGGGCCAAACATCACTGTCTGGATACCTGTACTGCAGTTGGAGTCCCTGCTTGATGTTTGATGTCCTCTGGAAAACAATGGTGTTTTCTGGGCTCCAGCACTTGGTTTCCTCGAGGAGACCCTCTGGGAGCTCTACTCTGGAAAATTCCCTGATGTGGCTGATGTGATTTTACCACTATCCCATCTTGGCTTGTATTTGGAAATACATCCTACAGACTTGCAGAGTGGCATCTCCTTATGCTGGCAGACCACTCTTGGGGAAGAAACCAGCTGTGTTTTATTGTGTCCATCAAACCCAAGGAAAACCCACCAATTCTTGCCATTCCAATCAGCAGGAACAAGGGCTGCTAAAAGTTACCCACTCCTCTCCTACTTAACAGAATTCTCCAAAGCATCAGGTATGTGTCTTGCTGTTCATGCATACCCCAACCCAAGGATGTGCCCTAAATTCCACACACAGCATGTTTCCACATGGCTGTCCCAATGGGCAGAGGTGATTTCCTATGGCATGAGTTTCTATGTGGAGTGCAATCCTCGTCTCCCATTCTTGCTTGCAATTCCAGTCTTGCTCAGTGTTTTATTGTTGCTTCTGTTGTTGGTTTTAGCTTTGAGACCTTAGCACTCAGAAGTGCAGAGAAGTCCCTTCCACAGGGACAATAATGGCAGTCTGGACTCAAGCAGACTTGCAGATTTTTCTAGGTAGGAATGGAGAAATCCTACTTGCATTATTTCTATTTTGTCTATGAAATAAAAGATGAGACTATGAGAGGTACAAGAGAAGATAGAAAGGGAAAAATAAAATAAGACAAAAACAGAGAGGGAGGCAAACCATAAAAGACTCTTAACTACAGGGAACAAACTGAGGGTTGCTGGAGGGGAAGTGGGTGGGGGGGTGGGATAACTGGGTGATGGGCATTAAGGAGGGCATGTGGTATAATGAGCACCGGGTGTTGTATGCAACTGATGAATCACTAAACTACGTCTGAAACTAATAATACAGTATGTGTTAACTAAGTTGAATTTAAATAAACATTTCTAAAAAAATAAAAAATTTAAAAAAATAAAATGTGTAATACATTTACACATAAAATGTGTAAAAATGGAAGAGCAAGCTAATATGGGAGAACACATCTAATTATATAAATTATTGAGCATTTACTATATACAAAATACTACCCATCAGGGAGGGAGCACACAGGCTGAAGGATGACAAAGATAAACCAACATTGTCTGTGTAGATGGGTTGATCATTCATGTAACCATATATGGAATTCCTGAGATTTTTCAATCAAATTATCTCCAGACACTTCATTTTTGAAATTAGAAAGATAGAACACACTGAGGACAATAAAATTAAGTTTTAGTGCTCACTTTCAATAACATAATGTTCTTTATCCTTCAATAATAATATGGGTTCTTAGATACCTCTCTCTCTCTCTCTCTCTCTCTCTATATATATATATATGTGTGTGTGTGTGTCTTTATATATTTGCATAAGTTTATGTTATACATTTATTTATTCCTATGTGCATATTTATATATGGTTCTCCTACACTATATTTAAAAATTAAAGTTCCAGGGGCACCTGGTTGGCTCAGTGGGTTAAGGCAGCAACTCTTGATTTCCACTCAGGTCATGATCTCAGGGTCGGAGTTTGAGCCTATCAGGCTCTGAGCTGGGCGTGGAGCCTGCCTGAGATTCTCTCTTTCTCCCTCTGCCCCTCCCAACTCTCCACCTCACTCATGCACACGTGCACATGCTCTCTGTTTCTCTCTAAAAAAACTTAAAAATAAATAAAAAATTAAAATTAAAGACTCCAATATGTTTTAAGGAACATATCACATAGCTTAAAAACAGAAGTTAAATGGATCTCAGGTAGATAATTGGAAGAAAAGGCTCTAGTTTTTCAAGTCCAAAGGATAATTTTCACATAGACCTTCCATTCTGCTACCTCAGAGGTATTTACAGGACATATCATGATCTCTTCCTAAACGAAGCCCTTCGCCTCCGTTATTTTTAGTTCCCTAATTCTCCTTTCAGTTGCTCAGTCCACAGCTTGACACATCTTTGGAAATGATCCCTTGGTGGGCTTAGTATATTCTGTAAAGGAGCAAAAAAGGCCTTTGCTTTCTTGTTTCATGTGTGAGATTCCCACAACTCAACTCCGAACAAAGAAAAACCACTTTGCGTGCTTTCAACGCACATGATAGTCAGCTTGTCCTCATTTGCTTTTCATTTACCATCAGCATGGCATGTTTTTGAAAGGAGAACTATCTTATTTTCACACACTAGGAAGGATACACAGAACTTTGATGTTGCTTTCTTAAGTGACAAACGTGACTGTTATAGAAAGGCTATTTGTTCTTGGTTGACTTCCTTTGGTTTACGGGGAAAATTTTCCTCTGTGAGTCATCTAAAATGCCCCACACATTACTTTAGTTTGACATCTCATGTAAAAGACTGTAATTCCCATTTTCACAGAGGAATAATTTGTAGAACAGTTTCCTAAGGGTAGGTCAGCAGTTTGCTTGTAAACCTCCTACTGACAGGTATGCTTTCTTTTACAGTGGGCAGGGACATCATCACAATTGCTTGTGGTTTCTCTTTCTAAAATTGTCTGTTACATGTGTCCCCAAACAGGAATAAATAGAAATGAGAGAACCGATCTTCCTTTAAGGAAGGAAGGCAACCAGAGCTATTCAGTTGAAAGGAATGATATAATGTATGGCAGAATGAAGAAGTGGTGTCAGGGGGAAAGCATAATGCCTTCCTGGAGGCATTTAGGAGGAAAATGGCACCATGATCTTCCACCAAATGGCCTTGCTTTGAAGCAAGGGGCTAGTCAGTGGGCAATTTGAAAGGGAAATGCCAGAGAAGAATTGTGTCAGCCTGGCTGGTCTGGATCAACTACCACCCCAACATCCATGTCTCCATGTGATTCCCAGAACCTACCTTCAGGGATTGAGCTCTGGTCCTGGATAGTATAGTAAAAAAAACTCAAAGATGAAAATCTACTTCTAATGTTTTAGATCTTGATTTGAGAGGTGGCTGGAGAGCTGTATATATTTGTCAAAACTCATTAAATTTTACCCTTGAAAGGAGTGCATTCTTATTTGTGTATTAGAAATGCAATAAAGGTAATGTCAAACCTATTAACTATAAAAATAACAGATTTCATGGAACATTTTTGTAATACAGTGCTATTTTATGACTTTTTATGAAGATATTATTTCACCTTTAGAGTGGAAAAGAGTTGCTTGAAAAAGTATGCCTGAAAAATGCACCATATTCCTGATATAATCTAGAATGATAAAATTATCTCTTCTGGTAATTAAAAAGGTTTAATATTAAGAACTTTTTAAAAAGCAAAACTAAAGTTTGACTCTAGTTTTGGTATCACCATTGAAGTTACTTTCTGACTTTTTCTTTCCCCATTCATAAAATGGGAATCTTATCTGTTTTACTAAGATCACAAGGTGGTTGTGAATATAACAAAAAATAATGTGTTATGAAACAACTTTATTAAGTGACTTATAAATGTTGAAGTTTAAGTTTGTAACCCAGTTAATGCTCTACTTAGTCTCAAAGTCCTTCCTTATTGTAGGCTGGATCTTATCCACATTGTAGCTTCCAACAGCTATCGTAACACGGTGAGCATTCACGAGGTGCTTAATAAATATTTGTTGATTGAATAAATTAGTGTGAGTATCAGCTATTACCAGAGGTTATAGCAGGCCCAAAAGGAAATACACATATTCATCAAATAAAGATCCAATGTGAAAAAAATAACACATATTCATATAATTAATAGGGTAATTAGTCCTCCGAAGGAATGTCACTTAAACAACAACAAAAATTCATTAGCATGGAAAGGAACTGGATCTCCTTGGTTCTTTGGTAGGAACATAATCTTTAGAGGAAAAATGTAATAATATAAGAGGAAAGAGGATTGAGTTACCCAAAATGAAAATCGATTATAAAGACCAGAATGACCATTCACTTGTTCAATACTAGAGATAAATCTCTCTCTCTCTCTTTCTCCATACATACACATACACTTATTTTCTCTGTATCTCTGAATCTGTATATTTTCTTTGTATCTTTGAATAATAATGAGAAACATGGACAGGAAAAAGCACTTAATTGAGGAAGTATTAGTAAACTATTGATTTAAAACCTTTTTGATTCGCCAGGGTCTTCAAATCTCATATAAATATTGTCAATAGGTTTTTTTTTACAAAAAGAACCTCAAGAAAAAAAATTATCTTTCATTTCCATTAAAAAACAAAGCATCTGGGTGCCTGGGTGGCTCAGTTGGTTAAGCATCTGCCTTCGGCTCATGTCATGATCCCGGGGTTCTGGGATTGAGTCCCACATCAGGCTCTCTGCTCAGTGGGGAGCCTGCTTCTTCTTCCACCTACCACTCCCCTGCTTGTGCTCTCTTTCTTTCTCTATCAAATAAATAAAGAAAATCTTTTTTAAAAAAGCATCTTTTTCTTTTTCTGGGAAAGAAGGAAGTCCTTCTGGGACAGAAGGAACATTTCTCTTATACCTAATGTGTCCAAATGTTGGGATCCCTTGCTAAGGAAGAGCTGAGGGCTTTCTGGATGTAGGTGAAGTAATCCCTGTTCTCCTGTGAGGACATTAGATTCAGAGAATGGCTTCCTTGAAGCCACCAGATAGGTTTCTACCAAGGAACTTATGAGGGTTTAGAAACCACAGAAGAGTGTTCTGGCAAACAGTAACAAATTCCAGGAGTCCATAAACTCCTTTATTTAGTGTATTTCCTAAACTTGAAAAAGTGTTATAATCACTCTAAATATTGCTATACCCAGAGCAGTCACTCATTATGTCCTACATTTGGTGCAGCCAATTAGTAAACCTAACCCATTATGCCCAGTGGGGACTCCAGGGCTAAAATTATTTCTTAAAGCATGGGATGAGGTTTCTATATCTTTTCAATCTTTGTAAAGCTGATTCATTTTTCTCACTAAAGATCAATTTACCTGGTTGCCCTATTAATTTGGAGGAACCCTTAGATATATATCTGCCTTTAAAAGTACATAAAACTGTGTTTTATGATAGGTTGCATTATATCAATAAAAAAATGTTCTGGGGCACCTGGGTGGCTCAGTTAGTTAAGCGGCTGCCTTCGGCTAGGGTCGTGATCCCAGGGTCCTGGGATAGAGCCCCGCATTGGGCTCCCTGCTCTGCGGAGAGCCTGCTTCTCCCTCCCCTCTGCCTGCCTATCTGCTTACTTGTGCTCTCTCTCTCTCTGTCAAACAAATAAACAAACAAACAAAAAAATCTTAAAAAAAAAAATTCCCAAAACCAGTGGGAACATTTATCCATTTCCTCTGATTTTTTTTTCTACATAAACTGAGGAATGCCCTTATTACCAAGAAGATCTAGCAGCAATTGTCCATGGTTAGCTGTGATATGAGCAAAACTTTTATGTGGAGTACAAATCTTTGCATGCTGGTCTTCTAACAATTGACTGCAGGGTGAAAAGTTTTATCACTGTTATCTCAACAGACTACCATCTGTGCTGGAAGTTTTTTTTATATTGGTCAGCAGGTTGTGCTCCCGAGACAACCTATTTATGTCAGCACAAATGTTAGGAATATCTCAGACAGCTATTGAAAATCTGAAACTGTATACAAGATGAGGCTATGTCATTTGGTCTATAACCCACCTGCCTCATAGAAATTATCTTCCTTTATCTTCTTGTCCTTTAGTCATAGAAGGCAGTTTTGAGGCTCTGGTATCATTTCTTTGTCAGAAAAGAAACTAAATCTGGGATTTAACAGCTTGTTCTCTGAAGCAAACCTGCATTGTAAATTAGGGAATGAAAGTGGTTTACAAATATGCTAGAGCTGACACAGGCCTTTTGGGTCCCCATCAAGGACATTGGGCTTAAACATAAAAGCCTGAATTGAATGAATTCTCTAGACTTCTATTCCCAAGTATCCTGCTATTCATGGAGATTAACTCAGGTATTTTGTAAAAACATTCTAGCATGATCACTCAGAGGACATATTAAAATGTCAAGTGTGGTGATTTACAAGCACTTTTCACTTGAAGTCTCCTTTTCATCCCCCTCCTCCAACAAGAGACAAATGGCAGAAAAAAATGCGTATTGGGCATGTGGTTATCTCTTGGGAGTAAATTTAGTTTGGTTAAATGTTCACGAAGCTGAAAGTGTCACAAAATTAAATGCGTTTACAAATTAGGTTGGAAATCTTTCAAGGATAGAGTTTGGGCAAAGGCTTCTCACACCTCCTGATTTGAATAAATTGGGAAAATCTACATGGGCTCACAAATGTCATATAAGAACAGTATATTATACTCTTCTTTTCTGTGGAGTCCATATTTCTTTACAGTGGACTATGTGAATTTCAGAGTGGACAACACAACCTTCTACCTTGAGTGGCCGAGAATAATACTCTCACTCAAATTTCCATCTGAAGACTTTAACTGCTTAAAAGGTAATATCTCATTAATTTCCTTTGAAGGGGAAACCATTTAAAGGAATTTGAGGGATGTCTATTGTGATAATTTTGGAGGGGGAGAGATGAGGAATCAGCATTGTGTTGACTGTTCCTTGAGACTCTTATTGTCTCCACAGTCCCTTCTAGTTGATTCTTCTTGTGCTGGATATTCTGATAGTAACCCCAGCCTCATCTTCAGCCTCACAGAAATGCCTGTACACTCTCTCATCCGGTCACTGACCACTAGGCTGTACAGTCTAGCGGCACAGAAACATCATGACATATAAGGTGACTTATTTTCTTATGTCCACTGTTTGCCAGGTGCCAGAAAGTAGGTATTTCACCTAACCACTTTGATATTCAGTCTTCTCATTCATTCCTTTGTTCCTTTATCAAACACATAGTCATTGAGTGTCTACTCCAGGCCAGGTACAATGTTAGGTAGTTAAATAAAACAGTTTCTCTAAATAGATTGTAGTTGCTGGCCCCCAAGATGGCCAATTTCTTCCCTCCCCATATGTTCAATCCTTTTTCTTATTGTAAGCAAAAGTTGATTTCCCCTCCTTTTATTTTAGGTAAGGGACTATTTGACCAATCAAATACAATGGACTTGATATGATGCCAGTTTCCAGGACGGCTTTGGGGGACCACAGGTTTCCACTTCCTGTCTCTTGGAACACTTGCTTGTGTGGAATCCTGAGCTCACCGTGCAAGAATTCCAACTATCCTGAAACTGCCCTCTGTGAAGAAGCCCAAAGCTAGCCATGTGGAGAAGAAATGGGTAGAGAAAGAGGGAGGCAGGAAGTTCAGGCTTGGTCAGTCTCTCACAGTTCCAGCCCCAACACCCTATTATATGATGTCTTTTTTTTTTTTTTTTTTTAGATTTTATTTATTTGTCAGAGAGAGAGGAGAGCGAGCGAGCACAGGCAGACAGAATGGCAGGCAGAGGCAGAGGGAGAAGCAGGCTCCCCGCCAAGCAAGGAGCCCGATGTGGGACTCGATCCCAGGACTCTGGGATCATGACTTGAGCCGAAGGCAGCCGCTTAACCAACTGAGCCACCCAGGCGTCCCTATTATATGATGTCTTTAAAATGAGTCCAGTCTCACTTGACATTTAACTTTAATTATGAAAAGGACCTAGGTGTCAGTTTCCCAGTACAGCCCATCAGTTCTCCAAACTACAGAGAATAAGAACAAATAGGTCTTCAAAGCAACTAAGCTTTAGGATGGTATTTACCTAACAATAGATATGGAATACATACTCACTGCCATCCCGGAGCCTAAAGTTTTATGCAAACAGAAGAAGACTGAGCAAATGATCACAAAATGAGTATAAAGTTACCCTGCAATTAATGTCATTGAGGGAAGGTATATGGGGCTATATATATAAGAGGGAAGCAGAACCACATTTGGGGTCAGGGAAAACTTCCATAGGCAGTGATGTTGGGTTGCAATCCAAAAAAGGTACTATGTAACTGAGCAAGGAGAAGAGGATCTTATTTGTATGAGGATAGTGTTGTATGCAAAGGGAGTGCTGTGTGCAATGGCCCTGACTCAGGGAAGACCATGATGTATTCACTGGGCTGGAAGATGGCCAATGTAGCTAGCTAGCAATGAGTGCCAGATGATAAAGTTAGCAGGAAAGGGTAGACCAATCATGCCCCACCTTCCACAGAGTTAGGAATGTTTCTGAAGCATCTGACTGATTTTAATGGGAAAGTAATAAAATCAGTTTGGTCATTCATTGAAAAGTATACTTCCCCAGAAGGATTGCTGCTTGCCTCAAGTGTTATAACATATGGAAACACTTTATAAAACCAAAAGCATTATTAAAATGGAAAACATTGTAATTAATTATTACAAAAAATAATGATGACAGAAAAATTTTAGTGAGTTCACAAAGAAAAAGCCAATCCAGAGGGTCTTGATCAGTACATTTTCAAGAAATATTCACAGTGAAGGAAAAACCTAGTATTAACCTAATGGAGTATGTGGTTAAAATCTATTACAGGAAAAGTAAAGCAAAACTACAAGTAAAACAGTTTAATAATATTTTCTATTTGGTATGGTATGATCAAGGAATTAGAAGTCAGAAATTGTGGTTTATCATGTCAACAATTACCCGTGTGACCTTGGGCCAGTCTTTAAACTCTATAGACATCAGTTTCCCATCTGAAATAAAGAGATTATATTAACTGATATTTTTCCAGCTCTATGATTCAAATTATATCTACTGTCTATCAATTTATTACATGTCTAAGAATTTGTGAACATATAAAGAGAAAACTCTTGTATTACATATTTTAGAATTTCTTACAAATCTTAAGTCAAAATTGTATATTTATGACAGTCTTTGCAATAGTTTATCACTCATAAACTGTTTCCTTCAAAGACTAACTGTCCTTAGCAAAGTTACCAAGTACTTTGTTCTTTATTTTTTAAAGAAACACATAAGAACAATTGATCACTCTGAGTCTTATTAGAATAAAATATTAATGCAGTTTATAAAAGGTTGGTTATTTCTGCTGAAACTAACTCATTGTCACATTCTGGGGTTAATTAAAAAAACTTTAAAATAATCTATTGTTTTATATCTACTATTTGCAAGTCTCATACAAACTCTTTACAGATCTTTTTGTGAAGGGAGATGAGAATTAACAAGCTACATTATGTAGCTTAAAATTTTGTGCCTTTATAATATCCCCAGTTTAGGTGAAATTTCTGGCTCACAGAACTCCACCATTAGAATTTACATGAATATGTATGAATAAATAGAAATGAATTTCTGTAGCACCATCTATGTTCAAGTCTGCTAGCTAGATGAAAGTGGGATACATATGAATAATACTTGGTCTTTGTCTCAAGTAATTTGTAGTTCACTTAAAAAGCAAATACCCACACAAATAAGTATACAGTAAATTTGATGGTATTATACCATGAAAAGAATGAAGTGGATTTCCCAGCAAGATAGCATATTAATGACAGACTTCCAAAGACTATTTCCCACGTATCACTTCTGAGTAATATCTTTAGGCTAAAAGAGCAGAGATGAAATTAAAGGAAGTTATCAAAGGGGAAAAAACAATATATCAAGGTGGTTTTTAAAAATATGTTTTGTGTTCATACACAAGTAGGTTAGTTTTCCCACTTAATATCCCTGATAATAATAGCAGGTCATGTAAATAGTCTTTGTCTGACTCCACATCTGTAAAATGTGAATGATGGATATCTTCCTCACTGCGTTTTTGGGAGGTAGTTTTATTAAGAAAATAGCTACATCACAGATATCACAATGCCTGGAACATAGTAAGTACTACATAGATCTTACCTACCAGGATGCTAATATTGGTAAAATTTCTAACTGATGAGAATTAACAGATGCTGGTGTCTGCAAGCCAGTTGCAACAGTACACATACATGGTCACTGTTTTCATATCTCAGGCAATACATAAAGAAGCATGTTGTACAAGCAAGCCCAGGGACGCAAAATACCTCTTGAAATAGAGTCTCACAGGTAAATCATGAAAGAGTGAAGATTGCGTTCCAGATCTCCACTTTACTGATAAGGTAAAATTTTTCTCCCACTAGTTGTAGAACAACTTCTCTGATACTCAGTCTCTTCACAGGAATTCTACTTTTCTCCGATGAAAGCTTTCTCTCAGATATCAGATTGAGAGTACGTACAAAGACCTGCTAATATGTTATAGAGCTACCCTTTCACAGAGATTCCCTTTATAAAGGATCCCAAAATTCTAAACAAAATGAGCAAATCTTTTGTAGGCACCAGTTACTGAGTGAATAATGACTTTTCCATGCTGAGAGGAATGCAGATTTTCCTTCACATACAGAAAATTATGTCTATTTATCTATGACTAAAGTCAAACTTCCTTTGAGACATTTGTTTACAATATCTGAAAAGTTAACTGTCAATAGGGTATAAAGTATGGAGACTATAGAAGCTAACTGATGTATAATTAACGTATAAAAGTTATATATATATAAAAAGTTATATACGTATAAATAACGTATAAAAGTTATATATATATAAAAAGTTATATACGTATAAATAACGTATAAAAGTGTCTAGTTAATAAATATTCATTGATCATGCTCTTGTCATTGTGTGAATTCTTAGTTGAAGGGACATAATTATGCAAATAGCACAGGTTCCCAGGTTCTAAAACCAGTCTAAAACTAGAAATTCATGAACCTTCTGACATTTTGATTTATTGCACATATTTTATATCACTGTTTAGGTGAAATCCAAAAAGCTATACAACAAGGTGCTGTATTTCATATCTCTCTGCTTTTTTTTTTTTAAGATCTTATTTATTTATTTGACAGAGAGAGAGAGAGATCACAAATAGGCAGAGAGGCAGGGGGAAGCAGGCTCCCACAAAGCAGAGAGCCCAACGCAGGGCTCGATCCCAGGACCCCGAGATCATGACCCGAGCCGAAGGCAGAGGCTTAACTCACTGAGCCACCCAGGTGCCCCTCTCTCTGCTTTTTAATGTAAGTGGATTCTCAAAAAGCCTAATTCTTTATAAAAATGAGATAGGGGCACTTAGGTGGCTCAGTCGGTTAAGCATCTGCCTTCCACTCAGGTCATGATCCTGGGGTCCTGGGATGAGTCCTGCATCCAGCTTCCTACACAACAGGGAGTCAGCTTCTCCCTCTCCTTATCCTTCTTTCCTTCCCCCACTCATGTTTGCACTCACTCTCTCTCTCTCAAATAAAAAAAAATAATAAAATGTTTTTTAAAAATGAGAACTACACACGTAAATGCCAGAGAGAAGATATAAATGGGTGTCATGCATGCTAAGTCATTGATCTGGTGTAGAACCAATAACTGAGTATGAGTGCACACAGAGCTGCATATAAATGGGCACAAATGATTGTTAACCTAATGGTTGTGACAGTAAAAAAAATCCATTATTTATCTATTCCCTAATAGTTAGCTGGCACTGATGTCAGCTGTTTTGCATACATTTGTTCTCCACTTTACTAACCACCTGGAGAGGCAGATATGACCTAGAAAGGAACTGAGGGTGAGAGAAATTAGTGAACTCCCCGCAAATCACACAGCTAATGGGTTGCATATCTATGACTCAAACCCAGGGTCTGAGTTAGTCTGGGCTGCTGTAACACACGATCAGCTGAGTGGGTTAAATAACAAAAGTGCATTTCTCACAGTTTTGGAAGGTGGTAGGTAGGTCCAAGATCAAGACAATGGCAGATTCAATTCCTGATGAGGATCCTCTTCTGGGTTTGCAGACAATCTCCTTCTCACTAGTTGTCCCAGGACAGGAGAGAGAATGAGAGAAAGAGAGAGCACTTGGTCTCACTTCCTACAAGGATACCGATCTCATTCATGAAGGCTCTATGAGCTAATTACCTTCCAGAGGCCCCACCTCCAAAAACGATCACATTGGGGATTAGGGCTCCAACATATGAATTTGGGGGAAAGGGGACACATTTAGTCCGTAGCATCTAGTTTGAGTAATTCCGTAGTCTGTCTCCTTCTCATTCTGCTATCCCTCCTCATTATTCCCTTCTTTAACTACTTTGGTTATAAAAGAACAATTACATACTTTTTCATTTATAAAATATAAATTTCTTGCATGTTGCATTATCATTTGAAATCTTAATGGTAAGGTTTCACCTTGCTGTATTTTTAAAAGGTCAGGAATGATTTTCTTGTGTCTAGAAACAATGCTAATGTTGACATTAAGAATCTGCCTCACATTTCTGGTTAACGTTCAGTCCTTTGTATCTTATCTGATGAAAGAAAGGCAGGAAAGCCATTGGGTGAGACTTAGCTTTGTTCAAGACTGAGCTAGAGCAGTAATTACATAATGTCTCATCTCAAATAAGACAACAATTTCAAATATATCATGTCAAGGTTTAAAATTTTTTTCTTCTAATGTGGTTTGTTTTGCAATACAATTGACATATAACATTGTATTTGTTTTAGGTATACAATATAATGATTTGATATGTGTATACACTGAGAATAATTGCCACTACAAGTCTAGTTAACACCCATCACCACACATAGTTAATTTTGCGTGTGTGTGTTGAGGATTCTTAAGGTTTACTATCTTAACTACTTAGAAATGGTGTAATATAAAATTGTTAACTTGAGTCATCATGCGATGACTTCCTCATGCCCATTACATCCCCAGGATTTATTTATCTTATAACTGGAATTTTCTACCTTTTGGTGGTTGCTATTTCTGAGACAAGATTGAAAGTGGACTAAATAAATATTGTGTGCTGACAGGTGAGAGCAATTTAGTAATGGTGTCAGGGTAATTATAGGAAAGCAAAGCCTGTTTAGGGTAAGACAATAGTAGTAATCACAAGACTCCAGGAGGGGGCCATCATGACGTTTCATGGCTGCTGCATGAACCATGAGGAACCATATTTCCTGTGAACCTTGCTGTTGGCTCTACCTAAGTCTGTCCTGGAGCCTGATTCTTTGGGTGCTATGTTTTCTTCTTTAATCCAAGCTGATTTTCACTCTTTCAGTCCAGAATAGATATTTATCTTTCAATACTGATTCCGATTGTTGAGGTTATGGATCATTTCTATTTTATTGCCCTATACTTTCTAAAGCATATTCCATATTTTATTTGATTCCTTTAGTATATGTGCTGCCAAAGCGAGCACAGATTCCTTTAAAGATCAGAAAAAATACAGAAAATCCTTGTGAAGGAATAGTTGACCAGCAGTAATGAACGTAACATCAATTTTCAATCAGCACTCCTAAAAAATAACTGTGTTACATTTGTTCACATTAGTTGCCATTTCTTACTTCACATTAGTTGCCATTTCTTACTTCCTCAAGTCTCCCATTTGCATCATTGAGTAATAAATTTACATTTTAGGTAATATTTGTGTAAACAAAATGATTCATATATTTCAATCAAAACAGTTTTCTAGATTGTTTTATTCAAAAAAAATCAAAATGTTGATGGAAAAGAAGAAAGAGTGGAAACTCACAAGGGATGATGCTTTGTTTATTAGTCCAGAGTGGTATGACTCAAGAGCCATTATGGTTATTTTGTCAATAACTCCAATGTGAAAGACTTCTGAATAGCACAGACAATTGTTACTCATGATGGTACCTTGTGTATTTAGTAGCACTTTCCAAATCTCAGGTGGCTGAAGCGACATTTGGGGGAATTCCAAGAAGAGTTATAATCCAAGTCCCATTCTGAAGGTGTTGAAAAAAAATGGACTAAAGCAAATCTGTTTTCTGCATCAATGAGTCATAATTGATTTTAAATTCAATTTGTTCTTTTTAGGTCCAGCTTGCAGCACTGAAATGTGTAAGGTATCTGGTGTGCCCACATGCTGAGCAGAACTGAGGGTTCTGATGGGCAGTTCCTCTTGTTGTGTTTGGTGTCAGCAGGCAAACTGTGCACCATAAACTTCTCAATGCCATCAACACCATCACTGTTTTAATATCAACAAAAACTAAAAGATAGGACCCTGCGTGTTTTCCATTGCAGAGGAAAGCTAAAATTGCCCCCCTTTTTTCTGTTATATGCCCTCACTTTCTTTTCTGTTCTCTATTTTCTCAAATGTTTGATGTGAAAAATAAATTCTGATGGTAGGACTTCCAGGAGCTGAAGAAATGAAACAAATCTTGTTATCAAGATGTCCATCTAATTGGAAATGTGGCAGAAACCTAAAGTCCCAATTCTTTAACTCCAAGATTCAGGACCAGGAAATGTAAACATAACTATTTTTTTGTTACAAGCTTCTGAGATGGACTCAGGCTTATTTTTTTCCCATAATATATTGTACTCCTCTTTGTATTTATATACATACCAATACTGATTTCTTTAATACTAATCCACTTTCTTTTGAAAATTTGTTTCAAGATGCTTATTTATCATTTGGATTCCTGTGTTAAAGCTACTTTCCCCATTTTCATTAGCATGTGCTATATATTCTCTAACAACTAAAGAGCGTATATAGAGGTCCCATTATTCTGATATCTATCAGGTTTACTTTGCATGTTTCAGAAAACACTCCTATTATCAGTTTTCCAGAAAAAAATAATAATGTTTGGTATTCTCATTCTACCTTTTATGTCAATCTACTCCATCTTCATAAGAAGCATATTTGGAGTTTGACTCCATTCTAGAACATTCTAATTCACAGCTGAAAAGCACCTTCAAGTATTTGCTATTTCTATTACTGGTTGTGGTCTGTTTTACATTCTATTTACTTTGTATTCCACCTAAAGGAAGTCCTAATGTGTTATCTGTGTCCTAAGGAATTGGAATTGAGTTCAAGAAATTTTTAAATCAGCTGTTTTGGCAAGAGATATAAATTTTACATAGTAATTTCCCATTCCTCTCATGGATTAACTTAGATTCCTTCAACTATTAATAGCAGAAAGATTACTTGTGCTAAACCAATCTTTATGCTATAGTGCAAGCAACTCACATTTTCCAATGGCACCTTATCTTCCTCCTCTATCTAGTGCTCTCACCAATAGTTTCAAAGAAAGTCAAAATCCTAGAGAAGAAAAACCTTTGAGTTTTTACCAAAGCAATCACCTTCATTTGAAACTGTTCGTTGAGACCCCACCTCTTTTTCTTTGAAGGTAAACTGGAACATGTTCCCTATTTTTTTTTCATATCACTTTAATATTTTATTCCAGTAATGCATGGACATGGCATCAACAATCCTTAGGGTAAAATGATGGTCCCAAAACCCATACTTCTTGATACCCAAGGCAAATACTTCAAATTATTTTACAGGTTTTCCAATACTTCCTCAATATTTTAAATGATAGGATCGTCTTCTAATCCTTGATTCCTAGATCCCAAATATCAGGCCATGATTTGTAACTCAAGACACTGTGGATGAAGTGTCATCCCCTCTCTACGTCATCAACCTTTTCCCCTCCCCCATAGTTCCATCCCATGTTGTTTGAGGACATGCATCAGTAGCTTTCTTCCATCTCCTGGAATTTATTGTTTGCATATAAAATATATAACACTATTATAAAACATGATGTCATTTTATATACATTACTGCATATATTTCTTCTCATATTACAATAATTTCTCTCAAGGAGAAATTAGAATATTGGTCCACCTGACATTGAGAATTATCAAGAAATTGTTTTCAAGACAGTATTCAGTATTTTCTTTTTTTTTTTTAGTACAAGCAAAGTATTTGTTTAATTTTTATAGCCTTTATTTTTTTAAAATTTCTTTTCAGTCTTCCTGCATTCATTGTTTGTGCACCACACCCAGTGCTCCATGCTATATGTGCCCTCCATAATACCCACCACCAGGCTCACCCAACCCTCCACCCTCTCCCCTCCAAAACCCTCAGTTTGTTTCCCAGAGTCCACAGTCTTGCATGGTTTGTCTCCACCTCCAATTTCACCCAACTCCCTTCTCCTCTCCAGCTCCCCATGTCCTCCACGTTATTCCTTATGCTCCACAAATAAGCGAAACCATATGATAATTGACTCTCTCTGCTTCACTTATTTCACTCAGCATAATCTCTTCCAGTCTTGTCCATGTTGATACAAAAGTTGTGTATTCACCCTTTCTGATGAAGGCATAATACTCCGTAGTATATTTGGACCACATCTTCCTTATCCATTCATCCTTTGAAGGGCATCTTGGTTCTTTCCACAGTTTGGCAACTGTGACCATTGCTGCTGTGAACATGTTCCCTATTTTAAAAGAGATTGTCCTGTTTGTTTTTTGGGCTGTCTTCCAGAAGGGCAGTTTGTTCTCCATTGCCTCCTTGGTTAATTTCTTTCTTCTTAGCCTGGCAGGGGATAGTATAATCATCTCCACTGCCTCACCTCCACTTTGTAGAGAACTGGTTTCCTGCACTCCTTGTTTGTTGCTTTCATTTTCCCAATTCCAACATGTCTGACATCCTTGAACATTCCAGGTCCTTGCACAATTACTTGCCTTTACAGAGGTTGTTTTCTCTGAGAAGAATGCTCCTACTGTCCATCCTTCCCCCAGTTTAATCACCTGAATGCCACTTCCTCAAGGATGCTTTATTGTCTCTTTCTGGTAGAATTCATTGTTACTTTTCCCACCTAACTCTCTGTCTGCAAACTGGTTTGAAGCCTAACACATTGTATTGTGATGCAACTGCTTTCCTGGCTTTTTCCTCTTTAGTCTGGGAAGGGCAGTGGGAAAGAGGTACACTGAAGGACCCCATTCTGCACGCCTGCCTGTGTCCACATTGTATTAGACAGGGTTCTCCAGAGAAACAGAACCAGTAGGATGTCCATATATATAGAAGAGAATTATTCCAAGGAATTTGCTTATATGATTGTGGAGGCTAACAAGTCCAAAATCCACAGGGTGGACCAGCAGGTTTGTGGAGACCCACAAAGAGCCAATGTTGCAGGTCCAATTTGGAGGCCTCTTGCTAGGAAGAAGTCAATCTTTTTCTATTTAGGTCTTCCATTGATTTGATGAGGTCTACCTACATTATGGAAGGCAATCTTCTTTATTCGGAACCCACTGATTTAACTGTTAATCTCTTCCAAAAATACCCTCACAGGAAATAGCCAGAATGCTAGACCACAATATCTACAATGGTCCAGCCAAGTTGACACAAAAATTAACCATCGAACAGATTATTTTTTAAAAATTTTATTTATTTATTCAAGAGAGAGAGGGGGAAAAAATGAATGAGGGGAGGAGCAGAGGGAGAGGGACAAGCAGGCTCAATGCTGACCATAGAGCCAGACTTGGGGCTCAATCCCAGGACCCTGAGATCATGACCTGAGCCGAAATCAAGACTTGGATGATAAACCAACTGAGCCACTCAGGTTCCCTCATCACACAGATTATTTATATCTGTTTATGCACACCCCTGGCATCTTTCTGTGTGCCCCAATTCCCTCTTCCTTTAAGGACATCAGATTGGATTAGAATATACCCTAATGGCCTTATTTTGCCTAATGAGCTCTTGAACAGTCCTATATCCTGGTCACAATGATCCTAAGGTGGGTAGAACTATCTGACATACTGAACAATAGCTTCTAAGTGTTCATATCACCCTGTCTTCTGTTTGGGAAACCCATACCCAGAAGCAAGTGCAGCCTCAAGGATAGGGACATGAAATGGTTAAATATTAAAGTCCCTGCCACTTCCAGGGGATTGCAAGATCATTTTCACCTTTCCAGGTTGGAAATAATCTTCCTGCTATAAAAGAGTAAATACTTTGGCATTTCCACAGGATCCAGAGAATGCCCAGACTACGTTGTAAGGCACACAAATTAAGGACACACCAGGTACTAATTAAGGAGGAAATAAAAGGCTGTGTGAAAATAATATCACATAGCATTATAGTGGCACAGAGTCTCATTCCAGAATTTGGGTTGAGTCATTCTTAAGAAGGCACATTAAGAAAGCCTTCTACTTGTCATTCTATGTCACATGCAGATGCTGGTACTAGTGAGACCAGGCAAGATTCTTCACCAGTGGGAGCAACACCATGTAGACTTCATGTTGCCCCTCACAAAATCACATGCACCCATGCACACCCATATACACCTTCAAAAAAGTTTGCCTTTTAAAGTCTTATATCTATGTGGTACACAGATCACCAAAGAGCCATCCAGATGTGGTGAATCTTGAAAGATCACCCCATTAAAGAACATTGCATGTAAGGGGAATTCAAAGTCACACACTTTCATTCCCTCATTTTGCACATGATTAAACTGGGAAGAACATATGAGGTCACCTGAGGCCACACAGCTTTCTTTAATTACCTTTCCTAATGCGACTAAGACACATTATAAAATACAGTAAAGTTCATATTTACCATAAGATCTCCGGACTTTGCATGTAGCTTTCTGGGGGGAAAAAAAGGAAAAGGAGAGAAAACTATGTGTAAAATCAGATATGTTAATGGTGTCCTCTGGAGTCCAGAACCGAAGAGTTTTCTGTTTTGTTTTGTTTTGTTTTGTTTTACAAAATGCCCTAGGTAGATGGGAAGGAGTTTATGACAATGATATGATAATGTAGAGTAGTTAAACCATCAAAACCTTTTCTTTGAGCGGAAAAACAGGTACAGCTCATTTCTCAAGCAATCCAGACCTCTCTGCTGCTATTTATCCATACAAAGTTATTTCATCCTAATTCAAATCAATTGATCCTCCTCAGTCAGGAGCTTTGAGGGGAAGAGAATTTACAAACAGGAACTTGCTTCCTGCGGTTTGGGGGGAAATCAATGGCAGTTAGGAAGCCCACTGCCAGCAAAGAAAGGCACCCATCACAAACACTTGAAGTGTAGGCTGTAACGAGATCCTGGAGGGGTTTAAAGAATGCTCTTCTCTGCTCCTACTGGGAAAAAGATGATCTCTAATAATAATCTTTGTTGTATTTAGCATTTGTTAAGCCTTTTAGTAAATGTCAGGCACTGTGGGAAATTTCAAGCAGCATCTCATTGAGTCTTCACGGAACTCCTATGAAGCAGCCACAGGGAAATTAAAACCCATGTCAAGAGGTTGGCGGTGGGAAACAATGACTCAGAAAAGAAAAGAAAAAGAATAAGCTTGTTACAGCTGAAGCCATGTAACTAGCTGATTTGAGAAAAGGGTTCCATGAACATTATAAAGAAGAAAGAACACTCCGTTCTCTATGAGTCAAAGGATTCACAAGCAATGAGAGTTGCAAGGCATCCTGTTATCTATGACTAGGAAGAGACATTTCATGAAAGTCTGTTATCCATATCAAAGTGGCCATTTTCAGACCTGTCATGAAAAGTCAAACTGTCCTGCCAACCCCCATGCACCTGTTAAAAATGTGTAACATATTAAGCTGATTTTTTTTATCCCTTTTTTATCACCATTTCTGTCTTACAAGGGCTCCTCTTTCTTGTGTGTTATTAAGATCATGTTAGTTTCTGAAGTCTGGTTCATTAGTTTTTATGTCCTCAGTTCTTTGGAAAACATATGATTACATAAATTATTCAACTCGTTTTCATTTTTATACCAATAGCAGCATTCTCTTACAACTTTCCTCATCAGAGGCAGAAACCCTTTTCCCCTCTATCATATTATTTTATGATACAATTACTCTGTATATTAGTATTTACTAAGTTTCTTTCTCTAGATGTTGTCTCATCTTTCAACAAAAGATGTTTCAATGCTTCTAGGAAGTAGGGTTTCAAATGTCTAGGAAGTGTGGTTTAGGAAAGTTTCTTTCTTCCTTTCTTCCTCTCTTTCTCTTCCTTCCTTTCTCTCTCTCTCTCTCTCTCTTCCTTCCTCTCCTCTTTCTTTCTTTCTTTCCCTTTCCCTCCCCTCCCCTCCCCTCTCCTCTCCTCTCCTTTCCTTTTGTCTCTTCTCCTTTCCTTTCATCTTTCCTTCTTTCTCCTCTAGTGGAAATACTTGTATTTAAACCTTTCATACTATCTTTCTTCTTTTTTCGTACATAATCTTTCACTTTCTGATTTGTCCTAGTATGTTTTGACCCCCCATCTGTTAACGGTCAAATACTCAATGATCTTATTTTACTTCCCCTTCACTTAACTTCTACTCCTATTTTTTACTTGCATTCATTCCACTTCTTCAGAACAAATAATGTTTATTTGCCTGTTTCCCATTCCTGTTGCCATTCTTATTTTAGTCATAATTGTACAACTAAATGCATTAAATGTCCACCATCAATCTTTTGCTCAAGTTTCTCTGTTTATCTCTTAGTATAAGATGAAACTTATCATATGGAATGCTCAGGAAAGGTAACTGTGTTTCATATTCCATGAGTTATTGCATATTTAAAACTGCTCTTCTGTGGCCTCCATATTTAAAATATAGCTTGGCAGGGAAGTACATTTTTGCCCCATGATCTCTTTCTTTGTGTTTCTTGAAAATTCTGCTTTATTGTCCCCTTGCTCTACATTCAGTTCTTATGAAGTCAAATGCCAGCTTAATTTTCTGACTTTTGTAGCTTGATTTTTCTTTTTTTGTCTGAAGATTCTGGGATTAAAAAAATAGTCCTTGAAGAATAACAGTTTTGCTAAAAGTCTTAGAGATTATTGCTAAGCCAATTTTCTCAAATGAATTCTTTCAATAACCTATTTCCAAAAAATGTTTTACTGGAGTATAATTTTGGATATTGGTTCTGATGGATTTTTTTATATGCTCGCTTACTTTTCTTCTTCAAGGACTCCAATTTCATGTATGTTGGAATATCTTTTCCTGGCTTCTTTCATAACTACTTCTCTGACTTTTTTTTGTTCCTCTTTTTATCTAATTTTCATTCTCTTGGCTCTTTTCCTATCTTTCCTCAATATGTCTTATTAAATTTTTCTTGGAATCTCTTTCCCTTTGAGCATAGTGTTTCTGAGATAGTTTGTTTTCTTTTATTCTTTTCTCAAAGTTCTTCCCTACAGCCTCATTAAGAACACTCTGAAGCAAAGGGAAATATAAAATGAAGGTAATCAGATTGCAAAGAAATAGAGGGCTTCAAAAATTGCCTTTAAAATATTTTATTATTATGAATTTTGTCTAAAATATGACACAAACACCTTACTAAGACCTCTGCAAGGATGCATAAAGACCCATCAGTGTAAGGCTTCCTGAAGCCTAAGATTTACTAACATCACAGTAATTCCACTTCTGGTAACAAATGGACACCAACAGCATACAAAGTACTTTGCATACATTATCACCCCTGATAATTTTATCCAATATCTACAGAGCAATTCTTTAGGATAAGCAGTGTTTTTACTGCTCATTTGATGATGAGGGAAATAAGACAATAATTGGAAAATTCTAGACTAGAATGTAGTCTTCCATCACTGGAGGTCTGTGTCTTCAGCCACTTGCCTTTGATGCCCCTCTGAATTACACACTGAGTACCCCCACTATATCCAAGTGCATTTCATTCAGTTGTTTCTGCCCAATTTGCTTCTAACTTCATTTCCCTTCTGTCAATCTCTTCTTTAAAATCCTTTTTAAACACATGCATTGCACTACCTCTTTGAAGTCTCTGGTCCTAGTTCAGTTTCCTGCTTACTCATTCTGTTGCAAGTCCTTAAACAAGAAACACACAGGGCTTTCCCTACAGCCCTTGTAGCTATGGTAGATGTCTCTAGCACACTTACCACAGAGCTTTAGAAAATGATGAGAACAGCATTAACACTATGAGCAATTTGGCATCTCTCCCCCTCTTGAACCTCCTGGCTTACTGACCACCCCCTATCTATGAGTATAAAGAATTAAAGAAGAGAGAGGACGGGGCTCAAGGATGACCACTAAGATGTTATCTTGAACTTGTGGGTAAACGGGTAACTGTGGTATCATTTTCTGAGAGGTAGAAGGTTGGTTGTTTGTGGTTTGGGAATCTTTAGTGACAGCAGGCCTCTCTTTAAAATGGAAGCATCAAAAATGGAGCTCAAAGTTAAGACAGGTATCTCGGAAGAATGAACACACAACAAGATTTAATTTCATGCCTATTGGATAAAAAAAAAATTGTTGAATTTTAATGCCTTTAATAATCCTAGCAACTCAACTTTTCTTTAACCTGGGAGAATATGGCAACAGTTTTAATAATGAGACTTTAACCAATATATTTATTTGTAGATACAGACATTTATTTGATCATAGTTTGTTTTGGTTTATTTGTTTGTCTGCCTTTCAAACTAGGACATGAACGCCATAGGGAAATGAATCATGACTTCCTTGTTCACTGATATATCCACAGTACCAATTGTGATGTATTTGCACATATTAGGCACTGGTAAACTCATATTGAATGACAGAATAATACAATAACTTCAGCTATGAAATGCTGTAATGAATATAAAATATTTATCAAAAATGGATTGGATTCTGGATTATTTTAATATTGATATTGGTAAGCACTTTTATTACTGAAATTAACATTTAAATTAAAAAGTTCATCCCCAGCAATGAAGTGATCATTCTTTGCTACATCTCCCTGTCCAATTACTTACCAATGCACCACCAGAGCAGCTGCTGAATTGCTTGGTGTCTACAGTAATTCTGAAAATTCCTGTTTCTTTGCACATGGCTTCAGCTTTCATTTCTTGGGCTGTAGATGTGAAGAACAATAAGATAGCAAATTGTTTTCACTGAATCCTGGTGATGGCAGAATCTTTGGCACACAGATATTAATTAAACCACCTCCAGTCTGCTTGAGGATTTTGCTCCAGAAAGAATGAGTTGCATTGAAAAGACGTCAAAAATCCACAACATCTGCAGCACCATTGCTATGTTTCTATGGGAAACACTTGTCCATAGAGGAAATATAGCCATTCTGGTACATTAATACAATAGCTTATGAAGTCTCCCAGGAAATGTATAGGCTATTGTCAGATGCCATGTTTCCCTTTTCCAGAACTTCTAGAAATATCCGGAATATGCAAATATATATTTTAGTTCTATTTTTTAAATTACAATAAATTCTATAGTTATATTTTTAAAGTTTAGTTATATTTTTTAAATTACAATAAATTCTACAGAAATAACCTCCTATGGCAGGCTGAATAATAGCTTTAACGATTTTCTTGTTCTAATCCCCAGAATCTATGAATAAGTTACTATATGTGTCAAAAGGGACTTTACGGATGTGAGTTAGCTAAGGAAATAATCTTGAGATGGAAAGATTATTCTAGATTATCTGGGTGGGCTCCAAGTGTAATCACTGGATTCTCATGAGAGAGAGGGAAGAAAGTCAAAGGAAGGAGAGGGTGATGTGACAGCGAAAGTAGAAACAGGAGTCACCCAGCCACAGATCAAGGAAAACTGGCAGCTTCCAGTGGTATATGGTAGGGAGTGGTATATAGTGGGAAGAAATAGGGAATGGATTCAGATTCTCCCCCTGGATCCTCCAGAAAGACAAGCCTTGCTGACACCATGTTTGTAGCCTCATGAGAATCTTATCACACTTCTGACCTTCAAAAGACATTGAGTCTAAAACCTAACTAATGTCAGATGTGGGATATGGGAAGGGGGAACAAAGGCATAGAGAAGAAAGAAGAATTGCTAGACACTTCTTATTCTGTGTCATCTTGGTTTGCTGTGCTTGTTGACTAAGCTTCTTCTTAATTTGCTGCTTCCCAGGGGCCTCCTGCTTAGTACGCCTGAAGCAGGAAGAAACTGAGCCACACACGGGTCATGTTTCCACTAGTGGCAACCACTAATCTTGGGGTAGGGATCAGACAGTTCCTCAGTTTTAAAATTAAACTGAATGGTTAATTAGTCTGTATGTCTGAGGAGCAGAATTTGATCATCCTATAAAATAGATTCATAGTCTTCCACTTACCATTTTTTAAATTTTTGCATTAAAATAATGTTTATTGGTCCCTTCTGATTAACAAAGTAATATCACTCCAAAGTTTAGGATGCACAGATCAACACATAGAAGAAAATAGATTTTCTACAGTCCCTGTATCCAGGAATAATTATTGTTATTTTTATAGAAATCAATCTAGTTTTTTTTTAAACTAGTTTCATGTTTTTTGCTTAGAAATTAACAGCAGTTTTCCTACTTAGATATAATAAGCTGAAGAGATTCTCATTCCCACTCTAAGGACAGCAGCGAAAACACACAGAAAGTGAGTTTATGGCTTTCTTTGAACCTATCAGAGATCTGAGGTCCTTCGGGGATGAACTGGCCTGAAATCCAGGTAGACAGAGGTACCCAGGAAAAAGACAGGGAGAAAGCAGTTGTTTACCTACAAGACACATGTAGGAAAAAATCAGCTAGAATAGTTAGGCATTGATGGAGGTCACATGGGGTTTGACAACAGAGTGTACAACCCCTGGCACTGTAGGTCAATTGAGAGTTCTTGTGCCTTATAGGATTTTTCGCCATGGATCCCACAAAAATGTTTTGTGAGGGTCCTGGGAACATATCCTTGTGGAACAGGCCTGGGTGAGAACAGCAGCTGCTACAGAGGAACATTAAATGGGTCCACTTCTCTCCTCATCTACTCTAAGGAACAAAAACCTTAATGCTGGGACAGGGAAGTAGGGAGGAGGCCAAACCCAGTATCACCTTTAGGAGACTGTTGAAGCCCATTGCAGCTGGGGAAGTGAGCAGAAAAAGTTTCTACCCTGGGGAAGGAGTAGGAATACCTTGGCCTGTATAGAACTACAGCTGGGGGAGGCAGCAAGGAGAAAGTCACATCCAAGAGGTCCAGGGACACAACATGTGCTTTAGTCTGAAGCTTAGCGAGAACTAAAAGAACATGATATACCACTCCCCACCATATACCAGCAGAACAGCAAGTGCAGAGTAACAGGTAACAGTGGAATGCTGCTTGGACAACGGCCAGAGCCTTGAGACACATCCAACATACGTAAGGAGACTCTAAGGGTGAAGGTGGGACAGACACTGAATGAAACCTTCTGGCAAACCAGCCCACATCCTAAACATACTTCATCCTAGGGTTGTGAAGACTATAGGTTCTCCAGAAAGGGAAGCAGGCAGAGGAAGGGGCCAGAGTCTGCCATACAGGGCCAACTCCCCTTCACCTGACGAGAAGTTCTCTCACAGAACTTCCAGGAATACAAGAATCTGGCCTCCTAGGCATTGTGAAGATACTTCAATCAAATAGGGCAATACAACCTGTTCTATTTAACAGCCTCTTAAACAACTTACCATCAGAACACAGGGTTTGTAAACTTCCGTTGGTACACTTGCCACAGGTCCCACAAATGTTATGGGTGTACCTGGGTGAAAGGGCACTTGCCTCATGTCCTTCAGCATTTTAGACATGGAGGGGAAAGATCTCCCAGCTTCTAATTTCTTTGTTCTTTTTCTGTGCTTTTCCTACAATACCATGCACTCTCCCATAATTCACTTCAACTATTTTCAACATCAGTAGAGAAGTATTATTGAATTTCAGTAAAGATTCATACAGACTTCGGATATTAGAATCACCCCCAGAAACTTCTATAAAATGCTGATGGCTAGGCACCATGTCCAAAGATTCTAATTTAGTGCATCTTCATGGAGCCTAAGTTTTGATAGACAGACAGGAGGAAAGCACACTAACTCAAAGATCATGGTTTAACCATGTTCAAGACCAATCTTCTACAGGTGTAAGTTAATGTGTTCAGGTATTTAGTAACAAAGTGGAAAGTGGATTGAGAGTTGTCTTGTTGAGTTTATCAATATCACCAATGCTGCTGCAGACATAAGGGAGGGATACCAAGAGGCTACCAGAAAGAGTTGCCATAGATGGGTTCTCTGGGTACTTCTTCCCATTTCATTGCTATTCCTGAGTTCATTATTGACCCTTGATTTCCTGACTCCTTAAGCAGCTGAATAAACCTTATATCCCACTTCTCCTCTCCTATACCTATACCTTGCAAGCTAAGTAGGTCTTCGCTTAATGCCAACTGAGGCAGATCTTGGTCATTGTCAAGCATTCAGGAATCATGCAGGTCCTACACAATATTCTTAAAATTCTATGACTACCATTGAATCTTGGATATGAAACTTCTGAGTCCTTACATTCTAGCTTCTCAGACTTGTTCCAGAAATCTGAACCAAACCAAATGATTTCTGACTCAGTTTTAAGACCAGATTAAAAGTACAGTACCTGGCACCCATCCACACCCTCAGGAGCTCAAATTCTGATGGCCACCATCCAGAACCATATGCCTAATGACACCTCCCTCTTCCTGCTCCCATAATTGGTAGAAGCCGACATTTTGGAGAGCAGTGCCATGGCACCAGAGTTGAGAAGCCTGGCGAAGCTAAGAAATTGAAAAGGAAAATTTTAGTCAAACTACTGTTTTGGAGAGTTCCATGATGCCATATTCTCCATCTGCTTTTTTTTTAAATCTAAATTTCCCAACTGTTTATGTTAACATAATACATAAAAAGTTAGAAACAACCTCCGTTAATTTTTTTGAAACATCCTGGCTTAGTTGTTTTGCAGTGTGCTGTAATCATTGCAATTGCAAAACACAAGAATGTTCTCCTATGTTTTGTAAATTAAGTCTCTGAGTCTCAGGGGTGCCTGGGTGGCTCAGTCAGTTAAGCATCTGGTCATGATCCCACGGTCTAGGGATAGAATCCTGCATGGGGCTCCTTGCCTAGCAGAGAGCCTGCTTCTCCCTCTCCCTCTGCTTGCTGCTCCTCCTTCTTGTGCTCTCTCTTTCTCTGTCAAATAAAAAATAACATATTTAAAAAAAAAGACTCCGAGTCTCAGTAATCAAGAAAATTTTAGGACTTTGAATGCACACAGATATTTTCCTTGTTTCTTAACAAGTACTATACCCTAATGTATGACGTATAAATTACAGACTGAACCACTTCTCTGCAACAGTGATTTCTTCCTTGATACTTTAATTTTTTTTTTCCTTATTTTTAAGTGGAGAAATATATTATCATGCCTGTCACGTATCTTGGAAGAAAAACCTCAATGTTTTCAGTGGTGGGTATAGTCAGTACAGATAGTTATGAGGACATGAAGAAACTCACAGGAGAAGGGAAGAAAGGGGAGAGGGAAATATTATGTTGCTTACTTCTTGGATTTGGCTTTGCTTTTGTACCCAACCTGAGAATGAATTTAGCGGACTAAATCCTACATAGGGTAGAGGGAAAGCCAGCACAATGCAGAAAGTGTGCTCCTAGATTCAGGAGCAATTTCAGTAACTGTTTCTTCTGCCTGTTGGCTGAGATCTTTCCCCTAGATCTCTGCACGTTTAGCTCTTTCTGGTCTGGTATAAACTTAAATGTTCCCTTTTAAGAAATATGTTCCCCAACCATTCAGTCCAAAGTTACCTTATTGTACATAATGTATATTGTGCCTTGTCATCTAAAATATCTCATTTTGTCTGCTTCCTCTCTCAGAATAGAAACTCCATGGGAGCAAGCAGGAGTCTTGCTGTGCTGGTTTAGCTTTATTATGCCTATCCCCTACAATTGTACCTGGGTCACAGGACCTGCTCATTGGTATTTATCAAATGATGAGAGTGTGAGGAGTCAGAGGAGAGGAGTGAAATGAAGTTAACAGGTACAAGTCTGTAATAGAAAGTGTGGGACCAGAGACAACCTGGGGATTCTTGTAATAGCAGATTGTGTTTAAGAAACAAAGATAATGGCATGTCACTGCATTTGAGGTGCATTTTCCTGCTTCCCGCTTCAGCCCAGCAGAACAACTGATTGTGGTAGGCAGACTGACAGCCCCTCAAATTCATTCGTGCCCCAGTCCCCAAAATGCCTGTGACTATGTTAGCTTACATTGGGCAAAGCAACCTGACAGATGTGATGAGCTTGAAGACTGAGTTAAGGAAATTATCCTGGATTATCCAGGTGGCCCAGTCTAATGGTGTGAGTCCTTGAAAGTGACCAGAAGAGTATGTCAGAGACATAACATATAAGAAGGATGTGACTCACCAGCCCTGGCTTTAAGACAGAGGGAGAGAGCCATGATCCATGAAATATGGCAGCCTCTAGAATTGGGAACAGCCTTGGGTTTACAGCCAGAAGAGAAAGGGGCACATTGGCTCCATAACAATAAAGAACTGAATTGTACCAACAACCTGGATGGCCAGGAAATAGATTCTCCCCCAGAACCTCCAGGACAGAATGAAGCCTGCAGACACTTCAGTTCTAGCCTAATGAGACAGTAACTAATTTCTAACTGCCAGTACTGTAAGATAATATCCTTTTTGTTATTTTAGGCTGCTAAGTGTGTAGTAATTTGTTATAGCTGCAGTAAAAACTGATCACAGAAGCCCTAGATCAGAAAAACAGAGTAGAGTGAAATGCAAGTAAAATCAGTGTAAGGTGTGGTGATGGTGAATGCACACTTGAGCCCTCACTCTGCCTGCCTGATGAGTCTTGTGATCTGCAGTTATAGATACAGTGAAGCTGATCTTTCAGAGACCTGCTCCAACAAAATAGTCCAAAATCATTTTATTCAAGACCTACTGTAAAGTATTAAAAGCCTTTAAAATGCGTCCCAGAATGTTTCCTTAGTGGCAAAGTCATGATATTGCATCTCTATTCCACTGTGGCTAAGATGGCTTTGTATCAGTCTCTCTTTCCTTGCCTCCCTCTCACTTCCCCTCTCTTCCTCCTTTCCTCCCTTTTTTTTTTTTGTCTCTACTTATCCCTAATTACCATTGATCATGGACACTTAGAAGGTAATCATTTTCTTTCTTTAGTGGAGACAGTATAATCTTGAGAAAAATTTCTACATTTGTCTATAGGTTCTATACTAATTACCCTATGGAATATACCAGATGATAATATTAAAACAATATTTTCTTTTTCTTTTTTAAACTAAACTTTTTTTTCATTTTTGTGTAATTGTCATTTCACATGCAGTTGTAAGAAAGAAAAGAGAGTTAGCCTAATATACTCTTTGTCAGATTGTTTGTTTACACCTTCACACCCTCCAGAGCTTCTTGGGTGAAGTCAGAAACCAGCCCCCAAATACACAGAAAAAAGAGAGACTGAGGAAAGTAGCAGACCATTCCAAATTGGTATATGACAGGTTTAATAAGCAAAGGAACTTACTTACAAAGCTTATCTTGCATGGCTACAAAGTGAGTAGCTTTCCAAACTGGTCTCCAGAATCCTAAAAGTTTATATTGAGGTCTTAATGGGGTCCAGGCACATGTCTGTCCAGTTGGCCTCAACAACACATAATCTCAACGCTAGGTCTCCGGGGCACCTTCTAGCACAAGGAAGACAAAGTGCTATGTACATCTCAAGGATATGGAGGGGATGGGAGCTTCTGATTGCCTGGGTCCAGTTGGCAGGTCACCCAACAGACAGAAGCTCTCCATGACTTCCTCCAACACCAATTTACCCAAATGATAACATGTTGCAAAATCTAGCATGCAATATGACAACTAAGATACTGACATATGTACAGGCAAGATCCACAATATTTCCATAACCACAAGGATCTCTCACGTTGTCATTTTATATGTACACCCACTTCCTTCCTGCTCCCAGCCCCTCTATGGCAACTGCTTTGTTTTTCTATAATTTTGTCATTTCAAGTATATTATATAAACACAATCATATGAAAATGTAACATTGAAATTTCTTTTTTTACACAGCATAATTCTCTGGAGAGTCATCTAGGTTGTTGCCTATACTAATAGTTTGTTCTTTTTTTAATTTATGAATAGTATTCCATGTTATGGATATACCTTTTAGTTTAATCATTCACCCACTAAAGGACACTTGTATTGTTCCTAGTTTTTGTTATTGTGAATAATCCTGCTATAAACATTCAAATAAAGATGCTGTGTGAACATAAAATTTCATCTGTCTCTGAGATAAATACTCAGGAGTGAAATTCCTGAGTCATGTGGCTCCTAGAATATTTGGCTTTTTAAGAAACTGTCACACTGCTTCCAGAGTGATTTTTACATTTTCCATTCCCACCAGCAATGGATAAATGATGAATGATTCATTTTCTCTGCATCCTCACCAGGACTTAGTCTTATCAGTATATTTTATTTTAGCCATTCTGATAGGTAAACAGTGAAATGGCATTGTGGTTTTAATTTACATTTCTCTAATGGATAATAAAGTTTAACATCTTTTCGTGTGTTTGTCATCAGCAAATCCTGTGCATCGAAATGTTTATGTCTTTTGTCCAAGTTCTAGCAAGATTTTGTTTGTTGGTTGGTTTTTTAAGATTTTATTTATTTATTTGAGAGAGAGAGAGAGAGCAAGTGGGGGCAGGGGCAGAGGAAGAGGGAGAAGCAGACTCTCCACTGAGTGCAGAGCCTGATGCAGTGCTTGATCCCAGGACCCTGAGATCAGGACCTGAGCTGAAAGCAGACTGACTGAGCTACACTGCTATCTCTGTTTGTTCCTTTGTTTGTTTGTTTATAGTTGACTTTTGGGAGGTTTTAAAAATATATTCTAGGTACTAATCTTTTGTCAGATATCTGTCTTGCAAATATTTTCTCCCAATGTGGAGCTTGTCTGCATTCTCTTACCAGGGTTTTCTCAGAGCAAAAGATTTTAAATTCAATGTGATTTTTCAAATTTTCTCTTTATAGATTGTGCTTTGCCAAGTCTAAGAACTTCTGCCTAACCATAGATCCCAAATATTTAGTCCTATGTTTTGCACTAAAAGTGTTATTGTTTTATATTTTACATGTCAGTCTGAGATTCATTATAGGTTGATTTTTGTATATGGTGTAAGACCTAGTCAAGGTCCATTCTTTTTTAACATAGGAATGTCCAATTTTTCCAGCACTATTTGTTGAAAGGCTGTCTTTCCTCCATTAAATTCTTTTGCAAATTTGTTAAATATCAATTGCACATACTTGTGTGGGTCTATTTCTGGTTTCTCTATTCTGTTCCATTGATCTATCTATTCTTTCCTCCATACAAACACAGCTTTAATTAGAGTAACAACATGTTAAGTCTTGAATTCAAGTAGATTTATTTTTACTAAAAACAATTTAAGCCATCCCAGTTCCTTTGCCTTTCTTTGTAAGATTTTACAATAATCTTGTCTATATTTGTCTGTATATACCAAAAAAAATGACAAAAACAAACAAAATAAAAATAAAAAACTAGCTAAGATTTTTTACAAGAACAGTGTTAAACCTAAATACAAATTTGGGGAAAACTGACATTTTTACCATTTTGAAACTTCTAATTCAAGAGCACAGTATGTGTCTTAATTTATTTATAGTTTCTCTGATTTCTCTTTTCAGTATTTTGAATTTTTAGCTATAAGAGCTGTATATGTTTTATTAGATTTACAGCTAAGTGTTCTATTTCTTGTGTAAATTTAAATGGCATTGCATTTTTAATTTTGATGTTTATGTTCTCATTACTAGTATATAGAAATTGATTTCTGCATGTTGACCTTGTATTTTGCAATCCAGAAATTTTTAAGCTCTTGGCTCTGCAGAGTCAATTACATATTCTGAAGGCAGGAGCACTTTTATTTCTTCCTTTCCATTGTGTATGCTTTTATTTCCTTTTTATGCCTATTACACTGGCCAGAACTTCCAGCATGTATAGTGGAATAGAGCTCATCACACCTGTCAGGTTGCTTTGCCCAATGTAAGCTAACATAGTTACAGGCATTTTGGGGACTGGAGAATGAATGAATTTGAGGGGCTCTCAGTCTGCCTATGAAAAGCTTACCTTGTTTCTAGCCCTAGGAGAAATAATTTAGTCTTTCACTATATATATAAGTACAATGTTAGCTGTAGGGTTTTGGTAGATGTTTTTAATCAAGTTGAGGAAGTTCCTATTTTTTTGACTTTTCCTTATCATAAATGGTTGTTCAATTTTATTTGATACTTTTTCTGCACTCATTGATCTGATCTTTTTTTTTTTTTAATAGGTTAACATGGTGGTTTACATTGGTTTTCAAATACTGAACTACCCTTGGATCCCTGAAATAAACCCAAGTTGGTCATGGGTGTGTTATTTTGGTAAGGATTTTTGAATCTATATTCATGAGTAATGCTTGTACATAGTTTTTTTTCTTTTTTTTTAAGATTTTATTTATTTATTCGACAGGGAGATCACAAGTAGGCAGAGAGGCAGGCAGAGAGAGGAAGAAGCAGGCTCCCCACTGAGCAGAGAGCCTGATGTGGGGCTTGATCCTAGGACCCTGGGATCATGACCCGAGCTGAAGGCAGAGGCTTTAACCCATTGAGCCTCCCAGGTGCCCCCATAGTTTTCTTTTCATCTCTCTAGTTTTGCTATCAAAGAATATGGACCTCAAAAAATAAGTTGGAGGAGTGTCTGGTTATGTTACCTCAGTTGGTTAAGTTAACTCTTGGTCTCAGCTCCACTCTTGATTTCAGCTCAGGTGTTGATCTCAGGGTTGAGAGTTCAAACACTATGTTGGGCTCCATGCTGGGTGTGGAGCACACTTAAAACAAATAAATGAATAAATGAATGAATGAATGAATGAATAAATATTCACTTCTCTTCTATTTTTTGGAAGAGACTGCATTGAACTGGTGTTAGTTTTTTCCATAAGTAATCACAGAATTCTCCAGAATTCTCCAGTGAAATCGTATGGGTCTGGAGAATGTTTTAGGAAGGGTTTTCTTCTATTGCAAATGTCCTTAATAGTTATAGGGCTCGTCAAATGATTTGTTTCATTCGGTCACTTGAGATGGTGTCTTAGTTTCCTAAGGCTTCTATAACAAAATGCCACTAACTGAGTGGCTTTGAACAGAAATTTATTGTCATAGAGTTCCAGAAGCTAGACCTCCAAAATTAAGATGTTGGAAGAGTCCCTTTGAAACTTGTCAGAGAAGGATCCTTTCTTGGTTTTTCTAGTTCTGATAGCGCCTTACGGTCCTTTGCTCACAGAAGTGTAATTCCAATCTCTGCTTCCCTCGTCACGCGGCTTTCTCCCTGTGTCTCTTCATATCATCTTCACTCCGTGTGTGTGTGTGTGTCCAAATTTCCCATTTTTATAAGGACATCTGTCATATTGGATTAGGGCCCACCCCAGTGACCTCATCTTAACTTGTAAATCTACAATGGCTCTGTTTCCCAATGTATTCACATTCTGAAGTACTGGAGATTAGGAATTCAACAAAAAAAATTTTTTTTTTTTGAGATCACAATTCAGGACAGAAGAAATATTTTGTATTTTTCAAGGAATTGATCCTTTTCATCTGAGGTGTCAAATTTATGTGTACAGAGTTGTTCATAGTATTCTCTTACTTACCTTTTGATGACTGCAGGATCTGTGGTGACACCCCTTATTTAATGACTAATTTAGTGATTTGTACCTTCTTGGCTTTTTGTTCATCTTGATAAAAGTTGGCCAATTTCACTGACATTTTTAGAGGCATATCTGTTTCACTCAATTTTTGTTTTTCTGTTACAATTTCATTGATTTCTGCTTCTGTCTTTATTATTTCCACCCTTGTTTTGTTTGTTTGTTTTTTAAACATTTTATTTATTTATTTGACAACAGAGACCACAAGTAGGCAGAGAGGCAGAGAGAGGGGGGGGTAAGCAAGTTCCCTGCTGAGCAGAGAGCCTGATGCTGGGCTCGATCCGAGGACCATGAGATCATGACCTGAGCAGAAGGCAGAGGCTTAACCCACTGCGCCACCCAGGCGCCCCTGTTTTTTATTTTTTATCAAGGTTTATTCTGTTCTTCTTTTTGCTAAGTGCTTGAGGTGGGACCTTAGATTATTGATCTGGAAGTTTTTCTCTTTCTAGTATGTACATTTACTGTGATAAATTTCCTCATCTGGCTAATTATGTTCCACATATTGTGATAATGTTGTATATTCAACTTCATCGAATTCATTGTGTTTTAAATTTTTTTTGAGACTTCTTCTTTGACCCATGGATTATTTATAATTGTGTTATTTAGTTTTTAGGTTTGGAATATCTTTCTTTTATTTTTCTGTTCTTGATTTCTCTTCTATTGCAGTTGGGGAACACATGGATATGATTTCAATTCTTTTAAATTTGTTGATGTTTGCTTTGTGCTCCAGGTTATAGTCTATCTTGGCATCGGTTCCATAGATTCTTAAAAAAAAAAAAAATATGTATTCTACTACTTTTAGGTGCAATGTTCTGTAAGTTCCATTAGATCCTATTGATTTATGATGCCATTAAGCCCTTCTATATCCTTGATGATTTTCTGTCTAGCTTATCAATTGTTAAGAAGGAGCAGTTGAAGTCTGCAACTGTAGTTGAGGATTTGCCTCTTTCTACATTCTGTTCTACTAGTTTGTTGCTTCACATGTTTTACAGGTCTGTTGTTTGGCATGTACATATTTAGGGTTGCTATGACTTCTTGTGGGTTAAGCTTTCTTATCCCTATATAATCTCCCTCTCTTTCTCTGGCAATTTTCTTTGTTCTAATGTCTACTGTATCTAATGTTAATAGGGTCACTAATGCTTTCTCTTGAATAATATTTGCATGGTATATCTTTTTTTCTACATTTTTACTCTCAACCTTCTTATGTAGTCATATTTGAATTCCTTATAGACAGGATATAATTGGGTGAGTTTTTAATCTAGTCTGCCATTTTTTGTCTTTTATTTTTTGTGTTTAGACCTTTTATATTTAATGTAATCATCAATATATTAGGATTTAAAAGTGACATTTTATGAGGGGTTTTTTTGTTTGTTTTTTTCTTTTTTTCTTCTGTTTTCTTTTGTGTGCCTTACTGTGGTTGCTTAACATTCTTATTATTTTAATTTTATTCATCCATAATGTTTTGAGCATATCTATTTACATAGCTTTTCTTAATGATTTCTCTATCTATTGCATGATATATGCATAACTTATCATGGTCTCCTGGTGTTGTCAATTTACCAGTTTGAGTAAAATGTAGAAATCTAAGATCTCATATGTCCCTTTATCTTCTTTCCTTTATAATATAATTGTCTGAAATGTTTTCTCTATGTTTAGAAACACATCTGACAAGGGTACCTGGGTGGCTCAGTGGGTCAAGCATCTGATTCTTGATTATGGCTCAGGTCAGGATCTCACAGTTGTTGAATCAAGCCCCATGTCAGGCTCCATGCTCAAGTGGGGAGTCTACTGGAGATTCTGTCTCTGTCTCTCTCTCTCTGCCCCCCCCACCACTTGCACACCCTCTTATTATCTCTCTCTAAAATAAATAAATAAATCTTTATTTTTCTTAAAGAGGCACATCTGACAATGTTTATAATTTTTGCTTTAACTGTCAAATATAATTTGGAAAATTCAAGAAGAGAAAAAAATTCTTGTGTATTTACCATATTACTGTTTATTGTGTTCTTTCTTCCTGATGTTCTAAGATCCCTTCCTTATAATGTCCTTGGCATTTAGAGAACCTTCTTCAGTCCTGCTTTCAGGGTAAGTCTATTGGTGACTGATTATCTTATTTTTCATTCATCTGAGAATGCTCTGATTCATTTTAATTTTTGAAGAATATTTTCACTGGATAATGGATATTTTGTTGAGAGTTGTTTTCCTCAGCATTTGTTCTGGGAAGGTGAAACTTCTGACTCTCCACTCTGCCTCCTCTTACACTCTCCCAGTGCAGAATGGAAGCGGCCTCATTACTGCTGTGCTGCAGGAAAATATAGGCTTCATTGATACCAAGGCTACAAATGGCTGGCTCCCTACTTAGTCTTCAAGGACACCAGCTAGGCTTGGGCGGGTGTGCTTCTTTAGAGCCTAGACATAGTAGAATCTTTAGAGCCTAGACATAGTAGAATCTAATCTTCTTTAGAGCCTAGACATAGTAGAACCCACTTGTCTTTTGATGGTTTAGGTAAGGTGGGACTACGGGAATTTCTCTTTGGTGTTCTGACATAGCATAGCCATTACTGTCTGTAAATTTTCTGTCTTGTTAGATTGTCTTTTTTCTGGTCCTATAGCTAGAAAGAGGAGGTTCTTCCTGCTGCATCCATTGACATTTCCAGTTTGCCAGCTTCTTCAGCCCCAAGGCTGGGATCTGTGTGGCAAAAAGAAAACCCAGTAAGTCACTGCAATCTCAATCCTTGCGTCCCAAGGTCCCTAGCTTGTCTGCCTTCTTCTGTGTACCTTCTTGTTTTCTCATATTTGTTTTGTAATCTCCAGTTTTTAGTTGCCCAGGAGGAATAGGGCAAAATACAAATACTCCACAAATACTCCACAAACTCCATTTGTGGAAGTTCTATGGTTTTCCTTTATATAAATATATAACATGTATGTTTCATGTAATGAAAAAGGATCAGAGTCAGTAGTACCCTCTTAAGAGTCATTTGCTACGACGAAATGTCTTTCTTCTTAAAACAAATGTCATTTTTGCTCAAGGAAATACTGAAGCAGGCACTGAGGAATTTTTTTTACAGAACTTCCTCCCAGGGCCTGGGTGCTGGTCTGTGACGGATGGCTACTGTCATGGCTTTTGAGATCTGTGCACACAAGCTTCTAACAAGCAAGGCATAAGTGAGTCACAATTAAGCAAAACGAGTTAGATGAATTGTGAGAACCCGAAACAGGAAAGAGAGTCTACGTAAAAGGAAAATAGTTGGGGGATCAAGGAGAGCATTGCATTGCCCGGAGTTATCAGCCACTACATTGCGGAAGGTAACAAAAAACTCCCCAGATCTAGAGAAGCAGCCAGAGGACTGGTGCGCGACCAGTGGGGAATATGGACATTGCCAGTACAGCGTGAATGTGGGAAAGTGGGTGAACAACTTCGGGGCTGAGACCTGTTATACCCTAGAAGTAGAGGGAAGGAGACGCTATCGCGGGGCGGGGAGAGAGAAATTCTGTCGGAGTCACCTCTGCTGGGCTCCAGGAGAGGCAGGAAAAGCTCAGAGGGAGCCTGCAGCAACCTTGCCTGGGGCTTCAGTGGAGAGAGGCAGGACAGGAGCAAGGCAAAGGACTGCAGTTTTGGTCCTGCGCTCCAGCCAGATCTGAGGGGCGACCGGGAGGGGACCTTCCAGCGGTCGCGGCGCGCAGCGCTTCCCGGCCGGGGCGGAGCGTGTCTCGACAGCGGTCCCAGCTTGCGCGCCTTTGTCCCCGCGCGCGCCCGTCCGTGCGCTCCGGGAACCAGATCCTCGCGCCACAGACTTCCGTCCTTCGCCCGCGCTTTCCGCCTCTTCTCTGCGCGCCCATCGACAATGGATGGCAACTCCCTTCTCTCCGTACCCAGGTAAGACCTGCTCTCCCCGTAGCCCCACCCAGTGGCCCTCAAACTCCGCCGTGCGCCTCGGGTGACTCCCGAGCTTGCGGGGCGTTAGGGTCTACGCTTGGTGGGGTCTGGCCACCCTAGGGACGGGTGACCCCCGTCCACTGCCCCACAGGGCGCGGAGCTGCGTGCGGCCTGCGCGCCGGGGGAACTCGGGGTTGGGGTACAGCTCCGGCCAGCTTCTGGGGCCGGGGCCGGGGTCTGCTCTCCGCGGTGGGAGCCAGGAACCGCACTTTCCGTGGACGCAGCCTGCACAGGGTTCGCGCCTTGAGGGGAGATCCGCTTCAAGGTAAGGATGAGAATAGGAGGGAGCAAGACTCGGGCAAAGTACCCCCATCCCTGTCCATCTGGATCTGAGCGAGTGTCCGCCGTTGCCTGGGTGGCAAGTGGTTGGGGAGAAGGGCGGGGGAGTGGGGTGGTGAAATTGTCCCTAATCCCCGACGACACTTAGGCTGAGCCCCATTTGAGACCTGGGACAGCAGGACCTGGGCCGCTCCAGTCCCACCTGCTCCCATATCCTAGACAGCTCTGCGCTGGTCGAGCGCGTCCCCTGCCTCCGTCCCAGCCTGGGGACCACACGGGGTAATTCAGGGACGCCACCTTCGTCTCAAGCCAGGTGGGAGCAGCGCGTTTCCCCGGTTTGCGTCTCCTTCTCCCCGCTTTGCCCCCGTCCCGCGCTCCTTCACACTCAGTCCTTTGTGAATTTGAGAAACTGAGATTTTTATATTTCAACCACCCACAAAATGTTTAGGGGGTAAATTGAGGTTGTAGCACCGATTGTGTTCCCTCAGCTGGTAGGTGGCTTTTGTGTTCTTTGTGCAGTTCAGAGGGTCCACCCAGAGAGCGGGAAATGTTGAAGACTTATGGGTGCGGGGGTCTGGCTCCTGCCCTCACAGCCCCACCTCTGCTGGGCGAGGGGCTTCCTGTTGCTCATGCTGTCATCCCTTCCTTCCCCCTTTCCTCAAGCTCCCATCTAGGCAGCTTCCCGCCGAGATCATCAGGCACAGGAATAAACATTTTTCAGCTCGCTTTCTTGGAGAGCAGCAAAACCCAACATCCGCAGGCTAGGGCACACATGTAGCTGATACTATATTGCCAAGTAGCCAAGATGGGGGTGAGAGTGGAGTGGAGGTGGCAGAGGAGGACGAAACTGCTTTTCAAGCGCGTTGAAGGCTGCCATCTAGAGACTTGAAGTATTTATATTCTGTAATGAAATAGAGCTTTCCCAGCTCCACAGGCAATTTCCTCTTTAAGCATCCCTTCTCTGTGGGGGTAGCAAAGGGTTCTGAAAAGGCCCCTGGTGGTTTCTATGCCTGGCCTGAAGCTGCTCTCCCGTGCAAAATCTCTAACCCTGGGCCAGACGCGGTCAAACTACCACGAAGTCTTTCCACTCTGCCCTAATGCCTGATAAGGACAATAAGAATTGCAGGAAGCTTTTTGTTTTGTTTTGGGGTGCGTGTGTGTGTGTGTGTGTGTGTGTGTGTGTGTGTGTGTGTGTTTTGGTTTAAAATTTAAAAAAATATTGTCACTGATTTTTAGGTAAAAGTGTGGGACACTTTGAAAGAAAGCCCACTGGGGCTTTACTTTCTATTCTACTGCCTAAGATCTTTGGAACTGAAATGGTAAACTGTGATTCCAGCCTTCCCATAGAGACATCCCTCTAAGATAAGACCTCGCTTGTCTTACACACAGGTTTGCAGATGCCTGCGGGGCGGTGCCTGAGTCAGGACTATATTCCTATTCAAAAACTGGGACATTTTCTAAAATATTAAAAAATTTCTAAAATATTAAAATTCATTATGCCAATAATTCCTTAAAATTATTTGTATTGCATTTGAGTAAAAATGATTTTATAAAGAGTTGACCAACTGCTATGATATTGCTGTGTCTTGTAGTATCCTATTAAAATATTAATATAGGTTTAATAGCAGCTGCAACAAATTGAATTTAAATTTAAATAGTATTGTTTGTTTACCAGAACACATCACATTTCCACAAATCAGTGTAGTAATTCAGCTATTTTATTAACATCTTTTCTTATATAAGACATATTCAGTTAAAGCTTATAGAATAGTTAATTTGATCCTCTATTTCAGTGAATACAAGAAACATGATATTTTTTTGGAAACCAGAAGTATTGAAATGCAAAAAAATAAACTAGAATTACCAGTGTGTGGAAATATTATATTAGTCATACCACTTGTCCAAAGAACTTTGAACTTAAGGAATTGATGACTGGGAACTTTTACAGGTTTTTTTCAAGAAACTGGCAATGATCAGGAAAAATCAAGTTGTTGTCCATCAATATTTGTGCTAAATCTGAATATTTTCAGTATCTAACATAATTAAGTCAGTGATTATAAAACAGTTTCTCTTAAGAATTATAAAGCAGTTGAAGATATTCTGTTTAATACTTGGGTAGGAAAAACAAAATGATTTAGTAATACATTGAGCTAATTATAGAATTTTTCATGTGTTGGCTTTTACAGTTTCTTAACATTTTCAGTGAATCAAAGATATAGACGAAATTTTATTCAAGCATTGCTCTGCAGTGATGGATCTCAAAATTGTTTTTGATTCATACAGTTTAGATACTTGAAGCATTTATTTAAAAAAAGGAATTGTTTGTGTTTGAAGCTGTTGTATTATATTACTTCTGTGAAAGCTCCAATTAGTTGCTAATATTTTCATTTTTAAATGCACAATAAGCTATGTGGATTATAGTAGAGAGTTCTTTCAGTCAAAGCTGGAGGGTGTTTCCAGACATGGGGCTGAGCTATGGAAAGACAAAATGTTCCCATGTTAGTTGCATTATAGATCCAGAAGCCAAGTGTGTCCCGACTAGTACTCAAGTTCAAGAAGATAACATAAAAAAGGGGAAAATTTTTTTAGTTATCTATTTTACAAAAAGTTTATTTGATTTGCTAAGCTCATTTTGAAAATAAAAGAATATCTAAAGACTCTCACCCAGCATGTTTTGTTTCTGTAGTTCATGATGCTACAATACAATAGCTACCCCTGTAGTACCCTAAGTCTCAATTATATAGGTAACTGTTGTGTATAAAATAAGGTTTATATTTTATGAAGTATTAGTTTATTAAATTGTTTGATCATCACATCCTGGTGAGTTAATATGATGGATATAATTATCTCTACTTCTTACTTGAAAAATTTGAAGCAAAAGGAAATTAAATGAGGAAAATAATTAGATTTAGAAAGTCACACAACAGTAGCAGAGCTGGGTCATCCACAGAGTTCTTCTGGCTTCAGGTGAAGCTTTCTTTCTTATACTGACTGAAAATCCACACTTCCTTCCAAAAGAGATTTTGGCGCACAGTTTGGACAAACACTGATATCTTTAGAACACATGGGGGCAGCCTAAAAGCAAGATCATCTTTTAAAATCAACAAATACTGAAAATACCATTTTTGTAAACAGAAATAATTTGTCAACTTTGTCAAATATCTAAGGTTTAATTTGAAGTTTAAGAAAGGGGCTGTCTCATTTCCTAAATCACTTGCATTTTTATACTTTTTTGTTTTGTTTTGCCTACTGGATTTTATTTTAGTAATTTAGTTTTTATATGACACTTTGAGAAAATTATCAAAGATGAACTTTTGAGAAAATAAGGTATTTTGATATAGATTTCCTGTGAATTTATTTTAACAAACCTAGGATTAACCTAGCAACATTTCACCAAAATTTCAATGTTTTTCCTCTAAGAATGCTAGTTCTAGGGAAAAAGAAAAAAAAAACTGGATTTCCTTTCTTTTAATGGAGCAAACAACCCAATACTGTAAACTAGACAGACTATGGTCTTCTGTCAACAAGTTTTTATTGAAAGGTTATCTGTTTTCAGATTCATACAAAAGAAAATATTCAAGAGTGTTACACTTCTGTGTATGAAATTCATACGAAAGGAAATATTCAAGAGTATTACACTTCTGTATCCAATTTATCTGAAACTCTCAGAAAAGATTAATCTATCACTCTTAACAAATAGAGAAGAAGGGACAAATAACAGATAATGTCTTAAGTATAAACCACAACCATTCTCTATCCTGAAAGTCATGCTCTCTTCAAAAAGCAGCTCTGACTTGACCACATTCTCCAACTCAGAATTCATAAGGAAATGTGGCCCAAGAGGTTCTGTTTCCTACAAAGAAAGAAAGTGGAAATTAGTCCTGGTGCCAAGGACTCTGAGATCCACATTGCCTCAGGGTCACAGGTATCTGGAGAAGAGACAGAAACTCTGAAGGCATTCTGGTCTCTCTCTCCATGTGGTTCCTGTGGTAAAATATGTATCTGATATCAAATACTCAATTTTTAAATGAACTGTTAGAGCTTGTCTCATTCACAAGGGGTTGGCTTTGTCTGGTACTAGTCATTTTAATGGGGTTTTATTATGTGCATGAGAGTCAACAGCTACAGAGACTTGTAAAGTGAGAAGGAAGAAATAGTGATGTATTTGATGGCAGGAGACCTGGGGTTTAGTCCTGGTCTGAAAGTGATGGCTGTGAGTGTCTCAGCATGTTGCTCGACTCCTCTGTCATCTCTTAGATGTCATAACATATACCCCAAATATTTTGCTCTTCTAGGTCCCTTTTACTTCTAACTTGTACTGCTATAGGCTTTATTGTAGCAGTGACCTTCAGTTGCGCATGATACAGATGAACATCTCATTCTTCTGAAAGAGACACATGAAATTAAGGCATTTGAAAGAACAGAAGCAACACTCCACCCATCCAATTGAAAACCTAGCTTAGAGAATGGGTTGGCTTGTTTTTAATTGTCCTGCCATAGGGAGAGGAACATAATGTTCACAGAAAGTACAATAAAATCTTATTTTTTGTAAAGAACACAGTACAGTATCTTAGTTTTACTACTTAGCAGTTTGCCCACACTGGGGCAAACTGGAAGACTTGAGATAGCATGTATGAAGTATAAGTAGCAGTGAACTTTTAGCTGTTTCTGCTTATCATACTTGATAAACTCCTCCAAATTCAACTGTTTCATGATAGATTTTTAAAATCAGTGCTGGTGAATAGCCCACATAACTCAGACACGAAGCACACTTTAGCTGACCTTGGAATAGCTACTGTGGCTTCCTCTTGGTTCCCATCTTTTTTCTCCTAACCTAAGTCTTCATGTTGAAAGTTGTTTCTTATAGATAGGCTTTTGTATCTTACTTTTTAAAAATTCCATCTGACAATCTCTTTCTTTTAATTGGTGTGTTTAGACCATTCACATTTATTATGATTCTAGAAAGTCTGGATTAAAATTCACCAACTGACTAGTTATTTTCTGTTTGTGTTATCTGTTATTTGTTTCTTTTTTCCTCTTTTCTGCCTTCCATTGGGTTGAGAATTTTTTAATGATTCCTTTTATCTTTATTAATTCATTTGTTTATACTTTTTTTTTTAAATTTGTAATAACCTTATGGTTTAGAATTTATAGGGGTATCTGGGTGGATTAATTGTTTAAGTGTCCTACTCTTGATTTCTACTTGGGTCATGATCTCAGTGTCATGGGATCAAGCCCCACATTGGGCTCTGTGTTGAGCATGGAGTCTGCTTGGACTCTCTCTCCTCTATCCCTTTCCTCCATGCTTTCTCTATCTCTCTGTAAATTAAATAAATAAATCTTTAAAAAAAGAATTTATGTATATCATTACTAGCTTTCATTACTTACCTTCACATTAAAACATACCACTTCATACCCAGTGTAAATCTCCTACAGGTATATATCCAAATTCTTTTCATGCTATTGTCATATATTTTATTTTTGTGTATGCTATAAACACTATTTATTGCTACTATGTTTGCTTTACAAGTAAGATATTTCTTAGAGTAATTGGAAATAAGAAAATAATAAATTTCATTTTACCCTCATGTATTCCATTTCTGACCCTTTACCTGTGTAGAGCCAAGCTTCTGTCCAAAAAACTTCCTTTAACCTCTCCTATAAGGAATGTCTGCTGGCAATGAATTTTCTGTTTTTGTTTGCCTGAGAAAGGCTGTTTTTCCTTTACTTTTTGAATCATATTGTTTGGACTTTAGCTGTCTGTGTTGACAAGATATTTTTTCTTTCATTGTTTTAGAGCTATCACTCCATTGTCTTTTGGTTTTCATGGTTTGTGCTAAGAAACTGTTTTCATTTTTATTTTTGCTCCTCTCTACGTTACATGACTTTTTTCCCTGACTGCCTTCAAATTTTTCTTTTTAATCTTTTATTTAGAACAATTTAAATGTAATTTGACAAGGTGTGTGTGTGTGTGTGTTATACTTATCCTACATGGTATTCTCTGAGCTTCTTAGGATCTGTGGTTTAGTGTCTGTTAACTCTGAAAAAAAATAATCCATGATCTCTTAATATGTTTCCTACCCTGTTCTTATTCTCTCTTCTCCTTCAAGAATTCCAATTGTGCATATATCAGAATACAGTTCTTAAATAATCACTTCCATTTTTGTTTAGTTAGTTGTTTTTTTATTCTATTTTTTCTCCTTTTATTCCAGTTTAAGTAATTTGTATTGGCCAACTTCAAGTTCATTGATTCTTTCCTGAGCTAACTTGATTCTACTGAAGAATTTATTAGAGGCTTTCTTCATTCCATTACAGTGGTTTCCATTTCTAACATGTCCATTTGATTTTGCTTATAGTTTTATGTCTCTACAGAAATTACCCATGTCAGCTTGCATACAGTGTACTTTTTCCATCAGAGTCATTAAACTAATAATCATTTTGAATTCTTTGTCAGATAGTTTGAACATTGGTGACAGAGTCAAGTCTGGTTCTTGGTTGCTTTGTCCCTTGAAAGTGGTTTTTGTTTTGTTTTGTTTTGTTTTGTTTTAATTTCCTCATTGCCTTTTAACATGTCTTATAACTTTTTATTAAAAGTCTGGTATCATGTATAGGTTAATAGAATTTCCTGCAGTGGAAACTGGAAGTCAGTGCAATTATTTTTTCCCATTTTAAAGAGGAAGAAATTTAGGTTAGAAAAGTTAAATGACTTGTCCAAGATGATTCAACTAGTGAGAGACAGAGTCAGAAATTGAACACTGCTTTTCAAATTCCAGTGTTTGAAGGTTGCCAAACTACATCATTGTCCTTTTCTGTTTCCTAATACATGCACCTTCCTACTCTGGAGGCCTTCAAGACACTTATTCATGCCACATGGCTTCATGTATTTCAGGTATTTTTGAACTTCTATTCTAAGAAAGTTACTGAAGCATATATATATAATGGTGAATAAGAAATGATTCTTGCCCTCCATGACCATAGTATATAATTTCAATATGCATTTCTTTTGTTAAATGTTTTTTTATTCAATTTTTCTCAAACTATGGTCCCTAAATCAAAAGCAACTGTGAAGACAGGTGGATGTTGCAAGAGATTTTGACACAACAATAAGAAAGCAGTGAAAACCCAGCACATGACTGCCAATAGAGTCAAGCACATGAATGAAAAAAAGTTTTTATCTCTTCCCAAAGAGGTGTAAGAATCCAGGCACCGAAAACTCTACCTGCATATCAAGCCACACTCTGTAGGAAATAGAAGAGATGACATATTAGACCTACGGTTTGAGAGAATTTCTTTCTAAAGAAATAATATGCAGACCAGTGTGCTTCTTTTTATTCCTTTAATTTAAAATACATATTGCATGGCCAAATTATTGAAATAGTTAACAGAACTTCTTAGAGTAGCCATGGTTTTAGAAGTACAAGTTAGTTTAAAAAAATAAAGGTATTATATTAATTTTTCTATTTTGCTTTAACAAATTATTGTAAAATTAGTGGCTTAGATCAACATAAATTTATTATCTTACAATTCTCTACATTGGAAGTCTGCTATGGGTCTCACTGGAATAAAATCAAGATCTTCCTAGGTCTGTATTTTTTTCTGGAGACTTTATGGAGGAATTTGTTTTCTTGCCTTTTCCAACTTTCAAAGGCTACTTGTAACATTTTCTTGATGACACCTTTCCTCCATCTTCAAAGGCAGCAATGGTGGCTTGTGTTCTTACATCACATCCTTCTGGCTTCTAACCTCTTGTTCTGCCTCCCTTTGGCACTTGTAAAAATTATAAAATTGTAAAAATTACATTGGATCCTTCCAGATGATTCAGGATAATCTCCCTACATCAAGGTCAGCTGATTAATAACCTTAATTCCATCTTGAAACTTGATTCTACTTTGCCATATAACAACATATGCACAGGTGCTGGGGATTTGAAAATGGAATCTTTGGGGGTCACCATAGGCATTAATTTAACTAAAAAATTCATCATGCTGGCTCTTAAATGGCACTTGAGACTCTACTAAGAGTACCCTTTCTCTCTCTCTCTCCCTTTCTCTTTTTCTCTCTCTCCTCCTTTTTCTTAAATAAAAGGGAAAAGTGACAGGATGATTTGTTTCTCCACTGCTATATTTGAGTCATTCATTGTAGCTGAACTGACATAATGACCCAATTCCTGAAGTTCATTTAAGAACATAAGACCAGGGGGCACCTGGGTGGCTCAGTTGGTTAAGGATTAGACTCTTGGTTTTGGCTCAGGTCATGATCTCAGGGTGTGAGATAGAGCCCCATGTTAGCTCCATGCTTAGCAGAAAGTCTGTCTGGAATTCTCTCTTTCCCTCTGCCCCTCCCCCTGCTTGTACTCTGTCTCTCAGAAAAATTTAAAGAAATAAAATCTTTAAAAAAAAATGACCATGAAAGCAGTTCAGAGTAGAATTGGAGATCTTAAAGAATTCACTCTTTGGTGCATCTGTTTGTTGCAATGGTCATTAATGGTTTTCAGCAAATATTTCGAGCTATGTTCCTAAGCATAGGGTAAGATTCCAGTTGCTCATGTCTTTGGTGCAAGCTATGGCCATATGACTTGCTTGGGCCAATTGTAAGTGTGTAGAAGGGACATGTGTCTTTTCCAAATGGAAGTGTTAAAGAGGGCATTTATGATTGCTTAATTTCTCCTGCTTTCTGCCATGGTGAATAACAGATTTCACATAGTGCATGCTCCACCAGCCTGAGTTTTAGAGTGACCACAGCTTGAAGCAGAGCTCTCAGCCAATCCATGATAGATACGTAACATGAGCAGGACATAGACCTTTGAGATTTTAATTCTCTGGGATTTTGGAGTTGTTTGAAACTGCAGTAAAACCTAGCACATTTTGCATGATCTAACAGAATTCTCTCTTTGCTTTGTACTTCCAAAGATCCTCATCACTAACATGCAGTGATATGAGGATGGGATTGGAGAAAGGGAGAGATGGAACTCACCTCAACTAGTTGAAGCAGTCAGGAAGCAGGCCCTATGCACCAGCTCCAGATAATAACAGTGAATACTGTGGCCTGCAGGTCTCTCTTCCTGAGGACATGGAGTGTGAATGGGAAATCATACTCATCCTGATGTCAATTCACACCTTGCCCATTTCACAGTCCCCCAGAGCTGCTGCTATTTATGATATAATGGCATACCATAAGCACATTTAACCCATGCAAATTCAATGCCATACGTTCATTTTCCTTTTTTTAAAATATTTCATTCTCCAGCTCTTTCTCATTATTAAAAACATGATAAGCTTATATTTATTTCTATTTTTATTACACATTATATATTTCTATATAGTACATACACACACAAATAATGTTATAAGACTTTTTTGCAAAAGTCAACATGCCATAATTTATAAATTTCTTAAGGAATTTTTTTTTTCTTAAGGAATTTTTAAAGGTTATTTTGACTCCACACCATTTTCAAGATAGGCAATCACATTAGACCTTATAACTTAGAAGCATTAGATGCTTCTAATTCTGCACAGTGATTCTGGTAGCATGTCAACAGAAGAAGACGACTAGTGACAATTATTGATCAGACACTCACTTCTGACAACTTCAAGATTCTGAGATAGGGTAAGACTGAGTTCCTGTCCTCCTTACATGTCATACTGGGGGCAGGTGGCATTGCAGATGGAGGCAGACATACTGGGAGGTAGATACTGAGCACATGTTAACTCTAGTTTCTCATCATTTCCTAAGAGACTGCTCTCTGCCTAACCAAGCTGATCAGTTCTCTTATTTAATTGAGATTGACAGATGACCCCTAACTTCTTTAAACAACTGTTTAAAAACAACTTCTTAACAATTTGTTCCCTAATAATAAATTTACCTATAAAATATGTTTTTTGAAAGATCAAGTGTTTTCTTTCTGTGCTGGAGAGGTGAGGACCTATCAAACATGGGATATTAGAACTACAAAGAACTTCTGTAAAGGTCATCTTGCTCAACGCCCTTCCTTTACAGATAAAGAAATTGAAATCACAAAAAGTTAAATGAATTACTCAAATCATACAAATATTTAGAGATGGGGTGAGTAATAAAACCCTGACCTCCTGATTCTTATACTTCCCATTACATGGGATTTATTTAAAATAATCCTAACAATAAGCTCCAAAACACAGAAGCTCTTGGCATTTTCTGGTGCAGCAGAATTTTCTATCACCCACATTTAAATATCTTCTCTACTTTTCTCAAGAAATAGAATATCTGTAGAACAGCCCATGTCTGAAGCCCACTTCAGCTGCCAGAAAGCCCAGAAACAAATTCAAATTTCACTTACAACAGCCATGTAGGAGTTTATTACCTGAATATCTGTGCTGTTTTTAACCATGATACTGATCTTTTGCTATAATTTCTCTTTTTTAAATATTTTATTTATTTATTTGACAGGGAGAGAGAAAGCACAAGCAGGGGGAGCAATAGAGGGAGAGGGAGAAGCAGGTTTCCCCCTAAGCAGGGAACCCCATGCAGGGCTCCATCCTGGGATCATTACCTGAGCCGAAGGCAGACACATAACCATTTGAGCCACCCAGGTGCCCCATGATCTTTTGTTATAATTTCTATTTTCCTTAGCCTTGAGTTTTAACTTACATTTTACCATTTTGCTGTGTATATCTTTTCTGTTAGCTGTTACAAATTCCTAGTGGAACAAGATGGAATATCCATTATTAAATGACTCAAATAATCAATCATTTTCTTTATAAACAATGCAAAAAAATAATTTTCCTTTGTATTGGAGGAATTAAATTGATCTGTGGCAAATTGGAATTCATATAAAATAATGGTCTATTCATATTTAATTAGACTTTTAGACTTTCTTTAATGATAGTCTGATTGTATCTGAAAAGTTAGAAGCAGTTTCTTTAAAATGATTATCAGATTTTTTAAAAAAGATTTTATTTGTTTATTTGATGGAGAGATAGCACAGTAGGCAGAGTGGCAGGCAGAGGGAGACAAAGAAGCGGGCCCTCTACTGAGCAGGAAACCTGATGCAGGACTCGATACCAGGACCCTGGGATCATGACGTGAGCTGAAGCCAGCTTCTTAACAGACTGAGCCACCCAGGTGCCCAAAGATTATTAGATTATTAATGTTAAAGTAAAGCCAACTCTTTTGGAAAAAACATATAATAAAATAGAATGCTAAAGTTTTGTGAGATATATTTTTAATTATTTATTATATTATACATAAATTTTTAAAAGTATGTGTGTATGTAATGGATATCAATTTGTGTCAAATATTTGTGCCCTTTTTAGTTTGTAAATTTTACATTTCAGCATACTTCAAGTATTAAAATGTACTAAATAAAAGGAGAGGAATTTTAAAATATTTAATTTTGCTTCCATAGATGCTAGGAGAATTGATAATTTTTTGTCTGTGTACTTTAGTACTAGCATAAGTTAAGCAATATGCTTAATTGTTTTTTTTGTCCTAAAAATCTGTAATTTTTAACATAATAATAACATAAGAGTGCAATAAGTAACTCTTGATAGATTATGCCTATGAGTAGATTTATTCATTCATGTATAGTTTGAGTAGCCAGTACTTCCACTTAATTTATACAGACACATAAAGAATGTATCTCATTTATTTAAACAACAACAAATTCAAGTAAAAAATAAAGGACCAGTTGAAGTCATTTTTGCATTATGAAATCTTGGCCCCTCCTGATGTGCTCATTACTGGCTCATGCACTCAGTATAACCTGAAGATTTTTAATTTCTACTTTTTTTTTTTCTGAATGAATTAACAGTGCTTCAAAATAGCAATTAAAAAGGTACATACACTTCACCTCTCTGATTATCAACAGGTCAGTGAGCTGACCTGGCATTCTTTTAAACCATTAGTCTTCTTTTCTTGCAAAGGTGACAAAAAGGTGGTGACTTCATTGCAGCCTTGTTAGAAAATGAGCTATAGTTTCATCATATGAATCACTATTAAAGAAGTATACAAAAAGGTGATTCAGTATCCAGAGAACATGTTATCCAGAGAAGCTGTCATCCCGGACTTAATCACACCAGCCCTTGTGGATCATAGTCATTCTTCATGAAGAAAACATATCATGATACAAAATATTAACAATGGCACTTTTCTCAGTTTTTCCACTGGGTCTGAGATATTTTCCATAGGATGGATAAGGGCATATTTAAGAGGGAGGCAGAAAATGTGGAGATCTAATCCAAGTTTTTACCTTGAAGATTTTATGTGACTGGTATGGTTGTTTGGGAGAGGGGGAAAAAAATAGTTGGGAGGACTTACTTGCTTTACTTGAGAGAAGAAAATGAAACCTAGTGACTTGAATGCCATCTTCATCATGTGAGGATGACAGGAACCTGAAAAAGGGCAAATGAAGTAAATTCACTACAAAGAAGAATAAATGTCATTAAATAATGAAGATAATTAATGTATTTGACTATCTGAAAAATCATAAAATTTATAAAAATTAGTTCATTTTATCAATATTTTTAAAAATAACAAGAGTTGTGTAATAAGACAACAATGGATTAGGTGTTGATTGGGTTGGACTATCATAATTTCCCTTCAAAATTGTCTGTTAACATGGCACTTTTGGCCACAATATCATAAACAGTGTTAGTACTATATTCAGCAGCCTCATCCATTTTGCCAATGCTCCCTTTAATTCTTTGATTCTCAAGTCAGTCTCTTGTGAAATTATTTGTCACTTTATCCCACTCATTGATTTTCTCTTCTTCCAATGTTAACCGATCTCACTCTACCAGTTGCTCGTTTGCAGATGGTTTGACATGTGATAAAGAGTTCTCCAATATCATTTTCTTCTCCTTTCTGATCCCTGCATCCTTTGCAAGATTTATTTCAATTGATTAGCATTTGATTTAGATAAAAGTCATAGTCTTTGAACTCATCAACAGAAAACAGCCATCGAAGGTGTTGATGCAATGCACAGAGAAAAACACTCAAGTGGAAAGGATCTTCACTGGAGACTGTTATCTGTCGGCTTGCTTTCTTACACAATTTTGAAGCTTCAGGGACTGGCTCACGAATAACTAGGACACCTGCTCTTTGGGGGGATAAGTTCCAATGACTTTAAGTTTACCAGATTTTCTCCAGGGAATGGCACTGCTGAAAATCTTTTCTATTTTCACAAACATTGTCGGCAGATGAGCAAATTATCTAATGAAGTCATGCAGGTACAATTGAATATTTCAAAAACTCAATCTTCTGGAATCTTCACTGTAGTTAAGATTACAGAAGTCTTTGTGTTTCCAAAATATCTCATAATTATTAGTCATTTTTAATGGGTAGGTAGTAATTTAGATTGAATGTATGAGAAGGCATCAAGGAAGGTGAATAAATTAAATATACATTTTACCTGATAATTCTTGAGCCAAGTTTACCTATGAGTGCAGAGAACATAGATGTTAATATCTCAAAGGGGAGACCAGGAAAGCCCATGTAAGGGAAGGGGAACTGAGTCTAGGACCCTGGATCCAAACATTTATTACCTCACAAATATGCAAAGATTTAGAATATGCTGAAAAAGTACACGTAAAAAATATTCATTGTCCCATCAAAGTATCCTTGCTGGTATACAAAAGTCTACTCTTAACCAAATAAATGTATCAAAGCATTTGATTGAGAGGGTTCACATAGTTCTAAGATCATTTGAATGTCCTTGTTGTTGAGAAGATGTACATCCCACAACATTGCACAACTCCTGCTTCTCAGCCCAAAATGCCACTGACAACATCACCTCTCAGATTCATTCAAAACACTGAACTAAGCTGGAATTACTCCTCTTTAATCTGTATTTTGGATCACTTCTGTCTTCCTCACAGGGATGAAGGTTTCATATTAAAGCCCTTACCTGGCAGCTGGAGATAGCACCCAGATCTCCCAGTTTCTATAGGAAGGAAAGAGCCTCACTTCTGTAGGCACCTTTGCTTTAAGTTATAAAACTGTCTCCTACCATGAAGATATGAGAAAGTTTACTTTTCTTTTGCTAATTCCAACTAACACCACAACCACCTCTGCTCTTAAAACCTGTCTACTCTTTGTTTGAAGGAAGTTGAATTTAGACTACATTCTCCTTTTGCCCTATATAAAGTCTTCCTTACCTGGTTAACTTTGGTATAATTTTTGCTTTGACATTATGTTTAGAAACCTGGACTATGTCCAAGTTGGTTAGCAAGACAGTGGTGGGAGAGCTCAGACCTGGGGTTCCCACAATCTAGACTAGAATACTGATTCCACTGCTCCACAAGGCAGTTGGTGGACTATTGGTACAATAACTGGGAAGTTGTTCTAATGGGTGATTGACCCTAAACATCAGCACTGGTTAAATTCACTAGATAATTACTGCATTTTCCCTGTTGCTTGGTTTTAGTGCAAAGTCATGGATGAAATGAACCTGTGAGTGTGGTGTCCATTCTGCTGTATTATTCCTGACTTTCTGCAAACATATCAGTCATAATTAGCTTCACTGAACTTGGCATGCTGTTTTGCCCCTGGCATTTCCACATCAGTCTTGTGCATTCCGAAGCAGGGGAATACAGCTTAATGAATAGCAACATTATTGAAACTTTGGTTCCTTGTTTTTCTTGGTAACTTTACTTTCAAGAATCATAATTATTCAACTTAAATAAAACAACTACTGAGCTTCTGTGGCCATCCAAATAATCCATGAAAATATTGCAGCCGAGGTGTTCATTTTCAAGACTTCAAAGAAGGCTTTCCTAGCAATTGTAAAGTAGTCCAACTCTTCCAAATTCCAGTGGTCCCAGTGGGCTATCTCTGCCTTTAAGAACATGTACTGCTCTCTTTCTTCCATTGCCTTTCCACCAAAATGATTTCTCTTTACTCCTGTATTAATAGGCCAAAGCTATAGAAACACCTGTAAGGAGGCAAATAGACTCTGAATCCCTCTGAAAGTAATTTCTATAAAAAACAAATAAGAAAGGGAAATAACAGGTGTTCCCTTGCTAATTATCCAGCTTCTTCATTCTATTCTCGTCGAGTCCTGCTCCCTCTGAGCCTATGAGTGGAGAACCCTGAAATATTCAGATGCATATTTAATCTTTCAGATCATTTGGATATCTCATCTCCATGGTATTCAATACATAACTCTTTGGGAACATTTAATTTACTTTGGGTACTGTGTAGACAGTGCTTTGTAGTGGAAAAAATTCCTAAGGCATGGAATCGGAAGACCTGGGCGTAAGATGTTCTTCGATGTGCTGTGTGATTTTGGCCAAATTATTTAACTATCCTGAACTTGTGTTTCTTGACCTAATTCTTGACCTAATTCTCATTGCTTGTGTGCAAAGAAAACCAAACAACCTACGTGAAAATATTCAACTTCATCAGAGTAATATTCAAGTATTATTTTCCTTAATCTTTTGTATGTTCTACTTTTATATATTATTTTTTTGTTTGTTTGTTTGTTCCTCTCCATCAATGCAACATAAATGCCATGAAGGCAGGGCTTTTGATTTTATTCCTGTAGCGTCTTGACTGCTTCATACAATTCTTGGTGCTCAGTAGCTCTTTATTGAAGGAAATTAAAAAAAAAAAAAAAGGTGTCTGCAGATTTCTATTTAGTTTTATGATTGCTTAGAAAGGCTTATGTTCCATTCTGTCCTTTCTGCTTGTAAAGTGGCTATTAGAACTTAACACATTGTTAGAAAGGAATGTCTTTTTGATTGAGCATTTCAGGAAAAATTAAATGCTTGTGTGTTTCTCCAACATCTTGCCTAAGAAAATGAGAAGCTCAGAGGTAAATCTGAATTGGTGGGTCAAAATGATTGGGATATATAACTGGCTATTGACACTAGCCCTAACTCTTGTAGTTTTTTTGGAGATGTAAACTTCATTCATCTACAGGGGGAAGGAACTGAGCCCTTTAGGCAATCCTACAGTACACATCAAGAACACTGATATAAGTAAGGTTTCCTTGTGGTTGCTGTTTGTAGGTCTGTCACAGGTCAGGATGTAATTACATTTGAGACATGCACATCAGATTCTCTGAGAAATCAAAACGTAGACACTGTGAAGGTATACATAAAAGACAGTAGTCTTATCTCGAAACCGGTGTTGAAGAGGAAAGAAAAAGTCTTGTTCTCTTAGTTGGCATATTTTAGCTTAAATCTTTCAAAAGGGAAGACCTTTCTAAGCCGGATGATCCCCTGTCTAGGACACATTCATTTCACTTTGCTGAGAACCAGTCTAATAAGCTGAATGGTCTGTTGCTTTCTCTCCCTGAGCTATAATTAACGGCAGCTCCTAAACTTTGAGCCTTTGTTTTCCTTCTTTGCCTGTGCCACGTAGCTATTTGATTGCCTGTTTGCAACTATAACTTGCCATTAAATATTAAATCACAGGATTTGTCTCAGAAATATGTTTATTGTACTTTGAACACTTTGGAAATAAGAGAGTGAGTGTTTCAAGGTGCCAAGCAGCCTGGAAATCTCTTTACATAATCTCCGTAGTTGGATTTGCTGACTGCTCTTGGTTCACTTTTCTCAGTGGCATCTAATGAGGCAACAGCCTCAACCTGCTGTGACAATGGTTATATTGTCCTAATAATGATGAAACACGTTCATCTGCTCAGCCTCAGTAAAATTCCGTGATCCGTGTCCCCTAGGAAGGATGAAATGTGCCTTCCAAGAACAAGTCAAGGTGTCTTGAATCTTGGCTATTTGGGAATCTATGGAGTTATACAATCTGAAATGCATATTTGTATGCATTTTATGGTCTTTTTACTGGGTGGCCTTTTAGGTTGCTGTAATTCATATGTGACATAATACTTGAGATTTTCATTAAAAAGAGTTGCATGTAGATTCTAACTATTTAATCATTTGTGTTCTGACTGCTCTGTTCTCATTTCTAGCTTTAGAAAGCAATTGTCAAATGTTGTCTCAGAGATAGGTACCTCAGAATAAATGACAAGAGTATTCATTGCTGACTTTCCAACAGAGATGCTGGTCTTAGTTCTAGGCCTCGATTTCACCTCCCAAAAGCAGAAGGATTGGGCAAAGTTAGCTTTTAAGATGAAATAAGAAAAATGTATCCTTTAAACTTCAATAATTGAGATTAATCTAGATGAAAAAATACTATTGGGACAGTTCAATGATGCCTCATGGTATCTGGTAGAGGCACTTGGAATCAGGAATATGATTTACACACAAAAGGAAGAATGTTGCTATACCATTAAAAAATGCTTTTTTAGGTGGGTAACCTTATAAATGGATAGTTGGCTTAAAAATAATTTATCTAAAATTGTGCAAAGATATAGTTTACCAGTAATATCAATTATTCCAATTTCTTATTTTTTTAGTTGCATGAACCCCTGAGAAAAGAGTAGATGTTTGATTCTTTCCTTGATGTCTGTATCTCATTCTAAAACCTGATCATTTTTAAATTGCTTTTTTAAAAGAATTAAACCAGAGTACAGTGATAGAAAAATTGATCATTCTACCTGTCACTCTAACATATTGGATTGTGCTACTCAACTTCCATTAGGGTAAAAAATGCATTGTGGAGAAAGCAATTTAGATCTGGTAAGGAGATAGCATGCATCCTATCTGAATTCTGTATGTGAGTCACTTACTTAAGCTTTTTCTACAAAATGAAATCTATACACACAATGATAACATATTGTTATAATGAATTTATAACACAAAAATAGAATATTCAATGATTATCAGTAAATTCAGTTATTGTGTTTTCTGTGCCTTGGCATTTTGATATATTGTGTAGAGGTAAACTTGCTTTAAAGTATGCCTGCTTTCCTGAAAAAGATTGTGTGCTATATTTATCTATACATGAAGACCATATTTTTCAAACTTTCCAAACTTTTCAGCATTTAACCTGCCAAATATGTGTTTTTGAAGTACAGTTCTATAAATGATTTGAAATCAGGTCCATCCTGAAAAATGTAAGTCACATCAGCTGTATATCAATCTTCATAAAAAATGAAGATGGTTTTGTTTAACTTCTACGGGGTGACATATAATAAGAATTATTGCCATCATTGTTTCTGCTTTTGCTATGGTGTGCTGCTCTTGCATGGAATGTCTGAGTGACTAGATATCACTTTAGGTCACTTAATTATCTACTCCCTTCTCCATCCCACTGCTTCTCATTCTTCATGAAAAGCTTTTCAGGAAATGGGTTTATTGTTTTTAACCTGCATTTTTCTCATCCTTAAAACCTGTTGGTACTATTTTCCTCTCTCTGTGTCCTTCCCCACACTATCAGATAAATTTGAAAGGCCTATGAGTTCTAATTCCAGGAATATAACAAAGTTACTCATCAATCCTCTTGCTGAAAATGACAGAATTTTAATACAACTATTTAAGATTTACTAAGAGAATTTATAGGTTGATATCATCATAAGATTTTATTAGCTAAATATCACCAGGCCATCAAAGAAAAAAGAAATCTTAAAAGTAGCTAGAAAAAAAGATACATTACCTTTAAAAGCTAACAATTAGATTGAGAGCTGATATCAAAAAAGCAACAATGGGAACCAAAGATAATGAGGTGATATCTTCACAATATGAGGGAAAGAGTTGCTAGTTTAGAAATCTATGCTTTGTGAAAATATCTTGCAAGAATAAATAAAGATATTTTCTCACAGGCAGAAACTGGGAGTGTTACTAAGTAAAATTATGAAGGAATTTGTACATATCAGTAATTACATTAAAAGTAAATGGACTAAATGCTCCAGAGAAAATGCAAAGATTATCATTTGGATTTTGCAAAATCAAAGAAAATAAGACATATGTAAAACATAAAATACTAAAAGAATGGAAAAAAATACACAATTAAGTAGCTAACCCAAGAAAATTGATGTTGCTTTATCAAACAAAATAACCTTTAAAACTAAAGAGCATTGCTGGAAGTTAACTATGTCACTGCATGATGAAAAGGGTTGAATAATCAGCAAGGCCTACCTGCATTTTAAATTTGTATTCATATAACAAAGTATCCTTAAAATTAAAACAAAAAATGGACAGAAATACAAAATAATTTATCCCAAAAATATCAGTATGTACTTAGAAGATCTATCATAATCAACTTAACTTAATGTTCATACCTAGACTATGAGAACCCAAACCTGCATATGACATATAACATTTACAGAAATTGGCCACATACCTGGATTACAAAGCAATTTGTCATACAAAGATCAGTGTTATCCACATCATGGTATCTGAGTAAAATGCAATTCTACTACAAGTCAATAATGAAAAGATAAATTGAAATTGTCCATATAAATAGAAATAAAATCAATAGAATTATAATGAAAATTAGAAAGTCTTTGAATTGAAGGATAATAAACATACCACATTTCAATGCAGGTAAAGCCATCGTAAGAGAAAAATTCATGTCCTTAAAGACATACATTTAAAAAAAGGGAAAGCCTAAAGATGATAGTAAATATTGATCTCTTGAGATTTTAAAAAGGAACAACAAAATAACCTCAAAGAAAGTAAATAATAATGAGATCTGAAATTATATGATCAAAAATAAACATAGATTCTAAATCAAAAGATGGTTCTTTCAAAAGGCAAAAATCCCTGACACATTTAATTTAAAAAGGGGATAAGTGAAGCACAAAACCACGATTTTAGGAAAGACAAAAAAAAAAAAATGAACAACAACAAAAAAAACTACAGATACTATAGACAAAATTATAGTAATAGTACAAAACATGTCAATACATATATATATATATATATACATACACACACATATATATATACATACATACACATACATACAACTAGGATTAAAATGGCAATTTTAAATAAAAATGGAACCCACCAAAGTAACTGAAGAAGAAATAGGAACCAGGATAAACATTAGAAATACTGATTTTAGTTAAAACCCTGCCAACAAGAGAGCTCCATTCCCAGACGGCCTTACTAGAATAGTTAATTCCTGTACCACCTGAGCTCTTCCATCAAATAGAGGAGAAATACCCTAAATCTCTTTTATGAAACTGACATAACCTTGATACCAATCTCACAAGGGAAGAAAGGAAATACAGTCAATCTCATTCATGATCACAGAGGGAAAAAGAGTTTCCAACCAAATTTCTAGCAAGCTAGGTCCTACAACATATAAAAAGGATAATATATTTGTAATCAAATTGAGTTGATCTCTGGATTTAATATTACCAATCAATTATAATTCATCAAATTAAAATCTAAAGGAAGAGAGTGATATGGTTATATCAATTATTGTAAAAAGACTTTTGATAAAATGCAACATTTTTTATGATTGATAGGACAAAAACACTAGGAAAATATAAAAAGACAAAAACTTCCTTAATAAAGAACTACAGGAAGCATAATACATAGTGGTGTAACTTTAAGGAATTTTGCATTACTCTATTCAACATTTCACTGAAGACCCTAGCCAATACAGAAATACAATAATGAGAGACCAAAAGAAAAAATTGTGGCAAAGAAGAAACCAAAATTCTCAGCATTTGCAGTTTATTTGCTTATGTGCATGGAAGACCCAAAATAGCTGAAGATTAATTATTAGAATTAATAAATTAGTTTAACATGCTTGCTGAACATAAATCAAAGCACACACATAAGGTGCATTTTTTTTCATATGAGCTACAAGCAAAAAGTGAAATTTAAAAAGGAAATTTTTATGCTATCAATAAATTGGATTTTTTTTTAGGACTAAGTCTAAAGAAAGCAGACAAAAACCTTGCCAGAGAAAATTATAACCTTTAGTGAATGGCATAAATTGGAGGTCTTATATGACCACATATGGTGCTACCCATGCCCCCACCTCAGGTATCTCCTGTTTTTATAGCTCTGATATCTTACTGCCTTAGTCTTCTCTGGCATCTTTATCCACACAATAAATTTCTTGAACTCTTTTCATGTACTGCTAACTACCAGCCATGGAGTTGCAAAGATAATTTCACTGTCTCCTTATACATCTGTTATATATCTGATGCTCTTATAAATCTGATGTATAATATATAGATATACATCATATCTGATGTATAAGATATAGATATATTATTGTTTTTTCATAGTTATAGTGACTTTCTAGCTTTTGAGATTTGAGGTATTAACATACTAACTTGATTTGAAAAAAAAAAAAAAGAACTAGAGCATACCTACAGTTAAGCATTGTATAGAAACTTGATTACAAGGCATTCAATTTCCATAAAAATCAGTTGCCCTACATTTCTCTTACTATTAATCTTAATATTAAAATATTAAACTTAAGAAGCACAAAATGCTCCTGACCTATAGATACCCAAAAACTAAGTTAGAAGGCTCTGAAATTCTTATCTACAAGATGTGGGTTACCTTTTGATGCATCAAAGACGTGAAGGCCAATCACACATCCAGCACATTACTCAAAACAGAGGCTATCTGAAAATATGTGTGCAATCTTTGAACGCTTTTCTGAGGTTTTTTTGTTTTGTTTTGAATTATTAACAACCTCATCGTCTAGCTACTTTTGTTCTTTTTAAGGACAGCCTTCTTGAGTGTGCCTTTCTCCTTGAATGACACTAAATCTTCTATTTCTTTTTTTTTCCCCCACCCTGTTCCTCTCCTGCCTCCTCTCCAAATCTGCTGGTGTTTGTAACTTCTTTATTGTGGGTGTGGTCCTCTCCATCAGCCATGTGGGTAGTTGAACCAAACTCACCTACCAGCCTCTCTGCTGCCTTGTCCACCAGGAGACACTCCCAGGAATCCAGGTTGGTTGTGGGGTGTGGGGTCCAGGGCATGTATGCAGCCAAGTCATAATCAGGGCCTCCTCTTTCATTCCAGCATCCCGTGGGTCCCCTGGGCTCCCAGCTCTCAGAGCTTGCGCCCGATTGCAGGCTTTCTGGTTTGCAACACTATTTCTGCCAAACTCCAAACTGCAGTGCATGTTGTCTCTTTCTTACCATCAAATTTTACCCTTTCTGTGTCCCATCCTTTTGGAGTCCTGCTCCCTCTTTCCATTTAAATGACTCTAAGGCATTTGCAGCGACTCTAGCATCCACATTTGCTAGGTGGCAGAAACTTTTGATTAGGTCGGAGCTTTCCTCATTCCTGAAATCACAAAAGAAGGTTTTTTTTCTATTCCATTTTCATGAGGCCTGGAGCTGGCAATGTGTTTGGCTGAAGCGCCCATCTCCCCTTAGGACTGGTCATCCAAGCTGGTGTGCAACAGCCAGAGACATCCCCTCGGGTGTACCCTCACCTCTTGTCTGCAGTTTTCTTCTCTGGGCCCAAAGATCCCCATAAAATGGGAGCAACAGAAAGAAAAACAGTTCTTAAGGAAGTTAGCATGTGACCAAAGCAAGTCGTACTACGTGAAGACAGCCGGGCACCTGAGAGAGAGCATAGGCCAAGGTTCATCTAGGTTTGCATCTCAAATTGTGCCATTTAATTAACTATGTAACTCTGAGAAAATTCTAAACCTCTGAATCTTAGTCTTATGGAGATAATAGGCTAACAGCCCCTCCCACTATCCTGATGCTGTGAGGCTATGAAGTGACAAAGGTAAAAGGTCCTGTCATAATGACAGGGGTAGAGTGAATGTCAGTCACGTGGATCTGCTACTATTGGCTGAGATTTTCTCCCTTCAACAGCAGCAAATCATGAGAAGTAACCAGTATTGGGGCACCTGGGTGGCTCAGTTGTTAAGCGTCTGCCTTTGGCTTGGGTCATGATCCCAGGGTCCTGGGATCAAGCCCCGCATTGGGCTCCCTGCTGGGAGCCTGCTTCTCCCTCTCCCGCTCCCCCTGCTTGTGTTTCCTCTCTCACTGTGTCTCTCTCTGTCAAATAAATAAATAAAATCTTAAAAAAAAAAAAAAAGAAAGAAAGAAAGGAAAGGAAAGTAACCAGTATTGGTCTCATTTGACAGATGAGGAAACTGAGGCTCAGGGAGATGAAGTAACTTTCCTAAGCTCAAATTAGTAAGAGTGACATTTGGGACCCAAACTCAGGTCTTCTGACTTCCACCACATAGTCATATTTTCACTGTATCACATGGTATAAGAAGTTTTTCAGTTTGGGCATATTTATATTAACTGTCTTCTCATCTGGCTTATTTGTTTAACGTGTGGGTGTTGTCACACCTCTTCACTTATTGTGGTGGTTTCAGATACTGCAATTATAATTTACATAAATTTCATCTTGACAAAAACCATGATATTGCCCTTATGGTTTATTTGGATTATTTCTAGCTATCTGATAGTTTCATTAACATTTGTATTTCAGGACTGTAAACCATCAGAGACAAAAGCATGAAGTGAGAACTGAGAGCCTGGCTTTACTTTTATCTGACAAAGACAAATCGCTAAGATTTTAAGCGGCGCCGTTTATTGGCCCTACCATATTTACTGAGCATTGACTAATTGTAGCTGTTGTGCTAAGCACATTCTGAGGTTCAGCAGTGAATTCGATGTTCTTTCTCACCTCAAGAGCTAAATAACAAATTGGGAAAGAAACTAGCAATTTTAATTAAACTTGAACTAAACTGTAGAACCCCTGTTCATTTGATGTAAAAATACAGATGCACCTTATAATGGAAATTGATACATATTAATTTGATGGGTGAAGATTTGTTTCCTGAATTATGATTTCCACAGATGTCGTATCATGAAAGACCAACAAAGAGCCCTGCATTTGTGCAGTGTATTGCCTGTGGGGTGTGTGGAGATTCATAACAAATAATAAACAGTAAAGAAATACGTTCTGTGGAATCTTAGAAGATGATACTGATACTGAGAAGAGCAGAGCAGGATAGGAAAGATCAGAAGCCAGGGACAGGGAGGTCTGGTGGCAGTTGTAAACAGGATAGTCAGGGGAAGCCACACCAGAAGAGGCCTTGGAGAAAGACCTGAGGGAGGTGAGGAAAGGAAGTGCACAGGTCTCTGGGCAAAGAGCATTCCAGGCTAGGGAAGGCACTCAGACAGCAAAGCAAGCCGAGGGAGACCAGGAGAGCATGAAGGACATGAGGTCCCAGAGCTGACAGGGAGATCAGCCACTAGGGCCTTACAGCCCACGGCAATGACTTATGGCTTTCTTGGAAATAAACTGCAGTAATACTGCAAAGTTTTGAGCACAGAAGTGACCTAGAATAACATTTTGTGTTCACCCGTGTTCATTTAACAGAGCAACATTTTCCTGCACCTTTTTCTTGGGGGTGCCAGGGGGGAGGAAGAGACATTATCGTAATGTCTGCATACTAAATTCAGCAGTGTATCTGCTGGTGAACGTATTATTTGTTTTCAGCTTTTTCTATTATTTTTCTGAGTTGAATATCTCAGAACATACTTCATCTTGCTATCCGTGCCCTAGAACAGATTCCCGTAAAGGGCATTTCTGGGTGACAGGTGTGCATGGATAAAAAAAAAAAAACTTGAAAAGCATGTGCAGATTGTTTTCCTTCGCAGTCATTTCAATTTACATATTCCCAGAAGCAACATGCATTATATCACACATTGTTGTTGTTGTTGTTGTTGTTTTCAAAGATATTATTTTTTAAGAGAGAGCACACAGGGGGAGGGGTTGAGAGACAGAGGGAGAGGGAGAAACAGACTCCCCACTGAGCGGGGAGCCTGACCTGTGGCTCACTGCAGGGCTCCATCCCAGGACCACAAGATCATGACCTGAGCTAAAAGCATATACTTAAGTGACTGCACCACCCAGACACCCCTTCATATAATTGAATTTAAATATAAATGTCCGGGGTGGCCTGGGTGGCACAGTGGGTTAAGCATCCACCTTTGGCTCAGGTCATGATCCCAGGGTCCTGGGATTGAGCTATGCATTGGGCTCGTTGCTCAGCAGAAAGTTTGCTTCTCCCTCTCCGTCTGCCCTCCCCCTGCTAATGTTCTCTCTCTTGCTCTCTCTCATTCTCTCAAATAAATAAAGTTTTAAGATATATATATCCAGCATGCATGGTTCAAATCTGGATCCCACCCCCCTAGTAGCAGTTCTTTAATTCAGATCCATGATGTGATGTTTGTGATAACTGAAGCAGGGTTCCATGGAAGCCTAACTTCCAGTATCTCCAGAAGAAAGGGTTTCCCAAGCAAATGAAGAGGGCAGACAGAAACACAGAGGGAAAATATAAAATGCCTTAGAAAAATTACTCCTATGTATTTATTACGGTAATCTTATTAAATTTTTTTTCAACTAAAGTGGCATTTTGGTAATACAGCTACTTTTCCCTAGAAACACTTTCAAATCAAAAATTTTCAACAATATCAGATGAGTCTTTTGTGAGCTTTGTGACTTTGCTTCGATTTTCTGGATATTTTCCCATGTTGATAAATATAAAAGTTTATAAATATAGAGACTGTGTCTGAATGGGTCACATCTTTGTACAGAATTCAATGAATTCTGTGTTTTCTTGGATTTTAAAAAAGCCTTAATTATTCTTCATTTTATAATCTTGTGATAATAGTCAAGAGCCAGCCTAAGTATGAAAATCTTTATATATTTTCAAAACCCACATCTGAGAACAGGAAAGAGAAATGTCACTGTAAGAAGTATTTATGCATTTATTCAAAAGGATTGTATATGTTTAATTTAATATAAAAAATGTACTGAGGGCTGCCTGGATGGCACAGTTGGTTAGGCCTCCAACTCTTAGTTTCAGCTCAGCTCGTGATCTCAGGGTCGTGAGATTGAGCCCTGCATTGGGTTCCATGCTGAGCAGGGAGTCTGTTTCAGACTCTTTCTCTCTTCCTCTGCCCCTCCCTGTTGAGCTCGTTGTCTTTCTCTCTCTAAAATAATAAATAAACCTTTTTTTAGAAGTCCCAGAACCCCAACAGGGAAATTATTATGAATAAATTAGTTTATAGGGGTTAATGTGATATCATTTCTCAATTTATTTTTTTTAAGATTTTATTTATTTATTTGACAGAGACAGAGATCACAAGTAGGCAGAGAGGCAGGCAGAGAGAGAGAGAGAGAGAGGAAGGGAAGCAGGCTCCCTGATCAATGCAGAGCTCGATCCCAAGACCCTGGGATCATGACCTGAGCCGAAGGCAGAGGCTTTAACCCACTGAGCCACCCAGGCACCCCTCATTTCTCAATTTAATATAACCCTATGCCAACATCACATTACTGGTTTACAAGAATAATCCTATTTAACCACCAGAACAGTTCTGTGACAAAGCTTCTATTATAATCTGCATTTTACAGATGAGGAAACCAAGGCTTAGAGAGGTTTCAGTAACGTGTCCTTTTCTTTTTTTCAGAGAGGGAGGAGGTATGTGGGAGGGACAGAAAAACTCTTAAATAGGCTCCACGCCCAGACCAGAGCCTCATGCAAGGATCAATGTCACAATCCTGTGGTCATGATCTGAGCTGAAATCAAGAGTCAGACACTCAGCTGCCAGCCATCCAGGAACCCCTCCAGTTCCATCCAGGGAGTAAGTGGTAGAGTGGAAACATGAATCTGGGTTTCTCAAATGCCAAAGCATTGGGCTGTGGCTGCATTAGAACTCATTTGTATGTCCTGATCAGAGAAGCAAAGGATTAGATGGAATATGAGAGATCATAGTGCACAAGAACATGGTAGAGTGCTAAGAAAACCAGGTGAAATCTTAGATCAGTTATTTACAAGTAATATAACCTTGGATCTACTATGTTAACCTCTAATTCTTTATTTCTCATCTATAAAAGGGGTATAATTAAAAGACAAGTAAAATATTTCTTAGAGTTCTAAGCACCCACTATATATTAAATGATAATAATTGTTGTTAAAAGTAACATAGAGAAGATTTTATAAAAACACTTGGCCAGGTGGTTTGGTGGAAGAACAGAAATCCTTGGGAGCTGAGGTGGTTCCTGTAACAAACATTCTGAATGTATCTGAAAAGTCTAGATATAGTAGAATGCAGTGACATACATAAAGTGTTTTGATGATGGAAACAATAGACACTTAACACCTTTTTTTTTTTTTTTTTTAGAAACAACACTTAGGGATAAATACTTCAGTAGGAAGCATCTACTAATCTTCATGGATAAATACATATTCATCCAACACTAAATTAGCAACAGTGATGTGTATGATGTGTATTTTTTGCCTTACATTAAAATAGTCTTTTTGCAAACACCATTTGCACAAATGCCTTGCAAAATTTCCTTATAACCCTCATTATCATAAAGAAAAAAAGAAACTAAGTAAGCCATCATACTGTTTTGCTTGATCCTCTTTTCTGAACAAGAAGATATAATTTTAAAATGATTTCTTGGGGTCTTGGTGGAGCTTGAGATTGTGAAACAGCTTTTTAAGGTCCATAGCTAATAAACCCCATATTAATGATTAGATTCATGAGGACATTACTTGTTGTCACCTCTTCTTAGAAATAATATGTGGACTTGCAAAGCATAGCATCTGACACACATATATTAATTTTCTATTTTATATATATATTACCTATCTATATCTGTAGCTATATTTCTATTTCTCTATCATCTATATATATTACATAATATATACAGATATAATATTCAGTAATACTATATTCAACAGTATATGCCTTTTCTTTTTTTTTAAGATTTTATTTATTTATTTGACAGAGAGAGATCACAAGTAGGCAGAGAGGCAGTCGGGGTGGGGGGAAGCAGGCTCCCCGCTGAGCAGAGAACCCAATGCAGGGCTTGATCCCAGGACCCTGAGATCATGACTTGAGCTGAAGGCAGAGGCTTAACCCACTGAGCCACCCAGGTGCCCCTGCCATTTCTTATATAAAGAAGTTGTTTGTCTTTTCTATTGTAATCTACTTAGTTTGCACATTATCTACATATGATGAGATTTATGTTTCACTGGATATATCTGACAGATTTTAGAGTTGTCAGAATAAAAAGTCTCTATTGAGTAATTTTCTATTTAATTTCTCAGGATAAAAGACTTCAGCCTAACTAGTATTAAAATAGAGAAATTACTAGCCATTGGTGTACAAATTGTATCCCAAATGTATTAACTATGCCATAGTCATGTGTCTTTTTTCTTTATTTTTATTTAAAAGATTTTATTTATTTATTTGAGAGAGAGAATGTGTGCACAGGTTTGCCTGTGGGAGAGAGAAAGAGAGAGAGAGGGAGAGTGAGCACAGCAGGGGGAAAAGCAGACTCCTTGTTGAGCAGGGATTCCCAACACTGGGCTTGATCTCAGAACTCTGGGATCATGACCTGAGCCAAGAGCAGACACTTAACCAACTGAGCCACCCAGGCCCCCCTGTTTATTTTATTTATTTATTTTTTTAATATTCAAAATTAAGTTAGAGTATATCTAATTTGAAGCCACTATTTTTGCTAAGAAGAAGTTACTTGGTTTATGATTAATAATGAATGACCTGTTTATATTCTGCTTATTATCATTTGCTAGTACCCAGACTTAGGTCTTCAACTACAGTTTCACTGATTTGAAGGCAAAAATGATAGTGAAATGTATCAACTATCTTTTCTTAAAAATAAATATTCTTCATTCCTAAATAATCTATCATAGTTTTTTATTACATTGTTAAATGTCCTTTATTTGAAGAATTATGGTGAAAGCAGAGGTAGGGATTTATTTTTAAAGTTCTTATTGGGAATACAAGGATGGTCGCTTCATAATCTTATTGCTGTTTTTATTGTTATTTCACTGGTCCAGGAGATGGGAAAATCTGAAATTCACCATTCTATAGTTACTAAGTTGCCTTTATTTTTTAATTTTTATTTTTTTTAAGATTTCATTTATTTATTTGACAGAGATCACAAATAGGCAGAGAGGCAGGCAGAGAGAGAGGAAGGGAAGCAGGCTCCCTGCTGAGCAGAGAGCCCAATGTGGGGCTCAATCCCAGGGCCCTGGGATCATGACCTGAGCTGAAGGCAGAGGCTATAACCCACTGAAGCCACCCAGGTGCCCACTAAGTTGCCTTTAAATATTGAGACAGGACATTCAACAGTGTTTCCAAGTATTTTCAAAATTTGGATAGTTCTTCCCTCTGAAAAGCTTACTGAAGTCTTAAAAAATTAATGAGGACCATTTAGGTCTGCCGCTGATGAACTGGGGACATATTTAATTTGTATGGGTGGCATGATAAAAAAATCATGCTCTGAAATCTCCAACCTAGAAAAGAAAAATACGAGTATAGAAGAAAAAGAAAGAAAGAAAGAAAGAAAGAAAGAAAGAAAGAAAGAAAGAAAGACAGACAGGAGGAAGGGAGAGAGGAAGGGGAAGGAAGGAAGGAAGAAAGGATGGAAGTAAAAAAGGAAGGAAGGAAGGAAGGAAGGAAGGAAGGAAGGAAGGAAATGAAAGAAAGAAGGGACTTCATACCTAGGAGGTAAAACCAGAGAACGAGCAGAAGAATATAAGAGCACACATTGTAAACAAAAACTTTTGCACCAAACACTTGCTAAAAATGCAAGACAGATTTTATTTGAGTTACTGCAGTAGGGGAGAAAGACATCAGTATAGAATATTGAGCCCAGCTCCACATACAACAGGGACAAATGGGGACTTAAGCCACTAGTCAGAGTGAAGGGGTCAGTGAAGTAATTGGAAATGAGAGTAGGGAGATTCTTGCCAAAATGGCCTAATAAATATTCTTGCTAAAGGTCAACTAAAGATGTAGCTATAAAGGGTGAGGCATGAGGACGGATGTCAGGGGTGGAGAGATTCTTGCTTAACTAACTTAGCAGGATTCCTTGCTGAAAACTGGGCTCAGTGGGTCAAGGAGAGGGCTGCAGTTCAAGGTCAAGATCTAATTGAAAAGACACTTGGGGGAGCCTGACTAGAGTTTGGTCAAGGAGAGAGCCTTTGTTAACAGACTGGTCAGAAGGTGAAGGTAATCTTCACTGATTTGTTAGTTGCATGTATCACCCAGAGCTCATCACATCATGTGACCTCCTTAATGTCCATCATTGAACCCCCAAAACCTAATGATGTACTGTATCTTGGCTAATTGAATTTAAAGAAAAAGGAAAAAATGATTTTTTTTTTAAAAAAAGAAGATGAAAGCAAGAGAAAAAAACATCATGTGATTTTAAAAACAAATCAGTTTTCGAAAGATTGACCTAAACCTCTGAGCTTCGAGTAACAAGTTAATCCATTTGGGTGAGAGTAAAATAAGGACATCCACTTGAGCACACTTTCACTCTGAACCACGTGAAATTGTGTTTTAAAGTCTTCTAAATTCTTAGTTGGTATGCCATTAAATTGAATTTAATGAGACCATCTCAATTCCTTTTTAAAGATCTCTTCTGATAGATGCAAGCCTTTATTTTTCTTCCAGTGTTGAGACAAAAGGATTTAGTATAAAACTCACGAGTAAATATCCTTAATAGGAGAGAGATAATCAAAGGAATGGAAATTGCTACATTTTACTGCAAACATTCTATAAGTGAGCAGGAGATAAGAACAAATCTTACCTTTAAGAATCTGCTAAATTTATTTTAACTTTACACTGTTTACTTGAAATTTGAGCGACAATAACAGCAGGATCCCTTTTCATTAGAACTATCCTGGGAAACTCTTTAAATGATCTCCTCAGATGTGGCTTATCTCACCATCTGTCACCACTGCAGAAAATTGAGCATTGAATTCAAACACTCTTTTCTGCCTGATCTGTTAATGTCCACCAGGATGCTCAGAAAGATAAGAACAAACAATATGAATAAGTACTAATTCAGCATCCACCCCTGCCTGGTGCTGTTCTCCATCCTCCTAACAGGTCTCTGTTAGGAGACTCTGTCTCAGTATTGACAGCCTAAAGGGGAGATAAACAAATACTAAAAAATTACATGCCATTTGACAAGTGCTGTAACAGGACATGGTACAGGGTGCTGTTGGAGCACATGAGAAGAGTGCCCATCCCATTTCTTGGGTAAGGGTAAGGTTTGGAATAGGAGGAGTGGTAAGAGTGTGAGTGTGTTTGTGTTTGCGTGAGGCACTGGTGAAATGTTGGAGAGAAATAGTGGCCTCCTTGGGGAGGAGGGAGGTGCAAAAGGTGATTTACAAATGGAAAAGGTAGAGTAGGCATTATTCAGGAGGAAGGAGGGGGCCTGGGAGGGTTGTTCTTCAAAGAAGAAACACCATGTGCCAAAGATTTAAGGGCCAATGGGAATGTGTATTTAATTTAACATGTCAGATAAATGATTCTCAAAGTTGAACAGACATGTGAATCCCCCAGGTTGAATATTAAAATGCAGATTCTGATTCAGTAATTCTAGGGAGAGACCTGAATTCCTGGGTATATAACCAGCTCCTAAGAGATAGCAATGCTGTTGGTTCACAGACCAAACTTTGAGCAGCAGCATACAGACAACGTGATTTCCTGTAACAGGACACTTCTCTCTCTGGAGAAGTCACTGACTATTCCCTAAGCCATTGTCACTACTGATGGTGACCTACTTATTCGCACTGCATAAATCCTTGATGATTGCCCTGTGGGGATAACTCAGCACCTCATTCACATAAGATATTTTCTGTAAGGGAGCCTACCTCTCAGTCCCATAGTATTGTTAAAGTCACTACTTCAAACTCTACTTTTGTACCTTCTTTTCCACCTTGATCTACCTCTTCATTGAAACACATTTAGCAGTTTCACCATGAAACCGGCTGGAAAGGATGTGCTTAAGAAATATTGTCAACATTTGTCAAAATCAAAGAAAATGTCCCGGGGAAGAACTTGCAGCCTTCCTCATTAGGAGCAACTTATAAAGCTGTACTGTATCTTGACAGCAATTCTTTTAATGCCAATTTGTACTCATTTTAATAAATGCATGAGTCTCATCTTGCTGTCTTTGCCTCATCCTGTAGCAGTCAATGTTCTGCTTCTTCAGAGACCAAGGAGAGCATCTTTGCAAATACTCCAAAAATTCCATCTCCCTCCCAAAGGCATGGGAACAGATTGGGCTGCATTATCGAGTTACTTACTGGGAACTCACGCCCATGTCACATGGTCTAAAAGAGAATCCTCTCTATGTATAGTTTTGTATATTAGGCATCACCAAATTGATTTTAATGTGTTTCTGGGGACTAGAAGTTGCTTTCCCTTTGAATATTGGTGCAGTGGTACTGTGTCAGCTTTATCAGCTAATGCACTGATTTTACTCCCACTAATATGAGACTACTACCCTGTTTAATTTTCATAATAGATAAAATAAATAAATTAATTCATAAATAAATACACACATAGAAGCAGATATATATTTAAAATCACTTTATGTATTAGTGCTATACAAAATTAGCATTAGGACTAAGGAGTGAAACTTACAGGCAAGCAACACTTTCAAGGTCCTTCCTCACCTTCATTTCCAGCTGGGATCTCAGAGTCATCTCAAAGGCAGTCGGGCTCTCATATCAAGGTATATGTGGGTAGACTTGTCATTTCGTCCTTCCACTAGACTAACACAGCAGTCCTTAAACTTTTTTTTATGCAGAAGATTACCATAGCACCTTGTCTACTTGCAGTCATATATAACGTGCTTTATGGGGAAACAAGGAATTTCCATGGGTGATCTTTTACTTTTTTCTGTGTTCCCATTAACCCTTGCTTTGGAACTAGATAACTCTCCCCAAGGTAGATGTCATTCCCCTCTAGAGCAATCAGAGATTGGTGAAGCTCTTTTCCTACACTGTTTTATATCAGATCTGTCTCAACCTCACTTCTCAGTCACTTCCTTCTCACTCTTAAGGTTGTGAACCCTGTAAAGAAAAATGTGAGATGTCCTAACCCTGGAAAATATTATTTTCTTAACTCATGAGCCAAGTTATTGCAGACCCAAGTTAGCTTGGTCTATGGGCTTACCTTCCACACCTACCAATAATAAATGTTTGGCATTTGGGTAAAAGCTGAGCTGTCCTCAGGCCAGGAAAGCATTCACAGGGCATCTGGATTTGGGTGTGAGGGATAGTCACATTTAAGTGTCAGTTCAAAGTGACCAGCCCCTCATTGTGAGCCACCCATAAAAATAAGGCCATGGGCTCTCCATGATGTTTTGCAAGTGATTTCTTGTGCCAGAAAGGACCACAGACTTTACTCCCAACATTCATTTAAAAATGAAGGGACAGACCCAGAGAGCAGGAAGCAGAGGCCTAGGAATCTGGAGCCAAGTACAAGCTTCCTTTCCTTTTTCCTTTCACCGCCTTTTCCTAGTTAAGCAAGGATTAACATGAGTGCGCTCCTTTCACTTAAATTAGCTCACTCTAGTCCTCAAGGTAGCAATTACTCAGAAAATAATAAAGAAAATTTAAAGTAAAACAGATTTTGCATGAATTAATCTGTGTAATTTTTAGCCAAAGCTGTGATCTGTTACATACACCATCCGCAGTCATTTAAAAAAACCATTCATAATAATTAATAATGTAAAAACTAATAGACTACATTTATGTATTTCTGACTTGTTTTTAATTCCAGTGGAATGAAAATGGACTAATTTAGAACTTAAAACATGAGGGTTATATATTAGAAATGCATTAACTAATCTATTTGCTGTTTCTTTTAAGAGAAAATTGTTAAATGTTGGCTTGATAATTATGTAAAGAATTATTAGATCATATTCCAAAAAATGTATTTTGAAGAGTTGTTCATATTCTATGTGGCCAAGAACAACAAAAATAAAATGTGTAGACTTCAGATACCCATACCTTTTTAAAAAAAATTCTTAGTATTCATGTTTTCAGAAGAGAGATATTTAGAAATCCATTAAATCCAGAGGGCTTTTTGTTTTATAATTCAACCAAATTCAAAATCTCCCAGACATATCATGAAAAGTAGGATTGGCAATGATTTCACCTAGACATAGGGAGAAGGGAGATAAGTCTAGAGTTTTGGAGACAGAGAAGTTAAAGTAATGCTTCCAGTCAGAGAGATCTAAAGAGATGATGTGCCTTTTTGTAAAGCCCACATTCTTTTCATGGTAGTGCCCTGTCTCCTGATCAAAATTATGTTAATGTGGCATTCAAAAAGCATTATTTGGCTTTTAAAACTGCTTGCTTAAGAAAAGCTAGCAGGGCTGGAAGTCAGACAGATACACCTGTCCATGTAAGCCGTGAGAAGTCACTGGATTACAGTGTCCTGTTCGCAAGAGAATAGCTCACATTGGGTCCATCAATAACGGGAGCAAAGCCAACAGAAACAGTGTCAGCATGATTTGCAGTTTCTGTGCACTCTGAAAAGCTGGCTTTTGCTAAACCACATCGTGTTTCTTCTCTTCTGAATATGGAGATGTCTCACCAGAATGTGTTCTCTTTTGTGTTTTGGGCACCAACAGCAATTTGGAGTCACCACTGATGTATGAGGTGTCAGCGGCACAGGAGGGCATTGCCAGCGGGAGCTTGAGAGGTGGCCTGGGGAGCTCCATCACAGCCTGTAAGAAGGTAACCTTGCCCTGTTGAACTTGACTGCTAGTGTAGTTTGACTCTCCAAGTACTTCTTCTAAAGCAGAAAACAATAACAACAACATCAAACACTGGAGTAAGCCACAGTATGCTTGGCAGGTTAACCTCTGATGCTACTAAAAATGTAACTCATGAGAATGATCAGAAAACTCGAGCAATTCAGATAGGTAGGACTTGAAAACTATAAGCCTCTGCTGCAGGTCCACCAAAGCTTCAACCTCTTCCCTTCACAAACTTGGCCATGGGTAACAGCTTCTCATTTCCTTTCAGAAACATCTTCCTAGGCTTTGAGTGGTTCACCTTATAGGAGACACCTAGGTCTGTACCTAAGAAACACTCTTGGCTATTCCTCTTCTGATACTTTCTTAAAGAAAAGTGTGTGCTTGGCTTATTTTATTACAAGACACAGAGTTACATTTCCTAGAATATAGACTTTAGAACTAATAGACAAGTCTTGCTTTAACACACTTGCTGAAAGTTGTCATTTGAACAATATAAATTCATCTACTTTGTTTTTCCAGTCAATCCAACCTAAGGCCCAGAAACTTAAAACGTCTGCTTTCCCACCCATAGCTTTTGTTACTATTTGCTGCAGAATCCCAGAGGAAGATGTGTTTAATCTCATCTAACCTTAGATGAAATCACACTGCATTATTTCATTAATTATTTTAAAAAGGTTAAATGATTAAAAATACTCATAATCATAGGGGTATATCAAGACAAATTCTCTTACTGAACATATTATATAGTGTGTGTATATATTATGTATGTGTGTGTGTGTATGTAATTATGTATACATATTGTAACATTATGTATGCATAAGCATATTAGTTGACTGATTACTATATCAAGTTAAGCAGTCTTATTTATCCTCTGCTTGTGTGGTGTTTATATCATTTTCAAGTACCAAAGAAAATGAAACACACATATCTGTGTTAGAGAAGATATGCTGATTATAGAAAAGTAGCATTAAATATAATTTTACAAAAGTATTTGCATGCATACGTTCATAGCCAGATATAAAAATAAACTGGTCTAATCAGTTCAAGGCTCTAATGTTCATGTGTTGTATGATCTATTATTCATTCTCCTCTAATAAAATTCTTATAGTAGAGTCAGTGCTATAAATGTCCATTTTTAATGCAGAAAACTGAGGTAGTATAATTCAAAATGATTTTGAGTTACTTATATAAGAGAGCTAAAACTGCAGGTCTTCAAGCCTTGGGGTATGTTCTATTCAGCTCTGTAACTCTAAATAGTCTTCATCAGATGTTACACATTTCCCAAAGGTAAATGATTTTTCATTTATTTTAATTTTTAAATAACTCCATTTCTATTGATTAGAGTCCATGTAGTATTTAAATTAAGGATTGAAACCAGACTGCTTGAATTTGACATCCAGTTCAATCATTACTAGTTGTGTTATCTTGAGCAAATTATCTTATCTCGTCATGCCTCAATTTGCTCATCTGAAAAAAGGAAGTAACGGGTGAGGATTCAGTGAGCTGATAGATGTGAAATGTTTAGAACAGTGCCTGGCTTACCATAAGCACTCAAAATGAAGACTATCTATGTGTAACATTATTCTATAGCATAATTTTTCAATAAGTACATGGTGCCAGAAAATAATTCAATATACATATTGCCATGCTGAGACAGTTAGCATTTTATGCTCTGTTACCTCGACTACACTTTTTTTTTCTCCTGGGAAAAAAAAGTAATCATATTCACTTCTTAAAAATCATGTCTGGAAGCTACTGAATAGAGCTCTTTGGGGCTAATGTCTATTCAAAAAATAAAAACCCAAATGCAATCATTTATATATATATATATATATATATATATATATATATATATATATAATACCTGTGTGTATATATCTGTGTATGTGTGTGTATAAATACCTGTGTGTATATATCTATGTATGTGTGTGTGTGTGTGTGTGTGTGTGTGTGTATGAATTTAAGGTTTCAAATATAATCATACTTTTACCACAACTGTTTCTAGAACCGTTAGCAGGTTAAACCATATGAAGCTTTCTTTTTACAGATTAAAAATGATCAATTATAGGCAATTTCATATGGCCTGGTACATATACATTCAAAATTCTGTTAGATCTTGGGGAGACACACAAGAATGCATGTATATTTATAGGCTAGTTTGGGAGATAATACTGGTTTCTCATGTGAAAAGTCAAATAGTAATTCATATGTGAGATAACTAGATAGTAATATCTGAAGATAGTCTCAATTATGGGAAAATGAGTATTGTGAGCATTTATAGTGAAGAACAGAGAGAAACTCTGGACCTGAAACAGACAACAACAGTCTTCAGAAAGAGAATTGGATCTTAATTTGGGCTTCCAAGTATGATCGAGATTTGAATGAGTGAATTAGGTTGATTATCCAACCTAATTTAGGAAGGGTTGCTACAAATTAATGCAGAAGTTAACACCTTTGTGTCCTGGAGTATTTTTCTCATGTTCAGAAGTACATTCCTTTCCTTTTAAATGTTCTCTTAAGCTTACATAATAATTGCATTTAAAGAAAGTCTTATGTGCCACATGTTATCTTCCACGTGGCTCTGATTGTTTTCCTACCCTTCAAAAGAGTAGTTCACTATTGTTTCCTTTTTTTATATCTGGAACGGAGGCCCTCATTAACAAGACACTGAATATCGAATGAGTTCATGCTTTTATTTTATTATTATATATTACAGCAAACTGATTTAAGTGATCATTGATCAATTTGAAAAAACAAATCTTGTTAATCACGGATAGTGGGCCTGGGCAAGTGAGAATCTATAAATGCACATATAGTGTGTACTCGAAGAGACAAAAGACAAGGAGAGCTCTATCTTAGAAATAGCAAGGCTGTCCAGCTGAATCACCACAGATCACAGTCACTCAACCTTCAGTAAGAGTACCATGGATAATTGAAATCTATTGGTAATTCCCCAAACTGATTTTATGTAATAGCCTCATCTTCTTCCCCATCAAACCTTCTTATCAGAACTGACATATTGCTAAATTAACTGGTGGATGAAATAAAACAAGGGTCTGGAAGATAATGCACTAGTTGGATAATCAGCCTCTGAAAAATTGCAAATTGACTGAGTTTCTCTCCTGTGTATCACATTGAATCTCCAAGGGTTTCAGGAATCTCACCCATGTGCAGTTGCTTCAGTTCCTCTTTGCTGTTGGGGAAATACAGTTGCCGGGAACCACAGCTGTGAAAAAGCCATGGCATCAAGAAAAAGATTTGGGTGGACTTATTTGAAGAAGGAACTCCTTAAGGGACTGCCTTTCCCCAGAGCTAAGATGACTATACCACCTAGCCATAGTTTACATATATTGTCTTTGCATTTTGTTAATAGACCCCCTTTTGCTGTCAGAAATGCCACAATAAGTTATAGGATTCTATAGAATGAGCTCAAGCTTCAGAACGATCCTTTCTCAGTCTTCTTCCCTTCCTCTAAATGCTAGGAAAGTTATCAGATAAATTCTCACTGAGGTAGTAGTGATTGTGTAGGTTAATATAGTTGTGACAAAATGAAACCTGTTTTTACTTAATTCTGCTACTGCTGAACTAGTTTTGTTGCCCCCTCCTTTAACTTCCATTGGTAATTAATCCTATTGAACCCGGACTTGAATTCAGAATTCTCCAAGTCTTGAAGGTGCAAGCAGACACCATCAATCCATCCAAGTTGGAATGTGAGATCTCCTCTAGGTCACAGTAATTTACTGAGCTCCGAACTCAAAGTCTTAATGTGTGCAATGTGATGGTCCAAAAATCATGTGTTTAAAAGGTTGGGATTTCAAAAGAGAGAGAAAGAGTAGCTGGTGGGGAGTGAATACTAGAGCCCTGTGTGCTACCTCTTGAATCTTATCTCACATAGATCTTGTCTGATGTTACTTCTTCTCATAGGACTAGTCCTTCCTATAAGACCAATACGATCACTATTATTAAACTGAAATAGGGATTTTTCATTAAATGAGTTAAATGATAATAAATGTTATAATTTTATATATGTTAGACACAAAATGAAAAAAGCCTTTGTATTCTCTTTATAAAAATCAAAACCTCATCTCTAGGAGGCAGTAGGATGCCACATTAAAAAAAAAAAATGGACCTAGAATCCAAAGATCTGAGTTAGATTGCAGATTTCTCTTTTACTGCGTGATCTTAGGCTAGTGACATAACTTCTCTGACTCAGATGTCTTAGGGTTGGTGTGATGTTTATATACAAAAGAGTTTGGGGGGTGGCGCCTGGGTGGCTCAGTGGGTTAAAGCCTCTGCCTTCGGCTCAGGTCATGATCCCAGCATCCTGGGATCGAGCCCCACATCGGGCTCTCTGCTCAGTGGGGAGCCTGCTTCCCCCCCTCTCTCTGCCTGCCTATCTGTCTACTTGTGATCTCTATCAAATAAATAAAATCTTAAAAAAAAAAAAGGGTTTGGGTAAGTTCTTTTAAAAAAAACGATTTATTTATTTGAGAGATAGAAAACATGTATGTGTGATTTGGGGGAGGTGCAGAGGGAGAGGGAGGGAGAATCTTCAAGTAGACTCCCCACTGAGCACAGAGCCTAAAGCAGGGCTCGATCTTTTGACCCATGATATGAGATCATAACCTGAGCCAAAACCAAGAGTTGGATGCTTAATGGACCGAGCCACCCAGGTGCCCTGCTTTGTGTAAATTCTCCGTACACACTGCTGATGCTCAGTAAATATTAGCTGATTCCAAATAAATAATCTTTACACAGGGCAGTATTTATTTATCTAGAATTTAAAAGCTAATCTGAGGTAGCATGCACTATCCTCTCATTATGTTGAATCTCTGCTAGATTTTCTTCTGCTTTGAAAGCATCACACTCGATGTCACATTTTCATAGTAACTGGACATTTTCAGTCCTTGCTTCACTTCATGGGACTGAAGATTTGCTCTTTAGGGTATCATGGAATCAAGTCTCTGAATAGGATTCACATGATGAAAGAATTGTTGGGGAAAAATCAACCCCCAAATATCCTTCTCTTTTTATGTCATGTTAATTAAATCCACATTAAACCTGGACCTACCAAAGGCAGCAGAGGGAAAAGACTTGAGTTTCCCAGAGGTGGAGTTTGATCTTCATAAGATACCTGATATTCTCTTTGAAGTTTCAAGAACATTCTTTGCCATGACAGGCCTCCTTTAAACTGAGTTAAATTTGTTGTCAATAGTGGCACAGAAACCTCTGAAGTATTGTCGGAATGGATGTCCCTGGATGCTCCTTCTTACTCTGTAAAATGCACTTTCATCTAAGCTCATATCGTCTTGATGGCATGTAATTGATAAAACCAACTCAATTAATGCGTGTCGGCAAAGACATATAAATTGGGAGGCTTTCTGGGGATCTGATCTCTATCTCCAAAGACATTTTTATTAGTCAGAATTGTATTGCTCTGGGCCAAACGCCCCATTAATACTTCTAGGAAACACATGATAGAAAATAGCTGTAATATTCTGTTTCTAGAAGCTGATTCCTTACACGAAGGAAGGACTTTTTAAAAAATGTAAATACATAAATAAAATTTAGAAAATCAGCATAATTGGGCATATTCACTTTCTATGGAAGGAGGATACCAGGCTTTTCATCTTGGAGTATGCAGTGCTCACGCTTTATAAACACTCTCTTCTGATCAAGCAACCTGGCTGTGGTCTTCAGATCCAGCTCCTTATACCACAGTGGCCTAGTTAAGTTTTGTCAAATGGCTAGGTGTCTTGTTTTATCGTCATTCTACAGGAGTAATCAGAGGCATTGAAGAAATAGGGAGTTCTTAAAGAAAATATATGTAGAATTGTCTTCCTAAAAGTGATATTTGAAGAGAGCTCATTTATAAAGTTGTAAAAAGAATTCCTTAGAGCAAAGGGAGACTGGAATCTGGAATGCCAGGAGGGGCACACTTGAGATGGGTAGGGGAGTGGGGAGGGGAGAGGCCGAACCTGTATCCATGCAGTGGGAGGAGACACATGTGGAAGTCAAGATCAGGACTCCCTGGCAGTGAAAGTTAACAGGACCATGAGCTCTGTCTATTTAAGCCAGAATATCCATGAGTGGTGGTACCACTGAGGTCACTGGGAAGACGAGCGAGGGGACTAAGTAGCAAAAGAAGTCCCTGCATTCAGATTCAGCCAGCCACAAGATTCCCTGACCACCTAAGGAAACTTCTTTAGGCACTGACCACACTGACATCTGGGAAATCACAGTTGCACTGAGACCAGAACGCAGCTAAGGAGGGCTGTGGCGGGACGGATTTCCTCTGTCTTCAGCAAAAACAGGCCGGAATCTTGCACATCTCTTGGCATGAGAGCAGCCCGATTCACGCTGAGATGGAGGGGTGGGGCTTCATGTACTACACACACGAGTTCCTTCTTCGGAAAATGCCAATTCAGTAATCCTCTGTGGGAGACTTCGTGTAAAACTATCAATTATGGCTTATGTTGTAGTTTGAATGTGATTTAGCTTCTCATTCCTACGTTGGAAGACGTCTGTTCACCTCGCTGTGCCTCCAGCAATTGCTCTGCTATGCTTGAGATCCCAATAGGCTAGTCTTCTGTCCTCTACAACTTGGTTCCTTGAGCATCCTTTTTGCTATGTGTGAAGAACTCCTGGAAGGAGCTTGCAGTGCCTTTTTCTTTTCTTTTCTTTTTTCTTTTCTTTTCTTCTTTCCCCTCTTCTTTTCTTTTCTCTTTTGCTTTTTTTTAACCAAAAAGTAGAACTCTGAAAACCCAAAATAGCTTAGAGCATTTTGTGGAGTTGAGGATGATGCTGCATGGTGGGAACTAAGCAAGTGATCTTTTTTTTCCTGAATTCTTGTAGTTTCCCCAAACCTTTATAGTATGTATTAAATATCCCTAGTTAAAGGGGTCTAAAGTTTAAAAAAAAAACAACTCATATAGCATTCTATTTTGGGGTGTTTAAAAACACACCTGCCATCCCTGCTCCCTACCACTTAACTTAAGGGTTACCCTCCTTCCAGTCTCCGAGATAAGCAGCCCTCTTGATTTTGGAGTCTGGAGTAAATGGTGCATTCCCCACCAGCCCTAAGAGCTTCTGCTTTTCCTGTGTCCTCCCAAGTTTGCTATTCTTTTTTTTTTTTTTTTTTAAGATTTTATTTATTTATTTGACAGAGAGAAATCACAAGTAAGCAGAGAGGCAGGCAGAGAGAGAGGAGGAAGCAGGCTCCCTGCTGAGCAGAAAGCCCGATGTGGGGCTCGAACCCAGGACCTGGGATCATGACCTGAGCCGAAGGCAGCGGCTTAACCCACTGAGCCACCCAGGCGCCCCCAGGTTTGCTATTCTGATTGAAATGCCCAGTTGTCACTTCTGCTAGTGTCAGAGAAGGAAAAAAGGATATGGCCTGGATAAATTTGAACCTTTGGCTTATGAATGCCTAAGAATGAGCCCCCTCATTTCTGTGTCCATATTTAGGAGACTTATCTCTGCGTTTCAAAAACGAGACCCACCCTGAAAGACCCTTGTGAGGGCTCATGCTCTCCAGGATGGAGAGCATCCTGTCTTCCTTAGCAAATTATGTATCTTCCTTAGCAAAGTATGTGTCCATCTTCTTGCATCTTAGAAGGTTGATGTGTCCAGTAGCTTCTTCCAAGCAAGAGAAGAGTCAAGAAATGAGAATTGCCCCTTTCTTATAATTGCCAAAGGCCAAAGGCATGCATCCATCCTCAAATAATACATGACCATTAAATCCACTGTCCCTTTGACAATTGGTAAATTTTGTATTACCTATGCTTTGGAAGCCTATACAAAACAATCCAAAATTAATGATAAGCCTTGATGCATGTCATAGTTTCTGACAGGTGTGTTTTTCTTAAATTTTGCTTCTCCTAACATTAAAAATCACATTCCCCTTTCTGATCGTATCAACATTACTGCATTATACTGCTTCTAAGTAGCAATTAAATAGCAATCAGCTTTCCTCTATTTATACATCTAACTTTATTCTGTTTAAAACATTGCTGACCATTCATAAATTATACTATATTTGCATTTCCTGAGCCTATCTGTTTCTGTAACTCTTGCATTTTGTACTTGAGACTCAAACTCAGTTATCACTTTTATACAGAAAATGCTCTGATCAACTTTCAAAGCATTCTTCAGCCAGCTGACATCTGTGTGATGTGGCAGAAGTAAACAAGTATGGCTTGATATTTCTGAATTGTTCTCCATGCTCTTAGAGCATTCTGTGACTCCACAGAGATACAATGTTGTTTCTAGGAAACAAGTAATTGTGTAGCCCAAGAAAAGCAGGGAGATATCCATAACTGTCCCTGAGGCTCTGCCTAGTTCACTTATTGCCACATTAGGATGCACTCTGGCCCAGGTCAACACACAGACTCTCTAAATTACATACACGAGGACATGAATTTCGAAGAAGAGACCCCTTTTTGTTCATGAAAAAAATCTCCATTTTAGACTCAGACAGGTCCATCCATTTGTGACATTTGTCAGAGATGGACACTCCATAAATCAGTTGGTTCCTTGTGTATTTATCAGAGGCAAGTTTAGTTAGACCAGGTACCTATTGCTAGAAGCAATAGGGTAATGACTCTCCTGCTATAAAAATACAGTTTATCTAGAGATACATTTATGATGAGGTAGGACAATGTTGCCTTCTTTCCTATCTCGGGGTACTGCCTCCCACCTCCTGCACAGTAAAGACAGAGAAGGAGGTACAGATCTTGTGCTTATCATTTCCTTTTTCAACCTTCCCAACCAACTATGATCTGGTGCTTTCTAGGCATTCCCTTCCTCAATAATGGAGGATTGTTTTATTCCAGGTCCTAAAAGACTCCCTTATATTCCAATGCTTTAAAAATATTTGTTGACCAAGAATTAGAGGCTGCTGACCAACCAAAAGCCTGTATTTGGGGTCTTAGATGCACAGTGGACTGAAGTTGAATGTGCTCAGAATCGCGTGTGGGGAGTACAGGCTTATAAAGGCAAAAGCCACCAGGTCATGTAAATCATTTTGAAGGAATCGTGATTGGTGCTGACGAAGTTAAACTGACTGACTAATGTAGAATTGGCCACTTAGCCAATAGATGTTTCATTATTTCAGTCCAAAGCAGAAGGATGTATTTCAGGAGGTGGTCCAGTCAATATAGACAAAAAGGTAGCATACATACACAATGGGATACTCCTTACCTATAGAAAGGAATGAAATCTTGCCTTTCACAACCACATGGATGGACCTCGACAGTATCAGGCTACGTGACTAAATCAGACACAGAGACAAATACTAACATAATGCTGCATTTCGGATAATTGTACTATACACTTCATGTACATAGCAAACAGAGAGAGACATAAATGTTGAATATCTATGTAGATACTTTAGAAGAGTTTAACAGCTATAATATCTTATTATGATTATTATTATTATTATTATGACTGCCAGGTCTACACACTCTTAATTGGCTTCCCCATTATATATAAGCATTTTATGAAAAAAATTTAAATAACAAAACAACACATCAAGACTTAAAACCCCTCAAAGCCAGTATGTACTCCACAAGTAGTTGTGAAATGAACAAGTGAATGAATGAAAACTTACGGTGGGTGACATTACCTTTCTCTTAGAGATGGCATCCAAAGTTAGCATCAAATATAGTCTAGGGGCATCTGGGTGGCTTAGCTGATTAAGCGTCTGCCTTCTGCTCAGGTCATGATCTCAGGGTCCTGGGATCCAACCCTGCTTCAGACTCCCTGCTCAGCGGGGAATCTGCTTCTTCCCTCCCCCTCTAACCCCTTTCCCTCCTTGCTCTCTCTCAAATCAATAAATAAAATATATTTTTTAAAAAACTTAAAAATAGGTAGTCTAATTTATGCGTATGGTTTTATGAATATGGTTTGCACCAAGATAGAATCTAAATTAAGATTTTAATTTTAGAAGAAACTTAAAAAGGAAGAAAAATCATATCTTTACAAATTAAAAGGAAAATAAGCTGAGACAGAATAGCAATATGAACCTGGTAGAACATTTAAAATGAACTGAAAGCAGAAAATGACAACATCAGATACTGTTGAGGATGTGGAGCAATTGGGGCTCTCATACCTTGCTGGTGGAATGGAAAGTGGTAAATCCAGGTTAGAAACCAGTTTATCTGTTTCTTTTTTTAAATTCTTTATTTAAATTCAGTTTAGTTAGCATATACTGTATTATTAGTTTCCGGGATAGAGTATAGTGATTCATCAGTTTCAGATAACACCAGTGGTCATTACATCAAGTGCCCTCCTTAATGCCCATCACCCAGTTAGACCAGCCCCCCACCGACCTCCCCTCCAGCAACCTTATTTGTTCCCTGTAGTTAAGAGGTTCCTATGGTTTGCCTCAACCTCTGTTTTCATCTTATTTTATTTTTCCTTCCCTTTCCCTGCGTTCATCTGTTTTGCTTCTTAAATTCCATGCACAAGTGAAATCATGTGGTATTTGTCTTTCTCTGACTGACTTATAAAATTATCATATTACCTATTAACTTCATTCTTAGGTACTTACCCACGGCAAGACAAAACCTTAATTTCTGACAAAAATCACTAGGCATATGTTTATAGCAGCTTTATTGATATTAACCAAAAAATAAAAACAACCCAAATGGTCTTCACCTGGTAAATGGGTTTTATAAAAAATGTGTCTACATCCATAAAGTGAAACACCACCCCACAATAAAAGAAGGAAGAAAAAAATGCTAAACACACAACAATGTTGATGACTGTCAAACACATTAGGCCAAGTGAAAGAAACAGGTCACAAAAAGGTACATGCTACATGATTCCACCTACATGACATTCTAAAAAAGGCAACATTTAGGGGATAGAAATCAAATCAATGGCTTCCAGGGACTGGGACTTAGGAAGCATTTGACTACAAGGAGCAGGAAGGAATTTGGGGAGATGGTGGAGCTGAACCGTTGTTCTTCATCTAGTCTAGGATGGTGGTGACACAATGATGTGTGTTTTTTAAAACTCATAGAACTTTACAGCGCACCTGGGTGGCTCAGTTGGTTAAGCATCTACCTTCCACTCAGGTCATGATCCCAGGGTCCTGGCATCGAGCCCCACACTGGCTTCCTGCTCAGCGGGGAGTCTACTTCTCCCTCACCCACTCCCCCTGCTTGTGTTCCCTCTCTCTCTTCCTCTCTCTGTCAAATAAATAAATAAAATCTTAAAAATTAATTAAAAAAAAAACTTCAGAGAACTTTATACCAAAAGAGGGTGCATTGTGTAGGATCATGATATCTCCATGAAGGGTTACCTCCAGTAGAGATGCCATTAATTATACCACAGAGCACAGAGTTGACAGCATCTATGAGCAGCTGCCTTCATCTTAATCACCTCTTTGCCATCTCTCCCACTTACTATGCAAATCTGATGGACCTGCTCACACTATAGCCTTCTTCTCTAAGAAACATTTAATTAAATTTCTTAGAGTCTAGAACACCAGTGGGGCTTGGAGATTCTTCTCGGAATGATGCCATGGCTCTTCCAATGGGCTTCTCTTGCTCCCTTTATTTTATAGCTCTTGCTTTTTCTTTCTTCCATGAAAATTGTGTGTCACATTTGTAAGAATGATTTCTTTGAACCGTGGTTTCCGAAACTTTTTTTGTATTACAACTTCTTTTAAAAATAGTGTTTGTTTGAAACTGTTGAGTGAGCAGATGACCAGGGTTCCTTACCCTGGAACGGTCACCCAAGCCCCTGTTTACATTGATGTCTTAAAATTCCAGCACCCTTAACTTCTCTGAGTCTCCTTGTTTGGAGGGGCAGATGAATCTCTGCTTTTGAAGAAAAATGGATCCATTTTTCTGATGGTATTATTCAGTTAATTTTAAGCAGCATTCCATCATTAATCACAATGCATACATTAGGAAATTTCCTCTCTTAAAAGCTTTGGGGCTGCTTTACATCTTTATACTTACAATTATCAGAAAATGAAATTTGATAATGTTTTGATAGCAGAGCACTACAAAAATGCAGATCATGCTCTAATTTAAAATTCTTTGTTACCTTGGGATAAAAACCTTAAGAGAAATAAAAGCCTTGCAGAAACATAAAATATCATTGGGTGCCTAGATTTAACTCTCAAATTTTCTTTGTATTGAATAAATCACTCACAGGTTTTCTTTCTGAAACACAATCACTGGAAAAGAAAATTCCAAATATACATTACGTCAAATACAAAATGTTCTGGTGCCAAACAACAGTTTCTTAGTATCAGCTATATGTCAAGAGATAAGTGTGGAACACAAATTGAGTAAGATACTCATGCACCCACATCAAAATTGGAAGGAAAAGGCACACATGCACATTCTAAAATTCTGGTAGAAATATTGTTTTCATTATAGAGATTTCACCAGAAGAGGGAAACACTTGCTATGGGGAGAGGAGCCTTGGTTCAATTAGTTCTTGATGGTTGGAGAAGAACATTGACGGAAAAAATTCGGGGAGCAGATGAAAAGATATGAGGAAAACCCCATGCACCATAAAGACTGTGCTTTTTAGTAAACTGGTGGACTCTAGCAGGATATGTGCAGAAAGATAATTGGAGACAAAGCTTGGAAAATAGCTAAATTGGGTATAGGGAGCTTGATAAATTGGAGTTTGATAAATGTCCATGAAATGATTAACAGGTGGGAGCTGAATTAGGATCTGTCTATATGTATTTATATATATTTAAATTCAATTAGCCAACATATAGTACACCATTAGTTTCAGGTGTAGATTTCAGGATTTAAGGCATTGCTTCAATGTGTCCAGGTTACTAAGAGTTTATTTCTCCTTCCCCATTTCGTGTCAAAATAAATTTATGTGAGCTGGATCTCTCTATAAGAAAGAGAAATTACTGAAAAATAGAGCAGACAGATCTTTCTTTATTGTTTAGAACACCCGTTCATTTTTACGAGAATGTGTGTCATTATTACTTCAAGTTTGTGAACACGCAGAATATTTATTATTAGCTCTTCATCTGAAATATATAAACCTGCATCTAAAAATAGCAGATAAATAAATGAGCTATGGAGAACCTGGTGAGTTTTTCTCTTTTCCCCCTCAGAAAGTGACTCTCTCAGCAGGGCGGTCATATTCACAAGGCTTCAAAATCATTAGATTTTCAAGTACGTATTCTTCCTTCTAGCATTCCTGCGTCTCTAATTGTCTAAAGGCTCTTCACAGGTTAAAATTGCCTAATATGTGATGCTAGTGGTTCATTGAAGGCTGAATTTTTATTCTCTTTGCTTATTTGGCCTTTCATATATCTGGGAGAGGAGGAGGCAGGGGGAGGGCAAGCAGGAGGAGGAGGGGGAGAGTTACATGCTGCTTAGTGTAGAAGTTACATGCCTTCAGATCACATGAATTAATTTCTTACAAAAACTGAGGCTGGAAGCTAGTGAGTGATTTAACCAAACAGTAGGCTTGGAACTGGGACTCAAACCTCCTTATCACCCAGAAAGAGCCCTGAAAGAGATGAATAAACGCATAGACTGGGATTCCTTAAAACACAAGGACAAGAAATTATGTATTTTACCAACTTGCAAAGGAGCACCAGCAAATGGGGGCTTTGGATTTGGAGAGCCCGTCTCAAATCCTAGTTCACCACTAACTAGGTAAATTATTGACTCCTCTAAGCCCAAGAAAAGAGAATAATCATTGTTATGATAGCTAATGTTTATTGAGAACTTGTTATCTTTAAGCACATTACATATATGTCTAGAGTTTAATTCAGGTAGTATATATATTAGGGCCGTAGTCCAGAACATTCTCAGTAAATGTAGTATTATTTAGTCAATAGTTAAAGAATATAGGTGTTATCTCTATTAATGAAATGTATAGGGCAACTTTATTTTCATTATTAACATAATCGAGTGAACTATTTCTTTAATTATGATGAATAAAATTCAAATTTTAAGTTTACATAGTGAGTGAATACTTTCATCAAACAAAGCTCCTTCAAAATATTTCTTCTAAGGCATTGAAAGATTTAGGTTTAATTTTTTTTTTTAAGATTTTATTTATTTATTTGACAGAGATCACAAGTAGGCAGAGAGGCAGGCAGAGAGAGAGGAAGGGAAGCAGGTTCCCTGCTGAGCAGAGAGCCCGATGCGGGGCTTGATCCCAGGACCCTGGGATCATGACCTGAGCCGAAGGCAGTGGCTTTAACCCACTGAGCCACCCAGGCGCCCCGAGATTTAGGTTTAATTTTTATTTTTTTTTATTTATTTATTTTTAAATATTTTATTTATTTATTTGACAGAGAGAAATCACAAGTAGGCAGAGAGGCAGGCAGAGAGAGAGGAGGAAGCAGGCTCCCTGCTGAGCAGAAAGCCCGATGTGGGGCTCGAACCCAGGACCTGGGATCATGACCTGAGCCGAAGGCAGCGGCTTAACCCACTGAGCCACCCAGGCGCCCCTAGGTTTAATTTTTAAATGCGACTTCTTTTCTCGGACATTTCTCTTTCCTCTGAAGCAAAGATGTACCATAGGAAAGACACTCGGTATCCCAGGGATATGGAATAGCCAAATAGGAAGTCTTTCTAGCATTTTCCACTGAGTAAGCAGATCCAAAAAGCTGTTTATTTTCCTCATGGCTAGGATAGGACAGAACAAGTTCTTTGCATATTTTCGGTTGTAATTTACTTTAAAAATAGGTGCAGAAATACTCTTAAAGTAGAAGACTTGACAGATTCATTGTTCTGCCCTCATTTCTCTGTTGAAGAAGTTAAATGCAGGAGAAATCCGGCAAGTTAGCCAGCTCTGGTCACATCAGCCTCGTCATGAGGCAGTGTGTATCACAGCTGTGGGCATCTCACAGTGGGAGGTGTCAAGCTGAGGCCTTTGGGTGTCTCCATCTCTGCCTCTCAGTGTTTCACCAGGAAAACATGCCAACCCGGCTACCACTTACTGAAAGACCTGAGTGACTTGTGTCTGAACTCTATCCTGTTACTGAGGCTGACCTTGGATAAAAATAGTTCATATGTTCTGATAAATGACAGTTGCTTTCATTTGTTGACATATTTTGTTACAACCATAATTCTATGTTCTTTGAATATATAGAAAGCAGAAGATGCCCAGTGCCTACTTTTTGAGGAGTGAGCTTTGAAATGACTAAGAAGTGATTATAGTCGGAGTGTTTATTATACTGCACAGTGAAGTATTATTAACTGGTATGTTCATTTGATGTCTCCCTTTTAAGTCTCTAACGTTCTTATGGTTCAGAGTGAATGAAAGCTTTATTCTAAAGCCATGGGTGTTGTAAATTTTAAAGATCACAGAAAGGCAAAGAGCAGAAGCATGACAATATGGGTTTCTTTCAGTGTTAACACAAATAGATATAAAGCCATGTTTGTTTTGTTTTGTTTTGAGAAATTCTAATACTGATAATACTGGCCAAGTGGATTAATTTAAATATTATAATTTACATCACAAAATGTTTCTTCTCCTTAAAGAAAAATGTTACCTTAGAATGTCACTCATGGAAAATAACCTTAAAATGGAGATCCCTGGGGCACCTGCATGGCTCATTTGGTGTCTGACTCTTGATTTCAGCTCAGATCATTAGATCGAACCCCACTTTCGGTTCCACAGTAGGCATGGAGCCTGCTTAAGATTCTCTCTCTCCCTCTATGTCTACACTTCCTGCTCATGCTCTCTATCTCTTAAAAAAAAAAAAAAAAAGGAAGTCCATGAGAAGGTATAGTTATAGTAATAAAAATGAGATGTATGTATGAGATGTATGAGATGTATGAGATGTATGTTTGGGAAACATACCCCAAATTAAAATCATTTTGTATGGGTTATGGAAGACTGCATAATTAAATTATTTCACCTAAAAACCTTGGTACTTTCAAAACCAAATCCAAAGCCAGTTTCTGAGCAACTTGGGGGAAAAACTCAAATCTCTCTGAGTCTCAAGACTTTTCACCTTCAAAATAAGAATTTCTGTGAAGATCCTTATCTTTAAAATAACTCCTACCTTGTAGCATTGCAATAAGGATTAAATTAAAAGGTAAAAAAAAAAAAGAAAGAAAGAAAGAAAGAAAAATTTAGCACATTTTCCAGCACATTCTAAGCATACAAGAAAAAATCATAGCTGTAACTATTAATACTACAAAATGCAGAACCAAAATCACACCTTAGATTAGAATATTTGCTAAGGACAATTTGTCTTCACAGATCTGAAATGCTTTCAAATCCACTAATTTCAAGTGAAAGCATTCAATTTTCTATTTTCCTTTGTAGTTCATTTCAAATAGCAATAGTGAAAAGCACGTATTGAAAGGATAACCTGCTATCTGCATGCCACAGTGTAAGACACTTGTCCTCACCCTGAATATTCAATGATCCCACCAGGTGAGTATTATTTTCTCCATCTGCAGGTGTGGAAGCTGAAATCAGAATTGAAGTTAGCTGCACAAGGTTATTCTACCATTAATTACTAAGCTAGGATTTCAACTTGGACCACTCATACCCATGCTCAACTCTATTTCATACTGGAAGAGAAAGTGATTAGCAGTGAGGAGTGGGGTGGACCAAGAGCCTTTTTCTACTTTAAATAAAGTGAGTCTAGATCAATAGTTCTCAATTTTGGGGGGGAAGGGGATTGAAATTCCCTTACACTCTAAGAAAATTATTGAGGACCTTGAGAAGCTTTTGTTTATAGGGGTTATACTTTCTGATATTTTTCAAATTATCAATTAAAGCTAAGAAAGGCTTTTTAAAATTATTCACATTAAAATAATAATAATTTTTATTTTAAAAATACTTTGAAAATAATAATAAACACATTACGTTAACATGCATATTTTTAAGTCTTTATTTAAATTCCAGTTAGCATACAAAGTTTTAGGTGTAAATATAGTGATTCAGCACTTCTGTTTAACACCTGGTGTTCATCAGGACAGATGCACTCCTTCATCCCCATCACCTATTTCACCCATTCCCCCCATCCCCACTCCTCTGACAAGCATCACTTTACTCTCTGTAAATAAGAATCTATGTCTTGATTTCTCCCTCTTTCTCTTTCCCCTCTTTGTTCATTTGTTTTATTTCTTAAATTCTACATATGAGTGAAATCATATGACTTATTTCACTTAGTATTATACTCTCTAGTTCCATCCATGTCACTGCAAATGGCAAGATTTCAATCTTTTTTAGGGCTGTGTAATATTCCATAGTATATAGACACACCACATTGTCTTTATTTAAAAAAATAGCTAAAATCAACAAGGCAGGAATTAATATGCATGTTTTTTATGTAAAATAAAAGTGTTATTTAAAAAAAAAAACTTTTAGTGAGAAGAGGAGTGATTTCATTTTAGAATTTAGCAAATCTCCTTAATATCTCACTTGACATAAGACAGCCAGACTTTGCTGTTGGCTTCTGCATGTGGCCAGTTGTGCCCTTACACTGTCGTGGGTCCTGGAGAACTCAATGGGAACCTTAAGAGACAATGATGGTGAAATAGACAAATAAAGTCTTCCTGTTATTATAAATATAGTTTGATGGCTGGCCTCCTTGGAAGATCTCAGAGACCCCTGGGGGCCCAGCCTGCGCTTTAAGAATCACAGTTTAGGTAAAATGTGCAAGAGAACTGAGAAGCTCTGTTGTCAGCTTTAGTCCACAGTCATAGCCTAAGTTCATCATTCAAAATTACCTGCTTGTCCACTGCATGCCCTTTGTATTCTTCTAGAAAAGGACAATGGAAATCTGTCATCTCTAGTAATAATAAACATTGAGTGGGAAAAGATTTAAAGGTAGTAATATTTCTCAGCAAAAATAAAAAAGAAGTATTATGGAAAGATGTATGAGAATTATATTTGGTTAACTCACACAGACAAAAATACACACGTTTTTATCTATACAGTGTAACAATCCTTTGTTATACAGATGGAATGTAATTTGAAGTGTCATTCTATTTTTGTGGCAATAACCAAACTGATTAAATCTATTCTATTGCTTAAGTGAAGGTAGTGAGTCAATAAGAGCAGACGTGTACCCTAATAAAGTAGAGGGCACCGGGGGGGTTGGGAGCGTTGGAAATCTCGCATAAGTTGGGAAAAATCTTATACACTGTTTGGGTAGTGTTAAGACACATTAGAATTTGAATTGTTTGGTTATTCATGAGATTGCAGCTTCAAAATGTCTTGTCACAGAAATAAAATGTTTCTTCCTTGCTTTAAAATCCAAGCCCAGAAACCAGTCATTTGTTAATCATATTTGGGTTTTTTTGATTCATGAATTCAAATTTGTTTTGCTTTACTGTGCTGTTTCAACATGGAAAATGACTGTCATGATGCACTTTACTTATTCTTAATAATTTTTGAACTTAACAAAGTACGTTAGGTATTCTGTAAGAGTTGAACCTTATTAAAAAACAAAAAAGAATTGAACCCCGTTTCACAGACATGTTAGCAAAGCTGAAGCTGAAAGCATATCATTTCAGTAGCAATACTGCACCAAAAGGAAAAATACTACATTTTTTAAGATTGAAAATATTCCCACAGTGCACCAACACTACCACTAAAATGAACTTTGATCCCCATTGTCAACTGAACCATACCCCAAAATAATCATTTGAAGTTTCCACAGGTTGGACATCATTGAAGTTTCCGGATATTGGATTTAATGACAGAAGGAACATCAGTATTAACATCAACGTATTCCTCTAAAACCAACAACTGGCTGAATATTTCACACATTCTAGAGGTGCTTTTATCACGTAAGTTTTTTTCCAGTATCCGGATGCTCTGAAGTGAAGAAAACACCTACAGGTCCTTCAGAAAACAGCTGCTTGTTGAACTAGAAAATCTGGCCGTGTAACACTAAGAAGGTTTTCTTGATTCCCTCCAGGTTCTTTGCAGCAATAGCCTGCTCGAGTCTACAGACTACTGGCTACAGAATCAGAGGACTCCCTGCCAGATCGGTTTTGTGGAAGACAAGTCTGAAAACTGTGCTTCTGTAAGTAAACACAACTCTCTCAGGGTATAATTTGAGAAAGCAGGGAGTCCGGCGCATGTGCTCATGCTAAAGATGGAAGTTTCATAATTCATTAAATACAAGGTTAGGAAAGTATCGTTTTGAAAATGCATAACGGGTTTATATGGACCATTAACAAAATGGCATGCTGAGCTCTTGTCTCTACTCTCATTTTGCTCATTTCAACGGGTAAATTAACCTGATCAATTCTCTGAAAAGGAAAAACAATGTTTATATTTTCAAAACTGACTGAGAAAGAGATTCAGAAATAGAACTGGATGATGAGAAATAAGAGACCATTCAAGTGCTCTCTTGGATTCTTCTCAGTATATTTTATAATTGCTGCTAGTAGGTTATTTTCCAACATGAAAATTGTGTAGAAATTTTCTACCATTCTTATAAGTTATAGTCATTATCTGAAAACTTTTTCAACACAAGAACTATGAAGCCATGAATTTTAATATACAGGAGCTGAGCTGTACATACAAAACCTTCCTTTTCAAGGCATGTTCTTATAAACAAATGTTTATAAGAAATAAATATTCTTATAAACAAAATTATTATCTTAATATATGGGTACATATTCTTGATAGGAGAAATCAATAATATGATTTATTTTTCCTGTTGAAAGATGCTCCTTCCTGTATGTTCTACAAAGTCACATATTTCATTTTAATTGAAATCACCTAGCCCTTATGGGGTCATAATTACAGAGACTGGGGTAGAGCATTTCCAAAGTGGAAAGAAATGTAATTCTCATGACTAAACTGAGAACTTCAGCTCTGAGCTATTCTTGGAGGCAAGTTGAATGCCAGCATTTCTGTTAAAAGAAAAAAAAAAAAAAAAAAAGAAGAAGGAAGCTGAAAATGGGATGAAGAAGCTTTTTATATAAAATAGGCAGAACCAGTACTGGCAGACAGAGGATGTAAGCATTTCACACTGCAGAATCTCATCGTGCAAAGAAAGCAGAGTCAATTCAACAGACTTATTTCAATCTCTGTTTAAGCAAATGATTTTATTTTTTTTCTTTAAATTTTATTTATTTATTTGACAGACAGAGATCATAAGTGGGCAGAGAGGCAGGCAGAGAGAGAGGAAGGGAAGCAGGCTCCCTGCTGAGCAGAGAGCCCGATGTGGGACTCGATCCCAGGACCCTGGGATCATGACCTGAGCTGAAGGCAGCGGCTTAACCCACTGAGCCACCCAGGCGCCCTAAGCAAATGATTTTAATCCCACTACTTCTAGAATGTTTAATTCTTTATCCAGATAACTGGTTGCTGTCCAGAAATCTTTGGGGAAAACAAAAGGGATTAGGTGGCAGGTAATTTAATAGTGATAACCTCCTTTACAAATTCACTTCTGAGGTCAGTTAGAAAACGCAGACATCTGTGGATACAGGTTTCTAATCACACAGTTGTCCATTGTAAAAGGAAGAGAAATGGAGGGTAGAATCTTTCCAGCTACATTCTGGAAAAAACTTTCATCTGAGCAGCTCCTGTATTAAGAAGTGTCCCACTTGGAGGAGCACCTTGGGTGGCTCAGTCCATTAAACATCAGACTCTTGATTTCCGCTCAGGTGGTGATCTCAGAGTTTTGAGATGGAGCCCTGAGTTGAGCTTCACACTCAGCTGCGAGTCTGCTTGAGATTCTCTTCCCCTGCCCCCTCAATTAAATAAATAAATAAAACCTTTAAAAAATGAAGGCTCCCATTTGGAGAAAGTATGAAATTTGGGGCACTAAAAATTGTGCAGTGGAAGGTGAAGAGGTCTTCTTGAATCTTTACATTTTTGGAATCTGGACTAAAGATCTGCAATTAGAAATGCTAAATTTATAGCCAGATTAAAGATTACCATTGGATCTCCCTAAGTGAAGAGAATTCTCCTCCCACTCCCCACCAGTCCCAGTGGATTCAAATTTGGGCTTAAAACCATATGACTTCCTTCATTAATTCTTTGTCCCTTTATAGTGTCAGATGACAATAGTGAGGTTGAGCTGATTCATCTTGCCTTTACAGTTCTTTCTATTCTTTCCAAAAGGGAAAAAACCCAAACACTAATAAAAGGTATACTGGAAATTTTGTTTGCCCACATGTTTATAAAAATTACCCATGACTCTAAAGCTAAAAGAAATTTTGAAATCTCTATCTTGTAGTCCTAAATTGTCCCAATCTCTCAAAAGTATCCTTTAGTTCCTTTTTCTTAAAGTGTGAATCCTTTCTTTCTTTATGACTTGGCACAGATTTCTAGGATGAAAAGAGGAAACAGAGTCCAGAGCTGAAGGGAAGCAATTCTAGAGGGAAAACAGAGGTGAACCATGGAGATATCTAATCAGGACCAGGACCTTTTAATCAAAACAATACATAGGAGTGACCAAAATGGTCAGGATTTGGGGGTGGGATGGGGTTTTTTTTAGGGTTTTATTAATTCATGTACTTTATTGCCTTTCAAAAACAAGTTTTCCATGGCAGGATGGAAATGAAAGGTATAATTGAAGGGAAAAATTACTGTACTTTAAAATCATGTCTTCGTTCAAGTTTCATTTAAAAATTCAGTTTCATAAAATCATCCCAAAGCAAAATCTCTTTTCAAATAACCAGAACAGAATCTGAGAAACCTGTAGCAATGTTGGCTCATATTTTATTACTTTGTACTCTGTTCATAGCTCTATGTTAATCATTGCTTCTTTAACTGACTTCTTCCCGATCAAAATTAGCAGCCAACTTTTTCAGATCCAACTTCTATTGGCTTAGGATCCAACATACTGAAGTCCAAGTGTCTGGACTTGCAGTTTCTTAGAACTCAGAACCTCAGCATACCAACACTTTCTGAATTCAAGACTTCCACTTAAAATTTTTATTGAGGGACAAACTCAGACTTGGAAAACCTTCAGAGTGTGGTGCTCATGGGTCAGTATGACTGTTATGAGTTCTTTTTTTCTTTTTTCTTTTTTTTTTTAGTTACTATTTCAATAGAGAACTGCATTCATTTCACAGCTAAAATGAAGAGCCTTAATGAAGAGTAGTTTGAAGCAGTCAGATACACCAAACAGGAACAGCTTGCCAGGAAGTCTGGTTCAAGCAGCCCCCTAGAGGTCACCCTTGAAAGTTTTTCACTAGGTATCAATTATAAACAATTTGTTTTCCTTTTTTTTTTCTTTTTAAGATTTTATTTATTTATTCGACAGACAGAGATCACAAGTAGGCAGAGAGGCAGGCAGAGAGAGAGAGGGAAGCAGGCTCCCTCCTGAGCAGACAGCCCGATTCGGGGCTCGATCCCAGGACCCTGGGATCATGACCTGAGCGGAAGTCAGAGGCTTTAACCCACTGAGCCACCGAGGCGCCCCTGCTTATGTTTTCCTAAATAGAATTCTCCTCTCAAACTATATCATTTCATTTTCTTTCTGATTTGTCTTCCCGGGGGAAAAAAAAAATACAGCAACCTTAACCTTCAGAGTCTTCTTTTTAACCTGATTTTTAAAACGATTTTATGTTTTTATTAGAGAGAGAAAAAGCAGGGGAAGGGGAAGAGGGGGAGGGAGAGAGACAAAACAACCCCGAGCTGAGTGTGGAGCCCAATGCTGGATTCCATTTCACAACCTCAAGATCATGATCTGAGCCAAAATCAGGAGTTGGATGCTTAGCCGACTGAGCCATCCAGGTGACCCTAACCTGATTATTTAAATGAAGGAAATGTGGAGGAAATTAATGGAATTGGAAGCCAATTTCCAAACCCAACAGCTGAGACATTATCTTAATAGAGGTCCTTAACACAAGGAGTAGGAATTGGACTTTTCAAGTCTCTTGACTTTTTTTTTTTAATTTAAAACTAATTTAGTTACTTTTAAATCTGCTATTACCCTTTGCTATTTACTCACATTTAATTTTCTTTTTTATTTTTCAGAAATCTTTTTTGTTTTAATGCTTCATTAAAATTACCTTGACAATTTACATTATTTCTATTTATAGCTACTGTCAGTATCTTTCCTTACTGGTCATTTTAAGACTTGGCTATCATCCTGCAAATAAATTACACCCTGCAGTGTGCATCTTAATTGACGAATCACAATATTTGAAAATGTGTTACATTTGCATTCAATTCTTAAATAAACAAATTAAATTATCAGGCAGGCTTCAACATTCCACACATGATATTGCAAAACTATGAAGATATTTGACAGCTGTTTAGTGACTTCTGATATCAATGCAACCCAGTGGCAAAAATGACAAAATGGCATCTTGGATGACTGTTCTTTATTCTATATTATTTCTGAAAATATTTCTATAACAAGTCTATTATGAAATTTAAAAAAAAGGTAAGTTAAGGAAGAGACAAATACTCTACTTGATATGCTGATCTATGGAAAAATCTAGACTTCCATGATTCAGGAAAAATATAATAGAACAATGAAAGGACATTTTACATTATCTAGTCCAGGTGTTTACCAAGCTTTCTAGCAACTTTAATGTTTTTTTCCTTAAAAAAATCAGGTTTGGAACTTATTTTTTAAATTCTTTAATTTTAGACTTATAGAAAAATTGCAAGAATTCCTAGAATTCCCAGATTCCCCGCATACTAACATTTTACTGCCTTTGCTTATCCTTCCCTTTGTGTGTGTATATGCATCTATGTGTAAGTGTCCATATAGGATCTTTTTTCTTTTTTCTAAAACTTTTGAGAAGGATCTGCAGACACAATGACCCTTTACCCCTATGTACTTCAGTGTGGAATATAAATATTTAAAACCAGGATTGAACCCAGAGCTGCAGAAACCCTTGTTCAGGCTCATAATTTGGTACCAACTGCACAATAATGTTCTTTAAATATTTATTCAACAATGTTCAAGGAGAAGTTAATGCCGCCCCCGTAAAAGTGAAAAATCAAATGCTGACAGTGAAGTCAGGCAGCCTGAGCAGCACAAATGCCCTGTATTTAAGGGAACCCACTCTCAGGAGGCAGTGTAGGGACTGTCAGGGGTCACTTGCCCACCTGAGAAGGAGCTCTCGACCCTCAGCCCTGGTAGATTATTCCTGCCAACTTCATCCAGGACTGCTCTTGAGCAGAAGTTCTGTTAAGTTACATTTTGTCTATGCTGATTTCCAGGTGTTTTGGTACCCACCCTCCACCCATGATTGATCCAGAAGAACTTTTTGGAGACTTGCTTCTTAATCCAGCCCTAGATGAAACAGAGAAAAGAAGGCAGCTCGGGGTACAGTTGAGCAGATGCTCACAACTGGTCTGTGTGACCTCACCTGGCCCTGGGTAGTAGTTCCTGAGGCTTTCTGGGAAATCCACAAGTCCCAGAGAAAAGTTTTGATCTCAATGAAAAAAGTTCCGCTAAACTTGACCAAGCCTCTAGAAGTCCATGAATAAGAAAGAACACTTTATGGTAAAGCATGACACAAAGGGGTGATAGATAAAAGAACCACCACCAAAGCAACCAGGTGTCTCTAAATCTGTAAGGTCACACAAGGGAAACTGACACCTAGAAACATGATAAATTGAACTGAGGTAGAGTTTTGTTTGTTTGTTTGTTTGTTTTAAAGATTTATTTATTTGTTTACTTGAATCAGAGATCAGAGATCTCTGAGAATCAGAGATCACAAGCAAACATAGAGGCAGGCAGGGAGAGAGAGAGGAGGAAGCAGGCTCCCTGCCGAGCAGAGAGCCCAATGCGGGGCTCCATCCCAGGACCCTGGGATCATGACCCGAGCCAAAGGCAGAGGCTTTAACCCACTGAGCCACCCAGGCGCCCTGAGGTAGAGCTTCTGATACAACTTGGGGTCTACACCTACAGTGTGTGTCCAAACAGTACAGTAGTAATATGGGTGTAGATGTTAGACCTAGTCTGTACATTTATCAAGGCCATGGATCCAAACTAAGAGGGAGTTTTTACAAGTTTATTTGAATCAAAAATTGAGTTCGTATTCTATCGCTATGTTGTAGGTAAAGTGCTGCACAATAAAAATTAAGATCCTTGATTTTCTTTAGTGGCTCAAGGAATTACAGTGTATATTTAAACATTAGTTAAACAGGTGGAGTAAGACTTCCAATAATTCATAATATGAAAAGGGATGAAGAGGGAAATCTAGGTGGTTATTTGTATGACTATTTAAGCTCAATGCAACTCCAGAAACCCATTTTTAAATGCTTACACTTCAGTAAACAATAGAAACAAAATGAAAAACAAAGTAACAAGTGTGTGTGTGTGTGTGTGTGTGTGTGTGTGTGTGTGTATAGTCTCAAGGTGTTAGTCTCAATGCATAAAGAATGATAAAGAAGGGCCAGAATTCATTATGAAAAAGTGAAATATCCGATATCAAAGTCGGCAAAAAGCCAAACATAAGAAATTCACTGAAAGGGCGCCTGGGTGGCTTATTGGATTAAACATCTGCCTTTGGCTCAGGCCATGATCCCAGTGTCTTGTCATCCAGCCCCACACAGGTTCCCTGCTCAGCGGGGAGTCTGCTTCTCCCTCTTCTTATGCACTTCTCCCCAGCTTGTGCTCACTCTCTCAAATAAATAAATAAAATCTCAAAAAAGTTCACAGAATAATACATTTGTTAATTTAGACTTGAAAAAATAATTAACTGCTCTAATAACCAAGGATAATCAACTATAACTCTTATAGAACTTGTCTCCAATAAGCTGGTTAAGATTGTAAAATTATTGCATCCAGTGTTGATGTAAGCACAGTTAAGAGGGCCCCCTCAACAGCCAATATACGGAGTGGAAATTGACAAAGTTAGTAAAATATTTCTGAAGAAAAGCTTTGTAATGTGTACTATCCAAAACATTTTAAATATTTATGACTATCGATCCACTTCTGGAAATATATTCTAAAGAAATGACCAGAGTTACATGGGGACTGATTTAAAATGCAGCCAACTTGCAAGGTAATGAATCCGGCACAACACACCAGACTGATTTAGAACATGGACTCTGGAGTCAGGCTGCTTTGATTTGAATCCCACCTCCCCTTTCTAGCTGAATAATCTCAAGCAAGCTGTTTAGTCTCTCTGTGTCTCAGATTTCTCATTTGTCAAAAGGAGATGTTATAGTACTTATCTTGTGGATTGTAAGGATTAGATGCATTAACATGTCTAAAGTTTTAGAATGGTGCCTGCACATAGTAAACATGACTAGGTATTCAATGAACTCAACAACATGTGATGGCAAAAAATAGAAAAATCTTGCATGCCCCATAATATAGGAATGGTTAAATAAATGTTGGACATTTATACCGTGAAGATTAATGCATCCTTTACAAAGGTTTGTAAATAAAAATATTTCAACACATGGAAAGAAAGTCTCATAATATAATTATGTATAAAAAAGGACTCCAGGGGCGCCTGGGTGGCTCAGTGGGTTAAGCCGCTGCCTTCGGCTCAGGTCATGATCTCAGGGTCCTGGGATCGAGTCCCACATCGGGCTCTCTGCTCAGCAGGAAGCCTACTTCCCTCTCTCTCTCTCTCTGCCTGCCTCTCCGTCTACTTGTGATCTCTCTCTGTCAAATAAATAAATAAAATCTTTAAAAAAAAAAAAGACTCCAAAATTGTACATAATATATATTAAACAAGACAAGTTAATCAGTTGGGTGAAGGAAAGAGGGAAGTCAAGAATAAGTACTATGGTTTGGGCTTGAGCTCCTAGATGGATGGAGGTTTCATTGACTGTAATGGTGGAGCAAGTTGGGGTGGGAGGAGGAGGATGGTGCTGAATGTCTTTCAGTCATCCAAGTGGAAATGTCAAGTTGGTAGTTGGGTGTACAACTTAGTGTTGTTGGCAAGATCAGATTGAGAGATAAGAGTTGAGGGTCTTCACAGGGACCCTCAGAGAGTAGAGAAGATCAGTCAAACGAGAGAGGGTGTGTAGGTAGAAAAAAGGGTTTGCAACTGATCATGGGGTATTCTGATAAGTGCTCAAATGGTGATCCCCATGTCCCAGGGTCTCCCCCAAAAGCAAGAGATTATTATTTCAGCATGTAAACCTGAGTTTCAAATACAAAATGGAGCATTTTATGTATCCTGATATTTTTGTGCTTAAAGTATAGTCCGATGAATAAACCTGAGTGTACTTTTAAATCTTGGTATTCATGCCATTTCTTAACTGTTTCTTTAAAATTCATTTTGACAGAAGAATGCATTATTAAAATAGCTTAGAATAGCTTTGAGTTTCAAGTTTCATACAATTCCTGCTATTATAGCAATTTTCCTCAGAGTGGAAAGCCTATCAATCAAGAAAAACTGAAAACAATAAATAATGTTCCTCATTAAATACCTTTCAGCTTCAAGGATATTGACTATATAATTTCTATTTCTTTTTAGTAGAATTGTTTGTTTGGATCAACATGTCTTTCTTAATCAGTTCTTCCAGAATTCCAAGAAAACTAGTTAGAAGTAATAGCATTTTTTTTTTTTTTACAACTTAGAGTATCAAGTTTAAAAAAAAAAGAATTTTTTTAAAAAGATTTTATTTATTAATTTGACAGAGGCACAGTGAGAGAGGGAACACAAGCAAGGGGAGTGGGAGAGGGAGAAGCAGGCCTCCCGCTGAGCAGGGAGCCCCATGTAGGACTGGATCGTAGGACCCTGGGATCATGACCTGAGCTGAAGGCAGACACTTAATGACTGAGCCACCCAGGTGCCCCAAGAAGAAGAAATTTAAAAAGTGGGCCTCACTAATAACTACGGTAGGATGTCTGCTCTTTAGGTCAGAGCCTCTGGAATACTATTTCTCTCTTTTGTAACCATATAAGCTCAACCTCTAGGTTTATTAGGAAATATGAAAGTGCTAAGAGAAGAATTTCTGCCCTTCCGTATTTGAATATTACTCTCTTATTAAGACCAGAAACAGCCCTTTCCTTACATTTCAGACAGTACCAAGCACAATGGCTGGTCCATAAAATCTGTCATGATGAAATTGGGTCAGATAACCTCAAGGCATTCTTTCCAGAAACATCTGAAGGGGCCAGAAGGGACAAAGGAAGGTTTGCCCCTTGCTAACTTGTGCCTTAGGTTTAGTTTAAAACAATACTTCAGCAGACAACCTAAGTCAATAGTGGCTCTGGTAGTTTTATTAGGCACGCAGGGATGATTTCTTCTTAAGCAGGATCAATCAACTTTGACCCTAGTGGTGGATTAGGCTGGATGATTCTTTGTTGTCGGGGAGCTTTTTTGTGCATATGAGGGTATTTAACAGCATCCCTGGCCTCCATCCAGTAGGTACCAGTAGCATCTACTCTCCAATTGTAACAACCAAAAATGCCTCCAGATGTTACCAATCTCTCCTGGCTGGGGTGGTGGATGAAGGGCAAAATCTAACCTGGTTGCAATTGCTGCTCTAAAGTTTCTCCAACTTCAACCCCTAGTCTCTCCTAAAGTATCTGCTATTCATAGGCTTCAACTTGAGCTGCCCTCATGCCTGCAGAGCCGTGGAGGGAAAGCAAAACCTCCACTACTCCCAAATGATCCTCACTCACCTATAACCCGCCCCCCATCATCAGCCATATGCACTGGGAGGGAGGACTGAAAAGGAAAATTCACGGGACAGTCAAAACCAGTTCAAAATACCTACCTGTGGGTCAAGGTCCATCCATTAATTTATGGCTGCTGCCTCTACCACACATAGATTCCAGTATCACTGGAACATCCCAGGCAACCAATTTTTAGATAGAGGTGTAGTACATTTATTTACAACATATTTTCCTTCTTTTATCAAATACAATGCAGTTACATAACAGATAACTAGAAAGCAAAAAGAAAAGAATAGCGCCCTAATTCTGATGCCTAATGGATCAACTCTTGGTACCCAGATTATTTCTTTCTACCCTTTCCACCACAAACCAAAAAGAACAAGCATGTCAGCCCATCTCAATTCCAAATGAGAATATATAATATATATATTGAAGGTCTCATTTTTAAGAGAACTCAGAAATTCTGTTATCTACATGAAACCTGATTTCTAAAAATTGAGCAGTTATAAAATTTTCTTTCAACATTGTATGAACAAAACAGAGCACATTTATTGGGTAGAATGAGCTGGTAGGACTCATTTCTGACAGCTGCCATTTCATCTGGTGAATACCTGTTGTGTCATTCTTGTTACCTGCCAGTTTTTATTTGCATTTGAATTCAGGACTTCCTTCACTAAACAATCCCTCAAGTGCTCTCCAGCTCAAAAATTGTTAGTGTAGGACCAAGTACATTATTGCAACCGTCTTTCTCATTACCTAAATTAGCTTGTCCAGGTTTTTACCACTCTCCATGAATAGACAACACCATCTTCTGTACTCTCTGAAAGATGAGTACTCTCTCATCAAAAAGATGATTTGGAAAATAAAGTCTTGACTAATCCGGAAAATAAAGGACAGTGGACATCAATTATGTCTACTTATTTCCTTTATTCATATGTGTGCATATAGCTACATATATTCATGTATGCATATACGTATAATGTATACTATATATTATATATATATTTTATAATATTATGTAGAATATATTTCTGTTGAAAGTGTCGTTCTAGTACATAAACTATCCACTTCACGAAGACTCAACCAAAAGAGTGGTCCAAAAGAAAAAACTTAATCCAATAGGTATATTTGGGCCCAAGCATCCACTTTGAGACCCTTCACCATCTGCCCTGTCCAAATTTGTCTTTTGATCAGCCCTCACTCCCAGCTACCGTCTTTCCCCAAGTTCATTGGAATACTTGCCATTCTTCAAACATCAGTTTCCCTTTGCCCATACTATTTCCCTGTGCTAGACTACCCTGGAGCCAGCCTCTTGCCTCAAAAATTCTTACAGACTTTTTTAGTCCAACTATGTTGGACTAAACATTTCAACTTTTAAGTATTGCTTATTCATGACAACTTGGGAAAAAAAATTGCATTCTTCTTTCAGATTAATTCCTGGGAAACTCACTGTAATTTCCTGCATTCCTTACTCATTAGGGACCGACAGCTAGTTTGTCAATTACTTTAATATTGCATTCCTTCAAAATCACTTTGTCTTAAAAGAACAAGTGGTCATCATTCTTAATAAAACTATTTACTGCTGTGCTGTTATTACTTATATATACTTTTCCATTCTTCCATATACTTATGTTACTCCAAATCTTCCTTAAAACACACATATTAAGACAAGCAAAAGACACTTTCCTAGCCCCTCTCTGCGTGTGAAACCATCCTGTCATATATTCCATGATCACCAAACTTAAAAACTAATAAAAAGTGTACTATCTCTGCTACCTGTCTACTACCTGGCTGTCTCACCGTTCTGTTGAAATTGTTCTTATCAATGTCACCAAATCCACTGATGTATTTTCACTATTTATATTACTGAGCAGAACGCACTGAGCTCATTCCACCACCCAGATTCTGAAAACTAGCTCTTTTCTCCATGGCTTCAGGAACATTTTTCTTCTAATTGTTTTCCTGCCTCTGGGGTCATTACTTCTTTGTTTTATTCCTGAACTTTTGCTCTCTACCACCTGGCACTTTGTGGTGGTGTTTTCCAAAGGCCTGTGCAAAAGCACGGTCCCTTCTTGATGACTGTTTTCACGTTCATCCATACCTCATGACTTTAGCCAAATCTATATGCCAGTGACGCTATCTGTGTACTATAGAATTATTTCTAGCTACTTGCTGGATACACCCAACTGAACATCTCAGAAATAACCCAAATTCAGTATAACTAGAGTTAAGTATCTAAAAATATGTTCTGCCCTCCAAATTTTCAATTTCCATTGATGGTTTTGTAACCTACACATTTCCCATGCTATGCTCCTTAGAATCACACTCATCTTGTGTTTCTCCTTTACTTTTCATTTCTAATTGGTTACCAAAATCTGTTTTGATTTTTCAAGTCTGGCTGTGCATTTCCATTCTCAGTGTCACTAGTTTGTTGCCTAATGCCCCACATATTTCTTCTAAAGATTTAAGCATGCAAAAATCAAAAGCAAACACAGTGGTGGAGGGGGGGAGGGGCAAAAAACACCCTGGTATCTTTTTCTCCTGAAATCTTTTGCAGCAACAAATTCCTAGATTTATTTTAAGGTTCTAGTGGCAGGAATAAATTACATCCCCAGTCCCCACTACCACCCTCAGCATCACAGAATACCTCCAGGGGCTGGTGAATCCATTCAGTGTCTAATTCAAGACCATGGCTCTAGTTTGCAATTGGACTGAATATGAATTCCAAAGAAGCTGATTCACCATCACTCTCCTGATTTTTAAAGTGCTACACTAGATCACAAGCCAGTGAAGAAACACTTTGACATTGGCAAACTTTGACATTGGAAGCACAGTATTTATTTGCCAGAGCCTACTGGTAGCACCAAAATATGATATTAACTGGAACACATATTTATACCACATGCTAAGCAAACAGAATGCACTGGTGTTCTCCTATTATGTCAAACTAAGTAGTTAAGCTTCCATTTGCGATGTTGTAGAACCCAATGGTTGGTATAAACCTAAGAAGATATATTGCCCATCCCTCTCACTTTTCAGGAGAGAAGAAAAAATTGCACTGAGGAGAAGGGATTACTCAGGGCTATGGAGTGAATTAGTAGCAAGGCCACGTCTAAACCCCAAATCCACCAGCTCTCAATGCAATGAGTTTAGTTTTTCAATATTATGGTAGGTCCCCATCTCTGTAAAATATAATTATTATATCAAAATGTCATAAAAAGTATAATTTCTTCATTATAGGATTGGCATAAGAGATTTGCATTAGTAATCCAAGATGAAGACCTTAAATTAGTATTATTGAGAGGTTCTAAGATATTTAGCTTTTTTGGTTGTTTTTAGGAAATTTAAGATTGTCACGTGTTTAAATATAAATTACTGTCAGTTATATCTGACATAACTGGTTATATCATCATTCATAGGTATGAATGTCATTAAGATCTCATCTCAAGTGGCAATCGCCTACGCTTACTCATCCATCTGGCATTTATTGGGTCTTACTAGGTGCAGACTACTCTACCAGACCCTCTGAGGGGTATGGAAATACTAGCAAAGAATCTCTGCATCTTAAGAAGCTCAGAAAATTGGACATTTTAGATAATACAGCAACTCTGAATACTGATCCCCTTCCCTCTCCTGGGCTTGTTTTGTTGTTATTTGATTTTTTAAATTTGCTTTTGATTAGGCCAGGTTGCTTTAGTCCCCATTACAGTGTGAAACCTTTGGTGTCACTCCTCAGAGATGCACAGCCTTGGACCTAGGCACAGTCACCTAGGATGACATTGGTCTTAGCAAGTCTCTCTTTGACTGTCTTCTTCTGATCTTTCTTCTAAGTTGCCTGCTTCATTTGATATTATACCCCTGCCTGGTTGACTTTACTATTTTACCAGCTCATGGCTCTGTTGCTTTTAACAATACTCTAGAGCTTACATTGCTCAGCCGTCTGATACAATTAAATTTAGGCAAGCATAATTTTTGAGACCGGTTTTGAGTTTTACTCTGACCCCATAAGGGATCTTCTTAGCTATGTCTTTTCCTGGTTCCCTCTAGTAAACTGGCTGGCCTACAGTTTAGTTTGCTGCCTTTAGTTAAGAGGAGCTCCTGTTTTTGAGAGTGCTCTTTACTTGAACTTCCACAGATTCCATTTCAGATAATCTCCGTTCCTTTGGGGAGAGCTTCTGAGCTCTCCTTTTTCACAGACTACATTTCCTCCAGGGTACAAACTCTCTGAGTGGATATTCTAAGTACTGGGTAGGGCAGTAGCCTCTAGAGCTCTCAGTCCGGGGTGCCCCTTGACCCTCGGTTCTACAAGCAGGCTGAGTGAGGGTGGTCATGGCCCCAGTATTATCAGTCTGTCAGCTCTGGGGTAGCCCCAGAGTGGGGCCCAGATGGAGGAAGGAAGCCCCTGACTTCTTGGCTTTACTCCCCGAGAATTTAACCTCTTCAATTCAGAGTTAGGCGGGTTGAGAAATGCTGGCCATCTCTGACTCTCGGTAAGAGACAGTAACCCTTGTTTGGGAGGGGAAGGGGAACCTAAATGGCCCTGTCAGTTTGAACTGGGCGAAGGAGAGGCAGGGAAAGAAGAAAGTGAGCTGTGGTTTAAATGGGTTAAATGCTACAGACTCTCCCTGTTCTGAGTGTTAGATCTTCTTAAAAAAATATTTATTTTCTATATGTCCTGAGGACAATTTCTTGAGAATTAAGATGTTTGCTTTTATGGGTTTTGCCATCTGTTTCACTGGGGAGTTGGTCCCTGGAGTTCCCCATGCTGTCATCCCTGACCTGAAACTCACTGTGGCTTCTTTTTCCAGCCCGTGTTACTCTATACCATGAAGGCTGGTAACCCAAGCAGAGTTTCTAACTCTAGAGTCAGGAGCTTCTGGTCTCCAGTTAAAAGTAGCTTAATATCCTTTCACAATCAGACTTATTGAAGGTAGAGTTGATATTGTCCCTGAAGAAGAGCATCCCATTTTAAAAAATTTATTTATTTGTATTTTATTTGTATTTTATTATTTTGTTAGTGAAGCATAGTCAACACACAATGTGACGTTAGCTTCAGGTGTACAGCTTAGTGATGCGACAACTGTATACAAGTTCGCCACAGGTGGAGCTACCATCTGAGAGCATTTCATTTTTGTGTAAAGTTAACAAGTGAGTGCTTGTCAAGAGAGAGCAAGATTTTCCTCGGGGTGGTGGGGGGCGGTGGGAATGGGAGTTTCCTGTAATACATGGAGTCCAACTTCAGAAGACACTTTTGTTTATTTTATTCTGAAAACATTTAACGGGTCACTCGATGTTCAGAGCAGCCATTAAAAACTTGTTAAATAGCATTGATTTTTTTTTTGTTTAATTTTAAGGAATATAATTTCAAAGTGAACCCACAAAATAAACATTGTTAAAATGTTCCCCTAGATATTACATGACTTGATTTGCCATCTAGTTGTTGGCTGGAAGGTGATTAAACATTAAATGAGATCTGGCAAATGATGATAAATGTCAAATAGCTAAAACTGAGTCATTCTCTGTAGTACTAATTGCACAGAAGGCCCAGTTGTCTATTTGTGCCACCATTTGTTCCTATATAATTGTTTTACCAACCTACAAGACTTTAGTCATGTATTCTTGAAAGACACTAGAATTTTTTTTTCTAACCAGAAATTCATGGATAGATTTATCTATAGCAAAGATAATTCTCTGTCACTGCATTTTTTTAATCTAGGAGCATTGATAATAATATGAGGTAGGTGCAGGCTAAAAAGCTGATCAGAAAATTAAGGCTTGGACTTCATTTATCACCCCAAATTCCCAAGTCACCTGGTCGATGTGAGCTCAAAAGTTTCTTTCAGTTTTTTTTTTAATTTTTTTTTTTAATTTTTTTATTTTTTCAGCATAACAGTAGTTTCTTTCAGTTTTAAGACTCTTTTCAAATGCTTATTCATTGTTCTTGACAAGAAAGTATTGGAAGAAAGGGATATGTTGCTCAATTAGTGAGAGCAGCATAATGTTTCTGCCTTTATTTTATCTTACTTTTTTATTTGACACTGACCTTCACCATGGTATTCTGTTAACTTAGCAGATTTGCTGTTGCTATGATGCTTTATCCCTGAAAACACATTCTGTCTGAATGACCTAAGAGGCAAAAGAAATAGGGATATATTTTTGGTTTACCTTAGTAACTGCAAAAGGAATTCATCAATCAAAGCCACACACTTCAAGCTATTCTTACAACAACTCCATTTTATTGACTATTTTTCTTCCTTCAGTAAGCTTGTCAGCGAAGATACACTTTTTCCTCTGTCCATCATAACCCCTTCTGACTCATCTTCCAGGCAGTGATCCCTTTGGTCTAAAGAGAAGTGATTTGAAAGGAGAAAAGCACAGAATTGGACTCAAGCCCTGTTCATGTGCCTGGAAACTGAAGGAGGAATTAATTTGTTTAAGCAAAGTCTACTTGGGTTATAGTTTTGAAAGCACTTTTCAAAATTAATCAAGGGTGAACATTTTAGAGATTGCCTAAAACAAAGCTTCACATTTAAGATGGTACAGAAATAATGGATTCCTATGGTACATGAAAATTTATGTCAGCTCATTCGTTTGAAAACAAGACCAACCAAAAACTTGGCTAACCTACAATAAACAATATTTATGTAGGAATATATAAAAATGTGAAATGAATGGACCTGATGTTTTCTTAGTGTATTGATAATGATGGGAAAAATTCATGCAGGTGTTAAGCTACTTTTGAATTTGTGTAGTCATTTATTTACCTTCCTATTTGTAGGGCTACTCTGTTATGAATATCATGTTTTGTTTAAAATTTTTTAAAAAATTATATTGGGGATGTATATTGAGAGTCGGTTAAGTCTCTGCCTTTGGCTCAGGTCATGATCTCAGGGTCCTGGGATCAAACCCCGTGTCCCGCTCAGTGCTCAGGGTGAGTCTGCTTCTTCCTCTCCCTCCACCCCTCCCCTCTACTCGTGCATGCTCACTTGCTTTCTTTCTCTCTCCCCACCATCCACTCAAATAAATAAATAAAATTTAAAAAAAAATTAATACTAATTATCAATGTCAATTAATAACACACCCTGCCCTTACAAGATGAAATGAGCAGGGTTTTGCCAGCCAATCCTTTGAGAGGCAGGTGAAAGAAGGTTTCCTAGCTGGTGTTGCATTCTATAGTCTACATCTGGCGGCAACCATGTATTAAGGTGGTAAGACACTGTGTATTGTTTTAGGGCTTAGACGTGTGTAGGAGAAATGAAAAAAGGCAGTAAATCTAAACACTGCTTTCTTTTTCCTGTGAAGAAATAAATTTCCTATAATAATGATAGAATTAAATTTGCTACCTATACTGAGTTCTGTGCAAAGTAATGAGCTTTTTCATAAGTGTTCAGAGATGGGATGAACACAGAGACACAACATCATAAAGGTGATTCAGGCATCTGGTAAATGACCTCTACAGGCTCTTCCATTCTAGACTTACATGACGTGGTGAAACTTTTCAATTAAAAAAAGGACTGATATTTACCAAATACTTCTGGTCTGCCAGGCAGCTCTGCTAAGAACATTACGTGGATTCATTAATTCATATAACATTTCTACAGAGTAGGGAGTATTATTTTCTCCAGGCGAGGCTGATGTGGGTGGTGTATCTGAGTCACAGAGCCGGTAAAAGGTAAAGCCAGGAATAAGCACAGGCAATCAAACCAAGAGTCTTTTCTTCCAGCACTTTCTGCATAGTCTCCGTACTGTTTTAAGCCATTTCTAGCCCTCTAATTTCATGGCAACTGAACAATCTGTCTGTTGCATTTTATACAAAAACGGAGGGCTTCTGAAAGTGAATATTTAATGATTCCATAAATTTGCATCTGTTTTATTCCTACTATCTTAGATTCCTATCTAAAAATTTTTCTGCTCACTTATCCCCAGTTAGTAATGAGAACTTTATAATACTTAAATTTAAAAAGTTTTTCCACTAGTAATACTATTTCCCTGAGTTTTTACAGACACTTTATGAAGTATCCAGAATAGGTATTGTTATGGAAGAGATGCACATGGGTGTTAAAAAGTTTAATGCTAGTCCAGGATCATGAAGTGATGGAGTTGGTGCCTCAAACCAGATTTTCTAATTACATTTGCCCACCAGCCTCTTCTTGGCCATGTCTTTTGCTGACTAAAGGATTAATTGGGAAAGTAAAGTCTTATGATTTCATAAGTTTGATTTTCTAGAGCAGTAGTTGGCAAAATACAGTCTGGTTCACTTCCTGTTTTGTAAATAAGGTTTTATGGAGTCACAGTCACACCCATGCACTTAGGTATATTCTATGGCTGTTCACCACCACAGTACAGTTGAGTAAATGCAAACAAAAACCTTATGGCCTGCACACCTAAAATATTTAATATGTGTCCCGTTATAGAAAAAGTTTGCCAACGTGTATGCTAGAATAAAGAACTAACTCTTTGAAAGATAAATACTATTTCTCTGCCTTATTGTTTAGTATGGATAAAAACAAGACTATGTCTGTTCTATTTAAAGAAACTCCCAGGTCTTCTTTGCATCAAGTGTTTGAAGGAATTTATTTTCCACCATCAAGACTTTAATTGTCTAATCTCTGCTTCTCATTGCATAAAGCCATCATATGATTTGGAATCTTTATCAACGTGACTTTTCCTAATAATTTCCCACAGAATTTTTTATTCTTGTTTCATGTTAGTAATGTCTTTTTGTTTTACCTCTTAGCTTCTCCTTTTTTGCCCCCCTTAGCTTCTTCTAACTTAACTACTCAAAGTGTCCTAAGAAATTACACGTTCCATAGCATTTTCCCTGACTTACATCTGAGAATTAGACAGAGATATACTGAGTTTTCTTTTTTCAGTGAAGAGTAATTGGGCATCTTTGGGGAGAACAATATTGCTTCCTGCATAAACCTAGACTTTGTTTTTCTCAAAGCTGTAATTACTAACAGTATTTTTAGTCCTGTAAGCCTTAATTTGCCATCCCATTTTACTGTAGCTTGTTAATCACAACCTACCAAAAATTGCAAAAGCCATGCTTTCAGTCACTGAAAAATCTTTGATGTGTGATTTGCAATTCAGAGAGAGAATCAAACACTGGTCAGCTCTTTAGAAAGGGAAAGTAAGTCCTTGATAATTCAAAGGGGGTTGGGATCAGAGGATATGTTTCTTCATTTATGGGCCTCACATTTCAGGAAGTTAACAGAACTATACACCTGAGCTCAAACTAAGTCACTATTAATTTTGAAAAGCAGACACATCTGTGTATACCAGAAGACAATGTGCTAAAAAGTTATTACACACATGACACAAGAGAAAAACATAGGTATTATAAAAATTCTTTCATTTTTGAAATCCATTTTTTTATAATATCCTGTAATTTTAATTTACTTCCATAATTATGGTCTTCCTTCCTCAATAGGCCTTGTGCTACTCCCTGGAACTACAATGGTGACTGGACACAGTCTCTACTTTTGGACCCAAAATTTTCTTGGCTTTGAAATAAGATGACCTCATTTTTTCTGTGATAACATTGGTTATCTCATGCTGAACAGAAATTCGATTGGCAGGAATGCATGTTGAGAGAGACTGAGAGAGAGAGATGTAAGGAGAAGGAAGGAGAGAAGGAAGAAAAGTAAGGAAGGAAAAGAAGGCAGACAGGCTGAAAAAAAGAGTCATATGCAATCAAGGGAATACTTCTGATGACTTCAATAATTCAAGATTAATTTTTCCATGGGTTTAATATAAAGTACACATAATGGTTAGATTATATCAGTTAAGTCCCATTACAGAATAGTTTTGTCTTTAAATACACTTTTTAATTATGGTATATATTTATAGTAACTTTTGAATTGCTTACACCTCTTTTCAAATTATCAAAAAATGCAACTTACCTTGCTTGGCTTAAGGTCATAGGGACACATGATAGAAACTTTGACCTTGAGGTTAATTTCCAGAAGCTTATCTTTGTTCTCGTGTATGGGACTTTTTGCAAACTGAACATTGAAATGGCTTTGATACTTTTTTAAAAATTTTGTCTCATATTTCACAGAGTGGTCGTATCCTACATTAACCATAGGGAGTCATTGGGAATGATTCTTTGGTCTTCCTCACAGCATCATAGCTCTGGTAATTTCTGATTCAAAGTCTTTGATTATATGCTCTAAAATAAAAGATATTAAATGATAACAGGAATAGCTGCTAAAGTAACTTTTAGCAAACTTATTCACAGAGGAGCTGAAACATGTAAGTCTTCAGTCCACAATGTCCTGAGGGCAGTAGTTTTGTCCCTTAGCAAATAGAGTGGAGTGACCAGGTGGCCAGTTGTTAAAGAGTTCACAGTGCACCAGAAAGTATGTGATTGCTGATGTGCTGCCTCAGTTTGGAGAGAACTGTGGTACAGCTGAAAATAGGGGCAACACACTCACATGTGAAGATCTCTGGAGGGTCAGGCTTTTGTTTATGTGACCATGTTTTAGTTCTTTCAGTATATTAAGCAGTACATTAATAATGCATTTTTTTTCAAGACCACCCATCTAATAATTCTAGGCATGCTCCCTTGGTAGTCATACTTCTGAGTCAAATGAATCAGAGTAGGAAAAATTCCCACATTCCCTTAACCCCTATGTAGCACCTATATATTCACACATCTGCATACAGTAAACACTTTATTTGGACTGGTTGCCTAGTATATTAGAAGGCACACAGTAACTTTTGGGAACTTCAATGCCATTGGTCTTGCTTTATCACCCTGAGTATCTGGAGCTGTATGAACAATCATTTAAAGAGAAGACTTTATCCCAATTCACTAACTCATGGAGGGCATTTCCTACCAGACCAGGACTCTTCTCTCATCACAAGGAAGGAAAGACGATTGTTTGCCACAAATAAGGTGTTAGATGATGAGTTAATTATTCTGCCCCTCTGAGCTAGTTTTATTATATATAAAATAAACTTTTACTAGATTTTCTCAAAATTCTTTTCCATCTCTGACAGTCCATGATTCTCCAATTATCTGTTCCAGTTAATATGGATGCACAGCCAGTTGTCCAAAAACTTAGTAGCATTAAATAAATTTTCAATATGCTCATAAATTCTGTGGGTCAAGAATTCAGACAGGGCACTGTTTCTACCCTATACTGTCTGGGCTGGGACTCAGCAGGAAGACTAGAAGTCTGGCTCCACTAGGCATCAAATAAGTTGGTCAGAAGGCTGCAGACTAGAATCATCCAAAAGTAGTTCACTTATTCACATGTCTAACATCTGGGCTGGAAGACTCAAACAGCTGTGATCTCAAACAGTCGGGCCTTGCTGTACATATTTCTTTATTTCGGTGTGGTTTTTTTTATCTCTCTGTTTCTCCAAGTGACTTTTCCAGGATGAGGTTTTCAGAGTAGTCAGACTTGTTACATGGTGGCTCAGGATTCCCAAGTCATATATCCCAGGGGCCAGATGGAAGCTGTAATATCTTTTTTGGCCTTTCTTCATGTATCACCAGGGTCGCTTCTACTGTACACATGGGCTAAAAAATAATAAAAGATTAAAAAAAGATAAAAGGTGGGGCGCCTGGGTGGCTCAGGGGGTTGAGCCTCTGCCTTTGGCTCAGGTCATGATCTCAGGGTCCTGGGATCGAGTCCCGCATCGGGCTCTCTGCTTGGCGGGGAGCCTGCTTCCTCCTCTCTCTCTGTCTGCCTCTCTGCCTGCTTGTGATTTCTGTCTGTCAAATAAATAAATAATCTTTAAAAAAAAAAAAAGATAAAAGGTAAAAAAGGAAGAAATGACCCCACCATTGACTGGAGGAATGTTTGTGTTCTGCTGTAAAAAAGAGGATGTAAAGTGATATATATTGGTGTAACTACCTCTGGAAATTACAGTATCATGTCATGCAAAAGTAACTTTTTAGTATGTTTAATCTGGTATAGATAGAAGTAATATGCCATAGTTTCCACTTTCTTGAATTCTCATACTATGCTGCCTATAAGTGACTCACTTCAGCCTTAAGGACACACAGAAGACTAAGAGTGAAGGGATGGAAAAATATATTCCAAGTAAATGGTAAACAAAGGGAAAAAGGGATAGCTATACTTAAATATTTTTAAAAAGAGAATTTAAGTTAAAATTAGTCACAAGAGTCAAAGAAGGTCATTATCTAAATGATAAAGAAGTTAATTCATCAAGGAGATATAACAAGTCTAAATATTTATGCACCCAACATTAGAGAACCTAAATATATAAAGCTAATACCTATTGAACTAAAAGTAGAAATAAACAACAATACAGTAATAGGTGGGAATTTAATACTTCACCTTCAACAATGGATAGATCACCCAGACAGAGGATCAATAAGAAAACAACAGATTTGAAGGACCACATCACCACACTGAGAGCAACAAGAAGATCTGCAAGATTGTGTAGGGCTACCTCCTCAAGGATGGCAAACTGATCAAGAACAATGCTTCCATTGATTACATCTGTCTGACAAGAACATTAACCCTCTGGGTGGCTTCGTCCACTATAATGAAGTGACCAATGACTGTCATGCTGTAAGGCTGTGTGCTGGGAACCAAGAAGTGAATGCTTGCTCTCTGCAAGTTCTCAGCAGGCCCTGGAGAAGATCAACCTTAAGTTCTTTGATACCACCTCCAAGCTTGGCATGGCCAATTCCAGACCATGGAGGAAGAGAAAGCATTCATGGGACCACTTAAGAAAGAATGGATTACAGAGAAGGAGTTTAATGCCTGCAGCAAATTGTGCAGCTGGTAGAATCTCAATAAAAATTATTTTCAAGTGGGAAAAAAAATAAAAGAAAACAACAGATTTGTAAAACACCAAAGACCAAATGAGTCCAACAAACATATACAGAACATTCCATCCAACAGCAGCAGAACACATATTTCTCAAGTGCACATGCAACATTTTCTAGGATAGATACATATGTTAGGCCATAAAACAAGTTGTAGCAAGTTCAAGAAGATAGCAATTATATGAATTATCTTTCCTGACTACAATGGTATGAAACTAGAAATCAGTTAAAACAGGAAAGCTGGAAAAATCACAAATACAAGTAAATTAAATAACATAAATCTGAACAACTAATGGATCAAAGAAGAAATCAAGAGAGAAATGAAAAAAGTATTTGGGACAAACAAAAATGGAAAAACAAAACTTGTGGTATACAGGAAAAAAAAATTCTGAGAGGAAAGTTTATAATTATAAATAATTGTATCGGGAACAAAGAAAGATTTCAAATAACCAGCCTAACTTTACATCTCAAGGAACTAGAAAAAGAACAAACTAAGCCTGAAGTTAGAGAAAGAGGAAATAATAAAGATTAGAGCAGAAATAAATGATAAGGAAAATAGGAAAGCAATAAAAAAGATTAACAAAACTGAGGGTTGATTATTTGAAATAAAGATAAAAAAATTTACAAATATTTAGGTAGAGGTAACCAGGGGGAAAAAAAGAAAGGAGCCAAATAAATAAAATTAGAAGTGAAAGAAAAGACATTACAACTGAAATCACAGAAATATGAAGGATCAGAAGACACTACTATGAGTAATTTTATATCAACAAATTGGACAAACTTGAAGAAATGGATAAATTCCTAGAAACATATCACCTACCAAGAATAAACTATGAAAAAATAGAAGACTTGAACAGACCAGTAATGAGTAAGGAGTTTGAATCAGTAATCAAAAATCTTCCAACACAAAATCTTTTGCCTTTTACCAAAAACCTTCCAACACAGAAAAGCCCAGGAATAAATGGTTTCCCTGGTGAATTCTACTAAGCATTTAAAGACTTGATGTCAACCCCTCTCAAACTTTACCAAAAAATTGAAGAGGAGGGAACACTCTCAAATTCAATTTCTAAGGCTAGGATTCAACTGATACAAAAGTCAAATAAAGATACTACAGGGAAAGAAAATTACAGACGAATTCCCTGATGAATATGGATGCAAAAATTGTCCAAAAAATACTAGAAAACGAAATTGAGCAGCACACCGAAAATTTCATACATCATGATCAAGTGGGATTCATCCCTGAGATCCAAGATGGTCCAACACAACCAAACCAATGATTGTGATACATAACATTAATAGAATGAAAGATAAATATCATATGATTAACTCAATAGATGCAGAAAATGCATTTGAAAAAATTCAACATTCTTTCATGATAAAAACTCTCAAGAAATTGGGCATTGAAGGAATGTATTTGTATGTAATTAAAGCCATATACTGCAAGCTCCCAGCTAACATCATACTCAGTGGTGAAAGTTTGAAAACTCTTCCTCTAAGATCAAGAATAAGTCAAGGGTGCCTACTCTCACCACTCCTATTCAACATAGTACTAGAAGTCCTAGCCAGAGTAATCAGATGAGAAAAAGACATAAAAGAATTTCAAATTAGAAAAAAAAAAGTAAATGTGTCTGTTTACAGATGGCATGATATTATATATAGAAAGCCTTAAAGTCTTTACCAAAATTTGTTAGAACTAATAAACAAAACCAGTAAATTCGTGGAATTCAAAATTAACATACAAAAATAAGTTGCATTTTTATATACTAGTAATGAACTATCAGAAAAAGAAATAAAGGAAACAATCCCATTCACAGTAGCATCAAAAATAACACAATACTTTGTAATAAATTTAATCAAGGAGGTGAAAGGTCTATACTGAAAACTATAAGGCACTGATGAAAGAAATTGAAGAAGACACAAATAAATAGAAAGATATCTCCTGTTCATTAGTTAGAAGAACTGATATTGTTAAAATAGCCATACTGCCCAATGCCATCTATGGATTCAGTGCAATTCCTATCAAAATTCCAAAGGCATTTTTCATACAAATAGAAAGAACTGTCTTAAAATTCATGCAGAACCACAAAAAGCCCCTAGTAACCAATGCAAATATGAAAATGAAGAATAAAGCTAGAGGTATCACACATCCTGTTTTTAAACTATATTAAAAAAAAAACAACTAGTAATGAAAAGAGTATGGAATTGGCACAAAAACAAAAACCAAGACAAATGCAACAGAATAGACAGCCCAGAAATAAACCACACATAAGTGGTAAACTAATAGTTGACAAAGGAGCCAAGAATATATGATGGGGAAAACAGAGCCACTTCAGTAAATGGTGTTGGAAAACAGCATATCCACATCCAAAAGGATGAAATTGCACCCCTGTCTTACGCTATTCACAAAAATTAATTTGAAGTGGATTAAAAACTTAAACATAAGACCTGAAATATAAAACTCATAGAAGAAAATGGAAAAAGCTTCTGGACATTGATCTTGGAAATGATTTTTTTGATATGATATCTAAAGCACAAGCAAAAAAAGCAAAAATGAATAAATGGGACTACATCAAACTAAAAAGCTTCTCACAGCAAAATAAATGATCAACAAAATGAAAAGGCAACCTAAAAACTAGGAGGAAATATTTTCAAATCACATCTGTTAAGAGGTTAATAACCAAAATATATCAAGAACTCATACAACTCAATAGCAAGAAAAGCAAATAATCTGGTTTAAAAAATGGGCAAAGGACCTAAAGAGACATTTATCAAAAGAATACATACAAATGGCCATCAAATATATGAAAGGGTGCTCATTATCATTCCTCATCAGGGGAAATCAAAACAGTGATGAGAAATTAACATACACCTGTCAGAATGTCTATAATTGAAAACACAAAATATTGCAATTGTTGGTGAGGGTGGGAGAAAAGGGAATCTATGTATTCTGTTGGTAGGAATGTAAATTGTCAGTCACTATATAAAACAGTATGGAGGTTCCTCAAAAACTTAAACACAGAACTACCATATGACCCAATAATCCCACTCTGGGTGTATATTCAAAGGAAATGAAATCGGTGCCTTGAAGAGATACCTGCACCTCATGTTCATTGCAGCATTATTTATAATAGTCAAGACATGGAAACAATCTGCGCATCCATCTACAGATGAATGGATAAAGAAAAAATATATATATATTATATGTAATACATACAATATATAACATGCATATATACATATGTATATATATACACACATGTGGCATATACATATACCACATATATGAATATACACATGTATACACACACACATACACAATAGACTATTTTTCAGCCCAAAAAGTAATTTTTTTCATTTGCAACAACATAGATGAAACTTGAAGGCATTATACTAAGTGAAATAAGTCAGAGAAAGACAAAAACTGTATGATCTCGTTTATAGGTAGGATCAACAGCAACAAAATATAGAAACAGAATACATTGGTAGTTGCCAAAGGTGAGTAGGTATAGGAAATAGATTAAGGTAGTCAAAGAATACAAACTTTATTTTCTCAGGATCTAATGTACAGCATGGTGAATATAGTTAACAATCCTGTAAAAGGGCAAAAATACTGTTTTATATAACAATACCGTATTATATAATAATACAGTATTATATAATAATATAGTACTGTATTATATAACTGGAAGTTGCTAATCTCTTCTGAAAACACCCTCACAGACACATCCAGAAATAATGTTTAACTTGCTATCATGGCTCAGTCGAGTTGACCATAAAATTAACCATCACACTGTTGTTGAAGTTTCTTTGGCTACCTAGCTTATGAAATTCCTTCCTATATTTAGGGCATTTATTAATGTTTTAATTCTTTTAGAAACTGAAAAAGACAGATAGGTACTCGCTCTCCAGCTAGCACATGGGTGTGTGACTTAAGCTTGGCCAGTAATCTGCTCTTGTTCCCAACTGGGACAGGAAGTGGGGACAGTTCAGAACTCATGCCCTGCTGGTGGCACTCAATATGAAGTGGCAACAGTGCAAGTCACAGCTGACTCCTGTGACAGTGGCAGTAGCACCTAATCAATCTTCCAGTGGTCTGATCTGGAGTGGATCCAGCCGCTTAGTTTCTTGTGGCTTCTGTATGTTTTCCAAGCTTGACTCATTGGAACTGCTTCCTTCTGGTTCTGTAAGTTACTCAATATCCATGCAGTAGATTTCTTTTCCATTTGCATCTGCCAAAATCCACTTCAGTTTCTTATAAGCAAGAATTCCGTTCATTATAGTAATGAAACATTAAATCATTTTAAATACATTTAATAAATGTCAATGGAGCACTTTCTATATATCAAGTACAATGCTAGGAGCCAGCAATCTAATGGTGACTACAGATCAGAATATTCCCAGAATGAGGTGGCTTCATGGGTCCCACATCATTTTGGCACCCAGCTCTCTCTCTTCCATCCAGCTACTTCTCTTGAAAGGGAGACTCTGGGGTTCCTAGACTGACGAGGCTTGGACAGTACATAGCACTTAAGGAAACCTACTCATAAGACAGAAATGAACTCTTAACGTTGAAAACCATTTTTTTAAAACTGAAGATTTCAAGAGATAGGTTGAATGGAAGACAATTGCTGTAGAGATTCAAATTTCTTGGCCAGGAGGAAAAGCAAAAGAAATATCCCAAACTGCTAATTTTGGAAAACAAAAACATTCAATAGCAAGAAGATAGATGTAGGAAAGTGAACAGGAAAATGGCAAGCTTCTGAAGAAGAGAAAGGAATGTTAAGGAAATGAAAGGAAAATGCTAAATAATTTAAAAGAAAATGATTACTTGAACTTAAAAAAAAAAAAAGACTTGAGTCTGCAGTTGAAATGGTTCACCAAGTAGCTGGAAAGATTAATGAAAATCAAAATAGCAAAGTAAGGGCATGGGGACTGAATTCTTCCATTAAAAAAAAGAGAATGAAAAGAAAAGGGGAAAAAAAAAAAAGAAGAAGAACAGAAGTGATCCATGACCTTCATCAAGGAAACACATTCCAATTTTAGGCTTCTTAGTAATAAGAAAACACCTATATTACTGACATGGATGCAGGAAAAGAATGTTCTCCCTTACTGCTGAGGACATCTAAATTATTCCAACGTGTTTAAATAAGAAACTGAAACATTTGTTAAAATTTAAATGACATGTGTGCCCTTCAACACAGAAATCCCACTTTTGGTATGAATCCGTTAAAGTAACTGAAAATGAGAATCTATATATGGCATTCTTCATAGTGACAACAACAGAAATAAACAAACCAACAAACCTGGAAGTAAAACGACTCCCTTTAATAAGAGAGCGGTTGGATGAATTACACTCTGTTGGCCCAGAGGACAGAATGCAGTTAGTACAAAGAAGGCCTTGGAACTGTGTCACTACACTTGGAGGGATTACCAAAATACACCAATGAACGGAAGAAGTCAAATATAAAGAAAGATATATAATATGATCTCATTTTTATAAAACAATGTCCACATCCCCTATATATATATATATATATATATATATATACACACACACACACATAAACACATGTACACACATGAATACGTATACCAGGTTCTTTATCATAGATCTCGGTGTGGAAGGAATAGGGATTTCACATGGAAATGACAAATAAAGGAGTAGGGCAAATAAAGTAAAAAGGAAAAGACTAAAAGAAAGATCACACTTTCCCTCAGTAATATTCTGAAATATATTCTCACATCCTGTGGATGAAAAGCCCATCATGTATTATATTATAATCCTATTTATTGAAAACTACAGTGTGTGTATGTAAAATTAGAACAAATATATAGAGATATATGGGTGTCCATGTGAAAGGCATGTTGTAACACACATAGTAAAATTCTATTCTCACAAATAAAATCCTCGCACTTATGCATATATGCATGTATATGTTGATAGAATTATATATCTAGATAGATATAGATGGGTTGGAGAGAGATATGGAAGGACATACCTTACGCTGTTAACATTTATTACTTCACTGGAGATCCATTTTGTCTTTACTTTTTTTTTTTTTTAATTTTTTTATTTTTTTCAGCATAACAGTATTCATTATTTTTGCACCACACCCAGTGCTCCATGCAATCCGTGCCCTCTACAATACCCACCACCTGGTGCCCCCAACCTCCCACCCCCCACCCCTTCAAAATTCTCAGATCGTTTTTCAGAGTCCATAGTCTCTCATGGTTCACCTCCCCTTCCAATTTCCCTCAACTCCCTTCTCCTCTCCATCTCCCCTTGTCCTCCATGCTATTTGTTATGCTCCACAAAGAAGTGAAACCATATGATAATTGACTCTCTCTGCTTGACTTATTTCACTCAGCATAATCTCTTCCAGTCCCGTCCATGTTGCTACAAAACTTGGGTATTCATCCTTTCTTTTTTCTTTTTTTTTTTTTTTTTTTTACAGCTTTATAAACATATATTTTTATCCCCAGGGGTACAGGTCTGCGAATCGCCAGGTTTACACACTTCACAACACTCACCATAGCACATACCCTCCCCGATATCCATAACCCCACCCCCTCTCCCAACCCCCTCCCCCCATCAACCCTCAGTTTGTTTTGTGAGATTAAGAGTCACTTATGGTTTGTCTCCCTCCCAATCCCATCTTGTTTCATTTACTCTTCTCCTACCCCCTCGACCCCCCATGCTGCATCTCCTCTCGTCATATCAGGGAGATCATATGATAGTTGTCTTTCTCCGATTGACTTATTTCGCTAAGCATGATACCCTCTAGTTCCATCCACGTCGTCGCAAATGGCAAGATTTCATTTCTTTTGATGGCTGCATAGTATTCCATTGTGTATATATACCACATCTTCTTTATCCATTTGTCTGTAGATGGACATCTAGGTTCTTTCCATAGTTTGGCTATTGTAGACATTGCTGCTATAAACATTCGGGTGCATGTGCCCCTTCGGATCACTATGTTTGTATCTTTAGGGTAAATACCCAGCAGTGCAATTGCAGGGTCATAGGGTAGTTCTATTTTCAACATTTTGAGGAACCTCCATGCTGTTTTCCAGAGTGGTTGCACCAGCTTGCATTCCCACCAACAGTGTAGGAGGGTTCCCCTTTCTCCGCATCCTCGCCAGCATCTGTCATTTCCTGACTTGTTAATTTTAGCCATTCTGACTGGTGTGAGGTGATATCTCATGGTATTTGATTTGTATTTCCCTGATGCCGAGTGATATGGAGCACTTTTTCATGTGTCTGTTGGCCATCTAGATGTCTTCTTTGCAGAAATGTCTGTTCATGTCCTCTGCCCATTTCTTGATTGGATTATTTGTTCTTTGGGTGTTGAGTTTGCTAAGTTCTTTATAGATTTTGGACACTAGCCCTTTATCTGATATGTCATTTGCAAATATCTTCTCCCATTCTGTCAGTTGTCTTTGGTTTTTTTAACTGTTTCCTTTGCTGTGCAAAAGCTTTTGATCTTGATAAAATCCCAAAAGTTCATTTTTGCCCTTGCTTCCCTTGCCTTTGGTGATGTTCCTAGGAAGATGTTGCTGCGGCTGAGGTCGAAGAGGTTGCTGCCTGTGTTCTCCTCGAGGATTTTGATGGATTCCTTTCTCACATTGAGATCCTTCATCCATTTTGAGTCTATTTTCGTGTGTGGTGTAAGGAAATGATCCAATTTCATTTTTCTGCATGTGGCTGTCCAATTTTCCCAACACCATTTATTGAAGAGGCTGTCTTTGTTCCATTGGACATTCTTTCCTGCTTTGTCGGAGATGAGTTGACCATAGAGTTGAGGGTCCATTTCTGGGATCTCTATTCTGTTCCATTGATCTATGTGTCTGTTTTTGTGCCAGTACCATGCTGTCTTGATGATGACAGCTTTGTAATAGAGCTTGAAGTCCGGAATTGTGATGCCACCAACTTTGGCTTTCTGTTTCAATATTCCTTTGGCTATTCGAGGTCTTTTCTGGTTCCATATAAATTTTAGGATTATTTGTTCCATTTCTTTGAAAAAAATGGATGTTACTTTGATAGGAATTGCATTAAATGTGTAGATTGCTTTAGGTAGCATAGACATTTTCACAATATTTATTCTTCCAATCCAGGAGCATGGAACATTTTTCCATTTCTTTGTGTCTTCCTCAATTTCTTTCATGAGTACTTTATAGTTTTCTGAGTATAGATTCTTAGTCTCTTTGGTTAGGTTTATTCCTAGGTATCTTATAGTTTTGGGTGCAATTGTAAATGGGATGGACTCCTTAATTTCTCTTTCTTCTGTCTTGTTGTTGGTGTAGAGAAATGCAACTGATTTCTGTGCATTGATTTTATATCCTGACACTTTACTGAATTCCTGTACAAGTTCTAGCAGTTTTGGAGTGGAGTCTTTTGGGTTTTCCACATAGAGTATCATATCATCTGCGAAGAGTGATAGTTTGACTTCTTCTTTGCCGATTTGGATGCCTTTAATTTCCTTTTGTTGTCTGATTGCTGAGGCTAGGACTTCTAGTACTATGTTGAATAGCAGTGGTGATAACGGACATCCCTGCCGTATTCCTGACCTTAGCGGAAAAGCTTTCAGTTTTTCCCCATTGAGAATGATATTTGCGGTGGGTTTTTCATAGATGGCTTTGATAATATTGAGGTATGTGCCGTCTGTCCCTACACTTTGAAGAGTTTTGATCAGGAAGGGATGCTGTACTTTGTCAAATGCTTTTTCAGCATCTATGGAGAGTATCATATGGTTCTTGTTCTTTCTTTTATTAATGTGTTGTATCACATTGATTGATTTGCGGATGTTGAACCAGCCTTGCAGCCCTGGAATAAATCCCACTTGGTCGTGGTGAATAATCCTTTTAACGTACTGTTGAATCCTATTGGCTAGTATTTTGGCGAGAATTTTTGCATCTGTGTTCATCAAGGATATTGGTCTGTAGTTCTCTTTTTTGTTGGGATCCTTGTCTGGTTTTGGGATCAAGGTGATGCTGGCCTCATAAAATGAGTTTGGAAGTTTTCCTTCTATTGCTATTTTTTGGTACAGTTTCAGGAGAATAGGAATTAGTTCTTCTTTAAATGTTTGGTAGAATTCCCCCGGGAAGCCGTCTGGCCCTGGGCTTTTGTTTGTTTGGAGATTTTTGATGACTGTTTCAATCTCCTTACTGGTTATGGGTCTGTTCAGGCTTTCTATTTCTTCCTGGTTCAGTTGTGGTAGTTTATATGTCTCTAGGAATGCATCCATTTCTTCCAGATTGTCAAATTTGTTGGCGTAGAGTTGCTCATAGTATGTTCTTATAATTGTCTGTATTTCTTTGGTGTTCATTGTGATCTCTCCTCTTTCATTCATGATTTTATTTATTTGGGTCCTCTCTCTTTTCTTTTTGATAAGTCTGGCCAGGGGTTTATCAATCTTATTAATTCTTTCAAAGAATCAGCTCCTAGTTTCGTTGATTTGTTCTATTGTTTTTTTGGTTTCTATTTCATTGATTTCTGCTCTGATCTTTATGATTTCTCTTCTCCTGCTGGGTTTAGGGTTTCTTTCTTGTTCTTTCTCCAGCTCCTTTAGGTGTAGGGTTAGGTTGTGTACCTGAGACCTTTCTTGTTTCTTGAGAAAGGCTTGTACCGCTATATATTTTCCTCTCAGGACTGCCTTTGTTGTGTCCCACAGATTCTGAACTGTTGTGTTTTCATTATCATTGGTTTCCATAAATTTTTTCAATTCTTCTTTGATTTCCTGGTTGACCCATTCATTCTTTAGAAGGATGCTGTTTAGTCTCCATGTATTTGGGTTCTTTCCAAATTTCCTCTTGTGATTGAGTTCTAGCTTTAGAGCATTGTGGTCTGAAAATATGCAGGGAATGATCCCAATCTTTTGATACCGGTTGAGACTTGATTTAGGACCAAGAATGTGATCTATTCTGGAGAATGTTCCATGTGCACTAGAGAAGAATGTGTATTCTGTTGCTTTGGGATGAAATGTTCTGAATATATCTGTGATGTCCATCTGGTCCAGTGTGTCATTTAAGGCCTTGATTTCCTTGTTGATCTTTTGCTTGGATGATCTGTCCATTTCAGTGAGGGGAGTGTTAAAATCCCCTACTATTATTGTTTCTTGTCGATGTGTTTCTTTGATTTTTTATTAATTGGTTTATATAGTTGGCTGCTCCCACGTTAGGGGCATAGATATTTAAAATTGTTAGATCTTCTTGTTGGACAGTTCCTTTGAGTATGATATAGTGTCCTTCCTCATCTCTTATTATAATCTTTGGCTTAAAATCTAATTGATCTGATATAAGGATTGCCACTCCTGCTTTCTTCTGATGTCCATTAGCATGGTAAATTCTTTTCCACCCCCTCACTTTAAACCTGGAGGTGTCTTCGGGTGTAAGATGAGTTTCTTGTAGGCAACATATAGATGGTTTTTGTTTTTTTATCCATTCTGATACCCTGTGTCTTTTGATTGGGGCATTTAGCCCATTAACATTCAGGGTAAGTATTGAGAGATATGAATTTAGTGCCATTGTATTGCCTGTAAGGTGACTGTTATTGTATATTGTCTCTGTTTCTTTCTGATCTACTACTTTGAGGGTCTCTCTTTGCTTAGAGGACCCCTTTCAATATTTCCTGTAGAGCTGGTTTGGTATTTGCAAATTCTTTCAGTTTTTGTTTGTCCTGGAAGCTTTTAATCTCTCCGTCTATTTTCAATGATAGCCTAGCTGGATATAGTATTCTTGGCTGCACGTTTTTCTCATTTAGTACTCTGAATATATCATGCCAGCTCTTTCTGGCCTGCCAGGTCTCTGGATAAGTCTGCTGCCAATCTAATATTTTTACCATTGTACATTACAGACTTCTTTTCCCGGGCTGCTTTCAGGATCTTTTCTTTGTCACTAAGACTTGTAAATTTTACTATTAGGTGACGGGGTGTAGACCTATTCTTATTGATTTTGAGGGGGGTTCTCTGAACCTCCTGGATTTTGATGCTTGTTCCCTTTGCCATATTGGGGAAATTCTCTCCAATAATTCTCTCCAATATACCTTCTGCTCCCCTCTCCGTTTCCTCTTCTTCTGGAATCCCAATTATTCTAATGTTGTTTCGTCTTATGGTGTCACTTATCTCTCGAATTCTCCCCTCGTGGTCCAGTAGCTGTTTGTCCCTCTTTTGCTCAGCTTCTTTATTCTCTGTCATTTGGTCTTCTATATCGCTAATTCTTTCTTCTGCCTCATTTATCCTAGCAGTGAGAGCCTCCATTTTTGATTGCACCTCATTAATAGCTTTTTTGATTTCCACTTGGTTAGATTTTAGTTCTTTTATTTCTCCAGAAAGGGCTTTTATATCTCCCGAGAGGGTTGCTTTAATATCTTCCATGCCTTTTTCAAGCCCGGCTAGAACCTTGAGAATCATCATTCTGAACTCTATATCTGACATAGTACCAATGTCTGTATTGATTAGGTCCCCAGCCTTTGGTACTGCCTCTTGTTCTTTTTTTTTGTTGTGAATTTTTCCGCCTTGTCATTTTGTCCAGATAAGAGTTTATGAAGGAGCAAATAAAATACTAAAAGGGTGGCAACAACCCCAGGAAAATATGCTTTAGCCAAATCAGAAGAGATCCTGAATTGTGAGGGGGGAGAAAGGGGATGAAAAGGGGTTCAGAAAGAAAGAAAAAAATAACTATTAAAAAAAACAAAGCCGATAAAGAAAAAATATAAAAAGAGGAAAAAATATATATATTAGATAAACTATTTAAAAAACGTTAATAAAAGAAAACGGTAAAAGTTAAAAAAAATTTAGCAGAAGAAGAGAAAAAGAAAAAAAAATTGAAAAAGAAAAAAAAATTAAATTAACTGCAAGGCTAAAAAATCATGGGGAGAAAGCCATGAGTTCCGTGCTTTGCTTTCTTCTCCTCTGGAATTCCGCCGTTTTCCTTGGTAGGTGAACTTGGTCCTGGCTGGGTTTCCCGTAGATCTTCTGGGGGAGGGGCCCGTTGTAGTGATTCTCTAGCGTCTTTGCCCCAGGCGGAGTTGCACCGCCCTTACCCGGGGCCGCGCTGAGTCATCGGCTCGGGTTCGCTTTCGGGAGCTTTTGTTCCCTGAGCGCTTTCCGTAGAGTCCGGAGGACGGGAATAAAGATGGCGGCCTCCCGGTCTCCGGCCCGGAGGAGCCGAGAGCCCGGGGCCCCACTCCTCAGTGCGCCCTCAGAGAACAGCGCCAAATGTCTCCCGCCACCCTGGCCTCCGGCCGCGCTCCGAGCTGACTGAGCCTGCGACCGGTTCAAGGCAACCCCGAGCTGAGAGTCACTCCTCGGCTCTGTCTCTGCAGCCGGCTTCCCCGTTCTAATACCGGTAAGCTCTGCGACACTCAGACACCCCCGATCCTTCTGCGACCCTGCGGGACCTGAGGCCGCGCTTACCCCGCCTGGGCTTCACCCCAGTTAAGCCTCTGGAGCGATGTCCCTCAGCGGAACAGACTTTTAAAAGTCCTGATTTTGCTCCGTTGCTCTGCCGCTCGCTGGGAGCCGGCCCCTCCCCCCGCGGTCTATCTTCCCGTCGCTTTGGATTCACTTCTCCGCCAGTCCTACCTTGCAGAAAGTGGTTGATTTTCTGTTTCTGGAATTGCTGTTCTTCTTCTCTTCAATCTCCCGTTGGATTTGTAGGTGTTTGCAATCTTTAGATAAGCTATTTAGCTGATCTCCCGCTACCCGAAGTAGTCTCAGCCTGCTACTTCTCCGCCATCTTGACTCCTCTCTCTTTACTTTTTTTTTTTTTTGTTTCACTTATTTGCCTTTGGTCATGCTTCTGCCCCTGCCTAGAATTCTCTTACCTTTTTTTTTTTTCCATCTAAATAATGTTCTCCTACTTTTCATGCTACAGTTTAAAAACATAATCACATCTCCGCTGGAAACTACTTTTCAGGTTTATCTTTTTCCCATCACCTTCTCTGACCTGAAATAACCCTTACCTCCCCTGTGATCCCACCTCCCTTCATTAGTACCTTGGCTGCTAATATATCACCCTGAAGGGGAGCTGAGAGAATATCAACCTTTCCCCATCTCCAGAGTGCATTGTAGACATGACTTACATAGCTTTATTTAATTTGTTCTAAAAATGTTTTTATTTTTTTACAGATAGTATGGTCACTAGGTTTGATATTTACATTTAAGGAGAATCCTAATGCATCTTTGAAGGAAAGGACTATCAGAGTTCCATGTTTTAAGACCAGAACTCACCACTTCATAGCTGTTTGGTGATTAATTTTCATCAAAAATGAAACTCTGTAATATTAAAATCCAAAGGAATAAAAACACAAAATACCTGGAGTGAGAGTAAATGTTTGAAACTAAATAATAATAAAGATGTTTTAAGGATAACTGAAGAACCAGTGCTGATCTACTTTAACCTCCTTTAGTTAACATTTTCAAAGTGTGTTTGGTCCCAAAGACAAATGCAAATTTCTATCTCCTTATATATTTAACAACTGAAGCCAAAATTTATGACTATACATGTGTATTTGTAAGAAATTCATATGAATCCCCTGAATATCCCTAGCATCATGGTCTCTCTCTTTTTTTAAGATTTTATTTATTTATTTGACAGACAGAGATCACAAGTAGGCAGAGAGGCAGGCAGAGAGAGGAGGAAGCAGGCTCCCTGCTTAGCAGAGAGCACGATGAGAAGCTCGATCCCAGGACCCTGGGATTATGACCTGAGCTGAAGGCAGAGGCTTTAACCCACTGAGCCACCCAGGTGCCCCAGTGGTCTCCTGTTATTTTAAGTGCAAAAGTCTTTTTCAAATGAGGTCTCACCTGTCCCCCAGTATATAAAGAGAAAATAGAAATGTCGAAATGCTTATTTGAAGTCCTAAGGCCCTGACTGGAATCAAACTCACTCACAGCTCTGAACTAGAGACCCTTGAAAACCTGACCAAATGACAGTGTGTCTCTCTAACCAGCTGTCTGTCTGTCTGATATCTGGCTGACTCAGCCCTCAAGAGGGCCTGTCAATCACAGAGTCAAGATGATTGTGCTAGAGCATATGAAACCTCAGCTTTCCCAGATTTCTAGCTCCACATGTGTAGTTCATAGTTTAATGCTTTGCAAATTGCAAGCTCAATATTGATCTTTATCAATTTTATTTCATTGTATGATTTTAAGAAAAAATCATTTTTGACTGTGATTGGGAAGCACCCACTAGTATTTCCAACAAGGTATCCGTGAGTCTCTTGATTTAAATTATTTGGCGTCAGTAGTGTACAAATAAAAAAAGTCAAATACTCCTGCCATTCAGTTTTTTTATGGTTAGGCTGAAAGAGAGAGGCAAAAGAGCCAATGTCTTCAATGAAAAAGCCAAGATTGTTGGGTCTTTCAACACATACTCAGTGGTTTGTGCTTTTCAATTCATGTCCATGGTGCTGAATTTTCACGTCAGGTAAAGGACGATCCTGAATATGTTTTGCAATAAGGAGTAAACACAATGAAGGAGGACAGATGAATGAAGAAGTGAAAGGAAGCCTAATAGGATAGTATGTCAAAAACACATTAATAGCCTCTGAAGTATTACCGCTTCGGTCTACTGGCTTTGTTTAAAGGGGTGCTAAAAACAATGGGTGAATTTTAAGAGATTATCTGCTCCAGTAAGTTTGTGCTATGAGAATTTATTATAGAAGAGCGAATGCTCCTATTGCTGCAAACAGCTCGACTAGCTGAGCAATGTGTTCCCTCTCTTGTGGATACTGAAATGAGTGTGATTTGTCACCATCTGAGCAATTTGCAACCTGAAACTGTGTGCTCATCTCAGCCTTGGGCTCTGGCTCCACTGCCCCCACACAGCAGGGCTGCCAGGCCCTGCCAATTCTTTTGCTCTCTCTTCTCTCCGGAAGGTGAAGGGGAGCTTTGCATCTGCGGATTCAAACAGCTTGACTCTAACTTGAAAGGAGACAGAAGGTAATTGGATAACCTTTTGAAAAGAGGATAAACTTCAAAGAGGCACAAATTACCACTTTATAGAAAATGAATTACTTTGTGTCACTATGAGACCGACCGGCAGAGAGAGACAAGAAGGGGAGGTGCAGGAAGGGTGTAGCTGTGGCTGAGGATGAGGTCAGACTTGGACCCTGGCATCGCCAACCTTTGAAGTTTCTGAACGCAGACGTATTTCAGCTGTAGTATAGATCACATTTTATTGGGAAATGAGATAGAGGCAAATCCAAGGGAAAACGTGAGGAAAAATAAACAAGAACCACTTGGAGCTTCTCTGGCTCTTATTCAATTGTCTAATCATCAGAAAAGGTGAAGCATACCTCTTTCCTTCTTTCTGGGACTTCTACGGTTTCAGTTATGCTCTTGGCCTCTGAAGGTGTATTTAAGTTCCACTGTGAATGATGCCCTTCCAGCCTGAACCACAGGGGCCCCATGGGATCCATGCCATCTGAAGATTTACTCCACTCTTCCTTAACCCCTCCAATGTGAATCATTCCAACTCAACCCTGCACAAACGATTCTCACTCCTCCAACCTCCCTGCTCCCCACTTTGGTGGCTGACAGCTATCCGTTGTTCATGCCTCAGTGGTCAGTGTCTATTTTTCCCTGAAATGTTTCTGGAACCTTGAGGGCTGGAACTGTGTCTTGGATACTTAGGTATCCTGACACTTAGTTGACTCATGATAAAGGCTTTGTTGAATGCAGGCAGGGAAGCCGTCTCTACAGCCTGAGGTTGGTTTGCTCAGTGGCAGATTCATCTCAGTGTCTCCTGAGGCAGCTTTGCTATACGTCCAAATGATGTGGTTTTTGGAATATAGGAGAGGTTTGGTGGGGTGGAGTCCAGAGCCAAAGACCAAGAAAGAATTCTTGAGACATCTTTGGTGCAAAATGGTAGTTTATTAAAGCACAGGGACAGGACCATTGGGCAGAAAGAGTTGCTGCCCTGAGGTTGTGAGGGGTGGCTGATTATATACTATGGGGCTGGGGAAGGTAAGGAAATATGGAGGTCTTCATGTTAAAGAAGATTCACAGGATCCTGGAGGCCTTGCCATCATTAAGGTAAGTTTGTTTTCCCTCTAGCAAGGCATCAACATGAAGATAGTTGGGAGCTTCCTGGAGGAACATTACACTCTACCTGCTTCAAGTATCTGTCAATGGACTGCAGACTATAAGGACATTTAATTGTATCTACATTTCCTTCTGGAAGCTAGGTTATTGGCAGAAATGCTTTGTTCTTGTAGATTGTTAAGACGTTTGTAAACTTCGGGAGGCTCAGGTCCTGCAGGATTTTGATCTCTACAAGTTAACTATTTGTTTTTCGCTTCCTTAGCTTTAGGGCAGCCAGGAGTGCGGAGGAATGTCTTATATATCCCAAGGGGGTGAGGGAGCATTGTGAGGTGTCAGCTTCTGCTTTGTCCTCAGCTTGCCTTCTGTTCTCTCATCACAAAGAGCACAGCTTCTTCAAATCAACATACTACCTCACTTGAGAAAACTGTTACAATAACCCTGCAATTCTACCTTGATTAGAAGGTAAATGGCACTCCCTAGAGTTATAATGGTACACACTTGCACAACCAAAGGAAGCAGTCATAAGTTGAGTGGGAAACCAAAGCCTGGGGCAAAAACGGGGAGAGAGGGAGACAGAATGAAATAACTGAACAGAATTCTCCTTCGACGTCATTGCTTCTTTCAGCTGTTACTCTCCTCTGTACTTCCACTTATAAACAAACTTTTGACAGGGATTAGGCTTGTCTTTTCATCCCTCAGAACTCCTTGGAAACTACTCTTACCAAGAGTATGGAGGACCATTGAGAGCCTTCTCCCATCCTTATCTCTCTTGACCTCTCATCAACATTGATGTCTCCTTCGCTGAATTAAGTGTCTGTCAAGGACTGTGAAGGAGCTGAGATTTTGTCCTGGGTTCAAGCTAATAATCTAGCCTGTTACTCTTAGGCTAATGCAGAGAAAAGACATGACAGTGCTGGGTTAGAGCCAAAGGACTTTACTCCTCAAATCCAGCAGTGGTCAGAGTCATTATGCTTCTATCAGATTCTCTTGCCTTCCAAGAACCACAGGGCCAACACTGGTGGATCCCAGGTATAGGTTATGCGCAGTGTGCATTTGCAGCACAACCAAAGATGATGAGCTTGGAAAAACCATTGCTTTTATAGTGAGCCATAAACGAGCCTATTCTTTTGTCAGTAAGGAGGGGAAACATCGCCTCACCATGTAAAAGCTTTTGAGTTTGACATAGTCCCATTTGTTGGCTTTTGCTTTTGTTTGTGTTTTTGGCATCAAGTCCACAAAAATCATTGCTAAGACCAGTATTGAGTTTCTTCCCTGTTTTTTTTTTTTCTAGAATTTTTTATGTTACAAAGTATTGTGTGTCAAGTCTTTGATACATTTTGAGTTAATTTTTATGAGTGATATGAGATAGAGGTCGATTTCCTTGTTCTTCATGTGCTTCTCCAGTTTTCCCAGAGCCATTTGTTGAAGAGACTGTCCTAACCCCATTGGGTATTCTTGACTCTTGTTGAATAATAGTTGGCTAAAATACCAGGATTTCATTTTGGGCTCTCTGTTCTGTTCTATTGGTTATGTGTCTCTTCTCGTACCAATGCCATACTGCTTTTATTGCTATGCTTTTATAGTAGAGCTTGAAGTCAGGAAGGGAAGAACCACAAAGACCCTGAATAGCCAAAGCCATCTTGAGAAAAAACACCTCGTCCTTACCCTTTTTGCAAACTCAGGGATAGGAAATGACCCTGCTAAAGATTAGTCAGGGCCTTGTGTTTTTGGCATACCCAGCAGGAATGTACAAGGATGCTCAGGGCTCCTGGTGGATTGCCTCCGCCAGTGCTGTCTTCTCTCAAGTTTCACAGCACCATATTTTCCGTGATTCCCATCTACTTCTCTGACTATCCATGTCCTTTGTCAGTTCTCTTACTCTTCCCCCATGTCAGAATCTGAACAGTTCTGTTTCCTCCTTTCTTCTTCTTCGACATTCTCTTTCCCTTCATGATCTCATTCTTAATTAAAATCTGTATCAGGGAACACAGACCCAAATGCTCAAGGGGTAAGGCAGGTAATGTAATGAGTGACGCACAGGAATAAAGCCAGCATCTGCCAGAAATAAGATCATCTGTCATTCATTTTTACTAAACAGAGGCAAAAATACCTAAAGTAATACAAACATGATTGACACTGAAAATAATTTTAACTATATATTGTAAAAATAGAAACATCCTATTATTACAGTTTTATATGGTAACTCATTAGAACTCGATCTGAAACTAAAAATCTGAAAGCTTTTCTTCTACACAAGATGTCAAAGGCAGGTTTTATATTTTAATCTGCAATGTGTAACACTAAGTTCAGCCGTGAGTCCTCTGGTTGAGTGTGATACTTCCTTTTGTTACTTTCCGTAATAGAAAGCAACTAGTCTTAAATGCAGGTACTACCAAGGCTGAATAGATTCATGCTTCTTATATTTAAGGTAGTTTATGCGGGAGAGAGAGAATTATGGTATCCTGATATTATCATTTTTAGATTAGTTATGGTTCTCTATTTCAGTAATCTCCACTGGCAGCTTTTTCTTCACAATTTTAATATCAAAAGAAAAATATTAAGAGAGAAAAATTAAGCAATGTTAATTAATTTTACTTGCAATTTAACCAGAGACCAGAGAAAGCTTCTTAAACCTCAACCTTCAAAGCCACAGTGTGGGTAATATGGTTCAGTCTTATTTGGAAAACTGAATTTAGCATACAAAAGTGGAGTAGGTTACTTCTTCCCAGATGACATCTCCAAATGCATAATTTTAGAATTATTGGACCCATGAAGGCATGCATTCTGATAGCTATTCAGCAGTTAGATGAGTTGAACTGGTAACTGAAGTGGCCAGAACTTTAATGCAATGATGGATGATACATGAATAAGTTGATGTTTTTCAACAGTTGAAATCCTTTTCAGCATTTTGTGATACTGAAAGCACCAGCACTGTGCAGTATTTCATGTCCATGCATCCTGCAGTTTTACCTTGACTCAGGAATATTGAGTTCATAGGAGCATATTAAGTTCATGTAGTTATTGGCATGTCCATAACATTGTCTAGTTTTAACTTTTTAACCAAAACAGGCAAAACCAGTTTATAATGAACCACATGCACTAAAATTGTACATTCTTGAAAAATGTTGCCACTGTATATGTTAGTCGCATAATGAATCTGACTTAACACCAACCAGAGCAGCACTACTACCTCTTATTAATTTTAATGAGTTGACAATAAACTATTTGACCTCTCTCACGAAACAAGGTAAGACATTTCCTGACATTATGCCATCAGGAACGCCATATCCAAAAGTTGAGTTAAAGCAGAATTATCATTGGGGCGCCTGGGTGGCTCAGTGGGTTAAGCTGCTGCCTTCTGCTCAGGTCATGATCTCAGGGTCCTGGGATTGAGTCCCGCATCGGGCTCTCTGCTCAGCAGGGAGCCTGCTTCCCTCCCTCTCTCTCTGCCTGCCTCTCTGTCTACTTGTGATCTCTCTCTGTCAAATAAATAAAATCTTTAAAAAAAAAAAAGCAGAATTATCATCAACACCAGGCACAAATATAATTAACGGGATGGTACTACATAGAACAATGATAGATTGTGGATAGATGGATGGATAAATAGATGGAAATCAATCTGTGCTTTTGACAGATGGCGCAAATAATTTTCCATGTAAATTATACAGTAAAATTTCAGCAGTAGCTTCAACATGCCAAACAACATTATTTCCAACTAGAATTTTGTTTGTAAAAGCTTGTTTCTGTTCAGAGCACATGATTCCTGCAGCACTCAGTAGACATTATTTAATAAATATGCCATCTGTAAAAACAATTGTTCAGATAAGTTATTTTCCCTAATGCACAACTAATTCTGCAAAAGCATCACATATTTCACTCAAATCCAAAACAAATGCTTTTAAAATTTCAGTCCTTTTTTACAGATCACGAATTGATTCATCATAAATTTTTTCTTTATACCGGTAGAGTTCTTGATAGTGGATTGTTTCATAATGGTATTTTATGATTATTTCTTTTAAAAAAAGATATACTTTGTATATTAAGCATGTGAACCCAGTACTCACTGCCACAAAGTAATGGGATGGGCTCTCTAACCTTTTATTAAAACTCACAGTCTTGGCATTTTTATTTTCTCATTTTTAGTGAAGAGATGGGTTCAGAGACCTATTTTTCTACTGTTAAAAAAAATACTATGCAAAACACAATGACAGATGACACTTACATTAGACCTCAGTGTTCACCATGCACTAGGAAGTGCATCACCACTTCCTAGGTAAAGACTGGACAACAGCGGAGTAAGCCACTTGAAAGGGTCCACAGAATTGTTGCCATATAGAAATGAAGGCTTAGGGGCGCCTGGGTGCTCAGTGGGTTAAGCCACTGCCTTCGGCTCAGGTCATGATCTCAGGGGTCCTGGGATCGAGCCCCGCATCAGGCTCTCTGCTCAGCAGGGAGTCTGCTTCCCCCTCTCTCTCTGCCTGCCTCTCTGCCTACTTGTGATCTCTCTCTGTCAAATAAATAAAATAAAATCTTTAAAAAAAAAAAAAAAAGAAATGAAGGCTTATTATCTCAGAGCTTTTATAAAGAAAATTCAGGTAATTTCTTTTATAAAGAAATCCAGATTTTTATATGTGAAATCATCCAATTATTTATTTTTTTTAATTTTTATTTAAATTTAATTTAGTTACCATATCGTGTGTTATTAGTTTCAGGAGTAGAATTTAGTGATTCATCAGTTGCATACAACATCCAGTGCTCATTCCATCATGTGGCCTTCTTTTTAATGCCCATCACTCAGTTACCCCATTCCCCCACCCACCTCCTCTCCAACAGCCCTCAGTTTGTTTCCTAGAGTTAAAAGTCTGTTATGGTTTGCCTTCCTCTCTGTTTTCATCTTATTTTATTATGTAACATTACCTTGATTTCACTCAAGACACTATCCATTCCACACTGAACACATTTCTAGGCTGCAAATTGGCTACTTTTGGACTCTGAGTGCCAGGTTGCAACCTCCGAAAGGGATCTAGAAGGTACTGGATCTATGCATCACTCATTCATCACCCCTGCATCAGGTCCAGTAAGGCTGCAGTCCAGGGTTCATCACTACCAGATCCATTCATTTTTCAAGGAAAACAAGTATGTGTTTGGTTTGGTTTGGTTTGGTTAGAAGTGGCCACAGCTAATGCTGCCTTCCAAGGAAATGCATTCCCTGGATATTCTGAATATAAATACTTCAGCTTAAATATCACAGCTCTACCATCAAGCAAAAATCCTTGTTTGAGCCAATATTGTAACCTTTTACTTACCAGGTCACAGGTAAAATTGAGAGTCCAACCCATAGTAATAATAGTAGTAGTAGTAGTAGTAGTAGTAGTGTTAATAATTACTAGTAGTAGTAATAATAATAATACAGTAATAAAGTAATAATAAAGTAAATAACAAATGATGTATATAAATAAATAAAATAATAGTAAAGTAATAAAGCTAGTTGACTTAAGCTTTCCGGCTATCCCTAGGTATGCATACCTTCAGCCAGCAGTACCTTCCACCTTGCCTATTGCTTAATCCCCGTATTTTGTTGTCATGGAGGAAGACTAACAGTAAGAAAAGAATATCCACACTTCCTATATTTGAAGCACACATATGAAGATATGGAGAATTGGTTTTTTTTTAAATCCCAAGTTTTTATTTAAATTCTAGTTAGTTGACATATAATATAATATTAGTTTCAGGTGTAGGATTTAGTGATTCATCATTACATACAAAATCTTCAAGAATCGTCCAAGGTTGGCCCCAAATCCAGTGTGATTCATGGAACTTTTGTCACCAACTTCGACATGTGTTCTGCTCCTAGAGATGACGCCAGCACATTCCCCTCTCATGGGCTGCTTTTGGTAATGCCTCTTCTTCTCATGGTACTTTCTCAGTCACCCACCACACTCAGAGTATCTGAGTTCTCTCACCCTTCCCCTGAGGGACACCTCTTCGATCCTGTGCCACCCATCTTGGCAGCTACTTCACGTTCTTTGTGGATTTATCCAAACCACCAACTGAACCTGACATTAGATACCTCTTGAGGAGAAAAATCCTCAACAACCTTCATGGCTTCAGCAACAAATATATTAAAGCCCTGGAAGTAAATATCACATAGAGTAGTGTTTAGAATAAGTCATTTTGCAATGAAAACCATTAGTTAAGGTTTCTCCAGCCCCTGATAACAAGGTCTGAAGTTCTGGTTCTGCAAGATAAGTAAGTTCTAGAGATCTGCTGAACAACATAGTGCCTGTAATTAACAATGCTGTATTGTGCACTTAACATTTTGTTAAGAATGTGGATCTCATGGTAAGTGTTCTCACCACAATAAAAAAATAAAAATAAACAAAATCATTAGTTCAGAGCAGTCCATCACTGATAGATCTATACAATCGTAAGCTATGGCAGATATTAACATTTCCCTTCACCCCACTCCATGCCCCCAAAAATGCATCCTGCGGGAAGAAACATTCCAAGGAATATCCTGGAACGTGAAACATCCCTATAGAAATAGATTGGACATGTCCAGGTCCATCTCCATTGAATGTAGATTAGAAGAAACATATAAATATTGGAAATTGTACTGGGAATAACTATCTTTCAAACATTATTAAAATTCTGAATTCGATAGCAAACCTGAAAAACTGTTTTAGGTCCTATTTTTTAACCCACTTAACTTGGAAGCCCCAGAATGCCTGTGAACATCTTGATACATGTGGACCAACAATTCTTTTTGGTAGGACAACTTCCAAGTTCTCCTTGTACTCTGAATTCATGACAAAGGCTCTGGTTCCACACTAAAGTCCCTGGTGTCCAGCTCTTATTATAACCAGTAAGCTATAAATGAAAAGATTTGGAGCCCAGATTAGAAATGGGCTCTGAACCAAACCACAACAGATTCCTTCAAATGTGATTGACCTTGGTCCCTAAGTATGGGGTCCTTATTTCAATGAGGACACACTGGATCCAGCGAAATAGACAAGCATACTGGAATTTAATCTTCACTCTTATACACGGTATTTGCCTGACTTTGCAGGATTTACTTAACCTATTTAAGTCCCAATTCTTCAGCTAGAAAACAGAAACCACAATAACCACATCTTTGGGTGTCCAGAGGACAAATTAAGTAATGCATAGCACAGTGCCTAACACTCACTAATACAACCAGTATATGTTATTACAACCTCTACCATCCCTTCTAGACCTTGGGTCTTTGGGTTGATATTTTTATGTCCCTTGGTGACTTTTATTTTATTTTATTTATTATTTTTTTTTCTCTTGATGACTTTTAGCATAGAGTTTTACACATTGTGGTTACCTTTCCTGTGTCTTGGTTCCCTGGCAATAATTAGAGTAATTGCTGCACAAGATTGCTATGAAGAGTAAGTAAAATAATGACACAAAGTGTTTTGAATGGTGTTTGACTCAATAAATGTTAGTTACTGTCTTCATTCTCACTCAGTAGTCATCTTTGAATCCAAACTCATTAATTTTAATTATTTACCTGCAGCAGCTTCCTCCTGCTTTTATTAATGTTTCCCCTCTCATGAAATTCTAACTTCTCTGTGGTGAAGACTCATTTGTAAAGTCAGAATATGAAGAAAAATAGATTATATATATACATATATATATATTGGTGTTGTTCCTGTGAAAAATGGTGGAGGAGGGGAGAAAGAGAATCTGAACATAATACTGGCTCACATCTTCTGCAACGGATTGGCCCAGGTAGAGAAAGCAAATTGCCATTGCTAACTGAAAATAAGAAGTCCACAAAGATCACATTCAAGACATGGTTTTGTACTCTACTCATCTGAGTGCTAAAAAGCTGCTTAGGCACCTCAGCTAAAAGCTGTTTAGCTATTTAATTTTTTAGGCTGTATAGCTAAATATCTCATTACTGTTTGCAAAAGCCATGGAGGCAGAGAGCAGTGAACTGTGTGATTAAATTAAAACTCTATATTTTAGTCATAACTTGGAAATTTTAACATGACACAATCTGACAAGATGTGAGAAAGACGTATGTAAATCTACACACGACATCAGAACATTTCCTACCCAACAAATGTACAGCTATCAAATGATTTGGGAGGAATTTTCTAAAGAAAAATGTGTTTTTAAGGTAATTCAAGAAAGAAAAGTTCTACATGCCAAATCCAAAGAATGGATATTTATGTTAATACTATTTTATTCTTTTCTTCTCATTTGGTTTACTTTATCTGAAATAAATTTGTCTCAGATCTGCTCATTTCTTGCCTGGTATGTGCAGAGTTCTGCCTGCCAAAATAACACCTCCCGTTTTTTTGTTTTTGTTTTTGTTTTTGTTTTGTCCACTTTAAACCCACTGAAAACTTTTATTTACCCGAGTCTAAATAATGATTCTTTCCCTGTTTAGTTTGATGTAATTAGGCAAAAAATATTCAAGATTACTGTTTTTATTTTATTTGTACATGTTTATGGCTTAAACAACAGAAATTTAGTTTTTCACAGTTCGAGAGGCTAGAAAGTTGAACATTAAGTTCCAACAGGGTTTCGGTTCTGGTGAGAACTCTCTCCCTGATTTGCAGACTTCTTGCTATGCCCACACACAGTGTAAAGAGATCTCTTTTTTCCTCCCATATATATATTCTTTTTTCTCTACACAAATCATAGTATTTTGTATACAATGTCTTGTTTCTTGCTTTCTACACTTACTATAACATGGAGTCCCTTCAATATTGGTACCTACTGAACTATCTCATTTCTTTCCAATACTAACATGCATAGCATTCCATTTGAAAATAACATGTTTTTATTGAACCAATCTTCTGTTGATGGACAGTAATTTCAAATCTAATTTTTATATAGAATTATAAGTGATTTCAATTCCATTTTTACAATATTTTATAACTTAAAAAATATTTTTAGCCCAGAAACATTTTTTTCTAATCCAATACTAATGGGCATTATTTCTGGTTATAACAATACAATCAATTTGTGTGTGTGTGTGTGTGTGTGTGCACACGCGCATGTGTGTGTGTGTGCGTGCGCACGCATGCACCCACACACCCATCTGTGGTGAGAACACTTAACGTGTACCTTCTTAGCAAATTTCAAGTATATAATACAATACTGTTAACTATATTCACATTATTGTACAATAGATCTGCAGAACTTTTTCAGCTTTCATAACTGAAGTCTTATACCTTAATATCTCCCCCAGGTCCTTCTCCCCACAGCCCCTATAAACCACCATTCTACAATCTGGTTCTATGAGTTTGACTATTTTAGATACCTCATATAACTGAGATTATGCGGTATTTGTCTTTGTATCTGTCTTATTTTGCTTATCACAATGTCCTAAAAGTTCATCCACATTATTGCAAATGGCAAGATTCCCTTCCTTTTTATGGCTGAAATGCCACATTTCTTTACAATTCACCCATAAATGGACATTTAGGTTGTTTTTCTATCTTGCAATTGTGAATAATGATGATGATGCAGTGAACATAGAAGTGCAGATATTCTTTGAGATTTTTATTTCCTTTAGATATGTATTCAGAATTGGGATCACTGTATCATAAGGGAGCTCTGTTTTTAGCTTTTGAGGACACTCCATATTGCTTCCATAAGGGCTATGCCAATTTACATTCCCACCAACAGTGTAAAAGGTCTCCCTTTTCTATATCCTTGCCAATACTCATCTTTTTTCTTTTTGATAAGAGCAGTTCTATCATATATGAGGTAATATCTCATTGTTATTCTGATTTGTATTTCTCTGATAATCAATGAAGTTCAGCAAAAGCCTGTATTGCTTTGGCCATTTGTATGTCTTCTTTTGAGATCTATTTAGGTTTTTTAGTTGATTTTCATCTATAGTCTGAGGTAACAGTCCAGTTATATTCTTCTGCAGGTGGATATACAGTTTTCCGAACACTATCAAAGACACTATCCTTTCCCCCATTGTGTCTTCTTGGCACCCTCATCAAATGTCAGTTAACTTTGGATGCATGCATTTATTTCGTGCTCTCTGTTTTCTTCCATTGGTCTATATGTCTGTTTTGATGCCAGTGTCATACGTCTTGATTACTTTAGCTTTGTAATATATTTTAAAATCAGGAAATGTGAAGCCACCGACTTTGCTCTTCTTTCTCGTATTGCTTTTTCTACTCAGCGTCTTTTGTGGTTCCATGTGAATTTAAGATTTTTTTTTCTATTTATGTGAAGAATGCCACTGGGATTTTGATAGAGATTACGTTGAATCTGTAGATCACTTTGGGTAGTATAAACATTTTAATAATATTAATTCCTAAACCTTAAATCCTTGAAAATAAGATATCTTTCTATTTATCTGTATCTTTAATTTTCTTCATCAGTGTTTTATAGCTTTTAGTGTACAAGTTTTTCACATGATTGGTTATGTGTATTTCTAAGTATTTTGTTATTTCTCCTACTACAGCAAACGGGATTTTTAAAAATTCATTTTAAAATATTTTGTTATTTGTATAGAGAAACATAATTGATTTTGTGTATTGATTTTGTATCCTACAACTTTATTGAATTCACTCATTAGTTCTAACAGTTTTGCTGTTGAACCTTTAGGAAGTTCTCCATATGTGACTATGTCAATTGAAAACAGATCATTTTACTTCTTCTTTTACAATTTGAATGCCTTTTATTTCATTTTCTTATCTCATTGCGCTAGTAAGGACTTCTAGTACTATGTTAAATAGAAGTGTTGAGGATGGGCATTGTTGCCTTGTACTGGATTATAAAAGGAAGATTTCAGGTTTTCCCCATTGATTATGGTATTAACTGTGGGCTTTTGTGTATGCTCTTTATTGTATTGAGATATCTTTCTCTTCTACCTCTTCTGTTGAGAGTTTTAATCATGAATGGATGTAAAACTTTGTCAAATAACTTTGTGTGTCTGTTGAGATGATCATGCTTTTTGTTTTTTTGGTTTTTGTTTTTGTTTTTTTCCCTTTCAATATGCCAACTTGGGGAATGGGAGAAGCAGGTAAAATGTTCCTGACAACTTTCTATGCAGCCATCCTTGGTTTTGGGGCTCCACAGAGGGGCTGCATCTTCTTAATTATACTCAAGAGTTCTCTCAGGGCTATTTTCATTATTGAGCGGTTATTAAATGGTTGTTTTGGTGTGGGGCAAGGTCTAGGATCTCCTAGTCTGCCATATTATTTATATCATTCCTGGTATTATTTCTTTTAAATATTAAAGTAAATTTTGTCACTGTTTGTCACAATTTTAGAAGATCAGCAATGAATTGTCATCCCTCGTGGAGTGAAAAGAAATGTGGTGAGATTTTCTGTTGCCTTTTTTTTTAAAACTTCAATTCATGTTAAATAATTCCCTGTTATAGATTTTTACCAGATAGAGACCATGAATTCTGTGTTGAATAAGGATCTTTAAAAATGTATTCAGTGATTTCCACACAAATGAGTGTGCTCATTTTCTTAAAATCACTTGAACTTAATGGAGATTTTAGACACATCTTTTTGATACTGTTAAATCTGTTCATTTACTTTTCAGACTCTTCTCTCATAGGTCAGGCATGGTGATTTAGTGTTTCAAACAACAAACTGTAACATCACAGCTGTCTTCAAATTTCTTTTTTTACTACCTATTAACTGTGTGACCATGGGAAATTAATTCTCTGCCCCTGAATATTTTCATCTATAAATAAGTGTAGAATTAGTGCCACATTTATATGGTTGTTATGAGGTGAGCTAAATTATGTATAAGCACTTAACATTGACCTCAATAAATTTTGAAGACTATTACTGCTCTTATTATAATAATCAGCATAGATAGCACTAAAATAAGTAAACCATACTCACTGAAGGAAGGAATCCTTTGTTCTCTATTTGCTTATCCTGCATAACACCTAGTAGGGAGCCTTAACTATGGAGTGTGCTACCTATTAGTCTATACTGATAAGATAAAATTCATCACCAAGTCCATATATTAGCATCTGAACAGATACTTTTTGCTGTATTTTAAGTTTCACATCACCTGAAAACTAGAATTGGAGAATAAGGTACCAAATTCTTAAACCACATCTTGAAATCGACCTTTCAGATTCTATTTTTCAGGAGGAGAAATTTCTTTTCTGTTCCTCTGTCTCTCTCTTTCCCGTGTTATAACAATCTTTGTAGTCACTGGCTGGAATATTTACCCAACACATGCAGTTTCCCCTTTCTTCTGCAAGACCACGACTGCAGTTCAGCCTTACCACTTGCAGAAATCCATTTAGAAAATGTTGTGGAGACCATTTTTCACAAGCACATGAGACCATTACAAAGGTGAATAATCAGAGAATGAAAAATGTTACAGCCACTCTGGAAGACAGTTCGGCAGCTTCATAGAAGCTAAATGTCCACTTATCACCCAATTCAGTAATTTCACTCCTGTATTTGCCCGAGTGGAATGAAACCCGTCAGCGGAGACTCAGTAAGCAGGTGAATGGAGGGGCACCAGGGTGGCTTGGTGGCTTGGTTCAGCATCTGACCCTTGGTTTCAGCTCAGGTCGTGATCTCAGGGTCTTGAGATCAGCTGTGGCAGGCTCCTTGCTCCACGGGGAGTCTGCTTGAGATTCTCCCCCTCTGCCTCTGCCCCTCCCCCTATTCACACATTTCTCTTTCTCTCTCTCTAAATAAATAAAATCTTAAAAAAAAAAAAAGGTTAATGGACATACAAACAATAGAACCCTGCACACCGAGGAGGAGGAGCAAACAACAGATGCGCACAACATGGAAAAACCTCAGATGCATTTTGCCAAGTGGAAGAACTCAGTCTGAAACAGTTATATACTATACAAATTCCACGTATGTGACATTTAGGAGAAGGCAAAACTATAAGGGCAGATAACAGGTGGATGATTACAGGGATTACAGGGGGGAGAGGTTCTGCCTATAAAGGGAGCAGCGAAAGGTAATTCTTTGGGGTGTTGAAATTATTCTGTTTCCTGTGGGGCTTAGTGGAATCTCTGCATGTATAAAACCCTGTAGGACTGTACACCCCCAAAACTGGGCTTTATTGTATTTAAATTTTACTATATACAATTTTTAAAAATGAAAGTGAATAAGTAAACACTTATAATAAGGAGTTCATGAACTACTAAAAAAAAGACCCTTTTAGCTATTAACATGACTAGTACAATGCTACGTAACAGCAGTTAAGAACAAATGTTTAGGGGAACACAGGACTTCAGAAAACCTGCAAATGAAGGCATTGAAGAAGACAGTGTATTAGTTGAGGTCTGAATGGATGCATGGAGGAGGGGTGGGAGCACAAGGCCCCTCCCCCCTAGTGTTAAAGGTGTGAGCAGAGGTGTGGAAGAAAACAAGTCCTGGGCATGTTCAGGTAATTTCACTGGTCTCATTTGGCTGGAATTTAAGGAGCAGAATTACAAGTGAAGTGCATCAAGGTGGGAGTGCCTACCTTACCTGGGGGCGGTGAGGATTAAATGACATTATGCGATATAAGGAGTGCATAATGGTAGAATGCACAGGAGGATTAAAGTGTACAAAGTGTAACATAATGCATGTATAATGATATAATGTATGTATAAGCCCTTAGCACATGGAGTGACTCACCCCTCTTGCTAGGGTTTCTCTAGACATTAAAGAGAAATGGAAGCTTTTTAGGCTGGGGAGAAGCAGGATACAGAATAGGCTAGAATGGAGATAGTTGGAGTTGGGGATGTCACTTGAAGGCTTTTGCTCCCAGTCACAGAGAACGAGGTCCTGGATCAGGCAGCTGCAGCAGGAATGAAATAAATGTAAGCCTATCTCTTCAATTCTGTGCATTTACAAGGATCTGAGAATAATGTTAATCTGATTTAGAATTCGGGAACGGCAGAGTTCAGGGGAAAGAAACTGTCCACATAAGGTCTTTCCAAGATAGCCGCATGAAGTTATGGATTACATGTTTTGTCCCTGCAGAATGCACATGTTAAAACCCTACCCCACAGAGTGATGGTATTAGGAAGTGGTCTCACTGGTGGGTTATTAGAATTAGATGTGGGCCCTCATGAATGGGATCAGTGCTCTTATGAGTCACCAGGCAGCTTGCTTCTCTATTCTGCTCTCCACCACACAAGAGCACAGTGAGAACTGGGCAGTCTGCTGCTGGAACCCAACCACGCTGGCCCACTTATCTCAGACCTCCAACCTCTAGAGCTATAAGAAAGAAATTTCTGTTATGATCCACCCAGTTCATGGTTTGTTATGGCTGCCCAAGCTACTAAGACATATGATGCTGTCATCTTCCCCTCATCTGGGGGTCATTCTCTTGCCTGGTTTTCCACTGCAGTCAAGATAAAGAGAACATCTATAAACCCCCCTCCAAAGTCTGTTATAATCTGAAGCCTTCTCATCCTTCTGGCTTCATTATCCATCATCCATCTGTTAATTCCCTACATTCCAACCACCTTCCTATCAGTTTCCTAAATGCACTGCTTATCCCCCACCCAGAGCCCTTCTCTACCTTTCTGATTTTCCACCCATTTTCCATCCATGCCCCCACTTCACCTCTAACACTCCCAAAACTCCTTTCAAACTCCACCTCCTCAGGAAGGCTTCTTCTGCTCGTTTACCAGTTCAGTGTCCTCTGGAGGCCCTGGGCTCTCCCTTATAGTGGTGATTGCACAGCTGTTGTTCTCATAAATACTGCTACAGCAATCCACCTTAAAATACCCTTGAACACACACATATGCAGCCAATCAAAGAAAAAAATCCCCTTCCATACCAGCCACAGGAAGGGTGAAGGTGATTCTGCCCATTCATACATCAGAAGCTACATCAGATAATTGGCTTAAAAGCACACTTGTCAATACTTCATAAGCAGACTTTCATTTACTGTATTTACTCACTGGAAATAAGATGCCCTCTGTCTCATGCCCATATGTAATACTTCCTGAAGAGCAAAGATATTATTTTTTTTGATTCTTTGCTTTTGCTCCTTGTTCATATTAAAAAAAAAAAACTTTAAAATGCTCCCAAGTCTGAAGGAATGAGAATTGCTAGCTTAGTGCCTAGGGAAAGCAGGTCCTGCCAGACCATGCTAAAGTTAATTACAACATTGCTTCCAATCAAATCTGGCAGGAAGCAGTAGTCCAAAACAATACAGATTTGGGCCAAAATAGAGCATTTGATATAGCTAATTCAAGACCTCTCTATCTTCATCTATGACCTGGTCATTCTTCATTAATTTAGCAGCTACTTACTGAACATTTGTGGTGCCAGGCACTTTGATAGATGTTGGGTTCACACTGATAGACAGCATTCCTACTTTACATGAATCTGCCTTCTAACTGGGAAAAAAAAAAAAGGAAATAATTCAGCTAAACTTATGCAGAGTGTGATAACTGCCATGATGAACTGCTTGGTACCATAAGAGATGGTAGCAGGATGATTGTATGAGATCATTTTGAGGAGGTAGCTCTTAAGAAGTCCGAGTGATGAGAGGAAAAAAATGCACTCCCATGTCTGACCCTCATCCCATCCTCCTTCAAGACTGAATGTGGAGGTCAGGTATGCAAAAAAACAAAAATCCATCCTGTGGACAGCATCAGAAGTATCTCATCAAACTCACATTGCCTGTTTCTCACACCTGGGGGCTCTAGGCTGTTGAAGATCCTGGCAACAATGTGCCCAAAGGAAATAGAGTAGCAATTTGGAATCTTGGGGTCTCTAAGAACTATGCTTAAGTCCTTAAATATTACTGTTGGAATTTTCAAGAGACAGAGGTTTGCCATAAAGCACAGCTTTCAAGAGAGTAATGGATTTAAGATGGTAGCCTCATTCCATCCCTGAATGCCATTAGCTGTCAACAGAGTGTACATAGCTCTCCCTGAAGAAAGGCTCCCCAGCTCTTATCAGCCTCTGAGCTGGCTGAGATTCTGCTGTCACCACTATTAATCTTCTCTACCCTCCAGGTATAAGAGAACCGATTCCATAGCAATGAATCTTACCCAGTCAGGGGGAAAAAATCCCAGGAGCTGGTAGATGGTGCTATTACTGCTTGAACTTTCTTAGTCATACTATTACCTTGTTTCCATTCTGTTGTTGTTTTCTGTTACTTTTTGTTTTTAGTTTCAGGTGTAGTATTTAGTGATTCATCACTTATATACAATACCCAGTATTCATCACAACAGTGCCCTTCTTAATATTTATTTAACACTTTCCCCTACCCACCTTACCTCTAGTAACCCTCAGTTTGTTCTCTGTACTTAGGAGTCTGTTTCTTGGTTTTCCCCTCCATGTTCATTTGTTTTGTTTCTTAAATTCCACATATGAGTGAAATCATATGGTATTTGTCTTTCTTTGACTGACTTATTTTGCTTAGCCTAATACACACTAGCTCCATCCATATCATTACAAATCTTGCAAATGGCAAGTTTTCTTTCTTTTTGGTGACTGATTAATATTCTATTGTGTATGTAAACCATATCTTCTTTAACTGTTAATCAGTCAATGGACATTTGGGCTGTTTCCATAATTTGGCTATTGTTGATAATACAGCTGTGAACATTAGGGTACATGTAGCCCTTCAGATCAGTATTTTTTATCCTTTGGGTAAATACTTTGTAGTGCAATTGCTGTACCATAGGGTAGTTCTATTTTTAATGTTTTGAGAAACATCTATACTGTTTTCCAGAGTAGTTGCACCAGTTTGCATTCCCACCAACAATATAAAAGTGTTCCCTTTTTCTGCATCCTCACCAATAACTATTGTTTTCTGTGTTGTTAATTTTAGCCATTCTGACAGGTGTGAGGTGATATCTCATTATAGTTTTCATTTGTATTTCCTTGATGATGAGTGATGTCAAACATCTTTTCATGTGTCTGTTGGCCACCTGTATGTCTTCTTTGGAGAAATGTTGATTCATGTCTTCTGCCCATTTCTTAATTGGGTTATTTGGTTTTTGGGTGTTGAGTTTTTTTAAGTTCTTTATAGATTTTGGATACCAGTGCTTTATCAGATATATCATTTGCAAATATCTTTTTCCATTCAGTAGATTGCCTTTTAGTTTTGTTGATTATTTCTTTCACTGTGCAGAAGCTTTTTATCTTGATGAAGTCCCAATAGTTTATTTTTGCTTTTGATTCCCTTTGCTTCAGGAGACCTATTGCTATAGTAGGGCCTTAAAATAGAGTTATTCATTGAAACTTTGTGTCAAGAAGAGCTGGAAGTCTAAACTCTCCCTAAGCAGACGAATGAGGCCACCATCCCTTCCTTTTCAGCAAGAAGTTTTTTTCATTTCATTCTCAGCACTTCACACATTAGGTGGAGCATAGAATACTCAGCCAATGATTCTTCAATAAGCCAATGGTTTTGAAGGTTTATCCCATAGTGACACTAAGCCAGTCTCCAAAGAAAGATAAGGGCAAATCACAGTATTAAAAACTGGGTATAAGTGAAAGTCCAAGTGCTAAGTGATAAGACACTACTCCCAACTCCTATACCAAGATTCCAAAATGCTGAGGTCAGACTTTTAACTCCAATGCCCCCAAGCAATAAGTTGAAGAATTTCTCTTTGGATAAACAGATTGATTGCAAGGAGGGGAACATTTACATACTGATAACAAGGGATTCTTCCAAAGATATGGCTGAGCCCCCATTCAATCAACCAATAAAGAAATCCATTAGTTAACAAACACTCAGTGGCTTCCAATCTGACTTTTAGTTCATCATTCCTAAATATAAATATGCAATTAAAGACAAAAACTTGAAAAAAACCTCTAACATAAAAGATAAAAACAAAACAAAAAGGACTCAAAAGAAATAAAGATACAGGGAACAAAAGTAATTCCTCCACAAATAAATATCTACAATGTTTACTATCAGAGAAATAAGTAAGACAATGCATCCATAAAATAAGAATAGGACTTATGGGGCACCTGGGTGGCTCAGTGGGTTAGGCCGCTGCCTTTGGCTCGGGTCATGATCCCAGGGTCCTGGGTTCAAGCCCCACGTCGGGCTTTCTGCTCAGCGGGGAGCCTGCTTCCTCCTCTCTCTCTGCCTGCCTCTCTGCCTACTTGTGATTTCTGTCAAATAAATAAATAAAATCTTTAAAAAAAAAAAAGAATAGGACTTATTCTTTTAAGTGATTATAAAAGGGAATGGAGTTTGAAATTGTGAGTGCTAAAATTTTTAAATTCCATAGACATATTGGCATATAAATTCAAGAGCATCTTTCAGAAAGTATAACAAGAAAATGCAAGCAGAGAGGAAATAGTAAAAAAAAAAATCTGGGGCGCCTGGGTGGCTCAATGGTTAAAGCCTCTGCCTTTGGCTCAGGTCATGATCTCAGGGTCCTGGGATTGAGGCCCGCATCTGGCTCTTTGCTCAGCCGGGAGCCTGCCTCCTCCTCCTCCTCTCTCTCTCTGCCTTCCTCTCTGCCTACTTGTGATCTGTCTGTCAAATAAATTTAAAAAAAAATCTTAAAAAAAAATCTGAGGACCAATTCAAGAAATCCAGTATCTAACTAATATAAGTGATAGAATGAAAACAGAAAATGGAGGAGACAAAATGATAAAAAACATAATAAAGTTTTTCAGATTTGAAAGAGTGTTTTGCTTAATAAAACTCAGAAAATAGGCCAAAACCAGTAGGGAAAATCCATAGTAAGTCTTAACATCATGAAATTTTATAATGCCAGGGATAAAGAGGATTATAAAAGCTTTTAATAAGAAAAATTATCCATTAACACAAGGAAAAGAATCAGAATAGCATATCACTGTTTGACAGCATTGCTGGAAGCTGAAAGACATCAGAGTAATGTCTTTAAATTTTTCAGTGGAAGGATTTTCAACCTAGAATTCTATACCCAGTCAACCTATCAATCAAAAGTGAGGATTAAAATAAGGCTTTTCCAAAAGGAGTGATACTTAAAGCTGTCTTCCATGAACCCTAAGAAATCTACTTGACAAATGTGCACATTCAAAACAAGAGTAAATAAGGAAATAAGACATTGGATATTAAAAGCAGAGGATCCAAATAGGTGAGGCTGGAAAGTCCCAGGAAGATAGCTGTGGATGAAACCTGAAGGACAACCAACCTGTACGAGACTAGAGGGTAAGGGACTCAATAAAACCTCTCTAGGTTAAAGGGGGGAACAAGTAAGTAAAAGTCCCATTGTTTTTAATTATATGAAAAGCAATTTTGTAAATCTATTAGAATTTTTAAGAAGATTACTAACTGTAAAACAGAAAACCGGGGTGCCTGGGTGGCTCAGTGGGTTAAGCCTCTGCCTTCAGCTCAGGTCACGATCCCAGAGTCCTGGGATCGAGCCCTGCGTCGGGCTTTCTGCTCAGCAGGGAGCCTGCTTCTCTCTCTCTCTCTCTCTCTGCCTCCCTCTCTGCCTACTTGTGATCTCTGTCAAATAAATAAATAAAATCTTTAAAAAAAAAAAAAACAAAACAGAAAACCAATCAGAAAAAATAGGTTTAAGAACTAGATTTTGTTGTATGAGAGTCAACCACAATGTTTCAGTGGTATCCAAAAATATACTTCACCTGGGTCTTCAGGTTGTCATGGGGTTCCCAATTTGGGCTTGGCTGAGTCTGGCTTGAGTTACATCTGCTAAGATCTCATTGGCCAAAGCAGTTCACACAGCCATATTCAAAGTTAATGGGCAAAGAAGTAGATTCTTTCTATGGAGTTGGTAAAAGATGAATATTTGTGGAACAGTGATTCAAGCTACTATGTAAGGCAAGAATTGAGTCCAGTATGAGTAAGTTTTATTGAAAAAGGAAAATCACAGTAAACAACATGGCCCCTACTGATCAATAATTACTCGATTACAATATGGCAAACATGAAATATTGATTTGTCAAAAATTGTGATATAAAAATATGGGGAAGAGAGAGTGGAGAGAGAGTGGAGTGGGGATTAACAGTCTAAGAGTGCTAAAACCTCATCTACTTAAGGATATAGTGTCTAATATTTGAAATCAGTATAGCACTATCCTTGAAGAAATTGAAGAAGGAGTTTGGGAAATGGTCACAATTTAAGAGTGGGGGCAGGGTAGATGACAGATATTTTTCAGTAAAAGACTACTAAACTGTGTATGTATTTTAAAGAGTTAAAAAAATGTTAAATATATATTGGTAAGCATATGGAGAAGTAATAATAACCGTAAAGTAAAAATATTCATTGAGGATTTCCTGTGCTAGGCTTTATAAGCTCTGTGTCTTAAACCCTTCCAAAAATCTGACAAGATGTGTACTGTTGTCTCCTTGTCTTATGGATGAAGATATGGAACATTTTAAGAGATTGCTCAGGTGGACAAGAGCTGGGATTTGAGTCCAGATCTCAACTACAGTCCTACACTCCCATTCCTGGCTTTTGCTGTGTCAAGACTTCAGCAAGGAAATGGTAGCACATGATAGAGAATTTGAAGTTCAGGAATAACAAGGAGGGAGTGGATGAGGAGATGAGATGGAAGAAAAGGAATGAAAAGCACAGGGTGATGGCAAAGGGGTAAATACTCCCTACACACACACACACACACACACACACCATCTTCACCAAAAAGTATTTACATATTCTACTAAACTCAAAGGGCTGATGTGAATAATTTTTTTGTGTGTGAAAACCAAAGAAATGACTGAGTTCATACCGGAGTTGATCTCTAGTAAACTGGCCAACCTTGTAGAAACCTATAGAGGATTCTCCACTTTTTTGCCAGTGAATTGAGGCATTAAAGGTAATTGAAGGAGATTTAAGGGGCACCTATCCTCAGCTGACAATGAAGCAAAAATAAGATACAGCTTTAATTATCTTCCTTTTGTTTCCCAGTGCTTAAAATGGAAAGCACAGAATCCTATCAAGACAGTGGAACCTTCATCTACCATTTTTCCAGCTTTCTCTTCCAGTGTATCTACCTTTCCACTTTGTTTCCTAGATTAATTTATTCAGAGCTCTCCATCTGGCCTCTCTAAACCTCCATGTCTCAAAGCCCACCCTCTTTTCTTGTCTAGATTTCATTATCATTTTAGCTTGTACCTCTGTTGTACCATCCATTCCTCTCTGTCTTCATTTACAATGGTCTGATTTCTGATAAATATAACACTTTAGTATTTACTTACCAGAACATAAGGAAGTGAAGGATCTCAACCCTCTTACTATTGTATATCTATACTTATTCCAACAAGCATAGAAGAGCTGTCCACTAAGTTTTCTTTAAATGAATAAATGAGTGAATAGAATGAGTAAAGTACATGCGGGAAGGGAGAGAGGGAGGGAGAGAGAGGAAGGAAGGAAGGAAGGCAGACAGGCTAGCTTTGGAATTTTGCATGCTTTCTTTACCTGGGATTCAGTTTCCTTTCAGATGAAATGAAAGAGTTGAATGGGATTATTTTTTTTTTAAGATTTATTTATTTATTTTGAAAGAGAGAGAGTGACCAGAAAGGGGCAGAGGGAGAGGGAGAGAGAGAATACTGAACAGACTCTGTGCTGAGTGTGGAACCTGATGTGGGGCTGGGGCCCACATGACCCTGAGATCATGACCTGAGCTGAAGGCAGAGGCTTAACCCACTGAGCCACCCCGGTGCCCCAAAACACATTTTCTTATATGTACTTGCACATACATTTTAGAAGTAATTTGTTTTGATTGTTCTCTTATTATTTACTCCTAGTGAAATAAAAATTTGACAAAGCTATTTGAAACCCAAGAATGTTTCTTTTGTATTACTATGCTTCCCTTTCATGTAGTAAATATTAGCTGGCTACAGATATGCTATGATGAGGTTTGGCATTACAAAGAAATGGTCTTCATGGCCTCATGGCCCAAGCTGGCCCTGGCCCTGTCTAGGCAGTGCTGTCTTTCTTTGCACAGAAAGAGGTCTTTTGGAGGCTTTCCAAAAGCTACAAATATGCAATTCACAGTATTCTTCAGTTGAAAGCTGGAATTGTTAACCTCATACGGGAAACTGTAATGATATTTATTTTTTAGTTTTCCCTCTTTTTCTGTAAATGATGAGATCATATTAATGGGCATTTTCATGATTGAAGTCAGAAACATTGAAACATGAAGTTTAAAAAAAAAAAGCAAAACAAAACAACAGCTCCCTGCCTTATTCCTGTCCATGTTTTTTGGAGTGGTTAGAGAGTATGAAGTGTTTGCAGAGTTCCTAAGTCACCTATTTCTTTTGAATACTTGATTTCATAATCAGAATTGAAGGTTTATTTGCCATATTACTTACCAGCTTGAGTTAACATGAATTAGCCCTTTCTCCAGAAGTCATTACCTAAAACAAATAAAGTTTAAGGAAGCAAACTGGATAAAGAAGCCTGAAATCAAGATATATATAGTTTTACGAAGACACACACACACACACACACACACACACGCACACACACTCGCTATATTCATTATGCAGAAAGTCCTTTGAAACATGGATATTTTAGTAATTAGTCAGAATCATTGTCAAAGGAAACAAATATGAAAGACTAGTCTTTATCCTTTTACTGTGATAGATGTTCTCTCTCATATTTTCTGTTTCTCTTTCATTATTTGACTATCTAATTATTTATTCATGATGTGCAAACTATAGTCTTCTAAATCCAATTTTCAAAGGCATAAGTTTAATAGTCACTTAATTGAAAAGCAAGTTTTTTTTTTCAATTCCAACAAACAATTTTTTCCTGTGGATTTTTTTATTATGTTGCTAGTCACCATACAGCACATCATTAGTTTTTGATGTAGTGTTCCATGATTCACTGTTTGCATATAATATCCAGTGCCCCCATGCAATCCATGGAAAAGCAAGTTACTTCTGAGGACTTGCCAATCCATTAGGATATTGTATCTAAAGGGCCCTCAGGATCCAAGCTATGGGGACAGTAATTGGGACACAGGCCTTGAGCTAATGGCTTCATATGTAGACCTAGAGCATGCCAAAAAGAATGAGCCCAGTGATGTGGAAGGAACAACTGTTTTCTGGTGCCATTCATCAATGTAGACAGTTGGTCTAGATCTGTTCAAAGGAACAAAAGTTCCTTTCCTGCCTTACTGGCAGGAGGACTGCCAGACTGGAGGACTAACTTCGTTAGGGAGTCGCTCCACTTCCCTGCATTACATCACCCATTATGTGTGCTTAGAAGTTCTTTTGAATGTTATGTTTCCACCATTTTTATCTATACTGGTGGACTACAGCATGAATTATTGGGGATACATAAAGTGTTTGTTCAAGTATACCTCAGGCATACTGGAGAGGTAAAGTTTGAAGTTATTAATGGGTTTGGCTGTCAAAAATATGAGATGTGCTAGTTAAATGTCTAGTTTAGATCAGTTATTTGCATTTTAAAATTAGATTCACTACCATTTATTCCTAGTAATTTTCATCACTTAAATTGTTTTTCATCTACTCTAAAATAATTGAGCTACTCAGACCACAAACATGCGTATCTACACTTTTACATTTTTGTGTGTAAATGTATATGACTTTAAGAAGTGGATAAAGGTCATAACTACAAGTTTATTTGATTTTATTACTTTAAAGGTGAAAAATCAGAAATAACCTTTAATGAAAGCTTAATTGAAATGTTAAAACATAAATTTCTACAAATTTTTTGTTTTCCAATTTTATTTAAATCTAGTTCACTAACATGTAGTGTAATATCGGTTTCAGGAGTAGAATTTAATGATTCTTTGCTCTTATGCAACACCCAGTGCTGATCATAAGCACCCTCCTAATACCCATCACCTATTTAGCCCATCCCTGCCCACCTACCTCCATCAACCCTCAGTTTGTTCTCTATTATTAAGAGTCTGCTATGATTTGTTTCTCTCTCTCTTTAAAGATTTTTATTTATTTATTTGAGAGAGAGAAAGAGAGAGAGCATGAGAAGGGAGTGGTCAGAGAGATAAGCAAACTCCCTGCTGAGCATTGACCCACCCCCACCCCCACCACCCCCACCACCCCGGACTCCATCCCGGGACTCCCGGATCATGACCTGAGCCAATAGCATTTGCTTAACCAACTGAGCCACCCAGGTGTCCCAGCCTTATCTCTCTCTCTCTCTCTTTTATTTTTCCTCTTTCCATTATGTTTATCTGTTTTGTTTCTTATATTTCACATATGAGTGAAATCATATGGTATTTGTTTTTCTCTGCTGACTTATTTCACTTAGAATAATACACTCTAGCTCCATCCACATCATTGCAAATGGCAAGATTTCATTCTTTTGACTGACTTAGTAATATTCCATTGTGTATGTATATCACATCTTCTTTATCCATTCTTCAATTGGTGGACATTTGGGCTCTCTCCATAGTTTAACTATTGTTGATAATGCTGCTATAAACATCAGGATGATGTAACCTTCAAATCTGTATTTTTGTATCCTTTGGGTATATACTCAGTAGTGCAGTTTCTGGGTCATAGGATGGTTCTATTTTTAACCTTTTGAGGAACCTCCATACTGTTTCCCAGAGTGGTTGTACACATTTGCATTCTCACCAACAGTGCAAAAGCATTCCCCTTTCTCTGCACCCTTGAACATCTGTTATTTCCTGTGTCTTTCATTTTAGCCATTCTGACAGGTGTGAGGTGGTATCTCATCATGGTTTTAACTTGTAGTTCCCTGATTATGAATGGTTGAGCACCAAGAGCACCAGCAGGAGGGGTAGGGAGAGGGATAGAGAATCTCAAGTAGGTACCATACAGAGCACAGAACTAAACATGGGGCTCAGTCTCACAACCCTAAGACCATGATCTGAGCCAAAACCAAGAGCTGGATGCTTAACCAACTGTGCTGCGCAGGTGCCCTTGATAGGTTCTACATTTTGGATACTAACTTTTTATCAGATATGTCATTTGTAAATATCTTCTCTGATTTTGTAGGTTACCTTTTAGTTTTGTTGATGGTTTCCTTCCTTGTGCAGAAGTTTTTCTTCTTGATGAGGTCCCAATGGATTCATTTTTGCTTTTGTTTCCCTTGCCTCTGGAGATGGATCAAGTAAGAGTTGCTATGGCCAATGTCAAGGAGGTTACTGCCTGTGTTTAGCTCTAGGACTTTGATGGTTTTCTGTCTCATACTTAGGTTTCTCATCCATTTTTAATTTATTTTTATGAAAAATTCTATGCCAGCAAACTGGGCACTCTGGAAGAAAATGATAAATTCCTAGAAACATACAAATAACCAAAACAGGAAGAAATAGAAAATTTAGCAGACCCATAATCAGCAAATAAATTGAATCAGTAATAAAACTCTCCCAACAGGGGCTCCTGGGTGGCTTAGTCAGTTAAGTGGCTACCTTTGGCTCAGGCCATGATCCCAAGCTTCTGAGATCAAGCTTCTCATTATCAGGCTCCCTGCTCAGTGGGGAGCCTGCTTCCTCTTCTCCCTCTGCCTGCTGCTCCCCCTGCTTTGGTCTTTCTCTCCATTTGTCAAATAAATCAATAAAATCTTTTTTAAAAATCTCCCCAAAAAAGAACCAGCTGGCTTCCCAGGAGAATTCTACCAGACATTTAAAGAAGAGTTAATACCTATTCTTCTCAAATTGTTCCAAAAAATAGAAATGGAAGGAAAACTCCCAGACTCATTCCCAGCATTTCCTTGATTCCAAAACCAGACAAAGACTCACTAAAAAAGAAAATTACAAACCAATATCCCTGATGAACATGGATGCAAAATTCTCAAAAGATACTAGCAAACTGGGTACCTGGGTGGCTCAGTGGGTTAAAGCCTCTGCCTTCGGCTCAGGTCATGATCCCAGGGTCCTGGGATCGAGTCCCACATCGGGCTCTCTGCTCAATGGAAAACCTGTTTCTCCATCTCTCTGCCTGCCTCTCTGCCTACTTGTGATCTCTGTCTGTCAAATAAATAAATAAAACCTTAAAAAAAAATTCTTAAAAAAAAAAGATACTAGCAAACCAAATCCAACAGTACATTAAAAGAATTGCTCACCATGATCAAGTGGAATGTTTCCTGGGCTGCAAGAGTGGTTCAATATTGACAAATCAATCAACATGATACACCACATTAATAGAAGAAAGGATAAGAACCATATAATCCTCTCAACTGATGCAGAAAAAGCATTTGATGAAATACAGCATCTATAAACTGAGGGTTTTGGAGGGGAGGGGAGTGGGGGGTTAGGTGAGCCTGGTGGTAGGTACTAAGGAGAGCACATATTGCATGGAGCACTGGGTGTGGTGCATAAACAATGACTCTTGGAACATGGAAAAAATAAAGTTAAGTTAAAAAATAAAAATAAAATATTTAGAATTTAAAACAAAATTATTTATTTAGTTGAAAGAGTGGGAGAAATTGCATTTGAGCAGAGGGAGGGGCAGAAGGGGAGGAAGAGAGAATGCTCAAACAGCCTCCTTGCTGAGCACTGAAACAGAATCGGGTGCTCAACCAACTGATCATCCAGGTGCCCATACAGCATCCATTCTTGATTTAAAAAAAAAAATTCTCAACAAGTAGGAATAGATGAGATGTATCTCAACATCATAAAGGCCATATATGAAAGATCCACAGCTAATATCATCCTCATTGGGGAAAAATTGAGAGCTTTACCTCTATGGTCAGGAAGAAGACAGGGATGTCCACTCTCACTGAAGTCTTAACCTCAGCAATAGGACAACAAAAAGAAATATAAGGCATCTAAATTGACAAGAAATAAGTCAAATTTTCACTCTTTACAGATATGATATTCTATATAGAAAACCCCAAAGACTCAACCAAAAAAATTGCTAGAACTATTATATGAAATCAGCAAAGTCATAGGATATAAAATCAACAAACAGAGATCTGTTGCATTTCTATACACCAATAATGAAGCACCAGAAAAAGAAATCAAGAAATCAATCCCATTTATAATTGCACCAAAACCAGTAAGATACCTAGGAATAAACCTAACCAAAGAAGTAAAAGATCTTTACTCTGGAAACTATAAAACACTTATGAAAGAAACTGAAGAGAACACAAAAAAATGGAAAAACATACCATGTTGATGGACTGGAAGAACAAGCATTGTTAAAATGTCTATACTACCCAAAACAATCTACACATTTAATTCAATCCCTATCAAAATACCACCAGCACTTCTCACAGAACCAGAACCCAAGCAATCTTAAAATTTGTTTGGAACCACAAAAGACCCCAAATAGCCAAAGCAATCCTGAAAAAGAAAAGCAAGGATGGAGGTTTCACAATTCCAGACTTGAAGCTCTTTTACAAAGTTGTAGTCATCAAGACGGTATGATAATGGCATAAAAACAGACACATAAATCAACAGAATAGAATAGAAAACACCCATATGGACCCACAACTATATGATCAACTAATATTTGACAAAACAGGAAAGAATATCCAGTGGAAAAAAAAGATACTCTCTTCAAAAACGATGTTGGGAAAACTGAACAGCAATATGCAGAAGTATGAAACTTGACCACTTTCTTGTACCATACACAAAAATTTCTAAAAAATTTTGAGGCACCTGGGTGGCTCATTCAGTTGTAGTGTATGCTTTTGGCTCAGGTCATGATCCCTTGATCCCAGGATCCTGAGATTGAGTCACCCATCAAGCTCCCTGCTCAGCAGAGAGTCTGTTTCTCCCTCTCCCTCTGCCTGCCAGTTCACTTGCTTGTGCAATCTCTCTCTCTGTGTCAAATAAATAAATAAAATCTTTAAAAACAATTTCTACAAAATTTAAAACCGTGCAATGTTTACAGTCAATTTATCAAATCTATAGTAGCATTTGGTTCTTTTTTTTGGAGGGGGGAGCTCTTATTGCCGTAGTCAAAGATGAGTTGCTTCATCATATGTGGAGGAGGATTTTTGCCAATTTAACTGATAAGCTTTTCCACACTGCTTAGAAAGTGCATTCCTAGCTGATATTTTTAAATGTTAAAGTAAAACTAATCCATATATCCTTTTATATACTGTATTAAGAAATTGAAATCATGCATTGGATCCTAGTGGTTGATTTGTACACATAAAAGTATTTACTCATTCTGATTCAAGATCTTTTTTTCTAATGAGAGTCTCTGCTCTGTCTAGGTCTGTAAGTTCTCACAAATAGCATTATTCATATTTAGTAATTTATATGATAATGATTAGACAGTGATTGATGTTTTTAACTTGCCTACAGTTCTGCTTTAAATTACTTTTTGCTTCTATATATGCACTTGCCTGCCTCTTTCATGTCTATTGGAATCATCCACTGGTTTTATGGGTGTGATACCAGGCAACACTCATACCCATGGTGTACATTTAGATGAAATACATCATAACTACTTCTGGGAACAAGAGGGAAGGTATTTCTTTTTTTTTTTTTTTAAGATTTTATTTATTTATTTGACAGAGATCACAAGTAGGCAGAGAGGCAGGCAGAGAGAGAGGGGGAAGCAGGCTCCCTGCTGAACAGAAAGCCCGATGTGGGACTTAATCCCAGGACCCTGGGATCATGACCTGAGCTGAAAGCAGAGGCTTTAACCCACTGAGGCACCCAGGTGCCTGGGAAGGTATTTCTTAATTAAATATTTGATAGCCTTAAAAAGCAAGGTGTCGCTCTATACTTATATATATCCCAAACATAAACAATAAAATTTAGAAAACATAACTTAATGTTTTTAATCAATAAATAATGTTTACATAATTAAATGGGAACGAAGATTTATACCAAGTAAGTAAGATCTGGGTAGATGTGGGGGTAGTTACATGAAAGGACCAAATTTTAATTGCTTTACATTCTCAGAAATAGCTGCACTTTATATATATTCCATGTCAAATTATTTAGACTGGGCCTTATGAAATTGCCATTTTTGTGTGAACAAAGAGTAATAACTTCAAATAATTCACTCTTTAGACAATAACCCAGAAATCAATAAAATGGCATCCAACTTTCCCTGATGTTCTTTACTTTGTATTTCACTTAGTCTTCATAGAAATTCTGCACAGTATTTTATGATACCCTCTTAGACTAGGATCTAGTAAGCACAGATCCAGGCTTTGAAGCTCAGCTTGACTATAGGCAAAGCACAGCCTCCTGCCTCTTGCGCACTATCATACCTCAAAGATGAGAGAATGTTCCAGGCATGTAAGGGGAGCACATTCTCCCAAGAGCCAGCTGAAGAGTTTAAAGAGTCCATATGGATAAGTCATTTATTGTGTCTAGAATTTACTCCATTGTTCTAGGGTGAAACTTACAGAACTTTAAGTTCTGAACAATGATGTGTTCTGTCCATGGAAAAATGGGATTATTTTAGAATATTCGAAAACTAGGTAGTTTTGATCACATAGCTTTCTTGCTTCTCCACTTCTTTGCTGTTAGTTCTTTTATCCTCATCATTCATTCTTTGGGGGTCTGGGTTATTCACAGGTTTTATGGTTCAGGAATAGCCCCGTTTTCTCTGTCATGCTTTCATTTGAGCATACTTACCCAGATTAAGCAGAGTTAAAGGTTTGAATTGAAACAATCCAAGAGAGTGGTAAAAGCTTACTTAAAAAAAAAAAAAAAAGAGTGTGAATACAATGAGTTTTGAAGGATGATATGTATAGGATTATCATTTTTGACTTCATAATGGGAAAGCATTTCATGTTCTAGTCATGAGTGATTTAGGATCAGCAAACAAATCATCTCGATATCACTTCCTGAGGTCCAGCTCATCTATTGGAAGACATGAATCCTCTGCCTACTTCTCCCTGCTCAGTACATGCTCCAGAAAAAGATTTTCCCTATTATACTTGTTAGTGGATTGCTGTGGCTTCCCAAAATTTGGCTTACTTGCTGTAGTCAAAATGAAGGGTTGAAAAGTCATCTTGATTCAAAAAGAAACAAAGGTCAGCTGATGAATAAAAGGCCCCTCGCCATCATCCATGACATCTGAAATAATTTAGCTGCTTGATATTTGAACCACATTTGACTTTTCTTTGTCTGCACTATCCCAGAGCATGACTCCTGAGAGTTCAGAAACATATCTCAGCTCTTTATGTATTAGAAATCTAAATAACTTCAGTGAGAGAAAAAGTAAGCAAAGTGGAACCAAGTCTATCATATGTATTCCTTTTCCCTTCAATTTAAGATAAAAAACAAGGTAAAACTCCCAGATAAATTGTTTTCCAAGGGAAATTTGACTCATCTCTGCCCCCACCATCCTTGGGCATCATTTTTCCATAATACTATCCTTTTCAATGGGAGAAGATGACAGGAGAAAACTCTCACCACTAAGGAGACGAAAGATGACAAAATTATAGTCAAAAAGATTTTGTGTGTGTGTGTGCACTTGTGTGTGCACACTCACACAAGGGCCAGTGAGAAGATGAGTGGGGGGATGGGTGAAATAGGTGAAGGGGATTAAAATGTACAAACTTCTAGATACAAAGGAAGTCACAGAGGTGAAAATTACAACATAGGGGATATGATCAATAATATTGCAATAAGTTGGAGGGTGACAGATGGTGACTGCACTTAGCATGATGAGCATAGAGTCCTGTGCAGAATTATCAAATCAAAGTGTTGTAAAAAATTACATCAGTCACCAAAAAACACATATTGAGCGACTCTGATTATCTGAAATGTCCAAAATAGGCCAAAGTGTAGAGACAGAAAGATGAATGAGTGCCTAGGGCTAGGGAGAGGGTTTTTGGAGAGAAATGGAAGACTGACTGCTTATAAATACATTTTCTTTTGTGGATGAAGAAATATTCTAACATTGATTGTGGCAGTGGTTGCACAATCCTGTGCATGTATTAAAAACCATTGAAGTGGGGCGCCTGGGTGGCTCAGTGGGTTAAGCCACTGCCTTCGGCTCAGGTCATGATCTCAGGGTCCTGGGATCGAGCCCCGCATCGGGCTCTCTGCTCAGCAGGGAGCCTGCTTCCTCCCCTCTCTCTGCCTGCCTCTCTGCCTGCTTGTGATCTCTCTCTGTCAAATAAATAAATAAAATCTTTAAAAAAAAAAAAAACCATTGAAGTATACTTTAAATGAGTAAGTCACATGGCATGTGAATTATATCTCAGTAAAACACATCTTTAAAATGGCAGTTTAAGGGGCGCCTGGGTGGCTCAGTGGGTTAAGCCGCTGCCTTCGGCTCAGGTCATGATCCCAGGTCCTGGGTTCGAGCCCCGCATCGGGCTCTCTGCTCGGCAGGGAACCTGCTTCCTCCTCTCTCTCTGCCTGCCTCTCTGCCTACTTGTGATTTCTCTCTGTCAAATAAATAAATAAAAATCTTAAAATGGCAGTTTAAAATAAATATAGTGTGTTCTTTAACTGGTAAATGTATTTCAGATTTTATATATAAGTACACTCTTTTGTTCCAAAAGAAAAGTCTTTAGAAACAACAAAAATAGGGGAAAATAATTTCCCTCAGTAGCATACTTCTCCTTTATTTTTTTAGGTTAGTGATAAAATTGGCTAGATGTATGGCAAGTAAAAATATCTGGCATTGTTTAGAAATTTTGATACCTTTTACAGAATCTCTTATCACAAACTGCTCGAACAGCTACCCTCGAAACAGCAATTTGAAGATATTTTTAAAAATATTGACAGTTTAAAAAGCAGAGAGATTTGACAGTCTCCAGTGTGGGTAAAACTTTGCATTTCATTTTGTGTGATTACTGCCATCACGTTAAAGCAGTAATAACTGAACACAAACACAGTTATCCTTCCAAACGTCAATTGTGTTCCAAAAATGCCTGACAGCACTATGGCATAGCAACAGGGATGCATAAACTGCCATTTTAGTTGTCATTAGTCTAAAATACTGATCAGGGAAAATGTCATATCCTTTCAAAGATAATTTTGGCCCAGGGTCCTGAACCTAGTAGGAGCCTGTGGATTGGGGTAAAAAAAAGAGGCAATTTTTTCTTCAGAAGATTTGTGGATCAGCATTTTAATACCACCAAATGAAGAGATCCCATCCTCTCCGCATGGCCAGATGGCTGCATTGTTAGAAGCTGCCGGAGGAAAGGATTGGTTTTCTTCTAAGATAAAACTTAAGTATATATTTGGTAATAGTAAACATTCAAATGCCCCAATTTGAAAGGCAATTTGACATCATGCTTTTTGTTAACGGTTTCTCCTTTCTTTCTTTTGTTCTTTCTTTCTTTCTTTCCTCTTTCTTTCTATTTACTTAGTTTTATTTTTTCAGTGTTCCAAGATTCATTGTTTATGCACCACACCTAGTGCTCCATGTAATACGTGTTCTCCTTAGTATCTACCACCAGGCTCACCTAACCCCTCACCCCTCTCCTGTCCAAAACCCTCATTTTGTTCCTCAGAGTCCACAGTCTCTCATGGTTCATCTTCCTCTCCGATTTTCCCCAATTCATTCTTCTTTCCTTCTCTTAATGCCCTCCATATTTTTCCTTATGCTCCACAAGTAAGTGAAACCATATAATTCACTCTCTCTTCTTGATTTATTTCATTTCCTAAACAGGATCTCCATATAGGATGATTGTCTTCATGGGTGTTAGCTGATTTCAGGAGAGATGAGAAAGTACACAGCAAAAGTCAGAGGCCCCACACTCTGGGCTAACAGCCTGCTGACATACAACCTCTGGCACCGAGATGTGCCCCTCCTTGACCCATAATGCAACAGCATTTCTCGACTATCTCATTAATTATCTGAAGAGTCCATGAAAAAATAAAACTGCCCAGCATTTTGGGAGTTTGCCCTTGGCAATCATCATCGGTTCTTTGTGGTTTCAATTCAAAATGTCAGCCCTGCATTTTGTACATGACATAGAGTATTTCTTCTGTCAGACACTTTTTTGTCTGACTTAAAATGGCTTTTGTCTGACTTCTACAATAAATACATAATATCCAAAACTCACAAAAGATGCTACAAATTACAACCCACTTTAAATTACTTATTTTTCTTATTTTACTTAATTATTTATTTATTTATTTATTACTTATTTTTTACTTATTACTATTTTACTTACTTTTTCTTACTTATTTTTCTTACTCCATTTTAATGTTAACCTTTTCCTCATAGTGGCTTGCACCAAAATATATCCCCTTTTAAAGATTTATTTGTTTGAGACAAAGAAAGAGTCAGCTCTTGGGGGAAGGGGCAGAAGGAGAAGGAGAGAATCTCAAGCAGACTCCATGCTGAGCAGGGAGACTGAGGCAGGCTTGACCTCAGGACCCTGAGATCATGACCTGAGCTGAAATCAAGAGTCAGATGCCGAGCCAACCTTGTCACCCAGGCACGCCTGCATCAGAATGTATCTTAAATCATTATTTACTGAAATTTCATAGTGAAATATTACTTTTAAACATGCCCACATGGTTCTCTATTTATGAAACGGATAGTGAAATAAATAATTGGTATTATTTGGCTAAATAATCCATAATGGTAAGCAGAGAAAACAGCATATCGCACATGGACATTAAAATGGTTAGGATGTACAAGTAACTTTTGAAGACTATTGTATTAGATTGCTTGAAAGCAAAAATCATAAAGTGGCATCATTTTCTCAGTGACACTTGTTCCTCCAACATTTTATTTTAAAACTGTAATAATGACAAAAGAGAGGCATTTATATTTGAAAGGTACATACAGCCACAAAATTGGCTTTGTTAAGTAGGCAAGAAAAGAGGTGTCTGTGTTCTCACAGCGATGATATGTGTTTCCATCTACCTCGGCTGTGTATGTCTGCAGATGGTCTAAACAAGGACATGTGCGGACACAACATGAAATGTAGTTTATGTGAAGAGAAAGGAACCTCCATTGCAAGAAAAGTGTTTATACCTTTTTACGTGTATTTATCACCAATTATGGTTCTCAACTTTTGCTTTTATCTGTTTTTTAGCAAATCCTTATCCACGGAACTAAAAAGCCAATCTAAGCACTTTAAACAGTACCAACTGATGGATTAACATTAGCTCCGTTAATTCTATAACTTCTCTATCTACTCCCTTATATCCTTATTGGAAGAAACCTTTTATTGACAGCATCGGAACTGACAACATAAATAAGGAAAATAATTATTACAGGGGTGATGTCCCTAATAACTGAGACAGTGCTTCCACTCCATGCATGCATATGCATTTATCAACATTTATTGAGCACCTGCCAAGTACCAGGCTTTGCTAAACACTAAGCTATCAGGGCCTGCCTTCATGAATAAACAATCTAGTGAAGGCTGAAGGGAAATAAACTATGTTTAAGAGATTATTAAATAAATGCAGATACTTAAAAAAATTTCCCTGGATCATTTGTTATATTTGGATTTGCCCCTTCAGGCATTTTACACATAACCCAATAGCATCAGAGTCAACACAGAGAAGTTACATCTTATTCCTAACTGGCTGGTATCTCTGACATATAGCGTCAGCCTCCCCACTCGAGAAGTTCTCTCCAGACCCTGAAGGACCTGTTTTGACACACATAGAACCATAATGCAAAATCTCCCAGACTTTAATATTGTAGTCACATAGAACACTCACCCTAAGCCTGCAGAGGATTATCTTCAACTTCTGTTAGCGAAAGTTTCCTTACAACTGGCTACAATAACACAGGGAGCAGCCTCACTTGTTGGGAGGGAAATTCTAACCTTCAGGTCTTTCTCAACTTTCATGGCACAGGGAGCATAGCATAAAATGATGATGTCTTCTTTACTCCAACTCTTCTTTACTCCAACTCTTTGAATTATGCCCAGAATCTTCACAATATAGAAAGAAAGGCATATTGCTCACAAACTTTGGCCTCACTTCTGGAATTTCTCTAGGATGTGACTCTTGCTTTGGACTTCACGGCCTCTGTGTCCTCCTCCTCTTTACCTTGTGCTTAACCCAGAGCCTCTTACTGTCACTCATCAGGGGCTGATCAGGAGGAAGTCATCTGTTTATTGCTTGGACCATTTTAAATGTGTCCTGCCCGCTCACCTTGAATCCAGCCTTCCCTTCAATGCTATTTGTGATTGACCCCCTTCTCCCACCTTCATCTCCAGCACGTAGGCCTGTCACTTCTGTAATACTTAATAATGTGCTTCATAGATTTGAGAAATGTGTTCTAACTCCAGGCCATAACTCCCTGAAAGTAAGAACAGTACCTCGTATTGCTTGTCTTCTCAGAACCCAGCGTCAAAACCATACCCGTTGGAAACACAGAGCTCTATGCCCTCTCCTCAACTTGCACAAATCTCCTACCCCACACCCTACCATTCCTCAGCTCTTCTGGACACAAACTTGTCACATTCTCCATTTGGAGTTCAGTGTTAGTGGATGCCTAAATGTCAGTAAAGATCCCAAGGTCACAGAAAGTGAACATACGAAGAGATCAACACCATTACATGGACCACTTTAGCATGATGTGGATTTACTATAAAACCATCAAAGCTGAAAACTCAGGGCTCCGCAGGACCTCACATGGTTCCATGTTTTTGTGAAATTTTCAAAAGGAAGACATGGTAATTAAAATTATCTCCTTCCAATCAGACTCCCACTACGTCTTGTTATGTTAAGAATCATTGGAGTGACCACAAATGTGTGGGGTCAGACATAAGGCAAATTGAGTGGGGGTGTACTCACATGAGATAAATTTATGTGGCTTGATAGATTTAGTGTATAGTTAAGCAATTGCTAGCCATGCACATGTAGTAATGGCTCTCAGGAATATTTTTACCATTGACAGTGGAACTCAGTCAGACATTGAGACATGAAGGTATCATGTCAGAGATGGTTTCACAATATAAGGTATGTCCTACTGTTTCCAACATTAGAAATATGTAGATAGTGGAGAGAAAACAAGATTTATATGCTGGCAGCTAGTCTGTGGAGAATTCTTTCAGTCATCAGACGTATGAACTTATAATACAAGACTAGGTCTCACTGATGCCTGGTCAACAGAGAAGTTCTCACCTGGAGGAAATTTATTTGAAAGCATTGAAAATCATAATTGCACCATGCATTTTTTCCCTTTTTTAATGGGAATCAAACAAAAGAGAATTTATTCAAATTCTCATGTTTGTAGAACACAAACTTGTAATAGTATTATAAATAGTGAGTACACCTAGAACAACTCACACATGAAAGAAATTTTAGAGTGGTTTCCCACTTAATTTGACAACAACTTGGAATATGTATAAGAAATTATCAGTAAAAGTTTGTGAAGCTGAAAAAAAATCAATGAACAAAGAATGGGGGAAGGAGCAGAGGGAGAGATTATTCAAGCAGATTCCTCCTGAGCGTGGACCCCGACTTGGGACTTGATCTCACAACCCATAAGATCAAGACCTGAGCCAAAATCAAGAGTTGGAGGTTTAACTGACCAAGCCATCCAGGTACCCCTTGCTGTTCCTTTTCTTTTTTCTTTTTTTAAAAATATTTTATTTATTTATTGGACAGAGAGAGATCACAAGTAGGCAGAGAGGCAGACAGAGAGAGAGGGAGGGGGGAAGCAGGCTCCCCACCGACCGGAGAACCCAATGCAGGGCTCGATCCTAGGACCCTGAGATCACGACCTGAGCCAAAGGCAGAGGCTTAACCCACTGAGCCACCCAGGTGCCCCTGTTGCTCCTTTTCTTAAAAACGTTCTTCCAACAGGATGGGACTGGAAGAGATTATGCTAAGTGAAATAAGTCAAGAAGTGAAAGTCAGTTATCTTATGGTTTCACTTATTTGCGGAACATAAGGTATAGCATGGAAGACATTAGGAGAGGAAGGGTAAAATGAAAGGGGGGGAATTGAAGGGGGAGGTGAACCATGAGAGACTGTGGACTTTGAGAAACAAACAGAGGCTTTTGGTGGGGGGGGTAAGGAGATGGGTTAACCCAGTGATGAGTATTAAGGGGGTCAGGTATTGCATGGAGCACTGAGAGTTATTCACAAACAATGAATCTTGGAACACTACATCAAAAACTGATGATGTACTACTGTATGGTGACTAACATAATACAATAAAACGAATGAATGAATGAATCTCAAGAAAGAATAAAGTGGAAAATATGTTGGACATACAGAAAGTGGAGGCAAAATTTTCAATGGAAATTTTATAATAAAGAGTAATTTGGAAAGGAAAAAAAAGTTCTTCCCAAATGTATGTCCATCAGGCCCTTAAAACCTGGATCATCCTCTATCACCAAGGTATGGAAAGATACATGTGTCAAGTATAAGTAAGTTATTGGTTTATGTCTGACTTTGTTCTAGTCTTGGCCCAGCTAGCAAGTGTGGAGGGTTTCATCCAAACATAGGCAGAATTTCACATCGCAACCCAGAATAAAAAAAGAGGAAGTTCACCTTCAGAGAACAAAAGATAGTATCAGAGGGCAGAGAAGTAGTTACTATAGATGCCTTTCCTTGGTCTCTGTGTTATCTTCTCCCACTGTGATAGAAGATAAGAGTCTTGCAGTGCCAGGTCAAGGTAATACACCTTTCTTTAAGATGAATGGAAAACTGTCGAATCACTTCAGTAAAAGCAGTCCCAACTGCATGTTATTCAAAGGCCCTGAGTACGAACAGATATTGAACCAGTTTTCCAAGGGCAAAGTTCCAGTTATTATATGAATATTCACAAACTGCTCTAAACCATGAACTCCTTCCAAGCACCATCTCCTATCCGTGCCTCTCTTTGTGCTGTCCCTGAAGGAGCTCATGCCTGGTTCCAATTTAGTCATCCTGTTAACCCAATGGAGGAGAACCTCTGAGTTAAGAGTGTGGATGGTAGTTTGTGCCCCTTCTTCCCCCAAATGCCCATCAGGTTATTCTTAACAAGCAGATATTGTACCCTAGAGATGCTACAAGGATATTGTGAGTTCAGAAATTCAGAAAACCTATAAAACGGTAGTGAGCTTTACACTATAGCACTGTACAACTATTGTAGTTCTTAAAGACTTACCCCAAATCTTTCAATTATGTTTTTTTCAATTATGTAAAAAAGAGAAAGGATAGATTCTGAGAAACCATAACCCAAACAACTGAAATCAGAAGGCCCCGTATGCTTCCAAGCATCTACGTAAGTCCAAACATCTGACTAAATATTCAGATAATTAATGCTATCAGTTTTATATGGGCAAATTAAATTGTTGAGAGTAAAAAACTTAAATCACTATGTGCACCTGAAACTGATGTAACATCGTGTGCCAACCCCACTCAATAAATAAATAAATAAATAAGATTCCAATTAAATTAATTTATTTATTTAAGGGAAAAGAAAAAGAATATGTCTCACCTCTTTATGTTTTAAGTTTTCTTCTACCCATTTCCATGCAAATGTCCTTAGCAGATTTTTTTCTATGCTCTGTGAGATTTAAACTGCAACAATTCTCTTCTTGTTGTTCTGAGTTATATTTTAAGATTGTTGCTACTGGTTTCACAGTCTAACTTATTCAGACATTTATTTAGGATGGCTAAAAAGAGGCAAACTATACAACAGGTTTAACTCAATGAATGAAAACTATGAAATAAAGAGAAAGCTTCTTATCATGTACTGGATTAAAAATGAGAGGAGAAAGTGGGGGAAGGAGAAAAAAAGATAAATGAAGACAATTGTCCATTGCGGTTAAAAACAGAAGTTTAGAATTTTGCAGGTCTTTTCTCCATTTCATGAGATTCGATAACCCCTTGTTAAATGTGAAGACTTGGTGTGACTTGCATTGAGTTGAATACATAAAGATGGTTTTGTTAGACCATGAATGGAAGATGGGATCGGGTGAATTGTTCCTAGGGTGTTAGGGGTTTGCACAGAAACCCCAAGGTACAGTAACTGTTTTTGTGCCAGGCCAGCTGTACAAAATGTGCAGGATTCTCAAATCATTTGCCAGAAATGGATTCTATGCTTTCTTTGAAAAGAACTGCCAGGTTTTTCACTTACTTTGTTGTTTTTGGGCTTTTTCCCAGGTTTGCTTCGTGAACCTGGATGTGAACAAGGATGCTTGCAGCACAGAGCACCTGCAGCAGGTAACACTAGGAGCAAAAGCTCTCTGGGAGCTCGGGACAAAGGCTGGCTGCACCGACTAGAGAACCAACAGGACTTCATCTATAAATGGCGCTCATTCAGTTGGAGAGTCTTTAGTAGGATAGTTTCTTCAAAACCCATTTTCTGACCCTTCCCCTGCCACCTCCCACGCAGGTTGCCTTCCTTATACTTGTGAAACTTGCTTCCCCAAGATGGCTTCTCTCCAAAGAGGAGCTTTCCCCTGCCTACAGGGCCTGATAGTGGCTTTCTCTGCCCCCACCTCCTCTGTTTTCAAACACCCTGCCTGAGATGATGTTTCCAAGGTTTCCCCAAACCCTCTTGATATCAGCCAGCCCTTCTCTGAGGCTCTCAGGTCTGCTCCTTCCTGCTGCTTTGATCAAATTTTTGTCTCTAGCTTTGGTTTCTACACTCTAACTATAGTCCTACATTCAACTGGGACTTGGACTCCTTGCATTCTGCAGCAGTTACATATTCCAACCGTATCCAAGTTTGGGAAGATCCTGTTGTAAACCCTTGACAACACACAAGAACTTAAAGGGCCCCTCAGTCCTCTGAGCTAGAGCCAATTGGGGGGTCAATAGAAAGAATTAATTTGCATGATATGGTGATCCATTCATAACCAAAGCTGAAGATGGTTTGACTTCACTATTTGGTATAATAGAGTGGTGTAACAGACACCATTTGCAGCTTGACAATCAGAACAGTAGGCCCATGATTACTCAGTTATCCCTGTGATGTTTTATCTTAACAATGCTGCACCTGGGTTTGAAGCTTCTCAAACCCACTTGCCCATACAGATTATCCATTATAGGTTTCCACAGAGCTTCAAGTGTCATTCATCTGTGTAGTCCTGGAGGAATTTTTGGGAAAAAAAATTTATACATATGATTTCATTTAATGGACTTACAGTACAGACAGAGTCTGTCAAAGAGACAGCAGGAGAGACCAGAGCAAGTTGGCATCTTGAGGACTCTATGTTTGAAGATTTATATGAGTGATTTGAGACAATCTTCTGCTATGGTTAAGAGTAGAAACTTGGCACTGATTTAGCTGTATGAGCTTGTGTAAACTAATCTCTGGACCTCAGGCTACTTACATATAAAAAGAAAGTAATAATGGTATCTAATCCATGTGGGGGTGTTGTGGAGATTAAGTGTACTAAGATGTAACATGTATACAATACTTAGCATAGCACCTAGTGCACAGAGTAAAATCAATATTGGAAATTATTTTGTTATTGATATTATTATTGACTGTTAGAACAGATGATTATTAATCAACAAATCTCTTATTACAAGAGTTAAAAGAAAAAGTGTTTTAGAAAACCCCTACAATATATACCTGTGTTGTGACATTAATTATTAAATACCTACTTTGGAAAATTTAGAACTGAAAGAGTTTTTAAAGCTTTAAGTAATTTTCTATTCCAATCTAAACTTTGATGCTTCAATTTCACACAGTCTCTTTTAGTAATAATCTTAGATTAAGTAATCTATTGTTTGCATAAGTTATGTATTATTTTTGCAAGTAAATAGTTTTGGAGTAGTGTTTTCAAGGTGAAAAGAAGTCATCTAAACTAACTTATTTCTTCCACTACAGAAATTGGTCAATGTTTCACCAGATCTTCCAAAACTCATCAGCTCCATGAACGTCCAACGGCCAAAAGAAAATGAAATTGTCCTTCTAAGTGGGTTAACATCTGGAAATCTCCAGGCAGATTTTGAAGTTTCACAGGTAAGAAATGTAAGCTCTTTGTCGCGGCCGGCACGACAAATCGACCAAGAACATGAGGGTAAGAGGATGAAGAAAAGAACTCAAGAAGCAAAGAGATGGGGGCAGGAGGAGCACTGAGGAGTATGTCTAACAGTGCTAAGTTTATTCAAAGAATTAAGGCCATATATATAGTGATATTACAATAGGAGAAGCAATACACCTGTGTCTAGTTAAACAACCACGAGTTCCCATAATAAGTTTCACAAGTAACTATAAACAGATCTCGTGACACCAAACGGCTGATGCCAGTACAATTGTTCTGTATTGATACAGCAAACCTGAAAGTAATTTATGGGCTGTACTAGGGAAGCAAGGGCCAGCCATGAACTTATGACCCCGACCAAATTGTTCTCATTTGTTTAGCAAGCCACTTAGGGAAGTCACGTAGGTGAGCGCACAACACATAGCACAGACCCTTTCTCAGTGCTACTCAACTTTTCCCATCCTAAACCTTTTGTTAGGTTATTCGGACTTTAAAGGAGGCACAAGTCAGGGCCTGGTTTGGTCCTCGTCTCAAGCCTTATTGCAGCCTCCCACAGCTCTTAATAAAATATTCCTTAGTAATAAATTATTTATGGTCAGCTCTTGACACAAGTCAGTATGAACATCATACTGCTACACATAAGCTCCCATAGCATAGGACTCCAAAATCTCTTTGCAGTCAAGAACAGTCTTCATATGTGTTTCTTTTAAATATGTACTCAGAGTTTGACAGACACAGGAATGAATGTCTTCCCTTACCTCAACTGCTAACATTTATTATCTTCTCAAGTACATGATGCTAACTTGCACTTAAACTAGAGCCAACAGAGTGGGCATTGACTGGTTAGCTTGGTTTTCTTAGAGAATCAAAAACAGACTTGTCTTCTGTTTCATAAACAATATCAAAATTCTAATTCATACTATAAGTTCCCAGAATCCTAGCATTTCTTCATTCTTCTTATATTTATTTCTTAGGATATACCAAATGAGCCAGGCAAAGAAATACAGGATAGCAACTTTATGGCTATTAAGTGAGTTTCCTAGAAAGAGTAAGGTGATTGAGTCCTTAAAGAGTTAGTTTTCCTTAAAAAGCAAAACTCTTAGAAGAAATGAACATTACTAGAAATAAAGCAGGAAATCAGATACTGTTATTCTCATTCAGTGCACTGATGTTCATTGTTATTAGATAAATCATTGTAGCATTCTTTATTTGAAGACAAGGTTTTACAGCTATAAATTTAGTCAACTTACGGAAACAAATATGATTTCTAAAGGCATACTGTATCAAAGATCGTGGGGACTCCTGGGTGGCTCAGTTGGTTAAGCAGCTGCATTCGGCTCAGGTCATGATCCCAGCGTCCTGGGATCGAGTCCCACATCGGGTTCCTTGCTCGTCAGGGAACCTGCTTCTCCCTCTGCCTGCCATTCTGTCTGCCTGTGCTCGCTCTCTCCCTCTCTCTCTCTGACAAATAAATAAATAAAATCTTTAAAAAAAAAAAAAAAAAAAAGATCGTGGATATCCCCAAATAAGACATGCTGACAAGGACAGATAACGTAGCTACAGATTAAAATGATGAATGTTTGTTTCTCTTCAGTTGTTCTTTCTTGGGTTTTAGTTTTACTGTAAAATTTTAAAATATTCTCTTAGTCTTTAGTCCTTCAAAATTTCAAAAAACTCAGAAATCCACCCACAATTTCTTGCATCTAGTCCAGATGCTTTGTAAAAATCTGCACACAACTTAATACAATAGAAAAGGGGCATCTGGGTGGCGCAGTCAGTTAAGCTTCCAACTCTTGGTTTCAGCTCAGGCCATGATCTCCTTGTGGTGATCTTGGTGTCATGAGATAAGTCCGGTGTCTGTCCATACTCAGTGAAGAGTCTGCTTAGGATTTTCTCCCCCTCTCCCTCTGCCTGTCCTGTCCTGCTCATACTCTCTTTCTCTCTCTAAAATAAATAAATAAATCTTTAAAAAAAAAAAAAAAAAAGCCTGGAACAAAATTTCTCCTGGTCAATCTAATAACACATTTTCTTAGTGAAAAAATTAGTCACCTGAAAAGAGAAAATAGAAGTGGTTCTAAGTGCCCTCTCTTTATATTGGGCAAAACTATCATGACCAAAAGTAATTTTCGAATCTTAGTTTTAACAGTATTTTTGCACCAGGCCTATTAGGATTTATAATTAAACATGACAGAAAACTGGATTATGTATAAAAGGATTATACCATCTCATGTAACTAAACAGTATAGTGGGTAGATTATTACCAGGACATGAACAGTGTATTCAGGACATGGATCCCCTTGGGACCTCTTCCAGCTTTCTCTCTCTTTATCCACTATCAGACAGTCCATTTCCAGGAGGTAGCACTCTCCCTTTGTGTTCAGTGAATGTCTCCTCCAGGTGGCTTACAGAAAAGGTCTAACTGTGTTTTATTGACTCTCATGTGTCATATGCCCATTTCTGAACCAATCACTATGACCTGAGGATTGCAGTGTTCCAGTTGGCCAGACTGGATCACATGATCACCTCAGAGTTTGAGGTCAATTAACTCCATGTAAACCACTGGGGCTATGAGTAAACCAGAAAATGGTGCCACACAGAGGATGTAAATCGGAAGAATGTTGAATGATGTTGTGTCACAAAAGCAACACAGATGTTAATTGGGGTCAGGGAAAGTAAAAATTCCCAGGGCTCATTAAATATCATCCATTAAAAACATACTTAATTTTGCATAATTTTCCTAAGAGCTGTCCAGAATTGCCTGTGAGCTGTACACACACTCTCTTTCTCTCTCTCTTTTTTTAACATATAATGTATTATTTGCTTCAGGGGTACTGGTCTGTGATTCATCAGTCTTACACATTTCACAGCACTCACCATAACACATATCCTCCCCAATGTCCATCACCCAGCCGCCACATCCCTCCTACCCCCTCCAGCAACCCTCAGTTTGTTTCCTGAGATTAAGAGTATCTTATGGTTTGTCTCCCTCCCGATCCCATCGTGTTTTATTTTTTCCCTCCCTATCCCCCACGACCTCTTGCCTTGCCTCTCAAATTCCTCATATCAGAGAGATCATATAATTGTCTTTCTCTGATTGACTTATTTCATTTAGTATAATACCCTCTAGTTCCCATCCACGTTATTGCAAATGGCCAGATTTCTTTTTTTTTTTTTTTTGGATGGGTGCATTTTATTCTTCTCTATCCGAGTCCCTCTTGCTTCCTGCACACCATTTCACTCTTCCTCAGTCTTCCAAAGGCCTACCTCATTTTCTAGGTACCACAGTCCATGCATTTTAATAGATCAGCAATGTTGAGCAGCATATCAATATGGGATCCCAATGTTAGCCAACCACAGCCAGTACCTAATTGTTTAGGGATAGTCTCAGTTTGGCTATCCTGCCAGGAGAATTAGTTATCTGTTAATCCACAAGTAGTCATGGAGATATTGGCGCAGGGACTTGAGCTGGGTTAAGTGGGGGGAGTCTAAATCAGTTCCCAGGGCGTAGCTATTGTTCCCAATGACCCTGTGAAGAAGGGAATCAACAAGCCACTTGGTACCTTTGAGGCAGAAAATTGCAATCCCAAAGATTTTCAGTACTCCAGATAGCAAGTTACCTTGCTTCTCTCAACTATAATTTCCTATTCTATAAAAAGGAGATTAAAAAAATACCTTTTCTCCATTCTCAGAGACTAAACATAGTGATTTAATAAAATAATAAGAAGGCACCTCGAGGACTATTCAAATGCAGTGTTTTCTTTCCATGTCCAAAAAATTGAAGAAAGGCGAAGTAGAAAGAAAATGTTATTTAAAGCAAAATAAGGGGTACCTGTGTGGCTCAGTCTGTTAAGCGTCCGACTCTCGATTTCAGCTCAGGTCATGAGCCAATGGTCATGAGATTGAGTGTCATGTGGGGCTTTGCGTTGGGCATGGAGCAGGCTTAAGATTCTTTCTCTCCTTCTCTCTCTGCTCTTCCCCCCTTCTATCCCAAATCAATCAGTCAATCAGTCAATCAATCAAAATAAGATACCAGGGTGGACTACTATGCACAGTAAGAGTAATCATCCATTAACAATCTGACCAGGCTCCTTTGGGGAAGAGAAATAGAATACTGCCACAAGGATAATGTGACTCCAGAGGAATTTCTTTATTTATGAACAGTTTTCTCTTTATTTATTCATGCCTTCATCTTTCCAGTTCACAAATGACCCTATTGCTCTTTTATATTCCCACATTACTTGACAATTAAATTGTACAACTGAAAAAATGTAAGAAAATACTTATAATATACCTTATTCATTCATATGTAAATATTATAAATACAGTAAATATTGGTTGAATGAATGAATATATTGTATATTATAAGTGTTCATCACTTTTCTAGGTGTTGAGGATACAGTGGTAAATAAGCTGGACATCTTGCTTTTAGGGAGCAGCTTACATAGTCTGACATTCTCTTTGACCTTATTTATTATGGATATTATTAAATTTATATAAACTCATGCACAACTATCCATACTTACGTGTTGCAAAAGACTAATGAATAGAGGGGTGCCTGGGTGACTCAGTTGGTTAAGGGTCCCACACTTGATTTCAGCTCAGGTCATGATGTCTCAGGGTTGTGAGATCAAGCCCTGCATCCAGCTCTGTGCTGAGTATGAAGCCTGCTTAGGATTCTCTCTTTCTCTCTTCCTCTGTTCGTCTCCTGCCATGCTTGCTCTCTCTCTCTCTCTCTCTTGACTAATGAATATATACCAATGAGCATTAAATGAGAAGTTGGCATGACAGTTACATTTTCCTTCCTCCAACCATCCTTTATAGAGCCTTAGGATACGTCTCTAAAATATCTTAAGAAAAATCGTCATGACAAGAGCCAATAGTCAAGTAAAATATTAAGTGGAAAATGCAAATAAGATTAATTACTTTTCTACAGAGGAAAATTTTTTCTGAGATGCATATTATGTGTAATAATAAGATCTACTCCCGGGCATGCATGAGTTCAAGGAGGTCCAGGTGCAAACCACCCTCCTTTCCAAATTGCACATTGATTAGACCAGGAAGCCATGGGGTAAATTGGAAGGAACACAGAAATTGGAGTCCAACAGGCCTAGATTGCAATGCTGGCTCTTCCACTTTATATTTGTGTAGTCTTGAAAGGATCAGTTAGCCTTTTTGTGCCTGATGTCTCCTCCGTAAAAGAGTAATGGCACCACCAACCTCACAGAAATAATGTTTATATTAAAGGTAATAGGATAGTCAAAGCACCTAATAGATGACAATAAACATTATATAATTATACCTGCCGTTATTTTATAGGATGCATATCGTTTGGCCCTCATTTACCTAAGACTCCTAGGATGTTTATTTACTTTCAAGAAGAGAGTTAAGAAAATATATTTTCTGTCTATGAGTGCAATAGCTATAGAACATTGCACATGTACTACAATCCTTTCTCTAAGTTTATTTTGAGGTATTACTTAACAACTCATGTTGATGTACTAATACCTCTTTTGATTCCTGCCACAATATATAAAACCTTATGTTATATATATTTAATCTAAATGGTATGAAATGGCCAATACGGAACCATTTTTACCTATAAATATGGTAACTTCATTTGGTTCCACTTTATAATTATTGGTATTCATGCCTGTCCACTGACAGTATTTTGTGCCCCACCTTCCGGTCCCCACCCCCCCAACAATTTATGTTTGGATCTCCCAGCATACCTTGCATATAATAGACACCCAAAAAGTATCTTGTAAATTTCAGGTTAGTTTAGTATCTCTGAATTCAGTAGAAATAAAATTAATCAAGCCAGCCACTGTTACTCTACAGCAGTAGTTCCTCATCATTGTGGGGGATTTCATACCCTTTGTGAATTTCATAAAAGCTACAGACCAGTGGTTCTCAAATATTTATACATGTAGGAATCACCAAAAGATTTTTCTTGAGAACGCAAATTCTGATTTACTGGATCTGAGGTGGCTCCCGAGATTGTAGATTTCTAACCAGCTGCCAAGTGATGCCAAGGCTGCTAGTCTACAATCTATACTTTGGAAAGTAAGGTTATGAACCCCTTCTTTGAAAAACAGACCTAATTACATAATCACATAGGTCAATTCTATTTCTGAGCCCCCTGGACCCCTTAGAGAATGACTGGATTTTACATTTTATAATTACTCTAATTATAATATTCAACCCAAAAGATTAATAAATGATATTTATATAAGAAAAAGGTATACTACTTTCAGACATACAATATGGATGTCTATGTGTCTGTATTTCTCTGAATGTACACATACTTACCCCTTACACACACACGTATTCAGACTCAAGGATTCCAAACTGGCAAGCTAACTAGGATTAGACCCAGTGAACTCTAACTGCAGATAAGCGTATGATTTAAATAATCCTTTTTATAAGACACACATTTATACATAAACTACTTCCTCCAAACATTTCAAATTCCACCTTGATATAAATTTATTTAGGTTTCTCCTCACCACTAACTCCCATTTCCATTCAAAAAATTTTCTGGGGCGCCTGGGTGACTCAGTGGGTTAAAGCCTCTGCTTTTGGCTCAGGTCATGATTCCAGGGTCCTGGGATCGAGCCCCGCATCGGGCTCTCTGCTCAGCAGGGAACCTGCTTCCCTTCCTCTCTCTCTGCCTGCCTCTCTGCCTGCTTGTGATCTCTGTCTGTCAAATAAATAAATAAAATCTTTAAAAAAAAAATTTTCTGTTAAAAATTACTGTAAATCAGCATAAAAATAAAAATAAAAATCCCAATGCACAGATATGTTTGTAATTTACTAGTCTTCTGTGCAGGAGCAATTGAAATTTTTTGCTATTCTAATGAACAACAATATGGATAGCAAAAAGTGTGTAGTGGAGAATAAGGATATGGTCTGTCAGGGTGCCTGGGTGGCTCACTGGGTTAAAGCCTCTGCCTTCGGCTCAGGTCAAGATCCCAGGGTCCTGGGATAGAGCCCGCATCGGGCTTTCTGATCAGCAGGGAGCCTGCTTCCTCCTCTCTCTCTCTCTGCCTGCTTCTCTGCCTACTTGTGATCTCTGTCAAATAAATAAATAAAATCTTAAAAAAAAAAAAAAGGATATAGTCTGTTGCCCTAGAACAGAAGAAAATTAATAGGTCTCACAGGGACACCATCCAATGATTTAAGCCTCCTCATCACTGCTTTCTTCACATGCTGGCCTTTTCAAGATAATCAGTGCTCTTCCAGTGAATTTCTTTATACTTCATTGTGTCTGCTTCTTCAGATGAGCAACACACATTATAAATTCTAACTGTAGTTAATAGAAACACTGAAATACTGACACAGACTTTCCTGAACATCACCAAGGCAGAAAAGGATCTTGGTGACCAAGACAGCCTTAACATTCCCCTCAGCTTGACTAGACTTCCGGCTGTCTTCTCCTAGACTGGAAGCACTGACACCCGCTTTTCTCAGAACATTTACTATAGAAAACATGGTTAGGAATCTTTGCCCCTTTGAGATGTAAACCATTTGAAAAGCCTCATCCCAGGTTTATAGGCCAGGAGTGTCTTTTCTTTTTTCTTTTCTTTTTTTTTTTTTTTTTTAAGTGTTGATTCTTTTTTTTTTTTTTTAAGATTTTATTTATTTATTTGACAGACAGAGATCACAAGTAGGCAGAGAGGCAGGCATAGAGAGGTGGGGAAGCACGCTCCCTGCTGAGCAGAGACCCCCGACAGGGAGCTCGATCCCAAGACCCTGGGATCAGGACCTAAGCCCAAAGCAGAAGCTCAAACCACTGAGCCACCCAGGCGCCCTAGGAGTGTCTTTTTCAAAGACCTGAGAACCATCTCTGAAGTAAGATCATCAAAGAAGATAGTGTCCCTTTCTCTGTGGAAGGATGGGAACCTAAGGTCAGCAGGAGCCTGACTCCAAGTTCCAAAACCACTTCCTTCCATGCGGATAAGCCAATCAGCAAGTCCAGATGGCCTGCAGCTGTCTGACACCAGCTCTTTTTTTTTTTTTTTTTTTTGACAGGTTAACTTTTATTGTGTAGTTGAAGAAACAAGGGCATTAAAAAAAATCTAATATACAGAATGAAAGTCACAGAATAGGTCAGGGCAAAAACAAACACTTGTGCTTTCTAAAGTTTCCAACGTAGTGGTAGAGAGAGACCACAAAACCATTTTACAAATATACAGACTTTACTATGTTGGGATTCAATAACTTTTTGAGGTTTTTGTTCCAACATTCTGACATAAAGAAAGATTTGTATTAACTAAGTCCACTAGAAAAATTTTTATGTAATTTCTAAGAAATTGTTTTTTTGAAGTTCTGTAACACCAACATCTTGTATCCATTATTTTTTTTTTAAGGATTTTATTTATTTATTTGACAGAGATCACAAGTAGGCAGAGAAGCAGGCAGAGAGAGATAGGAGGAAGCAGACTCTCTGCTGAGCAGAGAGCCCGATGTGGGGCTCATGACCTGAGCCGAAGGCAGAGGCTTTAACCCACTGAGCCATCCAGGCGCCCCTCCATTATTTTTTTTTTATTTCTTTTCAGTGTAACAGAATTCATTGTTTATGCACCACACCCAGTGCTCAATGCAATACGTGCCCTCCTTAATACCTGCCACCTGGCTCCCCCAACCTCCCACCCCCCACCCCTTCAAAACCCTCAGGTTGTTTTTCAGAGTCCATAGTCTCTCATGGTTCATCTCCCCTTCCAATTTCCCTCAACTCCCTTCTCCTGTCCATCTCCCCATACATGACACCAGCTCTTAAAAAGCCCGTGGGCCTTTTGTTTCAGTGGAGTTGTGATCCAGCTCAGTTCTGGTCCTTTTTCCTAATTTAAGAGCTTTGAAGAAAATCTTCCTTAACCTGTTTAACTTTGCCCGGTGCCACTTTTGCTTTGGCAGGAGACAAAAAAAATGTGATGCAACTGGTGTAGTTTCCCCAAAGTCAGACTTTCTCCTGGGTACCTTGTGTGCTTTATTTTCCTATTTATTTATGCTATTTATTTTGAATAGCACTTGAATTTTTTTCAAGCAATGCATCCATCGAAGCCCAGAAGATATTCCAAGTATTTTAAATATCCCCCATTCCTTGTAACAAGAAAGACTGGTGGACGAAGAAAGGTCAGAACTGATAGTTTTTTATTCTCTCTTTCAACAAATACGTTTTTTCCTCTCTACTTTCAGTGCCCTTGGCTGCCAGATATCTGCTTGGTCCAGTGTGCAAGAGGGAACAGGGCAAACAGTACCAACTGCATCATCTTTGAAATCAACAAATTTTTGATCGGTCTTGAACTGGTGCAGGAGCGGCAGCTCCATCTGGAAACAAATATCTTAAAAGTGGAGGATGACACCAACTGCTCCCTGTCTTCAATCGAGGAGGACTTTCTCACCGCCTCTGAGCACTTGGAGGAGGAAAACGAGGTGGAAGACTACAGGAGCGGTGAGAACTGCCCCATGAAACAAATGCGCATTAGTCACCCTCTAAAAATGACTGGAATTTCAGGAAAGTTTCAGGCCATGTCGGTTTGGCTGACACACCATAATCTTCACTTACAGAGTTTAAGGACAGGAAGATAACAGACCATGAGTGAGCTGCCAACTCAAGCACTTGGACCCAATGGTTGGATGGCTCCATTTCCCTAAAGATGCCTTGGGGATGCTGAAGGACATCCTCCTGCCTGCCAAGAGACTAAGACTATCACAGGGAGGAAAGTTATCTTCCCTGAGACTTCCATAAAGCCACCATCAGCTGATGCCAACTTAAACTGGCCTAATTCTTGCACTGCCTCTTAGAGGCTGGGAAGCCTGGTTTGGTTACCTAGTCCTTCTGAGCCCCAGTTTCTTTATCCAGTATTTGGGAGTATAATAGTGCCTCTTAGCACTGCTTAACACTTACTCTATTCAGCTATATATGTATTTATAATATTTACCTGTTATTTATGGTAAGGACAGAAGTAAATAAGGCAGAAGAGTACTTAGCCCTTAGCCTTTATTCAGTTTTGAATGACAGATTCAAAGAGCTCAGTGAACGATGTGTTCTTCTTCCCCACTCTTAGCCACAGAGGAAGGGATCCTGTCGATGCTGTTGTCAGTCCCTGGGACAAGTCCTACTCAAACTTCAGAGCAAATTTTTGCAGCAAAGCTTACTGTGGAGGTTGCTGTAAACATTATCCCTCCTCCTTCCATGTGTACTGGGAAGCTCTGAGATGCAACTGTCTGGGTTACTTTTCCCATGGAGCCATGGGGAAACATAATTAAGGGTATCCGGGTGGCTCAGTCAGTTAAGCGTCTGCCTCCAGCTCAGGCCATGATCTCAGGGTCCTGAAATCAAGCCCCCAAATCGGTCGGCTTGTCCCTTTCCCTCTGCCCCTCCTTCACCCCCCTTGTGCTCTTTCTCCCTCTGCTCTCTCTCTCTCTCTCTCTCTCTCTCAAATAAATAAATAAAAATCTTTAAAGAAAGAAAGAAAGGATCGGCACTCAGCTCCCACTGCCATCTTCTCCCACTCTAGTGCGGACATTTATATCTCACATCGAAAGACATTTTGTTGAGTGTGGTTCTATAATGAAACTCAAAAACATTTTCGGATTCATTTGTCTTTCTAAATGCTGTTTATTGGGGGGGGGGAACCACCCCTAGTGCTATAAGGCATTTTAAAAAGTAATTGTTACTTTTTTTAAAAAAAATAAGGCATTTTTAAAAAGTAATCTCATGAGATCCTGCTATCCAAAAAGTAATGGTGGGCCCTCATTTTGTCTTCAATAGGTTATGAGAATATAAATGTCTCAGCTAATGTTTTGGAAAGTAAAAGACCAAAGGAAGCCACTCAGGAGGAATGGAATAACAACAAGAAAAAGTTGTTTTATGCTCTGGAAGACAAATATATTGGCAAATACCATCCGATGACGAAGGCAGAAGAATCAGTGGAAAAAGTAGAAGACACCCCTTTGCAGAGTCTTGGTGCATCACCCGAGCCATTGGAATGGAAAGGTGAAGCTGTGCAGAATAAGAGCCCAGCCACAAATTGTTATTATTTAGAAAATGTTAAATGTCACATGGAAAAATCACAGGCACCATATATTCCTGGGGATGCTTACTTCTCCAGGATGGTTAAGAACGGTGGGCCTCCCATATATAGCACCCTCACTAAGCATGACATCAGCTTGGATCCAGGGGACCGTGAAGATGGCACAAACTCCTTTCCTCCCAAACAGGACGGAGAAGCCACTACTGGCGAGTATGCTACAAATTTAGCAGAATCCGTGCTGCAAGATGCATTTATTCGGTTGTCCCAGTCTCAGCCTACACCTCCCCAAGATTCCGCAGTCAGTGTTTCTGTCGGAAATGCTCTGCTACCCAGTGGCTGTTCCACAAAAGGTATGGTGGTCCCTCAGTCATGGAACAAGCTCCCCAAAATTGTCATTGTTCAGAGTCCAGATGGCAGTGATGTTGCCCCTGAGGCGGGCATCCCCTCATGGTCTGAGGTGGAGGTCTCCGTTGAAACCTCAGGTGTCCTCTCTGGAGAGAACTCCAGCAGACACCCTCAGAGTGCTCTAGAAGTTGCACTGGCTTGCGCGGCCACTGTGATTGGAACCATTTCCAGTCCTCAGGCCACAGAAAGGCTCAAAATGGAGCAAGAATCTTTGGTTTCGACCCCTCCAGTGGGAGGCCATGAACCACTGCAAGCTCAAATATCCCAAGTACTCAAGGAGCCTTCCATCAGTGAATACTCCTTTCCATCTGCTCTGTGTGGCATGACTCAGGTGGCGAGTGCCGTTGCTGTGTGTGGCCTGGGTGAAACAGGAGAGGCGAAGGCTCCGAGTGGCCTCTCGTGTGCAGCTGAGGCCTGTGCAGCCGTCCCCCCGCTCTGCAGTCTGGCGACAGTGGGGAGCCTGGAGCTGGGAAATGAGGCCATAGCTTGGGCATTGCTCAAGGAGGCTGCTCTGGTTTTAACAAGGCCTGGTCTCTGCAGCAGCGTTGGAGACCTCATGGAATCCATGAGCAAGAGAATCATAGAAACTGCTTCAAAGCCTCAGGTCTTTGAAAATGTCAGCTCAGAAAATGTCCTCAGGAATGATCTGGCACAGACCCTGTCCAATGTTATCCTGAAGCATTCCATTGATGAAGCTCACCAGAAAAACAAAATACTTGATCGCAATGACAGCAGGCATTCACCTGAAACCCTTGACACCTTGATGGAAAGTGCCAGTCAGCTGCTCTTCCATGTGATATGCTTTACATTCAAGAAGATGAGTCATTTTGTACAGCTTGGGGAATGCCCCGCTGTCCTCGCTAATGAGGCCATCAGCTGTACGGAAGCAGAATTAGGCTACCGGCCACCTGACCAGGCTGGCAGTCTAGCCTGGACCAAAGCCATTGAGTATTCCAGCAGCTATCCACTTAGCAATCCATGCAGCACTAGTCTTGTGATCAATGATCTTGTAGATGATGTGTGTCCAAAGCAAGATGGCAAGGGCCCAGCGAAGCCAGGCCTCTTCCAGAACCCCATGCTGCAATCTCAGTGGCCCTGTAGACCCAGAGAGCCTCATTCTTCAACTGCTAAAACACCCCCCAGAGAAATATATCAAAAAGCAATGGCAGGAGAAGATCCACACGACCCTCATCAGATGCGCAGGTACAGTGAGAATGAGTACGGAGCCGCTTCGGAGGGAGAGTGGACACTGGCAGTGGGCAAGGGCAGCAGAGGTTCCCAGGATGCAGAGGACAGCGCCAGTGCAAACGCCCAGGAGAAGTATAATTGTGCCTCCCCTCTAAACAATGAAATTCAAGTGAACTTGTCATTGTTAGGGAATGACTTGCTGCTTCCTGCTCAACCTGTGCTACAGGCAAAACATGCAGATATATACTGCATTACAGACTTCGCGGAAGAATTAGCAGAGATGATTGTCTCCATGGCAACTGAAATCGCAGCAATTTGCCTTGACAACTCAAATGGAAAACAACCCTGGTTCTGTGCGTGGAAGAGAGGGAATGAGTTTCCGGTTTCCCCGAACGTATCCTGCCGGTCCTTGAAGAGGAAGAAGGAAAGCCAGACCAGTGGGGCCGCAGTGAGGAAGCACAAGCCACCAAGACTCAGCGAGATCAAGAGGAAAACCGATGAGCACCCGGAGCTTAAGGAGAAGCTGATGAACAGGGTCATGGATGAGTCAATGAACCTTGAGGACGTCCCGGATTCTGTCAGTATTTTTGCAAACGAAGTGGCAGCCAAGATCATGAACCTAACAGAGTTCTCCATGGTGGACGGCGTCTGGCAAGCCCAGAGCCATCCCCGGAACCGGTTACTCAGTGGAGACAGGTGGAACCGGCCGAAGGCCTCCAGCTGTGAAAGCATCCCAGAGGAGGACTCGAACACCCAGGCTTATGTAAACAGCCTGGGTTTAATGAGTACCCTAAGTCAGCCAGTTAGCAGAGCCAGCTCTGTCTCCAAGCAGTCCAGCTGTGAGAGCATCACTGAGGAGTTTTCCAGGTTCATGGTAAACCAGATGGAAAATGAAGGAAGAGGGTTTGAGTTACTGCTGGATTACTATGCGGGCAAGAACGCCAGCAGCATCCTGAACTCGGCCATGCAACAGGCATGCCGTAAAAATGACCATCTCAGTGTGAGGCCGAGCTGTCCCTCTAAGCAGTCCAGCACCGAGAGCATAACAGAGGAGTTTTATAGGTACATGCTGAGGGACATTGAAAGAGAAAGCAGGGACAGCACCTCCTCCAGACGAAGCAGCCAGGATTGGACCGTTGGCTTACTGTCACCTTCTCTGCGATCCCCATTGTGTTACAGACAGTCGTCCATGCCAGATAGCAGATCCCTGGGGGCCAGGCTGACAGTGAATGCACCCATCAAAGCCAACTCTTTAGATGGCTTTGCTCAAAACAGCCAGCAAGATTTCCTAAGTGTACATCCAGTCAGTAGCGCTTCCTCCTCAGGTCTCTGCAAATCTGACTCTTGCTTGTATTGGAGAGGTGGAACTGACCAGATCACCAACATGTTAATTCACGAGACGTGGGCAAACTCAATCAAAGCCCTCATGCAGAAGAACAAAATTATAGTGGATGATGCCGAGGCAGCTGAGGTTGATCCTGCCTCTGGTGGCTCTCCCATGCAAGTGGAGAAATGTGCAAACAGACCAGCTTCGAGCAGAGTGCAAAGGGGACCAAGTCTACTTGCTCAGGAGCCCGTTGATAACCAAAGGAAAGGCTCCGTTACCGAAAGCAAACAGCCCTCAGTGTTGTCTCAGAGCAAAGCTGCTCCTGTTACAAACCACAACAGTTTAGATTCTTTTAAAAAGGAAACTTCTTCGTGCTATGGGACTATGCCTGTAAACCGCACCAGGAGGTCACTTTGCTCAAGAGAAGTGCCTTTAATTCACATCGAAACGGATCAGAGAGAAGAGTGTGTTGGAGAAACTGAACATTCCCCCTCTGAAACCAGGCCCCTACAAGAAGCAGAGGAGCATCTGAAAGATGAAAATGTCCCAGATGTGATGAAGGGAGGAGACACTGCCGGGAGTGCCTGCCAAAACCCCAGGTGAGTGAATGACCCCTTAGACTAGATAGGGTGTTTGGAACTGGAGTTTGCCTCTTAATTAGTATGTATTCTAAATCCTAGGGGCTTCACTGATGCAACAACTGAAATCCTGAGACAATAAATGACATTCATGGGTTAATATACATTTACAATAGAAAGTTGGAAGTAATTTTTTAAAATTTCTTAAACAAATTGTGTTCGTCTATATAATGGAGGAAATAGAGTTTTATTTTCCCCATGAAAATTAATATCCCATACTATGTTACCTCTTAAAATTAAGTCTTGAAAATTTTCAAGCAAAAAGGAAAATTACATCAACTTATTTGAAAAAAACCCTAAATTTAAATTTTAATATTGGAATGTGACATTAAATACTTTGGTATCATTTTTCTCTATCATCTGTTAAGTTTTTCTGTTTTGTTTTGTTCTAAAAATCTTTGCAAGGACACCATGCCCCACAAATGCTGGACCTTTAGACACTTGGTCCAATCATGGCAGTGTTACAAAGTAAAATTAGAATTTTGCTATTTCAATAGTTCCTTTCCAGAAAATTGTAGTGTAGGTGACAATTCATTCTGAATCTGAGACAAAGAAATTATTTCATTCCAGGTGCTTAAGGAAGAGTCCATCCTTTTACATCTCCCCTTTTCTGTAGAAATTCATAATATTCTTAAATATGAGACCATTGTACCATTTAAAAATTTATTATTGAAGTTTAGTTGACATGCTATATTAGTTTCAAGTGTACAGCACAGTGATTGAACAGTTCTACTATATGTTACTCAGTGCTAATGTAGCCATCCATCGGTCACCATACATTATTATAGTATTACTGACTATAATCCCTATGCTGTACTTTTCATCTCCATGCTTATTTGTTTTATACTTTTTTTTTTGTCTCTAGCTTCATAAGACAGAAAAAAAAACAGAAATTAAGCTACTACCATTGGAAAACATAAGTTGGAGAAATAGCCTATGTAGTCTTTTCAGGGACATATGTCTATTGTACAAAGAACCCATTATTTAGGTGCAATAAACTAGTTGAACACAGTCTTTATCAAATTTCAACTGTTCTAGAAAATCCTTAATACTTCCCCACCCTACCAGGGAAGCAGATGGGTGCTCCCTATCACTATAGGGCATCATTACAAGGTATGGGTGGTGGTGGTGGTCCAGGTGCATGTGAGTATTTCTTTCTTAGCCACTTAGTACTGAGAACTTTCCAAATGACTTAAATCTTGGAAGAATTCGAGGGGGAGGGGACTAGAAAACTTACAAGCAAAAGAACAGAAAGTTTAAAAAAATGAAATACAGGCCAAGCTGACCAAAACAAGTTCAGTAATTCTCCAGCTTTAGACAATACTTATCAAAGTCTTACAGAAGTATCATACCTCACTTTAGTACTCACCACCTCCAGGAAGTAGAGAAACTCCAGAAACAAGTTTTTTAAAGTGATCAGAGTTGAAGAAACAAAATAACCAAATGTGAGATATATGAAAATGGAAAAGTTTTATTTTAAAGATTTTATTTATTTATTTGACAGAGAGAGATCACAAGTAGTCAGAGAGGCAGGCAGAGAGAGAAGGGGGGGGGAAGCAGGCTCCCTGCTCAGCAGAAAGCCCGATATGGGGCTCGATCCCAGGATCCCGGGACCATGAACTGAGCTGAAAGCAGAGGCTTTAACCCACTGAGCCACCCAGGCACCCCGGAAAAGTTTTATTTTAGATTCCAGGTGTCTGACATAGCATCTTCTTCAATGTCATCATAAACCAGCCAAGATATTTAGCCAAAGAAAGTTACCTTGTTAGGGAGCATTTTGAACAAGTAGTTCAACAAGATTCATGGCTACAGGCTCAAATCAAATACTGATTGCCTCTGAAATGAAATAATATTCATTATGCAATTTTGAGTGGAATGTCACTAATATTATGCTTAAAATATATACAACCTAGACACTTCCAAAAAATTGAGGAAATGTGCATAAATGAAGCCTCCCACTGATTTAGATTCATATTCCATATAAGGACCCAAACACATATTCTTTCTACTCCTAATATAGACTTCTGATGTGGTTTTCCAACAACCAAAGAAAAAAGAATACAGAATCATCAGTCTTAGAAATTCAAGAGCTGACTCTGTTTCCAAAACATAACATTGAATATATTTTTCTTTGTGAAGCAGTATATGGAATTATTGAATGCCACTAACTAACCTTGAGCAAGTTCCCTAATCTCTCTATGTCAGTTTACTCACCGATAGGGATAGGGCTCTTAACTCAGTGCCTCATCCATTAGAAGTATTCAATAAATGTTTACTTTATGGTTGTTGTTGCTGTTGTTCAGAGTTAGGGTATATGATTGCCTTTGTTTAAAGAGATGTTTTTTTCCCAAGAGAAACCTGTTATGAACAGTGTGAAAATTTTATTAAAACATAAGTACTAAGATTTACAAGGAGGGAATTAGTTATATTTAGATCACATTTTCTAAGCTCAAGGTTGTTATTGGGGATTTGATATGTCAAAATACAGTACTCTGTACTCTGTGAAATAGTTCCTGACTACTTACACATGGAAGGAAGTTACACAGACAGTCTTGATTCTGTTTGGCCATAGGGAGATGTCATGTCCTGAAGATATTTCTAGGCTACTCTTTGAAGAACATTTTCACAATTTTGCCAAAAACTTCATAAAAACCCAACATACTGAAATAAAATCACTTTCTTAATTTTCTTTAATTTGAAAAAAGAATAACAATTTCAGAATTCATTATGGAAGCCATGTTCAAATGGAAATAGCTATTGTATTTGAAGCTGCCACATTTGTCCAGATACCTGAATAATCCCTCAATTATAAAGAAGGTAAATGATTTAGGATAATCCAATTCTTGATTTCTGGAAAAAAGAGTATCCTATTGGTAGGCAATAATATGTTTTTAACTCAGCTGCCCTCTCTGAGATTATTGAAGAGCAATTATGTAACTTTTTGACAATTTGATAACACAAGTTATAAACACCAAGCTGAGAATTCTGAGCATTCGTATGTTGTCCTCATTGGCATAATCTGATTTTTTAAAGTGTATTTTATGTTGTGTTTTGATATCTATTTGCTTCAAGAAAACAATTATTCATCCAACAAATATTTGCACGTCCATCCTGCGATGGATGGACATCTGCCAGTGATGGACACCGCCCTTGGGGCTAAATAAACAGTAGAGAATAGGGATTTGGTACCTGCTGTCATAGCTCCTACACACCCAGTAGGAGACAAGACAATATGCATGGGAAGACCCTTTGGGAAGAGATTATTACAGTGTGTTAGGAGAGGAAAATAAAAGGAATAATGTGATGCAGAGCAACTGGTTGGGGAATGCAGTTACTTAAGATAGAATGGTGGGCATTTGGATGAGACCTAGGACAAGAGAGTGTGCCAACCATGTAAAGAATTGAAGTGGAAGGGGTGCCTGGGTGGCTCAGTCAGTTAAGCCTCTGCTTTGGGCTCAGGTCATGATCCCAGGGTCCTGGGATTGAGCCCTGAGTCGGGCTCTCTGCTCAGCGGGGAGCCTGCTTCCCCCCTCTCTTTCTGCCTATCTCTCTGCCTACTTGTGATCTCTGTCTATCAAATAAATAAATAAAATCTTAAAAAAAAAAAGAATTGAAGTGGAAGATGTACATTTATATTTCAAACAGTACTGGTGTTCTATCTAGCCTAAAAAAATCCTCCCACCACAGATCACCTAGAAATCCCATATTAAATATTGTAAATATCCCTTTTGAATACAGAGCTGCCCTTAACAGTATTAAATAAATAATGATAATGAAAATCTTGGAGGCAGAAGATGAAGGATATAGAAATGAAAGTAGTAAACAAAAGTAGTAATTCTGCACTTGCTCTTGAGGACTTTTCAGTGTCCCTAACCTACAAGTTCACTTTCTAAAAGCTAGTGAAAAGTGGGAAATAAGACTGTGGGTCCATGAATGGTGAAGACTTAGAAATGACACCAACCTCCATATCTTGAAGTGTTATGCCCTCAGAAAAAGAACAAACAGTAAAAAGGTTCACTCACAAGAAAAGGAGTTGATAAGAACAGTTATCATTTGGGGTTATGGCTCTAGATAGAAGGGGAAAATTCCTCCAAGAATTTATACCACAACTTCCCTAATGTATATGTGAGGTTTTAATTTACACCATCTGTGTGGTCCAGAAAACCCCAAGTTGGTAAATTAATAAAGCAATTGCAGGTTAACAACACTGTGAGATCTTGGCAGAGACAACAATAAATCTCTGGGTATTTAAGCCCAAGTCTCAAAAGCTTTCAATAGATAAAGTTTCATCAAATAAGCAGTCAGAACCTCAAATCACAAGATACACAAGGAATCAGAGCACTGTGAGCAAGACTCAGTACAAATACCAAATAGTAGGATTAGCCCTAATAAGGATTTCAGATATAGGAATTATTAGATACAGAATATAAAATAAATATTTTTAAAATATTTTTTAAAATAAGGTATATAAACTAGGAACAAAGAATAAACTACAATTAAAATAGAATGAGGCAGGGACGCCTGGGTGGCTCAGTTGGTTAAGCAGCTGCCTTCAGCTCGGGTCATGATCCCAGTGTCCTGGGATTGAGTCCCACATCGGGCTCCTTGCTCATCCGGGAGCCTGCTTCTCCCTCTGCCTCTGCCTGCCATTCTGTCTGCCTGTGCTTGCTCTCTGTCTCTCTCTCTGGCAAATAAATAAATAAAATCTTTAAAAAAATAAAATAAAAAATAAAATAAAATAGAATGAGGCAGGCTTAAAAATTAGTTAAATACTACAAGAGATGACAAATATAATCACTGAAATTAAAATGTCTATTATAAAAAATAATTACTAAGAAATAAAACCATTGAAATAAGGCTTTAATGGCATACTTGCAGAGAGAACTATAGGAAAAGATAAATGTGTAAGGAACTTTGTTTCCATTCATGATGGAATAACTAAAGCTAAGTTTACTCTGCTTCTGTAAACAACCAGAAAAATGGACAATATATATGAAACAATTGTTGTCAGACTTTGTACAACAAGAAGCCCTTTGAAAGAGGGAAACAGACATGGTGACCCTGATAATTGCCCAAAAGCTCTGCCTAAATTCTTTTCAGGCAACAGTGCAAAGTGAACAAACCTAAGCAGAGCTCAGCAGGCACTTTCAGTTAAGAAGTCAGAGATTAGGGGGTGCTACACAAAGAACTCCAGTAGCCTACAGAGGGATCCCCCTGAGCCTGTTGCTGAATGTTAAACCGTGCATATATAGGTGAAACCCCATGAAGCCAAAGAGCTGTACGCTGAAGAATTCTACAGGTTCACAGGGGACCTGGAGAAGTTTCTTTCCAACCAGAGTAGAGAATCCATGTGAAAGTCATGTAACATTTATCAGAGACCCTAAGAGCATCACATTATAGATTTAAGGCTAAATTACCCTTAAAAAATAAAAGCTAATCTAAACTTGCTCTGAAAAAACTTGAAAACAAACATTGAAAAGATCAAACTGAACTGAAACTCTAGTTTAACCTAGAGTGAGTCTAACACACTTTAAAGAAATACAGCAAAATCCAGCATGAATTTACAACATAAGATCCAATTAAAAAATGTTTCACATATACCATAAAAGATCCTGAACTCTAGGAAACAAACTGAGGGTTGCTAAAAGGGAGGTGGGTGAGGGGAAGAGATAACTGGGGATGGGCATTAAGGAGGGCACCTGATATAATGAGCACTGGGTGTTATATGCAACTGATGAATCGTTAAATTCTACTTCTGAAACTAATAAAAAAAAGTGTTAAAAAATTTGAAATAAAAAAAAACAAAGCAGAAAAATGTCACTCATAACCAATAGGATAATCAGCCAATATAAATATATTCAGGAAGTAGAAAGATGATGAAATTAGCAAAGACTTTAAATGGTTATTACAAATGTGCTCCAATATTTGAAGGTACACATGAATATATAATTTGGTGAAAATTATAAACTCACAAATCATGAATTACAGTGAATCCTAAGCAAGATAAACAAAAAGAAAACCACATCAAGGCACATCATAATCAAATTATTATAAACCAAAGACAAAGACATAGTCCTAAAAGCAGCTCAGAGGAAAAAACAACTTACACACTGAGGAACATAATAAAGATTTCAGGTTTCTCATCAGAAAAAAAATGAAAGTTAAAGGATGAAGAATGACACCTTTCCTGTGCAGAAGGAAAAAACTGCCAACTCAGTAGTCTTCACTTACAAAAAAAAAAAAAAAAAAAAAAAAAAGCTATCAAAGATAAGAAGACTCAATATTGTCAAGATGTCAGTTTTTCCTAATTTGATGTATAAATTTAGTGCAATCCCATCAAAACTCCAGCTTTTGAGTTTTGTGGATACGAATAAAATGATCCCAAAGTTTATGAAAGACTATTAAAGGAGAATAGCCAGGACAATATTAAAGAAGAACAAAGTCAGACTGCCACTACCTGTCTTCGAGAGTTACTATAAAGCTACAGTAATCAAGACAGTGTGACATTGGCAAAAGAATGACGAATGGATCAATGGAACAGAATAGAAATCCCAGAACTAGATCCACACAAATATAGTTAATTGATTTTTGGTAAAGAATCGAAGGCAATACAATGGAAAAAGGATAGTCTTTTCAAGAAATACTGGTGGAGCAGCTTGATACTCACAAGCCAAAAAAAAAGTCTAGAAACAAAACTTAATGGTCTTCCAAAAATTAACTCAAAATAGATTCTATATCTAAGTGTAAAATTTGATAAAACTATAAAACCCTAGGAGATGACATATGAGAACATTCAGGTGACCTTGGGTTTGGCAATGACCTTTTAGATAAAATATCAAAGACATGATTCATGAGAAACATAATTGATAAACTGGACTTTACTAAAATTAAAAACTGTTGCTCCCTGAGAGACACTTATCAACCAGACCAGAAGACAAGCTGAAGACTGGGATAAAATACTCCCCAAAATATATCTGATATAGGACTATTTTCCAAAATATATAAAGAACTCTTAAAAATACTCCATAATAAGAAAACAAACAACCTGACTTTAAAAGTGGGCAAAAGGCTTCAACAGACACCTCATCAAAGAAGATATACAGAAGACAAATAAGCACATGAAAAGATGCTCAATATCACATGTTTTTAGGCAATTTCAAATTGAAACAACCAAGAGATGCCACTACACACCTACTAGAACGGCCAGAATAATTTAAAAAATATATATAGGCAACACAAGATTCTGAGAAAAATGTGGAACAATAGGAATTCATATTTATTGCTGGTAGGAATGCAGGGATGGCAAACCACTTTGAAAGACAGTTTGGCAGCTTCTTACAAAAATAAGCATGCACTTATCATATGATCCAAAAGTCATCCCCTTACGTATTTATCAAATGAGTGGAAAATCTATGTCTACATGAAACATCAGCCCACAGGATTTTATAGCAGCTTTACTCATAATTGACGTAACTTGGAAACAACCAAGATTTCCTCTAGTAGGTTAATTAAGAAATAAACACTGCTACGTCCAGGCAACAGAAAGTTATTCAGCACTAAAAATAAGTGAGCTATTAAGCCATGAAAAAACATGGAGGAAACTCAAATGCATATTATTAAGGGAAAAAAGCCAATCCAAAATGTTTCATACTGTATGATTCCAAGTGTATGACCTTCAGGGGAAAGGCAGCAAAAAGATCAGTGGTCGCCAGAGGTTAGGAGAGAAGGAAAGATGACCAGATGGAACCCAGAAGGTTTTTAGAACGATAAAACCATTCTGTGTGATACTAAAATGGTGAATACATGTCATTATAAATTTGTCCAAATCCATAAAATGCAGAGCACCAAAGTGAAACCTAATGTAAACTATGGATTTGGGGTGTTACATTGATTGTAACAAATACATCACTCTGTTGCAAGATGTTGATAGTGGAGGCTGTGCATGTGTGGGGCCAGTGGCACATAGGAACTCTCTGTTCTCTCCACTAAATTTTAGAACCTAAAGCAGCTCTAAAAAGTAAATAAACAAATAAATAAAGCCTATTGAAAGTTTTTAAAATAAGAGCAACATAGTAACTTCATAAACAAACAAAATCCCCTAGAGAACATGTCACTAGGAGATCTGCACAAAAAGAAGTGCTAATGGAAGTCATTAGGCTCAAGGAAAACGATACTGGTGGGATCTTGGACTATGCAAAGGAACCAAGAATTCCACAAATACTAAGTATGTGGGTAAATACAAAACACTTTTTCTATGTTTAAATTTTCTTTAAAATATATTTAAAAGAAAAAGATGTTTTATGATATACGTAGAACTAAAATTATATGTTGGTTATGATGCAAAGGTTGGGAAGGAGAAATGGAAGTACACTGTTGTAAAAATCTTCCATTCTATATAACTTGGTTATGTAATCTAAGGTGGACTAAGAAATTGGATGCATACTATAAACCCTGGAATGACTACTAAAAATATAAGACAAAGACCTATGCTAATAAACTAATAGGGGAGATAAAGTGGGATGCTAAAAATACTTCAGTTAACCTGGAGAAATGCAGGAAAAGAGGAGAATAGAAACAAAGGACAGATGACACTAATAGTAAATAATTATCAAGGTGATATTTAAACACAATCCTATTGATAACTGCACTAATTCTTAATGTCTAAACACTTCAGTTAGAAAAAAAATTAAAATAAAAAAAATAAACACTTCAGTTAAAAGAGAGATTGTCAGACTGAGTATAAAAGCAAACCTCTACTATAACACTCCATAAGAAATGTGCTTCAGGGGCGCCTGGGTGGCTCAGTGGGTTAAAGCCTCTGCTTTCGGCTCAGGTCATGATCCCAGGGTCCTGGGATCGAGCCCCACATTGGGCTCTCTGCTCAGCGGGGAGCCTGCTTCCTCCTCTCTCTCTGCCTGCCTCTCTGCCTACTTGTGATCTCTCTCTGTCAAATAAATAAATAAATAATCTTTAAAAAAAAAAAAAAAAAGAAAAGAAATGTGCTTCAAGTATAAAGACATATATAGGTAAAAAATAAAAGAATGGAACAAGAAATATCAAATGTGAAATAAGATAGGATAAAAAGAAATATGGAGTAGCTATATTAATATCAGACTGAGTAGATTTCAAAACATGGAATTTTATCAGGGATAAAGAGGGATATTTTATAATGATAGAGGGCCTGGTTCAGTAAAAAAAACAGTAATTGTAAATATGTAATCACCTAAATAACAAAAATTCAAACTACATGAAACAAAATCTGATAGAGCCAGAGCTGGAAGACTGGAAGGCAAAATAGACAAATCCACAATCAGAGTTTGAAAGTTTTGCACCCTTCTATCAGTAACTAGCAGAATAGTAGAGAGAAACTGGATAATGATATTTAAGATTTGAATGTTTTCAGTCAAGTTGACCTAATTAACATTTATTATTAAACCTTCCACCAACAGTAGCAGTAAATACATTTTTTTCAAGTGTACTTGAAACATTAACCAGGGTAGGCCATGAGACCATAAAGTAAGTCTTAATAAATTGAAAAAATAACCTAGAATATCATGGAGCATTTTCTCTGATCACAGTGAAATTAAACACAATCAAAACATCTAGTAAATCTTCCCAAATATTTGGAAATTAGCAACACACTTCTTTATTTTTATTTATTTTTTATTTTTTATAAACATATAATATATTTTTATCCCCAGGGGTACAGGTCTGCGAATCGCCAGGTTTACACACTTCACAGCACTCACCATAGCACATACCCTCCCCAATGTCCATAACCCCACCCCCTTCTCCCAACCCTCCCTCCCCCCAGCAACCCTCAGTTTGTTTTATGAGATTAAGAGTCACTTATGGTCTGTCTCCCTCCCAATCCCATCTTATTTCATTTATTCTTCTCCTACCCCCTTAACCCCCCATGTTGCATCTCCACTTCCTCATATCAGGGAGATCATATGATAGTTGTCTTTCTCTGATTGACTTATTTCGCTAAGCATGATACCCTCTAGTTCCATCCACATCGTCGCAAATGGCAAGATTTCATTTCTTTTGATGGCTGCACAGTATTCCATTGGCAACACACTTCTAAAGTACCCATTGTTCAAATAAAAAATCACAAGGGAAATTAAGATAAACTTTAAAGTTAATGAAAATGGGGATGCCTGGGTAGCTCAGTCAGTTAAGCATCTGCCTCTTGCGTAGGTCATGATCCCAGGGTCCTGGGATGGAGCCCCACATCTGACTCCCTGTTCTGTGGAGAGCCTGTTTCTCCCTCTCTCCTCCTGCTCGTGCTCTCTCTCTGGATCACTCTTTCTCTCAAATAAATAAATAAATAAAATCTTTTTTTTTAAGTGAATGAAAACAAAAACACAATATATATCAAAATTTGCAGGGATTTTTTTTTTTAAAGAAGAATTGTCTAACATCAGCAATCTGAACTTCCACTTTAAGAAACTAAGAAAAGATGGTCAAATTAAATCCAAGGTAATATAAGGAAAGAAGTAATAAAAATAAGAGCAAAGATCAACAATTAAAGAAATAGAAAAGAATAGAGAAAAATCAGTGAAACAAAGGGTTTTTTAGTTGAAATATTAGTGAATAAAGACACATTTATGCATTTAAAGTTAAAATATTTAAAATGTGCATGTTTAACAAAAACAAGTTAAAATGGATAAGAGACCTAAATGTGAGACAGAAAACATCAAAATCCTAGAGAACACAGGCAGAAACCTCTTGGACCTCAGCAGTAACAACCTCCTATAAATATGTCTCCAGAGACAAGGGGGAAAATAAAAAGCAAAAATGAACTATTGGGACTTTATCAAAGAGCTTCTGCACAGTGAAGGAAACAATCTACAAAGTTAAAAAGCAGCCTATGGAATGGGAAAAGATATTTACAAACAACATACCTGATAAAAGGTTAGTATCCAAAATATATAAAGAACTTAACAAATCCAACACCCAAGAAACAAATAATTCAGCTAAGAAATGAGCAGAAGACATAGACACTTTTCCAAAGAAGATACCCAGATGAGTAACACACATGAAAAGATACTCAACATCGGTCATCATCATGGAAATACAAATCCAAACCATGATGAGATACCATCTCACACCTGTCAGAATGGCTAAAATGAGCAAAACAAGAAACAACAATTTTCTTCAGAATGCAGAGAAAGGGGAATCCTCTTGCCCTGTTGGTGGAATGCAAGCTGGCACAGCCACTCTAAAGAAGGTATGGAGGTTCTTCGAAACGTTAAAAATAGAACTAGCCTACAATCCAGCAACTGAACCACTAGGTATTTACCCAAAGGATATAAAAATACAGATTCCAAGGGTACACGCACCTTGATGTTTATAATAGCATTATCAACATTAGCCAAACTATGGAGAGAGTTCATATCCATCAACTGATGAATGGATAAAGAAGATGTGGCATATATATACAGACAATGGAATATTGCTCAGCCATCAGAAAGAATGAAATCTTGCCATTTGCACCGACATGGATGGAATGAGGTGGTATTATGCTGAACGAAATAAGTCAGAGAAAGAAAAATACCATATGATTTTGCTCATATGTGGAATTTAAGACAAGACAGGTGAATATATGGGAAGGAGGGGAAAGGGAAAAGAAAAGGAAAAAAATTATGAGAGACTTTTAAAGACAGAGAATAAAGTGAGGGTTGATTGAGGGAGGTGGGCAGGGATGGGTTAGATGGGTGATGGGTATGAAAAAGGGCACTTGTTGTGATGAGCACTGGGTATTGTATGTAAATGATGAATCACTGAATTCTACTCCAGAAACCAATATTGCCCTGTAAGTCAACTAACTAAAATTTAAATTAAAAAAAATGTGTGTGTATGTTTGTTATGATTTCCCTCTTCAATGAACTTTTTATAACTGAACAACTGGATGACCCATTGGAAAGAAGGTTTTTACTGTAGTTCTATATTATTTTTATTGTTACCTCCTACCTATGGAAAGAGATTTCTATTTTCCATTTACAGTGATGATTCAAAATTTCTTTATTAAAATAAACATTTAGGTTACCTAAACCAGTTTTTACAATATTTACAAAATACAGGGGGAATTCAGGTATGGCAAAAATCGTGACAGTGGTTTACTGGTAAATTAAGTTGGGGGAATGTTAGGCTAGATCATTTCTGAGGTCCTGGCTAACTCAGAAATTCTACAATTGAATTTGATATCATTTGAGAAAACGGTCCTCTGAAGCTCTGTATGTGAACTGTGAAATCAGAAGTGGAAAAAGGCCATCTACATATATCTGCATAACACATCTGTGCATTATTCATAAATAAATGAGCAAAGCTATCCATTTATCTCAAAAGAAAATGAAAACCAGTGTTTTAGATCATCATTATTCATTTTGAATTCCCGGTTATGTGACACAGAATATGAGATTTACTGTAAATAGACCATGAAATTAGATAAAATAAAATATGCCGGCAGACTCATTTTTAACCTGAATATCCAATGTCAATCACTGAGATTTAACTTCTGTTTTAGTGAGAAATACCCTGGAATGAGTTTTTCTCATAATGTAAGGTTCTAGTTTAGTAAAGAATTAGTCTGGGAAATTTCTTTTTACCTGAGCAAACAGATGGTTGTAGAAGCCTCTCCTTTGTGCTCAGTACTTGGCTTATTTACCTCTTCAGGGGGATTATTTGTGTTTTCAATAAACTTTTCTTTCATTTGAATTTAACTAAATTCACCCAATGTGTTTTTGGTTGAAGCCGTTCTCTCACTTTCTCCCTGCTCAATTTGGAAATATCTCAACATTTTAGAAAGGAAAATCAAGCTTATTAAGGACTTTTTTTTTCATCAAGTGTTAGTCACACAGAATGCTAGAAACAGCCACACCTTAATACTGTATCTATCCAGAACACTGTGGGAAGGATTCTTAGAAGCCAGGCTCCAAAGCTTTTGTGAAATTTTCTAGGTAACCAGTTCACATATCAAAAAGGAAAATTTTCATCAAACCCCAAAATTTATACATTTGAAAAGTCTACTTTCTATATTAGAACTAATTTAAAAAAATTTTAAGTATAACCATTTTTGGAGAAAGGATAATGGTACTAATCCTAAGACTGAAGAGAATTACATAGAATTTTCTGCAGCCAATATATTATTATTAATGAAGAAGACTGAGTGCCTTGGATTGCATCCCCTGGGAACAGACCTTAAGAGGGAGAGTTTCAGGTTGATAATCTGGTAGGATGTGCTCTCCAGAGATATGTGTGCATACATCCGTAAGTAGGTAGGAAAGGCAGGATTGTATGGAGAGAAGGTTCCCCTAAATATGTTTGCAACTGAGGCTTCAGCACATCCTATAGGAAGCCCTGAAGAGTAAATGGTCTGTCAGGTTTAGTGCCAAGTGAGACAAGAACTCGCCTTTTATGTCTTTGTATCACCTGGTTGTTGGAATGTTCACTGAGAGAGGGTATGACCTTGGCCAGACAACTCTCTGCCTGCTGGTTATTCCCAGTGTGCACTGTCAATAGCCAATATTCTCTGCAGTCAGTGTGCAATGGCCCAGAAAAGCATTCTAGTATCCACTACACCAGGTTGTCGCATTTTTTGTTGTCGCTTCAGAGATACACTCTTACTTTTTGCTTGCGTTATTAAGGTGCTTCTCTCCTATACTATTAATTTTGATGACTGTCAAGTGTCAGGAGAAAAGTTGCATGAATATGTTCATATTTCTGTACATTTGGCTTTCTGAACAAAGAGTGTTGGCACCTGGATCAAAGGATGATTGAATACTAACCCTAAAGATAGAGACTTTTAGAGAGATACAGATTTATGTTTCTGAAGCTATTTGTTTATCATCTAGGGTGGTATAGTAGAGACCATTTCCTTCTCTCTTCAGGGAACATTTGGATTTGTTTATAAGTGATCTCTCTTGCTCTCTTTCACTTTCTATCAGTCTGTCTCTCTCTTTCTCTCTCCTTTCTCTCCCTCCCTGGTGAAGAGATAAAATTTAAAATCATATGGTATTTGTCTTTCTCTGTTTGACTTATTTCACTTAACATAATACCGCGTAGTTCCATTCATACTGTCACAAGTGGCAAGATTGTAGTTTTTTAATGACTAAGTAGTATTCCATTATATATATTTATTATATATACTTTTTTTTAAAGATTCTCTTTTTTTTAAGTTTTTTTTTGTTTATTTGAGAGAAAGAGAGATCACAAGTAGACAGAGAGGTAGGCAGAGAGAGAGAAGGGGAAGCAGGCTCTCTGCTCAGCAGAGAGCCTGATGTGGGGCTCGATCCCAGGACCCTGAGATCATAACCTGAGCTTAAGGCAGAGACTTAACCCACTGAGCCACCCAGGCACCCCTATTCATTATATATTCTTTATCCACTCATCTACTGATGGACATTGAGGTTCTTTCCATATCTTGGTTATTGTTAATAGAGCCGAAATAAATAGGCATGTGTATGTCCTTTCAAATTAGTGTTTTTGGTTGGAGGAGATAAATTCCTAGAAATGGAATTTCTGGATCATATGAAAGAGGAGAAATAGTTGGGGCTCAACTGTTGGGAGGCCAATACAATATAGCCTAGGAGTAATGATGCAATGGCCATGAGTCTTAAAACTAGAGGTCTAATGTCTGGTACTAACTTTTGCTGCACCTTGGACAAATCATATAACCTCACCAGGCTTCTGCATCCTGATCTACAGGAAATCTCTGAAGTTCCTTCCAAATCTAAGTTCAAGCAATTTAGAAGGATCTAAATTAAGATAATTTCATGAGCAGAGAGACAGAAAGGTCAATGGAAATAAAAAACACAGGAAGAGGATAGGAGGGCAATCAGAATTCGTTTAAGATATGTTGATTTCAAAATGTTAATGAGACAGATTGAATATGTTCAGAAGACCAGCTGAAAAGAGAGCCCCAGAAGCAGGAAGAGAGGCCCTGGCTGGAGTTCAGATTTAGAAGCTATTTCCATAGACAGGAGAGTAGATGAAATTGTTAGGGGCAGACTGGAAAAGAGGGCAGGGATGGAGATAACAGCCCTGAGAGGCAAGCAGGTTCTTAGCAAAGCATGACCAGAGAACCAGAAAGTCCTGGGAGGCTAGGGACCAAAACAAAGGCTGCAAGGAGAAAAGCCTGTCAGATCAAGGGTTAAATGCTTTGGAGAGCAACTTAACCTAAAAAAGCACTCATCTGGAAAGGCGGTGCTGATATAAATCAGAGGTTTCAGAGGGAGAGGATGGTTTAAAAGGGTAGCTTCAAATGCAAAATGTGTTCAGAGGCATTTGCAAGCAATTTGACTCTGTAAACCTCCAGAACCTGGTGGGTGTTTTTCTTCCAACATGGTCCACATGCCACTTGCATTAAAATTACCTGGCGTGGTTGTTCAGAATGCAGGTTTCTTGGTCTCCTGCAAAACCAAAGATTCATAATCTGTGGAGAGGAGGCTCTGGGTCTCTTCATTAGAAACACTACTATTTATGCTTATGTGTGCAGCCCAGGGTGCTTCAATGTGTTTTTGAAATGAATGGAGGGATTCAGTAGAAAGACATAAAATGAAGGTTGGGGAAACTGATGGACAGCAATCTTGAAAAGGGAAAATGGGACCTAGGGACCAGGAGAAGGAATAACCTGGAAGAAAGACTCCATCCATCTCCAAGGATATCATGTTCCTTGTGGCAGAGACTCATGCTCAACAGAGCAGCCAGCAAGGTCTCCATGAAAAGTTCTGTCTTATGTCTCCACTCTTGGTAATGATATCTTGCCATCTACAGTGACAGTCTTGATGCCAGAGAGGTAACAGGGGCTGAAGTCTCAGCAGAAGGCAGAGCCCCCGATGAGTTCCCCAACCTTTCCGGCAGCAGTGGGGAGAGCACGGACAGCTGGTCCCAGCTTGCCAATGAGGAGGACAATCCAGACGACACGAGTAGCTTCCTGCAGCTCAGTGAGCGATCCATGAGGTACCTGCTCTTGACTTTCCAGGGAAATAGGTCTCAACACAGATTCTCAAATACTTTATAAATGGTTCTCTACAAAGGGTCCCTAACAGAGCAAGAAGGAGAGCTCCCACTAAGTCAGGGTGCTTGCCTGTTATGATTTATGCTGAGAGGTTTCCTAATATCCAGTTGTGCCTTTAATTACCTTGGCCAAGGTTAAGAGTCAGCTGTATTCTTTTCTCTGCAAGCCCCAGCTAGTGCATTCAGTAACAACTGGGAAATTTTAAATAAGAGCTGCTGTTACACCTGGTGTGTTTGATACTTTCTCTCTGGTTCATTTGTATTTCAGATGCAACCCAGGCTGGGTTTACATGAGGCAAGTGTTTCCACATTGTGTTGTGTTGTTTGGCCTAATTGTTTCTCCCCTTTCTCTCCCCTGCCCTGTGTATTGTTGACTCTGAGAACACAAGAGAGAAGTTAATGAAAGATCAGATTTGAAAGGACCCAAGCCCATCAAGAGACATAAACTAAACACTGTCCCTCTGGAGGTGGAAATGAAAACAATCTCCACATTTCTGCCTTATTTGATACTGGACAAAATCTGCAGATTTTCCAGAAAGGCCAGTGGGAAAATGGGATTCAAATGCATCTGGGTGTAATGGGTGTAATGGCTCTTTGGTGGTCTTATTTCTGGCAGTTCATTCTGCTTAGACCTAGAAAAAATTCATAGTGTTAAATACTTGGTCTAAAATCCCCCCAAACTAGTGGGAAATATTACAATATGGAGATTAAAAAAAAAAAAGAATTTAAGTCTCTAGACTTAGCAGAAGTTTATACAGTTAATTGCCTTCAGCACAATGTTTGAGTCATCACATTTCAATCAGTGAATATATTCAATGCCCCACATGAAACCCAAAGCAATTGAAGGAGTCCAGTTTGTTACTCATGGTAGTCCCCAGGGAAGACTGTCCCATTACACGACACACTGGCACTCACCCTTTGGAAACCTGACTTGGAAGAGACATCTCTGGGAGGTAGTGGGAATATTAGGAAACTCAATGGGTTTGCTGAAATTGGAGGCATTCCATTCTGCAAGTACAGACAGAGCCTAAAAATTGGCTCAAGTCTACCATGTTTCAGCAACTAAGTTCCAAGCTAGTAACTAGACCATATGTCGATTGTGTAACCTATGAAAATGATTCAGCAGCCCTCCTTCTCCATGATACACAAGGTATCAGGTGCTGCTTCTCATAGATTTTACGATGAAGGAGATAATAAAACTTTGACATTGCACAACTTCATATTTGTAAATTCTGCAGTCCCACAGGAAAACAATCAGCCAGGTGCATATTCTGTGGAATGTCCCTCAGAAAAATCCCTTGAATGGAAAAAGGAGAACATGTGTCTACTGGTTTCTGTCAGAAGTAAAAAAGCAGACAAGTGAGCATTCTATCTCCCCAGCCAGCATTCTCAGAAGTATGTCAGTCTCCATGGGTATGCCAAAGAGTCTCTTGCTGATAAACATCCTCACTGTAACTAGAATGAGGAAGACAAAAGTCATGCTGATTGTCACCCACTAGGTGTGGTTCACTAGGTCTGACACGAGTGCAGAAATTCAAAAACAGTGATGATGATGATGATGATGATGATGACAATTATGATTGGCTGGAGCCAAAACTGTCTTTTGTTATGTCTTCCCCTAATTTGTCCAGAAATAAATATTAATTTAGGAGTCCCCCAACAATATTCTTCTGGGGACCAAAAGAAGGACTTCTTAGAAAGAAAGATGGAACATCAGTGTTGGCCGTGTGGTCAGGTGGTGGAGACAGGCATTAATATGTAAACTTTTGCTTTGTCAGCAATGGCAACAGTAGTGCCACTAGCAGTCTTGGCACTATGGACCTGGACATTTATCAGGAAAGCATGCCATCTTCTCCCATGATTAAGTAAGTAGCCACTGAGATGCAGTGATTGTGAGACCACTACTCTAATTTCATCTGGAAATCCATTTTGATCATTCAGATTGTACCCAACCACTGAATCATCATGTCTATACTGCCATGGATCCATGTCACTGGAGCAAAAACTGGGGCTTAGAATAGTCCTAGCTAGCACCACTGTTTTCTGGATATCAAATCTAACCCCTCTGACAGAATCATCCCAGAAAAAGTTGATCCATATAATCGGAAATGATATGTCATTTTACTTAATTAGACACAGAGAAGCAAAAATCCTTTTAAATCATACCATGCCAACCAACAAATACTATTTTTCAATAGAATATAATGTGAATCGTTTTCCTATACTTGTAGACACTGGGTAATCACTACTAAATGTGTCTAATACCAAATGGTGCCACAAGGCAGATATGTCATTGCCACACAGTGACTCTGCTTCCCAAGACCTTGGTTCTTCCAAAAGACCAAGGGGAAATAAAGAGCACTTAGAGAAGCGCAACATAATAAATAACACAAAATACAGGTCAGGAAAGGAGGACAACATGAAGTCAGGGCTACATCCAGAATTTGTGATTATTCTGGAAAAGTAAATGAATTGAAATCTATTTTTTACCATTATGACTTAGCTTATTACTATTTGGAGTTCTCTGAAATCTCAGAAAGATAAAAATGAAAGTTAAGACGAAAGCTGCTCCCTGATCTACTTCCTCAGTTACTCTCTTTAGCTCAGTCATTTTTGCTTCACTATGTAATCAGGTATCTTGCCTGTGGGAGTATTCCTCAGGGAGTGAAGGAATCAGTCCTTCATTTTTCCTTACTGCCATTATTCACAAGTAGAGATGAATGTACACATGACCTTGGGTTTGTTTTGTTTCATTTTTTAAAAGGAGAACCAAAATACAAACAAAATTATTTTGGGGTACATTTATTTTTATCCTTCAGGAAACATTCGCTTAGCTACTTTTTTCCATCTTTCTCCAGGGTTAGAGCCTAGGGACCTATACACATAGATGCATTCAGGGAAAACAAAAACGGCCACCACCCATATCAGCGTCCTGAAGTTCATCAATGGCAGAAACTGTCCCTACTATATGTCATTTCACTTATATCACTTGCAAGGACCCTTGGGAAATTGGCAATTCTTCTAAAAATAATTCTGTATGCATGGCAGAACAGCTAAACTCTCTCTCTCAACATCAGGAATACAATGGAATTTATAGCCAGTAAATCTTAGCAGTAATAGAAAATATAAGAGAGAATACTCTCTCATAAAAATACACATTTTAAAGAGCTCTGTGTCCTAATTTCCAGCCCGTACAAAAATATAGGACAACCACAAGCTTCCCAAGATGGTCAACTCCTTTCAGCTGTTGGGACATATGCTCTCCTTTTGGAAGCAGTTACTGAGTCCTGCCGTTACATCGAGGCTTCCTTACAAGTACTCACTGTATGAAAACACCTCAAACATCGGACATGAATGTATCTAATGAAATACTTCAGTTATGTCTCTATAGTTCTTTATCACCTCCAACCTACTCCTCCTCCCAATTAAAAAAGAAAAATTTCAATTTTAATTGAGACATTTTGTTGTACAATTTAGGTTCTGCAGCTCATTGGATGTTTTTTTTTTCCCTTATTCCAGATCAAGGAACCACAAACATTAGAAAAAATATTAGAAAAATAGACTAAATGCAAATCATTGTGTTAGGATGACAATATATGGTCCTTTAAATGACAAGTAAAATACAGAAGAAGGATAAGTCCCCAAATAAGATCTAGTTGTCTACAAGATATTTCCTTGATTGTTCAAACCAGTGAAGGTTTATGGAAGAGAAGTTGAGGAGAAGAGAAAGATGCAGTTCTTAGTCTCCCACACCCATTATCCCAACTAAAACTACATAGTTTATCTGGCCCTTTTTAAGGTCCTCTATTTATTGCAGACCCAATGATTCTTTGTAATACCCACATTGATATTTCCCCAGTGTTACTTCCCTCTATGAAAATGATAAATCTAGAATGAACTTCAGAAGTTTTTAGGTCAATAAGATCCATTGCCTCATCGTCCATTTGCAGCTTATTCTTCCTAAACATTACCAACCATATACTGTTGTTTTCTCCCAAAGTGAATTAGTAGAAGAAAAGGAGATTCTTAAAGGACAGTCAGAAAACGTACAGGGTAAGCCACATTCCCATAATTTTGACACACAATTTGCCTGTGATCTCCCCATGGAAAACGTGGTAAATCTGGGCTTGTGTCTGTGTTCAGAAGGTGCCTCTGGAGTGCCGGTGGAAGCGGCCAGCCCCCAGGGGAGCCTGCTGGTGATCAACTTTGACCTGGAGCCAGAGTGTCCTGATGCTGAACTTCGAGCCACGCTGCAGTGGATAGCTGCATCTGAACTTGGGATCCCCACCATCTACTTTAAGAAATCTCAGGAAAACAGAATCGAAAAGGTACCCCATCCTGTGTTGGGATGTGAATAAGTTGCGCTTTTATTACTCATTAAATTCCCAGTCAATTCATTTAAATTTGAACTATTTGTCCTTTTCACCTAAAAATTGTGACTAGAACTTTGAAACCTTCCACCTGCATCAATATAACCATGATAACTGTTTCTTTGACCCTCAGTTGGTCTCAGCTCATTGGTGACAATGAGAAAGTGAAGTGAGGAGATGGGAACTTTCTCAGAGTCTGGTGTTTTATTTCTGTGTTTGTTTTTGTTTTGATGTTTCCTTGCTCTGCAACCAACCTCCTCATCCCACTCATTTAAATAGATAGATGGGAAAGGCTTGATAGATATGAGAAACTAAAGTGAGGCCATACTAATATTTAAAACAGACTGTGGCATGGTGTCAGTGGGAGGCATGTGTAATCCCCTACTACATAGGTTTGCATTAGACAGACTTCCTCATTGTCACTCACCACTTACCAGAAACATAAAGTCGGGGACAGCAACTATCGCTCTAACTCCCAATCTCTAAAACTGCTCACTAACTGTTCTAGAAAGTTAATTATTAACATTTAAGCACAAATCCACCTGCCAATGTCTTCAAGCTCAACTTCCCATAATTTAAAAGTGTGCTCCTTCTAAAGATGTTTAAATCAATAATAATGTTGTGTGAGTTTTCTATTGCTGTGTAACAAACTGCCACGAATTTTCTAGGTTAAAACAAGACCAACTAGCTATGTTGCCAGAAGCTGGGTGAACTCTAATTTCACCCAGAAATTAGAGTTTTCTGGGTGAAATTAGAGAAATTTCACAAGGCAGAAATCAAGATGGCAGCCTGGCTGGGAACTTGTCTGAAAACTGTGGGGAAAAACAAGCTTCTAAGTTTGTTCAGGTTGTTGTCTTAATTCAGTGCCTTGTGGTTGTAGGACTGATGATCCATTTCGTTGCTGTGCCCCTTCTAGAAACTTCCAGCATTCCTTGTCATATGGACCCCTCCATGTTCTCATGCAGTCAATCTCTCTTACTTCTTCTGCCACCAACCAGAGAAAATGGTTTTTAAAGGGTTTATGCAATGAAATTAGGTTCACCAGATAGTCTCCCTTTTGATTAACACATACATTATTAATTAAAGAATCCCTTTTACCATGTACTTAATAAGGGCACAATTTTCTCATCCTAGTCATGATAATGAGGATTAGGGCAGAAATTTGGGGAGCTGTTTTAGGATCCTACCTATCACTACCACAGTGCATTTTGTAATGTCTTATTGTCACAAAGTACACCCACATATACATTATACTTCTTCCTCAGTAACTCATCAATAACCCCCACTCTTCAATAGCCATTGGATATTATCATCCTTTTTTAATTAGCAGGTCAGGACTTAGAGAGGCCGGCCCATGAGAGAGTCCTCAGGTAGTGATGGCTGAGCCTGGTACTGGAAATTTCTCAGTAGTGTCTCTCTCAGGTTAAATTGTCTTGGAGTTATGATCTGGATTTTTTTTTTAAATATGTAATTGTGTTTTAATTCTCATTGTCAAAATCTAGTGGCCTGTGATGAAAAATCCTTTACCATGTTGCTCACGCACATAGATATTAGAACAGCTTCCCCATTTCTGCATCACCAGCCAATGGCATTAGCTACCGGAAGAATTCAGAAGGAGACCTAATGTATACTGCCCTCTCCCACACCAGCCTCTCTCTCCAACCAGTAACTTATATTTCTCTTTGTGTCTAAGACTTCCTACCATTCCATACCACCTGAAACTAGATACTATGCTATACTTGTCATAGCTTTGTTGGCAAGGTAATGAGAGGTTCACTATTTGATAAATTCTCCTTTCACCTCACCACCCAGCCCGCTCACTGCAAAGAGTGGAGAGAAGGAGCACTCTACATTGGATTCCTCCTTCTCATACACAATCCTAATGGCTCTCTGCCATGGGAAGGAGAACAAGAACATTCTCAGGCAAAGTGCATCCTCAAATTCCTGGAAAAATGAAAGACAGGCTTGTTTCCAATTTTATCTCCAGAGCATTATTTGGTACATTTTTGGATAGTCTTTTAATGATGTAGATTTTTATATGATCCACCATTTCAAAGAAACAATGTAGTAGTCTCTATGAATATGTGTCTCATAAATCCTTATCAGGTGAAAAGACAAATGGTGTGTCACTAACTTGATTACTAACTTGATTATGTAAATTAGGCCCTGACTTGATATTTATTTATCCTCACTACTTTTCAATTCTTAGAGGGATACCTGCCTTTTGCTCATAGCAGTTTGTCTGAGAGAATAAATGCTCCACTGGTGTTATCAAGAAAAACACGAAGTAATGTTTTACTCATTCAGTGTGTCATCAGGTCAAGGAGCATATTTCTAAGTACTGTAACATTAAGGACAAAATATTCTAATATTTTTCAGAGTCATCCTAAGTTGTCTACATAGGGTGTCTTCTCCATAAATGGCACTATTTGTTATCTGAGATGAAACTGGTCAAATAAAGCAAACCCATAAGCAACATGCTGACATCCTTTCTTTTATCAATGCTGTATCTGGAAACCTCTTTCTGATTGTCTTTTCTTGATTAATTAAGTAGGTATTCAAGTGTGGAAGAGATATTGGGGCCTCCCATGAGGCTGTGTCATATGTAAAGGCAGCACTGTTTCACGTGCTCCTTCTCAGTTTGGAAAGGATGAAAGAAGCATCTCTTTTAAGTTTGGAATTGTCATTTTCCCACCACCACCCAAGTATTAAACATCACTCACAGATCTATGCCCTGAGTCCACATTTGTGTGAATTCTGCATTTTTAAAATATATCGATTTTGTTAACAATTTTCGCACTAGGCGTTCCACACTCATCAACCCACCTGCCTTATGACAATATAAGCATGAGCTAAAGGGGAGAGGGTCTCATGAGTAAATAGTGAAGCAACTTATCTTTCCCACCACCGACCTAGGAGTTGAAGGGCACCTAATTAAAGTCAGCTTATAATGAATTTCAGTCCCATTTCAACTCAAAAGGCAAATTCCAAACAGTTTTAGTGCCCAATGGAGTGTCACTCTTTTCTGGTAAAATGACTTTCACTTTAAAACTTTCTCTTTAATGGTGTTTTTTTTTTTTACTCATTAAAATGTTATGTTCACTTGAAAGTCATACACTCAGAACACTCATCAAGTGTTTCTCAAGCACGTACAACACACCAGGCACTATTCTAGGTCCTGGGAATATAGGAAACAAAAGAGACAAACTTCCGACCCATGGAGTTTCATTCTAGTTCAGGAGAGACCCACAGTAGGGTGGATACAAACTAGGAGAAACTCAGATTCTAAAGAGAAATCTTGAAATGTGATGGAAACTTATTTTAGAAATGGGAGATGATAAACACATGGAAAATGGGATTTATTACACCTCCACTATGAGCCAAATGCACAGAATTACCTGGGACAATCATTTACAATTCATATGCCTAGACCCTTCCTTGGCCCTGATCACTTCCAGTGGGGCCCAGAAATACACATTTTTTAACAACTTCCCTCAAGTGAAGTCACTTTGATGAGTACTAAAGTTTGAGACCTCCCATAAGAAATATCCTGAAAGAGTGGCAGAATTTGATGTACAATTTAAGTATTTAGTATTTAGTATTAGTATTTATTAGTATTATATGTAGTATTTAGTATTAGTATTTAAGTATACAGCGTTTAGTATTCTAAATTCCAGGGCAAAAATTGCTGAGAATCCTAATGCTTGATGATCTAAAACAGTTTGTAAATATCGTTCACAATGGCTGACAGTAGATGCAACTGATGAATCACTAAATTCTACCCCTGAAACTAATAATGCCATGTATGTTAATTAAATTGAATTTAAATCAAGAATTTTTTTAAAAAATTTGTTCTACTTAAAGTGAACAAAACCATGAAGATAATTTTTTTTTAAGTAACATAAATTGGCCAATTATTCTGTCTTTTGGATACAAGGTATCATTGCCCTCTCGCTCCCTTTCTAAATCTAATGAGCTTCTGTGAGCTAGAATGGCCTGATGACTGGCTTCACTGTAAATCAGTGCCTTTCTCATCTTTATGCATTTGAGAATTACTTCCTTTTCTAGGAGGCAATACAAAGAGCAGAGGAAAGAGAGGAAACAGTTGTATGCATCCTCCCCAAGAAAGTGAGGATCCAAAGAGATGTGACCTCACTGCTAATTTCTCATTCCATTCTACATGAAAAGTGGTGGAAGGACAATAAGAAAAAAAAGGAAGGAAAAATATACTGTCTTAACTTAGACAACCTTAACAAAATACCATAGACTGAGCTGCTTATACAAGACATTTACTGCTCACAGTTCTGCAAGCTGCGAAGTCCAAGATCAAGGTACAAGCAGATTCCATTCCTGGTGAGGGCCCTCTCCTTCCCTCTGTCATCATACGGTAGAAAGAAAGGCAGAGCTCTGGTGTCTCTTCCTTTTCTTATAAGGTCATAAATCTTATCACAGGAGCCCCATCCTCATGACCTCATCTAAACCTAATTATCACCCAAAGGCCCCACCTTGCAATACTATCACATTGGGGTTTGGGGTTTCAATACATGAATTTGGTGGAGAACACTGACATTAAGTGCATAATAGATACTAAATCTCCTCCTTTATAAATATAAGAAATTGTCTTGAATTGAACCCTTTAGTCAAGGTTCTCAAATTCAGTGTGCTCCAGAATCACCTGGGGAGATTTATAGGCCCAGATGCTCTGGCCAATTAAATCAGAATCTCCTCTTGGTATGAAGCCCAGGCATTGGAGTTTACTAAAGGTCTCTGGTGGTTCCAGGGTACGGCCAACACTGATAATCACAGCTCTACAGGCTATAATTGCAGGAGCAATATAAAACCAACTCACTTGTGCTTAATAAAATGGGATTCTGCCCTGGAGCAAAAGAAGGTAGTTGCTTTCAGAAATCCAAGCTGTTTTTTAAAAATCTCATAGCTTGCAAACAACTCCCATAGATTCTAACATAGGATTTTTGTAAACAATTTATCTAATTTAGTAAATGTGTCTGTGAATATAAAAGTCCTCTACCATGGACACTCATCTTTAATGAGTCTATCAATGATGTACCATCACAGGATGTAAATCCTTCTGGCTTCCTAAGACAAAATATTTGCTCAAGAAAATGCCAATTGTTATCTATAGAAAGGGAACCTAATTATTATTGACTATGAAATGGCAGGAAATGAAAATATTTGATTTTTAATTTTCAATGCATTGGAATAAAAAAACTCAGATCCTTGACATACTGAAGCTGATTCTAAAATTACCAGAGCAAACACATGGTCAGGCAAAATGAAAGATCTAGGGCCAGCTGCTAAATTGAATATGGTTTGGAAGCCTATAGTAACAAACTGGGAGTGTCTTTCTTGGCTTCTTCACAACCTTAGCCTCAATTTTTATTTAGAAATTTGTTGTAGTCAAGGAAGAAAAGAAAGTGTAAGACCTTCTTGCTCATCAGACCCACAGATGTTTCAAGGTCTTGATGTCTGAGATTAAGTCATCACAGCCTCAGAGTAGGCTATATTTAGTGGGGCTGGATCATTTTTAAAAGCTGCTTTATTGGGATATCAGACTGAATTTAGAAATCATGAGACAGATCCTAGCCTGTTATCATTTCACGAACTACTGGCAGATGGCTACCTGGTGGGGCATTTTGACAACTTTTAGTCAGTCAACTTCATCCTGTAGTCATCCCCACAGTGGGAGATCCTCTTTCAGCAAGTCCTAAATAAATGGAAAGATGCTTGTAATTGAGCTTCTAAAGAGGTCTAGACTGAGAGCCTTCTGGGAAACACTTAGTGAATATTGACATCTGCCCCAGAGTTTTGATTGTCTTTTAGAGAAATGACTCAGGGATAGAAGTTGGGAACAAAATGGTAGCCCAGTGAGCCAGACTTTACAGGGGAAAAAAAAAAAAAAAAGGAGCTGAGGCTAATTTTATATTTCTGTGTATTTTATGATGACTGCATCTTTGTAAGACATGTTAAGGGAGAAGAGACAACCTCCAGGGATGGGCCTGGCTTAAGGTTATTTATGACCCTGAAATCGTGAAGAGATGTCACCAACCTATGAACCTCTCACAATGAGACCTCAGAAACTTGCTGTTCAAGCCTTGTCCACTGGTAACACCTACTTTCTAGACTTCCAATAAGAGCTGGAAAAGTCTGATTTGTCAAATCATGCAAAGACATCCTAGACTTTCTCTCTTTTTTCTCTGATGCTTCATGTTTTTATCATTTGTCTGACAGAAAACGTGCCTCAGATCATTCATACATGCCAAGATATAAGTAATAGCTCACAAAGTTATTTTTATGCATCTCCATAAATTACTAATAGTTGCTAGGAATGTTCCCCTATCTGAAGGTATTTGTCTTTTTTGCAAAGTCTTAACACAAAACATTAAGCTCTCTAAAATTTCAAGAATCTGATAGACAAGAAGCTATGCAAAAGTTGCAAAGTCCCAAACAGGTAGTAGTCTCTGAAATTCTATCACTGAGAGCAAGGGAGCTGAATGGAGCTAACATTCCATTGCTGTTCTAGTAAACAGTGAAGAGAGGTCCTGGCTATCCTACCCCACAATATACATGACACTGTCAGTCACAATGCAATAAGACAGATGCCCCATGACCAGCTTTTACTGTCTTGTTGCCCACAGCCATTTTCCCAATCTAGGCTCTGTTCAGCTTCAGCCTACAACCACTTTTGTGGAAAAGCCTATCAATAGAAAATTATTGACTAAACAGCCTCAAGATATGCATATTTAAGTTACATATGTGTAAATTAAAACTTAAGAATGAATACTTAGATGAGGTGAAACCTCAATGGTTCTGGATGCCATCCATATTTCAAATAGTCTTCTTGCTCATTTAAAATGTATTTGAGTCACATTTGATCATTTGTTCCTTCTCTCATTTGGCCAGTTTTATTGAACACCTATCAGGTACAGGCACAAGATAGTAAGACAGGGCTTAGGTATTGTCCTTCCCTGGGGAATTATTATCTATAACCTAGTTGCCATTGACCTCCTATCTGTTTCTTTTTTTACATCACCCCATGGGCTCACGCCCATGAGTTCATCTCTCAAGACCTCAATTTTTCATCTGTCAATGCTGGCTTCACAGTGTTGTTGACAGAATTAAATGAGATTATATGCACAAATGTACTTCCTACAGGTTTTGGCCCTTAGTAATTGTCACTTTTCTTTAAAAGTGTCTGCCTAAGGAGTATGGAGAGGTCTTCACTTTGGGCTTCATCTCACAGTGTCATGAAATGAACCATCTACAGTAATTTCCCATCTTCCAACACTTCAGCTCACAATTCACCTGCAGCCAAAAACATTATCTCTAAATTGTGGTACCAGTTGAAGCTGGTACCAACAACTGGGACAAATCTAGGGTGTTTCTTCAATCTTTCCTTTTCCTTTTATAATGGAAAGTCAATGTCTCTTGAAATGTGGTGACGGGGGAAGAGATTTTTCAAGATGGAGGAAGGAGCCAGTAAGTGCCTGCACTCTAAAATTTAGCATTTGATTTATTTACCCTAAACGTATACATCCAATGAGAGATCATTTGAGACAGGTGGAAAGTCCTGGGAGCTATGCTGTACAGTCCTGTCTGAAAGAGTCCAACCCAGAGAAAAGCAGACCTGAGGAAACTCTTGAAATATCTAAAAGACAGACTCTTGAAAGAAGAATTCCATCTAATCTCTGGCAATCAATGGATGACAACTGCTCTGAAGGAGAAAATTCTAGCTCACTTGAAAGAACTTTCTAACAATCTGAATTGTCTAAAAAGAAAATAGACTGTCCTGGAAAATAGTTTCCTGTCACTAGAGATTAAAAATATAGCCTTGAGAGCTTTTGGCTTTGGAAGAATGATTGAATGAGATGACTTTGAAGCTTATTTGTGATACCTGAGTCCTAATTCTGTGCTTTATTTTAGTTTTTAGATGTCGTGCGGCTGGTTCAGCAGAAGTCCTGGAAAGTGGGAGATATCTTTCACGCAGTTGTTCAGTATTGCAAAGTGCTTGAGGAGCAGAAGGAAGGGACCCCAAGTCTCTTTGACTGGCTCTTGGAACTAGGATAAGACAGCTATGCCCTTAGAGTATCCCTTTCCTTTATTCCAGCTTAGATTACAGTGGTTTGCTCTAAATGCTCTAAACTTTCTCAAAACATTCATCACATTGGCAGAGCTATAAAAAATCTGCTATTCAAGTCTATGGCACATAGAATAAATCTGAGGAAAAGCAATAGGTCTGTACAAATCAATACAACCTATGAACGAGTTCAAAAGAGCTTGTATTAGAATGTCTGGAAAAACAAAAATTTTAATGGGCCCTAAACTAAAAGCTTACAACTAGGCCCAAAATCCAGGAAAGCTGTTCTTAAATATTTTTAATAATATAAAATGGTGTGTAATGTCTCCAACTATGTGATTCAACTGGAAGTCAAGTCACTAGTCAATATAATTTTGTAAACTATGATGTAACCTTTATTTTACTTTTTCGAGCTGATTATGGGGCTCTCAGCCCAGATCAACACTTAAGATATGGGTGAGAAATTTCCAGAATTTTGATACAAGGGATTTTCACTATCAGACCAGTATCAGTGGATATTAACAGAAATGCAAGAGTATTATTGACGTCCTCTACTGAGGTGATTTCATTTTTTTTCTGCAACTCACTGATAAATGCTCAGCACCTCCCCAGCAATATCTGTGTTTCCAGCTAACCAGAAAACTCTTGGTTTTCAGTCGAGAGAGAGAAAGACTGAAGGTTGTCTTGTTTCCATCTCTGTATTACTTGCATAACATGTTCACAGAATTCTTACCATAAGAAAAAACTTTCTTACAAAAAAAAACAAACAAAAAAACAGTCTTTTGAGATAAAATCTGCTTGTGTGTTAAATTATATAAGATATAAACTTTCATTTTATTTTTATTGTAAATTATGAAGAAATTATTATCTTAAATAATATATTGAGTTATCTTAGAGGTTCATAAAATATGAGGGGATTATAGTCTTAAGTGTCATATCTTGACATGCAAGATCAGTACTTTTATTATAAATGTGTTGGTTCTAGTATGGTAGACCTTACCTGGGTGACATTTTTGATGACAGACAAAGGATTTGACATAACCCGTTAGGATGATACACTCTTCCTGATTCAAAGATATTGACATTTAATTGAGGAAGAAGAAAACCTTATCATATTTAGTTTGTTTAAATAAAAGGGATTTACTCTTCTGAAAAATAAAAAGTATCTAACTTCTCTTCTCCCTTCAACTAAATGAGACACCCTGGCTTTTATTTTCTTGACCAAAGAAGGTATTTACTAAGATTCCCTGAAATACCATGCTTTTACTCTATTTTTTAAAATTGTGAAGTAATTTTAAGTGTGAAAAAGGCCCCATGCCGTCAATGCTGGCCTTATGTGTCATCCACATCTTGAACTGTCAAGAAAGCTTCCTTGTAAGCCTTACTTCCCTCTTCACCACATACCGAGGAATCCTCCTCAGTACTCACTAGATACTTATTATGTTACTAGTCCAAATTTAGGATATGTGTTTAATTTGTCACATTAACAAGATGTCAAATTTTAAAATATATCCATTATCTCAAGCTGAAAGTTCTTTGTGCTACTAAATGGAAAAGGATCTATTTATTTTTAAACAATCCCAGAATATTATGTGTAGACGTTTGTTGTGCTCAAATGAATGTTTACTTACCCTAAAAAGCACAAATACTGGATTGTAATCGTGTGATAAAGTTATATACATGTTGTACCTAATGTTGCAAACTAATCAATAAATTTTTGTTCCCGCATTGTCGATCCTTTTTTTTTCCTCCCAAAGTCGTAAGTGCCTCATAGAACACAAGAGCCACAGTATGACCGGATGAAGGAAGATTATCTTTTAGACAAGATTTACTGTTACACTTTCAACTTTCAAATAAGCCAATGTTCTTTGACTAAATTAGTTGGCATCAGTGATATTCATGTAAATTAGCATTTCTCAACCTTGGCACAATTGACATTTGGGGCTAAATAATTCTCTGTTGCAGGGGGTTGTACTGAGACTTCTAGAATGTTAGGAACACCCCTAGCCCTTATCCAGTAGATGCCAGTAACCACTTCCTCCTGTCATGACAACAAAAGATGGGTCTCCCAACATTGCCAAACATCCCGTGGTTGACAAATTCACCACCAGTTAGGGGCTGCTCGTATAAATACATGCACTGAAGGAGCAGAGCCTGAGGCTCTAGAAGGTGTTAGGGTAAAGGAAGGGGAGCCTATAGTCTCTAGTCTAGGGAATCCCAGTAGGAACCTGATAACCATGCATTCCCCTCTTGCCTTCCCATGAGCTGTGGCTTTTACCGCAAGTCTGGGGAATGGGAGAAAGAAGCACAAGGCAAACAGGGCTTGGACAAAAACTGACCTAGACTCCAGTAAACTAGAGGTAAAATTGTCAGGCTTAGAGGTAAATGGGTCAGTGCTCTTTGAATTCAGGAAATAGATTAGTAGAATTTGTGCAAATAAAGCTCTGAGACTTCTGAGCACTTTATATTATTCACTAATAAGAAGGCATAAATCTGCCATATAAAGGATTGTCCAATCAGCCACAAGGTAATGTCGAATAATGTCGAATAAAATAAACTCTGGACATTGGCAAAGAGAGATTTTATCTGACAGGATTATAATAAGGAGAAAGGGGTTGTTGCAATGGTCGCAGAGGTAATGGTAACAGAGTGCTCCCATTGGGAGACCTGCCAGCATCTCAGGGCCAAGCAAAGAGGGTTTTATTTTACTGTGAGAGTAAACAAGAAAGAGCCAGGTTTGGACAGTGGGATGGACCAGCCGAGCTGGTGGAAGCAGCGGGGTGGCGGGGAGGAGCAGTAGGGGAGAGCCCCTTGCATCCTGAGCTCAACCTGTTTTTAGGAGGGGCTTCTTCCTTTTTTTTTTTTTTTAAAGATTCATTGATTGATTTGATAGAAAGAGAGATTGAGAGGGATGGATGGAGGTAGTAGCAGAGAGAGAGTCTTCAGCAGACTTTGTGCTGAGTGTGAATCTGACGAAAGCTCAATCTCACAACCCTGAGATCATGACCCTGAAATCATGACCTCAGCTGAAACCAGTATTTGGTCACTTAACCAACTGAGCCACCCATGCTCCCCCTCAGGAGGGGCTGCTTAAACAGGGTTGTAGGCTGGAGCAGGCTGAGGACAGGTCAACATTCAGGGTCCTGGAGAAAGGACAGAAGCACCTGAATTTGGGTGAACTGAATTTGTGAACAAGCCCCTTGCTCCAGTTGGTCCGTGGGTGTGAGCCATTCAGCTAATCATTTATGAGGCAAAGAATGGGTATTGGGGGGGGGGTCCCTATCTGAGGCAAATAAGGGGGACATCCAGGAGTCCAAGTTTCAGAGCTTAGCTCTTAGGAACCATCCAGAGGCAAGACCCGAAAATAAGCCTCTTTTCAGGACCTACAGGGTTTGAGCAAGCCAGGCCTCCTGACACCCTTCTCACCCCTGGCTTCTAGCGTGTTAAGTGGAATTCCTGCATCTCTGGGCATGGATCATAGTGACCACCGTAAGCTCTTTGAGGGCAGAGCCACCATTGACTCCATGGCTCCCACCCCAGTCCGCACACAAAGCCTCACCCACTGGGAAAGCTAGTAGGCTGTAACTTTGGCTTCCAACTAACGATATTTACACTACTCCCAGAAACACAATTCTACCAAAATCTTCTTCTTAGCTTACCAGAGACTGCTACCTGCTCTAATAAGCTTCTTGAGATTTTTTTTTTTTTTATGAAATTGCTTTTGGATATAAGCAAGTGAAACTTTCTATTAAAAACTACCTTTCATTTTAGTTGCATAAGAGCATTTGATCGCAGAACAGAGAATGTTTTCATGGCATTGGGATGCATTTAAATTATATTCAGGACATTATCAGCAGAACTTTGAGGCCAGTTGAGTACAGGCCTTTGAATACAGTGGACAGGGCAAAAAGCATCTGAGTTTTCCTTCCATCAGCAAAAACTGTGCTTGAGAAAAGCCAATAAAATGCAGTCCACTGACGGCTGCAAAAATCCTTCAACCATCTAAACTTTCCATTTCCTGTAGTAGTTCCCTTAAAATGCTCCCCCTCATTAAATCCCCATATCCAGTTTCATACGCTTCTTTTCAGTTTTTACATCTCCTTCCTGTTTCCTTCCCATCTGTCTTTCGGAGATGGCCTTTTGTTAAATTCTTATCAACAGTCATTTATTTGCCTTTGGAAGGTTTTCACTGCTTTGTTGAACTCTGTCCCGTTTACTGCTTCAGTCTCTGCTGTGCCTGTTTCTGGCCAGAATGTGGCAGGGACTCCAGATTCTACCACGATGCTCGAAGCACCACAGAACCCAGGTGCAGAGATGGTTTTCTGGCAGATTGTGTGGTCCCAGGGATGAACACCTGGCCCAAGACTTTTTTTTTTTTTTAAATTTTTTTATAGAAGTGGAGTTGACATACAAGGTTGTATTAGTTTCGGGTGCACTACATAGCAATTTGACAACTCTGTCCATTACTCAATGCCCCCTACAATGAGTACAGCTACCATCGGTCATTCCACAGTGTTATTACACTATTTCTGACTACTCCCTATTCTGTGGTTCTCATCCTCATGATTTAGTTAGTTTAGAACTCGCAGTTTGTACCTCATAATTCCCTTCACCTATTCTGCCCGTTCCTCCCTTTGGCAACCACCAGTTTGTTTTCTGTATTTATGAACCTGTTTCTGCTTGGGGTTTTTTGTTTTGGTTTGGTTTTGGTTTTGATTTTGGTTCCACACATATAAGTAAACTCATATGGTATTTGTCCTTCTCAGGCTGTCTTAGTTCACTCAGCATGGTTCCCTCTTGGTCCATCCATGCTGCCACAAATGGCACAATCACGTTCTTTTCAATGACTGAGTAATATTCCATCATCACAATCTCTTCCACCAACGCACCACAATCTCTTTACCCATTCGTCTATCAATAAATGCTTAGATTGCTTCCATATCTTGGCTATTAGAAGTAATGCTCCTGTAATAAATACAGAGGTGCATATATCTTCTAGAATTAGTGATTTCATTTTCTTTATGTAAATGCCCAAGAGTGGAATTCCTGTATCATATGGTATTGCTATTGTTAATTTTTTGAGGACTGTCCAGACTTTTCTATAGCGACTGTGCCAATTTACATTCCCACCAACAGTGGGTGAGGTTTCCCTTTTCTCTACATCCTTGTCAACACCAGTTATTTCTTCTTGTTGTTGTTGTTGTTGTTTTCTACTAGTCTGACCCAAATCTTTATAAACACAAAACACACCCCTCTTTTGCCACATCACAAATAACAGCATGCAACACAGATAAGGTAGGAGAGTTTTGCTTCTTAGGGAGGAAAACAGAATGAATCGCCATTTGTTGAAATCAAATGATAGTGGTTAAAACCAGAACAGTTTCTAGTTTTGAGTGTACTGGATTCTTCATGGCCGTGTTTGCCATGTGTGAAGGGTCCTCTGACCTAATCTTTCAAGTAACAAGCCAATTATCTTAAGGCTAGCAATATGATTTATAGTGATAAAAGCAGTAGGCCTCATGTCAGCCTTTTACCAAAGCCTTAGAAATCTCTAGTAAAGACTTCTTCAATTAGATCAGTGTCTCCTTCTTCCTTCATTCAACATCTGGATCTAGTTACTTTTAAAATGTAAGTGCAAGGATCTATAGACAAAGCAGTCATTTCCAGTCTCAGGTATGTGTGCCCTCCAGCCCCTAAACTTTTTCTTTATTCTGAAACATTTTGATTTGTTTTTAATGTAACAGATAAAAGTATGCAGATAGGGGCACCCGGGCTCAGTGGGTTAAGCCTCTGCCTTCGGCTCAGGTCATAATCTCAGGGTCCTGGGATCAAGTCCCGCATCCGGCTCTCTGCTCGGCAGGGAGCCTGCTTCCTCCTCCTCTCTCTCTCTCTGCCTGCCTCTCTGCCTACTTGTGATCTCTCTCTGTCAAATAAATAAAATCTTTTTTTAAAAAAGTATGCAAATAATATGATATACGAAATCACTTCCAGCTGCAACCTTCTACACATTGCTGTTTCACAGAGAGAATAGAAAAGGTGGTATTCCCAGGAGGAGCAAATGGGTTCTTCTGTGGAATTCTGTGTCCCAGGAAAATAAAGATTTGAACAGGCCTCTTATTAAACATCAAGCAGCAGGTTGTCCCTTGGTTTCCTTGATGTTGGGAGCAAGATGCAGAGAAATCAGATTTGAGCAATTTTGGGTAAAGAGGTGAGAGTACTCAGAAAGACAAAGAAAAATGTAGTTACAATTCTGAGCATTGGTATAGGCTCTTTCGAAAATCTAAGGAAAACTCCACGTATGTAAAATTCAGGGATTACCTGTACAGTTTCAGGAGGATTGTTCGTGCCATTTTCAGAATCCTGCTCTAGACTCTACAGTCTCTAAAACTCTACAACACATTTGCTATCACCTTCCAGATCCTTCCTCTAGAATCTGATCTATTGTAGTACCAAAAGGATCCTCAGTATCTATTTGTTTAAAGAAAACCCCCTCTGGGAGCTCATGTATTATTTGCCCCAGGGGTACAGGTCTGTGAATCATCAGGCTTACACATTTCACAGCACTCACCATAGCACATCCCTCCCCAATGTCCATAACTCAACCACCCCCTCCATACAAAAGAATACTATTTTAAAGGTATTTTTTGTGTAGAATATGTCCTAGTCAAGGAAGGAAGGAAGGAGAAGAAGGAAGAAAGGAAGGGAGGAAGGAGAGAAGGAAGGAAGGAGGAAAGGAAGGAGAGGCAAATGAATGAAGGGAGGGAGGGAGAAAGAAAGAAGTGAAGGAGGAAAGAAACCTATGTAACTCTTTTTTTTTTAAGATTTTATTTATTTATTTAACAGAGAGACACAGTGAAAGAGGGAACACAGGCAGGGGGAGTGGAAGAGGGAGAGCAGGCTTCCCGTTAAGCAGGGAGCCCGATGTGGGGCTTGATCCTAAGACCCTGGGATCATGACCTGAACCAAAGGCGACGCTTAATGACTAAACCACCCAAGTGCCCCCGCCTTGTAACTCTTCAAGGAATATATAATAATTTTAAAGTAGGAAAATTCTAACTCTAGCAGAAGTATGGAGTTGAGTTCATATAACATATGTCATGGCTAATGCATGACAAGATAAATGTCCACATTTGCTGCTTTATGCTTCATTCGAAGTCTTGGGTCCCCTTCATGACTCCTTAATTTTTTGAGAACTCTCCAAACTATTTTCTATCATGACTGCACTGATTTACATCCCACCAACAGTATGTGAGGCCTCCCTTTTCTCCACATACTTGTAAACACTGGTTATTTCTTGTCTTTTTTTTTTTTTTAATACAAGTCTGACCCAATTCTTTATAAACACAAAACAGGTTTCCATGCAACAACAAGACCTTCTTCTAGTTCCTTTTCAACTGCCAGGGGATGAGGTTCTGATGTCTGTCCCCCAGTCAAACCATATGCATTTTTTCCTTTGTCAAAATTTGCTGAAAACAAAGATAACCATTCAAACCATCTGCCAGTCCAAGCAGATTAAATGTATTATTTTTAATTTAAAATGTACCCAGAAAAGGAACATCATTCAGCCACAAAAAGAAGGAAATCCTACCATTTGCAACAACATGGTAGAAACTTGAGGGCCTTGTATTAAGTGAAATAGATCAGGGAAAGACAAATACTGTATGATCTCACTTGTATGTGGACTCTTTAAAAAAAAAAAAAGCTGATAGGTGTCTGGGTTGCTCAGTCGGTTAAGCATCCAACTTGATTTCAGCTCAGGTCATGACTCAGGGTCCTGAGATTGAGACCCAAGTCGGGCTCTGCACTCAGTATGGAGTCTGCTTGAGATTCTCTCTCTTTCCTTCTGTCCCTCCCCTGTTCTCTCTTTTTCTCTCAAATAGACCTTTAAAAAAATAAGATAACAGGGGTGCCTGAGTGGCTCAGTGGGTTAAGCCTCTGCCTTCAGCTCAGATCATGATCTCAGGGTCCTGGGATCGAGCCCCACATCAGGCTCCCTTCTCAGCAGGGAGCCTGCTTCCCCCCTCTCTCTGCCTGTGTCTCCACCTACTTGTGATCTCTGTCTGTCAAATGAATAAATAAAATCTTAAAAAAAAAAATAAGATAACAGGGGAAAGAAAAGATCAGATTTGTGGTTACCAGATAGGGAGGTTGAAAGGAGGTTACTGGAGGAAGGGGGCCAAAAGGTGCATAATTCCAGTTATAAGATAAATAAGTACTAGAGAAGGAATCTCCAGCATGACAACCATAGCTAACACTGCTGTAGGATATCCAGGAAGGTTGTTGAGAAAGTAGATGCCAAGAGTTCGCATCAAAAGGAACAACATCCCCGCCTTTTTTTGTACCTAAGACGATGGATGATAACTAAGCTTATGTGATAATCATTTCACAATATATGTAATTTGAATCATCATGCTCTACACCTTAAGCTTGTACTGTTGTTAGTCAACCATCACTTAATAAAACTGGGGGAGAAGGCAGAGATCACTGAAAGAAATGCACCAATAACAATGGTTAAGAATAATATAATGAAAAAAGAAGAAATCTCTAGAGATATACTTTAATGAGGAAGAATAAGAATTATATATAATTAACAGAATAATTGTTTCTACATAAATACCTTGTCTAGGCATGAAGACTTGAAAAGAAATTGCACTTACATAGTTTTACTAATAATTTGCATAATGTAATTAGCTAAAAAATGGTGGAGACAGCAAATGGCTTTTGTAGTAAGTTATTAATTGTAAGTATAATAAACAACAATAAAAGTGTATGTTGTTATTAAAAATAACAACAATGGTTAAGTAGTAAATTTCATATTATTTCTTTTTACCATAAAAAAAGCCGTTCAAAAAGGCACCAATTACATCAGAGTTACCATAGATACCTCTGAAGAAATAGGAAGCTATAGGTTCTTATGCCCTTAACAATGTGTGACTGTCTGGGTAAGCATTTCTTGACAGTCCAGTAACCAATTTACAGAAAAGATAGCCAAGAAAGGAAGTTCAGTAGAATGCCTGGCATTCTGACAGGCATTCTTATTTGGCCTTTTCGTTCCCTGAACGTTTATGAGACCAGGCATGACAAGCACTATTTAAGATGACCGAGGAAAATGTGACAGAGAACAGACTGTGTGCTTGGCATTTTAGAATTTCCATTCTAGTGAGGGATACAGATGATAAACCATAACAAAAGTACAATATAGGAAATAAGTTTAATTGAGCATAGAGCAGTAGTGAATAGTACTGGGGGAAAAAAAGCAGGGTGAGGTGGAAGAGGGCAGGGCAGTGTTCATTTGGATCATGGTTAACCCCAGTAGTTCCAAGTTTCTTTCTGGGTAAATCTGACAGTTTTTGAGGAAGTCAAAAATTGTCACTTGAAATGGCCCCGACCACTTGTTAGTCAATATAAACATGTGATTTGGGGTCCTAAGGTAGAAGGCATCTGCAATGCCAGCTACTGTCTACATATCCAAAACTGAGAGAGTGGCATTGGCTTGTTACCATGGCAACATTGACACGTGCCTCCAGCAGCAATGGTGGGAACAGAGTTGAAGAGTTAACTATTCCAAAGAGCAGACTGTGCAGGAAGCCAATGTACCCCAGTTCTTTGGCAGTTTTTCCTCTCACTTCCATGTCTCTCAGGCTATATATTTTTCCACTCTCAACTAAAATCCCAAAATGTTCCCTTAGGACATTTTCTGGACTATCGTCAACCCTCAACGTCCCTGTATGTGGCATTTTCTTGCCCTGCCTGAGCACAGGGTTGGTGACACATGAGCACACTCTTGCTGGGTCATGGAGTCCTATCTTTTTGAATGTCAAGGGCAATCCTGTCGTCATCAGAACTCCTCTGATTGATGAATAAATAACATACAAAAATAAAGGAATTTATTCCTGGAAGAAAATGAATCCTCTCAGCTCGGCATGAAGGTTTTGGCAAGCCCTTGAGCTAAAAGATAGTGACATCTGCTAATGAGCGTCTGACACAAGTCCAAGCATGGCCAGCTTCTAATGATCCTGAAAATAGAGGACAGCTTTGTCAAGAAGCTCCCCACTGTTAATTAGCCAACATTTTACTAATGATTCCTCCTTCTGTGCATCTTGATCAAGTCCCTATAAATCATTTGAGTGGAAAAAAATTATGGACCTAATTTTGTAGGTAAGGAAATTGAGATTTAAAAAGGCAAGAGGACCTCATTAAGGTATGAAGAATAAGAAGAAAAATAACAACCACCACCAATGACATTTATTGACCACTTGCTCTATTTTAAGTTCTCTACACGTATTAACTCATTTAATTTCCATAACAGCCCTAGGAGATGGATATTACTGTTATGATTTCATTATTGAAGAATCTGGAACCCGACAGGAGTAAATAGCTTGCTTAAGGTCACAGAGCTAGAGACAGGCAGAGCAGGATTCATTTTAAATTGGCATAAATTAGAGGCATGATAAGTGAGAGAGGTCAAAGGATAGACAACACAGAGGGAAAAGGAAGCAGAATCACAAAACACAAATCATTCTGTATCAGTTCAATCATATATTTTCTCAGCTACCAACCATCACTCTCCCAAAATAGAGAGTGAGCAATAAACAAAACTCTGTTACTTTGACAGCAAATCAGGCTGAGGAAGTGGAATTGATGACTATAAGGCCAAGAGAACTGTTTGAGAATACCCCCATGCAGGGATACTTCTAGATCATTCACAATAGCTGACTCCAAGTAAATACTTCATGTAAATGCAAAGTGTAAAGTTGCCCTCAATCTGAATGAACACCAGATTATAAGATGTTTTTCCAAAGCTTTAAAATCACAATAAAATTTTCTTCACCAAGAAAAAAAATGTATTTTGCTTCTCTCATAATGCTTTTAGGAGCATTTTTCAAATGTATCATACTTAACCTTTTAAAATGTTATAATACATTAAACATTCTTAACCAATAATGAGCACTGCACCATTTCTCTGCTTGAAATGAAAGTTAAACAGCCAGCTATAGGGCAGAATCATTCCATGGAAGACAGAGGAAGTACACGCCAGCCAAGTGTTCAGAATGGGAAGAATAAACATCTCAGACACACTGGGAGTTGATTTTAAATTCTGTTTTTAGAGCTTGACTCTAGGAGGCAGAAAGAAAAAAAAAAGAAAGAAAGGATTAAAAGGAGGGTATTTTCTTTTTTAGAAAAAGATTTTAGTTATTTATTTGAGAGAGTGAGTGAAAGAGAGAGAGCAAAAAAGCAGGGAGAAAGAGAGGGGCAGAGGGAGAAGTGGGATCCCCATCACACAGGGAGCTGGACACAGGGCTCAATCCCAGGACCTGGGATCATGACCCAAGCTGAAGGCAGATGCTTAACTGACTAAGCCACCCACGGGCTCTGAAAAGAGGGTATTTCAAAGTAAGAAATTGCCAACATTGACTCATGATGGGTCTAGAAGTTAGTGGGGAAAGGGTAGGGATGATGAAGTGACCACAGCACACAGGGCTGTTGGTTATCAGTTACATGTTGTCACCTGTCCTTTCCCTGTCTGGGCATGAGTGACTCCCACTGACGAGGGAATGAAGGAGATCCTTGTCATGGAGAAGCCCAAATGAAATTGGCCAACACCACCCAAAGCCACATGGGTCAATACTAAGGTGGAAGCAAATGATTATCACATAGTATGGCCTCATGCAATAGAGTTTGGGTGGCCTCCTCAGCAGCAACCTGTGTCCCTCTCCTCCTTATCTGATTTTATTTAGTAGTCCACCTTCCTCCACCTAACCCGTGTGATGCAGAAGTTGATTCGATCTCAGGGACCAATGCAGGCTGGACAAAGCCCATCAGACAGAGCCCGGACTTCCGTTATTGGAATAATGATGAATTCAGGGGTGGACATGGACCTGATATGCCCAAAAGGAAGGGAAAGAATTATACAGTAGGTTCTCTCTCTTTCTCTGTCTCTCCAACCCCCAACAAAAATTAAACAGGAAGGCATTTCCCCAGCTGCTTTTAGCAGTCAATTTGAAAATGTAAATGCTTTAATAAACAATCTGAATTGCATGAGGCAAACAAAAACATGATGCATCATTAAATTTAACTATTAGGCCAACTGGGTTTTGTCAAATTTCTTTTTGCCATCAATTATGCATCTGGGGCAGACCCCATAGTTTCCGGTTGTTTTCAAAACTAAAATCTCCAGTCCGTCTAATCCAATTTACAGCGTAGTTCTTACATGCAATGTAAAGCCCTTGTCCCCTTCTGCTGAGCACCAGCCAGGCTGTGGCCTAAGGAGCTTGAAATGGGAAGAGTGACAGTGCCTGCTATTTTTGTCCTTTTTTCTCTTCTGGTTCTCTCTCTCTCTCAGTGCTGGGCACTGGGGAGCAGGAAGGGAAGCAGAGCAAATGCTTCTTTTTCTATCTGGAAGCACAACTACAATTTTCTATTGACCGCTATTGCTTCTCTTGTTCATACCACCCCCCTTGCAGCAGAAATCCAAACATCCGCTCTCCCCATGGGATACCTGCATGAGTGTTTTGGAAGGCCCCATGGAATTATTCACTTCTCTGAAGAGGGAGACACAACTCCAACTCCGGGTCTGTCTCTTCTTCCTGCAGCTCGATGACCCACCCCCAATCCCTATCCTTCCTCTCTCTCTCCCCCTCCCCCATCCAAGCTTCTTACTCCTGGTTTTTGCTATGCAACAGACCACCCTCTTGAACAGACTACCAGCAAAGTAGCTCAGGCGCAGTTACCTACTGCAATATCTCAGTAAATTAAGGCAAACGTTCCATGCCATACAGCGACAGCCTTATCTGCACCAAACCCTTCCCTCTTCCCACCTTCACCTCAGCTGTGCCTTTTCTCTGGAATTTTCTTCTCTGCTTAGATGTGCTTAAAGTAAAATAATCAAGTCTGCTATCTAAACAGGCAGCCAACAAAAAAAAGTAAACAAACCAGAATCCCTTTCTTAAGGGATGATCTTGGTACTCCCTCCTTTGATTTCAAGAAGAGAAGGAAAAAATACTCTCCATCCCGGAAGAGAAGAAAAAAGGCAGAGGCTGATGATGCATTAGTCATGCAGTTGGGAAGATGGCTGAAATGGCTTAAGAAGTACAGATCTGAAACTATATTTTCCCATTTCTAGAGGCCAGTTTCAGCCAGAGAAATAATGACAACCAAGAGAGAGGGTCTTAAAACTGGCCAGATAAGTGGGAGATATGTGTTTCTTTCCTTTTCCCTCCTTTCTATACCAACCTGTTGTAGCTTGAAACCAAGAAAGCAGCACCAGCTACACAATTTGTTGGCCTCAGTCCAAATGCAGCGTCCCTTGTTCAAAAAGGTATTAAGAATTTCAAGAGAATGACAGCAGAGTAATAAGTCAATCACAAAGCCTTTCTCAGTGGAACCATGTATATGGCCAGGTTACATGACCCAGTGGATACAGAAGGCAGAGCATCAAGCCAAAGAGGACTGTTCTTGAGCCTTAATCCCTCATGAAGTTTACCTTGTTCAGTCGTGGATGTGCCAGGAAACCATCACCTCTTCCTTCCTTTTTCTCTCTCCTTTTTGGAAAGGGAATGTCTATTTTATGCTGTTCCACCATTGTATTTTGGAAACACACAGCTCCTCTGGTTTTGCAGGTTCACAGCTGTGGAAGAGTTCGCATCAAAATGAATCTTTCCTCAAGTCTCACCCACATCTGATTTAGATCATATTTAGTTGAGACATTGGAATTCGGACTTTAGAGTTGATGCTGAAATGCGTTAAGAACTTGGTGGCTGTTGGGATGGAGTGAATATATTTTTGATTTGAAAAGGACTTAGTTTGAGGGGGAGCTAGGTGCAGAATTATGTACTGAATATTTGGGTCCCCCTCAAAGTTCATATGTGGGAGCCTGCATTCCCCAGTGTGATGGTATTTGGAGGCAGGGTCTTTGTGAGCTAATTAGGTCATGAGTGTGGATCCCTCATAGATGAAATCAGTACCATTGTAAGAACTGACCTAAGAAAGATTCTGTCTCTCTGTTCTCTACCATGTGAGTATATAACAAGAAGATGGCCATTGGCACATCAGGAAAAATGCTCTCAGCAGACACCAGATCTGCTGGTACCTTGATACTGGGCTTTCCAGCCTCCAGAACGGTAGGAATAAAAGGCTTGCTATTTAAGTCCCTAGTCATGGTATTCTGTTATATCAGCCAGAACTAAGGCAACTCCAAAGAACCTCAATGCCCAATTCTGTCTTTCTATACTACACACACATTCTGAGACAGAAAGATAGGACTGGACAGGAATACAGTTACAGTGAGAAAGCTTGAGGGATCTGCTGGAGAATAATGACTTTGAGGTTCTACCTGACCTGTGCCTTAAAGCCCAGATCAAATTTGGAAACGAAGAAATAGAAGAGGTGTAAAAATAATTCTAAGCAAAAGGAAGAGCGTAGGCAATAGGATGAGTCTTAAAACAAAGGCAATATAGGACAAAGAGTATGGAAAATGGGAGGACTTATGATTTAAAAGTGGTTGGAGCCAAAATGTATAAGTCATTGAAAGAAGATATAGAGTCTATTCAAGCAATGTGTTTTATGCACATTTGTTCTGAAAGTAGGTTACTTGTGTTTTATATTATTCTAGTATTTTGACTCTAGACAAGCTATTGCTATCATTCTAGATTCACGGTGTAGCTTAAAATACAATGTAGACTCTGTGATTTAAGTCATAGTTTAATAAGTGAGAGACTTCTCGTAATGTCTGCTTTGTTCATGATGAGGAGCCAAAGGAATGCAGAATTTGAGATAAAGGAATACAGCCTTGTGGTGCATTTGCCACTGAGAATCTGTGTATCTTCTGGGGAAATCATTAACCTTTCTGAGTCTCAGTTTATCCATCTGTAAAATGAGATCAATATACCTTCTCTTCAGGGTTATTGTAAGTATTTGATTTGAAAACATCTGTAAGCATGCCTTGTAGGCATCAAGCTGTTATCCAAGGTATAGTGTCAATGTGACTTCCGAATCCTTGACTATATTTTGGAAAGGTCACCCCAATTGATGCCTGCTTGAAAAATGACAAGTAAATCCACAGAGGTAGAATTAAAACAGGCTGGAGTATTTATAACTCTGGTGTTTTCATCTGGTCAAAGTTTATTTTATTGTAATTCTCAAGGGAAGTTCTCAAGTGTCAAGTTCATGGACCCATGAATAGAGCCTGGGGGTAGTCAACACAGCTTGAAGTAGCATTGTTAGGATCTTGGTGAGTATAAGATTCTTTTTTTTTTTTTTTTAATTTTTTTATTTTTTTCAGCATAACAGTATTCATTATTTTTGCACCACACCCAGTGCTCCATGCAATCCGTGCCCTCTACAATACCCACCACCTGGTGCCCCCAACCTCCCACCCCCCACCCCTTCAAAATTCTCAGATCGTTTTTCAGAGTCCATAGTCTCTCATGGTTCACCTCCCCTTCCAATTTCCCTCAACTCCCTTCTCCTCTCCATCTCCCCTTGTCCTCCATGCTATTTGTTATGCTCCACAAAGAAGTGAAACCATATGATAATTGACTCTCTCTGCTTGACTTATTTCACTCAGCATAATCTCTTCCAGTCCCGTCCATGTTGCTACAAAACTTGGGGATTCATCCTTTCTTTCTTTTTTTTTTTTTTTTTTTTTTTTTTTTACAGCTTTATAAACATATATTTTTATCCCCAGGGGTACAGGTCTGCGAATCGCCAGGTTTACACACTTCACAACACTCACCATAGCACATACCCTCCCCGATATCCATAACCCCACCCCCTCTCCCAACCCCCTCCCCCCATCAACCCTCAGTTTGTTTTGTGAGATTAAGAGTCACTTATGGTTTGTCTCCCTCCCAATCCCATCTTGTTTCATTTACTCTTCTCCTACCCCCTCGACCCCCCATGTTGCATCTCCTCTCCCTCATATCAGGGAGATCATATGATAGTTGTCTTTCTCCGATTGACTTATTTCGCTAAGCATGATACCCTCTAGTTCCATCCACGTCGTCGCAAATGGCAAGATTTCATTTCTTTTGATGGCTGTATAGTATTCTATTGTGTATATATACCACATCTTCTTTATCCATTCGTCTGTAGATGGACATCTAGGTTCTTTCCATAGTTTGGCTATTGTAGACATTGCTGCTATAAACATTCGGGTGCATGTGCCCCTTCGGATCACTATGTTTGTATCTTTAGGGTAAATACCCAGCAGTGCAATTGCAGGGTCATAGGGTAGTTCTATTTTCAACATTTTGAGGAACCTCCATGCTGTTTTCCAGAGTGGTTGCACCAGCTTGCATTCCCACCAACAGTGTAGGAGGGTTCCCCTTTCTCCGCATCCTCGCCAGCATCTGTCATTTCCTGACTTGTTAATTGTAGCCATTCTGACTGGTGTGAGGTGATATCTCATGGTGGTTTTGATTTGTATTTCCCTGATGCCGAGTGATATGGAGCACTTTTTCATGTGTCTGTTGGCCATCTGGATGTCTTCTTTGCAGAAATGTCTGTTCATGTCCTCTGCCCATTTCTTGATTGGATTATTTGTTCTTTGGGTGTTGAGTTTGCTAAGTTCTTTATAGATTTTGGACACTAGCCCTTTATCTGATATGTCATTTGCAAATATCTTCTCCCATTCTGTCAGTTGTCTTTTGGTTTTGTTCACTGTTTCCTTTGCTGTGCAAAAGCTTTTGATCTTGATGAAATCCCAAAAGTTCATTTTTGCCCTTGCTTCCCTTGCCTTTGGTGATGTTCCTAGGAAGATGTTGCTGTGGCTGACGTCGAAGAGGTTGCTGCCTGTGTTCTCCTCGAGGATTTTGATGGATTCCTTTCTCACATTGAGATCCTTCATCCATTTTGAGTCTATTTTCGTGTGTGGTGTAAGGAAATGATCCAATTTCATTTTTCTGCATGTGGCTGTCCAATTTTCCCAACACCATTTATTGAAGAGGCTGTCTTTGTTCCATTGGACATTCTTTCCAGTATAAGATTCTTTAAAGGAGAATTTTATTTAATACTTCTGCATTTATACTCCTGATTCTCTATATTTTCCTAGTTCTATATCTCAGCTCCATAAGAATACAGGTCTCTGCATTTTGAAATGAGTGTTGATAGTGAAACAATTATGTAATCACCTCTCAGTGTTACATAATTAGAGTCTGGCCCTCTTGGTTTAGTGGACAGAGCCTTTAGATGTTATTTACTCCAGCCCATAATAGTTTCTTGCCATTTCCTTACAAACAATCCATGACCTTGAAGAACTTTGCAGAAGCGCTTTTCTCTGCTTGGAATATATATTCACCTATGATGGACTTGGTAGTGTCTCTTCCAGTATCTCTTTGTCCCATCCCAATGATTCCCAATTTCCATCTTTGTATCTGCTTGCTTAAAGGGAAACTAATAGCTTCCCAGTCTCTAGAAGTTTGCACACAACCTAGGCTAAACCATTCATTACTTTCTATTTCCTTGGCCACAGTGGTTGATTTAGGGTTGGACATATGACTGAGTCTAGAGAGTGAATCAAGAGTTTATAGACTACTGTGAACTAATGAAATAGATCTGTTAGGGAAAACGGGATTATTTTTACATTTATTTTTATTTTTTTCATTTTTCTAACTTTCCACTAGGTATTTGTGGTATTACATATGATTTCTTCAATAACATAATTGAGGTTTCTTGAAACTAAAATTCATTCCTTTCTAAATATTGAAAAGATAATTCTGACCATCTTTTAAAAGACTTTGATTAATTATGAAGTTAAGCATATAAGAAATTAATTAAATATCTCTTCAAAGAGTTCTCTTGGTATCTTTCTTTGGAATGAAATGGGCATAAGCCTGGCATCTCTCCTCTAGAAACTGGGAGACCTATAAATCTCTTATAATTGATGCCCAAAAATGCACCATGAAAATAATATCAAACAAACTTGATTAAGTCATTACAATAATTCATTCCTCTAAGAAGAGTCAGCCTTAGTTTATATCCAGCTTTTTATAGTTTTGGAGGGTGATATTTTTTAAATGAACACAAGTTATTTGACACTCCTCCAACTGAGCACTGTCTGTGTTCCCTGCACTTGAATCTGGATGGGGTTCAGTCATTTTCTTACAACAGTGTTTGGTAGGAGTGATGCTATGTTATTTCTAAGGCTAGATAATTAAATGCCATTCAGTTTCTGCTATTGACCACTCACTATGAGGGAATCCAGCTGCCATGTAAAAAAAAAAAAAATCAGACTAGCCTGAAATTACCTTGCTGGAGAGAACAAATGTAGACATTCCTGTTGGCAATCTCAGTGAGTCTGGACTTCAAGTCATCCAGCCCAGGCACCACACATATGAAGCAGAGACAAAACATCCCTGCTGTGTATTATCTAAATTCTTAACCTACAGAATTCTTTTAACATAATAAAATTACTACGTGCGATGCCACTGAGCAGTTTTTTATACAGCATAATAATAGGAAAATTTGTCTTTATTCCTTCAAGGATAAACCTAAGGTTTTTCTTTGATGTGTTTTAGCTTGTGTGTGTCTAAATATAGCATTCTTTTTGTTATATTTAGGATTTAATAAACTCTTTGAATCTGTGATTGCTCTCTTAAGGAGTTCTGGAAAATTCTCAGTCATCACTGTTTCTGTACCATTCAATCATTCTTTCTCCATCTCTTTATCTCATCAAACATGTTAGACCTTTACCCTGGGTCTTCTGTTTCTCACCCACTCTTTTGGTGCCTCTTTAAGCTAGATAATTTCTTCTGAACTATCTTCCAGTTTAAAGATTCTGTTTTCGGAAAGTCTTCTGTTAAACCCATTCATTGTGTTTAAATTTCAGTTCCTGTTTTTTAGTTGTAGAAGTTCTGGGGTTTTTAAAATCTGTTATGTCCATATACACTATGGAGTACTATACCTCCATCAGAAAGGATGAATACCCAACTTTTGTAGCAACATGGATGGGACTGGAAGAGATTATGCTGAGTGAAATAAGTCAAGCAAAGAGAGTCAATTATCATATGGTTTCACTTATTTGTGGAGCATAACAAATAGCATGGAGGACATGGGGAGTTTGGAGAAGGCATTTGGGGGAAATTGGAATGGGAGGTGAACAATGAGAGACTATGGACTCTGAAAAACAATCTGAAGGGTTTGAAGAGGTGGGGGGGTGGGAGGTTGGGGGAACCAGGTGGTGGGTATTAGAGAGGGCACGGACTGCATGGAGCACTGGGTGTGGTACAAAAACAATGAATACTGTTATGCTGAAAATAAATAAAAAAAAAAACAAATATTCTTTATACATAATAAGTATATTTGTCCTATCATTTGTGGTCTGGTAATTCCAAAATCTGAAGTCACATTGGATCTATTGTTATTGACTATCATTCTGCTGAATCTTACTCATGTCATTTTGATTTTTTGTGCACCTGATGTCTTTGATAACATTCTCAATATTCTATTTGAAAAACTATTTGTATAAATAATTGTAGGCCTATGATACTGAAACATTCTTCTAGGGAGGATTTTTGCTTGCTTCGGCTAGCAGTCTTTCAGTCTAGATTGCTTTAAGCTCATTTTGTATTTTACTCAGTTTTTTTGGTTGTTTCATTGAAGGTTTGATCCAAACTGCATAGCTCACTATTACCTAAAACATAAATTCAGGGGGGTGCCTGGGTGGCTCAGTGGGTTAAGCCTCTGCCTTCGGCTCAGGTCATGGTCTCAGGGTCTTGGGATCAAGCCCCGCATCGGGCTCTCTGCTCAGCAGTGAGCCTGCTTCCTCCTCTCTCTGCCTGCCTCTCTGCCTACTTGTGATCTCTCTCTCTCTCTTTGTCAAATAAATAAAAAAAATTAAAAAATTAAAAAAAACATAAATTCAGGAAATGGTAAACTAATAGAAATCAGAGCTTCTCAAACTTTACAATGCATACACATGAGCTGGTATCTTGTTAAATGGTGGGATTGTCAACAGGAATAGATTCTCATTCAGTAGGTCTAGGGTAAGGACCAGAATTCTGCATTGTAACAAGCTCCCAGGTGATATGATCAACTTTTGAGTAACATGTGTAAAACTGAATAGGAATATTGAGTGGCAGTTGGGAAGATGAAAACTCATGATAGAAGACATTCCAAGTGTAATTTCTAAACAATACACTACTCCTAATTAAACACATTTAAACATTTCCTTGATAATATATTAGACACTGAGCAACTAGAGAGACTGAGGTGTGTTTGAGGGTACCTGTCACAGTGGTACTCCCAGTGCTACTTTGATTTTCTTTCTTTTTTTTTTTTTTTTTTTTTTTGCTACTTTGATTTCAACGAGATGATTTGCAAGGAGTAAGAGGTTCATGAGTTAGATGGGGAATGATGACAGAAGATAGTGTGATATCTGCCTCCCACATTACATCCCTTGATCAGGTGTCTAAGCCCATGCAGGATGGGTCTGCAGGTGAAAGCTGAGGAACCGTTTTCTTGGGAAACTATGCAAGATATAAGGGTATAAGTAGGTGGCTATTTATCATCATCAGGACTTGCAGCTTTGGAAGATCTGAGAAAAAACATGCGACCTCTCCTCAGTAACCAATACCAAGTAGGCAGATTTGTAGAGTGGGTAGTGCCCCTCAATTTCAAGGACACGTTCAAGGCAGTACAGAACAAAACACCTCAAGTAAACTCAGTTGTCATGAAACACTTCCAGGATATGTATGTATCTGTATATATATAATCACATTTTAGCATCTAGAGACCCATATACATCAAATATCCAAATAAGGGGTAATTCTGTGTTCATGGAGGTAGTACAGTGTATAGAAACGTGTGCAAGATTTTTAAGCAGACTTATGCTGCTTAAAAAGACTTAGGCTTCAAATCCATGCTCCGTCATGGGGTCACTTTGGGTTAGTTACTTAGCATCTTAAATTCCAGGAAGTTTGTGAAGCTTAAAAGTGAAAATAATTACAAATTACTTGCTATGTATTGTCTTTTTTTTTTAAAGATTTTATTTATTTATTTGACAGAGAGAGATCACAAGTAGACACAGAGGCAGGCAGAGAGAGAGGAAGGGAAGCAGGCTCCCTGCTGAGCAGAGAGCCCGACGCGGAACTCGATCCCAGGACCCTGAGATCATGACCTGAGCCGAAGGCAGCGGCTTAACCCACTGAGCCACCCAGGCGCCCATATATTGTCTTTTTTTTTAAGATTTTATTTATTTGACAGAGAGAGATCACAAGTAGGCAGAGAGGCAAACAGAGAGAGAGAGAGAGAGAGGAGGAAGCAGGCTCCCTGCTCAGCAGAGAGCCCGATTCGGGACTCAATCCCAGGACCCTGAGATCATGACCTGAGCTGAAGGCAGAGGCTTAACCCACTGAGCCACCCAGGCAGCCCCTACATATTAAGTCTTTAATGATAAATGTAAATATCCTTCCTTTCTCCTTCCCTCAGCAACAACTTTAAAAATACATCTACATCCCCAGCCACAGCTTTATCCACTTAGGATTTTGATAAAAGAAGATCTGGAATATTTGGACAAGAGATGCCCTAAAAAATCAACATCACTATTGCATAAGAATTCAAAGCCATAGAAATGTAAGTCCTCTTCTCCTCACTCCTTTTTCCAAAAACTAATGCACCAGGCTGGGAGCAATGATTTATTTGATCACACCATTCCAAAGTTAAAGGAAACAGACTTAGGATAATTAGCTAATAAATTTTATTCTTATTTAATAACCAAGGGAAAAGATCATTCTTCCATATCCTCAAGTAGGTCATTCTTGGAGTCTTCTAATAAAAATGTGGTAAGCACAGTTGATCAAAAAGTTTTATTATTGAGAAAAGACAGAAATGCCAAAATATGAATATAATTTTCCCCTATATTCTCACTCTGACCAGTTCAGGCATATTTATTAATAATCACTTGTGGAAACATAATTCATAAAGCAGATATTCCTAGAACAATAGTGCATTTACTTATCTCAACAGTACCACATGCTGATGATGCTCGTCCAGCATTCCTGGAAATAATTATTCAACAGCAATATGGTAAGTTTAAAGTCAGAAAGAAACTAATTTGAATACTGAAAAGTACACTTGCAAATTAACCTCTCCCAAAATGTTCTCAGTTAACAAAACTCTGAACTCAAAGAATACTTTTTTATATTGGAAATTGCTCATGTGGGCTTAGGAAAAAATATATTTTATAACAGATTCTCAGCTGGGCTTAGGACAAAACATATTTTATAACAGATACTCAGTTAAGCATGCAAACATTGACTGCTTCAGAATTTCCATATAGGAAGTAGAGTTTAGTAGGAAAAAAAAGTTATAGCAAAAACACACTGGCTTTACAGATCATTTGTGTTTAATTAAAAGAGCTTTTGAACATGGTGAGGATGTTCCAGCCCCTCAATGAGCCCCTTGTCATTCCTGGTTTGCAAATATATATATATATATATATATATATCTATCTATCTCCTTCTTTTTAAAATATTTATTTATTTATTTATTTTTTGAGAGAGAAAGAGCAAGAGACCCAGCATGAGCATGAGCAGGGGAGGGGCAGAGGGAAAGAATCTCAAGCAGACTTCTTAGTGAACTCAGAGCCCTACATGGGGTTCAATCGCACAAAACAGATCATGACCTGAGCCAAAATCAAGAGTCAGGTGTTTAACTGACTGAGCCACTCAGGCACCCCTACAAATATATTTTCTTTCATGGAAAAGAACAGGTGGTCCTTACAAGAAGACCTGCCCTAGAGATGTTTCAACTCTCCTCAATTATTCCTACAGAAAAGAAAAATATGTTAGAGTTGAAGTCTGCCATTTGAATGGCCTTTCCTGGTAATAAACAGACTTGTGATTGGTTTTTATGTACGTCCTGGTTCAGATCTCAGTATGAACACCAAGAGAGAAAATCTGAAGACTGTCAGGCTCACACAAAAGGGGTATAGAAGCATTAATTTTCACAATCCCACATAAAATATCCTCCAAGGGCCGTGTAAGAATGTTTAACTTTTGACAATGGACTTCGCTGCCTGACAGATTTAATTTGAATGCCACTTTTGTTGTTAAATAAACACCTGAGCATCACTGTACTCAGACATTCTGGGAACACCAAAGCTAAGCACAGCATCCCAGAGAAGCAGTCTTGAGTGCCAACAACTACAATACACAAAGGCTAGTTCTTTTTACCTTCTTTTCTTCTCTTTTATTGTGGTCAATGATAGCTTTCTCTCTCTTTTATCATGTGCAATTTTATAATTACCCAAAGTGTGTGTGTGTGTGTGTGTGTACAAGTTGGATATTTCCTGTGAAATGCTAGTTCTTGATACAAAAGGGTCACGCAGAATTATGACAGAAGCATAAACAATAGTCCATGAATCCATTGCTTCAAACTGGAGACTTTCATCAGAAGACCCAAGCACAAAAGAACAATTTTCTAGAGCTCTGTGATGGCTCATTGGTCAGACCAGGCTGTATTTAAAACTCCTCTGTTACTCGTTATTCGTCTGTCTTCCTTATTTTAAAACTAAAGACAAGACTTCAATCCAGTTAGGACTTTATCTTTCCTGCTTGTTGATCTTTTAATAATATACAGAAGTGGCTGAAGATTTATCCAAAGAGATCGCTAAAGTAATTTAGGGAAGCTTCCTTTAAGAGATACATTTCCACACCATAACACATTTATCATTGTGTTTTTTGATAGAGTTAAGTATTTAAATTATATTTAAAAATCAAAACTTTACATTTGTCAACTAAATATCTGAAAAAACAAGGAGCCTCAATCTGAAAATTTCTTTGAATTCCCACTAAGCTCCTCTTTGACATAACTTCCAAATTAATTAAATCAAAAAGACATGAACTAGGCCAAAAAAAAAAAGTCAGGAGGCCCAAGTTCAAATATTGCCTAGAATACTTGGTCTTGCCTTAATTTGCTTGTAGGTGGTACCGTTTTGGAAATGGCAAAGCTAAATTAACACAAAAAGAGTATCTTAGAGTATATTAGAGTATATTAGAAGAATTAATGAGTACCTCTACCTTCCTTTTCTTTGAATAAATGTTTAAAAAAATTCTCTCAATGTGAAACAAGATTCAAATAAGCAGTAGATGAACTTGGTAATCACTGAACAAATATTTGAGCATCCCTCACACAAAAGACATTGGGTGATAAGTGCAAACCCCAGACTACCGGGGAGGCTGATAGCTCTAAGGCTTGAGACTCCTAATCTCAGGGAAAAAACTGAGGGTTGCTGGCGGAGGGGGGATAGGGTGACTGGGTGATGGACATTGGGGAGGGTATGTGCTACGCTGAGTGCTGTGAATTGTGAAAGGCCGATGATTTGTATAAGACCTGTACCCCCGAAGCAAATAATAAATTAAATTTAATAGAAAGAAAGAAAGAAAGAAAGAAAGAAAGAAAGAAAGAAAGATGGAAAGAAGTCAAACTAGAGTCAATCTACCTATGCATAAGATGCAAGACTTCCAAGCCAGACAAAGGAAAGGTAAAAGCTGTTAACCATCTTGCCCTTGGCCACTGCCTTGATTTGGTTACAGAATAACTGTTGTATATCCATCTGATTGTATTATTCAGAGATGATGTCTTCAATATCTACACCCTCCAATATGGTAGTCTGTAGTTACCTAGGGCTATTGAGTATTTGAAACATGGGTAGTGTGACTTGAGGAAGTGAAGTTTTGATTTTACTTACTAATTTGATATTAATAGTATATAGTTGATAGCAGGATTAATGAATTTACTTAAGTTGGACAAATGTAACTTTGAAACAGATGCTTTTGTTTCAAAGCCAAATCAATTCTTCCCATAAAAATGAACCAAGTCTGTCAATGTGGGTGCAACTATAAAGGAAAATGATTACTTGGTATCCAATTTAGTTATTGGGAAACTTTCAATTATGGCTGGAACAACTTAGATATGTGAGTGTAAATTTTTCAACTGGAAATTTTATGAAATCTAAATATAAATCAAGTATTTCCAGTGAAAATTTAACATCTGGATAAAGATGTGTCTGCCCCAATGCCACTCTGCTATAGAAATGTTCTCATTCTCATTTGTCCTGGAGGGAGGTTCATGAGAAGTTCACCCTCTGAAAGTCTGTTCATGAATTTCTCTGATGAGGCAGCTAAGCCCCATATAGGATGCACGAGGAAATGCAGAAGTTTGAGAGGCCCTGAGCATAGGGCAGCCTGTCTTCCTTTTTAGGCAAGCCTCCAATCTTCAGATGTGAGACATGTGGCAGCACTGGCCAGTGGTATTTACCTGACCAGGGGAGGAATCCTGGAACTGCATTATGGATTCTCTGCAAAGCCTAGCCAGGTTCACTGAAAATAGATTTTTTTTTTCAGCATATTAATAAAAGTTTATTGAGAATTCCTGGGATGGTGTCTATTGCCTCCCAACCTAGAAGGAGGAACCAATACTACAGGGAATCACTCAGAAATCACACTTCCCAACACCTCTGGCCAATACAGGGAGGAGCAAGAAATTGGCCTGGGAAATTGGCCAAGCCTTGTTCATCCAAGAAAAGGTGGGATGACAGATACAGAAGGGACTGTCACATGATATTGAGGGTAAGATAAGATGTGCTGCACCCCAAGCAGGGTCCTCAAAAAGCAGGGAGAGAAAAAGATCTACTTCTTCTCTGGAAATGGAATTCCTGGTCACCAGGCTCATTTCTTATCCTTGATGAGTTTGTCACTGCCCTTAGTAAAACTTTCATCCTGCAGATTTCAAGACAAGGTTGTCAGCAGTGAGACAGATAAGTTTCTGTGATGTGGCAATCCTCCTGGAGATGTTCTGGGCTGTCTGGATCTTGTGCAATTTGATATAGCCAGAGTTCTTGCTCAGAGCTCCTCCGACGTGAGCAGATTGGGGTATGGGTTCACACTAAGCCCATTTTCAACCCCAGCCCCATCCTTTACTACTCCAGCCCTTCTCTTTGCTGTCAGATCCAAGGCTGAACTCAGATGGCTCCTGCCTGGTCCCACTTTGTTCCCCACCGGTGGGACCCCCTGCAGGCAGCAGCCAGGAACCAGAGACAAGGCCAGCAGCGCTATTGATCTGCCTTACAGAGAGGGGCAGGCCTCAGGCACCTGGCTAAGCAAATAGACTTTTTAATGGGGTACTTTCTGGAAGGGCTTTTTGCTTTTTTATTGGGTCAAAAAGAGGAATTCTGAAGAGATGAGGGTCAGTGAGTAGTTGGGTATCTGTGGTATCACAGGGAGTTTCTCTTTATGGATGCTGTCATGGCAGTTGGAATCATAAAGTTCTCACAGTTACATGTCTCTGTTCTTCTACTCCCAGGAGTCCCGAATCTGTGGACCTGTAGATCTGAAGAGCTAGTGAGGTAAGAAGTACCTGCCTGGAGAGGAAAAGTAGATTGACTGCATGCACATACACAGAATCGCCCAGTCTCTAAGAGAGAAGAAAACAAGGTGTGTGGATTCATTGAATACCGAGTAAGCATTTACTATGTGCCAGTTACTGAGCTAAATGCAGAGATAACAAACCAAATCAACTAGATCTTACTAATGAGCCATCCAGGGAGAACGACCTCCTTGGGCAGTTGCCTAGACCCATAGCAGATTTTGCATAAGTGAGAAATACATTTATCTTTATTAACTGCCTGAGAATTGGGGGGTCTTCTTTATTTAATGGCATCTTGACCTTATCTGTCCTGACTGATGACTAAGAATACATGGCATGTTGCCCGTGACAGGTGTACAATCCAGGAAGGTAACTTTAGGTATTCCAGTGGCTTCAGGAAGCATCCATTTTTAACCAAAAAAACTATTTCTAATTTGTATAGGTATATGTCCAAGGGTGATGAAAATTTTATCAATATCAAAACATATATAAAACAAGACAACTAGAAATTTCAAGTTCATCAGAGCAGTTGTTCTCAACTCTGGTTACCTGTTAGAATATCTCTAAAATGCCAGTGCCTGAAGCCCTAATCCCCAGAGATTCCAACTTAATTGGTTCAGATTAGGGTTCAGGCATTAGTATATTTTAGCAAGATTTCTTATTTGATAGTTGCATTAAGCTCCTGGGATAAAGTCTCTCAAGTTAAGTTTTAAAGTGAACATCAAATTTAACTCTTAACTTCCAGGTAAACAAAGGAAAATAGATCATGTTTTTCTCCTTCCTGGAAGTTATAATATTTTTGCATGGTTTCTTTAATGTTTTTCCCTATGATGGTCAGTTTGGGTCAATTTAGGCCACAGTCCCCAGTTATTCAATCAAACACTTGCTGTGAAGGGTGTTGTAAAGGTATTTGGTAGAGGTGATTAAAGTCCATTAACAGGGACGCCTGAGTGGCTCAGTTAAGTGTTGGACTCTCCATTTCAGCTCAGGTCATGATCTCAGAATCCTGAGATCAAGCCCCACCCTCCACCCTCATTATCTTTGGGCTCCCTACTCAGGGGGCAGTCTGCTTCTCTCCTTCTGCCTCTCCCTCAGCCCCTTTCCATGCTCTCTCTCTTTCTCTCAACTAAGTAAATAATTCTTTTTTATTTTTTAAGATTTTATTTATTTATTTGACAGAGAGAGACTACAAGAGAGGGAACACAAACAGGGGGAGTAGGAGAGGGAGAAGCAGGATTCCTGCCAAGCAGGGAGCCTGACACGGGGCGCGATCCCAGGACCCTGGAATCAACACCTGAGCCAAAGGCAGTCGTTTAACCAACCGAGCCACCCAGGCACCCCAGTAAATAATTCTTTTTTCTTTTTTTAAAGATTTTATTTATTTATTTGACAGACAGAGATCACAAGCAGGCAGAGAGAGAGGAAGGGAAGCAGGCTCCCTGATGAGCAGAGAGTCCGATGCGGGGCTCCATCCCAGAATCCTGGGATCTTGACCTGAACCAAAGGCAGAGGCTTTAACCCACTGAGACACCAGGTGCCCCCCCCATTAATAATAAATTAAGTCCATAATCAGCTAACCTTTAGTAAGTAAGGAATGTTAAATAATCTGAATGGGCCTGATCCAATGAGTTAAAAGATCTTAAGAGCACAACTGAGGCTTCTCAGGAGAAATTCTACACATGAGCAGCTCCTTCAGCTTGTACCTGAGAGTTTCACCCAGCTCATCCTGATGGCCTGCCCTCAGGTTTTCAGACTTTTCTTGTGAGGCCCCAAATCATCTGTGCCTTGCAATGAATTTCTTAATGTATTTCTCCTTACCAATTCTGTTTCTCTGACTGAATATTGATTAATACACCCCAACCTTCACTAGACTATATACTCTGAAGGCAGAAGTATCTGTGTTATTCATCATGAATCTCAGCCCCATGCCTGCTCCCTAACATGTACCAATGAACACTTATCAAGTAAGTGAATGAATGAACCATCTGGTTGGGGAAGTAGAGTATGCAACATAAAGGGTTGGCCATGAGACACCATTAATGCTTTGCAATTCAGCATAAGGAGAGAGCACATCCAGGCATGGGTTTCAGGGAAGACTTGCAACATGACCTGCGGTTGCAGGATGGAGATTCAGGGAGGAAAAATATGGAGATCAGAAATGGCAAGCACAGACACATTATACAAGCTAGACTAGATGACGAATTTATGTGAGCAAGGACAAGAAAATGAATTGGGAAGAATCAATCATGGCCAGATTTTGCATGATTAAATGCAGAACTTCAATCTCTTAGCCAGTGGTGTCTCTCAGTCCTACTCTTAAGGATTCCAAAACCATTCTCCGAATGCATTTTATTTGCAGACTAAAATCAGGACTAACCAAAAAAGCTAAGTTCCTCTGGTAAAGAAAGATCTGGAGGACATGGTTCTCACTCACTGGCGTGGATGCCTTTAAGAAACCCCTAAAGAACAGCTAATGTCCCATAAAGCATCTGTTGAAAATTAGCGCTTAAGTAACAGGCCATATCAGTATTAATTCACTCATTTAACCAGTCCATCAGTCATTCACTGTTTCAAGCGCTCTACCATGCCACATTCTGGAGAACTTCAGGGTGAAGAGCAGACTGTGTCTCCTGGTGGTAGGCCCAGGATGAGAGGCAGTGATTATGCTCCTGAGGTCCTGAAGGGTGGCCTCCTAAGGGTTTTGTGGTTTGTTCCAAAGGCAATTCCTGATAGAGGAGACAGAGTTCCATAAAAACTGTGGATCTTGCTTACCAGGTCTTTATCTGACCTCTTCTCTCCACCACGAATGTGCCAGAGCCCTGGGGAGAGGATGCAAAAATTAAATACTCCATCATGAAAATCTCTGAGACTCTGGGGGAAGGACTATATGGCAAACCAGTGCCAGAGGGTATCCTCTTCCCTTAAAGTGGAACATATTCTAAAAATGGAATATGAAAGAATGTTACCCATCAGATGGGGGAAAGGTGAGGGTCATTGCAGAGGCAGGAGTACTCGTCACCTCAACTGCATCCTGTCTTAGAAGACACAGACCGACAAATCCAAAGTGGCCCAAGGAGACTTCAATCTACCTGGTTGGTTGACTTTGCAATGCAGATTTTCCATTTACACCCCCAACCTTCTGATTCCAAATGCCCTGGACTCTTTCTAGCTGAAGAGCTTCTCATTACCTAGAAGGGCTTCCACCAGAGAGTTTTCTAAGACTCCTCCCGGTGGTAACTCCCTTCATCTCCTGTCTCTGCTCACTGCATTGCCCATACATCACAGCAAGTCGAGACTGCTCACCAGCACTCTCAATTTTGACTCCTGTCCTGTGTCCTGGTCTTTCTGTCAACCCCAGCCCAGAACCACTTATAGGATATGCCTTCTCCACACCTGTGCTGTGCAGCCACACACCTTGGGAGAGAATCACACAATCATAGCACACATGGCTACAAACATCTGAGGTCCCAGCTTTGGTACAGCCCATCAGCCTTTTTGATTTCCTTCAGTAACTATAAAAAAAAAAAAAAGTCAATGTCCCTTGGTCTCTAAACACCGCATTCTCAACCAACAACCCTATAGAACCCGAGGTCATCATTTATCAGCCAGGTCTTAGTGTTGCTACTGCCTTGACATAAAGACAAAAACAAAACCACTCCATTAGAAGTCTGAACACAGCAAAAATAAGAGCACTGTTCAAGCACAAAAATGACCAAAGAGCCCCCTCTCCTGGTGAATATGAATGGTGCCTCTTCCCTTACTAAATTACATAAAATTTACCAATTGAATAGAATTGATGAATATACACAATAATAGCATTCCCCCTGCTTCCTTACAGCATCCAATCTAGAGCAAAGAGCAAAGTCCCTAAACACTCCCCCAGAGAACCTAACACAAACCCAAACCCTGTAATAAATCCTTTCTGACATTCTCTTTCTGAGATGCTCCACGATTCCCCAGGCAAGTGTGTTCTCCCTCCAAGGAGCAATCCACCCAATCTGTTCTTTGGCAAGAGGGCACTGGCATAGCAATAAGAATTACTGTTATCACCGTTGTCGGGTTCTGTTCTAAGTACTTCACACATGTTGTTCATTTAATCCCTTGATGACAGTGACAATTTTGCCCACTGTGGACCTGGAAACACGAAGACTGAACAGAATTTAAAAGCCATCTGGGTCACAGATTCAACATGATGGATGAAGAGACTTAGGAATGTGTCTCTGGAGCTCATGCTCGCATGATTTTAGAAATAATAATCCACAAAATTAACAAAATTTGTTTCTTTCTCACATCATCCCCTCTAGTCCCAGAACATGAGCTGTTTTTATTTCAATGTCAACCCCTCCTTCTGTCTGTTCTTCGACCACCTCTTCTGTCTCCTTTAACCCTTGGTTCTAACAAGTTTCAATTTCCTTCTAATTCTTCAACCTTCCTTTTGCCACTAGAACAACTTCTCAGTCTAAAATTGGGTGTAAGTCTCGTTCATTTTAAAACAAACCATGGGGACATCTGATGGCCCCATGGCCTTTCATCTTTTCCATCTTCAGACCAAGTCTTGGAAACTTAGTCTCTATTTTCAAGAATAACATAATTTAAAATGATAAAATAGGCATGCAGAAATGGAATTTGGGAAAGAGACCTTTTCTACCTTGGAGGGGTAAGGCTGGGTGGTAGGGATCAAACAAGAATTCAAGGAAGAATTGATATCTGGGGCAAATTGTAAAGCATGGGGGGAGGGCAGATTGCCAGCCAGAGATATAAAAAAAGGAGTTTTAGGGCAGATAGGTGTCCTACCCCCAAAATTCATCTACTGAAAACTAACCCCCAATGTGATTGTATTAGGAGGTGGGGTCTTTAGGTGGTAACTAGATTGTGAAAGTAAAGCCCTCATGAATGGGATCATATGTCCTTATAAAAGAGACCCCAGAGAGCTCCCTTGCCCCATGACCATGTGAGGACACAGCAAGAAAATGGCCATCTATGAACCAAGAAATAGGCTTTCAACAGTCCCTGCACCTGCTGGTGACTTGATCTTGGGTTTTCCAGCTCCTGAAGCTGTGGAAATAAATTTCTGGTGTGTATAGTTCCACTCCCATACCCCAATATCTATGATAGTCTTTTGTAGTAGCCTAGTGGAATAAAACTGTAAGTAAAAGTAAAATCACAAAGAGAGGAAAGTCTGGCATGTATTTAAGACCTGATGAGTGGACTCATTATCTGTTATATCAGTCAGCTCGGGCTACCATAAAAAAAATCACAAACTGGGTGGCTTAAGATGTAGAAATGTATTTCTCACAGTTCTAGAGGCTGGAAGTCCAAGATGAAGCTGTTAACAGGTTTAGTTTCTCCCTGGGCTTCTCTCCTTGTCTTAGCCACCTGCTCACTATGACTTCATGTGGTCTGATCTCTGCGTGTGTGCCTCCCTGGTGTCTCTTTGTGTATGCAAATTTCTCCTCTGGGTACCAGTCAGATTGGATTTGGAGCCATCTTAAAGACCTTAACGTAATCACCTCCTTAAAAACCTTATCTCTAAATATAATTCCATTTTGATTGCATTTTGAAGTGGATTAGGACTTCAACCTATGAATCTTGAAGGGATACAATTCATCCGATAACATCTGGGATAACAGGGAGCAGGGAAGTTTAGGCCAGAAATGTAGATTAAGACTAGCTCATGGATACCTTGAAACATAAGAATGGGAAATTTGAGCCTTTTCTTTAAACAGTGAACTATATGAATGCCTGACATGACATCCACTCATCAAGCTATTCAAAACTGAAGGTGAGACCTGCTAACATGATTCATTACTAATAAATTATCAGTATAGGTTATACGATATATTTTGTAGCAACTGACTTCCCTCAAGAGAGACTTATTTTCAGATATATGTATTGACATTCTTCTACTTCTATCCTTCTTCTCAAACCAAATCTGAAAGACCCTATAGATATTTAGATTTTCTGAAACAAAATGTTTACATTTAGCCAATGTTTAAAAAGTTTTTGTGATTAATACTTGTCAGCATTAGCTCAAATGCATAAGAAAGTAGCTGATGCTATTCTAAATATAGGCCACCTGCTTTTCCCAAGGGAGTCAGTAAAATCTGAATGGCTGAGAGAAGCACATTTGGGAAGAGAGGGCTCTGGCCTTCAAAAAAAAAAAAAAAAAAAAAAAAGCAGGGAGGCTGTCCTGGCTCTCATCCACAAGGGCAGGTCATGCAAGATCGTCTTTCCCATCACTCAAGTCAGCACTGATTCCAACCTTGACCTGGCTGTTCTCAATGGAGCAATGCAAGGTCAAGGACACTTACTGACTGCCAGATATACCACAGCCTTTGAGTTAGTTTTTCTTCATGTGTAGTATGAACCAGTCTCTGGTTATATTTCCATTGTAGAGATAAGGAAACAAACCCAGGAAGGTAAAAAGACTTATCCAGAACAATAGAAGGAGGAGTTGAACACTCTCTCAGACCAAAGTGCACACTCTATGCCACACAGTGTATTAAGTGGGGCTTCTCTCCTATGATCACGCAAGATATCATCAGCTGTTTCAGGATGAATTTGATAATTCAAATTATCAAATTTAATTTGATAAAATTAAATTTATCAAAATTAATTTGATAAATTCCCTCTGCCCTTTGCCTTCTGCCCCTGCCCTCTGCCTCCTGCAGGAGGAGGACACCAGACTGCCATAATGGATTGTGGGTCACCATCAAGGATCTTTTTGAGAACAAACATGGACATAAAATCTCTCACCTTTCACACATACAGCAATATACTAGGGTGAACCAGATGAAATTACTTTTTGGAGATTAAAATTTGTCAAAAATGGCAATTTCATATGACACAACCAAATGGATTATTCATGGTGATAGCCCAAGGGTTAATAACTTATATAACTTACATTGGAGATTTTCTAGCCTAGAAAATAATTGTATGTGTCCTTTTGCCTCAGGCACACCTAGAAAACAGGTCTTCTCCTGCCTGGGGGAAAATACCCAGCGTCATCTTCCACTGTAGGAATGTACACTCCTCCGGGAAAACAGGGAAAAACCACATCTAAATGGAGCAGAAATTTAGGCATTCCTCCCCGAATTTCCATTTCCATATTTAAAGATGAGAGTATGTCCAAGAAATACTTGCAAATAACAAGGGTTTCAGATGATGAATAATACTAACCTAGGAAACACATCACAAAAGATTCCAAGGGGATTATTGCACATTTGAGATAAGTCCAAACCCGAAATGTTACTGGAGGTAACTACAGGAAGTATGACTGTAGTCACTCATACTGAAGGGACACCAGCTTCTTTAACAGCATAAGTGTTAAAATCCAAATTTGGGGGCATTTGTCAGACAACTCCCCGAATACATGTAAGTCACTAAACTTGTAATGGGCCCATCAGCACATCCTGGGGACTGTTTTCACCCTTAAGATATTTTTGAGAAGTATTTGATAAATTCCCTCTAATTTTCCTAATAAGAACATCTTCTCAAGTACTGAGAGGAGGATTTCAAGAAGAATTTTAGAATTCTGCTTAATTAATGGCATTTGCCTCTTCTTCAACTATGATTTCCTTGGCTGTGCAGGCTGGACAAGGCTTTACTTAGAAGTGCACAATTTTGCAAAAGGGGAAAAATCCAGAAAACCTGGGCTGACTCAGAGCCACAGACAAAACATGTTTATTAAGGTGAACCAAAATTTTATTCACATGCCTGAGTCCGTGAGAATCCATGACAGATGAGCACTCAAAATATCCCCTGCATTTATTTTATTCCCTCTTAGTTTCCTAGGAGAAAGTGAACTGAAAGGTCTTTTGTCTATTGCAAGGATGCCCCAAACCATAATAAGTTAATAAGAAAATTTACCTTGAATGTGCAAATCCCTTCTCAATTCTTAAATCCTTTAAATCAAATCATTGAAGCAGTGTCCACAAATAATACAAGCTACCCATTAAGTGAATGTTTATGATGTGCCAGCCTCCTTATGTACCAGTTAACTTACTTAATCCTCACAAACTCCCCCCATACTATTGTTAGTCTTATTTTATAGGTGAGAAAACAGAGTCAGGGGGTGTTTGAATTCTCAACGTCCCACATCCAAGAAGTAGCTGAATAGCATATTAAAACAGGCATTCTGATTCTTGAATCTATGTTTTTAGTTTCCAAAACACTGTCCCTTCCTGGGAAAGTGGCTGTTGTGGCAGCCACCTCCTCACCACCACCAAATATGGAATATTATGACAGTTTGATGACAACAAAACACAATTGGCCCTCACTTATTATAGGAAATAGCCACCACACACACACAAAAGAAAGAAAGAGAAAAATAAAAAAAAAAAAGAAGAAAAAAGAAACTCTGCCCACAACATTGAACTATTCTTCTTTTGAAATGTCCTCAAGCTGTTTGTATGCTCCCTTGCAGTCAACCAAGAGCTATCAAAGGTAGCTGAAGACCAATTAGAAAGTCACCTCATTTCCAAAGTACCCATCTTAATAGAACACTTATCAGAAACTCAGTATTTCATCATTTCACTCTATGAAACTGAGTCTCCTTTGCAACCTCAAACTCCTGCTGGAATGGAAGTGATAGCAGATGGCTTTCTTTGCGACAAATTTATGATTAAGCAGCCTTTGTTAAGTTAGTCTCAGACCTACTTTTATCTTTGATAACCCAACACAAACCAGTTTGACCCTTTGACTTATGGTTATGTTAAAATAATTAATATTCAAAGTATTTACAATTCTTAGACTCTCAACCCAATGATATTACAATAAACTTTATTAAAATTTAAACAGAATTCATTTTATACTCTGATCAGGTATTACCATTAAAAGACATAATTGAATGTTGGATTCCTTGATTGATTGATTGTATTTTAAGATATTAAAACTGGTTTCCAATTGAGGGATTTATAGAGAAAAAAGGAACTCTCATTCCCCTTACTGGTCTGAGTCCTCATAGATGGAAAAATATCCCTACACTGTATCAAAATTAATGAGATCTGTCATCTGCCCCAGATATGCCAAGATGGTCCTAAGTTTAATCCATATCAAAATCTGAGCATTGTTATATATCCCCACATAACCCTGGTCATTAAAGGACATAGAATAAAAAGTTTACTCTTTATACTCCTCATTTGTAGCTTTTGAAACAATTTATCTGCTAAAAGATAAACACTGCCATCTACTGAAATGAGAGAATAAAGGCATGCAAGCCTATGCACTTGAAGAACATAGCAACATTTTCTGCTTTTCATTAGTGAGAGCATTAATTACTTCATTAAGATCTCATGGTCTTGGGGTGCCTGGGCGGCTCAGTGGTTAGGCGTCCAACTCTTGGTTTCAGCTCAGGTTATGATCTCAGGGTTGTTAGATGGAGCCCCGCATTGGGGTCCTATCTAGGCTCCAAGTCTGCTCAAGAATCTCCCCCCACCACCACCTCCACTGCTCCTCTCCCCACTCTCTCTCTCTCTAAAATAAATAAAAACTTTAAAAAAAATCTTAGAGTTCCAAGAAAATAGTAGCAAAGACAACTTTGTCCAAAGAGATGCATCCAACATTTCTCAAAAGGTAGAATGAGTATCAGCCCTGGTCTTTGATGTATTTAGCTTCCAGACAACTTTTCTGGGATTTCCATCTCTTGCATTCCCAAAAACTCATTTTTAAGTTCAAGGTAATGCAAACTGAAGTTCTGAACTCAAAAGGAAATTTAGGAGTAGAGAGAAACTAATGCTTTTGCCTTAATGTGAAGAACTCAAAAAGCCCTGTGAAACACACATATACACATAGGCATACAAACACACGCGCGTGCGCGCACGCACACACACACACACACACACACACCTTTATCAATTCCTCACCATATGTTAAACCAATATCCATTTTGGGGATAACCAGCATGTTTCAGGGAAGAAAAAAAATGGAGGAAGGGTAGTAAAAAGGGGTAAAAAAAATCAAAGTTACACCAACTCCCTGTTGGAGTCTTCTAGAGGTTATAATGAATTGGCCTCAGAGGTCTGTAAAATTTCGCTAGGTTCACCCTAAAAGAGCAGGGTACTCCTAAAAGTAGCATTCCCAAATGTAGACTACTCTCCTATCACAAACCCAAACTCAGAAAGTATCAAACCAGGAACTGTTATGAGAAAACATTTGAAGGCTTCTGAGTCTTGTAATTACAAAAGCATCAAATACCAACCGGATCCTCCCTTTCTGGACCAGATTTTATGCTAAAATAAGAAAATGTTTTTCTTGTCATGTTTCAATCATTTCATCCTTCAGGTTTTATTTGTTGTTGTTGTTTTTTTTTATTAAAGTATATTCGTCCAAAATATACTCTCAATTCTAAAAGAAGAAAAGAAATTTCCAAACTTTCACAACCTCCTTTCCCACCAAAAACCTAATCAAGTTGTTTGTAATTAGCATAGTGTCTCAGAGATAGTAAGTAATTAATTGTCGAAAGACATGATCCCACAATGAATGAATCTTTCTGAAGAGTTAATACAAATATCTTTAAGGCTTATGTCTTTTTCCTCATGAGGTCAATGCTTGATTCCCCCTTTAAATAATGTGCCTCTAAAAGACAAAAAACCCCAGGTATACAATGCTGCAAAAACCAAAAAAATCGACCCCTTACCACTTGCAAAAGATGGTGAAAACAGACTGAGCATTTGATAAGTTTTTATTGAGATGAAATTCACATCACAGAAAACTAGCCGTTTTAACAATCCATTAGCATTTAGTAGTTTTACAATGTTGTACAATCACCACCCCTAATTCCAAGAGGTTTTTATGATCCCAAAATAGAACTGCACCCATTGAGTTACCGCTCCCCATGGCCCTCTACTGCCCGTCTCTGGCGACTGCGGATCTGTGTTCTGTCTCTATGGCCTTACTATTCTGGATGTTTCATATCCATATATTGGGGTTACCCAGTACATGGCCTTTTGTGTCTGGATTCTTTTACTTAGCATAATGTTTTAAACATTAGGCTTACCTATGTGGTAGCATGTATCAGTCCTTTATTCGTTTTTATGGCTGAATGATATTCCATCGTAAAGATGTATCACAGCCTGTTTACCCATGCACCCATGGGCAGATGTGTGAGCTGTTGTGATTATGCTGCCAGGATCACGAGGGTACATAGGCTTAAGTGCCATTTTTCATTTTGGTGGTGGGGGGCATTTACTTAGGAGAGCAATTGCCGGGTCATTTGGTAATTTCATGGTTAAATTTTGAGGGATCTGCAAACTTGATTTTTTTTTTAAGATTTTATTTTTTTGACAGAGAGAGATCACAAGCGGGCAGAGAGGCAAGCAGAGAGAGCGAGAGGAGGAAGCAGGCTCCCCGCAGAGCAGAGAGCCCGATGCGGGACTCGATCCTAGGACCCCGAGACCATGACCTGAGCCGAAGGCAGAGGCTTAACCACTGAGCCACCCAGGCGCCCCTGCAAACTTGATTTTTAAATCAAGAAAAATAACAAAGTAAAAGATAGAGCTTGCCAATAGCAGAGACAAATGAAGTCACAACCAACCGTAATCTAATCTAGTTGGGATCAGGGATTTCACCAAAAGGAGTACAGCCTGTGGAGAGGACATTTTACTATGGTAGAATCTCTACTCCCTTTAACCATATCGATGGACCTGGCCTATATTTAAGAATGATAAACTCGGGGCGCCTGGGTGGCTCAGCGGGTTAAGCCGCTGCCTTCGGCTCAGGTCATGATCTCAGGGTCCTGGGATCGAGCCCCGCATCAGGCTCTCTGCTCGGCGGAGAGCCTGCTTCCTCCTCTCTCTCTGCCTGCCTCTCTGCCTGCTTGTGATCTCTCTCTGTCAAATAAATAAATAAATAAATCTTTAAAAAAAATGATAAACTCACTCTAACATGAGGGAAAGGAAAGAAATATATGTGAATCATAGTCTGCCACTGACTTATTGTATTAGTAAGTCAAAATTTGTTACCTTGGATACAAACTGAATTTAAAAATGAAGTCCTCTGTAATAAATAAGCATGACAGAAATAGCCAGTGTCAGAAATGCAGTTACATGAATCAGAGAAAAAAATGATATAGTTTTCCCATTAATCATATCCTTTTAATGAAACATTGATTTCATTAAACAAAATTAACTCAATTTACTTCACATAAGGAGTATTTTTACATTGGCTTTTGTGGTTTCTTTTGCTCTGAGTTTTCTAAACCCTTCAGTATTTTTCATATGCTTTGTTTTATATATACCATTATGTTGAGATTAGGTAATTTAACCATGCAATTAAACAAATACACATTTAAGAAGAGCAGTCCTACTTTATACACTTGTGACTTCACCTTTGTTCTCATTGTCTTGGCATGATTTCAACACCTTGCATTTGTGAAATGGGTTCCACAGTAAGAATGAGTGGGGATCCAGCCTTACTCTGCTTGTTGATGCTGGTAAGGAAACTTCCAAGTGAGAATAAACAACTCACTCTTACAAGTTCACACAGGTCATCCTATTACTAAGCAGAACTCCTAGGTCATTACTGCGTCTAACTTTCCACTCACCAAGTGTGAATAACAAGAATCTGAGCACTTGCTCTTTTCTACTTCCAAAAATTTTTATTTTTAATTTTCATTTAGTATCTGTAAAGTTTGGAATAAACAATTCTACTCTGTTGCGATATAATTGCTAGGAGAAGTGTGAATTTATGATTACCAGGCCACAGGAATTGGGACCCCATTACTAAATAATTGCATGCATAATAAAGGTTCCAACTCAAACTTTAATTAATTGGAAAACACCATCCTTCATAATGTTTATGTTTTAGAAGTTATTCAAGGGGATTTAAAAGAAATCTAGACAATTAAAAACATAATGCTAGTACAGCACAAAAATCATGTGGAAAAACTCAGGCAGCACATCGTTATTTAAGACCTCTTTGAGCTATATATAGGACATAGCCTTTCTGGGTTTGAATTCATGTCTGGCAACCCACTGACCAATTGATCCAGGGAAGCCACCCTCCCTCTCCTCAATTATGTGTTACCAACTCTAAATTCAGGTTCTATTAATTCCTACATCATTCTTCTTTATTAAATGAACTGAGGCAAATGTCTTGTAAACCATAAAACATGCAAATATTTGGAAAGGTTTTTTGTTTTGTTTTGCTTTCTCCCTGTTTGCTTTAGAAAGCAATCATCTAATATAGCAAAAGGAAGCCAGGATAATTAACTAGAATATTGTCTTGATTTCTAGTACAGAGGTAGTGGGATTAGAGATTACAGATAAAAATGGCAACAAGGGGCCCCTGGGTAGTTCAGTGGGTTAAAGCTCCTGCCTTCAGCTCAGGTCATGATCTCAGGGTCCTGAGATGGAGCCCCATGTTGGGCTCTCTGCTCAGCGGGGAGCCTGCTCCCCTTCTCTTTCTGCCTGCCTCTCTGCCTACTTGTGATCTCTGTCTGTCAGATAAATAAATAAAATCTTTTAAAAAAATTGGCAACAAGACTGGATAGCTAGGATTTTTTTTTTTAAGATTTTATTTATTTATTTGACAGACAGAAATCACAGGTAGGCAGAGAGGCAGGCAGAGAGAGAGGAGGAAGCAGGCTCCCCGCAGAGCAGAGAGCCCGATGTGGGGCTCGATCCCAGCACCCTGGGATCATGACCTGAGCCGAAGGCAGAGGCTTTAACCCACTGAGCCACCCAGGCGCCCCAGGATTTGTTTTTTAATTGAGGAAAACATTTGTGATTTTGTGGGCACATAGAGAAAATAAATAGTGTAAAAACGAGATTATTGCCATCAGCGGCAGGAATAGAACTGCTAAAATATCAGGATAAATGGAAGTCCTAGAAAAGGAAGTGAGATGTTCTCTTCTGGATTGGGTGAGATTAAAGAGATGACAAGATGATTAGACCAAAGAAAATATGTCAGCCATTTTGCAGCTTGGAAGGACACTGAGGATGAGCCAATAAGGATGGCAAAGGGGAATGCCCCCAAACCCTGAGTCCTTGGGTCATCTTGCCACGAAGTAACCAACTTTGGGGCTGACTTTGTTTTAACTGTGCATTTTGACACTTACAGCCAAAACCACCCTACCCAATGTAACAGTGTAGTTGAACAAAAAATAAAATAATCTTGGTAAGATAACTAAAAGGGTTATAGATATTTTGAGTCAGTTTATGATTCTTCGTGTTTGAGAAGGGATATGTCTTCAAATATAGTAATTGCTTTTTCCTTCTATTACAGATTTCCCCCCTTTGGACACCCAAGAAGGTAAACTGAAGATAACAGCACCCGTGGAAAGACAGAAGATAATCTGCATGTGATTTAAAAGATTACTGATGTGTTTTTAAAAGGCAATGCAGAAGTTGCATGTCTAGAAAGCACTGTTTAGTTCGAAAAGCATTTATTTTATCTCTAAATCAGGCATTATGCTAAATCGTGAGCTCCTGCAGTTTTAGATATGAGTTCTTAGAAAAGATATTTCATTTTTATGAGGATGATTCACTTTCTTAAAATCCTATCCTGAATCTGAATATATGAAGATGGATTAAACCACAATCATTTATACTGATGATGGCCTCACATCTCAGTTCCTCTGTTCAAGAGAGAAACCTTAAAAGGACAATGTTCCCAGGGTTCTTAAATTTTCATTGATAAAAATTTGAGCTATATTTCTCCCCGGGATACCTATAATACATTAAAGTTATATTTCAGCTATCATTTCAGAGTAATTAATGCTATGTTCCTTTCTGAGAAATGTGTTCATATGTCAGTTTTTTAAGATGACGGCTAAGTTACTGATTATAAGAGTAATAGGAAATATTTATCATGCTTGTGATGTGCCAGATATTCTCAGTCCTCACAACAAGAATGATTATTATCACCCCTTCTGGCTGAAAGAATGAAGGAAGCATGGTAGGGGAACTTTCCCAACAATTAAGAATTGGAATCAGGGGACGCCTGGGTGGCTCAGTTGGTTAAGCAGCTGCCTTTGGCTCAGGTCATGATCCCAGCGTCCTGGGATCAAGTCCCGCATCGGGCTCCTTGCTCAGCAGGGAGCCTGCTTCTCCTTCTGCCTCTGCCTGCCATTCTGTCTGTCTGTGCTCGCTCTCTCTCCCTCTCTCTCTGAAAAATAAATAAAATCTTAAAAAAAAAAAAGAATTGGAATCAGAATATATATCCAGGCACTCTGATTCCAGACTCCACATGCACCTCACTTATACCCTATAATACTCCAGATGAAAAAAAAGTGAGGGTATTATCACTTATTCTATGATCTTAAATATCTAAACATTTATTTTTTTAAGTAGCTTAAAAAATACTACTGGAAGAAGAACAAACTCCCACTTATAAAATAAGTCATAGGCATGAGAAGTACTTATTTCATAAGAAATATAGTAAATAATACTATAATAATGTTGTATGGAAACAGATGGTGACGACACATCTCATGGTGAGCACTGAGTGATGAACAGAATTGTTGAATCGCTATGTTGTCCATCTGAAACTAATACAACATTGTATGTCAACTACACTTCAATAATAAAAAAAAAATGCTACTGGATGGTCAAGCATCAGACTCTTGATTTCAGATCAGATCATGATCTCGGGGTCATGAGATCGAGCCCCACATGGGATCCACACCAAGCATGAAGGCTGCTTAAGATTCTCTCTCCCTCTGCCCCTCCCACCAGCTCGTGCATGTGTGAGCTCTCTCTCTCTCTCTCTCTCAAAAAAAAAAAAAAATACTATTGGAAACCTTAATAAGTATTCTATAAAGAAATATTTCTTCATGAGAATTAGAGGAAGCTTAAAAAAATTAGAGGAACTTTCTCTGAGGGGCTTCCAAAAGCTAAATAGGTCAATGAGGCTTAGAATGATCTCCATGACTGTATATTCATTCTCTCTATTGAATGACATAACAAAATAGTATTGCCACCTTCCCTAAAGCCATCAAACCATCAAAGAGGAAGAGTCAATATCAGCTTCTTGGTTTCCTAAGAAGTAGCTAAATTTTGGCGCAGGTTTCTCTAATCCAAGCTCTCCTGGGCTTTGCCATCTATGAGTGTCTTCCTTCCAGCAGCTACACTGAAAGTTTTGTTGTTTTGTTTTTGTTGTGCTTTGCTTTTATTTTTCTTCTTGGGTGCTAGACATCCATTGATGATCTGAAGGGTAATTCTCAGCCCTGACCTTCCTACCAGTACATATGATACTCTCTACCCATGAGAATGTAATGGAATCAGAATCCCTAACATGTGTTGTCTTTGGTAGATTATTTCCCTTCAATGTGACTCACCACCTCATTTTCAGATCACGACAGTTACCTGCTCAGAAACATTTGCTGCGAGGGTTGCATGGCTGATCTACATGGAGTGGGTGGGCAGTGCCTGGCAGGTAGCACATGCTCAGCCACCCTGACTACGGTTGTTATTATTGAGAAAATGGCTCCAGAAGATCCTCACGCATTCTCTAGTTCTGGGTTCAGGCATCACTGGTTTTATCTCGTGCTTTATCTTTTTTGTGTGTGTGCTTTATCTTTTAACAATAATTTTTAATAGGCATTAGAGCACTTTTACATAGAAAAACCTTTTAAAAATAGTTTTCAGTATTTCAGCAGCAAGTGGGTTGATGTTTGGTGATTTACTCTGGTACCTCAATTGTTTCCTATCCAAATTTTTTAATTCAATAATTCAAAGGTCTATTCTGTTTAACTTTTCTTTTAGAGAAAAACCTGCCCATATATTTGATACCCACTATGAATTCAAAATTTATTTCCTAGTAAGTGACATTCATTTTGCTTTCCCTATATGCCACCCTCATTTTACTCAGTGTAGGCTGTCAACTTTTTTCTGAGGGAAGGAGGTGTAGATATACTTGTGAGTGTGAGGAAAGATTAGGCTTCCAATTTTGCCTTTTTCATTCTTAGGTGCAGAAAGTAAAATCAATAAAGAAGTAATACAACTTCTAGTCAGATTCCAAACTGGCATAGCCACTGTGCAGCATGGAGTTTCCTCAAAAAGTTGAAAATAGAACTACCATATGATTCAGCAATTCCACTTCTGGGTATTTCCCAAAGAAAATGAAAACACTAACTGGAAAAGATGTAAGTGCCCGCATGTTCATTGCAACATTATTTACAATAGCCAAGGTATGGAAACAACCTAAGCGTCCACTGATGGATGAATGGATAAGAACAATGTGGTATATAAATACAGTGGGATATTACTCAGCAATAGAAAAGAAGGAAATCTTGCTATTTGCAACAACACGGATGGACCTTGAGGGCATTCTGAAAAGCAAAATAAGTTAGACAGAGAAACACATGTATGTTCTCACTCATATGCGGAACCTAAAAAGAAAAACAAAACAGAAAAAAAAAACCACTGAATTCATAGATACAGAGAACAGATTGGTGGTTTGTGGTTGCCAGAAGCAGGGCATTGGAAGGATGGGTAAAACGGGTAAAGGCTATCAAAACATACAAACTTAGAGTTAAAAACGAAAGAAACCGGGGCACCTGGGTGGCTCAGTGGGTTAAAGCCTCTGCCTTCGGCTCAGGTCAGGGTCTCAGGGTCCTAGAATCGAGCCCCGCATTGGGCTCTCTGCTCAGCAGGGAGCCTGTTTCCCCCTCTCTCTCTGTCTGCCTCTCTGCCTACTTGTGAACTCTCTCCCTCTCTTTGTCAAATAAATAAATAAATAAAACCTTAAAAAAAAAAAAAAAGAAATAAACCTTGAGCATGCCATGGACACCATCATGACTCTAGTTAATAATACTGTATCGTATATTTGAAAGTTGCTACAAGAATAGACTTAAAGTTCTCATCACAAGAAAAGGGAAACACATACCCCATAAATACAGATGTACGATTCACTAAAAACTGCTTCCCAAAACTTTAGTCAACAGAAATTATAACGGCCTTCAGAGTAGAATCTAGGAGACATACTGTTAAATCACTTTGGTTTCCTTATTCACTATCATGATGCTACTAAAAATAAAAACAAAATTGAAATGACCAGTGACATTTGCCAGACATTATGCTCTTTCTTGTCATTCCCATCAAATAATATCAAGAAACGGTATAAATTTATCAGTTTTAATAGTCATATCCATGAAGCTGACTTTTGGAAAGAGAGAAAATGTGAAATATATAAAAAACAGCTTGCTTGCACTATGTGAAGCTCCAGGTCTTGAACTCCATTGCTAGCAAATCTGCTCATCAACTGCCTTTTCTCTTCAGTCAGCGCCATATCCTACACGTGTTATCCTTGCTACCTAATAAAACAAATTTCACCAAGTTATTATTTCTTTATTTCATTCATTAATTCTCCCTTTTTACAAGGTGACCTTCTCTGGGACATCAAGAATGATCAGTGCACTCAGTGAACCCAGCTGTGGAGTCTTAGAGCTGCTCCAGCATTTAGGGGGCAAAAAAAAAAAAAAAAATGTTTTTAATGATTCCTGTCAGTCATCAATTGGCAAGTTCATGTCCTACTCACCCGTGTGAGATTCATGGCATCTCAGAATTGGAGCCCTGAGAATGCAGCCTTCCCCTCTGCTCATTCCTTGCGCCCTCCCCTCAAACAACACAGTCAAGTGGAAAGACAGTGAATTTGAAAATTTCTAGATCTGGGTGATTAATTTATAAGGAGGCAACACAATCCACTTCAGAACATTTCAAAATGTCAACGGCTTTTTCGCATTGTTGGTAAAATGTGAAATGTGCATTCTCCCTCCCCACTGCTATGATAGACACTCTTCCAAAGCAGCTCTGATTGACTGGTCCCCAAGGGCACTGTTCACATTCATTATGCTTTTGGAAATGACCACCCTGGTATGGAGCAGCACCGGGCACTGCTGGTTCCCTGATCTTTGGGAACACTTGACATCAGTATAAGAAATGTGCTGTTTACACGGACTGAGAGAGGCTATGGAAACTGTCCATTCCACCAAAAGGCACCTCACCTTCTAAAAAAAATTAATGACTACACTGGCCAAGTTCCTTCCAATTTTTTATTCAAGTCCGACCTCGGTCCATGAAAACTCATGTAGTTAATCATACCTGGGTCCATCAAGAAAAGGGGGTAGGTCCATTCAAACAAAGTGATTGCTCTGCTGATGACAAGACAGAAGTGTTACCCCTTTGTAGTAAACTCCCCCATTTAGTAGGCCAGTATCTAGCACTTCAGTGCTTTGGGAGACACTAAATAAATCAATAATGTCTTAACGAGCTCAGGAATGTAAATGCCAGCCCCAAAACAAGAGATAGACAATATTTCTTCCCTAAAGTCTCTTAGGACCTCCTGTGACTCTAGGAAGAGGCACTATACAGCTGGTCTAACATGAGCCCTGTAGACTAGAAAAGGTTGGTCCTCTGACAAAGCAGTGCCGGCTTCCTTTTCCTTACTTGCCAGGAGCTTCCTACATCAGCTTCTGGTGCCCCCATCACTGCCTCCCATCTCTTTCCTCATCCTAGGAAAGGATTTGAAATTGAGCTCACAATAAAATATGTGGATTCTTATGGCATTGTCTTAAGAGTACCTGCATTTTAGTGACATTGGCAAATCATAAACTCCAGAAAGTAATCCATAATTTTAGAAATTATCCACAATTAAATAGTAAGAAGAGATTTTTTAGGGCAAAAAGGGAGATTATTCTAAGCACCCCTCAAGTTATATGACTAGGAAGCTATTTAATCAGCCAATATAAAAAGCCAACCTTGTGCATGGGACATTTAATTTATTAGACCAGTTAAGCAATTTTGAAATTGCTCAACATAGTAAGAATCACTGGGAGTTAGGCAGATTCTGTCCTCTGTGTCCCCTTAGGGTGCCCCTACCCCACACGACTTTACCACCACACTCCACACCAGGGCCTCCTTCCAGAGGCACCACACTAACATTACACCATACTCTTGTCACTTTCCACAATCAAAGTTAGCCTATTCTCAATTCAGTTCTTAAAAAACATTTCTAATATAATTAATTCACAATAAATTGTTAACGGTTGAAAAATGCTCAATATGGGTTCTCTTCCTAAATATTAATTTGTTAGTGGGGGGTATCCAAGGAGAAAACAACTTAGCTCAAAAAATAAATCTCTCATGGGCTGGAAGTCCAACTGTGCAGAACGTGGGTCCTAGCCTGTTTTAGTTACTAACACTTACTGACAACTGAATATTAACCATTCGGTGGGTCCTTCCTGGGGAGATGCGGTAACCAGTAAGGCAGGCTACTGAGCTCTTTGTTAAGAGCAACTAAAATTCAAAATTCACAAAGCCTTACAGTCAGAGCTCACCCCTGTGGTCCCACATGCTACTAAAATTAAATCGCGGGTATGGGAAACGTGAGCACACACCAGGGACCCTGCAAGACAGGGAGGGGAGAGCAGTAAAACTCTTTTGGTATTCAGCTTGGAAACGCTAATAGCCAACTGAAAAAGAAAACCAAGTGTATGTGTTTCTCTCTCCCATACCTGTAATGATTATGTTGCCTTTGTAGTTGAAAGCACATGAAAAGATCTCATCTGTGTGCCCCTCAAGGACCTGGAGGCACTGACCAGTCTGAGCATCCCAGATTCTCGCTGTTTTGTCAGCACTGCCAGTCAGAATATGATTTCCTTGGGGGTTGAAAGAAATCTACAAGACAGAAAGGAAAATGACAGGCTTGTGTAATTTGATTCCTGATATATTTTTAATCAGCAGAAAGGGGACATGACTAAGCACCTGTCATCTTCCCAGCTTGGCATTTATTCTTACATAGAACAGTTCCTTCCTGAAGGGGGAAAAACTGCAGGGACTAATACATGAAAATTAAAGGCTATACAGCAGAGTATAACAGGGCACCCCACACCCACCCCACAGTTCTAAGGAAAAAGACCAAAGTTCCCTTCTATTTCGAGTATTCCCCACCTAGCTTCTTTCCAAAAACTCAAGATGCAAGTCTTTCCACACAAAGAGACAGAGCCCTGGTGTGGATGAGAACACAAGTCAGGTTCCTTCAAACCCAAGCCCCCATGTCATCCCTATAACTCAACTTTCTCTAATCAAAAGCATATAGATCCTCTTTCAATCTGTGCCTCAGAATGAGTGAATGTTGGGGGGACTTTCATTCTACTTCCATTCAAAGTAAAGTAGGTTCTATAAATATTTCCTGAGTGCCTTTTATGTGTCAAGCATTGTCATATAGTATCTGAGCGACTGTCAAAGGAAATGGTTAGTTCACTATTCCTTTGGGTTCCATGCTTATAACACTCTCTAAATCATCATAAGACAATGACTTGGGTCACATCCGTTATGATTGAAGGTTTGATGAGGACAAAGCTCAAGAGCATGGCTTTTTTTGTCCCTGTGTCCCCGGTACAATGCCCAGCACAGGGAAAGCTCTCAAAAAGCACTTCTTGAGTGAATGAATGAATGAATGAATGAATACCTTAACTTTCTAATCCATAAAAATGCCACTGCTGAATGGCAATTCAATAAGTAATGTATCACATATCTTAAAATGCAATATAGAGTGAGAGAACCCTTTATATTCACACATGCACAAAAATATGTGTTGTTGAGTGGGCCACATCATGCATGTCAATCATTATCAGACCAGTCACTCAGCAACAAGGCCTGGGTTCTCTTCCCAGGCTGCCCCCACATCCATACTTCCCCATCTCTCTTCCTGCCAGGCCCTAAGGCCTAGTAGCCTATGAAGGAGATGTGTTTAGTGCAGCCTCAGAGACCAACTTTGAAGGGCAGAGGCTCCTGGCCACAGTGGCAGGTGTAGAGGAGGGAGGAGTAGAGAAAGCACAACAGGGGGTGGTTCCAGGGTCCAGGAGCAGCCTTCCAGGACCTGAAGCCATCAACCTGATCCTTTAAAAGGAAGGAGCAAATCTGATCTTAGGTATGAGACCAAGGAACTGGGCTGAGCTGTGTGGGAGCTGAGAGTCACCAACTTCTGACCTTTCCAGAGTTTTCGAAGGACACAGCTAAACCTCAGATTAACGACTGGAAGGCCCTGCTCTGTGAATCAGCTTGTGGGAGGAGGTTAGACAAAATCTTAAGCTACAGCTTTGAAGTTTCAAAGTAGGTCATTTTAAACTCTGTTAAGTGTTAAATATTTCCAGGAAATACTTTCTCAATTGCATCTAATTTACAAAACACTTGATACTCGCTGCACAGCATGTTTTTTGCATAATACATACTTGTGTGTCTGCTTGGACCAGGAAAAGCACTTTATGAGTTTCTTAAATAGCTTTAATAAGTATTTTCAACAAACTCAATATTTTGCTGATGGCTGAGAAAAATGCTGTTTTATAGTTTTTAAATGGTTTTAGGAATGATTTATTAAGCTAAGTTTGAGGTCCCACTTAAAAATATAGTTTTTAGGTAGCTGATTTCTAGAAAGAATGAGATAATTGGACAAACCCTAGTGCCAACAGATCTATTTACACTAAGCATGTTATGTTTTTAAAACTAAATTGCTCCAAGTGAGAAAGCAACTCACCTTTGAAATTTCTCCTTCATGGCCTTCCAATTTGGTCATGCATTTTCTTGTGGCTGCACTGAAAACTCTTGCTGTTCCTTTTCGAAAGAGTGGAAATACATAAATTCGTCTGAAATACAGACCTTTTGAGCCATGTCCCCTGAATTATGTAATATCCATCCCTCTGACGTCCGGGTTCTGTGCTGCTTGTCTCCTTGCCTGCGGTGACAGCCACCACCTAAAATGTAAGCTGGTGCCAGGGTAGGAGAAGAATGGGAACAGGGTGCCCCTCAAGCCCCAAGCTTATTAGAAGAAATGATGGGTTCCAAGGTAGAAAAGGTGGGGGGAAGGAATCCACAAAGAAAAAGCTTTTAATGGGAAAGGGAGGATTAAAATGAGTTTTGAGAGGCGGTGATGAAACACACAGCCAGACCAGCATCATCCACCAAATAGGAGTCAAGGGTGACAAAAGGTTCAAGAGGTCTTCCTGAAATGGAGCAACAGCCACTACTTGCTGGACAAAGAAGAGGCATCAGGGAAGCCAGGAAAGAGTTGGTAGAATGGTCTGTTCCCTGTTGTATCCCTAGGGGCCAGACGTGCCAAACTCCCAGTAGACGATAAGTGGATAATGGATGGATGGGTGGGTGGATGGATGAGTGGGTAGGTGGATGGATGGGTGGATGGATGGGTGGGAAGGTGGATGGATGGATGGATGGATGGATGGATGGATGGATAGGTGGGTGGATAGATGGGTGGGAAGGTGGATGGATGGATGGATGGATGGATGGATGGATGGATGGATGGACAGGTGGGTGGATGGATGGGTGGGAAGGTGGATGGATGGATGGATGGATGAGTGGAAGGAAGGAAGGAAGAAGTGGTATAGAAATTTCCTTTGAATTAAGGAATGGAGGAGCTAAACAAATGTAGAAGGAGAAAAACAGCAGTAGTAAAATTGTTGTCAGAAAAAATGTTAAAATTTTTCTGGCCAGATGAAGGCTGCTCTCTTATTACAATACAAAATTACATAGAGGCAAAATTAGTAACGATAGGGAATTTTGGTTACTTAATTTTCATTCAGAGAAGAGCAAAACAGTTTAGTTTAATTTTTACTTGCCCTTCTGACAATGTCAACTTCAGAGGGAAGTAGATGAAAATTGTTATTTTACAATTAATATGACTAAAAATATAAAACTACTAGTCGAACATTTCAAAAGCCTTAAAATGACCGATGCGTTTTAAGAATGTGTTAATGGGACACCTCGGTAGCACAGTAGGTTAAGCATCTGCCTTCAGTTCAAGTCATGACCCTAGGGTCCTAGGATCAAACCCCATGTCAGGTTCCCTGATCAGCATGGAATTTGCTTCTCCCTCTTCCTCTGCTCCTCCCCCCTATTCACGATCTCTCTCTCTCAAATCACTAATTTTTTTTTTTTTTAAAGAATGTGCTGGGGCGCCTGGGTGGCTCAGTGGTTTAAAGCCTCTGCCTTCGGCTCAGGTCATGATCCCAGGATCCTGGGATCGAGCCCCACACCGGGCTCTCTGCTCCATGGGGAGCCTGCTTCCTCCTCTCTCTCTGCCTGCCTCTCCGCCTATTTGTAATCTCTGTCTGTCAAATAAATAAATAAAATCTTCAAAAAAAAAAAAAAAAAGAATGTGCTAATATTGGGGCATCTGGGTGGCCCAGGTAGCTAAGCATCCAACTCTTGGTTTCAGCTAAGCTCGTGATCTCAGGGTTGTGAGGTATAGCCCCATATTGGGCTCTGTGTTCTGCAGGAAGTCTGATTGGGATTCTCTGCCTTTGTCCCTCCCTCACTTGCTCACTCTCTTTCTCTCTCTCTCAAATAAATATCTCTTAAAAAAAGGAAGTGTTAATACAACAAAAATGAAAATCCTACATATACTAATTCTCCAAATTGCTCAAAAGATTTTTAAACTTAAGAAAACACAGAAATAATATAACCTAAAACTACATTTTTAAAAGATAGAAATATGAATAAGACACCAAAAAATAATCCAGCCTTGAGAATGATTCAAATGAAGAAGTAAAATGTGATTAATGTGAAGAAACATTTATCTTCACTTTTACAGCTTCAACTAACTCCTGTTGAATGGATCCAGTTTTAAGAGGGGAATGAGAAGCAAGAACCAGAGTTAAGTAAACAAGATTTCTCCAAACATCAAGACTTCTTAGAAGGTGCAGAATGAGAAGAGGTTTACAAAACATACCAAGAGAAAAAAAAAGTTTTTTTGAAGTAATGTCTTATAGAGCAAGGAAAGAATGGAATCACTGATAGGGGACGTAACAGATGATAGAGAAAACAGAAGAATTACTGAACTTACAGTTAATTCTCATCCATCTCTCAGTATCCTGATCCCCAGACCTTCCTTGTTTCTCCCCTCATAGTGCTGACAAACTCTTAACATTCTTTATAATCTATATTACATAGATTATATGTAACTCATTTATTCTATTATCTATATACCATAATCTATATATTCTATATATAAAGTATAATCTTTATACTCTATATTCTAACATTCTATGGAAAACACATATATGATATTCTTCATATCTTCCTCCTCCATAATATAGCTTCAGGAGGGGAGGAATTCCTCTCTCTTTTGTTCATTGATATAGCCCATGTTCTTAAAACAATTCCTGGCACAAAGTAGGTTCCCTATTCTTTCTGAATGATTTTTTTTTTGGTATAAGTAAAAATGATATTTAAAATAAAAAGGGTAGATTAATTACAGTTGAGATATGATTTTAAAAAGCAAAGCTCTGTAAGATGAAAAAGTAAGTAGTTACTCTGAAAAAGAGAGTTCTCCAAATTCAGGGCATTTATATTCCAGGATATAGAAAGAAATTTATGTATGATCAAAAGATCACCTTTGAAAAATCCTAGTGAGTAAGGGAACATCATGCAAATGTAATTTTGAAAAGCGAGAGAAAGTTGGAATAAAGACTGTGTAATTAAAATGAATCACTGGCAAAATTCCATAACTGGTTATAATACAAAGTATATGTGACTACCTAACAGTATGTTAGTCACAAAGAGCAAATGCAGGCAAACAAAGAACAAATCATATCTGGAAAAAAGCATCCCATTTTTGCTAGAATTTCTTAAATGGCTGTTAAGTTTACATGGACATGATGGAGAGTCACATAGGGTCAGTCATTAAGGGAATTAGACATAGTGAAGCATCATGTGTGATTATCAAAGAGATGACTTAGACACAGTGTAGGCTTATGTGTGCTGACGTGGTGATGACATAATCATAGAACAGCATGATATGCATTCATGGGAAGGTGACACAGATACAATATAGTGTTATAGGTGGTCATCACAGAGATGATGCAGACATAGTGAAGTATGATGTGTGGTTGTCAAGGAGATGAAATCACACAGCATAGCATCATACATGACATCAAAAAGATAATGGAGATGGTGTGTAGAGTCATCTATGGACTATAGAAAGATGGCACATACCAGTGTAGCAACATATGGGGTCATCAACCAATGGGACAGATACATTGTATCATCATAAGGCCATCATGGATATAACACATACTATATCATCAAATACAGTCATCCGGGAGATGATTCAAAATAGAGTAGCACTCGACATGGTTATCAAGGAGATGACATAAACATAGTATAGCATATATAAGATCTATCCCTAGTTGGTTATCAAAGACATGAATAATGACACAGCATCATGTATTTATCGAAACATTCAGTCGTAATGACACACCACAACACATACTTAAAGTTGATACAGAGTGTGGCAAGGATATGATGCCAACATCATGAAGCATCACTTATTGTCTTCAGGGAGCTTACCCATAGTTGGGCATCATCCATGGCTATCAGGACAGGGGGAAGTCACAGTGTAGGATCATATAGAGCAGGTTAAAAGATAATACGTAGTGTAGCATGATAGGTGGTTGTCAGAAAGTTGACCTATAGCATAGACTCACATATGATTATCAAAGACCTGGTCAGACATGGCATATCCTTGGATTTACAAGGAGAGAAGACTTTAGGCAGAAAATGGAAATATGCTGTTTGTCCCACATGGTGTTACACATCAAATTGTGTCCCCCACAAAACTCCTATGTTGAATTCCTAACCCCGAGTATCTTAGAAGTTGACTTAGTAGGGAGATTTGGGACTTTAAAGAAGAAATGGGTTAACATGAGTTCATTAGAGGCAGGAGACCGGGAGGCTGCCATCTTCATTCCCGTCCTCCAGAACTCTACGGAAAGCGCTCAGGGAACAAAAGCTCCCGAAAGCGAACTCGAAGGGATTACTCAGCCCAGCCCCTGGTAAGGGCAGTGAAATCAGCCTGGGGCAAAGACACCTGAGAATCACTGCAACAGGCCCCTCCACCAGAAGATCAACAAGAAATCCAGCCAGGACCAAGTTCACCTACCAAGGAGTGCAGTTTCAATACCAAGGAGAGCATCGGAATTCCAGAGGAGCAGGAAGCAAAGCACGGAACTCCTGGCTTTCTCCCCATGATTCTTTAGCCTTGCAGTTAATTTTTTTTTCTTTTTCAATTTTTTTTTTCTCTTCGTCTGCTATTTTTTTTAACTTTTACCCTTTTCTTTTTTAACTTTTTAACTAGTTTATCTAATATATATATTTTTTTTCTTTATTCGTTTTCTTTTTTTAATTGTTTCTTTTCTTTTTTTTTCTTTCTGAACCTCTTTTTATCCCCTTTCTCCCCTCTCACGATTTGGGATCTCTTCTGATTTGGTTAAAGCATATTTTCCTGGGGTTGTTGCCACCCTTTTAGTATTTTACTTGCTCCTTCATATACTCTTATCTGGACAAAATGACAAGGCGGAAAAATTCACCACAAAAAAAAGAACAAGAGGCAGTACCGTAGGCTAGGGACCTAATCAATACAGACATTGGCAATATGTCAGATGTAGAGTTCAGAATGACGATTCTCAAGGTTCTAGCCAGGCTCGAAAAAGGCATGGAAGATATTAGAGAAACCCTCTCTGGAGAGATAAAAGCCCTTTCTGGAGAAATAAAAGAAATAAAATCTAACCAAGTTGAAATCAAAAAAGCTATTAATGAGGTGCAATCAAAAATGGAGGCTCTCACTGCTAGAATAAATGAGGCAGAAGAGAGAATTAGCGAAATAGAAGACCAAATGACAAGAGAATAAAGAAGCTGAGCAAAAGAGGGACAAACAGCTACTGGACCACGAGGGGAGAATTCGAGAAATAAGTGACACCATAAGATGACACAACATGAGAATAATTGGGATTCCAGAAGAAGAGGAAACAGAGAGGGGAGCAGAGGTATATTAGAGAGAATTATTGGAGAGAATTTCCCCAATATGGCAAAGGGAACAAGCATCAAAACCCAGGAGGTTCAGAGAACCCCCCTCAAAATCAGTAAGAATAGGTCCACACCCCGTCACCTAATAGTAAAATTTACAAGTCTTAGTGACAAAGAGAAAATCCTGAAAGCAGCCTGGGAAAAGAAGTCTGTAACATACAATGGCAAAAATATTAGATTGGCAGCAGACTTATCCACAGAGACCTGGAAGGCCAGAAAGAGCTGGCATGATATATTCAGAGTACTAAACGAGAAAAACATGCAGCCAAGAATACTGTATCCAGCTAGGCTATCATTGAAAATAGAAGGAGAGATTAAAAGCTTCCAGGACAAACAAAAACTGAAAGAATTTGCAAATACCAAACCAGCTCTACAGGAAATATTGAAAGGGGTCCTCTAAGCAAAGAGAGACCCTCAAAGTAGTAGATCAGAAAGAAACAGAGACAATATACAATAACAGTCACCTTATAGGCAATACAATGGCACTAAATTCATATCTCTCAATACTTACCCTGAATGTCAATGGGCTAAATGCCCCAATCAAAAGGCACAGGGTATCAGAATGAATAAAAAAGCAAAACCCATCTATATGTTGCCTACAAGAAACTCATCTTAAACCCGAAGACACCTCCAGGTTTAAAGTGAGGGGGTGGAAAAGAATTTACCATGCTAATGGACATCAGAAGAAAGCAGGAGTGGCAATCCTTATATCAGATCAATTAGATTTTAAGCCAAAGACTATAATAAGAGATGAGGAAGGACACTATATCATACTCAAAGGAACTGTCCAACAAGAAGATCTAACAATTTTAAATATCTATGCCCCTAACGTGGGAGCAGCCAACTATATAACCAATTAATAACAAAATCAAAGAAACATATCAACAATAATACAATAATAGTAGGAGATTTTAACACTCCCCTCACTGAAATGGACAGATCATCCAAGCAAAAGATCAACAAGGAAATCAAGGCCTTAAATGACACACTGGACCAGATGGACATCACAGATATATTCAGAACATTTCATCCCAAAGCCACAGAATACACATTCTTCTCTAGTGCACATGGAACATTCTCCAGAATAGATCACATTCTTGGTCCTAAATCAAGTCTCAACCGGTATCAAAAGATTGGGATCATTCCCTGCATATTTTCAGACCACAATGCTCTAAAGCTAGAACTCAATCACAAGAGGAAATTTGGAAAGAACCCAAATACATGGAGACTAAACAGCATCCACCTAAAGAATGAATGGGTCAACCCGGAAATTAAAGAAGAATTGAAAAAATTCATGGAAACAAATGATAATGAAAACACAATGGTTCAAAATCTGTGGGACAAAACAAAGGCAGTCCTGAGAGGAAAATATATAGTGGTACAAGCCTTTCTCAAGAAACAAGAAAGGTCTCAGGTACACAACCTAACCCTACACCTAAAGGAGCTGAAGAACAAGAAAGAAACCCTAAACCCAGCAGGAGAAGAGAAATCATAAAGATCAGAGCAGAAATCAATGAAATAAAAACCAAAAAAAAACAATAGAACAAATCAACGAAACTAGGAGCTGGTTCTTTGAAAGAATTAATAAGATTGATAAACCCCTGACCAGACTTATCAAAAAGAAAAGAGAGAGGACCCAAATAAATAAAATCATGAATGAAAGAGGAGAGATCACAACAAACACCAAAGAAATACAGACATTATAAGAACATACTATGAGCAACTCTACGCCAACAAATTTGACAATCTGGAAGAAATGGATGCATTCCTAGAGACATATAAACTACCACAACTGAACCAGGAAGAAATAGAAAGCCTCAACAGACCCATAACCAGTAAGGAGATTAAAACAGTCATCAAAAATCTCCAAACAAACAAAAGCCCAGGACCAGATGGCTTCCCGGGGGAATTCTACCAAACATTTAAAGAAGAACTAATCCTATTCTCCTGAAACTGTTCCAAAAAAAAAAAGAAATGGAAGGAAAAATTCCAAACTCATTTTATGAGGCCAGCACCACCTTGATCCCAAAACCAGACGAGGATCCCATCAAAAAAGAGAACTACAGACCAATATCCTTGATGAACACAGATTCAAAAATTTCGCCAAAATACTAGCCAATAGGATCTAACAGTACATTAAAAGGATTATTCACCACGACCAAGTGGGATTTATTCCAGGGCTGCAAGGTTGGTTCAACATCCGCAAATCAATCAATGTGATACAATACATTAATAAAAGAAAGAACAAGAACCATATGATACTCTCCATAGATGCTGAAAAAGCATTTGACAAAGTACAGCATCCCTTCCTAATCAAAACTCTTCAAAGTGTAGGGATAGATGGCACATACCTCAATATTATCAAAGCCATCTATGAAAAACCCACCGCAAATATCATTCTCAATGGAGAAAAACTGAAAGCTTTTCCGCTAAGGTCAGGAACACGGCAAGGATGTCCATTATCACCACTGCTATTCAACATAGTACTAGAAGTCCTAGCCTCAGCAATCAGACAACAAAAGGAAATTAAAGGCATCCAAATCGGCAAAGAAGAAGTCAAACTATCCCTCTTCGCAGATGATATGATACTATATGTGGAAAACCCAAAAGACTCCACTCCAAAACTGCTAGAACTTGTACAGGAATTCAGTAAAGTGTCAGGATATAAAATCAATGCACAGAAATCAGTTGCATTTCTCTACACCAACAACAAGACAGAAGAAAGAGAAATTAAGGAGTCCATCCCATTTACAATTGCACCCAAAACTGTAAGATACCTAGGAATAAACCTAACCAAAGAGACTAAAAATCTATACACAGAAAACTATAAAGTACTCATGAAAGAAATTGAGGAAGACACAAAGAAATGGAAAAATGTTCCACGCTCCTGGATTGGAAGAATAAATATTGTGAAAATGTCTATGCTACCTAAAGCAATCTACACATTTAATGCAATTCCTATCAAAGTACCATCCATTTTTTTCAAAGAAATGGAACAAATAATCCTAAAATTTATATGGAACCAGAAAAGACCTCGAATAGCCAAAGGAATATTGAAAAGGAAAGTCAAAGTTGGTGGCATCACAATTCCGGACTTCAAGCTCTATTACAAAGCTGTCATCATTAAGACAGCATGGTACTGGCACAAAAACAGACACATAGATCAATGGAACAGAATAGAGAGCCCAGAAATAGACCCTCAACTCTATGGTCAACTCATCTTCAACAAAGCAGGAAAGAATGTCCAATGGAAAAAAGACAGCCTCTTCAATAAATGGTGTTGGGAAAATTGGACAGCCACATGCAGAAAAATGAAATTGGACCATTTCCTTACACCACACACGAAAATAGACTCAAAATGGATGAAGGACCTCAATGTGAGAAAGGAATCCATCAAAATCCTTGAGGAGAACACAGGCAGCAACCTCTTCAACCTCAGCCACAGCAACATCTTCCTAGGAACATCGCCAAAGGCAAGGGAAGCAAGAGCAAAAATGAACTATTGGGATTTCATCAAGATCAAAAGCTTTTGCACAGCAAAGGAAACAGTGAACAAAACCAAAAGACAATTGACAGATTGGGAGAAGATATTTGCAAATGACATATCAGATAAAGGGCTAGTGTCCAAAATCTATAAAGAACTTAGCAAACTCAACACCCAAAGAACAAATAATCCAATCAAGGAATGGGCAGAAGACATGAACAGACATTTCTGCAAAGAAGACATCCAGATGGCCAACAGACACATGAAAAAGTGCTCCATATCACTCGGCATCAGGGAAATACAAATCAAAACCACAATGAGATATCACCTCACACCAGTCAGAATGGCTACAATTAACAAGTCAGGAAATGACAGATGCTGGCGAGGATGCGGAGAAAGGGGAACCCTCTTACACTGTTGGTGGGAATGCAAGCTGGTGCAACCACTCTGGAAAACAGCATGGAGGTCCTCAAAATGTTGAAAATAGAGCTACCTTATGACCCAGCAATTACACTACTGGGTATTTACCCTAAAGATACAAACGTAGTGATCCGAAGGGGCACGTGCACCCGAATGTTTATAGCAGCAATGTCTACAATAGCCAAACAATGGAAAGAACCTAGATGTCCATCAACAGACGAATGGATAAAGAAGATGTGGTATATATACACAATGGAATACTATGCAGCCATCAAAAGAAATGAAATCTTGCCATTTGCGACGACGTGGATGGAACTAGAGGGTATCATGCTTAGTGAAATAAGTCAATCGGAGAAAGACAACTACCATATGATCTCCCTGATATGAGGGAGAGGAGATGCAACATGGGGGGTTAAGGGGGTAGGAGAAGAGTAAATGAAACAAGATGGGATTGGGAGGGAGACAGACCATAAGTGACTCAATCTCACAAAACAAACTGAGTGTTGATGGGGGAAGGGAAGTTGGGGGGGTGGGGTTATGGACATTGGGGAGGGTATGTGCTATGGTGAGTGCTGTGAAGTGTGTAAACCTGGCGATTCACAGACCTGTACCCCTGGGGATAAAAATATATGTTTAAAGAAAATAAAAAATAAAAAATTTAAAAAAAAGGAAAATAACACAAAAGTAATGTGTCATCATACTGTTTTCCAAATGGCACTAGACATGGTATAGTGTCATACATGATTATCATGGACATGATATAGAAATCATCTAGTCACATCCTCTACCAGCTTACAGGGTTGTTAAAGGGATGAGAAAGTAAAGCATCACACATACTTGTCTGGGAGGTTTTGCATAACATAGCATGGTTTTCTAGGATATGATGCATATATTATGTAGCCTCATGTGTGGTAATTGAGAAAACTCTCATAGTAGAGCATCACACATGATTTTCAAGAAGAGGATATAGATGTCATTGTAAAGAACATGATACAGACATAGTATAACACCATACGTGTTTTTAAGGCAATAACACAGAAATAGCATGGCATCTTAATAATTGTCAGAGATAATGTGGTTATCAGAGAGATGAGACAATCCGAGTGTAGCATCATACATGGAGGTCAGTGAAGTTACACACTTTAACATCACATAACCTCATTAATTGTGGGCACAGAGAGCATAACATATGAGCCTACTGTGGAGATGACACACACAATAACACCACACATAGCACTCAAGGAGATGCCTTTAAAGGATAGTGTGATAAGCAGACTTCAAGGATATAATCCAGGTATAACATGGAATCATGTAGTTTTGTAAATGAAGGGATCCAGACATAGCAGACCTTGAAGATGTGTTTATCAAGGTGATGAGGTAGAAATATTATAGCATCACACATAAATTTCTATGAAATGGTGAAGGTATGGTAGAATATTATATATGGTTATAAAGCATTACATGAAGATATAGTATAGTATCATACATGATTTTAAGGGGAATGACAAGGACTATAAAATAAAATATAACAGTCAGGTATATGATATAGATACAATATAGCATCATACTTGGTTGTTAAAGGGATAACAGACTTAGCACAGCTCCATACATGACCATCAGGTGGATGGCACAGGGGTGGTGTAGCATTAACTGCAGTCTTCAGGAAGAGGACATGTAGTGTACTGTAGCATCTTACTTCATTATCAAGGTGATGACTCATAGAACAGAATCACACATTGTTGTATGACAGGCATGAGATGACATAGATTAAGTATAGCATCCCATGTGGTTGTCAAGAAGATGATGCAGACACAGTATCACGTGTGGTTATCATGGATATGATATAATGATGGGGGGGCAGTGAATGAGGCAGAAGTTGTATAGCATCTTATATGCTTGTCAGGAATACATAGCTGTTATGAGGATGACCTGTTGTTTACTATCATAAATTATCATCCAGGACATACTGTATATGTAGTATACCAATACAGATGGTTGTCAATGAGATGATGCAGACATCACATAGCATTATATATGGTTTTCAGTGAAATGTCACAGATACAGTGCAGCATCACATATATTTGTCATCAGGATGAGTTCTAGTATCACAGCACACACAGTTATCAAGGCAATGATGCTGACGTAGTCTACGTCATACGCAGCAATCGAGGAGAAGATATAGGTAGAGTGCAATATCATACATGGTTTTTAAGAAAACTTGAGTATGGTGTATCATGCATGGTGATCAGGATAATGATGGTACATAACGCAGTATCTCATTTGGTGACCCGGGGCTGGAGTAGATGGAGCATGTGTCCTGGAGGGACGAGGTGGGCATAATAGAATAGCATACATGGTCAACAGGGAAATGACATAGAGGTATTGGGAGCATCATCTGTGGTCTTCAGTGAACAGAGGTACACGTAGGGTACCACCAGCCCATAGTTATCAGTAAGATGATGCAGACCAGTGTAGAGTCCTAGGTGGTAAACAAGAACATGATGTACAACAAAGCATCACATATGTCATCGCAAAGATGTGCTACATGCAGCACATGTGGTATAAAGGAGATAAAGCAGATTTCTTACAGTGCCATGGATGGTGGTCAAGTTGATGAGGTCAATGTGGTGTAGCATAATGCATGATTAGGGAGACGACCCAGAATATACCATTATATATAGGGGATGTGAAGGGGATCATCAAGGGGATGTGAAGACCCAGTGTAACATCAGATGTGGTTGTCAAGGAGATGACGCAGACATTGTAACCTGTGGTTACCAAGAATATGATACCAACGTAGTGTAATGACCAGCATCACAGAGATGAGGCAGATGTAGTGTTTCTCACAGCTGGTTATCTGGTAGATGACCTACGGTATAGAATTATACATGTTTATCAAACAAATTAAATGTATGAACAGATGACCTACCATCGGCTGAAGCAGTTGCAATAAGTTTTCCAGTGTAATCGAAACAGCTGTCTAGAATTTCATCATCATGGCCTGTTAGTGTTGCCACACATTTTCCATTTGTGGCATCCCACAGCTACAATAAAAAAAGAAGGTGACTGTGACTTCCTGTCTGAAGTGCAAGAATGGGAAGAAGTACTCATTATGACATGCTTATGGCTAGCTGAATAACTGTGCCAAGATCATGTGTATAATTTCCACATGTTCTGTTAAGTTTACCTGGATTCATGACAAGAAACCCCAGCCAACCAACTCACAAGGCACACTGGACAAAAGAAGACCAGAGACACACATTTAGAATGGAGAGTGCAAATCTCAAAGTACGTGACATTGGAGTGGAAATGTCCTCTTTCCATAAGAAGGTCATCAAATGATAAGAAGCTTGATCTAAAACTATAATGCTAGAGAATAAAAAGTACATTAAGATTATAATACATCACATATGTAATCAAATATTAATTCCAGAGCATAAGCTCTTAGCAACAGAAATTTAAAGGCAGGGAAACATTGTTTTGAGCCTCCTCAAGATTCACTCTAATCAAAGTTTAACAAATGAACAGAGAGACATTAAAGAAAAATAACGTGTCTTTGAAAATAAGATCTTGTGATACATTTGATTCAATTAACATGGTTTTACTCCATCATAATTCCTTTAAACCTGGGGGATCAGAAAGTTAACATTTAAAAATGCCAATTATTTATAAATTAAATTCTAATTTTACAGCACCTTTGAAATGTGTAATGTTTCAATGAATATCTGACCCAGTAAAAAGGGCACACAGGAGAACTGTAAAGCAAAGATATTTCTTGAGCTCACCATGCAGGTTTTGTCCATAGAGCCAGTTAATATCAGAGAGCAATCCCAGTTGAATAAAGCACTGCTAATCTCAGCACAATGCCCGATTAAGGTATACACCTTCCTACAAAAGGAAAGGATTCACATTGGTGAAAGATGCCCTACTTCAGGATAAGGGCACAGATAATGATGTCAAGCCCATTGGTGTGAGAGTCAAAATTTTGGTTTTCACAAAATAATACTTTTGATGACAAAACAAAGATGGTTCTAGTACAGCTTAGAAACAGCCAACTAGGCTATTAATTTCATTTCGGCAAACATATACTTATATTTGAAGCACTCAAAAATAACAACATTACTTAAGACTTCAGAAAGCCATGGCTAATAAATAATCCAGTTGGTCTGAGGTCCTGGAAGTATTCTTATACCAGACCAGTAGACCTCTTGGTAGTTCAGAAACTACCCATCCAATGTCTGAAGGGCCCTTCCTTCCCCCTCATATCTTGACTGCTACCCCTGGTAATTAGCCCCTCCATCAAGATGCAAGTCCAAGTAGAGCTTTCCAATGCAGAGTCTAATTTAGTTAACTTCTCAGCAACTAGAACCCAAAATAATTAGGAAGGAAATTGAAGTTGTTGGACTAAATTAAATTTTGAAAATTAGCCATGATTTTATTTACTCATGAGATCCATGCCTGCCATACTGACAAGCCATTAAAATCTGATTACACAGTATACAGAAGGAATAATAGCCATCAACCAGGCTATTGTTAACATTCTCCTTTTATGTTTCTGTGTGGCATTATTTGGTCAGAATTCCAAGAATGCACACATTTTTTTCTGGATCAGAAATATCACTTCTGATTAATGAAAGAATTAAATAATGAATGAATTTATTCAGGGGGTATCCTATTCCTATAGAGTCCAAAGCACAGTTAATAGATATCAACAGCAAAGATGGTGTTCTTAACCCTCTGATCCAGAGTAAAAAATCCTTAAAGACACAGAATACCTTCCAGTATCAACTTCCCACACTGCAACAGTATGATCAAAAGATCCCGTGATAATTCTCTTTCCTGAGGTATTAAAGGACAAAGAGATGATTTCAGCGGAATGTCCCTAGAAAGAGAACAGATACTGTCATGTATTACCTGCAGAAAAACAATCTCTACAAAGGCACAATTCTTAGTTTAAAAGCAAATGCTAGAAAGGCAAAACTCTGTACATAGAAAAGAGATTAGTGGTTGGCTGGGGGGTGGTAATAGGTATCTTTTGGGGGAAATTTTGAAAACTGGAGTTTGGTAAAGGTTGTACAATTCCGTAAATTACTAAAATCTGACTTATACACTTAAATCAAGTCCATTTAACTTAATAAACCTAGGTTTTGTTTGTTTTAATGGACAGGAAGAGGGCAATATGTGGGAAATCATCAGACGGCTTCTTCCACATTGTCTTGAAAACACTTTTTAAAAAGCTATATGCAAAAAAAAAGGGGGGCTGGGGTACTTGGGTGGTTGGTTGAGTCTGTTAAGGTTAAGTGTCTGACTGTTGGTTTTGGCTCTCAGGGTCTTGACATCCAGATCTGCATAGGGCTACCCGCTCAGCAGAGAGTCTGTTTGTCTCTCTCTTTCTCTCTCTCTCTCTCTCTGCCCCTCCCACTTCTTGCTCTCTTTCTGTCTCTTAAAAAATAAAAAAGCTATATGCTTTATGAGTTAACAGCAGGTGATAGAAAAGTTTGTAGAATAAATTTAACTATTCTTATGCTGATTTTTTAAAAAAGATTTTAATTATTTGAGAGAAAGAGCAAGACGTGGGTAGGGAAGGGCAGAAAGAGGAAGAGAAGCAGGCTCCCCACTGTACAGGGAGCCCAACCCACAGGGTTCAACCCCAGGACCCTGGGATGGCGACCTGAGCCAAATGTACCCCCCTAACTGACCGAGCCACCTAGGTACCCCTCCAAAGATGATCTAACATAAAATAGATTAATAAATATCTGGCCTTTGGCCTGACTTTCACTTGGTCACTGTCTAGGGCCGACGCATCAAACATTCTGAGGCAAGGGCAAGAAGCCCCTCCCGGCAGTAGACTCTGCTTGCAGTATGGCCCTTGTTTCCCAAATTATTTTAGCAAATTAACATTACTTTTTTTTCACTAGTGAAAATATTCATTTACACATCAAATTTCTGGCTGATTCCAAATGGTAGACATTAAATGTAGTTGAACATGAAAATTTCAAGCGCACAAAACAGATGTGTGGCCTGCTGGCAGACAGGTGTGGGTGTGCCAAGGGGGATGCAGCCTTTCGAAGACTGTTGGGCATCGTTCTGAAAGAGGAGATAGTGAAGAGGCAGCACCCCACAGAAATGATGAGAACGAAGTCGGAAGAGTGTATATACTTACGTTAATTAAGGATGGCACTCTGAATTCAGAAAATCCCTTGGTGTTCATTGAAAAGAGTGCTTTTTCTCTCTTTCTAGTCCATTTTGACTTTCTTAGAAAAAACTCCTACGAAAGGAGTCCTAATTTGGAATCCATTTATAATTTGAAAGGATAAGAACTGGGTTTCCCACCTAGCTGTTCTGACTGATTGGCACAGAGAATCACCCTATGTGTGTTCTGTTGTTTGGATGCGGGGAGAGAGGAGGAAGCAGAGGGAGCAGGTGGGAGGAAAGTGCTGGACGCGTGGTGGTGACAGACCGAGACCCCCGTGGACATATACCACCAGCTCTTGCTCTCTGGGCAGTGCCCTTTAGCCTTTCTCCTCCTGCCACTTACCTCCTTGTCATTTCAGACTTTGTACTACAGGAGGCCTGTGAAACCGGGGATAGTGGAGGACAGTGTGGACAGTTGTCGTTTTAGGGAATCTTCTGGCAAGTTTCTCCAGTTCTGCCTCTTTCAGAAAGTGTCAGCCTCCACCTCCTTGGTTTTAGGCCGGAAAGATGGCACTAGGTTTTAAGCTGTGCTTGGTGGGATTTACAGACGGAAGCTCGTCAAAATAAAAAAGCCCAGACCTCCTCAGCTCCCTCGTCAAAGTCATTGGGAATCGCCAACAAACCCACTGGGACGTACTTTTCATCACAGTCTGAAAACCAATAGCTCAAAAATATCTTCTGACATGGAGCTCATTTTGTGATTAGAATATGAATAACAACAAACTCCGTAATAGGCTTAGGCTAAGCAATAGCTAGGGAGAGCGCAGAACTCTCCAAGCTGGCAACAGGATGCACGTACCGTTAAAGTGAACACCTCCTCTCCATTCTGGAGGTCCCACAGTTTGGCTGTTGTGTCCATGCTCCCAGTGGCCACGAGTGTGCTTTGAGGGTTGAAGGATAAACACACCTGAATTCCAGGAAATGGAAGAGATTTTAGAAAGAGAAGAGTTTTGAATTGTTGATTTTGTATAGAAAAGCTTCAAGAGGCAACTGCCTTAGGTTCAGCCTAATTCTCCACAGTGAGATACCAGGGTGGCCTCTGGGTGGCCTGTGTTCTGCAGGTTGAATCCTGAAGCACTCTCCTCTTGAGAAGAGGTCTCTTTGCTCTCCCATGTCACCTAGTTCAGGCACGGGCACGGCTTGTCACTTCCAGAGGACAGAAGAGCAAGAATAAAAGTAAATCCATCTCCTTTGTGATTCATGCTCTCTGGCTCCCATCTTCCTTGTTGTTCACGTCACAGTCCTTCCCATCTGCTCCCTCACCAGTCAAGGTCTTTGGCTATTGGCTCACAGTCTCAGTTCCAAGTCCTAGGTGGCCTTCATGGGAGCCATCATTCCAGTAGCCCAGACCCATGACCCTGGACTCCCTTCCATAATCCCTCCCGTGGCCACACCCTGGACCTCAGTGTCACTTTTCCTAGAAGATTCACTACCTGGACATCCATCTCTCAGTACAATTTCCCAATGCTTCCACTTTCGTCCTTACCAAGCCACCCCTTGCATATCTCCCGTCTCACTGAGACCCCCGCCTTTTCCTGGCCAACCCTCTGTTCAGCTGACACCCTGGAAGCATCACTCCTTCCAGCGTCTCAGTTCCTTCACTCCTTGTCTCTCCCTGGCACCATCCATGTCCCTACGACTCCTGACAACTGTATCAAGCTGGCATTTCACCCAGGCCTTGGCCCTCCCTCACCCCTCAGCTTAAGAAAACCGCCTGGCAGATTACAGGTATTGCTTGTGCGTGCCTTCTTTCCGCAGCTGTGTCCTCAGCAGCATTTCCTCCTTACTTGAACGTGCCTCTGGCTCCGTCCACTCTTCCTTTCCACATTTCTGCTCCCTGTCTGTCCTCATCCCTTCCCCATGGATAACCTGGCTTTCGACTACTTCCCTGAGAAAACTCACCTGTGGGGGGAACTTCCTCACCTGGTCCTCTCTTCCTTTCCCGCCACTGTCAGGTGCAGAGGGATCCCTTCTCCCTTCTCAGACGCCCTCTTCCCTGCACGCCTACCGGAGACATGCCCACTCATTTTTCCCTACTATACTGGGTGCCTCCTAATGGCCCATAAATATGTTCGAGCTCTTTCCACATAAAAATAAATCCTCCCTTGACTCCATGTACTTCATTTTTAGCTACCTTTTTTCCCCTTTCACAACCAAATTCCTTGGAAAAATAGTGTACCATCATCACCGCTTGCCCATCCCCCAATATTTCAACTGCAAGAACCACTCTGACTAGATGATCGGAAGGCTCTGCTGGTCACCCCCACTTAGGCTCCCTGATGCCTGCAGTGTTGACTCCTTTCTTCTCCATATTTTCTTCCTTCTTAACAACTTTGATGGCGCTCTGCTTTTTTTTCTTTTACCTCCTATCTCTTTTTTGTATCTTTTGGAGAATTCTTCTCGTCCCCAGGTGCTCAAGGTGCCATCACACTTCACGCCCTACTGACCTTTTCCTTTCAGAAATTGCAATTCTCAGCACCCGCGGCCACCCTGATGCCTGTGACTCACGCACCCACGTCTCCTTCCCCGACCTCACTCTCAGTTCAACCCCAAAGGGCTTCTGTGAAGACATCGCATAGGCAGCTTGGATCAATCTAAGACATGCAAGTCATATGACCACAAACCTGCTTGTCCCTTTTATATAAATGGACAAGACATTTTACATAAAATGCCCTGCCGTTCTCTGAAGTTAGGGAATCACCCTGGAGCCCTTTTTCTCCTTCACACCTCACATCTGCCTGACAACCCCCTCCTACTCCTCCACTCCAGCCTCTCTCACTCTCTCTTCACCTGCCTCACGACGGGCCTCCACTGTCTCTGCTTGCACTGCAACAAGATGGCCAGCTAGCCCCTGCTTCTGATCGTACGTCATTTTGCCACATGAAGGATCTTTCCAAAGAGTAAAAATGACCACGCTATCTCCCACCTAAAAAGTCTCAACAGCATGGCATTCTCCACAGGATAAAGTACAAATCCCATAGCACAACATACGAATCAATACAACGGCCTTGCCAGCCTCCCCCACTTTGATCACGCTCACCATGTGATATGGCTTTGAATGCGTTGCAAGTCCACCAAGACATGGTACCTTTAATCCAGGCAGCTGGGCAGCACCAGGGATCCTCAGCCAGCACTTCTGACCATGGCAGCAGACAGCAACCTCCAACCCCCGACCCAGTGTGGTGCACAGCCATATTGGCCTATTCTGTGTACGTCATCAGGTGGGGACGTTTGACAAGTACTTCTCTGGCCACATGGAGTCATCTGAGGCTGAAAACACCCACCACTGTTGCACACCCCCTCTGGGCATTGGCCAGTGCAGCTCTTGCTGCCCAGAGAATGTGCTATCTACCTGCGTATACTTTCCTTATCACCCCCACCATCAGGGTGCTCCCCTCTGTGACCACACTAAACCCCCCACCAACTTCTAGCATGCTACAATGCATCTCTGAACTTATTTATTGATGCCTCTACTCCCTCCAGTGAACCACTAAGTGCCTGCAGGACAGGAACCATGTGTGATTCTATTTGGTATGCCAAGCACACAGGCCAGGGCTCGACACATTCAATAGGTAGTAAATAATTATTGGATTGATGTTGTTGACTGTGAAAAGTATCAAAGTCTTCCTTGGAACTATATATAAAGAAAACTTTTCAAAATTCCAAGGGAGCATGAGAATGAGGATCATGTTTTTCTCACGAGTTTGGACATGTTACTTACTCTCTCTATGCCTTGGCATCTTCAACTGTAAAATGGGGAAATTTCTAGCTCTTAGGGTAGTGATGAGGTGCAACTAGGCTAATATATGTAAAGGACTTATACATTAGCACAAAACTTTCTTTTGTGCACACTGAGTGCCATTAACGGGTCGGTTATAATTTTACACTATACTATCCCCCAGTGTCTAGCAAAATATTAAACATAGCATGAGCCCTTATTGGATGAATACACCATGAATCCGAATGATAATTATAAATTTTACTCCTAAAATAAGCGGCCTGTTTATTTTTAAATGCTATCATTTTCCCCATAGGGTGCCAATTAACTCACTAATTGTTATAGGATGTAACGCAGAATTGGCCAAGGGCAAGGTCTTCCCAAAAGCGAAAGCTATTTAGAGTAGCAAACTATTTATGCAAATTTGAGTTCTAATGATATCCAGAAAACAACCAGGCTAAATATTTCACATGATATAAAAAAGTTACTTTAAAAACTATTCTAAGAATTTTATCAACACTCATTAAGTCAGTCCTTTAAAAGTAAGTCACTGAAAAAGAAAAAGTGAGGTTGGATATGGTATTCAAATACATTTATCACTTTGCACATCTTCTTAGTCAATGTAGGATATGGGTCTTTGACAACAACTGTAAGATATAAAAACTCAAATAGTTTATAAATTACTTTAATGCCTCCATATAAAATACATACAAACTGAAAATACTAGATATAATTGGAAAATTATTCATAAAGGTAGAACCACTCCTTGTATAATGGATTACTAAAAAGAAATAAATGATGCATTGATGTAAGTCCATCAGTTGTAACAAATGTACAGGTTTGGTGGGGGTTGTTGATAATGGGACATGTTTGGGGCAGGGCAGAGAATATATGGGAAACCACTATATCCTCCACTCAGTTTCACTGTGAATCTAAAACTGCTCTAAAATATAAAGTCTAGGGGCGCCTGGGTGGCTCAGTGGGTTAAGCCGCTGCCTTCGGCTCAGGTCATGATATCAGAGTCCTGGGATCGGGCCCCGCATCGGGCTCTCTGCTCAGCGGGGAGCCTGCTTCCTCCTCTCTCTGCCTGCCTCTCTGCCTGCTTGTGATCTCTCTGTCAAATAAATAAATAAAATCTTTTTTAAAAAAATAAAATATAAAGTCTATTAAAAAAAGAAAAGAAAAGAAAGGAAGGAAGAAAGAAAGAAAATGCAATAAAATAAATATACTCACTATTTCTGCCGTGTGACCCCTAAAGGTATGGTAACATTTTCCTGTTTCTACACTCCATAGCTTACAAGTCTTATCGAAGGACCCAGTGGCAATTTTGTCACTAAGATTTAAAAAAAAAAATGGATTTTGAAAAAAAATTCAAGCACAGTATATCATACACTGAATTAAGACAAGAGATATTAATACATGGGTTTATCTAGTCAGGAATTTACTTTGTTTTTAAAACAAAAAGCAATCTGGCATTTGTTTCAGTGGACAACAAAATTAAGGTCTAATTTTTCAATAGTATCAGTTTATATGTTTAATTTTAAGTATTTTACATTAAAATATTGCATTAAAAAGTAATAAATTTATGTTTGGGATTACAATAAGCTTTTAAATTAGCAAAATGAATATGGTACAAAATTTAGTTTAGAAAATTCTTACCAAATGGAAATAAATAATGTATGAGTTGCAGGGACACAAAAAAAATTCTATTAGCAGGTCTACTGATAATTTTGAATTTAAAAGAAGAAGAATGAAAATATATAAATAATTTAATTTATACCATATGACTAGATAAGGTTTTGAGAACTTAGTGTCTCCTTGGGAAAATAATGCTAATATTACTCTAATTGTAAGGTCTTTGAACAAGAGGGAGGGTCTAGAGAAGAAATATGGTGAAGACCAGTACCTTGCAAACAAGAGGCTTCCTGTGTATACCGGGGAGCAGGGTTACTATCAACAACCAACAGGTAAGAGTAGGTTGGCCTGTTTGGCTTTCATCCTAGAACTAAAACTTTTCCTTTACCATTGACTCCTGTCTTTTATAGCAAGTCGTCCAAATGTTCATCCAACTGGGTCATCAATTACAATGCAGGTTCACCGTTCAAAAGTGTGAAATGTCTTAAGAGCCAAAATACATATCCTAAAGCAAATTCTATGTGCTTGGCACAGTTGCAGAATTCATATTTTGTCTAAACTAACACCAACGCCCTGTATATCTCCTTTGCTCTCAGGCCACCCACATAGTGTTTCTGTGGTCTCTGATTCTAAAGGAAATGAGGGGTGCGCCTGGGTGGCTCAGTGGGTTAAGCATCTGCCTTCACCCCGGTCATGATCTCAGAGGCCTGGGATTGAGCCCCGCATCGAGCTCTCTGCTCAACAGGGAGCCTGCTTCCCCCCACGCCGTTCCTGCCTCTCTGCCTACTTGTGATCTCTCTGTCAAATAAATAAATGAAGTCTTTAAAAAATAATAAAATAAAAAATAAAATAAATGAGGTCCTTTCTATCCATGCTCCAGGGACATTTATTTTTTTCTGGAGAACACCCACTGAACCCACTTAGAGCTTCCTTACACTCAAGGCTGGTTGTCAACCCAAGGTCTGCACTGGCTCTCTCTCCATCCAGTCTAGGCATTCCTCATCAGCTGCTGATGTCCACCAACTTCTGCTCAGACACACTGAGAGCCCTGTGTGCTCTTTTCCTGCTCCTTCTCTCCATTTCCCATCCCTCCTGCCCCTCAAACATATTGTCTCAAGTGCTGTTGTTTCTCAGTTAATTACTGTTTGGTCACACACATATGCCTCTACATGAGAAAAGATAATACTGATCACATATTTTTTTAGAATTACTTTATTGAATCAAAGCTTACTCCTGACCTAATATATAGAACACATAAACACTAAACTGGCTGAAGTTCACCTCTCTGTCTCTCTCTCTTTCCCTCCTCTCTCTTTCTCTCTCTCTCTCTCTCTCTCACACACACACACACACACACACACTCCCTCTCATTCTTTGGTGGTTATCTAGAACTCATTCTGCTGAAACCCCAATGCCCCAAAATGCCCTGGAAAATGCTGCTTTAATCCATACATAAAGATTGAATTATGTAACTGGACAGGAAAGTTTTTCCATCAGGGGGTCTTGGTAGAATCCAATAAAAGGGCCAAAAAGTGAAGGGTTCCTGACCTCTCTATCCCCCCAAAAAACTTTGTTCTCAGATAGGCATGCAAAAATATCATATCTTCTAAGTAGACTTTACGTGATATGGTAATATATTGTAGAGACTATACTTCTAAGGTGCTTTAAATAACATTGCAATTAAAATAGAAATTATACTAGAAGTAAAACATGATCATCTACAATTTCAATAAAATCTTTGTCTCCCACAGGTTGGGGAAATAAGAAATTATAAAAATTATCATTCCCTGCAATGTAAAACTGCATCACATCGTAGTTGACTTTTTGGTAATGCAATTGGAATATTTAATCATTTTTTTTAAAGATTTTATTTATTCATTTGACAGAGAGAGATCACAAGCAGGCAGAGAATTAGGCAGAGAGAGAGGGGGAAGCAGGCTCCCCGCTGAGCAGAGAGCCCGATGTGGGACTCGATCCCAGGACCCCGAGACCATGACCTGAGCCGAAGGCAGCGGCTTAACCCACTGAGCCACCCAGGCGCCCCTGGAATATTTAATCATTTTAATGTACCAATTAGGTTTGACTGTGCCATCACAATTAATGTTTTAAAAGTGTGTTGCATTTTAAAGAGATGTAATGACATTAGCAACCTACATATCAAGTGTTTAATATTTGTGGTATAAAATTTCGACTCTAAGTGCATCAAATTTTTATAAAACTCCCTTTTATTATTGCCCTCGCCACTATCTTACACTGTTTTCATGTCTCTTGAATCTACCACTTTATCTGCCTCCAACCAATCTCCTTGTCTCCTGTTTCTTCCCAGTCCAAACCCTCTGGCCCCTTGTCTCTGCCGTAACAGCCCTCCTGAATAGCACTCTCATTGAGTCCCTCCTTGGTTCACAAAGCTTTCATCACAACTCCGTCCTCCAGAACAGAGTCCAAACTACACAGAACACTATGATCTTGGCCACTTTTGTTTCTCACCAGGAAATGTCCACTAGAGAGCCGGGGGCACTGGGCGAGCCAGACGGAGTCCTACCTAACCTCCGGAGCTGCAGGGTGCCCTCACCCAGGATGTCCTCCCCTTTCCCTCTGTCTTCTACTTTCCATGCTTCTGCTTGAGCCTCACATCATCTTGAAAGCCTCTACCAGGAGAAATCACATGGATCTTTCTCCTCTTAACTTTTAAACCATTTGTTGTTTTTTTCTAGTCATCATAATACCTATATTTATTGAAACAGCATGGTGAATGGAAAAAGTTGGTGAGTCATCAAGTAAAAGACACACATTAAAATTTTTTTACTCAAATATGCAAGGCCAAGGCCTTTTCTTTGGCTAACTAGAGCTCATTAAGTATCTTTCAGAAATCATATCCAACCTCTACCACTTCCAATTCTTTTCTTAAAAATGGGATGAGAATGTAAACATACATGCAGAACAATCTGAATGCAAAGGTTTTCTAAATGTTTCAATGTGCTTTCTAATTTTTGCATTGATATCATCTACAACTTCATTCAGTAGTAATTTTTTCCAAGATTTGCCTCATCTATGTTTTCACAAAAAACCAACAGCTTTATTTTCATAGTCATATTTCATTAGTTTAAGCAATGCTCAATTAAATACCATAATTACAAATGAAAGCACAGCCAACATAAGCTGACTGAAGGGCAAACACAACTAACTCTTGGTAGGTTGCCTAAACAGCGGGACAAGAAGCTGAGCATACCAGTGGGGGGCGCAGTTGTTGCAAGCATTCAGGGAGCAGAAGGAGAGCTAAAGAACTAAGTTAATCTGTTGAATCAGGTAACTAGAGGTTGGTTGAAAATGCAAATATATTTTGTACTGTTATGTATCATGTTACTGTACACATTTTTTTCCCTGCTATAGATGGTAAATTAACTTTTAAACAAGGTAAACCGTGCTATGTGGGTATGTCAGAGTCTCCAGATGCCATTGCTATAATCATCAGTAGGAACTGCCTGTCAGAGAACTCTGAAGGGAAGGGACTGAGCTCTGCTTGAACTTGGACTCTCGCTTTCCTGTTTACTATGTGATCCTGGGAAGGGTACTTGAACTTTATACACTTTATATGAGAACAGTAATACCTGTCCCAAAACCCCTTTAAACACTGAAGAAGGTATTTAGAAGGCTTTCAATGCACACATCAGGCATTTGGCAAATTAGTTTTCTTTTTTCCACGTAGGGGGAGAAGAACAAACAAATTAATGGATTAAAAAGGCATAAGTGAATGAGTGAATGTCTCTGTACCCGTATGGATTGTTGAATGCTATGGCATAGACCACATTCCTGTGGCCCTCCAGGGTGTGAAGTTCCTCTCCAGATGCAGTGTCCCAGACTTTACATGTCCGATCATAGCTTCCTGTGATAAAGCTAAGACAAGGAATATAAATGAATCACAAAGTGACAATAGCAGGGTGTTTATCCTCATTTTTTTTTTTTTTACCTGCAACATTGTAAGCCCATTTATCTTGGTTTTTACTATGGAAATTCTGGATGGAAATTAGGAACAATATCTAAATCCTTGGATTAGAAACTTTCTGATTATCCCTAACTCAAAAAGGAGTCACTAAATAAAGAATAATCCTGCCAGGGGTGCCTGGGTGGCTCAGTTGGTTAAGCCTCTGCCTTCGGCTCAGGTCATGATCCCAGTGTTCTGGGGTTCAGCTCTGCATAGGGCTCTCTGCTCAGCAGAGAGCCTGCTTCTCCCTCTCCCACTCACTCTGCTTGTGTTCCCTTTCACTGTCTCTCTCTGTGTCAAATAAATAAATAAAATCTTTTAAAAAGAATAATTATTCTTATAAATAATTAATAACTAGAGCATTAATCATAACGTTTTCTGAAATTCTAACATATTTCAATAAACAGCATCATTCTTCCCATTGGTCCCACCATAAAATTATGAGCACCATCTTTGATTCCTTTAATTCCCTCACATCCCACACACAATCTATTAGTAAATCCTGTTAGACCAATCTCAAAATACATCCCTAGTGTGGCTTCTTCTCACCAGGCTCCATTGCCTCCATCTCTTGCCTCCACAAATGGAACCATCTTCTAATGGGTCTTGGCTGGTACTTGGTCCTTACAAGTCTGTTTTCCACACTGAAACTGGAGTTATTTTTTTTTTTTTAACCTTCCTTAGATGGCTTCCTAGCAATCTAGAGGAAAATCCAAATTCTGCTCATGGCCCATAAGGCCCTCAGTACTGGCCATCTCTGGGACTTCAACTTTGCCCTTGTTTTTCTTTGTTTACACATGCTAGTTCTTCCACCCATCTGGTTTACTGCTGTAGACTGCACGACCTGGAACATGACTGGCACACTAGTAAGTGTTCAGTGAACATTTGCTTAAGATTTGCAATCCTCTTACATGACTATCCTACTACAGGAATAATTAGCATGTTGGCCTCTCAAATTTTAAAGTAAAATAATAGTATCTCAGTTATCCCTCAAATATTCCATTAGGAAATATACTCCCCGACACAGGAAAAAAAAATGCACAAAATTAGAAAGCCAGTCTCTACGTCAAATGATAATGATAAAAGTTGAACACAAATCCTGACATTGAAACTCAAATAAATGAAAGAGCTGACAAGACAGTGTATCTATGATTCCTCTCTAGGCATCTCCTCACAGCTTCTTCAGGGATGTAAATTAGTACATTCGTGATGGAAGACAGGATGGTGGTTCCAAAAAAAATTAAAAATTGAACTACCATATGATCCAGTAATCTCACTTCTGGATGCATATCCAAAAAATGAAATCAGAATCTCATAGAGCTATCTGCACCTCATGTTCTTTGCAGCATTGTTCACAGTAGCCAAGATATGGAAACAACATAAATGTCCATCAAGAAATGAATGGAATATTATTCAGCCATGAGAAAGAAGGAAATGCTGCCATTTACTACAACGTGAATGAACTTAGAGGACATTATGCTAAATAAAATAAGCCAGACACAGAAAGACAAATATTGTCTGACCTCACTTATATGTGGAATCTAAAAAAAAGTCAAATTCACAGAAGCATAGAATAGAACAGTAGTCACCAGGGGTGGGGAGTGGGAGAAATGGAGACGCACTGGTCAAAGGGTATAACATTGCAGTTATGTGGGATGAATAAGACTAGAGATGCAATCCACAGGCATAAAGACTGTAGTTAATAATACTGGATTGAATACAGGAAAGATGCTAAAATAATACATTTCAAGTGCTCCCTTCACACACACAAAAAAAGTGGTAACTGAGTAGATAATGTTAATTAACTCAACTGTAACAATTACTTTACTATGTATATGTATGTCAAATTATGTCACCTTAAATATCTACAAGTCTAATTTAAAAAAAGAAATTTCTATTCCTTGGTTGTTAAAAATGAGAAATAAAGACTAGAAATGGAAATATAGAAATAAAGAGGTGGCACACAGAGGATTCTCAGGGCAGAGAAATTGCTCTGTGTCATGTCTTAATGGGGGATCCCTGTCATTGCACATTCATCAACCCCTAGAATGTATGAAAGCAAGAGTGACCCCTAATGCAAACTATGAGCTTTGAGTGATAATGATGAGTTTGTCAATGTAGGGCCAGCAAAGAGGGAATCTGAGGGTGTTTGGGGGCCAGGTGTACATGGCAAATCTCTGAACCTTTTGCCCAATTTTGCTATAAACCTAAAACCTCTATAAAACATATTCTAATAATTTCTTTCATTCAAAAATTTTAAAATTTTAGAGGCACCTGGGTGGCTCAGTTGGTTAACCATCATCTGCCTTCAACTCAAGTAATTATCCAGGGTCCTGGAACTGATCCCTACATCAGGTTTCTCACTCTGGGGAGAGTCTGCTTATCCTTCTCCTTCTGCCCTCCCCATCGCCACTCTGTTCGTGCTCTCTCTCTTGCTGTCTCCCAAATAAATACATAAAATATTCAAATAAACTAAAATTTTTAAATTTTAAATAAATAAATTTGAGAAACTTACCATGAGCCTGATTTATTAAGTGCAACATTAGTCAATGGCAGTATATGTGCTCTGAGAACCTTCAATGAAAGAAATCACAATTTGTTTTAAACTGAAAAAAATTAAGTTTAACTCATTAATTTTTACTTCAAACTAATGAAGACATTCAAGTTTGTCTTAATTATAAATAAACAGACAATAGTCACTATCTGAACAAATGAGAAAAAAATACATTGTGTCTTATACCATTCAGACCATTAAGACATTTGATAGTTACAAATAATTGCAAAAACAAAATTAAATCTGTGTTTTCCATGAATTTGATTTTAAGATAAATTACTGATATTAAATAAGATATCAAATAGCACGAATTTATAATATTTTCTTTTAAATACTGCACATGGGGGCCCCTGGTGGCTCAGTGGGTAAGCGTCTGCCTTAGGCTCAGGTCATGGTCCCAGGGTCTGGAAGTCCTGGGATTAAGCCCCGGACTGAGCTCCCGGCTCAGCGAGAAGCTTGCTTCTCTCTCTCCCACTCCCCCTGCTGTGTTTCCTCTCTCTCTAAGTCCCTTTCTGCAAACCAAATAAAAAAAATCTTTAAAAAGGAGAAAATAGTAAATACTGCACATGGTTTTGTAAATATGCATGAATAGTATATAGAGAAAATACACCAAATATGTTTTGAATATAGATTTTACAATTTTTTATTACTTTTGGACTCCTAAACTCCTCTAGAGTCAGGATATGTATTTTTTTGTTTATCTTTCAACTTCTACATTGTCAAGCACATGGTGGATGCTTAATATTTATCGAATGAACATACATAAATTGGATAGTCTGTTTATAGATAAAGTGATTGCCAAGGCTGGGCCAAACCCAGTTATTTCTACTGCAGGAGTATAATTATTAATACTGTCCCCTTTCCCTATCAAAAATATTCCCTTTGGAGGATAAATTACAAGGTCCTGTGAGTTATAGAACTCATATTTGAAGTTAAATACTGCCACCTGCTGGAACAAAGCGGTATCATAAGAATAATTTCTTAATCTTTCAATAATACAGTGAAGGGATGACTACGAAAGATTGAATATTTTCTTTCAGATAGAATATGTCAATTATCTAAATAATAATTAAATTTTCTTATAGTTTTATTTAAATAATAAAAATAAAATCAGTGTAATATGAAGCAATACTAAACTATTAAATATTGTTAAATAAATAAGAAAAACTAAAAATGTCCTGAATAATTGACTATATTTGTGATATTTTTACTATAACCAGCAAAAGCTGATTAGAAAAAATAGGTACATTTGCACTGCATTTAAATTATTATAGAAGTCATATCAATAAATAATTTACTGAAGTATAGTTTAGTTCACATGGAAGCAGAAAATATTAAGTTATTGATGTACTGTGAAATACAACTTCTTGATATTAGTCCAACTGGAAAAAAATTTAATTCTTCAATAACTTAAGACAACCTTAATGGTCATCCTTTAAGTATAACACTGTAAAGAAGAGCCAAACTTACTAAAAATCTTTCTTTAACTTCTCAAGAAATAAATGTTAGAATTTCACTTAGTCAGTCAATAAACAAACATTTGTTGAGACTTAGTCTTAGCAAATATATGTGAAGCACAGAGGGGAAAGAGAAAATATAATCTGTATTTTGTTTCAAATTGGTAGGATACCAACTAATTCATTGAAGTTCTTGTATTTAGTTTTCTTAAATACTCATTACCTTAAAAAGATAAAATTTGTGATTGCTGTGCTGTCTGAGTTTATCTTGTAACCTCTGTATTAAAAGCTTTACTTGATCTGATCGTGAAGCTGTGATTAGAGGCTCTGCTTTTTGTATTTCTTCTACTAAGGCATTGACATCAGTGCTGAAATTCACAAAAAAAAAAGTTACTTTTTTTCTATGCCAAAATTTGCATAGACATACATTGCAGGAAGAATTGTATTGTGTTATGAAGCACATCTATAAAATGTCAAAACACCATAGCTTTATTAGGAGATTTCGGGGGGTGGGGAGTACAAATCAGTAAAATCAAGCCTGCAGAAAAGTGGCTCAGGTTCTTCAGAATGCACCATCATGAACCAGGTCTTCTCCTGTGGAAAGTGTGCAAGAATTATGATTTGCTCACCTGAGAAGCCCAAGTGCATACTGGTTCTATACATGAGCTCTTTATTTTCTTCCTTTTTTTTTTTTTGGTCTCTTTAATGAACCCCTACAGAATGTTCCTGGTACCACTATATTTTGTACCTTATTTTTGCTCTCTTGCTTAAACAACCCCCTAATTTAATGCTTTTATCATAATTACTTCAGGGATGAAGAAACTGAGGTTTGGAAAGGTTAAGTTTTAAATATTTTTTAAGGAAAGAGAAAGTACCTAACCAAAAATGGACATTCAAAGAACAATGATGATTAATATTTCATATGGACTATAGCATCGTTCTCTTAAAAAAAAAAAAGCTGCTCTGAGAATTATGAATTCAACTTTCCCCCAATATTCAAATAGCCTATGGCAATGCTGATTAATTTTGCTAGTCTGGAATAATTGTTCAAGACAAAGAGTAATGTCTATAAACCACAAAGCAACCAAAATAGGTCATTTTGGCTCCTCATGCCAAATTCTGCTTCATCAGCTGTTTGTCGCAGATGTCACTTCTCAATAACCCACCTATCTCTCCTACCTCTGTCTCAACAGCTGCTTCTCAGAAATGCAAACTCAGATAAGCAAGCCTCTCCTCTTCATAAATAAACAGTTCCTGAGGTTCCGTCCATGTAAGGGACTGAGCTGGAAGACTAGTCATCCGACTAACATTTACCCTACTATTGCTTAGGCCCTGGGAGGGTAAAAGGCACAGTCCCAGCTCTCAAGAAATACAATGTATCGGAATCAGAATGAATATTTAGAACAGAAATGAATCAGAGGCAGTTTATAATGATGACTTCGATAAATTCCGAGAGAGTCAGTTGTCCAAGGGCTTATACTTTCCTAAGAATTAAGATGATGATAATGCCTCTTGGAAAGTTTTCCGACCATTGTTATAAATCAAAACAGATTTCCCAGCAAGATCTAAATTCACCAGATATTCACCAGATGTACAGATATTTAATCTGTACATCCCAAGCCTGTGAATTCTAATTGTTCTTTTCCAATATAGTAACTCCAGAATGTTCCCTATCTTGCAAATATTTTTATGTGCAGAATTCTTCTAAATTCTTGAGCAGAACCAGAAGTAACATCCATACTTTTTTTTTTACTTGACATTTATACACTACAAAGCATGACTACTGCATCCTAAGGACCTATACCTTTTTAAATATAAAATCTGTATTTTTCTGCCTCTCTAGCTGAAAGTTATTCTCTCATATAAACATTAATCTGTGCCACTCACATGATGTCCCACTCAGTACAAGTTGTTTCTCAAACTGGAAAACACATTCACTGAGGTCGGGATTAAGATTTTGTATAGCTTCTCATTGACCCTAACCTAGAGCTTTCCATGTAGAAGGTGCAGATAACCTCATTACAGACTCAATAAATAAAAACAAATAAATGAATGTCTAACAAAGGAACTTTCTACACACTGGCATAATCAGTAACATGTGCCAGTTACAAAAATAACTGACAATCCTGACTTGATCTTAGACCTGTCTTCCCTGAAAATAGATAAAACAATGACTTCCAGGGGCGCCTGGGTGGCTCAGTGGGTTAAGCCGCTGCCTTCGGCTCAGGTCATGATCTCGGAGTCCTGGGATCGAGCCCCGCATCGGGCTCTCTGCTCTCTCGGGGAGCCTGCTTCCTCCTCTCTCTCTGCCTGCCTCTCTGCCTGCTTGTGATCTCTCTGTCAAATAAAAACAAAAACAAAAACAAAAAAAAAAACAAAAACAAACAAACAAAAAAACCAATTACTTCCACGTGAAATTCAGTGGCATTATCTTTGCCACTATTTATTCTTTGGTTAAACAATAAACGATTGAGTACCTTCTTTGTGTGGTCACTTGGAATAAGAAGAGAACTCAACGTAAACCATCACCACCCTAGCCACTCCCTGTCCTCACCCTCAGACAAGCTCTGGACCTCTCTAGTGGCCACAGTTCTGAGAAGCCATGTTGTTTGGGCTCATTTCAAAACTCCAGAGCAGCTCATCTGCTATTTACCTACAGTTATGTGAGAGGTCCCTTGGCTATCAGTTTCTGTTCCCCTCCCCGATAATCATGACAAAGAAGGACAGTCACAATGGGAAATCCCTTATTTCTCTGGGTCAACAACTCTGAAACAGGTATCATGGTATTTTTTTTCTTCATGATATTTTTGTTCTATTTGAAAATTTTCTCCCACTCAAACTATCTTTACTTTATCTGAACATGGGTTTCTGCAGGATAATCACTAATCTGATTCTGTCTCTCAAAGTGGAGTTTTGCCTAGGATTGATTTATTTTTTCCCTTTCTTTCTCTCTTTTTTTCCCCTCTCTCTCTTTCTTTCTTTCTTTTCTTTTCTTTTTTTTTTTTTTTTTTTTTTAGTTTTGCATAGGATTTCCTAAAGAGAATGAATTCTGGGCAGTATGATCTCATAAGAGGATTTCCTAACTCTGCCCCATGACAATTAATAAGGAGGACGTAATGCAATCAGTCCTGTGAGCTGTTTATCTACCAGGAAAGTAACAGGCTCCATTGTCTTCTTAAAATTCCAATAACCAGTATTCCTCAAAAATGTTAAGGTCATCAAAAAGAGGGAAGTCTGAGAGATCATTCACCAAGAGGAGCCTGAGGAGACTTGACAATGAAATGTAATGTGGTATTTTGGAAAAGAAAGAGATAATAGAAGAAAAACATAAAACAAGGAAAATTGGCTAAGATATGGTCTTTAGTTAGCAAGAATGTTTCAGTACCGGTTCACTAGTTAAGACCAATGTACACACGAATATATGATGCTAATAATAGGGGATGCAGGGCATGGGGTATGTGGGAACTCCTGTCTTCACAGTTTTCTAAAACTATTCTAAACTAAAAGATTAAAAACAATAAAAACAGGTCTATTTAGGGTGAAAATAAGGGCAGACTGACTATCCTTTTCCCACCTCCTCCCTACCCAGCAAGACATTCAAGCGGACCTCACTGAGGCAAGCAGGAGTTAATACAGCACCACTAGAACATTGCTCTAGCAATCTGAGTTCATGCAGCTCATCCACACATCATCCTGGGTCAGCGTTTTCCAGTAAAAAAAAAAATCTGGATATGAAACCAGGTTGCACTGAGTAGCTAGTTTACCTGGAACTGAGGTTGAGCAAATCTATGGATTTGGTCCTCAATTCTCCACTCTTTTCATATTCCAACATAATTCCTATAAAAATAAACAAACATGTTATAAACCACTTAGGATGACAACAATGTCAAAAGTTAATCTACTTTGCCATAATTTTTTTTCATTTCTTTTTTTTTTAATTTTATTTATTTATTTGACACACAGAGAGAGATCACAAGTAGGCAGAGAGGCAGGCAGAGAGAGAGAGGGAAGCAGGCTCCCCACTGAGCAGAGAGCCCGACGCGGGACTCGATCCCAGGACCCTGAGATCATGACCTGAGCCGAAGGCAGAGGTCTAGCCCACTGAGCCACCCAGGCGCCCCATTTCTGTTTTTTTTAATTTTAGAATTTCTCTGCATAAAACATGTGCAGTGATGTCTGATTCTAAAACAAGATAGTGTGAACTCACTTTTTCCTAGTGCTTCCTTTAAATACAGCTCACACCCTTGAAATTACTCAACAGGCAATGTTAAAATAATTGAAGGTTGGAGAGAGGGTAGACTGGCTAGAGGTCTCAGGACTTGAGCAATGACAGTGTGATAAGTTCCCTGGATTTTCTGTTTATCTCCTATATACCCCCAAACTGGAAACAAGAGCAACTTGCTGCCTGGAACCACCAAAAAGCATAGACAACAAAAACCAAGTAATAGCAAAGTTTGCTGTCTGTGGCCAAAGGACCAGACAAAGGGAAGTCAGACTAAGAACTAATGGGGAACCCTAAACACTGCTCAATAACTGGGGATTCTTAGGCAGTTTGATCCCCCAGTGGAAAGAAACCCTGTCCCAGTCCCCCTGCAAAGCTGGGCCCCAGCAGTAATCTGATCTGCCTGCAGTAGCCTGGCCACAAAGACCCAGTCCTCCTCAATATCCTCAGCGGGGGCCCCAGGGGGCTATCCAATCTGTCTAGCAGCCACTGGGAAGTCCCAGGATCACTCAAAACCCATTTCACAACCAAGTCATTGGTGGGCAGCCTTATCCACCCTCAGAAGGGACAACAATGAAGTCCTGGGATATCCCAGACCCCACTCTACAACCAGGTACCGAAATGGTCTCTTCCTGCCTTTCAACCAATGGTGTCACCAGGACTACAGTCTTGTCCCCCACACTGTCCTGGAAGGTTATTCAGTGAGAGCAGGCATATTGGGAATTACCTTCTACCCTGCAGGTGGCACCAGCTAGAACTGAGCCAGAGACCTTGCAGCACCAAAAAAATGAAACAGACCAGATTAACATTGCAAGGGCTCATAAACTTAAGCTACCATTGGAACGGAAGCCCACAAGCTAGACAGAACCTCTTTGCTAAATCTAAACATGGTGACAGGTCTGTCAAAGTAGATTCAGATAGGATCAAGAGTCTCCTAATGCAAGAACCAAAATGTCCAGGATACAATAAACAGGAAAAGACAATCACTAGACCCCAATACCCAGGATATAATTAAAAAACCACCCATCACACCAAGAACCAGAGAAAGATGATCAACAAACACGTATAATCTGATGCTGGGATTTTCTGACTACCTCCTTAAAGGAGATGTCGAAAATACTTAAAAACAACCACTTACAATTTCCTGTGAAACAAATGAAAAAATAAAATAATCCCAGATAAATAAAAGTTTTTTTAAAGAAACTAAATGGGAATTATAGAATGAAAAAGTTCAATGGGCAAAATGAAAAACTTGTTAAATAGGTTCAGTAAGAGAATGGAGATGACAAAGGATGGAATCAGTGAACTTGAAGACAGATCAATAGAATATATTCATTCTGAACAACAGAGAGATAATTTACTAGGAGAAAAAAAAATAGTCTCTTACCCACTTTACTTTACTACCTCTATAAATATGGGCCTTAGGACCACTTTATACTCTTTAAATTATTGAGGACACCAAAGAGGTTTTGTTTTTGTAATATTTTCCATATTAAAATTGAAAATTTTTAAATTATTTATTAAACTCCTTTAAAATAATAATAATAAAGTCATAGCATGCTAATGTACATAACATTTTATAAAATAAGAAGAGTAGCATCATTTTGCACTTTAGCACGTATCTTTAATATCTGGCTTATTGAAAGACAGCTGGATTCTCATCTCTGCTTCTGCATTCAAGTGGTTTCTACACAGAGTTTCAGATGAAGTATATGAGAAAAAATCTGGTCATGCACAGATATGTAGTTGGAAAATGAGAAATTATTTTAATTGCATTTCCAGGTAATTGTAGATAATCTTCTTTAATACTGCATTAAAACTTAATAACTAGTAATTCATAAAGATTTGTTGCAATATAGAATCTGAAACCACATCAATTAATTCTTCATATTCTGTTATATTAAAATCCATTGTTCTATCTCACACTTTCAAAGGATCTTTTATTCATCTATGATTTATCATGCATCAGATATCTGAAAAATATTCGTTTACTGAGTTATACACATCTTCTAAATGTTGACATATATCATCACACAATATCCACCCAAAAAATCACTTTTGTTAATATCACTACCAATATCTATCATCAGAAAACTCTTTCAGGGTCGGTATGCTGCCCAACTCATGATGGTAGATCCAAGTTTTCTGAAATTCTCATTTTTGCCTGAAGGCTCAAATTTTATCACTGGCAAGAAATGCTGACAGTTTGGCCTCAAAGTTCCTGGCTCACTTTGCTCATTTGCAAACAAAATGTCTTCCAAATGTCCAAGTCTGAAAGCCGCATTTGTTTTTTCAGTCTTTCAAGTACAATTGGTGTTCCATGAAGAAAATGGCTGGTTCATCTCTCAGTCACATGACCATACAAGTGTTTTCCTCAAAACAACTATCAAACATCTCTGTGCAGCAAAAGTGCTTAATGAGAACTTTCTATTTCATCAGGCAGAATGCAAGTACTCCCAGGTCAGATTTTGACTATGTTTTTAAGTTTTACCAATTCATCAAGGGCATTCCTAAGTGAAACTGAGGAGGTTTTTGTCCTATCACCAGTTTGTGTCAGTGAGGAATACAATGATCACTATGAAAATTTGTTGCCACCACCTGACGTGGAGTTAAATTTCCAGAGATTTCACTTCCCAGTGCTTTTGTAACCAGTAATGCAAATGTCAACATCATGAAAAAACCAAGAGGTATCTTACTGTTACTATGGAAAGAGGTTTGGCTTTGAGGCCCCACTGAAAAGGCACAAGAGCCCCCAAGGGTCCTCCTACAATGTGAGAATCACTCCCCTAAGATCATATATTTGATACAACAGATGTGATTCTAGAAGCATTTTAGATCAATAGAAAATAGGAAATTCCATCAAACACATATTTATGTTCTAGAGCACTGAACCATTGAGATAGAATGAGGTGGAGTTGAAAGGCATGTACGTTGGCATCAAACAGATCCAGGTTTGAGTTCCAGCTCAAGACCCTACTTATTTCATGAAACTAGTAATCTCATTATACCTCAGTCTTCTCATTTATAGATAATACTTTCATTTTTCTGGTTGAAATTAAATAATATGTATATAAAGCCCCTGGCATCTAGAAACTCATTAAGTATTTCTTATTATCTAGTGAATAATCAAATACTGCCTTGTGACACATAGTCACCTTGTATTAATTAAATTACATCTATGCCTTCTCTCTTTCGTGAGACTGTAACATCTTTGAGAAGAAAACCATATGCTTCTTTATACTTCCAGGAGGAAGTGTAAGATATCCTCCTTGGAATGAGTCGTGATGATTTACGCACAGTAAGCACATGATTTGGCCAGTTTCAAGTACAAGCAACACTGTCAAATGGATTTACACCTTCCCCTCTCTGGCCTTCATTTCTCTCTCAGAGGGGTCTGCCCCTCCCCATTGTCTTTATGATCTTTCTGTTTTCCATCCTCTCCACATCTGACTCACCAGACGATGCCCTCCTGGGTCTGTCTTCTCTTTATCCCTAGTGTCTACCATGAAACTGGTGCACAGGAACTGTTCAAACAGAGCTTGTTGAATACACGAGCTAACTGACAGATGATTGGATGAGTACCCCCAGAATGCTTAATGCAATTGATAGTCCTTATCTTTACGACACGGACTTTCAAAATAATCAACACTATGACCAAATCTCCTTCTTCAGATACAATTATCCATTGGCTTTTATTAAATCTGTCTACTTTGTTACTTTTTTTTTCCATTTTTTAAAATTTATTTTCAACATAACAGTATTCATTGTTTTTGTCCCACACCCAGTGCTCCATGCAATCCGTGCCCTTTCTAATACCCACCACCTGGTTCCTGCAACCTCCCACCCACCCCCTTCAAACCCTTCAGAATGTTTTTCAGAGTCCATAGTCTCTCATTGTTTCACCTCCCCTTCCAATTTCCCCCAACTCCCTTCTCCTAACTCCCCATGTCCTCCATGCTATTTGTTATGTTCCACAAATAAGTGAAACCATATGATAACTGACTCTCTCTGCTTGACTTATTTCACTCAGCATAATCTCTTCCAGTCCCGTCCATGTTGCTACAAAAGTTGGGTATTCATCCTTTCTGATGGAGGCATAATACTCCATAGTGTATATGGACCACATCTTCCTTATCCATTTGTCCGTTGAAGGGCATCTTGGTTCTTTCCACAGTTTGGCAACCGTGGCTATTGCTGCTATAAACATTGGGGTACAGATGGCCCTTCTTTTCACTACATCTGTATCTTTGGGGTAAATACCCAGTAGTGCAATTGCAGGGTCATAGGGAAGTTCTATTTTTAATTTCTTGAGGAATCTCCACACTGTTCTCCAAAGAGGCTGCACCAACTTGCATTCCCACCAACAGTGGAAGAGGGTTCCCCTTTCTTCACATCCCCTCCAACACATGTTGTTTCCTGTCTTGCTAATTTTGGCCATTCTAACTGGTGTAAGGTGATATCTCAATGTGGTTTTAATTTGAATCTCCCTGATGGCTAGTGATGATGAACATTTTTTTCATGTGTCTGATAGCCATTTGTATGTCTTCATTGGAGAAGTGTCTGTTCATATCTTCTGCCCATTTTTTGATATGATTATCTGTTTTGTGTGTGTTGAGTTTGAGGAGTTCTTTATAGATCCTGGATATCAATCTTTTGTCTGTACTGTCATTTGCAAATATCTTCTCCTATTCCGTGGGTTGCCTCTTTGTTTTCTTGACTGTTTCCTTTGCTGTGCAGAAGCTTTTGTTACTTTTCATTCTCCTTTATGGATTCCTCCTCTTACAACTGACCTTTAAATACTGATTTAGGTTACGGTTCGGGTCTAGGAATTCTCTCTTCACTTTACATTTTTTTTGTCTGTATAAATTCACCCATACCCATGGCTCTGATTACCATCAGTATGCCAACAATTACCAGTTGTAATTCTCCTGTCTAAACTTCTGTGTTCTAGATGCATGTGTATCTCACCAGTACCTCAAACAAGTCCTGGATCTTCCTCTTCAATCCTGCTTCTCCTACAGAGCTTATTTCCCAGGGTCAGACGTCACCACTCACATGACAGCACAGCTGCTCTCTTGGGAGGAATTCATCTCAACACAGTCATGCTGCACAGATTTGGCACAACTTAAGTAGGTAAACCCAAGCAGCTGTTGTGTAATGAAGTATAAGGTTTTAGAACCAAAAAATCATTCCATGTGCTTTTAATGACCAGAGCACCCGGATACAGCAGGCAAACAACTGTAACTAACCTTTTCAAAAAATTACAACATTGTGAAAATCTTTTTAAAAACCTATTTATATGTTGTGTGTTCTAGAAAAGATTTAAAAGGGCTTAGAAAAAAATAAATAAAATTCAAAAAGTGAAGATTGGAAGTAGTAAGAATTAGATGCATTGACAAGGGAAGGTTCAAGTAAAGGAAAGATCACATCTATAATTGCATTGAACATTTAAATATAAAATTAACAAAAAATGTGCAAGGCCTAGTTGTACTATGGAACATAAAAGAAAACAGTGATAAATGAGGACACACATTTCTAGATGAGAAAATGTAATATTATAAACATGTCAAATCAATCTATGGATTAAAGTAATTATAATGACTTTATTTTTTGGAATTTGAAAATTTACCATATATTATAACAAACTGTAAAACAAAAAAGTGTGACTCCAGTCAATATAAATGTGACTTAGATCAACATAAAAGAATCCCTTATATATGGGAGTTTAAAAATAAACTGAAGGTAATATTTTAAATTAATGGGGAAAAATAAATTATGCAATAAATAATGATATAATAATAAGTTGGATTTTGGAAAAATTTATAAAACTGATTGCTACCACACAAGATACAAAAATATATTCTAGAGTGATTTGAATTTTTAATATTAAAAACAAAATACAAAATGGTCAAAATAATAGAATATATTTACATCTTAGTGTAAGCAATTGGCTTTTTTTTTAAAGATTTTATTTATTTATTTAACAGAGAAAGAGAGCACAAGTAGACAGAGGCAGGCAGAGAGAGAGGGGGAAGCAGTCTCCCTGCTGAGCAGAGAGCCTGATTTGGGCCTCGATTCCAGGACCCTGAGATCACGCACGACCTGAGCTGTAGGCAGAGGCTTAACCCACTGAGCCATCCAGGCACCCAGCAACTGGCTTTTTTTTTTTTTTTTTAAAGATTTTATTTATTTATTTGACAGAGAGATCACAAGTAGGCAGAGAGGCAGAGAGAGAGAGAGAGGGAAGCAGGGTCCCCGCTGAGCAGAGAGCCCGACGCGGGACTCGATCCCAGGACCCTGAGATCATGACCTGAGCCGAAGGCAGTGGCCCAACCCACTGAGCCACCCAGGCGCCCCAGCAACTGGCTTTTTAAGCATGATGTGAAACTCAACACCTAAAAAAGAAAAAAATGATGCATTTGTCTGAAATAAATTGAAGCTTCTATACAGGAAAAGATACCACAAAGTTAAAGATAAATGATAATCAGCAAAAAAAATTTCAACTATAAATACAAAGCTTAAAGAACTTACTATAAAGAAGCCTAAAAATGATTTTTAGAAAGGAAATGGACAAAAGGCAGGAAAGGCCAGTTTGCAAACAGAGAGCAACAATGGTCAATAAATATACAAAAATAAAATATTCCCAATATTTTAACTGGGAAAAGAAATACAAAATACAAAAAGAGATATAATTTTTACACATCAGAATTGCAAAGATGGCAAAGGCTGATAATACTAAATACTAGCCAGGTTGAGGAAATAGGAATTCTTACTGGTGGTAGACATGTCAGGTGGCTCCCTTCAAGAAGCCATCATACCTGGGTTGCCTGGGTGGCTCAGTGGGTTAAGCCTCTGTCTTTGGCTCAGGTCATGATCTCAGGGTCGTGGGATTGAGCCCTACATCAGGCTCTCTGCTCAGCAGGGAGCCTGCTTCCCCCCCACCTCTGCCTGCCTCTCTACCTACTTGTGATCCCTCCCCTATGTCAAATAAATAAATAAATAAATAAAATCTTTAAAGAAAAAAAAAAGAAACCATCATACCTTCAGTGGGTTGAGCATGCCCTTAGTTATCCTTTTATGTATTTTTCAGAATTTTGTTAAAAATAAATATTACTCTTAAGATAGAAAAAAAAGAGAGAGAAAAATTAGAACATGGAGGAAAAGGGAGAAAAATGATAGAGATTAACATTATTAACATATAAACTCCTGAAGATCAAGATCAAGATCTCCATAAGGTTATTTGAAAACTCGAATAACATATGAAGTTTCTATCAGCTTAAGGTATCACTATCATTAAGGACTGCTTCCTTCCTGTTCTGTAATTTTAAGTATTTTTCATTATATATGAGTACTCAATATGCACTATTTATTCTTAAGGAAAGTAGGCATTCGATAAATAGTTGAGTAAATAAATGATGTGTAAACAGTAGGTAAATTATATAATCTTAATCTGTAACTCAGAGAAAGGTTGGAAAGAATTAGCATTATTCTAAGGAGATGCACTAAATAATTTTAGCAAATTCACAAAATACTGCATTCTTTTTTTCACGGTTATCTTGTTTCTTATAAAATAAAAGTCTTTAAAGTCGACTACTAAAAATTAGCTGCGTTACTATACAGATGGATTTAGAAAACAAAGTGCAAAATCTGAAACCTGTGCATCGGATGGTTCCGCTGTTAAAAAACATCAAGGTCAAATGCTCACCCTCCCCATGACCACTGAGCTGCAGTATTGAGGCAGAAGCTGGGTCGTGCATAGTGAAGAACACAAGCAGAAAACAGACAAAGATGCTCCCCAGAGCACATGTTGTTCTTCAGTGATCGTTGCCCACAGTATCTTAATGTTCTCCATGAATTTTTGTGCAGTAGGTAGGATTCCCAAGAACACTTAAGAAGCTTCTCCCCCGCAAATTCTGCAATGAACTATAAGACTACGCTTCAAAAGATATGAGTGTTCCTTACTCCGATCACATTCAACCAACAAAGACCCTTAGAGTGCTCAGAATATTAATGAGTCTAATTAATGTTTACTTAACTCCTCATGGCCCAAAACACTAGGGGCCTACACACAAGAAGTAAAAGACAAAGACTGCCATGCCTGAGTCAGTTGAAAAGCACGTATGCAACACCTACTCTTCATGAAGTGAAGAGCTTATGAATTAATGAATGAGATAAAAAGAGAATGCCCATGCTTGATTAGCCATATCACTGCCATGTACTTTTAGGAGGCAGAGGGACAAATTCCATGGATGCCAACAGTGGAATGCTCCTGACCCATATGTTATTCAAAAGAAAGTAGGAGGACTGAAATCTGGGGACTAAGAGATTAAACAAAATTGCAGAAGGGATAAAGGTAACACGAGAATGATTCAGTGGTGAGTGATTTTTTTCCTCCTTGATAATGTTATTTCAACACCCACCTGCTATTCAGTAGTACCTTGGAAACTTGCATATAACACATGGCTCACCAAAGACTGGAATTCAGAAATTAAGTATCTAACATGCTAAGTGATATGACTTCATTAGAAGATAATCATTAAGGCAATAGTTGCAAGTTTAAGTCCAAAGCATTATTGAATGGGAGATTGCCATTGGAATCCTGGACTTTCAGAGCTGGAGTGAATCTTACAGATCATCTGTCTCACCTATTCCCACTTCAGAAGGAGCTGAAAGCATTCTACTCAACACACCTTATCTCATTAAACTTGTTTATTCAACAAATATGTGAGCTCGTCTTTATTGACCCATCTCCATCTACTCTAAGTGCTAGAGATGCACTAATAAACAAAATAGACGAAGTCCAGAACCTCAGGAAGCTTTTATTTTAAGTTGGGGTGACCAGGTGAAATACATAGGTAAAACTGTGGTACGTGGCCCTGAGATAGCGCTAAGGAAAAAAAAAAAAAAAAAAAAAACAGCAGAGGACGCACATTCTGTATCCAAGTGAACAATCAGGCAGGCCATGAGGTACTCAGGACTACTCCCTCAGGTTTTTAAACAGAGAAAATAGATGAGATCACCTAACCAATGAGTATAGATAGAGAAGTCCAAGGGCAGAGTGCTGGGACACTCCAACATTAAGATCAGAAGGAAGAGACACCAATAAGATGGATGAAGAAGGAGCCACAATAAAGTGGGATTAAAAACCAGTGTGTCCTGGAAGCCAAGGGACAGAGTGGTCAAATGCATTAGATGCTGCTGTCAGGTCAGGACAAGAAGGAGGCAGAGGCGGCCAGTGGGTTGAGTGATGTTGGAGGTCACTGAGGATCTTGAAGAGTACAGTTTCAAGGGAGCCATGAGGGTGGAAACACGACAGGAGTGAGTCCAAGACAGAAGAGAAGAGAAATCGGGACGCTGTTCTTCCAAGGAGGTTTGCTCTGAAGGGAAAGAGATAAATGGGGGAGTAGCTGCAAAGGGTCAACAGACAGGTTAGGATGGGCGTTGTTACCAACGTGTGACTTGATGGATCGAAACAAATTGCCCAAGCTACAAAATCTGTATACGGTGAGAGCCAGATATTATGATCCCAGAGCTCATCTTCCTAACCTACACTCCACAGCAAAGGGATGAATGAAAGCCAGTCATTCACATGCCTGCCTATTTATGGGAACGAGCCCCAGCCTACACCAAGCATAGCCAAAGTTGTGAATGCATCGAGAGAACAAGCTATTTACAATTTCCCACATGCTACTTCTCACATCTAGGGCCTTTTCGTGTTATTTTAATTGTAATTTTAAGAGGGAGGAAATGAGTTATGATTTTACTACAAATGTTAACTTCACATGGGTGAGAGATAATGCCAGGCCTCCTGTTGCAGGGAAGCCCAGTCTTCTCATCCCGCAAGGATATTTGGTCATCTACTGCTTTGTGGCAAGTTTTGTAGACTTTTTAATTTTATATTCTTCTTATTTTTATTTATTTTTTTAAAGATTTTTAAAATTTGTTAGAGAGAGAGAGAGAGCACAAGCAGGGGGAGCGGCAGGCAGAGGGAGAGGAAGAAGCAGGCTCCCCGCTGAGCAGGGAGCCCCATGAAGGGCTCCATCCCAGGACCCTGGGATCATGACCTGAGCCCAAGGCAGACACTTAACCCACTGAGCCACCCGGGCACCCCTATTCTTATTTTTAAAGTGAGCTCTGAATTGGAACCAAGAGTTCTCCCCTTATTTCTGTGCCTAACGAGTTGGGTGACCAGTGGTCTTCACTCATTCTTCAAAGGTGACCATGTCCTCACCTATGAAACAAGACAACTAGACAAGTTTGTCCCTCTCTAAAACTACAGGATTCTGTGGGTGTATTTTGAAATTCCTCAGCTCATTGGAATCAAGGACTGTGACCTTTAAGCTGAAAGCCCTGGGGCACAGGGCGCCTGGTGGCAGGCCCTCAATAAACGTGTTAGGTCAACTGATAAGCATGGTCTGGAATGCGGACACTCAATTAATATGCTTTGTTGCATATGCATTTTCCTTTTCATACTCAACACATCTTGACTTGATCGTTCTGCTCTGTTTAAAATAAAAAGCAATGTGCTCCTTGTCAGTGTCTTCCCTTCCGGATACCAATCTCTAGGGACATGACTGATCACCACCTCTCCCTCCTCATCCGCCCCATTCCTAACTAGCCAGAAAAGCATTATAACTCCGCAACTTCAAAGTTTAAAGAATTCCTTAAAAATCACTTTAAATGTTTTGAGTAACAGTGTTCAACAACCAAAGGAGCAAGGGGCCCTGTTGGGAATCGCCTGGCTCTCTGTCCCCAACATGGATCACCCGCTAGGGGACTCCGCCGACCCCTCGAGTCCCCGCACCCTCCACCGCCCTGGAGCCTCCCAAGGCCAGAGCCCAGCACCCACGCCAGCACGGAGGAGGCCCGGCCCCTACCTGGCGGGTAATACCGGAGTAGGAGGCCCTTGAGCTTCATTTTCTCCTTCCCAGACCCCTGGTCAACGCTCTTCGTAGCCATGGAAACAGCCAAACAGCAGCTGTGCTTTGGCGCGCATGCGCGAGCATCCGGGGCGCGGAGCTGGGCTTACAGACTTCGGGAGTGGGGTCTGCGGCGCCCGAGACCCGTGGCGGGTTGGGGGGGGCGTCCGCTAGGCGAGGCGCGGCCAGGGAGCACGCCCTGCCCCTGCGGGTGCCCGGACCTGCCTGCTTGTTCGTAGGGGGGGAGACGGGGGCTCCAGAGCGCGTCGCTGAAGAGAGCGCTGCCACCCTCGCTCCGTCTGCACCGTCGGTGCCTGGGCTGCGCAGGGACGGGGGGGCCCCTCCCGTTCTCAGTCAGGGTGACTTCACAACGGGCGAAGCACTCTACGGAGTGCTGGCCGCGCACACTGTGGCCCATTGAGTTTCCAAGGAGAAGGGACGGGAGAAAAGTCCCCTCCTGGTCACCATTCCGGGCCTCTCCTTATGCCCTGTCCTTGTTCCCACAAAAGAATTAGGACCACGATGTATCAGGCTACATTTCCTGATGCTGTGTGGTGCGCTGCGCTTGGCGCCTTATACACCTGTCTCTGTAGAGATTAACAGAGGTTTGAGTGGTGCACCATTTCTTCCCGCCCCCTCTCACGGACGCAACAATCCAGCATCAGAAAAAGTGAGGACCCCCCACCCACCCCCAACTAGTGAGCCACAGAAGCGGGATGGGAGGGCAGGCGCCTCAGAAGCCTGTCAGCTGGAGTCCACAGGGTACTGTCCACCCAGGGTATATGGTTTCCCGGACCTTTTTGTGGCCTATTCGGTTTCTTGCCAGAGTCGGTTCTTTGCCTGTAAAGTCCAGTTCCCGTGAGGAAGACGGTCCTGGAAGAATCAGTGGGGCCAGACTGTCCATTTCCTTTAAGGAATTTGACCTAAATTCCTAAGTCAGAATATCCCCAAAGGCAAGCACTTCCTCCGTGGTCTTCACAACTGTGGGCCACATCTCCTCATCGTCTCCATGTCAATTCTCCAAATTGACTCACTTATTTTACTTCACTTTACTTTTAAATGCAAGCTTGCAAGAAAATTACTGTTAATCCTGTAAATTAGAATTTTGCCCAGTTGTCGATGAGGAGCAGTAGGTAACTGTAAAAATAAATGCGTTTTTTTAAATGCTATGGAATGATCCTATACTCTTACCTACCAGAGACTATGAACCAAAGGCCTTCCAAAGGCCTTCCCTACAAAACAGTAGGGAAGCATCATCAACTATTTGAAATTTTCAAGATAGCCTAGCACCCAACTTAGCCTTTCTACTTCATGTACTCAAAAGGCTGGAGAGATCATTGAAATGAAGAGCCTCTGCATGGAAAAATTAAGCCTAATACAAATGGGAAGCACATAAAAATCCTAGCATCCCACAATTGAGAAACAGAAAAAACAGATGAAATGTAAGATTCCTTCTAGCTCAAAGTCTCCCCTAATCATTAAGACTCTGGAAAAGGTTTAAGTGGGGAAGGGTGAAGAGATCATCTATAGAAACAAGAAGTCTTGGGGCTTCAGAATGGCTTAGTTAAGTGTTGATTTCCGCCCAGGTCATGATCTCCTTGTCATGCATGATCTCAGGGTCATGGGATTGAGCCCCACCTTGGGCTCCTGCTCCTAGGAAGTTGGTTTGAGATTCTCTCCCTCTCCCTCTGCCCCTCCCCCAGGTCTCTCACTCTCTCTCTCAAATGAAATAAATAAAATCTTAAAAAAAAAAAAAAAGAACAAAGTCTTTAGTGGATTTTGTTTCCCCATTTATTGTTTATGCTTGTGACATTTTAAATGAGGCCTTTGAAAAAAATAGTAACTTTACAATGGAGAAAACCGGTGGACACCATTTATTTAACCATTAGGATAGAAGTTAACATCCCCAATGTAGGGACAAACTGACATTCATTCATAGCTCACTATACAAGGCAATGATAAGGACACAGCAATTCTCTGGAATTCCCTCCTGCAAAGCATAACCTGTCCCTTTAATCATGAGGAAACATCAGGGCAGCCAAAGTTACAGAAATTGTACGAAATAACTGTCAAGCCAAGAAAAAAAAAAGAATGAAAACTGCTTCAGATTAAAGACACTAAAGACATAGAACAATTAAAGGCACTGAGTGATGCTGGGTCCTGAACCAGGAAGAAAATTATCTGTAAAGGACATGACTGGGACAATTGAATGAGACATTGTAGCTTAGATTATATTGTATCAATAATGAGTTTCTGATTTTGATCATTGTGCTGTGATTATATAAGACAATGTCTTTGTTCTTAGAAAAAATACACTGATTTCTTTAGAGATAAAGGGGTATGATACCTCCAATCAACTCTCAAATGGTTTTGAAAATCTTATATTTATGTGTAGGGGTGTGTGTGTGTGTGTGTGTGTGTGTTTGGATAGGTGGATGAATAAGAAACAATAAAGCCACTGAGAAAAAAATACTGAATCCAGCCTGGTACAGGACTCCTTTTGAGAAGTTCCTTGTCCTACTCTTGCAACTTCTCCATAAGTTTGAAATTCTTACAAAATAAAAAGTGGCCTTTGTTTTCCACAGAACAAGCCAGGCTTCATAATGTTCCAGGATGTAGATAACAATCACAGAACCATCTGGCTCCACTTTTGTTAAGAGATCCCCAAGTACAAGTTCACTCCCTGTTTCACCTCTAATTCTACCTCCATCTTCCTCTAGTTGAGACCAAGAGCCTCCACCACTGTTACTTACCTATCATCACCACTCCTTCCATTTCCAGAGTTCCTGCACTTCCTAAGTGGCTCTTGTCTTTCTGTTCCAGGTAAAGGATTTCTCCTACTTCCATGAACCAAACTTTAACAGGTTGTACTTTTGCTTCTTAAAAAAAAAAAATTCCAGCTCTGCAGCTTTTGACGTCCTTCCTTTGGCTCCAAGAGTTTAAGCCAAGTTCTCCCACATAAGTTAGAGAACTTCCTCACCACCTTCACGTCATATCCAGGGCCCTCTTTACCAACTCTGGGGCACAGGCCTTTGGTGTTGAGGTCCCATCTTTCCAGAGCCCATCCCCACTAGGGGTCAGCAGCCCTCCTCTCTGTCTTTGCTTCAGAGTAATTTATCTGTCAAAACATCCCGACTGTCCCAAAGTTCTCTCACATTTCCTCCCTAATACCTAGATAGTCTCTGCTGATGGGATTCCTAGTGTTCTGACTTAATAGCCCAGAATCCTGCCACAAGTATCCAGTGTAAGTCCCCTCGGCCCCCGTTTCGGGAGGCAATAGGCTTCTCTGCAAACGAAGTGGTGATCCAAAGAGAAGTAAGTGAAGTTCATGAGTGTGGACAGATTTCTCTTCTGGCCTTGGCTTACGTTGAGGTTAAAGCTATGCCTAATTGACTTACCATGTACTCATTCCTGGAAGGCGCTGCATGAATCTCTCAACCTGAGTAAATGTCTGTTTCATGCTAATTCATGGCCATTAGCCATGAATCCTGTACAGAAATCTACAAAAACAAAACTACATTGTTCAAGTGAAGGGTGCTCATCCTAGTGTCTGGCAGACGCGGTATGACTTTCTCACAGGGCTACTCTAGACACCTTCCTAAAAGTCCTATCATACTCTCCATCAATTCTGCATTCTGTATTGATTTGACCATTGACTCACTAGAGCAACAATCGCCATTCATAATGGATTTGTATATATAAATGTAACATTTGACTCTGGGTTTCTTCCCACTGACAGCTTCCTTGAACAGCCAGAAGCTTAAAAAATTTGGTATCATTAACTTGACTCCCCCGAAGTAATTCTGTCTGGTGGATCAAAGCCACACTGGGTTTCTGTTCTCAGTGTGTCTCTGGACCAGCAGCATAGTCCCACCTGGGAACTTGCTGGAAATGTAAATTATTGCCACACCTTACCGCCTACAAGATCAGAAATGCTGGTAGCGAATGCCTGACAATCCCTGTTTGAACAAGCTTTTCTGGTGATTCTGGTGAACAATAAAGTTGGAAAACCACTCAGTTGGTACAATATGTTACAATGGTGGGCCAGACCTGAGAGAAGGTGGGCGCTCTGCCCCTACCATCAGGCCTTTTATATATCCTGAAGTCTTCCCTGATTGTCAGGGGCAGTAAGCGGTTTGGTCACATCCGAGGATGTGAGTAAGACCTAGAAACAGTGTGGGAAGAAACTGGAATTCTCTACCTAATTGGGTTTCAGAGGCTCCGATGTGCTGAGAGACACCAGTGGATATCAGAGTGTGAAGGAAGGCTGGGGGTGGGGGAATGTCTCCAAGTGGGAGAGAGAGGGAAGGAGGGGAAGAAGGATGCAGGGAGGGAGGCAGGAGTCAGCCTGGAGGATCTGGCTCAGCACCGCCGCAAGACTGATGGGCAGGAATGCAGTTCCAGTGGAACATGGTGGCTCCCATTTGACCCAGTTCCTCCTGGAAAGAGCCCTGGCATAAATGGGACCCTATAATCACTAGTCTCGGGGACACCCAGTCCATAGATAAGAGAGGCACAGTTGCTTCCTGGAAAGAAAGTACAGAGAATGAGATCTGAATCTTCCAAGACCACCAAGAGAGATCGGCTGAGCCTCCCAGGCGGTGGGACCCCAGTACAGCCGCCCCAGAGGGGCTGCCTCCGGGCTTTTGAAACTTCTTCCCATTCCTGCCTCCACCTCACTGAAGGACCTGTGGAGTGCCTGCTCTTATCTGGGACTAGAAAACCAGTGACACCAAGGGCCACTAATGGATGCACTAAGTATATTTAGAGGGCCTGCCAGTGCCAGGCATGTTTCAGGTATAAAGGGTCTAATTCTGAAAACAATAATTTGGGGGAAGTCGTTCTTAGAGAGGATCAGACTTCAGGTGGGTTTGAAACTATTGTGTTTATGGGTGGGGGGCATGTCCCTAGGTAGGACTGCATTTACAGTCTCTGAGTTAATCCTACCGGGACCTGCAGGCCGCATTAACAGGGCTGGTCCACAGTAGCTTCTGTCACGAAGAGCAGCATGCCTGACCTGAGACCTCACTCGGCCATCTACCAGCCGCGGGCTCTTAGACAAGGTCCCTAAGCCCTAAGGCTTCAGTTTCCTCATCAGAAAGATAAGAATGATCCCGGCATCCAGTTAATGGGGTTGTTATCTCCGAGTTTGGCTTGTTCAGAAACACTCTGCAAGTATCAAGGTTGATGATGACAGTGATAAGCATTTATTTTCCTAAGGTGGTTTGTTTGAAATTGGGGAAGGGTGTATGCCCATTGCTCTCATCTAAATTGATAATCTATATCGACAATTACTCTGATAACCCCCGTACAAGCAATTTGGAGTCCTTTGTATGATATCTGACAATAGAAACACCTTTCTAGTTATGTTTGTATTAGTATAATTAGTGTGAATAGTAAAACGAGCTTACATTCCTTAAGACATAACTACTTTGTCTGTAGATCCAAATAGATTTGTCTTCTTAACGAAATGGCCCATGAGGGGGCGCCTGGGTGGCTCAGTGGGTTAAGGCTTCTGCCTTTGGCTCAGGTCATGATCCCAGGGTCCTAGGATCGCGCCCCGAGTCGAGCTCTCTGCTCCGCAGGGAGCCTGCTTCCTCCCCCCTCTCTCTCTGCCTACCTCTCTGCCTACTTGTGATTTCTCTCTCTCTCTCTGTCAAATAAATAAAATCTTAAAAAAAAAAAGAAAGAAATGGCCCATGAGGACTTAGAAGGGGCAAGAGGGTTATAGATCTTAACAACACTAGAGACTGTCCAAAGAAGAATACAGCTGTGTAAGGACATGAGAACGTTCAAACGAGGGGAGCGGCCATGGACCTCTCACACCACCTTCCATGTCTGTGCCTGATACACAGTGGGTCCTCCATCAGTGTCTGATGCTTAAGAACTTGGAGGATACAGTGGGTCCTCCATCAGTGTCTGATGCTTAAGAACTTGGAGGATCCGTGTGGAAGAGGAAGTAGCTGATTACATGCAGAGAGAGGGCAGGGTTGAGAGAGAGAGCCGGATCCCCAGAGACAGATTTCGCCTCAGTACAAAGAACTTTGTACCTATGTGTCCAGTAATGGGCTAGGCTGTCTCAAAAAGTACTGAAGATTTCCCAGCACGGGAAGTGTTTTAGCTGAAACAATTTGACCAGCTGCCAGGATGACTGCAGAACTCAGTGTTAATTGGATGAAAGCCAAAACTAGATAAGAAGTTTCATCTCCCTTTTGATGCTGTAGTTCCTTCATTTTGTGCTGCCTGTGTGTTTTCACAAAGGAGTAACCCTGGGCTGGTGAATGACGGTAGCCTGGGAGTTGGAAGTTCCAGTCCTGGCCCTCCCATCGCTGACCTTTGAGCAAGTCACTTGTCCTCAGCCAGAGTTACTCATCGGCAAATCATCCTTCATTCCATTCAGTTCCAGCATAACAGTGCCAACTTCTTCACGCTCTGGGCTTTCATTCTGTCATTCCTTCCACCTGATAAACTCCCAGTTCATCTGCTCTAAAGTCATACCAGGCTCCAATCACCTTCGCCACATGATCAGTTCAACTGTATGGGGTGGGTGTGGGTTTCGCCTCAAGGCTAATAAGGCCATTCCTGCCTCAAGTTCCCATTCTCAAGACTGCACCGGGCCACTTTTCGGCAAATCCAGATCATTCCAGGGATTCCTCTGGAAGCCTTTCATCTTTAAAACCTCATTGCATTCAGAACTGTTATTTGCTTTGTCCTTCTCAAATAGAGTTTATTCTGAACGTCTCATAGCCACTTATCATGTCTTGTGGAGAAGGACCCAGAATTCTCAGTCATGGTTACCCTGGGTCCTGCCCGCCTACTTTGCAATCCCTCCCCCCACTTGCCAGGGTGCTTCCCACCCCTCACTGCAGCCAGGAGCTGAGATGAGACCATGTCTTGCTCTGGACCCCAGTGGGACAGTGTGTGCCTCACATCTGCTCTTTCTCCTCTAGGCCAGCAGATCCTGGAAGGCTCTCTAGCTCTTTCTTTGTTACCTCCCATGACTCATTCATGGGTCCCGAGAATTTTCAAATATCTAAATTTGCCAATTTGACCACAAGAAACAAGGGGGTTCCCTCTAATCCATATTGGGCTGCCATTTCTGCCCTATTTCCACCCATTACAGTAAAGCAGGAAAGCTTCTTTGCAAGGCTTGCTGGATTCTAGCATCATCTCACAGAAGGGTGGTCTCCTTCTTCCTGGATCCCAAAACACCAAAGGAGTTCTCCGTAAGCCTTCCACATCTTATAACAAACCGTTTCCATCTTTCCTCCATCTACACAGATGAAAGGGTCATTTTCTAAATATGCTGGTGAAGGGAGTTGGTTTGGAGTCAGTGCCCTGGTACCCCCTGAGCCCCCAGACTTGGGAATCCCCCACAGGCAGGTAAACACCCAGCAAGCACTTCACACAGAGCCACCGCTAACACGCACCATGCCTTTGCACAGATTATAAAAATGTTGTCACCTCTGGGCTGGAGAACTACAAATGACGCCCCTTCACCACTCTAGGGTTCCAGGGTTCCAGGGCTAGGCTCCCACAGCCGGCCAACCCAGGCTGGGTGTGGGCCAGGTTTCTCATGGCCAGGCTCAGTGTGCTGCACAGACTGCCCGCAGTCCTCCACGCATTCCCAAGGGAGGGTTGATCCTTACAACGGTACCCACACAAAAGCCTTGACCCATCTAAACTTCCCTGTGTGCCTCACGCGAGGGAAGTACATTTGCCTGCAAGTTGCTTTTCCATGCAGAAGTGACGGAAGGCTGAGGGAGAGATAGAGTTACATGATTAGGTTAGACTTGCCCAAGCGTCAAACTTTGGATGCAGTTGACGACTGTGTGCTCTTTAGAAGAAGGCATCCTGGCCAAGAAAGGACGCAAAACTGGGTCCGAGGAGTTTGAAGTTGAATGCCAGTTCTGACGCCTAGAGCAGGGTCACTTTTAGGACTTCTGGCTTCTTTCACTTGCAGCGAGGATAATAATAGTATCTGCCTCATGGAGTTCTTGTGCAGATTAATGACAGAAATATAAGGAGTGTTCTTACGGCCCTTTAAGTCTCCAGGCACCTAAAATTGTTTTCCCTTAAATATCATCATCCTGCAATGATCTGCTTCTACAACTGAACTCTCTAACTCTACGATGCATACATGCACAAAATAACTAGCTCCCTATTCAGAATAAAGACCACTTTGAGGGATTCTTACAATCCAGTTATGGTTATTTAGCTGCCTCATTGGCAGTAGGGGCAGCAGTGTACATCGTTCTTTATGAGCCCTAACACCTGTTGCCTTCCAAAGTCCAGAGCCCATGTCCTTGGGCAAAGAAGTACACACTCTTGCAGTGTACGCTCCTTTCTTCTGGCTTTCAGAAACCCGTCTTTGAAGGCCATTCCCTGGATATAACAAAACAGTACACAAGACTGATTCCTGTTTATCTCGTAAGTTTGCATTTATTTCTTGAGGTTTTGTCATTTAAAGGTGTGTTTCTCTTGCCTTTGAAAGAATGTTCGATATGGGTGAGCTAGACTTATTGTCTTCTATTGCATTTAACTTTACCTATGTGTTAGTGCTATATTCTTAGCCGCAATTTAATATATTTAAGAGAAACAATCAATTATTAAATATATAATAAGAACAACGATCATGCTACCTGATCTTACGATCATGCTGTAAGAAATCAAAATATGTGGTTTGCACTGCGGTGCTAATGACACCCAAATATGCTAGTTATGATAATAATAATAATAATTAACATTGACTGAGTGCTTACTCTGTGCCAGTCACTGGGTTAAGTGTATTACACAAAAGATGACCTGATTCAGTCTTCACAAAACCTTTAGAAAGTGAGTACTTTCCGCATTCTAAAAATGAGAAACTGAGACTCTGAGATTAAGCCTCCTTCTCTGGCTGTACGGTCGTTTTATGTTTTTTTAAAGATTTATTTATTTTAGGGAAGGGGTGCTGGGGAGAAGGGTCAGAGACAGAGAGAGAGAGAGTCTTATACAGACTCCCCACTGATCGGGGCTCAATCCTACAACCCTGAGATCACTACCTGAGCCAAAACCAAGAGTCAGGTTTAACCAATGGCAACACCCAGGCTCCCCTATGTACAGCCATTTAAAATAGTTATCTTATTTAACCAACTTTTTTGCTTTTTAGTCTACATTTTTTTATTTAAAAAGAAAACTAAAATTCCATTTTCTCTTGCTTTTCCTTTGAAGAATGTAGCACCTTCCCCATGAAGGAAGAACTACTTCCCAGAGATTGAGTTTGTGAAGACTCAAAAGCCGTGGTCCCAGCAGGACTGTGATGTCTGACACACTCTAACATGACCACAGTGTGGCTCTCTGTCAGCCAGGACTGTGACTTCATGGGGATAATTACACTCCATGCATGGTGGTGGCTAACAGGTGGCATTTCAAAATGGAAAAGGGAAAGAATCAAACTGCCCTCACTGAGCCTTGTTTGCAGTGGCAATATATGCAAAAATACTTTCAACAATAAAGAACTTGAGACCCATGGTGCTATAGCCATTGTTGTTGTCATTCTTTTCCTCAGAGCTTAAATCCCCTAGACTGTCCGACATCTCAGAGCATCAATATTTGTGGGTAATGGCCAGAAGGGGTAGCAGAACCCACATCTCTGTTCTACCATTAGTGGGGGTCCAGACCTTTACTCCTTCCCTTCTCTTTCTGTGACCCCACTCACACTCCCTTCTCTTTCAAAGCTTCTTTAGTTTTTCTCCTGCCTTTCCCATCTATTTAGCTCTCTCGTTTCGGTCCCACATTGCGGTCCCCCACTGGACCTATGTGACAGCCTCCTTTCCCCATACCAGCTCGTTTTCAGACACTTTCAGCACTTGAAAGACTTCCCCTTCCTCTTCTTCTTCAAAGGGAATTGGCTGATAAGTCTTCGTATTTCCCAAACTCTCACATGGTCACTTTGGCAGCCTGAGCAGGAAGGATCTCTCCGCTCTATTTCATTCCCCTGGCAGGTGGCCTCGTGCCTGCTGGAGCCTGCAGGTCACCTCTGAGCCGAGCCAGCTTCCATGGGGGGGGAGGGGCTGACTTCCACCAAACAACTGGCTCCTGTGCCATCTGGGAGCTGATCAGTGTCCTGCCAGGCAGGCAACGAAGCACCTGCTGCAGCTGCCAAGCTCTGCCCCTCAGCCTTGGAAGCAGGGAGAGTTTCTCCGCAGCAGCTTTAATAGAGCTCCACATGGGGTCTTTCACTTCATGGTTGCTGGAAAGCAGAGTGCGGGCCTCCCAGAATGCCCACAGTACGGCATCTGCCACTGCCATCTGCTGTAGGCTGGTGTCCCGATCCCTTGCTTTCTGACCGTGGCAGAGCTGGCCACACACTTGCTTCACCCACTCTGCAGGGGAGTTTCGACCTGCCTGAAGTATCTGGTCAAAATCTGTTCTTCTAGGGACACCTGGGTGGCTCAGTGGGTTAAGCCTCTGCCTTTGGCTCAGGTCATGATCCCGGGGTCCTGGGATCGAGCCCCGCATTGGGCTCTCTGCTCAGCAAGGAGCCTGCTTCCCTTCCTCTCTCTGCCTGCTTGTGATCTCTCTCTGACAAATAAATAAATAAAAATCTTTAAAAAAAAAAAATCTGTTCTTCTAGCCCTCGAGGGACTTGGAAAACTTATCCCCCCGCCCCGTTTTAATCCTTTGTGTTCAAAATAAACTCCTGCCCATCATTAATTGGTAAGAAAAGTGACTGGAGGCAACACGCCCTCAAAGATAGGCATCTGGGAGTGGCTTTCTGACCAGGCTGGGGCAGTAACCACTGCAGGATGAAATACTGAGAGTCCATAGCACAGAGGGACTTTGGCCATCCGCCGCCTCTACCCATCCGCCCACCACCTGGCCCACGAGATGACGCTGGTTCGCTAGGTAATGACACCAGGCTGATAAGACGCGGCGAGCAGCAAGCTGCAGGATACCCTGCCATGACCCATCTATAAAGTGGTTCAAAGATAAATTCTGTTAAATGTAAGGATCTGCCACCTTACAGATGTTTGTGTGAGACCAGCATTCTCAAGCTTGTTGGGATATCAGTTTCAAAGAGAAAAATAAGATGTTGCACCCTACCCCCACCCAATTAAAAGGCAAAAGACCTTGTGGGACTATTAGGATGCTTTGAGTTGAAAGTCTCAACTCTAACTGAGTAACCTCTACCGCGGCTAACTTGGAGCAAGCCTGGCCAAAGGAGTCTTCTCAACTCTTCCCGCTGGAAACAGCGCCACCTCCTGGTGCTTAAGGGTCAAAGCATGTTCAGGATGACGTACAGAGCCTATGGACAGCCATAAAGGTAAAATCACTGGGCTTCAAAGCAAACCATGACCTCTTCTTTAAGTACATCTTCTTTAGAAAGATAGTGCTTGGCTTGCTCGGGAGCCCTAGCAGAGACTAAATCCCTGACCAAAAGACCAGCTGGCTTTGTAGATGGAGGTGCCCCTCCTGAACTGGATAACATCTGGCTCGTCAAGCTATAATGTCAGGAGGAACCAGCAGCACTCATGGGATCCAGCAGGAGCCCATCCTGAAGGCATAAATCAGTTGCATGAACAAAGTTTATACCCCAAGGGTGTCTGTATGGCTACACTGATGTCGTTTCTTCCACCCACACCTCTAGCCATGTGAGGAGCCCACCAGTAAACTGAGGAAGGCAAAAACTTAAACATCATTTAAATGTGCCTTCATACATTAGAAGTGGACAGCTGCAGGAGAACACAGGCAGCAACCTCTTCAACCTCAGCCGCAGCAACATCTTCCTAGGAACATCACCAAAGGCAAGGGAAGCAAGGGCAAAAATGAACTATTGGGATTTTATCAAGATCAAAAGCTTTTGCACAGCAAAGGAAACAGTGAACAAAACCAAAAGACAACTGACAGAATGGGAGAAGATATTTGCAAATGACATATCAGATAAAGGGCTAGTGTCCAAAATCTATAAAGAACTTAGCAAACTCAACACCCAAAGAACAAAGAATCCAATCAAGAAATGGGCAGAGGACATGAACAGACATTTCTGCCAAGAAGACATCCAGATGGCCAACAGACACATGAAAAAGTGCTCCATATCACTCGGCATCAGGGAAATACAAATCAAAACCACCATGAGATATCACCTCACACCAGTCAGAATGGCTAAAATTAACAAGTCAGGAAATGACAGATGCTGGCGAGGATGCGGAGAAAGGGGAACCCTCCTACACTGTTGGTGGGAATGCAAGCTGGTGCAACCACTCTGGAAAACAGCATGGAGGTTCCTCAAAATGTTGAAATAGAACTACCCTATGACCCAGCAATTGCACTGCTGGGTATTTACCCTAAAGATACAAACGTAGTGATCCGAAGGGGCACGTGCACCTGAATGTTTATAGCAGCAATGTCTACAATAGCCAAACTATGGAAAGAACCTAGATGTCCATCAACAGACGAATGGATAAAGAAGATGTGGTATATATACACAATGGAATACTATGCAGCCATCAAAAGAAATGAAATCTTGCCATTTGCGACGACGTGGATGGAACTAGAGGGTAACATGCTTAGCGAAATAAGTCAATCGGAGAAAGACAACTATCATATGATCTCCCTGATATGGGAGGGAGAGGAGATGCAACATGGGGGGTTAATGGGGTAGGAGAAGAATAAATGAAACAAGATGGGATTGGGAGGGAGACAAACCATAAGTGACTCTTAATCTCACAAAACTGAGGGTTGATGGGGGGAGGGGGGTTGGGGGGGTGGGGTTATGGATATTGGGGAGGGTATGTGCTATGGTGAGTGCTGTGAAGTGTGTAAACCTGGCGATTCGCAGACCTGTACCCCTGGGGATAAAAATATATGTTTACAAAATGCCAAAAAAAAAAAAAAAGAAGTGGACAGCTGCAAAGCTTCAGTTCCAGTTAGAAGTAACTCACAAAGACAGTGGGGGAATGAAAATCCAAGTTCAGGACAGAACATGAAACAGCTCATCTCAAAGTCTATTTGGCACGGGGTGGGAAGGAAGGCCTGGTATGTGAGCAACCGCAATAACTAGGAAAAAGGTTCAGGGAATTAGAAAGAAAATGCTGGAGTTTGGTGACAATGAAGTCTAGAGAAGACGAAGGTGGAGAAGGGCATCTCAGAACGGGGCCAGAGTGTGAGAATATTTGTTATGTCCAAGTAAGTGCTTACCAAAGACACAGCTTCCCCCCACCCCCCCCCACCCCCAGAGTGAAGGGTCTTGGCGATCAAGAACAAAACAAAGTAAACCCACTCTGGAGCTGTCAGTCCATCTCCTGCCCACCAACTCCACTTTTGGCTTCGTGGGCAATGAGTGAAGTAGCTGTAGAGACAGGGATGAAGGTAAGACATGGCCCAGACAGGATTTCTTCTCACCGCTGGGCTGGCCTGCCTGCTGCCACCGCTGAGTGTCCCCATCACCCACAGCAGTAAACAACCTTGAATCCCATTTGTGTACCATAACCCGAGGTCCAGGCTGACACCATCAGAAGGTTAATTAGAGTGAAACTTCTTATCGCAGAGGGCAGGAAAGTGGAAAAGACACTCATGCAGGATAAGCAATCTTCTCTCCCACCCATGCTTCTTCCTGCAACACAATCTGACGTATGCTTTGCTGTACACAGAATGGGGCCTTCTCCCTCCATCACTGAATTCATAAGCTGAAATCCTCATGCCCAAGGGGATGATATTCAGACAGGAGGCCTTTGGGAGGTGATTAGATCATGAGGGTGGTGCCCTCATGAATGAGATTAATGCACTTACAAAAAGAGGCCGGAGAGAGCTCCCTAACCCTCTTCCCCACATGAGAATGCAGCAAGGGGCCCTCTGTGACCTAAAAGAGGGTTCTCATCTGACCAAGCTGGCACTCTGATCTTGGACTTCCAGACCCCAGAAATAAATAAATAAATAAATAAATAAATAAATAAGAGATAAATTTTTACTTGTATAAGCTGCCCAGTTGTGGTATTTTGTTATAGTAGCCTAAACAGGCTAAGATATCATCATGATAGCTAACAGTGCTGCTTCTGAGCCAAAAATCTTGTCCATGCACAACAATTGAGGCAGTCCAAGCATTCCCTCCTCTTAACCAAGCCTCACCACCTGGAAGCAACCGGCGTGGGGGCATTCAGTTCCAGCACTGGGTGGAAAGCAGCACTGGGTTAGATTAGGGTGTGTTGTTCCCGATAACGGTTATCCGCTCTGAACCAGCAACCATACTGTATACTGATTCTCCCATAGTCAGAACGTATTGCTCTGAAATGGAAATGAGCGTGGCATCTCCTAACATCCCATCTAATAATCCACTCATTAAAGTTCTCTCAACATCTTTTTGGCTGTTATTCTACTAGTTTAGAAGTCTGAGATCCCAAGGACAAAAGTATTCCACCATTGGACAAAATTATGGCCAAGAACTGCCTTTTGACCCTTTTGGGTTCCTTGTGTCCTTGGATAAACAGGTCGAAGAAAAAGAGGGTTGCCGCATTGACTGAGGGGATTAGATTGGTTATCAAGGGGAAATGGAGTTCCTGTTAAGTCAGGCAAATGATGGGAGGACATTCTGCAAACGAAGCAGTCCTGTGGAAAGTCTCTATGCCACACCTCGTCAGGTGGTAAAAGTCAATGGATAACCATGAGAACCCATATAACCAGGACCTCCCTAAGATCCATGCCCTTCAAGAATGAGGTTTCAGTTCCTGCCTGAATAAAGAACCCTAACCTAGGGGCTGGCTGGAGACAAAGGGAGCCCAGAACTGGAAGTGGAGTTAGGAAGGTAGAAATAACAAATAACAAATTAAGCCACACGATCAGTTGCAGAAATGAGCACTGCGGCAGGCAGCAGGCTCCTGCCCTCCCTGCGGTGTCATAGCTTCCTCCTCCCTCCCTTTCCCAACTATTTTGCAGAGGGCTTGGTTGTAATGTTGCTGGTGGGTTATAGTAAAGCAACAGAGACTGAGCCTGAACTGAAAGAGGAAAGACATCACCCAGAGATGATTGCTGATGCTGGGTAACATTGGAGGGAAGGTGTCTCCATTTTGGGGAATGGTCTCATGACAATAATGAGGGCATTTTTTGTTGCTGTTGCTGTGGTTCGAAAGTTTACATGTGGGAAGAAGGGTATTTGTGGGTGTTGAGTAGCCAAAAGTGTGGTCTATGGCAAAGCATTGGCTACAGGCTCCTTCTAGTCCATTCCAAACCCCTTGGGTTGAATCAGGCCTTACTGCAAGCTGGAGGCTGTTCTGGAAACCAAGACTGCATCTCCCAGACATCCTTCTAGGACTCATTTCCTATGTGACCTCACCACCCTAGCCCTCTTTCAAAAAGAATGGGGGAAGGGGTGTTTAAACTCTGATGAGGGCTCTGTTCTCAGCTGCAATAGAAAGGTCAGAGAGCTGTTAGAGCCACAGGACTGGGGCTTGAATCCCTGCTCGACTACCCAGACCTGACCTTCCCAGAGCTGAGCCTCAGCATCCCGTGTCTATAATGCTAACCTCTACCTGGAAGGATTGTCGTGAGAAATAAGTGAGATCATGAGTGTAAACCACCGAATATAGTACCTGGCACACATCACCGAGTGTGGTTCCTCATCCCTTAACAATTGACAGATCTGTTTGGCAGTTTGGCAACTGGTCATATCTTTTCCAGAAATAAAATGAGTAAAAAATGTGCAACATTATAGGAACGGTAAGCAAAGAATTTGTGATATTATCTAACAGGGCATAGAGCCAGGGGAAAGATCACAACAATCTGATTTCTTTTTAGAAGTAGAAAGTTTCTGGGCAAAAGCCCCCTTTAGAACACTGGCCTAATTTCCCATTAAAACTTCTAGACTACGTCATGGCTTCAACCAGATATGTTTGTTAAGTAGTTAGTTACTGATAGTAGAACTGGGTTCTCATGTGACCCCCTGCTTCCTCTACCATCTTGATTTATTTCTCTGTTGGAGCAGAAAGTGCTATTTAATATGTAGCAATGCCGAGAGTGATCTTTTTTTAGTCCTTTCCAAGTGAAAGTTCCTAAAATATGTTGTTATATGCTCTCCATTTTCATGTTAAAGCAGAACTGTTTGAAATGCTTGCTCTCAGAATTCACTCACAGTGTTAACTTCCACAGGTAAAAAGAACAAAAATTCAAACTGCGTTTCTTCACTGTGGAAACCACCACTTTTGAAACAATGAAGTGAAGTTAGCTTTCAGGACTTGCTGTCTTACTGATGTTATTGTTCTAGAAATGTGGGTACCTGATCAACCACAGCAGAACAAGAAAGCCATTCACTGTTGAGGAACAAAACATAGGATATGTGATATATTGATAGTGTAACCTGCTCGGTACTTCCCATACCCAAGGCGGAAACAGGAAGTTCACCTTTGAGAATTGGCTGAGAGGAGGGAAGAAATCTATTTTCTCTTTTATTTCAATATTTCAATCCTTCTAATGTAACTGAAAATATAAAAATGATGAGCAGATATTTTGATATATGCCCATATAAATATAATGCTTAGATATTGTTTAATATGGGTACTAATTTCACCCATTTATTAGTGGGTGATAGGAAGGAGGTAAAGGGAAGAACAGGGGACAAAAGAGAGAGAAAAGTCACAGAGACAGATGGTTAATGACAAGGAAAGAGGAGGCATTAAAAATAGGCCAAGAAGGAGGAAATACATAGGACATGTGAACAAAGAGAGAGGAAGAGGGAAAGGGAAAGAGGGGGAGAGGTTGCCTCTAAAATATAAAAGGAAACATCGTGCTAATTAATCTGAATCTGAATTCTAGGTCTTAGGAGCAAGTGATCATGAGTACAGGCATGAAACTGTCCGTGTCTCTTTCCTCCCTACTTGCCAAGTCTGTGGGTTCACCACCGCGTCCCTCATGCCAAGCCCAAGGACAATAAACCGTTGTTCACCAGTTAAATGAGGATCAGGAATCATCACAGAAGGTCACTTGCAAAGACCTTGAAAGGTACCCCCATTCCCAGGCATGGTTCAGCCTACCTTTGTTCTTTCCAGGAATAAGTAATTCACTTCTCAAGGCAGTCAGAGATAGCTTTGTTCTAATGGGATAAACCCTCAGTCTGTATCTGCCTGCAGTCCAGCCCTGGAGACCAGATTCAGAGGGTCTAATCAATCTCCTTCAAGACATCTCACAGCAGCTGGCGCTCTGTGCCCTTCAAGGTCACTGTGAAACCCTGCTTGTTCCTCACACCCTCTTCTCTTTTCCTCTTCCAAGTATGGCTCATTCTCTGCACGTGGTGTGAACAACACAAGGGAAAGGAGCTGCCACCTCCCTCATTCTAGAGACCCCAAGTCTGATGCTGTACCGTTAATTCAGATGGCTTTCTTTGGGCAGCCACGTGGGAATAGGAACAGTTCACCATGGAGAGCAGTCTAGTTTGCACGCCTTACACTGCATAATGGTTTCCTTCCCCTTCTGTGGGTGCAAAGCTGAGGGAAATTATTCAGACAGAGTAAGGACATTTGTCTTTGTCTCAGCCTCTGCTGCCTTCATGCACCAATTCTCTTTCCCACCAGGGATGCTCCCACCCTCTCTCCCTTCCACATCTACCCTTCACAAGGGGCCCCCTGGACTCACGCTCATTGCCAAGGTGTTACAAGCCTTTACAATCGCTGCCCTCTTTAACCATCTGCACCCCCCCCAACCATTTCCCTGCCAAACCTCGTGCTCCTCAGAGCCTTCTGGGGAAGAGGGCAAGTGTGGAGCCACACTGCCTCATGACTCAGCTGCATGAATCCAGGCAACAGAATTAACCCTCATCCTCTCTCTTGCAAAACAAGGAAAATAATAGTGCCAACCTCCTGGCATCCTTGGGGGTTGTAGGAATACATGTAAACCCCTAGAACAGGATTGGGCACTCAGGAAGTATTCAGAACGCTTTGGCTTCTATTACAAGGCTTACTCTGGTTCTGCCTCCTAAAAAAGCCCACGTGATTTATAAAATCACAATAAGGAGTAGCTGGCTACCGTCTACAAGTGTCATGTGTGGGGCTCCTTAATATTGGGCTCATGAAATGGTGTGCAAAATTATGTGGATACAAGCATTTTCCCCCTGTTATTCTCAACTCTGGCAGCACATTAGAATAATCTGGAAAGCTTTTAAAATCTATGGATGCCCAGGCTCCCTCCTGCACCAGATATTCTGATATGAGTGCTCGGGGGTACGGCTCAGGCATTGCTCCCTAAGTAAACATACTTATGGGCATCAGTGAAAACCACGGGTGCATACAGTAAGCTCCTTAATTAGAATGGGCACCAGATCATTCTGCAGTTTAAAAATCAACAGCGAAACAAAACCATATGTCAAACATATCCTTTCCAAAATTTTTGGTCCCATAGGTCTGAAGTGGAACCAAGTGCCTGAATATTTCTGAAACTGTAGAGGTGATTCTGGAGAATCGGAGAACCACTGGCCAAAAAAGTTTCCTCAGATTTCCAAATGTCGTAAAGAAAGGTTAGCTCCCAAACAGAAGTCCAAGATGTGGTTTCTGTTGGGGAAGAGGTTTTCCCCTGTCCAGACCTATATGGGGACCCAGAAGTTTGCATTCAGCTCCCTGGTGGCCAGCCCTGGGTGGAAGTGGTCAACCAGGATCGGAGGGACCCCTGGAGCCTTTGGCTCTTTCTTTCCCAATCTGGCAAATCACCAAGCAGAGCTGCTTTCATCACTGAGAATGTGAAAAATCAGGAGAAATGGCTGGAGCCGTGAAGTCCTTCCTTTATCTTTATCCAGGATATTTTAGATGGAGAGAGATCGCCTGAAGAAAGTTGTTTCTATTTCTGTCAACATATGCATCTGAGAACAGATTTTCAGCAATAACTGATAAACATTAAATGCAGGAAGAAGTAGGATATTGTCACCTCATTTCACACCACTTCAAATATAAATGTGCAAATTGACAAGCTTGTGTAAAAGAAAAATACACTCCAAGTAAAATAAACTGCTGTGTTGTTCTTTATTTTTATGTACCTACATGCTTTCATATATTTTATTTTCAAAGAGACATTTAGGTATCCACAGAAATTTACTTCTTGTGCTTTCTTAAGATGAGTTTCCATTACTCTGAAATTGTTCTTCCCATATTTATGATGTGAAAATATTCTTATTAAAATGAAATTATGGCATGTTTACTTGGTCAATAGTCTCATGATTTTGTTTTGAAAAATAAAGACTTGGTAACTCTGTTAATCAATACCCCTTCACTGTGAATCCCCCACATTTTTTTTTTTTAAGACCAATCTGTGAAATCCCAGAGTCTGGGAAACCAGTGGTTTCTACAAAGTGCTCCTCAAAGTACTTAAACAGTATTCAAATATACAAAGTATACAGAGCCCTGAAACAATATACAAATAGTGGGTGTGGGGTGGGGTTCTTAACAAGTGTCCCAGATGGTTTTTGCCTATGGAAACCTGACAAACAAACTAGAGATACTGCATTTTTATTTTATTTTTTAAAGATTTATTCATTTATTTGAGAGAGAAAGAGAGCCTGTGAGCAGGCAGGAGGACAAGGAGGAGGAAAGAGAGGGAGGAGAGAGAATCTCAAGCAGACTCCCTGCTGAGCAGGGAACCCAGCACAGAGCTCCATTCCCATGACCCTGAGATCATGACCTAAGCCAAAATCAAGACTCAGACATTTAAGCCACCCAGGTTCCCTTGAGATACTGCATTTTTTAAAAAGGAAATTTCTTGACCCAAATCGATCTATAACTAGTGACACACCATAATGAAGGAGGGACAAAATGATTAAATTTGGGGGAGGAGTATGTGAGGACTAGTGAATCTGAACAGTGCTCCTTGGAATAAATAATGAACAAAAATTGGGAAGAATTTGTTGGATAAATGATGGAGGGATGGATGGGTGTGTGGATGGATGGATGGATGGATGGATGGATGGATGGATGGATGGATGGATGATAGAGAAAAAAATGGGGGCTAGAAACAGAAAGACTAGAAAGATTTTGGAAGAGGGAGATGATGAGATGAAGAGCAAGAGGAAGAGGACAAGAAATATATGAGATTGTGTAGAGAGTGTGGAAGGAAGAACACTGAGAGCTACTCTCCAAGTGAATTAAATGGTCCTCATGTCCTCAGTTTCCTCATCTGAAAACAAGTAAATTAGTTCCATTACCACTAATATACTCCCAGTGCTGGCATTCTCTGTGTCTAAGGGGTAGACATGGAAGGCAGAAAAGGAAGAAAAACAGAGGAAAAGAGTTTCAGTAGTTCCAAAGTATTAGGCTATGTATTAATTCCTGTAACAAATTGCCACACCCCGGTGACTTAAAACATAAATTTACTTCCTTACTGTTGTGGAAGCCAGAGTCCTAAAATCAAGGCAGCCCTCCTGTATGGTTCTCATGCCAGCTTTGATTCAGAGACATGGGCTCCTTCCATATTTTGGCTCTATGTTCTTCTATTTGCGACTCCCAAGACTGCCTTGGGGATACGGTGGTCAGATTTAGCACATAAAAATACAAAATGTTATTATTAATTTTGAATATCAGATAAACAGCACATAATATTTTTAGTGTAAGTATGCTCCAAATATTGCATGGAACATAATAATGCTAAAATAGGTTGCTTATCCAAAATTCGAAATTAAGTGGTTGGCCTCTATTTTATCTGGCAACCTTCCTTGGGTGATCATACTCGTTTCAACCAGGCAGACGGGAAAATGAGTGGATATTCATGCTCCCAGGAGAGTTTATGGTCCAGGTCAAGAAGAAATTTGTTCATCTGTAAGCAGCTTCCCACGCTAGACCTACACTCAGACCAGTTTCTTCTCCATCATTCTGCCAGAGGCTCTGGTCCCTTCTAACCTGCTTCAAGTGTCAAATCTGAGCATATTACCAATCTTTATAGTCCTCATAAACTCCTTTGTGTTGCCTGGGAGTCCCTGCCCCCAACTTACTCTACAGCCTCACTTCTCCTCACTTCTCCCTCACTTCTCCTCAATTCCCTAACTCCCCTCACACAGTCTTCCTTCAGCCCCTCATAGAAATCTCTGAGCCCAAATGGGGTTTATTGGCACTTCCATGATCACTCAGAGAAGGAGAAATGTCACATCAGAAAGTTGAATGTCTTCTAAGTTAACACCAGGGCCAAGCCAGGAGGGTCTGTGAATAAGTCCTCTTACTATCTTGTGAATTTCCAGTTTCTTTCCAATTCTCTATGGTTTCAGAGTCTAGGGTCTGTGACTGGCTCCAGCAGTTTTTATGAGCATCTCCAAAAAGTTAGAAATGTAAAAAAATGTTAAATAGTGCAAAATATGAATTTGTTGAAGGGAGGGTGGTTTTTTAGGCTTCCGCTTAAAAAAAAACTAGTCTGACCCACTTTTCAATTAGGTCAAGATGTGGTAGACTGAGTTAAATCATGAAAGGCATAAATTACCCTAGAGCAGAGGAAGATTTTTGTGAGGTCACTTCCTAGCTGCTCCTTTAGCTTGAGTGGAACTTGCCTTTCCAGTTGAAGGAGTGTCATGCCCCCAGGAAAAGTGAACTCATGATTTTCCCATCCTCCTCCCAACGGTGATGACGATCCCCATTCCCTCTGGTTTCAATGACTTGGAGTGACCCCAAATGGTTGGCGTTGTGGTGTGTTTCATTTTTCTTCTTTTCTGTCCTCTTTTTCCTTTTTTTCTTAGCAAAATAAGAAGTAAGAACACCAGAAACTTAAAAAAATCTAACCATTTTCATTCTTTTTTCCTTCTATATTTTCTCTAGTATCATAACTCATATTTTTTGCCCCATTTGCCTGATGGTTTCCTTCAGCATTTACAAATGAGTAAATTAAGCAGACTTTTAAGACCATTCCTGCTTTTTTTCTAAAGATTTTTCCATTACTTGGTTTTGTTGATCTTTGAAATATGAACCCCCTTGATTTCCTATAAATATTTGTTCTTTTAAAAAATAAGCCTCGTTTTATTTTTGCTCCTTTTAATTTTCTCATTCCCATTAGCCATGTCTGATCAGTTTCTCTTCTTTTTCTGTTAAAACTTGGTTTCTCAATTCTCTTCCATGTGTCTTTCTTCCCCTTCCTGCATCTGAGAGCAAATTAGGCTTATCAACCCTCCCGTCTCTCACTGTAGGCCTTCCTTATACTTTTAGATTTTATTCCTTTCATACACTTTCCCTCAAATTTCCTCCTGACTCATTCCCTACCTTCTTTTCTCCTTTGTATCATTTTCCCTTCTAAGTTTTCATTTAAAAAGTTTCCTCTTTTTTTAGGTCTTTTTGTTCTTGCTTCATAACAAGAATGTCCTTGCTTCAAAAAAACCTCCAATAAATCTCCTGAACACAAGCAGGACATCTGGCCTCTGACCTGCCTTGCCAGCCCCTTTCTTATGCTCTCACCCACAAACCTGGGGTGCTGGCCCATCACTTACTCTCCTGAAGCGGTCTTACTCTGCTTACAATGCTTTCCTCTTTTCTCTAAGTATCTCCTGCTGCTCTTCCAACACAACTTCTCCCAACCTTCCTAGCCTGGTTAGTCAAATGTCATCTCTGCTTCTATTACCTCATGAATTTAACCTCCTTATCAATAAAAATTCAAGGTGAGATTATAAATTGACCAGTTTTTTTTTTTTTTAAACGTCTTTAAAAAACCTTAAAAAAAGGTATGGGGCTCCTGGGTGACTCAGTCAGTTGGGCATCTGCCCTCAGCTTGGGTCATGATTTCAGGGTACTGGGATAGAGCCCCACATCGGGCTTCCTGCTTCTCCCTCTGCCCCCACCTCGCTCATCCTTTTTTCTCTCTCTCTCTGAAAAAGAAGAAATGTCAGATATAACAACATGGGAAGAATGCACAAAACAAACATACAATATATTGAATAATTATTTTTTAAAAACCTGGGTCTGTACTCCCCCAAACGTCGTGTATCCTTCTGTGTCACACACACACGTGGCTTCCTCCCTCCTGAAAATAACTGTTATTCTTGTCCTAAATGCTAATCACTTCCTCACTCTTCATTAGAGTTTTACCACCTGTCTATGCCTTCTTAAACAACAAAGTTTCATTTTTCCTGATTTCGAATTTTATAGAAATGGGATCACCCCATGGATGGAACACGCAGATCTCTCTCTTTTGTCTTCTTTCTTGCACTCAGGCCATGTTTAAGATTCCAGACTATGGTGTTGGGGTGTAGCTTGCTTATTTTCCCCTCTCTCCAGATTTCAATCCCATGAGACATTCCACGATTTATTCATTATAAAGTCGGTGAACCCATTTGGAGCTACTGTAAACACGGGTGCTGAAAACATTCTTGGACAAGAAGCCTAGCACATGGGCGCCTGCATTTCTCCAGGTCAGGAATGAGCAAGAAAGGCTGAGTCATGGAGCGCACTTGTGCTCAGCTTTGGTAGGAAATACCAAACTACCTTCCCAAGAGGTGGTAACAATTTACATTCCCACTGGCCATCTATGGGAATTCTTTTTGATTCAGAGCCACGCCTTCTTTACCCATCTGATGGGCAAGGATGGGCATTTTTCATCTCTAAATGCCCCGAGCTACCCAAATGACTGGCTTATAGAATATGTTCCCATGCATGTATTAATTCATAAAATTCCCTTATGCTCATGATTCATTACAGACTTATTCTGAGTCTGAAATTTTTCCAAGGATCTACCTTAGGAGAACTTGGGTCAAGTGTGCATGGATGACACCTACTCTGATAATTTCTTTTCTTTGACATGTAACAAGCTTTGCTCCCCTGATACTGCTGGTAGATGGGATGAAGCTTGTATAAGCCTTTTTGCTGAGCAGGTGGAAGCAAGCTGTGGTACACATCCCATGCCAGTGCCTTTAGCCCTAAGATAAAAGACTGGCAGCACCCACTGAGTCTCCACATTCCTGAGCTCAGGAGGGGCCTTTCCATCCCGACTTTCCATTCCAGCAGTTCTGGGATCAAGAGATCTGGGCTTTCCAGGGACTTTCTGTGGAGTTCTGCTACCACTTGAGGCAAGATGCAAACAGAAGAGTTTGTTTCTACCTATGTCATGGGGCCCCTCCTGAAGCTCCCATCCTTCTTGTCAATTAATAGATGCCCACCAGTACATTTTCTACAATTACAAGGTTTTTTTATTTAAATTCAATTAGCCAACATATAGTACAAGTCTTTCTGGACTGATTTTTTTTAATTAAAAGATGCAAATGGAGACACATGGGGCCAGATCTGACTCTGTGTCAGTGTCAGAAGAAGTGTCTTCATACTTCTCTGGAGATCAATTACTGGAGAGGTGGTAGAAGTGAGATGGAGTGAAGTTCAACATGTTAAAGAATTGCCATCATAAACATATGTTCAGGGACTTCATTTTAATGCCAGTGAAGTATTGCTAGTAAAAATTTCCCCATTTAAAAACAAATGTCTCCTTTAATTTAGATGTTAATTAAATGTATGAGTTAATGCTCTGTAATTTTTTAAATGATTTTTGGTTAGGGCATCTGTGAGAAGCCAGTTTAAAATTCTCATTTTCAAATCTCTCCCACTTTTAATATCTCCTCTATTGGACAATGAGGGTTTGAAAATGTTCTTCAAGTTGAATGTTAAGTACATGTCTAGCAGAGAGGTAATTGCAGATCTTCCTCAAGAGTTGGTAGGAGAGGGGTCAGGGTGGCTCAGTCAGTTAAGCATCTGCCTTTGTCTCAGGTCATGATCCTCGGGTCCTGGGATCCAGCCCATCAGGGTCCCAACTTAGTGGGGCATCTGCTTCTCCCTCTCCCTTAGCTGCTCCCCCTGCTTGTGCTCACTCTCTGTCTCTGTCTCTCTGTCTCTCTCAAATAAATAAATTTTAAAAAGAGTTGATTTGTGAATTGCTATAACACTCAGAAAATGATGTTTGAGATATGTGAAAAGAAAGACTTTCAAGGCTTCTACCTGTCCCATTATTTGCCCCTCCTCCTTCATCAAGTTTCCTCTTAATTGATGAATACATTCTTCTTACTGGATTATAGTTAAGAGTCAATGGGACAAAAAAAAAGATCAAAGTGTCACGCAAAATGATCACGTTTGTCCTCATGGTCAGCCATACTGTTTTCTTAAAGTCAAGAACAAGCAACTTTTTGCAAGAAGGTGATGTCATCACTAAGGGGGGAAAGCACATGGTCAAATGGGAGGGGCATTGCAGAAAAGAAAGCACTGGGATGGAAATCTCATAGTTCACATTCTAGAAGGTTCTTGGTATATACTTGGACAAGCTCCCTAATCCTCCTTTTCTATACTTTTAAAAGGTGTTAAATTAAGTAATACCTAAAATCACACACAGACTTTAGTTTCTGTGATGAATTGATACTGAAGCCCCAAAATTAATAAAGAAATAAAACCTTTTTAAAAATCAGGATAAGGGGGCCCCTGGGTGGCTCAGTGGGTTAAGCCTCTGCCTTCAGCTCAGGTCATGATCTCAGGGTCCTGGGATAGAGCCCCGCATCGGGCTCTCTGCCCAGCAGGGAACCTGCTTCCCCCCCTCTCTCTGCTTGCCTCTCTACCTGCTTGTGATCTCTGTCTGTCAAACAAATAATAAATAAAATCTTTTTAAAAAATCAAGATAAGATCATAATATTTACAAACTCAAAAGATGAAACTATACAATGATAACAAAATCCTCTGCACAATTACTGGAATAGCTTTAAAAAAATTTTTTTATAATAACATTAAAGACTGACAAGGTTGTGGACGTCTTCTAAATGGTTGGTGGCATTTTAAAATGTTACAACCATTTCAGAAAAAAATATGGTAGTTCCTTATAAAGTTAATAAACATTTAGCCTCTGATCCAGAATTCCACTCCTACTTATCTTATCCAAGATAAATGAAAACGTATGCCCACAAAAAGACTTTACAAGAATATTCATAGAAGCTTTCTTTGTAAAAACCCCACACTGGGAACAGCTTAGATGTCCATCAATAGGGGAATTGAATGAACAAACTGTGGTGTATCTATACAAAGGAATATTACTCAGTAATAAAAAATAAATACATATTAATATATACTTCAATATGGAAGAATCCCAAAACTTTTCAAAGTAAAACAAATGAAACACAAAAGAGAATACAACTTGATCACAGTTTAGATCTTTAAATGTATCTGTTTGTCAAAACCCATGGAATGATACATTTAAGATTTGTGCATTTTTCAAAAAGATTTTTTTTTATTTGACAGAGAGAGAGAGATCACAAGTAGGCAGAGAGGCAGGCAGAGAGTGGGGGAAGCAGGCTCCCTACCGAGCAGAGAGCCCGATGAGGGGCTCAATCCCAGGATCCTGAGACCATGACCTGAGCTGAAGGCAGAGGCTTAACCCACTGAGCCACCCCAGGAACCCCTAAGATTTGTGCATTTTGTTTTATGTAAGTTAGCTTAAAGAATTAGAGTAGTGGAAACAAATATCAAACCATAGTTTTCTTGATATGCAGACTGAAATGGTTGGGAGTGGAGTGTACTAATGCCTGCAAGTTATTTTAAATGCATCAAAATATGTCAGATTAATTGATGGAGATGGACAAATAGTGTCAAATGTTAATCATGATATCTAGTTAGTGGGTATATGGGTGTTCACGGTACAATTGTTTCAACTTTTCTACATGTTTGAAGAACCTTATAATAAAATGTTAGAGAAAGATATCAGAAAGAAAAAGAAAAGAGGAAACAATGCTCCTAATTGTTTGTCAAATTGATAACAACACAGAAGAAAATATTTATTTGAAGTGATTTTGAACATAGCAGTCTATGTAAACTTAGTGGGACATATTCTATATAGACCTAAAAAGAAATTACAAATTTCATTTATTGGTTTTTATTGTTAATAACAACATTGCTACTATTTTGAAACTATTTCATATATACTGTAAGATAAAGCAAGTAAATATGCTGTCATTGTCAGGAGCCAAGACTTACAGTGCAAAAAGAGAGACCAAAACTAAAATCCAAGAAGTTAAGTAAAAACTCTGTAATGTTAATTACAACGGCAAAATGTAATACTTAATTGAAAATGTCAATGGGAACTCATATATTTTTAGAAATATATTCCCTGGTTTTTTTCCCCTGGGAGATGTTCCAGGCAGGACCCCTAGTGACAATCAGTACCTTAGAACAAAGATCGTGCTTTCTATAGACTCCTCCTACTTGCCCAGACTTAACTATGATTTCTTGGAGAAATAGGAGATTCCAGTTTTGAGGGAGAGAAAGTGCAAAAAATGCCTGGGACATCTTGTGCTGAAAGTAGGGAATGTTCAAAGATCAGTGGGTGCATATCAAACACACAGGGGCCAAATTTTAGGACTATGGGATCCATAAATACTAAATGATCGAGACAAATTGAATAAATAAAAATCCACACTACTGGCAGTTATCTATCATACCAAAACATTATTCTGGATATTAATACCTTTTTGGGAAAATCTTCCCAAAGTGCTGAGGAATAGCTCTTCGTCACAGAGGAATTCCAGCCAATAATATAGAAGGAATAATGGGAGAATGACAACCACCAAAGAAATAATTAATTCATGAAGGATCATCACTGGATGTAAAACTACTATGTAAATTACACTGGGGATACTGACATGACATGAATCAGAAGTGCCACCCCACAGACTGCCTACTCTTTACAAAGAGAGATACCTCCTTTATAAGAGAGAGATGTCTGTCACCATCTGAGCCAAGTGACCAAATTAGCATCATTAATTGTGGAATAACTGGCATTGTGTGCGTTGTGAAGGGAAGCACGTGACGTTAACCTCACCTATGAAATCAGGGCAGAAAATTTTACCTGAATCTGATCAGCTCTTAGACTTCACTCCTGGTCTAAAGGCAATATGGAGGACAGAGAATTTAAAAAGACAGTGAAATTAAAAGAAGCAATCGTCAAATGCAGAATGTGCAGTTTTATGAAACAAACCTTCAAACAATATGATTTTAAAGTAAATGGAGCAGGTCTGACATAAATACTTGGTCGAAAGATATGTCAGCAAGCACAATGTGTGAATCTTTGTTGGAAACTAATTTGAAAGAAAAAAATAACCAAAAAAAAATCTGTGAAGCACAGTTTGGGGGAAATATAATACAGACTAGGCACTAGATATATTACAAAATGATTGCTAATTTTTTTAGGGCTGATAATTGACCTATTGATTAGGGAGGAGAATTTCACTGTTGTTAGGAGATGCCTGTTAAATTCTTATGGTACGAAGAGCACAGTATCTGCAACTTCTGTTGAATAATTCAAATCAATAATTCAGAGAAAGAGAGAGAAGACAGAGATTGAAACAGAGCAAGAGAACAATATGGCAAAATGTTCATAGGTGTTGAAACTAGTTATTCGGTACATGGTGTTCCTACTAGCCTTTCAACTTTTCTGTATATCTGAAAATTTTTATAATAAAAATGTTAACAAAAGGAAGGAATTGTAATGAATGAAATCATCTTTTAAAACTCATAATAGAGAGTATAATTTAAAATAAGATGGTATCAAATCAAATATATTTAAAATAATATTATTGAATATGCTCAACAAAGCCCATGATTCTAACCACAGTGAGCAACACAGTGTACCTGGCATCTGGTCCTGCTCTCCTCTACCCTATCCCACTCCCTGCAGCCAAAAAAATCAAATGTTGTTATTCACCCTTCAGCGGTTCAGAGTCAAATCCCAAGTTCGCTTCCATGCCTCCTGACATCTTCCCGTCTATATTCCCCATGATGGTCAGACCAGTGACCTCGCTCTACATTACAGAAATGGTCTTTGTACAAGCCATGTGTTTTTCTGGTATGCTGGCTGTCGGAGATGGACCCCCTCAGCCTCCCCTCTACCCTCCTTCTCATAATCAGAGAGGCTGGAAAGCTAAAGGCACATTTTCCAAACCCCTTACAGCTAGTATGCTGGGTGTGACAGGATCAACCTAATAGATGTAGTAGGTCAAGATTTGGAATGTAGAACTGAGCCAGGTTCACTTTCACATTGCCCTTCTCTAGTTTGTACTCTCCAGCAAAGCCATGAAATCATGAGGTTTGCGAACCTTTGCTAGCATTCCACATTCATCTCTAGCTTGAAGGGTAACAAGTTATTGGTGCTCCTTGGTGAGGCTTCCTGTTACCTGGGTTGCAGCCCTGGGTGCCTACTTTCCATGTTCTAGATAGTCTAAAGGTCCACTTTACCAGCAGCGGGTGACTTCAATCGATATTCTCGAATCTCATGGCGGGTCGATTCTTTCTGGTTCTCAATTTATTCCTGGAGACCCAACTTGGAATGCCTTCTGTCTGCCCTTCCAATAATGTTCTAAGACCTGATTTCCTGTATTACAACCTTTTTTGATTAAAATACTTGTAGTGGTTTTTATCATCCACACTGAATGTGGACTGATAAAGTTTTCTGGGTCTGAGAAATATGTATCCTAAAATACAAGATATTTTGAAATAACAGGAATTTACGTTTGGGCAGGAATCCCAAAATTTGGAACATCAAACCACATTGGACCCTTGAGAGCAAAAAAGACATTCCCAGACTCCACCCCATAGTGTAAGAATCTCTCTAGATAGAGCCTACCATCTATTTTTTAAAATCTCTCCAGGTAATTATGACGCAACCTGCCTAACATGGAAATCCAGGGCCAGGTATGTAGGATTTTAAGGTGTAAAGGCTTATAGACATCATGAGGTCAATGTTCCAGCTGGTCCAAGAACCCCCATGCTAACATTTTGGTATTTCCAAAGTTTCCTGTCCTATGGATTACATTATTGTCTTCAGGAGTTTATCAGCCTAGCAGGAACTCTCTCTTAGGAATAGCCAGCTTTGCAGAAAGAATGAAATAACTTCTTTCAAAACCATGCAATAAAGGAAATGCCCAGGTTAAACTGTGACTTACAAATCCACATTTTACTTTACAGAATGTAAATTTTTTAAAAAAGATTTATTTTTAAATAAACATGGGGCTTGAACTCACAACCGCAAGGTCAAGAGTCATATGTTTGACTGAGCCAGCTAGGTGCTCCTCAGAATGTAAATAAACTTAATAATTGCATATGATACACTACCAAGCTCTTAAAAAATATTTTTGTTAGCTGAAAGCACATTTCAGATATTGTTAATATACCAAAACAGGATCTCAAAAGTAGTCCATCACAGATTCATGGGATTACAAAATATAAGATTAGAAGCAATCTTAAAGATTACTATTTTACTTATTTTTATTTTTAAAGTTTTTTTTTTTAAATTTTCTAGAGAGAGAGATCATTAGCGAGGGTTGGGGGGGGAGTCCAGGAGGAGGGGCAGAGCGGTAGAAGGAAAGGGAGAAGCAGACACCCCACTGAGCAGGGAACCCTCCACAGGACTCCATCCCAGGACTCCAGGAACATGACCTGAGCTGAAGGCAGAAGCTTGACTGAATGAGCCACCCAGGCACCCCTAAAGAGGATTATTTTAAAACAGGGACCTAGAGTAGAAGGCACAACTTAAAAATAATGACATTTTTTAAAAAGTGACCTCAGAGGCCTTTACTTTCATCTTTTACTCAGTTGTGACCTTAAGCAAAGAACAATGTATTTAATTCATTCAGGCCTCTTTTCAATTAAATGACAATTTATATCCACTTCCCTATGGAATCATTCTTTAGTTTTTCCTGGGGTCTCACCTTGAGATTCTAACCTTGCCTTCCGGATCCAACTCCAACCTAAGCAGTTGGAGAGTTGACTGAAGATGGACAAGAAAACAGAGCAAAACAAAAAAACAGAAATATAGCAGAAATCTGTGATTTTGAAAAAGACACATGATCATGGGTATGTGTACAATGAACTTAAATCAGATAGTAAAGGCGGAGGAGCAAATCTCCCACATCACCTTTGACAGCCTTTGAAATACCTGAAAATGGACACTTGTTTGCTTCCAATATTCTGACTCTGATAGTGACATGGAGGTCACCAGAAGAGCTGAAGACAGACAAAGACCACAGCTGTGCCCAAATTCTTTATAATTTCTTATCCCTCTTTTGGGTATCAACTGCATTGAATTCTCTGAAAATTAAAGACTCAATGTTAAAGAAAACCACAGATTTATAGTGTTGTAAATGAGCATGTTGTAAATTTTGAAATGATTCATAATCACTTATTGACTTGACAGGTATTTCCTGGGAACCTAGAATGTGACAGGCACTCTGTTGAGCTCCGGGAAAGAGTGGTGAACAGGGTCCTAGTTTTCTGCATATGATACATGTGCTTGGAATGCTACCAATAATCTGATGGTCTCATTCTCTTCAGTAGCTCTAACGGTGGGGGTTTGGGGACCAACCTGACCTGGGCTCCATTGCCAGCCTCACCTCCTGCTGATCATGCAGTCCTGGTCCCCATGGTGGACAGATCCAAGGTGGCACACATGTCCCACAGGGCACCACCTTGAAGCAGGGAGTGACCTGATCCAACTGTGTAGGGAGATAAACCTCACTCATTTCCTTCAGATGAATAAGGCCAGCCCTTAAGGAAGAAAACAAAAATTTTCTTGCTTTTATCAACTTTTCCTTTAATCAACCTCCCAGTTTAGAGACCCTTTGAAGATAAGACTCCTACAGGGGTGTCTGGATGGTGCAGTTGGTTGAATGACTGACTGTTTCAGCTCAGGTCATGATCATGAGGTGGTAAAATTGAGCCCCATATCAGGCTCTGTGCTCAGCATGGAGTCTGCCTGGAATTCTCTCTCCCTCTCCCTCTGCCCCTCCCCCTGCATGCGCCTCCTCTCTCTCTCTCTATCTAATAAATAAATAAATCTTTAAAAAAAAAAAGATAGTACTCCTCTGGGCTGACCCTAACCTCCACAGGGATAAACAGATCTGATCCCTTACTCATGGAGTTTTTCCAGGAACCAAATTCACTCGATAGTGAGAATCCACTGGGCACTTGTAGAGAGATTCTTGGACCTCACTCAGGACCTAATAAAGCAGAATCTCTAGAAACGTCTACTCTTAACAAGTAAGACATAAAATAAGGTAAGTATTTCTATTCTATTTCTATTTTTAAGTAGGTCCAGATATTTCCTGGTGGAGAATTTTTCAAAAATAAAAAGAAATGTTAAGAAAAAAACAAAATTTACCCCTTATTTCAAAGCCTAGAATTAAGAAAAATAATCAGATTGGTGTTTCTCTTTTCATTTTCTTCTATGAATATGCATATATATATATTTTTTATCACACAAGATCATACAATAAATATATTTCTCTTCTTGCAGATTTTCTTTGTCTATATGCGCATGTCCCATGAACACATGTCTGATTAGTATTATAATTTCACTTAACTATTTATTGAGAATCCCCTTTAGGCAGTCACTGTTTTAGGTGTTGGAGATGCAGAAGTGAACAAGTAGAAGGAAATCTGTGAAGCAATGAGCATCTATTACAATAGCAAAAGATGCTCAAGAAACCAGCTAACTGGTACATAAATGAATAAATATTTACAGGTAGTGCCAGTGGCAAGAATGATAATATGTAGGTGTCTACGAGGTGCTGAGAATGGTTCCAAGTATAAATTCATTTAATCCTTATAAGAACCCTATAGGGCAGGCGCCAGATTACCCACTTCAGAAATGTGAAAACAGAAGCCCCAACAACTTATACGCTGCTCTGAAATAAGTAGGAAGACCAACCTAGATCAGGTGGCCAGAAAGGGGGCTGACCCATCATGAGGTTTTGGTTGATCGGGCCAAGAACTGAAACCTACTGACGGATTGAAAGAAAAGGTAGGAACCAAGAAATTCGAGACGTGCATGAGATTAAAGCAAAGCAGGTGTCAGAAAGTGGGATTAGGGAGCAAGAAGAGAGGCAGCCACGCTCAGAGAGGGGGCAGCCCAGCCAATCCTGGTCACTCCATGTTGGTGGTGGTTTCTAGTTTGGCTTTTAGGAGGCAATATTTTTACCCCGCTTTGTTGTAAAGCAGAAAACACTTCTTCACTGCGCTGACATTGCCACCTGGGCTGACTCACTGGCAGGCAGGTTTCACATCTGAACTTTGTCAAGCTGATTTGTAGACTGAAGGAGGGAGAGAGGCAGGCCGAGGCAGGCCCAGACAAGGTCCAGAGCCCAGCTGAGTGGTGTGGTAGTGGCAGGAAGATGCAGGTGGTGAGGGCAAACTCTGCCCAGGGAACCTTGAGGGTGGAGACCTAGGAAATGGAATTCCTTCAAGTAGTGAAACACAGTTTCTGAACCAGAGATCACACCCACCATGTGGAAGCCAGGAAGTCGCTGGAATGATGACAAAGAGCCATCTAATAAGAAAGAAAAATCACAGCATTAAAAACTGTCAAACACATTCTGCGGGGGTAGGGGCGGGCAGGACACGGGTGCCTGAGTGGCTCAGGCAATTGAGCATTGGACTCCTGATTTTGGCTCAGTCTTGATCTCAGTGTTGGAAAATCGAGTCCCGTATCACTGCTTGAGATCCTCTCTCTCCTTTGCCCTCTGCCCTCCAAAATAAATAAATAACTCTTAAAAAAAAAAGAAGAAGAAGAAGAAGAAGCATCAAACACCACAGATGTCTCTTCACTGACACAGAAACACCTTTATGCCTTAATGTCTGGGCAGAATTTGAGACCAACTGATTCCACAGTATTTCACAAGACTGTATGACACTGGGTAAATTCCTTAATTCCTTTGACCCTCAGTTTCTCTATCTGCAAAATGGACCCCAAAATAGGACATACCTTGTGTTTAAATGAGATAATACATCAACGATCTTAGCAGGTGATACTAGCACAGAGGCTTAGATACTATTGATGACATGACTGGGACCCCAGCCCAAACCCTTGCATTCATCTGTCCTTTCTCACACGTCTCGTGCTCCCACTCCAGTACTCTTGGGTGCCTCCAGCTCATCTCCATGATGTCACCCTCTGGCCTCTTCTGGCAACTATTTTCTGTCCTTCCATCTTTCCCTCCCCTAGCTCCTTCCCTCACGTGAAACCTGAGTCTATGGCAAGAACATCACTGCCCCTAGGGTCTTCTCAAAACAAGCACAAGGTCAGAAGCAGATGGAAAACAGCCTTCCCGTGCTTCTACAATGGAGCTTCTCTATTCTTACTGTCCCCCTTCCCCATCACCCTCTTTGAAATACGTGCATGTCATTAGCCCACACACACCACCCCCCCAGCTGTCAAGTGAAGGTCTTAATCAATTCTTCACATTCTTTGAAGGCTTGGGCCCAAGTCCACAGTCTCCCCCTCTATACCTGTTGCTGATAACAGTTTAGGCAACTTTATGCCAAGGTGGCACAATGTCACTTGTAAAATGTCCCTTCCTCAAATGGAGCTTCAATGCAGCCTCTATTTATAACTCAGTTAGGGAACAGGCAAAATCTCAGCATACAAATGCAAATTCAGCAAGACCCTGAAGATGAGAAACTACAGAAAACAGGTCCTTGTTTCTCCAAAACATAAATCACAAAGGTGAGGGGTTAAGAAGCATACATTAGAAGTAAAAAGAAGCAAACAAATGCAATGTCTAGACCTTATCTGGATTTTCATTCAAACGAATTCAACTGCAAATATATATATAAATAAATTTAAAAAAAAAAAACTCTTGGGGGGAAATAAACTGGATTTTTTTTTCAAACAGGGATATTTTAACAGTGGTTATTTGGTGATATTAGGGAATGAATTTAAATCAATTTAAATCTGTGATAATGAAAGTGTTCTTGCATTTTAATTAAATATTTATAGACTGAGTACTTTGGTATGTGGGAATTGCTTCAAAGTCACTCAGGGGGTATATAAATGGGAAGAAATGAGGTGGGTGTTATAGGTGTAACAAGATGGCATTGGTTGGCTGAAGCTGTGTGATGGGTGCGAAGTAGGGGGTGGTCTTTGTATGATTCTCTGCTTTTGCTTTTTGGATTTTTTTTAAAGAAATCAGAGGGGGAGATCAACCACAAGAGACTGTGGACTCTGAGAAACGAACTGAGGGTTTTGGAAGGGAGGGTGGTGGGCAGTTGGGTGAGCCTGGTGGTGGGTATTAAGGAGGGCACGTATTGCATGGAGGACTGGGTGTGGTGCATAAACAATGAATCTTAGAACACTGAAAAAATAAAATAAAATATAATATAATTGAAAAAAAAAGATTTATTTATATATCTGTCTTTCTACTCTGGTTTTCATTGAATTCCCACCATTTCTCACCTTACTTGCTGCTGCTCTCCCTGCTATATCTACTTCTATTTTCTTCCCCACATCCCTTTCCCCCTGCTTGGACTTTTTCACAAGTTCCCTGGTGTTCCCATGTTCAAGTTCAAACCACTAGACTTGGTTGAGTTAACAGTTTCACTTCACTTGTAACTACTCCACCCCGCCCCCACTCCTTACATACTTTCCACTTCATCCAGTTTGCCAAATTGGTGGCGTGGTTGACATTTTGGATGGGGCAATTCTTCATTGTGCAGGGCTATCCTGTGCATTCCAATAGATTGGCATCCCAGCCTCCCACCCACTAAATACCCATAGTATCCCACCTTCAGACATTATGAGAACTAAAATATGTCCCTAGATATTTCCAAACATTTCCTGCTTTTCCAACTGGGTGGCTCCTACTGGCCACTTAAACCTCAGCTCAAATATGGAACCATACATAATTGCCACCCCTATAGTTCAAGAACATCGAATACTGACTATTTAATATGATTCAACCGAAAATTCTTCCCTTCTGGAAGCCCTCACTGCTGATGACCTACAGAACTCTGTGACTCTCGTTATCCAAGTGCTTACACCATGTGTGGTAAGAGCTGATTTTCTTGTCCCCTCCCTCTAACCTCACTGCTCAGCCCTAATTATCTGGGAGCAAAGACCAAATCCTGACCTTATCTCTTGGTATTGCAAGCTTCACTTGGCTCAGTACCTGGCACATAATAGGTACTAAACCCATGTTTGATGAATAAACAAACAGGATATTGAGCATACTTTCCCTGATGACTCAGTGTTCTTATTCCTGGGCAGAGAGACAACTTCCAGGCTAAATGGGTCATTTACAGCTCTTGGCTCTGTACCAACGACCCACCATTGCCCTGCTTTATGGGTTTGTGTGTCTGGATTTGGCATCATATCATCAGTGTGCCTGCCTCCAATGATCGTTCATGGTCTTTGGAGTCTAAGACAGACAGTCCTGAGTGCTGTTTCAAGTCACAGACTTTGCTACTTGAACACTGTGATAGTGAATCCCTTGGTTGAGGACCCTTTCATCTTTTGTCTGGGTTCTTGCTAAGTTTCACATACCTCAAGTCTCTCCTCCACTTAGTGAGGCAAAAAGTTCCTAGAACCCTCTGCTTTGTCATTTTCTTTTTGGAAACTGCTTAAGGATGACTCCAGAGGACTTATGAAATAGAGAAATGTTTCTGTGCTGAGTTGCCCATTCCTAGGTCCCTCTCTGGTGACCATGATGGATGGACAAAAGAATTTCTGAAGACATTTTCTCTGTGGTTATTATGTCCCTGAAGTCACAAAGTATATAGGTACTCTTTATTTTGAAAAGTTTTATATTGATAAGCATGGAACTATGGATTTCTAATGGAGCTATGGATTTTCTAATTTTTGGTTTGGAGGACTTTGAATCTAAAAAAAAAAGACCCTTTCCATTATAATTCATATGGAATAAAAACCAGGACCATGAGGAACAGGGAAAGGGGAACATCCAGGCAGAAGTGAATGGGGAAATATGACCCTCTGCTCCAATTTTTAGATTTACTATCCCTTTAAATATTTTTAAAATTTTTAATTTATATCTTAGAAGTGCTATATAACTCTATTAACAAGCAATTTTAGTTCATTCTTTAATTTTCAGTATTTATTTTTATCATAATTTTTCTTTTTTACAGGATAATTACAACGGTTTTGGAAACAAAACAATGTAGAAGAAAAATGTTAAATAGTTTTTTACAAAGAGCTTGCTGCTTACAAGAAAGTCCATATAACCTCATTTCTCTGAACATAACATTATACCTCATACTAAACCAAGTAGCTTATAGAAAATTAGTATTAAATAGTAAAAACACACACAAAAAGACACATATAGATATATATAGATATATATATAAATAAAATAAAATAGAGTTTGATTCTAATATGATGCTTAACAAAGCAAACTATGATGCAATATGTATCAACTTCATTAATTGGACAAGTCCAATGAAGCACAAATCAGGTATGTGCTACACTCTCAACAACCAACTCCTGCTAGATTATTTTTGTTCATAGGCTCTGTCCAATTCCACTCCAGAGAGCATCGGTTTTACATCTTCTTGACTCTGTGGCTGTAAAGAGAAAAAGAAGAAAAAACTAAGCAATGACAGGGCGACTGGCTGGGAGGAATAGATTTTGTACCTAAAGATTGCCTCTTGTTTCCTAATCTCATCTCAGGACGTCAGCAGCTCAAGAGCCCAGAGGGACAAATCAAGGTTCGGAGAGGAAGGACCTTGCCCAACATAACTCAGCTAGCTAGTGACAGATACAGGACTCAATGCTTGGGTTGCATCTTTAAATTCAGTATCTATGGCACCTTTGTGTTACGTGACTTCTGTTCATATTGATAAAATAAAATGTAACACCACTGTAAATCACAACCATTGATCTCTTTTTGACTCTTTATTTTTCAGTTTTTAACAAAATGTTATGTAGTTTGTTAACTATATACATAGGAGTCATCTTTGCAAAAAAAAGTCAAGCTGCTAGCAACTATCTAATGCATAGGAGACTCTTATACATCATGGAAAAATCACTGAATTTAAAAAAAGATAAAAATGATGTGTAAGTGGAAAAAATGAATTTTTGTTTTCATGGTCCGACTCAAATTTCCCCTTTAAAATTCTACACTGCTGGGGCACCTGGGGTGGCTCGGTTGGTTAAGCAACCAACTCTGGAGTTCTGCTCAGGTTGTGATTCCAGGGTGGTAAGATTAAGCCCCCCGCATGGGGCTCCGTGCTCAGCACAGAGTCTGCTCAAGATTCTCTCTCCTCCCCCCACTCTTTTCTCTCTAAAATAAATAAATTAATTAAAAATAAATTAAATAAATAAAATGCTATAGTGTTTAGGTTAAAAGGTCCCAGCAAGCCTATGGTCCACCACTCTGCACATGACCTTTGCCCCAGACATTTGAAGAGGGTCTGATGGTAAATATCCCATACCTGAGGATTTGCACAGCCTTTTTCACCCAGTTCTTCTTTGGATCTGCACACACAGCCAATTTTCTCTTTGTGTAAAAGCTTGAAAAAAACACACAGAAAATTTGATTTGTGCTTAAAGAGTTTTGAATCGCTATTTCACAGAACATGCAATGGAAATTTTGTATTCCAATGGACTGCTCTACCCATCAAGCATTTTATTTGTTTCAGAGGTGAAACAAAATACAAAAAAAAAAAAAATGTTTCTAATAAAGCTTGATGCAGGAAATAAAAGTGATTCTCTCCTGCTTTCTCTGTATTTTAACAATTAGCTGTGAGATAACTGGAAAATAAGTCTCAGAATTGTTATTTAATTTTCTTGCTGGTGGTAACACAAAATACATGTATATCCAACCAATAACCTATACCACTCTGAAGTATAATATCCTATATGGATCAAGATTATTACATGTGAAAGCATAATAACTCTTGAGTTTTTACTTACAGCCCCAACCATTCTCTGGAAGAAGATGCTCATTCTAAAATTTATGTCTCCCATGTTTTCCTGAGATGGCATGTAAGTAGTTTATAAGTGTATCTTAAAAAGTGATTTGGCCCTCAACTCTGTTCTTTAAAAAAAAAAAAAAAAAGAAATACTAAACTTCTGCCTTATTCTAGTCCTATTTAAACTTTGGAATACATATGTACTATCAAAACAAACATAGCATTGCCACATCAGTTATTTCTGAAATTCCAGAAAGGCAAAAAAAATTTTTTTTTAATTTGAAATTCCCACGTACTCCTGACACAATTGAATAACTTACATGACAGCATTGATGTCACAAGCTTCATTGGCCAATTGCTGTGTGAAGCCCACAATATATTTGGGATGAAGGATATGTTCTGTATATCGAAGACAGCAATCAAAGTTGCTTGCTGCTGAAAAGAAATTAAAGGTATTGAGTAAACGTGATTGAGTTTATTCTGTAGTAGGTATTATGGAACTACTCAAAGTTATAGTTGTATATGGTAAAGAAACTATTTAGAGAAACAGTTGCAATGTCTTTGAGATACAATTTCATGTAGTTTTCAACTGTCTTAAAAAAAAAAAAGAGGGAAGGAGCTTATTCGCTGGGTGATTTTGGTTTAATAATACAGTTTAGAAGCCCATGACTTCTAACAAAAGGAATATCTCTAGTGAGAAACACAAACTGATAGTGTTTCATTTAAGTTCATTATAATCACTCAAGAATATGACTATCTCCCATTTGAAGAAACTCTTACAGAGAACCTTCCACATTCAGAAAATGAATAAATATGGAGCTTTTAATCTATTACTTAGCTCCGAGCATTGAGAGAAGGGGAATGATAAGAAGTTACAAAGGAAAATGCAATTTATAGGAGCTTCAAAAGCACTTTGAAATTGTGATATTATGGAAATATTTTGGTCATAAAAGTTCAACACGTGCATTTTCAGGAATGCACTTGTTGCTAAAAGTGATGTACTCTCACAGTCATAAAGCAATACTCAGACACTCCCCCAGTTTAAATTATAACCTGCTGTAAGGTAAGGGATAATTATCTCTAAGTTGACAAGAAAGGGCCCAAAGCTCTGTAAGGATGGAGAAGTCAGATGCCATAATCTGCCTCTAAAGGTTGAGTTTTGAACTTAAACTATTTAGGTGGGAAGTGAAAAAGTCGGAAGAGTGGGAGTGTTTCCTACATTTCAGAATGACCCCATTCACTGGTAATATAACACAATTTATATCACTCCCAAAAATAACACCTTAGCCCTGTTGTGGAGCTTGGGGGTCTCTAAAAACCCAGACACCCCAAATATCTGCTGGGATTGAGAGCAGAGGAAAAAAAAAAAAAAAAAGCCTGATCAGTAGCAGTGACCGTTCCCCACTCACTCACCAATGAGTGACAACTCCTATCACTTCTCAAGACTTTCTTACAGGCTCTCTTTCCTTGGGGACTCCCAGGGGAGCTTAAGGTTTCAAGGAGAATGAAAACAGTTCTTCCTCCTGTGTCAGCAGAAAGACTGATACTTACCTTCTGACTTGCTGCAGAGGTGGAGTAGCAGCACTGACATCAAAGCAGCCAGGAGCAAATTCTTGCTACTGCACATCATTTTCAGCTCAAAGAATAGATCTTCTCAGTGCTGAGTACCGAGTGCTCTGGGAGTAATGCTAGGTTCTGAGAGTAGCCTGGGTCTGGGATGGCCCTTCTTATAGCAAATATTGGGAATGTACACAGAAGGCGTGTTCTGACATGGGTTTTCCCCCATTGATCAACCTGTCCCATCATGTCGTCACAAAGAAAAACCACAGGGAAAACTTCCTGCCTTTCCCTAACGTTGGGAAGCTGTTAAGGTCAGAGTGACGGGGGGTGGTGTTTGAGAAGGGGAAAATCCTGTTAAATCCTTTGGGTTTTCAAAGAGGGAAAGCAGCCTATCCCTGTGACTCAGAAAAGGGTTTCATACAGTTTTAATTTAATCTTTGTCTCTGAAAAGAGAGGACAAGGATTAACAATGATACAAAGGTCAGCCCTACACAGGAACATTACAGGACTCTATTGTTACACTCTATTTGCTTTCCAGAGTCAACTGGGAGCAGGAGGATGAGACAGGATGCCAGGCATACTTAGGGATGCATTTATAATTGCTCAGCTATCACCAAAGACCTGGAATTTCTAGGCTACTATTCAGATTAGGTAATATGACAATGTTGTAGTAGTGTTCCCAATGTTGGTGGAAAATACCAGCCCTCAAATAAGACTCAAGTCTCAGCTTCATCTTGATGTCACGTCAATTCTTCTAAGAATCTTTTACGTTTGAATGACTCTAATCAATATTGTAGCCCAGAAAATAATCCCCACCTGTCCTTAACTCTGTGTGCTAAGGTAGTTACATAGCTCAACACAAAGCCTCAGAAGAGTTGAAGAAAAAAGACAATCAACAAAATCATGGTCAAATGATAGTGATAATGATCATAATGTAATATGAATCCCTAACCTATGATGGTATAATGAGAACTCCCCACAAGGGAGAATATCATTCTATGCTAGGAATTAGGTTTGCAAGAGGGGAGTTCTGGAGATAATGTAATTTTTTTCTATCCTATCATAGGCATGGTTACACGTAACTACATATATGTTAAAATTCCTAGAACTGTACATAAAGAAAAAGAATGACTTATAGTGTATGATTTATTAAAAAAATAAACTTAAAAACATTGAAATCTTTAAACAAAAACTATTCACTAAACACAGATATGTCGAAAGTAAATAGGTCAAAAAAATATATACCATGTAAGCAGTACACAAAAGAAAACTGGAGTTTCTATATCTGGCAAAACCGATTTTAAACTAATAAAATGTTACTAGAGATAAAGAGGGACTTCCATAATTGTAAAGGATCAATCCATCAGGAGGATACCAGAATTATGACCATATGAAATACACCTAACAATAGCACCCAAAAATATATGAAGCAAAATTGTCAGAATCAAATGGAGGAATAAATAATTCAATAATAAAAGTCAGATACTTCAACACCACATTTCCAGAAATGAACAGAAAAACCAGACAGAAAGCTCACAAACAACACTAGATCTAACAGACATCTACAGAACACCCTACAACAGAACACAGAACAGGCATCCTTCTCAAGTGCACATAGAACATTCTCCAAGATAAATCATATACTAGATCATAGAACAATTCTTAATAAATTTTAAAGGATGGAAATCATACCAAATATGCTTTCAAAACCACAATGGAATTAAATTAGAATCAAAAACAGGGCGCCTGGGTGGCTCAGTTGGTTAAGCAACTGCCTTCGGCTCAGGTCATGATCCTGGAGTCCTGGGATCGAGTCCCACATCGGGCTCCCTGCTTGACAGGGAGTCTGCTTCTCCCTCTGACCCTCCCCCTTCTCATACTTTCTCTCTCTCTCAAATAAATAAATAAAATCTTTAAAAAAATAAAAAAATAAATTAGAATCAATAACAGAAGGAACTTTGGGAAATTTACAATAATATGTGGATATTGAATGATATATTCCTATATAACAAATACATCAAAGAAGAAATCATAAGGAAAGTAGAAAATACCTCAACATGAGTGAAAACAAAAACACAGCATACCAAAATTCATGTGCTGCAGTGAAAGTACTGCTCAGAGGGAAATTTACAGCAGGGATATGTGAAATAAGAAAGAACAAAACAATAGAGGAAATCACCAGAACTCAAAATTGGTTCTTTGAAGAGGTCAACATTAGCAAGCTTTAACTACACTAACCAAGACAAAGCAGACATAGGAGTGTAGGGAATGAAAGAGGGGTCATCATCATAAACTGTAAGAAGTAAAGAGGACTATGAACAACCATATGCCAACAAGTTAGATAGTATAGAGGAAAGGGACAAATTAGTAGAAAGTTACAAATTCTGGAAACTAACTCAAGAAAACAGAAAGTTTAAAATCTCCATGACAAAGACATGACAAAGAAAGACATTACATTAGTAACTAAAAGTATTTCCATAAAGAAAAGCCCAGACCTATACAGCTTCATAGTAAATTCTACCAAATATTGAAAAATAAATTAAAAACCAATTTCATGGCAAACTTTTCCAGTAAGTAAAAGAGGAGGGAAAAATTTCTAGCTCATTCTTTGAGAACAGACTCATATTGATATTAAAGTAAGATAAAGACATCACAGGAAAATAAAACTACTGGCCAATATCTCTTATCAGTACAGTACAGTACACACAAAAATACTCAATAGAACATTAGTAAATGGTAGCCAGAAACATATAAAAAGGATTGTGTATCATAACCAATTGGGATTTAGCCTAGGAAATATAATAATAATATTAACTGAATAAAAAATTATGAAAAGCATTTGACAAAACCTAACACCTATTATAATAAAAACACTCAACAAACTGGAAAGAGGAAAGAACTTCTTCAACCTGATAAAGGTCATCCATGAAAAATTCCATAGCTAATCTCATACTTACTGATGAACAACTGAATGCTTTCCTCTTGAGATCCAGCCCCAGATAGGGATGTCCATTCTCACCAGTTCTATTCAACATTGTACTGGAGATTCTAGACCAGGACAACTAGACAAGAGAATGGGAAGTCACCCAGACTGGAAAGGAAGAAGTAACTATCTTATTTGCAGATGACATGATCTTATATATAGAAAATATTAAAGAATCCACTAAAAAAAACTAATAAGTTCAGCAAGGTTGCAAGACTTAAGATCAATATAGAAAGATCAATCCTATTTCTATACACTATCAATGTTCATTGATAATAATGTTCACCTGAAAATAAAATTAAGAAAACTATTACTTTTACAATAGCATAAAAAAAAGAATTGAATACCTATGCATAAATTTCATAAAAGATGTAAAAAATGTAACTAAAACTACAAAACATTATTAAAGAAATTAAAGAAGACTCCTAAACAAGTAGAAAGACATCTCAGATCATAAACTGGGAAGACAACTTTGTTAAGATGGCACCACCCCCTAAAAAACTGATCTGCAGATTCAACGCAATTCCTATCAAATGCCAGCTGGCTTATTTGCAGAAATAGGAAAGCCAAAACTTGAATTCATATGGAATTACAAGAGATTGCAAATACTCAGAACAAACCCAACACAGAAAAGGACAAACAAAGTAAGAGGACTTTCGGTTCCCAATTCCCAAACTTGTTATAAAACTACAGTAATTAAAATATATGGTACTGGTATAAATGCACACACATAGATCAATGGAATAGAAGTAAGAGTCCAGATATAAACCCCTTGTATAGTCAGCTAACTTTTTTTTATTGTGCCAAGACCATTCAATGGGGAAAAGGAGAGTCTTTTCAACAAATGGCGCTGGAACAACTGGATATCCACATGTAAAAGAATGATGTTAACCCCCTACCTCACAATACGCACAAAAACTAACTCAAAATGAATCATAGACCTGAATAAAAGTGCTTGAAGTATGAAATTCTTAGACAAAAACATAAGAGTAAATCCTCATGCTCTTGGCAATGGCTTTTTCAAATATAACACCAAAAGCTCAAGCAACAAAATAAAAAACAAATGGAGGTGCCTGGGTGGCTCAGATGGTTAAGCATCTGCCTTCAGTTCAGGTCATGATCCCAGGGTCCTGGGATGGACCCTGCTTGTCAGGGAACCCTGCTCCTCCCTCTCCCTCTGCCTGCCACTCCCTCTGTTTGTGCTCTCTCTGTGTGTCAAATACATAAATAAAATCTTCTTAAAAATTAAACAAATAAAAACAAATAAACTGGACTATGACAAACCTATAAACTTTTGTGCTTCAAAGGTTACTATCAAAAATGTGGAAAAAAAAACCCACAAAAACACAGGAAATAATTTTCAAATCATATACCTGAAATGCGACTTTTACTTATTTCCAGAATATATGAAAAAACTCTTATAAATCAGTAATAAAAAGATAAACAACCCAATTGAAAAATAGACAAAATATCTGGATAGACATTTCCCCAAAGATATGTAAGTGGTCAACAAGCACATGCAAAGATGTTCCATGTCATTAGTCAACAGGGAAATGTAAATCCAAACCACAATAACATGTCACTTCACACCCACAGGAATGGCTATAATCAAAAGATGGATAAGAAATGTTGACAATGACGTGGAGAAATTGGAAGCCTCACACACCGTTGATGAGATGAAAATGTACAGTCACTTTGAAAAACAGTTTAACAGTGCCTCAAATGGTTAATCATGGAATTACCATATGATTCTGCAATTCTACTCCTGGGTATACACCCAAGATAAGGGATAACATATACCCACGCAAAAAGTTGCCCATGGGTGTTCATGGCAGCTTTATTCATAACTGCCAAAAAAGTGGAAACAATCCAAATAGCATCAACTGATGAAGAGATCAATAAAAGGTGGTAAATTTGTACAATGGAGTATTATTTGGCAAGAAAAATGAATGAATGATGGATGCTACAATATGGGTGTATCTCAAAAACACTGTATTAAGTGAAAAAATGAGCATAAAAGCCATGTATTACATGACTTCATTTATATGTAATGTTCAAATGTGGTAAATCTATAGAACCAGGAAGTAGAATAATGATTATCTAGGGTAGGGTGGAGTGTCAGGGGAAAGGGAGGGGAATGGAGTATAATTGCTAATGGGTATGTGGTTTCTTTTATAATCTAAAAATAGGTAGTGGTGATGATTGCATAACACTATGAGCATACAAAGACACAAACTGTGCACTTGGAAAGAGTGAATTTTATGGTGTATGGATTATATCTCAACAAATCTCATAATAGCAATAAAAAAAGTATGCACCTACCTAAGTCTAACACCCACACCAGCCCACAGGTCCTCTCTCCTCCTCTGACCACTCTTGACCGCTTGCAATCTCTCTGCATGTTTCCTTTCTCTATTCCTTTGTCTCTCCTCTTCTCTGCCTTCTCTCTTTCTGAATCACATTAGTTTTTTGAACTGATTATTTGTGTACTTTTTTATAGTGATTAAAATTGCATTTCCTGATACTTAACTTTGATAGATGTGTCACTTAAACATTTTTTTAAATGTGACCTTCAACTGATTTTTCTTGATCAATGAACATGTTAATGGGAAGTTTAACATAAAATTATTTCCAATCTAATTTATTAGAAAGTTGCTTATCACATTGGAATTTATTTTCTAGCTGTTCTTTTCAAATATCTCAGACATATTTCCCAATAAGTCTTAATTCCTATGTGTAGTAGAATCTTGTATCTTTCTCTTCCCTTCCCCCAGCCCCCGCCGCAGCTGACAAGTGTCTTATGTGGCAAGTACTTAGTGATATATACAGATGGCTAGAACATGATTAAATTCAAGAGAACTTAACAATAACAGAATTAAATACAACATGAATAACTACAAAACAAGGCAACATGGGGTAAGATTCATATTCATATTTCATAAAACATTTTCGTAGAAATTGTTCACAAAATGTGATCGTTAAAAAATTACTTAATTCCGTTTCTGTGACAGATGAACATGATACGTGTCATCTTGACTAATGGAGTGTCCATCAAAAGCTGTTTTCTTTCTAATACAGTTCCACGAAAAGTTTTTGAGAAGATGATAGGAGTTCCCTTTAAAACAGCATGTATTGAGCACCTACTAGGTGCCAGATATTTTAGCAGAGAATGTGCTGTGAAAGCAAAGAAGCATGATGTTTGATTCCAGCAAAGAGAGGTGCACAAAAGACCAGCAGCCATGAGCCCTCTGGCTTCCACCGAGTGGGGGCTGACTGAAGCTGAGCTTCAGTGACAAAAATGGTTCTTTCCATGGTGTTTGAACACATTATAGAACTTCTAAGCTAGAGAAGCACAGAGAACTTCTAGTTCAATATCTGATTTTAAAAGATGAGGACACCAAAGCCAGAGAGATGTTTGACTTTGTCAGTGTGGAACCATGAGGACCAGAGCTGGACACCTCCTCTCTAAGTCAGGGGATTGTTCCTCATTTCCTCCTCAAAGATTTATTATCTGAGTATCAAATGGATGGTATTACATATCACTAGCCATCACTTTCATTTCTTTCAGGCAGAATTTCAAGTCAAAGCTTCCATACTGGCTTAATCTACACAGCAAATACTAAGGTATTATAGAGATCACTAAAAACCAGAATAATAAACCACAGCTTCAATGGAGGATAGCAGCAACACAAATTCCCACAATGGCTACTTAAAACGAATGAAGTATCTTATTTTTTGGCATCTTGGTTTGGATTCCCTGAAAGAAGAGCCTTGGGTACAGATCAATTATTTAAGTGATAAGCCCAGGAAACAAGATTGAAGCAGGAAGGTGGAAGGAGGAAAAAGCTTTCAAGGGGGATTCGAGAACTGATTCCACTAGAACCTCCTGAAAAACAAATGGATGTCTTGGAATTATCCTCCTGAAAGATGGTGGACAAAGGACTCACATCCAGCTGGCTCACATCCCTCATTAGTTGAGGACTATCCCCAGGAGTTTTAATTACCTTACATATTCAAGCTTTCCATGGGAGGGGAAAGATTAGTCTAGCATTCTCCCTCAGTCCTGAGAACTTCCTGGAGCAGAAAGACAAGTAGAATTTAAGCTAAGTTGTTGTCGGTGTGATGTGATCTGAGCTCATTCCACCACAGCTGAGGCTGAAATCAATGACAGTTGAAGGCATGTGACATGGGGTCCAGAGAGACCTGCTACAACTGCTTGGAAAAGATTTTTTGGAAAGGAAATTTGGTGTAAGTGACTGTGAAGAACTCAACTACCATACGTGCTAATGTCAGATGATTCCTCCATAGACCCCAGAAAGACAGCCTCATTTTGTAAAAAGTCTTCTCCCGAACACACTGCATATTCACAGCTCTGTTTCCTTGTGTCCCATTTATGCTGGGATAAAAGCTTTGGCCTATAAATACATTTTGCTGCAAGAATGTGTATTCATACTAAGAAACACTTATTTACTGGGTCCATGAAAACCGAGGCCTAATGGTTCTTAGGCCTCAAAAATCACCATTATCATTAAAGGGATAGTCAAGAGAAGAGTAGCCAAAGGATGCCACTTTGACCTGTGACAACAGCCAGAGACAAGGTGCGGGGGATCAGGGCAAGCATCACGAAGCAAAGCATCAAGATAAAGAAGGCTTCTACCTTCAGCTTCAGTCCCAACATTAAATAGGATACATTCAACAAATATGATATTTTATCCAATTCTTAAAGGGAATAGGTCAGATACAAGTTTTCCAAAAACATATGTTTTTATTCTATAACAGCCACTGACAGACTCATGCTACATTGCTTCTTTTCAAGAGCCAAAAGTGATACCACTGACAGACTTGGTTGTAGGTCCCTTAGAACAGGGAGCCAGTTCTCTTCTGTATGCCTGCAGGGTTGTTTAAACCAAAGTAAAGAGCCTCTATAACTAGTCCTGTGATAACTGGCACTATTATCTCCAGAGGGTAGTCTTGAAAGTCACCATGTAAATTTTTCAGTGAGCATTTGGACCCCCACCTGAGTCAATGGCCAAAGAAAGTGGTGTGTGGGGTATGTGTAGGGGTGTGTGTGTGTGTGTGTGTGTGTGTGTGTGTGTGTATGAAAACAGTATACTCCTTTTTTGGCCTGCTGAGAGCCCTTCCAGTTGAAATTTAGTTTATCTGTAGAAAGAAGAATTAACATAAACTTCAGCTAATTCCTCTCTGTGTTGTTTATCCTGACTGGGAGGTTCTTTGATTGCCTCCAGGTTCCCAGATCTTCAGTTTCTGTGTGGTCACAACAGAGGAGTCCCCAATAATGACATGTGGGAAGCAATCAACAGGGTTGCTTTAGGAGACATACATGTAACCAGCAGATGCATACCAAGCCAAAGTTTCCTGTGCAAGGCCTAGAATATCACCTTTCCCAAAGCCATCAAGGTCAGGCAATCAAACAGTATGAAGATGGCATAATGAGGTTGGTCAGAGGAGAAGATAACAGTCCTTCCCTGCCTTGACATCTTCTCCAGGGGGAAAAAAAAAAAAAACCCTGCATTTTGTGGTCTGGTATCCAAGCCAGTGGTGGGCTTATCGAGAAACAGGATAGTTAGATCAGTAATCACTTCTGTTTCAATTCTGGTCTTCTTTCTGTCTCCTCCAGACACACCCAAATGAACTGGTTTTCCACTTGATGTCCACCACTTTGAGTTTAACTCTTGAATAAAATAATTTTGTGAAATGTGTTCATTTTTTTTTTTTGTCTGACTGCCCATATGTGCCAAAAGGTTGCTAAAAACTCCATTTTCTCTGAACATCAAAGTCCCCATCATGTTATCATCTTGGACTCCATAACCCATGGCACTTTTGAAGTTGGCTTATTGTGGGGCTCCATTTAGCAGAATATCTGCAGAGACACAACAGGGCTCCTTCTTTGCAGCCATGATGCTTCACAAGGAGGATTTGGCTCCAGTAGAGTGTTCCAGGGTAGCATTAAGACCACATTTCATCAATCTGTGGACATCTTTCAATAATCTTTTCTCAACGGACTAGGAAGCCACTCTTCCCTTTCACTCAATAGCAAATATTAGGATAACTTAGCACAGGTCAAACAGATAACAACCCCAAAACTTTGGAGAACCCAGAGACAGACCATTGGTGCTCGTTATTGACATTGGGAAAATGGAAAACTTTTTGTAGACATCTAAAAAATTATTTTCTCCACTGTGCTGCCATGGGTTGGAATGACTCTTTCCCATCGAATTCTAGATGGAACTCTGACTTACGGAATTGCTGGGCCACTACTTTCCCTTTGTGGAAAATCACCCCTACTTAGTCTTGAATTTTAAAACATATGCATGTATTTTCACGCAAACACACACACACAAATAAATGCACACACACATATACAAAGGGCAAAGTAAGAAGGAAGGGACAAAGAATGCGAAGTATTATCAGTCAAAGGAAAGATCCGGAAGGGATACCTCATTTACATGGACCCTCCTATTCAATGAAGAGGAAGTAGAGAAATTCATTTCCTTATTCAATGAAGATTCACTGGGCATATTTAAGGAGAGTGTTTTGTTTTGTTTTTATTTTATTTCTTCAGTATTCCAAGATTGTTTATGCACTACACCATGCCCTCCTTCATACCCACCACCAGGCTCACCCAACCCCCCACTTCCCTCCCCTCCAAAACCGTCAGTTTGTTTCTCAGAGTCCACAGTCTCTTATGGTTCATATCCCCCTCTGATTTCCCTCAACTCACTTCTCCTCTGCATCTCCCCATGTCCTCCGTGTTATTCCTTATGCTCCACAAGTCAGTGAAACCATATGATAATTGACTCTTTCTGCCTGACTTAATTCACTCGGTATAATCTCTTCCAGGACTGGAGGAGATTAAGGAGAGTGTTAAAGGGGTTTCTCTGACCGGCTCAACCAAATCTGTGCCTTGGAATCCAGATTAAAGAGGGTTAAAAGCTACACAAAACATCACGAGATTAAAATTCCCGTAAGAAATAAGATAAATACCACAGAACACAACAAAATTTTCAGTGTTGATACTGGATATGTGTTTGTATGTGTAGAACAGTTAGAAGACACTTACATGTTAAATAAATAAAATCTTTAGAATTTCTATTAAAAATGTGCTCCAATTGACAAATTGTGCTATAAGACATAGTCTTGATTTTCTATGCCTGCAATATATATGTTAACTTAAATTTCTTTGGGCTAATATGAGGTTTTACTCCTTAAACACTCCAAAAAGCATTGATTGTATTTTCCTTAAAGGACTTTGACTGCTGAAATGCTGTGCTTGGTTTGATAGAGTTTTCTTCTAACAATATTCAGTGGAAAATGCAATAAATACTACTCAACAGTTTTACGATTGATTTCAGTCTGATGGTTTCCATGTGACAAATAGAAGTCAGCCTTTTGTGGAAGGTGCAAGGATTCTGAGGTGGTGTGCAGGACACTGAGGTATCTCAATGTAGTAGAAGACGCTGCTGTGAGACTCTGGGATCTGACATGAGCACAGCCTATCCGTTGTTCCCAGAGTCAGAGCAGCTCCTGAAATGTTTGAGTGGTTTTAATGAGATGGCTGAATATTTAGTCTTTTCCTTGCAAAAAGATTTTATCATGAAGACAAAGCATATATATCAAGCTGAAGACATAAATCCTCAAGTGCCTTTTCTTGAAAGTTGAAAAAAATCTCTGAGGCATAATGTAGAAAGAGCAGAGCTTTAAACATCTTCTGAACTTTTGAAAAAATAGTACCACAGGGGTACCTGGGAGGCTCAGTCAGTAAAACATCTGCCTTCTCCTTGGGTCCTGATCCCTGGGTCCTGGGATCAAGCCCAACCATGGGCTCTCTTCTCAGCAGGAAGTCTGCTTCTCCCTCTCTCTCTCTTTCTCTCTCTCTCTCTCTGCTCCTCCCTGCCCCCTGCTTGTATTTTCTGTCTCTCAAAAAATAAAATCTTTAGACATTCTAAAATATAAATAAATAATTTAGAAATATTACCATGATGCATACTCTATTAAAAGAAAAAAGATATTAAAGAAGTCAAAAGAGAAATTATAGATTAATTATTTTAGATTAACTGTTTTATTTATTTTAATTATTTATTTGAGATAGAGAGAGCATGACAGAGAGAGCAATGAGGAGGGGGAAAGATAGAGGGAGAGGGAGAAGCAGACTCCCCATTGAGCAGGGAATGGTATGTGGGATTCGATCCCAGGACCCTGGGATCATGACCTGAGTCAAAGGCAGATGCTTAACAGACTGAGCCACAGAAGTGTCCCTAGATTAATGATTAAGATTATTTATAGATTAAGATTATTAACTCACCATCCTAGAGAATTACAATGTTAAAAAGATTTTTGTAAAATCTTCCAGACTTGTGTCTATTTGTATATTTAACCGAAGTCGGAGCATGGCATACATGTGTTTAAAAACCTATTCTTTTCATTTAAGAATACAGATATAGTCAAATGTTCATATCAAAAAATGTACTCTCTGTACCATCATGTTAAATAGTAGCATGGTTTCTCATTACATGGTTGTCTGTGATTTAATTCCCTAGGTTGTTTCTAACTTTTCGGTTGTTGTGAATAGTACTATGAAAAATATTGTATGGATAAATCTTTGTACATATTCTTAATCACTTTCTTAAAATAAGTCCAAGAAATGGAATTTAGGATCAAGAAATATGTACGTACTTAAGTTTTGAGATTGCAAAACTACCTGCCAGAAATCTGAGTGAATGGACCCAATTTCTTACACGTTTCACATGAATAAATAGAAGTAAAGGCATTCACTTAAGGCTTTGTGGAAGCAACTAGATATAGTCCTCCATGAAATTTAAGTCCAAATGTGGCAAATGTCTGAATGCTGTCAGCTACTGTGATAGTTCCTAGCCTCGACCTCATTACTGCTGGGACTTTTTATTTTTTTCTGGCGCAAAGAGAACATGCTGTGAAATATATATGCCATGCCCTGAACCCTTAAAGTAAATATTTTGCCAGGGACATCGAAGAACCGGAAGAGAACCAATGAAAAGGCAGAGGGCAGTCCCTATCAATCCCGTACTTTCCAAAGGAACCTCTCAGTACTGAGTGTATTTACTTAACAGATTAGAGGTTTTAAATATCTAACTGAGTTATTGCTCTGATGATGAAATCTTGGTTGCTCCCTACTGTAAACTTGAAAATTCCCCTGCATGCTTTCTCAAAGCTGACATGAAGGAGCCAGCTATAATAATCCGAGTAGGCAGAGAATAATTTGCTAAGGAATGCTGCTTAGTTAGGGCACAGATGGGGCTGGGGCCACATGTTCCTTCAGAGCACACATTTTCATATTAGAGCTAACAATTCTCATTTGGTCCTTACAAATGGCATCAGCAAAACCACCAGCATGTCGACATGTTTTGAGTTCTATTATGTGACATTTAGTTACCTCAATATTATGTAAGTTCATGGCCCTTCTGCAGAGAAAGATTCAGTGTCCACTTGTTAGACATTTCTGGGGTTATTCTGGGGAAGACTAAACCTCATCATTTATTTAAGACAATCTGTATCTATTAAGAATACAATCACAAATGTTTGCAAAAATGACATGCAGAACTGTTCATTGCAGCCCTGTGTAGACTAGGAAAGAAAATGAAAATACCCAAATTGTTAATAATAGGGCAGTGATTAAAATAATTATAGAATTTCCATAGGATTGAATAATATGTTGTCATTTAAATAACTTTAAAACATTTTTATGCAAGGGGGAAAATGCTAATGGCATAAAAATAGAGTAGTAGGAAGCAAAATCATGAATAACATGTTAACCCTTATGAGAAATCATGTATATTTGTACTTATGCACTTTTTAATATTTTTAATAATTTTATATAATTTTTATAATAAGCATATTGTTTTTATAATCAAAGAAGAATGAACTATTTCCAACCCACATATTAAAAAAATCCTCATTTCCACAACTAATGAATCATTGGACACTATTTCAAAAACTAATGATGGCTATTGTATCTGTTGGCTAACTGAATACAATAAAAAATTTTTTTAATTTAAAAACTTTTAAAAATCCACATTTCTTAGTATAATGAACTTAGAAACATGATTTTATTTTATTTTTTTAAAGATTTTATTTATTTATTTGACAGAAATCACAAGTTGGCAGAGATGCAGCCAGAGAGAGAGAGGAGGAAGCAGGCTCCCCACTGAGCAGACAGCCTGAGGTGCTGATGTGGGACTTGATCCCAGGACCCTGGGATCATGACCTGAGCCAAAGGCAGAGGCTGTAACATACTGGGCCACCCAGGTGCCCCAGAAACATGATTTTAAAGAGCTACTTTTATTCATAGTTTTAATATTTTTAGCAAAAGTTGCCACTGGAAGAGACTGAATGACCTTATTTTTTGGAATACCTCATATCAGGCTTTCAGGACAATAGTACAGTAAGTCTTGCAAAATTTTCTCTACCCTCCTAACTTCATGGGTAGACCTAGAAGAAACATAAGTATTCCAGGAGGACATTGATTATATATTTAGTGTTTTTTTATTTGCAGGATAAAATAGGTGAAAGTTAGCTAGAAATAGTTTACATGAGGTAGTAGCTGTTTTGAAATTTAATCATGAAGTTGCTTTCTTAGGTTGGTGAAATGTTTCCATGAAACAGTTTCAGAAACACAGATTACTTTGCTGGTGGGGGCTAAAGAATAACTAGCCATAACGGTAACTTGCTATGTGATTGGAGAAGTCAGTGTATTCTCTGGATCTTAGCATCTCCATCAGAAAATAAGCAATGTGCAAATAACTGCTCTTTGAATTCTCTTTTAGAAGTAATAAACTCTTCAATGACATAAGATAACTATTTTTATAGATATTACTATTAGCAAATTCATTTCCAATAAATAGAAGAAATGTCTATAAACTCTTACAGTATGATAGCCTTATGATGTGTGTGTATGTGTGTGTGGTGAGGATATTTTAAATTTAGTCTCTTGGCAACTTTGAAGCATGTAATACAGCATCATTGACTATAACCCAATGTTGTGATTCATCTTCTAACTGCACGTTTGTGCCCTTTGACCATCATCTCCCCAGTTCTGCTAGACCCTAACCCTGGTAACCACCATTCCACTCTGAATAGCCTTATAATTTTAATCAGCTTATAATAAGCCAGTTTAACCAATAAGCTTATAAACACTTCCTTATATTTCACCATGGTCTCACCCTAAGCAAGCATCCATTTTGAATCTTGTTATATTTCTCGACTGTGTTACACTCCACCATCTTAATTATACTTCCACTCATAGTAGGACTTATCCCAAGTTACCTTGTCATTTCCAACTACATACATTACCATTTATAGCGCATTTCCACAGGTGCCCACTGGGAGTGAACCCAATGACAGAATCAGATGAACAACTGGAATGCTCCATCATGCCCTCTAGCTCAAGGCAAGAGCTACTGATTTGCCTGGAGTCAATATGTAGTTCAGGAAGTCTAAATGAATCATTGGCTTGGTTCAAAGATGTTTCGATTGCTGCAAGACCTAGGTGGAGTGATATAGTGCCGGCCAGGGAATGAAACCAACAAGGCCAAATCTTTGGACTCATTGCTGAATGGGCTTACTGATTTGCTTCTGTCCTACAGACCTTAATCGAAGCCCGCCACACGTAAGGGAGCTGGTGAGTGATGGTAAATGGGCCAGAACAAAATCTGGTCTATTCTGAAGTAACAATCAGTACAGCATCTCCAGAACAAACCCCCAATCTATTATGAAGCCCAACCCAAAGGATACACCTTAATCAATATCATGACTATTAAGATTTGCACCTTCTGAAATGTTTCCTCCCTTTCTGAGGACGGTTGTGTTCCCTAGGTAGAGACTCACAAGTGAAAACCATCAGACTTTCAAACATCTGTGTCATAAAGTTTTCTAGTAAAGAACTTTCTCTCAGAGATAAGTCAAGTGCCACAGATGATTTTCACCCAAGCTGAAGGATGAGCAGGACCACAGGGAGAATAAAAAGTTGAGAACAAGTATAATATAATTTTAAGAAATTGTGAATCTCACAGTGAAAGTCACTGGAAACCTTTCCACCCTAAAACTATGTTTTACTAATTAGTAAAGATACACAATCACTTTCAGAAAGATGGTTATAAAAATAGGAATGGGGAAGTCAAAGCATCATTGACCCTGGGGAGCACATGAAGTGCCTTCATACAGATCTCTGATGTACCTTCCTCTTACTCTCCACTTATCCTATTTCAATATCACATGTTTTCTTTAGGAATTTGAGCTTGTTTTCTCTCTCCCTCTCCTTTTTCCTCTTTCTTTTCTGTCACCTTGTCTTCTTTCCTTCTCCTTCTCATTCCTTTTAACATATGAAGTAAAAGATGTACTTTGCCCTCTCTTTCTACTTCTCTTTTCCTTTCTTATTTTCTGTGCCCAATAATGAGATCTAGGAGTACAATTTGCTTAACCAACTCTAAAAACATGTTGGCCCTTTTACTCACTGACAAGTGTATATATATGTATGCATTTACTTCCCACTGCTGTCCCCAATAGAAAAATATATTATCTGATCCTCCCACAGGCTCTGGGGAGTTTAGAGTAAGTCAGTAGCTTGTACACATAGTTTTAGCCATTACAAATAAGAAAGCTTTTGTTTTAGAGTGAAGGCGACTAAGAAAATAATTCAGGCTTGATATTCTTCCTCTCTCCAACTACAAGGAATTTGCACCCTTGTTGAATGTCACAATAAATAATAGAATAATTACAGGAATATAAATAATTATCTAAAGCACCCAGAAAACTAAATGTAATGAGAGATTTCATTGAAGGAGGATTTTGGTGGGAGGAGAGAAAGAGACTGAATGTTATACTTCCTACAATTTTTAGCAATAAAACATATTAGAAAGACTGAAAATCTTCATCTTTTAGGAGTTTCAATCATGCCATGTATATAAATAAGAAATTAACACCAAATGTCAAAAATGGTCAAATAACTTTACAGAACTTGAAAGAAGAAACATTTTAGAAACATGTATAAGCACACAGGAGTAGGGGTTACGGGGTGGCTCAGTTGGTTAAGCGTCTGACTCTTGGTTTTGGCTGGGGTCATGATCTCGGGGTCATGGGAACAAGGAACAAGGCACATGTGGGGCTTCTCCCTCAGCACAGAGTCTTCTTGGGATTCTCTCTTCCCTCTCCCTCTACCCCTCCCACTGTGTGCACTTGCGCTCTCTCTCTCTCTCTCTCTCTCAAATGAATAAATAAAACTTTAAAACACACACACATGAATAGTGGTAGAACATATGCCATCAGTTTGGCTGGAGGAAGCATCACCAGGCCAGAGTTTAAAGGACTAAGTTCTCATGTCACCTGGGTCACACACTGGTCACGTGGCCCTGACCAAGCCACTGAGTTTTAACCTCAGATCTGCCTCCACAAAGTGGGGATAAATGTGTGTCCAAGGATCACTGAGAGGGCTGGTGAGGCAATGCAAGAGAAAGTGCTTTGTGCCATGCTAAGTAGGAATCAGAGTGAGCTGTTGGTAATGGTATTGCTTTCAGTACACTAAGCAGTGTGGTCAAGACAAAGATGCAAAAGAGAGAGTCCTGGTGGTTGGGAAGTATCTGTTTCAGTTAAATACATGTGAATCAGTGAAAAAGTACATTTACCTTGAAACAAACAGGCAGGCATTTTCATAAGTGTTTTGTGTATTTATGTGTATTTATTTGTTTCATCATTGCAATAACCTCCTAAGGGAGATACTACTATTACATATATATTTATATACAATAATGACCAGTATTATTTCCATTTAACACATAAAGAAACTACAACCAAGAAATCCAAAACAACTTACCTAGAGTCACAGGTAGTCAGTGATGGAAATGAGATTAGAATCCAGGAGTAGAGGGGACACAAGGAGAGGGAGGGGAGAAGGAGAAGAAAGAGAAATAGAAGTAAATGAGGTTCTCAATTCAGTGTGTCAGATTCTACGCTATTAAAGGACATTGAATATTTAGGCAACCAATGTCCTATAAATCTGAGGAGCATTCTTGGGGTGCTCCTGATATCCAAGAACCCCTGTCCTTCGAGAACATGGCAAACTGTGAAGATGTGAATTAAGGTGGTGGGATATATATATATAATATATATATATGATATATATATATGACGTGTGACACTACAGAAAAGGAGAAATGAAGTTGTTTACTTTCTCCCTCACTATCATCTCAAAAGTTGTCTGAAGCATTAGCAGATGCTAACATTTCCTCAGCTAAGAGAGAAAATAGATATGGGAAATGGGGTACTAAAAATAAATAAATAAAACATTCTCACTCAGTGTTGGTGTGAAAGACTTTTAAAAGTTCCTCGATATGAAGAAATTACCTCCTGTCACCTGTAAAAATTTCTCATGTGCAGATCCTCGGGGGGGGGGGGGGAGAGCAAGCCTCGCTCCACTCCTATCCCATCATTCCAAGAGCATTTACAATCCACCCACGGTGTGCGTGACACTCTCTGACAGAATTTTCCCCAGCACGTGTGCCATTCTGCCAGGAGGTTTGGCAAGGACTCCACCAGCTTCCTCTTCAGCTTCAACTCATGCAGTTTAAAGACTGCTGATCTTTTCACTCTTGCCTTTCTTGTGACCTATTTACTATTTCCTGTATGCCAGGAAGAGACTTGATTTTGGAGTACAAAGTAATCTGTCAGCAGCAAGTCATAGTAAATGCTTTAGAACTTGAAATGAATTCAGTTCCCAGGAGTGACTAAGAGTAGCTTAGCATGATCACACATGAACTACCTGATCCCCTTCTCCAGGACCATGAGAATGATGCTCACAAACTCAAACAGGGATTCAAGATGAGCTTCTTGTGATCAAGATGCAAGAGGAAAAGTTGGTGTGATTCCAAATGAGAAGACATTGCTTCAGAAAGTAAATGCAAAACCTCTGAATCAGCCTCAGACACAGACAGAGCCAAGGGTCAGGGAAATGGGACTGATTGGTGCTTCTGGGATTGTCCCACCCCCCTCGGAGCCAGGCTTTCAGGGCTTCCACCTGGGAAGGTGGTGTCCACTAGACTGGACAACATTCACCATAATATCTACAGGCTGGGAAAGACTCTCAGAAGGTGGGAAGGTCCTCACTTTTGGAGCTCTGCCCACACCTCTCAATGTACAAGGTCCCAAGACGTCTTTTAGAAATCCAAGATTTTTTCTGGTCTTATCTCTCATTCAACAATATGGACATATTGATTCAAGGGTCTTTCCCCAATATCTTCCCATTCCTGAAGTAATGCCTTTTACTCCTTCTTCCCTATACCTGGCCCATCACTGTTGGTGGATGGTCATACCCTATTTATCATTCAAGAACTAATTCAAAGGCTACTTTTCTACAGTAGTTTCCATAATAGGATGAAATAACGCTTTACTTTGAAATCCCATGGGACTTTGTTTTCCACACTGGTAGAGGTTCAAGAATGTGTCCCAGATGAATGAACCAACTGAAGTTTCCTTTGATTATCCCCACCCTCATTTCCCATATCTGTTGGTCACTAATTCTTTTACACACTTGGCTTCCAACTCATTTTCTTCTCTCCCACCATAGTTGCCCTGGCCTCATATCTCAGAACTCCATTTCTGAATTAATGCCATAGTTTCCTAAAGCAGCCTCCTCACCCATCACAGAATCAGAGACTACTGTAATAATGACATGGAGACACCTATTCTCCATTTTGTTCCAGTTGTTGGTCCCTGAGAATAGAAAATATGATGGTGGACCAGTCTACTTTTCCTATAGGGCTGTTTTTAAAAACAAACAAACAAAACCAGAAAAGATCATTTTGTATGAGCTAGATCTTAACAGAAGTCATAAATGAGAAAGAAGAATGATCATGGAGAGAAAATATAAAGAAAATGAAGTGAAGAGATTTTGGAGGGGGCAACAACTATGAGTATGAAATTTTAGAGAAAGGGAAAAGTTAAAATACCTATTTAATATTTATAATTCAGAATTATATCCTTCATAGATATAACACTTCCTCTCAAGCTGGGATTTGAACGCAGATCAGTCCAGACCTCTGGTGCATGAGATTTCTCCATCATTTCTCTCTTCCATATTGTCCATAGAGAGAGAAAGATTGGAATTGTCACTGCATATCTTACTGTTAAGCATCATGATAAGCCACACTTGTCCAGCTTCATATCCTAGACCATAGTAGAATTGAAATTTCAACTCTGATCAACTTTATTACAAAACCCAAACTTCTTCAGCTGTACTGCTTGGATTTCCATCTTAGCAACCTTGCTCTTCTCTGTTCCCCTATACCCTTTTCCAGTCTTTCTTAGCATTACTAGAGGTAACTCTTTTTTCATGAAGCCTTTCCTAACTATTCTGCCTTTATAATTATTTATTACTTACTGAGATTTGTTACAACACTTCTAAAGTAAAGAATTATTAATCTCAACTTTGTGAATTCCTAAGACCCATTGATGGTCTTCAAGATATTTACCAAATCCCAGAAATGATATGTAAAATATTAGGTCTAGCCAACACAATATTGAAGGAGAAGAACAAAGTTGGAAGACTGACAGTACCAGATGCTAAGACTTACTCTAAAACTTTAGTAATCAAGACAGTATGGCATTAGTAAAAGAATAGACAAATAGATCAATAGAACAAAATAGAAATTCCAGAAATAGGCTCACATAAATATAGTGAATTGACGAAGAGGCAAAGGCAATACAATGGAAGAAAGATGGTCTTTTCAACAAATGGTGCTAAAAAAAAAAAAAAAAAAGACTAGGTATCTATATGGGAAAAAAAAAAAAAAGAATCCAGGCAGACACCTTGCACTCTCCATAAAAATTAACTCAAAATGGATCATAGGCCTAAATGCAAAACTACAAAACTTCTAGAAGATAATGTAGGAGAAAATCTAGATGACTTTGGGTGTAGCAATGACGATTAGAGATAACATCAAAGACAGTCCATGGAAGAAATAATTGATGAGCTGGACTTCATTAAAATTGAAAACATCTGCTCTGTGAAAGACAAGGTCAAGAGAGCGAGAAGACAAGCCACAGACTGGGAGAAAACACTTGCAAAAAATATATCTGATAAAAGCTGTGCAGAACATGTTCAGACCTCTTAAAACTCAACAATTAAACCACAAAAAAAAACAATTAAAACCCAATGAAAAATGGGTCAAAGACTAATAGATCATCACCAAAAAGATATATATATATATCTATATCTATCTGTCTATATGCATATATATATATATGTATATCTCAAATAAGCATATGGAAAGATATGCCATCAGGAAAATGCAAAGTAGAACGATATTGAAATACCACTCCACACCTATTAGAATGGCCAAAATCCAGAACACTGACAACACCAAATGTTGCAGAGGATGTGAAGCAACAAAAACTCTCATTCACTGCTGGTGGAAATGCAAAATGACAAAGCCAGTTTGGAAGACAGTTGGGTGGTTGATTATAAAATTAAACATGCTCTTGCTACACAATCCAGCAACAATACTCCTTTAGTATCTACTCAAAGGAGTTGAAAACTTATACCATCAAAAACTTGCACACAGATATGTATAGCAGATTTACTCACAACTGCCTAAATTTGGAAGTAACCAAGATGTCCTTCAATAAACTGCGGGGTACACTCAGACAATGGACTATTATTCAGTACTAAAAAGAAATGAGCTAACAAGCCAACCACACACACACACACACACACACAAATGGAAGAGCCTTAAATACATAGTATTAAGAGAAAGAAACCAATGTGAAAAGACTATGTACGATATGATTCCAACTATCTGACCTTCTGGAAAAGATAAAAATATGGAAATAGTAAAAAGATCAGTGACTACCAAGGGTTGGAGATGGTAGGAAGGGATAAATAGGGAAAGTACAGAGGATTTACAGAGCTGTGAAATTACTCTGTGTGATGCTATAATGGTGGATACATGTCATTAGACATTTATCCAAACCCATAGAAAGAACAATCCCAAGAGTGAGTCCTAATGACAACTATGGCCTTTGTATGACAATGAGTTATAAATGCAGGTTCACTGATTACAACAGACATCACTCTAGTGCCAATATTGATGGTGGAGGAGGCTGTGTATATGTGGGGACAAGGAGTATATAGGAAATTTTTGTACCTTCCTCTCAATTTTCTTATGAGTCTAAAACTAATAAAAAATTGTCTAAAAAAAAAAAAGAAAGGTTGGTTCTATGTGCATAGGTGCATATTTCTAAGGAGGCAGACCACGGTTTCCACCAGAGTCTTCAAGGAATCTGTAATTTCAAAAAGTTAAAGAACCTCTGCTTTGGAGCTTTTCTATAAATCCTTGGGTTTGCTCTGAAGAAACTTGCATGTTCATTCCTTTTGATTCATTTCCCTAAGCTCACTACACAAAGGACTTTCAACCCACCAGAGTCTTTTCTTGGACACAAAATGGGCTCCAAATTGCTTGCTCGTTTCCTATGGGCTGGATTCCAGGATTTCTCTTATCCGAGATGGTACTTTCCCAGCCTTGGCACTCCTCTCTTTCTTTCCTTTATGCTCTTCAGATAATCACACGGTGTTACTTGCGCGCTATTTGATTCCCCTTCCTTAGAAAATCTAAGTGATACCTTGTTCCCAGGCTCTTTATCTCAAGGCTTCCCTACTATGCCTGGCTAAGCAGGTAGTTTCCTGGTCCTGGGACCAAGCCAATCAGTTCTGGTGGTTTTTCTCTTTTTCTCTTCTTTTCTTTTCTTTTCTATCTTTCCTTTCTTTTCTTTTCTTTCCTTTTTTTTAATCCCAAAAGGAAAACTCAGACCAATTGGAAAAGGTGATAAATGTGAACCGGTTTTATTTCTGTCATCTATTTTCATCAATTCAGAGCTTCAAGTTAAAATATACAAATGATTTGGAGGGAAGAGAGTAGAATGTTCAAATCCACAGTAAAATTTCAGTGTTGTGAGTGATTTTAGAATTCACTCACTCACCTCAACAAATAAGACAACTGCACACCCAAGAATTTTGTCCACGTCTTAAAACTAAGCAGTTGCAGAGTCAAGAGATCCGCCCCCCTGCCAAACCATTCTGCACCACCAACTCCAAGATACACACATGTTGTTTTCTTGCTTAAAGTATCATTTCTCTAAATCTATCTACCAAAGCTTCTTAGCCATAAAACCAGAAACATGTAAATACACTGCATTGGCGTGATTTTCCTGGCTATATGCCTAAACTGAAGAATACAGATTAGATACGCAGACTGTGATCACACCCACTCTGAAAGATTTATGCTTCAGAAAGGAAGAAAGAGAAAGAGAAAGAGAAAGAAAGAAAGAATGAAAGGGAGGAAGGGAGGGAGGGAGAAAGGAGGGGGAGAGAAGGAGGAAAAGAAAGACAGAGAGAAGGAGGGAGGGAGGAAGGGAGGATGGAAATCAAGACCAAAGTTGTGGACACATCTCAACAGTGCACAACTAAAGATTTGCAAACTGGTTTCACGGTTCAAGGTCAAGCAACTATTTGTGGGCTCAGCAGTATGACCCCAGCCCCTCACTAAAGTATTAAATCTGCAAAGACAGCAGTGAGGCAGGAGGCTGGTAGCAGCTTGGGCTGGTTATGCGGTTTCAGCAGCCCTCCAAATGCAAGGCAGAGGCTCTTCATTCAGCAGCTCTTTATCCTCAGCTTTCTTCACTAGGAAATGGTCCACGCCAGAAGTTCTACCAATTCTGCCAAACACCTCTCTCTCCCAAAGGCAGCTTTGGGACAGATGAAAAGGACAGATGAAAAGATGAAACCACTGGCTAGTTTCTCATTTTACTCTTTGGGTCCCACCATGGAGTCCACATTCAAGAAAATGCTGACATGGAGCACTCTTATCCTAAAGTGTTAAGGATTATATCTCCCTGGTGTTGTATGGATCTGGGCAAGAGAAATAGAGGACAGAAAGCAGGTTTGGGGAGAAAGTCTCTGACACTGAAGTTGAAATTGAGTGGATAAAGCAGGGCAAAGTGGGGGATATTCTAGCAAGAAGGGTGGAGGTCTTCAAAATAGAACTGGAGATGAAGGCAGGTATGTTAGGGATTGCTGGTTTGAGAATCAGACATATGTTCAAGACCTACTTAGTTTCTCTTTGCTGTAGGTGAGATTATTTCTTCAAAAGTACAACTAAATTTTACCTCTCAGCTAACATAGTGATCAGCTCTTCCACACTATTCAGAGCTCTGGTTATCTCCCATGAAATGTCTTTGTTTCCTAATACTTACATAGCACTTATGGACCTTATGGACCTGATCTTGTTCTAAGTGATTTTCAAATACTAACGAATAACATACAAAAGTTTTGAGCTAGGGGATTTCATATTTCTTTTTACTTATTCCAGTGTCTCTCAAAATTATATTTGGGAACTAATCATGCCAGAATCAGGGAATTCTTGCTAACAATGATGGTGTCTCAACCAATGATTATTATAACCATGCGCTCATTAGTTCCTATTTTACAGATAAGGAAAATGAAACTCAGGGAAATTTGCATCTGGTCCAAGGTCACGTAGCAATGAAGTGCTGGGGCCAAGATCAAAACCTGCGTATGACTGATTCTAAAGCTCATGCTCCTTCAGCAACAACAAAGAACGGAATGAAACCCTTAGGATGAGCATTGATACTATCCTGCTGTAATTTCAGCAATAAATCCTGTGCATCTACTTTGTGAAAGACACTCCAGAGGGGCACTGTCTTATCTCAAACTTCATACCTTTGGATCAATAAATTGTTGTGGAACAAAAGTGCCTGGTAATCCAGGATGTGACAGCTCCTGTGCCAGGACCAGGATATGACATGTGACTTAAATCCCAATACAACTGTTAAAAAAAATAATAATAAGGTTTATTGGGAACCTTCCACATACTCACTCTGAGAACAAAGGGAAGTCTTTTTTGCCCAGGGTTTGAAGAAATTGGGACTCTTTTTTTGGTTAACTCACTAAAACTCTGATTTGGGAAAAAATAGTCTTTTTCCAGCTCTATGCCTAGAACATTTACCCTTGATGAAATAGAATGATTTATTAGACATTCAGAATGATTTATTAGACATTCTCCCTAGAAACCGGCTGTCTTCTCCTAGGCACATCCTGCTATGTTGATCTTGGGACAACACTGACCCACTAGGAAGCAGAACAGGTAATGGTGAGAGACACTGCCATTTACCGGGTACTTGACAGGCTATCTCTTAGTAAGAAAGAAAAGAAAGAAAGAAAGAAGAAAGGAAGGAAGAAAGAAAGAAAGAAAGAAAGAAAGAAAGAAAGAGAGAAAAAACACTTTTAAAAAAGTATTTTTATAAATGAACTTTTGGGACTTCATCAAAATAAAAATCTGCTGCACAGAAAAGGAAATAGTCAACAAAACAAAAAGACAACCCATGAAATGGGAGAAGATATTTGCAAATGACACTACAGATAAAGGGCTGGTAGCCAAGATCAATAAAGAACTTCTCAAACTCAACGCCCAAAAAACAAATAATTGAGTCCAAAAATGGGCAGAAGACATGAACAGACACTTCTTCAAAAAAGACATACAAATGGCTAACAGACACATGAAAAAATGTTCAACATCACTAGCCATCAGGGAAATTCAAATCAAAATCACATTGAGATACTACTTTACACCAGATAGAATTGCAAAAATTGACAAGAAAAGAAACAACAAATGTTGGAGAGTTTCTGAAGAATGGGGAACCCTCTTACACTGTTGGTGGGAAAGCAAGTTGATACAACCAATCTGGAGAACAGTGTGGAGGTTCCTCAAAAAGTTAAAAATAGAACTACCCTATAACCCAACAATTACACTACTGGCTATTTACCCCAAAGATACAGATGTAGTGAGAAGAAGGGCCATATGCATCCCAATGTTCATAGCAGCAATGTCTACAATAGCCAAACTGTTGAAGGAGCCAAGATGTCCTTCAACAGATGAATGGATAAAGAGGATGTGGTCCTTATATACAATGGAATATTACTCAGCCATCAGAAAGGATGAATACCTAACATTTGCACTGACATGAATGGAACTGGAGGGGATTACGTTAAGTGAAGTGAGTCAAACAGAGAAAGACAATTATCATATAGTTTAACTTATTTGTGGAACATAGGGAATAGCACGGAAGACATTAGGAGAAGAAAGGGAAAAAATGAAGGGGGGGTGGGGAATCAGAGATGGAGATGAACCATGAAAGACTAAGGACTACGGGAACCAAACTGAGGGTTTTAGAGGGGAAGGAGGTGGGGGAATGGGTGAACTCAGTGATGGGTATTAAGGAGGGCACATATTGCATGGAATACTGGGTGTTATATGCAAACAATGAATCATAGAACACTACACCAAAAACTAATGATGTACTGTATGGTGACTAATATAACATAACATAACAAAAAATTATAAAAATAAAATAAAATAATAAAACTACAGACAATAAAAAATTTAAAAACTTTGACTCCTCAAAACCATCAAGGTCATGAGGAAAGACTGAGAATCTGTCACAGACCAAAGGAAGACTGAGAGAGACAAACTAAATGTAAAATGTTCACCTCAAGGGGATCCCAGAACAGAACAGGGTAATTAGTGGGAAACCAGTGAAATTCAGTGAAGTCTGGAGTTTAATTCATAAGAAAGTGCCAATGAGATGGTCTCAGTCTTACTACATGTTCCAGGGTTGTGGATGCTGGCTGCATGGGGACATCTGGGTGAAAGGTACAAAGGAGTGCTCTGTACTATTTCTGCAACTTTTCTGTAGGTCTAAAATTACTCCAAAATGGAAGAGAAATTTTTTAAAACAAAATTTTGATGCACAAACCTGAGTGCAGTCAAAGCACACTGTTATTATTGTCTTAACTTAATCTTGCATTTCTACTGTTTTTCAGGGGGAAAAAAATAACTTTTACAAGACCTTACTCCTCTACAACCAGATACAAGAACCAGTTCTTCTGTGCATGGGTCCAAAGGCCTCACCTATGCCTCTCTGCTGTTTTCTCTCTCATGACGGAAGATTTCCTTTCTTCTTTTCCTTGAAGTCTTCAAGGGAAGAAGAATCCAAAGAAAATCAAGTCACTCTGGGACATGACAGTGAGATATGTTTCCCTGGATGGCTTCAAATCACTTCTAGCTCTGTTACACGCTCCTCACATTCTCCATCTCAACAAGAATCAGATAATGCTACAAACATCATATAATCCCATCTGCTTCTAACCAAAGTCTCTCTGAAGGTCAAACCACCCCTAGCAACCTAAAACTTGGAGCAGAAACCATGAATTTATACTAGTACACTTTTGTTGGGGTTGTTTGTTTGTTTGTTTGTTTGTTTGTTTTAAACAAATGGCCTGTGTGAAATGATGCCAAGTAAAGAACAACAAGTGAGGACTAATCATGTGGATTGGGACTGCACATGTCAGCACACAAGAAGGAAGAAAAAAGTGAACCAAAACGTGTAAATGTCGACATTTTTTTTTTCATTATAAGAAAAATCGTTACTGTTAGCATTGCTTTTCATGTCAGTTTTCAAGATGTGGGAGAGATTTTTTTCCAGTTTCTATCAAGGGGGACAAAACACCACAACACCAAGGATAAATTTCAACATCAGTATTTCTTAGAAATCAGTATTGACGGTGTTCGCATGCTCTATCAAAGTACCAAAAAAGTTAAAAATAGAGAGCCCTCCTAGAACTTAAGGTGGAATAGAAATGAAAGATTATTAATCAACAAGAAAGACAGAGGAGCAGTCCAATGCCTTTTCCATGATCAATGGAAATTCTGATAGACAATACCAGAACATTGATTTTAAAAATTGAGAAACGGAAAGCTGTAGACTCATCATTTCCTCTCTTATATTCTTTGTCTTTCTTTTTTAAACTGACTTACATAGATTTGAAATCTTTCTAGGGTCAACTTAGATGTGGAAAAATCTACAACAAAAAGTGACCTACTTAGAGCTCACTGATATTTTCACAGAAACTTTAGAGGTCGTCTGGGACAACCACTCATGTTTCAGATGGGAAATGGAGGCCCAAATCAGTAGAGTGGCTTTTCCAGTGTGAGTTATCTAGTGAGTGGAGAACCAGGACTCCAATACAGATCTTCCAGTGTTATATTTGATGATCTAACATGAACCCCTTGGCCTCTTTTCTGCTTATTTTACTTTGGGTGAAAAAGGTAAAATGTCCATATATGGAGGAAGGGTAAAGTAGTTCATTATTATGTTCAAAGAAAAGGCATTTATAACCCTAAGAAGGCCAAAGAAGAAATAGGAAACAATAATTATCTGTTACTGGAAAGCAACTGTTCTATTTTGTACTATTTGGTTTAGGAAAAAAAGTGATGCTTTCAGAGCATTATATTCCTGTTTGAGGAACATTATATTCCTGTTTGAGCCCAAGATCCTCTTACCCTAGACAATCTTCACCTTCCCCTCCATGAATATTAAAGGATAACTAAGTACATAGAGAAAAAGGATGCCATGCCTCTATCTTAATGCCTGCTGCCAGAAATACTCTCGGCAAGGGACCTGTTTTCACAAACAAAAATGTCATAAGTGGGTAGATTCATCTTATGCAAAGACAAGGATACAAAAAAGCTAAAGTGTTTGCATTAAAAATCAACAGAAACTAAAACCCCAGTCTATAAAACGCTTAGAAGATAACATAAGAGAAAATCTCCATGACCTTCAGTAAGGCAGTGATTTTTTTAGATATAATACCAAAGTCATAAACCATAAAAGAAATAATAAGTTGGATTTCATTAAAATTAAAAACATATGCTCTGAAAAAGATTATATCAAGAGAATGAAAAGGTGGGCAACAGACTGGAAGAAAATATTTGCAAAAGAAACATGTGATAAAGGGTTGGTATCCAAGCATATGAAAAGTGCCCCATAGCATATGTCATCAGGGAAATACAAATTAAAACAATATTGAGATATCACTCCATAGCTATTAGAATGGCCAAAATCCAGAACACTGACAGCATCAAATGCTGGTGAGGCTGTGGAGCAACAGGAACTCTTATTCACTGCTGGTGGGAATGCAAAATGGCACAGCCACTTTGGAAGACAGTTGAGTGGTTTCTTATAAAAACTAAATATACTCTTAACATATGATCCAGCAACTGTGCTCTTTTGTATTTATCCAAAGGAGCTGAAAATCTATGACCACACCAAAACTTATACATCGATATTTATAGCAGCCTTATTCATAATTGCCAAAACTTAGAAGCAACCAAAATGTCCTTCAGTAGGTAAATGGGTAAATAATCAGTGGTACCTGAAGACAATGGAGTATTATTTGGCGCTGCAATGAAAGGAGCTATTGAACCATGTGAAAAACATGGAGGGACCATAAATGTATGTCACTTAGTGAGAGAAGCCAATTTGAAAAGGCTCCATACTGGGGCACCTGGGTGGCTCAGTCAGGTCTTGATCTCAGGGTCATGATCTCAGCTCAGGTCTTGATCTCAGGGTCATGAGTCCAAGCCCCACACTGGGCTCCATGCTGGGCATAGAACCTACTTAAAAAAGAAAGAAAGAAAAACGGGGCTTCCTATAGCTTTCAAACCCTCCCTGTTTGTTTTCTGGATTTGTTTGCTTTGCACTTTGAGAGCTTATTCGTGTCACTCTGGGGAATCTCAAGGAGAAAGTACCTGGAGGAGGATCTCTATAATGACCCAGAAGCCCTCATAAGGCCTTTGAGAAATTGGTGGAGAAACTTGTCAGAGTCGACTTAACTTATAAGAATCCTAGTGTGGGAAAGGATGAAGGGAACTCACAGAAAATGTAGGAAAGTCCTTTTTCTTTCAAGTGAGGAACCAATAACCACAAAAAGCAAATAACCGGCCCCAAATTTGTCATCTGATTAGAACCAGATCTTCTGACATTCAGATCAATGCTGAAAACTCCTTTTAAAACGTGCTCCTACCTCCATCAAGCATTCAACCATGTTCTCTAGGATGTTCACCATTTCTAACATGACAAAATGAAACACTCCTCCAGCACCCATCTGTCTCCTTCTTCAGCTGAAGCACATTCCCTGCACTGTGCTCGAGTTGGGAGCACACCTTCACATAGCTCAAAGCTCCATGACTCATGATCAGAGGGGAAAGGAGTTTCAGAAATTAGGAGACTCTAAGGAAAACACCTACCAGACAAAGATGGGGGAAACTGGTAGAAGTCATCATGACAGTGCCAACTGTAACAATATATAAAATAAAAATATCAATTGTAATAAAAAGCTGTCATTCAAATAAAATGGCATTTCAGCAAACAAATTTGTTTGCTAGCAGGTTGTATTCCTAAAGGATTCTAAAGGAAGTATTTGTCCAGATAGCACTTCCTAAAACTAAAACTTTTGCTTTTAGCATAATCGTGTCAGCCTCCTATTTTGCAAATATTTTCAGATGTTATGAGGATTTCCCCCAGACTAAACATGATCCTCTGAGTCACCCAGTTTGACTAATGTTGAAGGAAAAGTGCTCTGGTCGGCTGAACACTGGCCCCCAAAGATCACGAGGTCCTCACCCCACAACCTGTGAATGTCACCTTACAGGGCAGAAAGGACTCCACAGCCCTGATTAGACTTTTCTTTTTTTTTTTTTTTTAAGACTTAGTTATTATTTTAGAGAGAGAAAGAAAGAGAACACGAGAAGGGGGAAAGAAGGGGGAAAGGGGGAAAGAAAGAGAGGGAGAGAGAATCCTCAAACAGACCCGCCTGAGCACAGAGCCCGAAACAAGAGCTCGATCTCACAACCCTGAGATCATGACCTGAGCTGAAATCAAGAGTCTCAACTGACTGAACCACCCAGGCAGCCCCAATTAAGGCTTTTGAGATCAGAAAATTATGCTGGATGATTAGGGTGGGCCCTAAATATGATCACAGGTGTCTTCAGAAGAGGGAGTCAGAAGATTTGACTGCAGAACAGGCAGAAAGTAGAGCGACATGGAAGCAGGGGGTCAGAGGGGTGTGGGGAATAGCCTGAGTTGAGACAGGCATAAGGCCTCCAGAGTCCAGAAGAGGCAAGGACATCTTTCTCCCCTCAGAGCCTCCAGAGGGAACCAGCTCTGCCCATGTCTTGACTTCACCCCATGAGACTGGTTTCTGGCCTCCAGAACCGTAGGACAACAGACATGTGACATCATGATCCACCATGCTTGTGGGGCTTTGATAGAGTGGCAAGAGGAAACCAGGTGCTGAACAGGACTAACTTCCACGTGGTGACCAAGGCACATGCCCACTTAAAGACAAAGAAGCAGAGACAAACTTACCAGGTAGAATCCCACAGAGTCAATATGGGGCCCCGGGGCACCCTGCACTTCTGGTTTGGCCTCGAAGCCTCATTCAGCATCTGTTTACACACTAGCCCAGGACATGTTCTTCACACTGCTTTTCTAGGTGCCTTAATCAGGAAGGCTTCAGGCCCTGGAGAATTTCCAAATTAATCCGTGAGCCAAGACTACAATGTTATTGGCAAACAGTAAATCACGTAGGAACCATTTCCAAGCCATTGCCTTTAGATACTGTTATCAATTATGAACCAGTTAAATACATCAACAGTGCTCAGCAAGAGGGACCCTTCCCAGGAACTTTAGCAGAAAAGGAGTGTCACCAAGTTAAACTGTTCTGCATTCTATAATTCCAGATCTTTGTTTTGAAATCTGGTAGCAGAAAGACCATTGCTGGGAGGGAGCCAATCCTGTCCTTTTGGTCAGAAGCCACTTGGACAGGAGAGCTGCTGTCTAACCGGGTGCTCACTTCCAGGCCTGATGTCTGGTCTCTCTGAGAGAGCCCAGGCCTCAACACCTCCCAGGAGACAGAGCACTCCCTTCCAGAAGCTCCAGGAGGTGAAGCCACCTGAGCATGGGTCAATGCAGGATAGCTCATTTCGTCCCTTACCTATTTCTTTCACCTGTGTTACCTCATAAATAGAAAGCTGAGATGCAAAACCGTGAAGACAGTTGACAATGGCTGAAGGCATCTGTCAGAGAAAGACAAACAGTGGAGCTGCTTCCCGTTTCCCCATTTCACAGGAAACCACTTGCCACCCCGCCGCCCCAACACACACACACCCCATCCAAAGTCAACAGAAATTAGTATCGGGCCACGGGGGGAGGAATGTGAGGAGGAGAAACCGTTCTACAGTTCTTGACACAGAAGAATGATGTGTATCGTCATTGACCCAGCAGCCTGCATTCTGTTCCTCTCACTCACCTCTTATCTTATTATGGCGAAACATTTAAACATTGATTCCTACGCCACCCCTGCATAAGCAAATAGTGCAATTTTTCCAAACCAGGGGAGAAACTGAGTCAACTAGCACCCTCAAGCCACAAAACTTATTTCTAGCAAATGTGAGCTTAGCTGTGCTTTACCCCACACTGTCCTGCTTTGTCATTCATTTCATAAATATTTTTGGCATCCAAGAAGGGTGTCCTGTCAGTAGAGGATCCCTATGTCTTCGTGCATTGCCCATCCAGACTCTAAGCTGTGGTTTCCTCAGTTAAAATTGGTACCCAAAACTTGAAAACTCATTTGTTTTGTTTTGTTTTGTTTTAAGATTTATTTGTTTGTTTTAGAGAGAGAGAGCAACACTGAGCTGGGGAGTCGGGGGTTGGAGGGACAGAGGGAGAAGAGAGAAATCCAAACAAACTCTGGGCTGAGTGTAGAGCAAACACAGGGCTCCTTCCCAGGGTCCTGATATCACGACATGAGCTGAAACCAAGGATCAGACATTTAAGCCACTGCACCACCCAGGACCCCAGCAAACTCTTTTCTTAAATATTGACTTTGCCTCAAGAAAAGAAAGTAATGTATTAGAGTCCGTGAAAACTTGCAGTGTATGAAGAGTCTCTGAATCACCTAAGGCAGGTTTCTTTCTGCCCTCCAGAACATCCTGCACACGCAAACAAGGGATGATTCTTAAGAAAATTGTTCTCAACAGTCAACCCAGTGACGGCAGTTAGGGGGAGCAGGTTACTTTCTCTCAAGCAGCATGGTGCGATGTGTGCCTGGTTGGCCGCTGTGGTCAAGAGCTGCTGGTAGAGGGAGGGGCCCACAGGCATCCTGGAGAAGCTGCCCACCCTTCTCTACTCACCTACCCATCGTGGGTTTGCAGCCCTATTCTTGGAACTGCACCTCACAGCACCAATAGTGAAGAAGAGTTCGTGTTTTGTTGAGAATCAATCCCAAAGTCAAGTGTTGGAGGGCCAGCCCATAAAGCTGCAACTCCTATGAGCCTCCTGGTCCACTTCTTTGCTCCTAAGAAGGCAGCCTTGGAGAAAGGAAAGGAGAAAAGCCTTGAACCTACAGTCAGAACAAACTAATACCACCTGAAGGAGAACCTTACTCCCATTAGTGGCCAACTTTATCCAGTGGCTTCCTCAAAGATAAGGCTGTAATCTAGCTGTTGGAGCCTTGGAACGCACTTCTTAGTGCTCAGAGGCTGACAAAGCCCTCCTGTGGGGCAGGGAACCCTGAATGAACATTGCCCTTTGTGGGATGCATTGGGAATCTGCCAGGAGTGCAAGGCCTTTTTTTTTTTTGTAGGATGGGGTTATTCTGCTCTGGGTCCTGGAGCAGCATGGTGGGGACAGACCCCGCATGATGGAGCCAGTCGGGGGCCCGCTCTGGGACTTGAACTCAGCAGCCACACAGGTGACACTGACCTCGGTGCATCCTGAGGCTGGCCCCATTGACATTTGGGGTCACATAATTCTTTGTTGTGGAGGTGTCCTGGGCACTGTAAGTTGTTCAGCAGTAACCAACAGTGTCCACCGTCAATTATGAGAATGAAATATGTCTTGGACATTGCCAAATATCTCCTACGGTCAAAAACTTCCCTGATAGAGGGCCACTGCTACGGAGCTTCAGAAACAATGAACAACTGTACCCGTGTCTTTTTCCTGGTGCCCCCAAACCTGATCTCCTGCTTCCTCTTCACTGCAGATCATCATGACTGTGGACCCCAACATCACTCTTCACCCTCTGTCTCATCCCCCCACCTCACGTCCACTCGCAAGCTCTGACCACTTGGCCCCTGAAACCCTCCTTGACTGTGCTGTCCTTCCCGCCCTCCACCAGCAGCTCACCTTCTCCCTGGGGCTATCTTTTGGCCTTCTGGCCTGATCTCAGCTCTCCCAACCCATTTTCCTTCTTCCTTGTAGCAGCTGGACAATTTGTGTCAAATGGGAATCTCACCCCATTGCTCCCTTGCTTTGCTCTCCCATCAGCTCAAAAGTCCCAAAGTCCCAGTTCAAAGTCCCAGTCCCTACGAGGTACCCTATAACGTGCTCTCCATAACCTCTCTCCACTTCATCTCCTGACATGTCCCACTTACCTCTTGGCTCACCAGGATCGTCATTTTCCCCGCGCAGGGCGCCAAAATTGTCGCCTTCCTACCTTGGCACGTGTCTCTCCGTCTGTTTCAAACGCCTCTGTCTTCAGATGTCTTCCCAACTTCTGGTTCAAGTTCGCATCTTCCGCAGGCTTCACTGACCTCCCCACACTGGCCCAGACACACCTCTATTGTTGCACTTTCCACCTTTAGCCACCAGGTGGCAGAACAGGGCTGTGTTTAAAAGCTCAGTTCCTGGTCCAAGCTGCCTCAATTCAAGAGTGAGATCTGCCTATTAGTTAAATGACGGTGGGTAGACCCCCAGAGGCTTCTGCGTGCCTCATTGTCTTTACATGTAAGATAGAGGTAAAACAGAATTTAGATCATGGAATCGTTGCATGGATTTTATGAGCTAATATATGGGAAGGGCTCAGAAAGTCCCCTGATAAAACAGGCAGGAAGAGCTAACTGTTGTTATATCATAATTTTCTGTTGAGATGTCTACCCCTCCGGGCACACCGCTTACTGTTTCATGTTTGAACATGAAGGGCAGAAAGTCCACTTCACCGGAGTCTCTTATTCTCTCGTAGGGGTTTCACATTTTCTGAATTGTTTGCAGCCTTTCCAGTCATACAGCCCCTGCCCTGTGAATAGCTTGTTCAAACCCTTTGCTTTACCATTTCCTCATCAGAGAGGACTTTGGAGAGTTCAGATCTGGTCTTGCCACTCCCTTGCTTCAAAGTCCTGTCTGGTTCATGACTGCCTGGAAGATAAAGTTTGGCTTTGCATGGCTTACAAAGAGTCACGGGGTGGGGGTGAGGGGTGGTTGTTTCAGGATTAACTGTAGGTCATCTCCACCACCTGTGGTCACACACTTCCCCACCCCACATGCCTTTCTCACACTCATCACTGTATACAAGGCGGTTTCTGCCTACCCACACTTACGCTCTTCATGGAACTTCTCCTCCTCATTATATCTCCCTTAGCACCCCAAAATTTCCTCTTCTCTGTTCCAGTGTAGGTTCCATACAATACTCTAGTCACAGTTATTACATAGTCTCATAATTACTGGTATTGGTATCTGACTTTCATGAGTGGATTTTCACATAGTACAAATTCACTCATTTTCCAATAAAGACAGCTTTTGGTTTTATGTAAATGCATTTTTTTTCCTATTAAAGTGATGAAACTGGGAGCCAAGTATAAAGATTTGACCTTAAAAGCTCAGGAAATTATGCTGAGCCACAAAGGAAGGATCTAAGCATAGGCCGGTGTCATGGATTCAAAGGTGGGCATGAGTTCCTTTTCACTCTCCTTTCAAGACAGGAAGAAAAGGACCCGGACATGCAAATGAATGAAACTGGACCACCTCCTCCCATACACAAAAATAAACTCAAAATGGATTAAAGACCTAAATGTGAGACCCAAAGCCATGAAAATCCTAGAACACAGACACTAAGTTCTTAGACATTGAGTGTAGCAACATTTTTCCAGATGTATCTCCAGAAGCAAGGGAAACAAAAGTGAAAATAAGCTCTTAAGACTACATCAAATAAAAAGCTTCTGCACAGTGAAGGAAACAATCAACAAAACTAAAAGGCAACCCATAGAATGGGAGAAGCTATTTGCAAATAACATATCTTATAAAGGGTTAGTATCCAAATATATAAAGAACTGATACAACTCAACATCTAAAAACCAAATAATCCAATAGGATTTTTTTTTAATTTTTAAAAATTTTTATTAGTGTTTTTGTATTCTTTAGGTAAATACCCCATAGTAAGATGACTAGATCATATGGTATTTCTAGTTTTAATTTTCTGAGGAACCTCCATACTGTCTTCCGAGTGGTTACATCAGCTTGCATTCTCACCAATAGTGCAAGAGGGTTCCCTTTTTTTTTTTTTTTTAATTTATTTGATAGACAAGTAGGCAGAGAGGCACGCAGAGAGAGAAAGGAAGGGAAGCAGGCTCCCCGCCAAGCAGAGAGCCGGATTCGGGGCACGATCCCAGAACCCTGGGATCATGACCTGAGCCGAAGGCAGAGGCTTTAACACACTGAGCCGCCCCGAGGGTTCCCTTTTCTCTGGATCCCTACCAACACCTGTTGTTTCTTGCCTTCTTGATGATAGCCATTCTGATAGGTGTGATATCTCATTGAGGTTTTGATTTTCACTTCCTCAGTGATTAAGACTATAATGATGTATGAGAATCTTTTCATGTACCTGTATGTCTTCTTTGGAAAAATATCTGTTTATGTCTTCTGCCCAGTTTTCAGTTGGATTATTTGGGGTTTTTTGAGATGTGTGAGTTCTTTATATATTTTGGATATCAGTCTCTTATCAGATATATAACTTACAAACATTTGGTACAATTCAGTAAGTTGCTTTTTCATATTGCTGATAGTTTCTTTCTCTATGTAAAAGATTTTTAGTTTGATGTAGTCCCACTTGTTTATTTTTACTTTTGTTTCCTTTGCTTTTGGTGTCTGATTCAAAAAATCACCACCAAGACCTAGGTCAAGGAGCTTACTCCCTATGTTTTCTTCTAAAAGTCTTATGGTTTCAGGCCTTATGTTCAAGTTTTTAATCCATTTTGAGTTTTGCAGATGGTATAAGATAATGGTCTAGTTTTCTTCTTTTGCATATAGCATAAAATAGTTTTCTTCTTTTCCCAACACAACCTATTGAATAGACTATCCTTTCCCAATTGCATATTTTTGTTTCCTTTGTCTTAAATTAATTGACCATATATGCACAAATTTGTTTCTGGAGTCCTTATTCTGTTCCATAGACCTAGTGTCTGATCTTTTTGCTAATATTATAATGCTTTAATTACTATAGCATTGAAATTTATAACATAGATTTAAATCAGAAAGCGTGATACCTCCAGCTTTGTCCTCCTTTCTCAAGATAGCTTTGACTATTTGGGGTTTTTCTGTGGGTGTGTGCTTTCATACAAATTTTAGGATTATTTGTTCTTTCTGTGGAAAAAATGCCATTGATATTTTGATTTTACTGAATCTGTAGATTGTTTTCCATAGTATTGACATTTTAACAACATTGGTTCTTCCAGTCAATGAGCACAGAATATCTTCCTAGTTATTTGGGTCTTCATATTCTTCTATTAATTATATAGTTTTTGACATACAGGTCTTTCACCTCTTTTGTTACATTTAGTCCTAGATATTTTGTTCTTTTTTTAATGCAATTGTAAATGGGACTATTTTCTTTATTTCTCTTTCTGATAGTTCACTTTTAGTGTATAGAAACACAACAGATTTTTGTATATTGATTTTGTGTACTGCACTTTGCTGAATTTATATATTAGTTCTATAGTTTTTGGTGGAGTCTTTAGGGTTTTCTATACATAATATTATGTCATCTGCAAACTGTGATAGTTTTGCTTCTTTCTTTCCAATTTAGGTGCCTTTTATTTCTTCTTCTTTCTAGGCTATGTTGAAAAAAAAAAGTAGTGAAAGTAGGCATCCTCATCTTGATCCTGATCTTAAAGAAAAGACTTTGAATTTTTCACTGTTGAGTATGATGTTGGAATTGTAGCTGTGGAATTGTCATAGATGGCCTTTATTATGTTGAGGTTCTTTTTCTACCCACTTTGTTGAGAGTTTTTATCATAAATAGAAGCTAAATTTTGTAAAATGCTTTTCCTGCAACTATTGAGATGATTATATGATTATTCTTCATTTTGTTAACGTGGTGTATCACCCTGATTGATTTGCAGATGTCAAGCCATTCTTGCTTCCCTGAAACAAATCCCACTTGATCTTGGTGTACAATCTATTTTTATAACCCATTTTTTAAACTGAAGTGTAATTGACATAAAATCTTAGATTAGTTTTAGGTCCAGTATAATATTTTTAATGTATTGTTGAATTTGGTTAGCTGGCATTTTGTTGAGGATTTTTGCACCTACGTGCATCAGGGATATTGGCCTATAACTTTCATGTGGCATCCTTGTCTGGTTTTGGTATCAAACTAATGCTGGCATCATAAGATGAATTTGGAAGAGTTCCCTTCTCTTCCACTTCTTGCAAGACTTTGAGAAGGATTAGCATTAATTCTTCTTTAGATATTAGATAGAATTTGACAATGAAGCCAAGTGGTCCTGGACTTTGGTTTATAGGAAGGTTTTTGATTACTGATCCAATCTCTGTACTAGTAATCAGTCTGTTCAGATTTCCTTTTTCACCATGATTCAGCCTCTTAGGATCTATGTTTCTAGGAATTTATCCCTTGCTTCTAGGTTGTCCAATTTGCTGGCGTATAATTGTTCATAGTGGTCCCTAATTATCCTTTGTGTTTCTGTGGTATCAGTTGTAATGTCTCTTTCATTTCAAATTTAAGTTGTTATCAACTTAACATAAATTGTTTTATATATAAATTACTATATGTAAACCTTGTCATAACCACAAAGCAAAAGCCTATAGTAAAGATACAAAAATTAAAGAGAAAGGAACATAAGCATACCTCTAAAGAAAACCATCAGGGGCACCTGGATGGCTCAGTCAGTTGAGCATCTGACTCTTGATTTAAGCTCAGGTCATGATCTTAGGGCCATGAAATCGAGCCCCACAACAGTCTCCACACTGAGCATGGAACCTGCTTAGGCTTCTCTCTCTCCCTCTGCCCCTCCCTCCCCACCTCACGTCCATGTGTACTCTCTCTCTCAAAGGAAAGGAAAGGAAAGGAAAGGAAAGGAAAGGAAAGGAAAGGAAAGGAAAGGATCAAATCACAAAGGAAGAGAACAAGAGAACAAAAAGGAATGGAAAACTATAAAAATAGTGAGAAAACAAGTTACAGAATATAAATACATACCTATCAATAATTACTTTAAATCAATCAAAAGATATAAAATGGTTGAGTCAATTTAAAAAAAAAACACCTATCTATATGCTGCCTACAAGAGACTCATTTTAGATGTAAGACACACAGAGACTGGAAATGAAAGGATGGAAAAACATATTTCATACAAATGGAAACCAGAAGAAAGCTGGAGTAGCTATACTCATATCAGGTAAAATAAACTTTGAAACAAAAAACAGTAATGAGACAAAGATGGGCACTACATAATCATAAAGAGGTCAATCAGTAAGAGGGTATAACATTTGTAAGTATTTAAGTACCCAATATAGGGTGCATAAATGAAATAGATGACAAATAAATGAAATAGAGACAAAACGACTATAGAAAAGATCAATAAAACTAAGAGCTGGGGGTGCCTGGGTGGCTCAGTGGGTTAAGCCTCTGCCTTTGGCTCAGGTCATGATCCCAGGGTCCTGGGATCTAGTCCCACATCGGGCTCTCTGCTCAGCAGGGGGCCTGCTTCTCTCTCTCTCTCTCTCTCTCTCTGTCTGCCTCTCTGCCTACTTGTGATCTCTCTCTGTCAAATAAATAAATTTTTAAAAATTAAAAAAAAAAAAAAACTAAGAGCTGGTTCTTTGGAAAGATAAACAAAATTTAGCCAGACTCATCAAGAAGATGAGAGTGAGGACTCAAATAAGTAAAACCAGAAATTAAAGAGGAGATATTACAGCTGATAACATTGAAATACAAAGGATTATAAGAACCTTTTACATTTTTTGAAGGGTCGTTTATGGTAGAATCTGTATGTCCATATGGTCAAGGATTCTCAATGCAGCACTATTGACAGTATCAAAAAACTGGACACAACCTAAATACCCCATAATGGTGACAAAGTTTTAAAAACAATTGCAGTAAATCTATGAGATGGAAAACTTTTTAAGAATTTCTAAAAGATATGGAGAGGCCAGAGAGATGGCATGCAGTCTTAACAAGTGAAAAAGGAAAGTTGCACTGAGGTGTATAGATAGAACTTAGTCTTGTTTTGCAAATACTAACTGTATGTTAGTATATATGTAGACAAAAAAAAATCTGAGTGTAGCTACCGAATGTAAAGGTGATTATATTTAAGTGACAAACTTCACAGTGGACTTTTGCTTTTTACTTTGTCCATTGCTGGACATTTCTCCATTACCATGATTTATTTTCATGATATAAAATCAACACCGGTTTAGACAGAGTGGTAGACAGATAGATGTGTACTTTCTCTGTGAGGCTGCATTGCCCTGTGGTCTGTCTTAGCAGAGTCAAGTTATCCAGGAAAAAATAAGATATGACTATTCACTGCAATCTCTTAGCAGAGTTCAAAAGTAGGAAGCAAACTGTAGAAGTCAGGGAAAAACATCCCAAACATTTTTACCCTCCAGTCTCTCAAGAGCCTCTGCATCGCAGCATGGCCCACCTTCTCCTCTCCTTACCTTCTGAAGATGACCCATGAATTCCCAAAGAACTCAGCCTTGGCTTTCTTCTTGCAGGGACTTACCCATTTTCTTTCCTTACTTAATCCTTCCTCTGTCCTCCAAAGATAAATTCATTTTGTCTTTCTGGCCTTCTTTCAGCTTTCCACTCTGAGAACTGGAAGACACACTCGAAACCTGAAAGGTGGAGGGGAGGGCATGCATATTGATCTATGAATAACGTGTATCTGTGTAACACATGCTCTTTCTCTTTAAAAAAAAAAAAAAAGATTTTATTTAATTATTTGACAGAGAAAAAGACAGGAACACACAAACAGGGACAGAGGGATAAGGAGAAGCAGACCCTCCTCTGAGCAGGGAGCCCTATGGGGGGTGAGGAGGGGCTTGATCCCAGGATCCTGAGACCATAATCTCAACGGCAGCCACTTAACCCACTGAGCCACCCAGGCACCACCACATGCTATCTTTTTTATAAGGTATGTTGCACACACCTAAATACATCATGATTCCACTTTAGTAATTTTCCCTATAAAAAAAAAAGAAGAAAGAAAACAAGAGATCTTCTACAGTGGTTATCACTGTTTGCTTTAAAGTGCCCACCCCTAACAAAACAGCTCATGCTCTTCTGAAGACGAAGAACAGTAGCTCTCAGTGTTAAATGTTGAAGACACCATTTTCCCTGCTAGAAAAACAGAACCTAGAGAAATGGCCATAAAGGTGCATTACAGCCATTAGTAAACTTTGTCCTTCTCTGAATCTGGATGCACTCAACTTTCTTGAGCTATGTGCCAAAGGGTCAGCACAGAAATGTTAGATGATTATCTAGTACACCGTTAACTCTTATTTTGCATAATTATTATTTAAGTGGATTAACATTCTGTGTGCTATCTATGCAGGCATCTTTCCTCTCGAGACCAGAACTTGTGCAGAACATCACAAAAGCGCTTCAGTCCCAACTAGTAATCACAGTTGACAGTCCTGCAAAGGCACACGGTTCCCAGTTAAAATTAAATGAAATTTTGCTTGGGACTAGTCACCTTCAACCTTTAAGAAGTGACTTATGTTATCAAATATTTCCTGAGAGGAGGTTTTGAGAAAGAAAGGGAACACATGAGTCACTGAAGACAGTTGAAAACACGAGCCCTCCCCATCACCATCACTGACCTAAGACAGAAGAAGAACAGGAATGAAGACTCCAACATCAACCTTGATCTTCCTCACCTATTGCTTCAAGTTAATCCTTCAAGACCCGCTCCTGGGCTTCAGACAACTGTTCCTCATAAATTAGCACCATCAGGGGCGCCTGGGTGGCTCAGTCATTAAGCATCTGCCTTCAGCTCATGTCATGACCTTAGGGTACAGGGATCAAGCCCAGCATCAGGGCTCCCTGCTCAGCAGGAAGCCTGCTTCTCCCTCTCCCACTCCCCCTGCTTGTGTTCCCTCTCTCACTGTGTCTCTAATAAATAAATAAAATCTATAAAAATTAATAAGTAAATAAATAAATAAGCTGGCACCACCAGTAAACACAGCACCTCTGCTCACATCTAAGCAGACGGAGGCACCGATATCTGAGCCTGCAGAAAGCTTTTGGTTATGGGATGTGCTAAGTGTCCTCCTTTGTAAAGTGTAGACTGAAAGATGGAATTAGTGCTCAGTGACTCCTAAACATGTCAAAGAAGGTTGTCGTGATTCGAGTCTTAACCAAAAAATGTCCAATGAAAAGAGAGTTGTCCTTGAATGCAGAATATGCTGTGACAGTGTGATTGTGAAGGTATACACATAACAAGCTATTTTTGAAAACTAATGAAGCTTTATTTTTCATTGTGGAAAGAACCAAGATGCCCTTCAACGGACGAATGGATAAGGAAGATGTGGTCCATACACACTATGGAGTATTATGCCTCCATCAGAAAGGATGAATACCCAACTTTTGTAGCAACATGGATGGGACTGGAAGAGATTATGCTGAGTGAAATAAGTCAAGCAGAGAGAGTCAATTTCATATGGTTTCACTTATTTGTGGAGCATAACAAATAGCATGGAGGACAAGCAGAGATGGAGAGGAGAAGGGAGTTGAGGGAAATTGGAAGGGGAGGTGAACCATGAGAGACTATGGACTCTGAAAAACAATCTGAGGGTTTTGAAGGGGCGGGGGGTGGGAGGTTGGGGGAACCAGGTGGTGGGTATTGGAGAGGGCACGTATTGCATGGAGCACTGGGTGTGGTGCAAAAACAATGAATACTGTTACGTTGAAAAGAAATAAAAAATTAAAAAAAAAAAAGAAAGAAGAATTACATTTTCTTGACAGGGAGGAGCATTTGTTTTTTCAAGTGAAGGTAACTTGCATTATCATGATAATTCTATTTCAATATCCTTATACTGATTTTTTAAGGTAAAGTATCACCCTTCCAAACCATTTGTAATCTCATTAAGGCATTTATCTAATGAAATGCTTTAAATTACTTTCCCAGATAATGCCAGAACATAATGACATAAAAATGGCCCTATCATGTACTCCCACTGGATTTTTATTGCAATCTTTCATTTGGATGTATAGAAAAATAAAAAGGAAAGTTGTTTATATGTACTGAAAAAAAAAAAAAAAGCTACCAGAAAAGTTATTTGTATCTGGGACAAAATTAAAGAAAAAAAAATATATTTTTCTAAACACTGTATTCATTTATTAGTTGTGTGCCACTTTATTTCATATATATATATACCTATATACATACATATATCTCATATATACACCTATATTTCATATATACATATATTTCAAATATATACATACATTTCATATATATGTATATACATATATATGATTTTTTTCAAGTGTTGAAATGAAAATGAAGGAATGACAAGGAAAGAAAAGAAGGAGTGAAGTCAAGAGTGAGTTTCATTCAGAAAAAGGACATCATGACATCTTAATAAGAAATCTCAAATTCAGGGGCACCTGGGTGGCTCAGTTGTTAACTGCTTTCAGCTCAGGTCATGATCTCAGTGTTCTGGGATCAAGCCCCACATCGGGCCCCCTGCTCAATGAGGAGCCTGCTTCTCTCTCTGCCTTTCTCCCTACTTGTGCTCTCTCTCTCTCTCTCTCAAAACAAATAAAAACCTAAATAAATAAATAAATAAATCTCAAATTTGGATTTGATATCTCCAAAAGCAGTCTCTGTAAAACAAGAATGAAAACATATTATGGAGTTGTAGTTTGGGTTTTTGAGACCAGTCACAGCATGAGATGACACAGAGACAGATGGCTACACCTCCAATCAGATATTAGGACAAGAGGTGGTCCTGTGTGCATGTCTTGAGGGCCTTTGGTCAAACCATTTTTCTCTTCCATTTGAATGGACGCTATTCAAAAGTCTTTGTTAGCAAATATGGCCTTGAGAGATGGCTAAGTGGGATGAGAGAAAAACAATTTTAAAAATATGAAAAAAGATGTCTACTTTAAAGAAGAATTTACATAGATCATTGAAAATAATGACATCTGAATTTCCACAAGATAAGACTACTAAAATCTACCTCTCTGAACAAGACAAAAGGTAATTTATCGTGGTACAGGTGAAGTTCCTCTTTTCCAATCTTACCTGCCTCTCTTTGGCATTATGCCCAATTTAGTGTTTGGAGGAATTATTGGGTCCATTTTTCACTGTGCATCAAAATAAGGTAGATGGAAGAAGAGGGGAAATGCACATAAAGAATGGGTTTTCATAACATATGCATTTTTCCTATGCATATGTTAGAAGAAAGAAAACTGCTCAGGATAGACCAATAGGAACCAATCAGAGAAGCTGAATTCTGGGAAGCTCCAGCAAAGGCAAGTAGCTACCAACATTTTCCTTGACTGAAGTGCTTGCTTATTCATATTCCACTTGATTTCACAAAGGACTTGAGATGGCTTATAAAAAGAACACTCAGAAAGATAAAGAGTTGAAACATGATGAAAGGGAGCATTGGAGCTATGTGAGACACACTAAGAAGAAAAACTAATATGGAAATACAGACATTACGCAGTCGGACTCCTCACTGGAGTGTGCAGAAAAGTTGATGTAAGCATCTTCCCAACCAAAGTCAGGCAGAGAAATGCTATGAGACCCATGTAACATTTTACCCATAGTGTGTTAAGTGCACACACAAGAAGTGTGTTCAGAAGATAACTTGCAGGGAGGGACACTAGACTATGACCTCCTTTCAAAAGCTCGACCAGCTGATGCCTTCTTGGGCCCAAAAAGGCAATCATAGGGACGCCTGGGTGGCTCATTTGGTTAAGTGTCTGACTCTTGGTTTCGGCTCAGGTCATGATCTCAGGGTTGTGGGATCCAGCCCTATGTGAACCCCATGCTTAGCAGGAAATCCTCTTTCTCTCCCTCCACATGCCCAGGCACACTTATGTGTACTCTCAAATAAATATGTTTCCGAAAAAAAGAAAATCATAAAGTTGCTGTGCCTTTCATGAACAGACATTTCTCCAAAGAAGACATACAGAGGGCCAACAGATACATGAAAAGATGTTCAACATCACTCTTTATCAGGGAAATGCAAATCAAAACCACAATGAGACCCCCGGCGCCTGTCAGAATGGCTAAAATCAACAACACAAAAACAAGTGTTGGCAAGGATGTGGAGAAAAAGGAATGTGCCACTGTTGGAGGGAATGCAAACTGGTGCGGCCACTGTGGAAAAGAGTATGTTGGAGGGTCCTCAGAAAGTTCAACGTAGAACTATCCTACTCCAGCAATTGCACTACTGGGTATTTATCCAAAGGATCCAAAAACACTAATTCAAAGGGATACAAGCACCCCTATGTTTACTGCAGGATTATTTACAAGCCAAATTATGGAAACAGCTCATGTGTCCATCAGTAGATGAGTGGATAAAGAAGATATGGTATGCATGTACAATGGAATATTACTAAGTTGTAAAACAGAATGAAATATTGCCATTTGCAACAACAGTGATGGAGCTAGAGGGTATAATGCTGAGCAGAATAAGTTAGAGACAAGTACCACATGATTTCACTCCTATGTGAAATTCAAGAAATAAAACAAATGAATAGGGGAAAAATTGAAAGACAAACTAAAAAACAGACTTTTAACTATAGAGAGCAAACAGATGGTGACCAGAAGGGAGGCAGGGGTAGGGGAAGTATGTGAAGGAGACTGACAGTATACTTCCCTTCACAAGCACCGGGTGATATATGGAACTGTTGAATCACTATATTGCACAACTGAAATTAATATAACACTGTATGTTAACTATGCCAGCACTGACTTTTTTTTTAAGGTGTGTCTTCCTCTTTTTAAAAATAATTTTTAAAGTAATTTCATTGTCTTGCTGTATCTACTCACTGTTGGTGAGTTCTATATCCCTCGGTTATATATCGGTTATATAAATATCCCTCATTCATGTTTTGTTTCATCTTTCCCTCTACTGGGAATCAATTTGTTTAACTTTTTTAAATTAACCTTGCATTTTTTAAAATTATCAACAACTACACATACATTTTCAAGTACCCCTTTCTTAGTTAATCCTACCAAATTCTTTAAAATGCTCAATTTCTTATTTATAAAACTGTTCTATGAAATATTTTTTAAAAAGAAAGCTGCCTGGCTCATTTTATAAGGCAAGTGTTAATATTGATTCTAAACTAGGTAGGGACGATGCCAAAAAAAAAAAAAATGTGTAGGGCCATTTCACTTATAAAATTCACAACTTTGATGGACTGAGGAGAAAAGTTAAGACTACTTCAACTTATACAGAAAAATACATCTCATAAAACTTGACAGCTTTTTATTTTTTTTTAAAAAGTACCCCTTAGCAACGTAGAAATGTTCCAGTAATCTACAACGAACATTATATTTAATGGAGAGGCTTTAGGTATATTGCCATTACTATCAGGAGCAAGACAAAGATACCTAGAAATAGTAATGCAATCAACTAAGAAATCATTAGTGCTAATGACAGAGCTCTTCACAGTGACCACATATAGGACCAAATGAAAGAAATCAATAGCAATTCTTTATATGTTACTCTTAAATGCAGGGTACTTAACCCCTGTATTAGTTTCCTAGGGCTGCTGTAACAAGGAATCACAAGTTGGGCGGCTTAAAACAGCAGAAATTTATTATCTCATAGTCTGGAAGTCAGAAGTCAGAAATCCAGAAGCCTGCTCCCTTTGAAATCCATAGAGGAACCCTTCCTTGCCTTTTTCTAGCTTCTGCTGGTTTTCTGGCAATCTGGCATCCTTTGGTTTACACCCACACAACTCCAATCTCTGCAGCTATTACCTCCTGACATTCTCCTGTGTGTCTGTTCCACTGAGCTGAGTTTCTCTAAGGATACAAGTCCTCTGGTATTTGGAGATAAGACCTTGTCAGGTCTTATCGTACAGGTGGGGCTCTAATGCAAAATGACTGGTGTTAGCCTTACAAGAAGAAAGATGCAAACAGAGAAAAGGTCAGGTGAGGATCCAGCCAGAAGATAACCAACTTCAAGCCAAGGAGAAAGCCCTCAGGAGAAGCCAAACCTCCCCAAACTCTGATCTTGGGCTGAGAAAAGAACTTGCTGTGATTTAAGCCATCCAGCCTCTGGTGGTTTGCTACCACAGTCCTAGGAAACTAACACAGTATGCCACTCCTGGCTGATGATGTCCTTACAAGAAGTAAATTAAAAAGTCATTGAGTATGTTACACTACATTTCTTAGTAAGTGACCCTTGAAATTTATCTCATATAAAAACTAAATATAAGTGTATTTTTCTTTATCATAGTAGGTTGAGTTCAATATCATCTGATTTTAATTTAATTAGTCTGACAAATGTAAAAGAGAAATAATTGCTCAAAGCAGTTGAAAATGTAGGAGATATTTAAGGCACCATGCTAATACTTCAGGGTCTTGCCAAGGTGTAAAGACATTCTCTTGTTGAGAGAACCTCGATCGTAGATTAAACAAGTCAGTAAGGCTCTGTTTTAACTTCAGGCATATTAACGAAACAGGCCATTTAACCTCTAACAGCAAAGAGAGCCAGAAGTCAGGTCCAAAAAAAAAAAAAAAAAAAAAAATTGAGATAAGCCAAATCTTACCTTTCCAACATTGACAGGCTAGCCAAGTCAAACATCATTATTCACCTGTTGATCCTTCCCAGCACACTCCTATCCTTCTCACTGATGCTCGCCTTCCTCCTCCCCAGACAGCCAATAAACACAATTCCAGGACATTCTGTCCATAAGTATAGACTGAATATCCTGTGTCTTGCTTTGGCTGCTTTGAAGTGACCAAAGGTCTTTTGGATGGTAACGCTCTAACCTGTGATATCTGGGATCATAGAATCCACAGAGGGTAAAGTAAACACGTGGGCAAAGTCCCAGGAGCCACAGTGGACCCAGAATCAAGAAGGAACAGATGGAAGGAGATGAAGCAAGCCTTCCCAGGAACAACTGTATCTGAAAACATACCATCCCAGATCACTAGTGATCTTTTACAAGTGAGTGAAGAAATCTCACGTGTTGAGTCATCAAATTCATAATCTGAGTGCATATGTGTGTATATATATGTGTATAAATATTGTGTATAACATACAACACATGCATAACCTGATATGTATATATATATAAATGTGTATAACCTATGTAAGATAACATATATGACACAATGTTAAATGAGTAACATGTAAACATATAAAACATATAGGTTATATACATATAATTAGCATCCACTCATTCTTTTTTTTTTTTTTTAAGATTTATTTATTTATTTATTTGGCAGACAGAGATCACAAGTAGGCAGAGAGGCCGGCAGAGAGAGAGGAAGGAAAGCAGGCTCCCCGCTGAGCAGAGAGCCTGATGCGGGGCTTGATCCCAGGACCCTGAGATCATGACCCGAGACAAAGGCAGCGGCTTTAACCCACTGAGCCAATCAGGCGCCCCTAGCATCCACTCATTCTAATAATATTATTAGCAAACTGTAATGTGTGCTAAGTCTTTTCATCCATACATATTTTTAGTCTACAGTCTTAATCCAAATAGTCTTCTTAGAAATGAATGTGAAAGATCAAGTTCCGATAAGAAGACCAAAAAGACAATTTTTTCAAGTCTAGATCTTTTCAGGTTAGCAAATCAAGGAAATGTGCCACTCCTCAGAACACCAAGCTAAGGCCTGCTTGGGATTCTCTCTCTCCATCTGCGCCCCCCCCACAAATAAATAAATACATACATACATACATGGTGAACAGGATCAGAGTGATTTGTGAGAGAATTTACTGTATGATTTATTGGATGGCTTTTTTACATTGTTATCAAGTCCTTTCACCCCCTCACCTTACAGAGTGAGAGAAATGACCTTAAAGGATAGATATGGTCAGTTCCTCACCTATGTTGACCATATTTAATATGAATTTAAAAACAGGCTGCCTTGAACAGTACCTTAAAGCACTCAGAAACAAGACTAGAAGTCACTATGTATCATTACATCACTGTATTTTCTGAGGTTGCCATAACCAAAGACCACAGACTCAATGACTTAAACAACAAAGATTTATTTCCTCAGAGTTCTGGAGAATGGGAAGTCTGAAATCAGGGTGCCAGTGTAATTGACTCCCAGGAGAGCTCTATTTTGACTTGCAAATGGCCACCTTCTTGCTGTAATGCCCTTACAGGGCAGAGAGAGAGAGAGAGAGAGAGATTGAGAGAGAACTCTGGCATCTCTTCCTTTTCTTTTGCTGGCGCTAATCCCATCATGAGTTCACACCTGCAGGACTTTATCTAAACCTACTTACCTCCTAAAGACATCATCTCCAAATACCATCACACTGGGCTTAGGGTTTCTACCCATGAATGGTGTTGAGGGAGGACATTATTCAGTCCATAACAATCACTGTTGGTATCTTGCCCATTTTGTGATTGCAGACATGGTCCTCCAGTGGTGGGTTTTGTATTATGGTTTTATCACTCACACATACACTTTGGGTTTCCATTTGCTGTTGTATTAGGTCCTCATTGTCTTTCCCAGGATTGCTGACACAGCTTCAGCTCTCTCCACGAACCAGTTAACTCTCAAAAACGACCAGCAACATCCATGTGCTTTAAGCAAATTACCTAACCTCTCTTTCTGTGCAGTGGGCATAGTAATATGGCTTCCATCAAAACACTCAAGTTCTTAGAAGAATGCTGGCTTTTAAGGGCAATGTGAATGCCGGCCATTGCTCTCACTATAAATTGTATACCTGGTCTTGTGATTGCTTATTTCCAACTATGCCCAGACTTCGTATTTCGCTTACACTCATGGCTTGCAACCTCCAATATATGTCTTGAACTTTCCCATCCCTTGCTTTTTGGCCTTCTCCTTGAAATATCCTGCCTCAATCATCTCCACTTGTCAAAATTTCACTAATTCTTTAAAACACACCCCCAAAGTCATGTATGTCTTGAAACTATTCCAGTCCATTACCCTCATTCCCCGCCCAACCATGTGGACTTGCCCCTGCCACAACACGCCACATCCCCGCCTTTAGACATGTTCATTATCCTGCCTTGTGTTCGTGGTTATTTGTGTATGACTACATTATAATAACACAAGGCATAATTATTTTGTGTATTGACAGCCCCAACCCACGGAGGAACATAATTAATGTTAGCTTAATGAAAATAACTCTAAGACTAAAACAAAAACAACTGTTCAGAGTTTATTTTTGTACTTTATTAAGAGATTTTTAGGAGAGTATCTGGAAAGCTTCTGTGGCCACAGAAGAGACAGAATATTTATGGTAAATACAAAAAGACTTAATGTCTAGATAGGAAAAAACATAAAGAAGAGAACACAGTAGAAGTTATGGTTGCCGAGCTCAGTAATCAAGAGGTTCTCTCTCTTGTTTCTTGGATGACATTGTATACAATGTCCACATGATGATTTTTTAAATGGCAAAACTTACTTAAATTCTGAGTGAGAACCAGGAGGCGGGTGTCATAAAGCCAAGGGAGACATCGGGGGCAGACTGATGGGAGGGAGGGAGCCTTAGTGATGGGAGCAAGCAGAGGCCCCAGCATCACCTACACACCGGCCGCCTAGCAGCAGCATTGCTTCTTGCAACAGCACTTCTGCTGGCAACAGCACTTCTGCTGGCAACAGCCCTTCCCACCGCCACAGCCACAGGAGCCACAGCCACAGGAGCCACAGCCACAGGAACTGCAGCCACAGGAGCGGCGGCAGCAGCAGACCACGGGGACAGTGCAGCAGCACCCGCAGCAGCCGGTGCAGCAGGGACAGCAGTTGACCCGGTAGCATCTGCAGGTGGTACAGCTTCCACCACAGCCACCACCGCAGCCGCCACCACAGCCACCGCAGCCGCCACCACAGCCACCACAGCCACCGCAGCCGCCACCACAGCCACCGCAGCCACCACAACTTCCACAGCCACAGCACCCCATCGTGTCAGGAGAGTAAGGACTCAGGAGAGGTGAGGAGGGAGACTCAGGAGGTGAGGAAGGTCTGATGCTGCCTTCTGCTGGGGGAGCCCCTTATATACTGGCACCCCCCCTTATTTTTCAGCCCAGTTTCCATGGAAGAATCTCACAAGACCTTTCCTTTACTTCCTTCTTGAACACCCTTGCCATAGTAACACTGCTATTTTTAGCACAGCAGCAGGCTTAGTAAACTCTGAGTTTATTGCTATGAATGAAATCATTGTGTGATGCATCGTCTGTGGATGGAATGTAGAAAAATGATGGCTAACGTGGAGGAAAAAATGTAGTTCCATGGGCCTGACAAAGATGCATGGGTCTTGGACAGGAGCCATCAGAGAACTTTCACAGGGTTCCCGTGCCCACGGCAGGGCTTTCCCACGATGCGGGGCAACCAACATGGAGAGCCAGAAGCATCCTGACAGCCTTCCGGTGGACCACCGGTAGATCATGAAGGGCATTCTAAGTCTTCCTTCTCTGACTTTCAAAAGGTAAGTTTATAAAAGAGGTGTCCGTTGTAAATCCAGGGACAGGAGCATTCTCGGGGGAGTGCAGACCCGCCAGAGACAGGTTGTGTCCCCTCTAGAGCTGCAGCATAAGCTGGGAGATAGACTGGGGGGGAGTGGCTTCCGGTCCCGCAGGTCGTCTAGAGTGGAGGAGGTGGGTTCTCACAACAATCCAGTGAGAACAGCCTTTCTGGAGTCCTGGTCCCAGCCGCAGGCTCTCCAGGGCAGCAGAGGCAGCCATGAGGAGAACGATCACCTCATATAAACATTCTCCTCGGGGCGCCTGGGTGGCTCAGTGGGTTAAAGCCTCTGCCTTCGGCTCAGGTCATGATCCCAGGGTCCTGGGATCCAGCCCCGCATCAGGCTCTCTGCTCAGCGGGGAGCCTGCTTCCTCCTCTCTCCCTCTGCCTGCCTCTCTGCCTACTTGTGATCTGTCTGTCAAATAAATAAATAAAAATCTTTAAAAAGAAAAAATTCTCCTGGCCTTGGTTGGTCTGAAACGGGGGCCTGGCCACCGGTCTTCAACCTGAGAGAGGCACGAAAGAAAGAAAGCCACCCCCACGAAACCTTTCTTATGTTTTGTTCCCTCAGTCATTTAACAAACAGCAGCAAAAACTTCACTCTTGGCCGATGACTTTGGAGCAGGTTGCCCACAATTACATCTTTAGCGTCTGAGATCATACAATGTTTTAAGAAAATGTTAATGAGCAATTGATTCTTGTTAAGGAAGAGTCTCAGGGAGCCAGGAAATGCCTATCTGGGTTTTAAGGGGAGAAAGAATACATTTAGGGGTGCCTACTTTTTCTCTTTTCAATCCAGTTTTCACTTATCCTTTCAGAAAGTTTTTTGTAACAGAGAGGTGGGTGGTGAAACCCAGTAGAGAGAAAAACAGTGTTTGTTTGTTTGTTTGTTTCCTTAAACCCATGATGACTAAGAAGTATATACAGAAACATGGGATTTTACCTGGCTCTAGACTCAGAACCCCATGGCTATAAAAATGTAAGGATTGTTCTTAAATATTTCAGGCACTTACTTAACAGCTGTCCACTAGTCAGTGGCCCTTACACGGGCCCAGGCTCTAGGGGAGGCCCTGGGGCAAAAAATACATACACATGTACATTCTCATGGGCACACACCTCTTAGAAGTATGTTCTAATCCAAATATAGATTTAAGAGACCAGTTAAGGTTAAAATTAGCAAGATTGAGGGACCGAGACTTCAACAAGGAAGGGAGTAAAGGCCACGTGAGACCTTTCCTGGGAAGACGGGTAAACAGCAAGGTGCTGGCTTGGTCTGTAGACTTGATACATGAAGGGCTCCCCCAGCAAAAGGCAGCATCAGACCACTCTCACCTCCTAAGTTTTCCTCCTCTCTACTCCCTCCTGAGTCCTCTCTCCTGACACGATGGGGTGCTGTGGCCACAGAAGTTGTGGTAGCTGTGGTGGCTGCCATGGTGGCTGTGGCGGTGGCTATGGTGGTGGTGGCAGTGGCTGTGGTGGCAGCGGCAGTGGCTGTGGTGGCAGCTACAGTAACCCTGCGGTCTGCTGCTGCCTCAGCTCCTATAGCTGCAGCTCATGTGGCTGTGGCTCATGTGGCTCCTGTGGCTCCTGTGGCTGCGGCTCCCATGGCTGCAGCGGTGGGAAGGGCTGTTGCCAGCAAAAGAGCTGCTGTAAGAAGCAGTGCTGCTGCTAGGCGGGTGGTGTGCAGGTGTTGCTGGGGTGTCTACTTGCTCCCATCGCTTGGGCTCCCCTCCATCCTATCTATCTGCTCCAGCTGTCTCCCTGTCACCAGAATGTCCTGGAATTTTCTCTTCGGTTAAGTATCTCACACTCGGGAGTGTCAGTGAGTCTTCACTTCCTAGGAGCACTAGCACAAAGGTCTCATATAAGGACAACCAGGGGAGAAAGATGGAGAACATCTTGATCATTCATCTGTAGCGCTGGTGACTGTTGTGCTTGGCAGACGCTGGCAGTTCGGCTAACCCTGGGAGACGCAGGCCTGGCACCTGCCCCAGGCAGTAGGCATGGGGGGCAGACTCCCTCAGCCTGTCCCTGTCTGCTGCTCACCGGCTATTTGCCCTGCTGTGAGAGATTTATCGCTTGGGGCTCTGTGTTGGGACCTTGCTTGTGCGTCTTCTCTTTTTGCTTTGAGTGACTCATGATTTCACACCTCAGAAGAATCTAAACCAAAAGGAATCATTTAACCAAAAGATGTGAGCACTTCCCAACACCAGAAGAGCCTCCCACAGCAGCCCTGAGGTCAGACCAGTAGGATCATTTTACTCTGAGTTCATGGCTGTTCATCGGGGTCTGCCTTTCTCATCTCTAAGTACAATGGATTCCTGATTTCTTGGCTGCTGCTTTGCATTTCTAGCTATAGTACTAATAATCTCTAATAAACTCTACTAGGTCATCCTTAAAACATTGACTCCCAAAAGCTTCTCATTTGGTGATCACCTCTCAGGGAGGATGAACGGGTGGTGTTGAGCCAGGAAGAAAGGGCTCCACTGAGGTTGCCTGCATTTATTGTGAATGTCAACTACTTCTGTAAATTTAACCAACATTATATTTTTCATTATTTTATCTGTTTCAAATCTATACTATAACCTGAAATATTTTAATTTTTTTCAAGAAGGTCTTAAGTAAACCAACAGTAATAGTGAAGCCTACACACAGAGCTTGATAAAATCTCAGGCATCAGGATGTCTATCGTGGCCATCCATGCGTATGTTTCCAAGGCAAAATAATTTCGTGAAAATACAGATTTTTGTATACAATTTAAATTTGACTTGGGAATGGCATCCTTTTGACAAGTGGATTTCCTCAGTTGAATTTAAAATTTGGGTTTAGCCACAAAAGATTAATTCCCATAAGTTTTTAGCCAACTCAGGTCTGCTTACAACCTAAATATTCCCTTATGGGAAATCATAATACTGCTCCTCAGTTAGAAATTTATTTTCACATGAAATGTACACAAGTCAGCTTTTGGAGCTATGAAGCTTTGAGGAAAACTCTGCCATCCCATTTGCAAAAGGGTTTTCCCATAGAGGATTTCATACACACCACCACGATCGGCTTGCGAGAAATAAGCATGGATAGGATAATGAGGAAGTTTGGCCTTCAAAATCTCTTGAAGATTTTTTTCTTTTTTTTTTCCCCAGTCCTCACTAGCTATCTTTGAAAAATGAATAGCAATCTGTTGGCATGGGCATGGAAAAACTGTCCCTTTTCTACAATATTGGTGAGAATGCTAAGTGGTACTCTTTCTCAGGATGGCAATTTAGCAATCTGTACATTTTTTTTTAAGCACATGCTTTTCTTTCAACACAGAAATTTCACATCTTGGGCAAAGACATATAATTGGCAAAGTCATTCACTGCGGTGTAGTTAAAGACCAGGAAAAAACCTAAATGTCTGCCATTGAGGTCACATTAAATGTTATAGTTATACATCAGAATACTATACAGCTGTCAAAAAGAGTGAGATTCTGGGGTGACAGGGTGGCTCAGTCAGTTATGCATCTGCCGTTGGCTGAGGTCATAATCCCAGGGTGCTGGGATCTGGTCCCAGGTCGGGCTCCCTGCTCAGTGGGGAGCCTGCTTCTCCATCTCCTCCCTGCTTGAGCTCTCTCCTGCTATCTCTGTCTTAAAAAAAAAAAAAAAAAAAAAAAAAAGAGTGAGATCCCATGGCATCTGGGTAGTTAAGCATCTGCCTTCAGCTCAGGTCATGATCTCCAGGTCCTGGGATCCAGATCCACATCGTCAGTCTCCGTGCTCTCTCTCTCTCTCTTGCAAATGAATAAATAAAATAAAATTTAAAAAAATAGGGGTGAGATTCTTGTGAACTTAGAAGGGCTCAGAAGGGGTGATTTGCGAGCTCAAAAAGATAATTTATGTGACTACAAACTTACCCAAAATATTATAACATGCAGTCAAGGGAAAGGTGTTATCAGCAAGGTGTGCATGAGTGGGGTGGCTGGGAGGGAGGGGGGCAAAATGGATTAGGGTGATTTTAGAAAGAAAAACCTACCTGATGGAAATCCCACAGGCTTTTGGATGGCATGAGCACCCCCAAGCATTATAGTGTTCCTGTGACATCACCTCCCCCAGAGAAGTATTAATGCTTCGGGGAATGTTCGTACCCAAAGAGAGAGGTGCTCCGAATTCTTCTGCTTCAGGGGACTCACTGTGTCTCTTCAATTACGCAAATGGTTCTGGACCTGCGGCTGACAGAGTCCAGGCAAAACTGTGGCTGTGACAGTGACAGTGCCTTCATCGCTGTGTGGGACACAGGTGTCTCTGACTTCCAACTGGCCAAAGTGTTCAATGTCTCAGACTTTGGGTTGAAAGTAAAGCAATTGGGAAACAATCAGGAAAGTCTTATAATCAAGTTAGGTTAATCTATAGGTTTCATTAAATAATCCACCCTAAACTTGTTCTCTGCAGGTTTTCAAATTCCTATACGTCCTTAAGATGTTCTTTAGTTGGGGAATTGGACCTGCACTGTCCCGCAGATTTCTAAGGAGACACACCGGAAGAGAGGAGCCAGTCCCCAAACACATTCACGACGGAAGTGAAGATGGTTCCACTCTCCATTTACCAAACGTGGGGAGATGCCACCCAGAGACATGAAATGCTGCCCTCACTTCTTCCCTGTGTCCACCTACCATGACTTCAGATACCTGAAACTTTCAGAGAGAAAAATGGAGGAAACAAGAGTGGTAACTCCCTCCTTCTTTCAAAACATTTTTTTCTGAATTTAAAATAATGTAAATTCATTATAAACAATTTCAAAATACAGAAAATTCTTTTTTTAAAGATTTTATTTATTTGTCAGAGAGACAGAGATCAAGATCAAGAGAGCGAGCACAAGCAGAGAGAACAGCAGGCAGAGCAGAAGCAGGAACCCTGCTGAGCAAGGAGTCTGATGTGGTACTTGATCCCAGGACTCTGGGATCATGATCTGAGCCGAAGGCAGATGCTTAACCAACTGAGCCACCCAGGTGTCCCAAAATGTAGAAAATTCTAAGCGTGAAAGTTAACATTGCTTGTAATAACCACTTGCACCTGTCGTATTTCCTGACACTGCTTTCCTAGGCTTTAGTTTTTCCCCAGTATTTTTATTTTGGAGAATCACAAATCTACAGGAAAGTTGTGAGAATATCACAATAAGATACCACTCATTTAAGTTTACCAACGAGGAACATTTCGCCAGAATTTTACTTTTCTCTCTCCCTTTCATTTGACAATAAGTTGCAAACATGAAACTTCACCCTTAACAAACTTGACCCCTAGCACGTATTTTCCAAAAGAGATCTTCCGTAAAACTACCACACACTTTTCACACTTAAGAAACTTAATAGTGATACATGCTACTATGTAAATACAGACAATCTTCAGTTTCTCTATCCCAAGAATGCCTTGTAATTTGTATTGACAATTTTAATAATGTCAACCTGGCTCCAACCAAAGATGTATTTTAAGTTGGCTTTTATCTAGAATGGTCCTCCAACATTTTATTTTTGTCCTGGCAAGTTGTTCTTGCAAAATCACCCTCAGAATGAATTTGTTTGTTCCCTCATGATAAAATTCAGGTTAAACACATTTGCAGGAATACTACACATGTGATTTTTTTTTTCCCCTCAGAACATGCTATTGGAAAGTATGTGATGTCTGTTTATCCCTTAGTGGTGATGCTAAATTCAATCAGCTAATTAATATTTATTTAATTAATACCAGATTTTGTCATTGTTAAGCTATTCTTTCCCTTTTAATAACCTTGGTATTATTTTCTGTGTATTTATATAACAAAATGAAGAGTATTATAAATACATAGGTTTTATTCTGATTTTTGACTTACCATTTAATTGTATATAATTGCCCTTACATTGAATATTTGCTTTTTAGAAACTGTTTTAAATGACCACATAATAGCCAATTTTGTGTCTAATTTCCTCATATTCACCACTAAGATACCTAAGCAATTAGACATTTAGCTAACCATTTGGAAATATAAACTGGGATACCAACAGCAACAACAAAAAAATGATTTTTTCCATTATTTTAAAAATCATGTAGACTTGTAATTTTAAAAATATTATGGAGAAGTCCCATGTATTCTTTTTTAATTTTAATTTTAATTTTTTAAATTAACATATAATGTGTTATGTGTTTCAGGGGTACAGGTCTGTGATTCATCAGTCTTACACAATTCACAGCACTCATCATAGCACATACCTTCCCCAATGTCCATCACCCAGCTGGTCCCATGTATTCTTACTCTAGCTTCTGTCAATGGAACCAACATGCATAACAGTGACTTTTTTTAAAAATAAAAACTTTACATCACACCAAATCTCCATAAATTCCAGATGGATTTTTTTATTTAAATATTTACATAAAGATATTTCAATATTTGTACTTTATATTGAAATATAAAAATTAAAACCATGATGTAGTATAAGAACATGGGAGAATAGTTTTATATTCCTAGAATGGGGAAGGTCTTGCTTATTTTGGCACCAAGACCAAAACTCATAAGAAAAATATTAATATGTACAATTTATATTTAAACATCTGCCAACAACTCAATATGAACTCAACATTTCTTCACTAATAAGAAAAATGTTAACGTAACTCAACATGAAGTCTCAATTTTTTTTTAACTGGGAAAACTATATATGTTCATCTGACAGACAAAAGATAAATATCTTCATATGTAAAGAGTTCTTACAAATCCATATGGAAAAAATGTACAAAGGACAGAATCACACATTTTTAAAAAAATAATAAACCAGATCTCCTTGAAAAATGGGTGATTCCTGGTTTGGTCACAAAATGCACAAGTTGAGCCCTGAATATCTTGTCACTCTGGAAAACAGGAAGCTACAAAGTGTAACAGAGTCACATTGAGGTGACAATTTGAGCATCAAAAAAATAATAATAACTGCAATGTACTGAACACATTAGATATTTTTAAATACATGAGTTCATAATAATACCAAAAAATAAAAAGTAAACCTCATAGTCATCTTTGGAAGATGCCAGAAAATTAACACATTATTTTGAAACAGGTTTTTAAAAATGGTGGGGTGGAGAATCAGGCATTTACTCTGCCTTTCGTAAGTAAAACATACCTCAGAGTAACCAAAGAGTTGAGAAGAGGATATTTGCCTCTGCAGATAGAGCCCAGGTAATGAAGAGGAAGGAAAAAGCAGCCCTAATGAGTTCATGGATGTCAGTAGTGACTAGCCAGGGATTACTATATCACACAGAGTGAGACAAAAGAATGATGTATCTCTTGATAGAAGAATTCAATACCACCAATGAAGCAAGCTTATCCAAAACTAGATATGGAATCCTAACAGGCCACTAGATCTGATTACTGGAATTCCAGAGTGCTAGATGATTCCACGGGGATGGAGTCTCTCAACTCCAGAATTCAGCCATGGAAAACTAACCCACTGTACAGCAAAGACAAATTGCAAGGACACAGAGAGGGCTGCAGGGGAAACTCACTTTAGAATAGACAGGAAAGGCTTCAACCAGTTCTAGGGACACATGAGTCTTCTTAGAACCCTAACTAGATAACTGTTTTTATTTTTTATTTTTCTATTTTAATTTTTTTTAATTTTTTAAAATTTTGTTTTATTTTTTCAGTGTTCCACACCACACCCAGTGCTCCATGCAATCCGTGCCCTCCATAATACCCACCACCAGGATCACCCGTCCCCCCATGCCCCTCCCCTCCAAAACCCTCAGTTTGTTTCTCAGAGTCCACAGTCTCTCATGGTTCATCTCCCCCTCTGATTTCCCCCAACTCACTTTTTCTTTCCTTCTCTTAATGTCTTCCATGTTATTCCTTATGCTCCACAAGTAAGTGAAACCATATGATAATTGACTTTCTCTGCTTGACTTATTTCACTCAGCATAATCTCCTCCAGACCTGTCCATGTTCATACCAAAGTTTGGGTATTCATCCTTTCTGAAGGAGGCGTAATATTCCATTGTATATATGGACCACATCTTCTTTATCCATTCGTCTGTTGAAGGGCATCTTGGTTCTTTCCACAGTTTGGCGATTGTGGCCATTTCTGCTATGAAAATTGGGGTGCATATGGCCCTTCTTTTCATTGCATCTGTATCTTTGGGGTAAATACCCAGTAGGGCAATTGCAAGGTCATAGGGTAGCTCTATTTTTAATTTCGTAAGGAATCTCCACACTGTTTTCCAAAGTGGCTGCACCAACTTGCATTCCCACCAACAGTGGGAATTTTTTTTTTTTAAGTTCATGAAGATTTAAAAATATGTATTTAAAGAGAATATAAGCCATCTTTGAAAGTAATTAAGATCAGTGACAGTGCTTTGTCTCTCCCACCAAAAGGCAGGAAGACAAAGGCAGGGACGAAAGGCAGGGACACAAGAGAGGTGCGTGATACTCCCGCCGCCCCCCAAGTGGCCCCATGGAGAAACGACATTTGCTTTTGATCCCAGATGTGTTCACAGTGGACAGAAACACATGGACGGGCCCCACTCAGTGTGGGAGCTAGAAATACGCCAGCTCGTCATGCTTGGCCTTGTTGGTCTGATAGCTGGACAAGGCCAAGGGCTTGTTTTCATGCGGGAGACTTTGAAATACTTGAAGGTGCACAAACTCATCATCGTTTGGAGGGTTCCCCTTTCTCCACATCCTCTCCAATACTTGTTGTTTCTTGTCAGGTTAATTTTGGCCATTCTAACTGGTGTAAGGTAACTGTTTTAAAAATAAGATATTTAGGGAAATTTGAACATAGCTAATTACTAAGAGATATTAATCAAAAATTATTCTTAGGGGTCCCTGGGTGGTTCAGTCAGTTACATGTCCAGCTCTTGATTATGGCTCAGGTCATGATCTCAGAGTTGTGAGATGGAGACCCTTAATCAGTCTCCGAACTGAGCATGGAGCCTGCTTGGGATTCTCTCTTTCCCTTCTCCCTCTGCTCCTCCCCCACCTAGCTTGTTTTCTCTCTCTCTTTAAAAAAGAAGCATTCTTAATTGTTAGGCATGACAATGGTGTTGTGGTTATACTTTTAATTCTTACAGATTTGTTTCAAAATAATTGGCTATGAATTAATCATTGTTAAAGCTAGGTCCGTGGGAGTTCATGATATAAGGTTAAAGTTGGGTTTTTGTGGGTTTTTTTTTACAGTGGACTTCACTAATAAAAAAAAAAAACATTAATTTTCTCATCTGCTGAATTAACAAAACATTGTTTTAATCATATCTAATGTTGGTTGCAGAGTATAAAGAAACCCTCAGGCACAGTGTCTGGGAATAACTGATAAATATTTTATAGAGAGCAAATTTATAGCTTTTATCAGCAAAGTATGGATAATCTTTGATCTAGTCAGTCCACCTTTAAGAGTTTGCTCCGAGGAAATAATCAGAAGCGAGAAAAGATGTAATGTATAGGTAACATTTATTGAAGTCTTATTTTGTGCCAGGCACTGACTCATTTAATCTGCATAATAACCATTTGGATTCCATATATTATTTTTTTTAAAGATTTATTTTATTTATTTGAGAGAGAGCTCATGCGTGCACCCTTGAGCAGAGGGGCGAGGGGAGGGTGGGAGAGGGAGACATGCAGTGATCATGGCTGGCTCTGCCCTAGGCTTTGGCTGGAATTCAGTCCTTCAGGTGGTCACTGCTGCACTGCCCTGCACACTCTCTTGCTCAGCTTGTCCTGAGAGATCCCTAGGGTTCCAGATCCCACACCCAGGCACAGCTGCCCCTATTCACCCCACGCCTACCCACATCACCAGGGAGCTCCTCCACTGCCACCAGCTGGATCTCGGGGGTCCCCGCTCTGCTGGCCTGAGAGAAGAGCGCCCTGGGTGTCCACGGTTCTTACAACCTTCTCTCTTCATCCCAAGGGTAGAGCAAAGTCTTCCTTTAATTCTCCATGATCTTTCAGGCCTCAGATTACAACTAATGGCGAGTCTCTGCAGGTTCAAAGATAACAGGGCGTGATTTAAACCATGATCAAATACAAGCCAGGCTCTTCACAGGCAGGTGCCTCTTCCCACCTCCTACCACTTTACTGCCTACCCCTCCTCTTCCTTCAGGAGGCCCACCAGCATCTTTGCTCCCTTTGGAGTCACAAACCACAATTCAACTCCATTGAAAGAAGGATTCACCTGCCCCAGGCAGGGCCTCACCCCATGTCCTATTCTGAAATCTGTCAGGGCTGGCTCAGATGGTGGAAGGTGGGAAAATCTGTTCCCTTCAGGGTAAATTCCACTTTATTCCCACCCTCCTGGATAGGGTCTGCCTCCTGCCCCCAGGGTCACAGCAGGACAGTGACCTAAGAACTCAATTAACCAACAGCCCTACCTCCTGATGCTCGGAGTATTTAAGTCCAAGCAACACATGGGATGTGGCCTGGGAATATTACGCCTCTGTTGAAAAGTACATAACTCTGTCGTATTCATTTTCATACTTTCTCCTTCATTGGGGGATTAAAATTGAACTGGAACATCTCTCCTAGAGACCCAAGGCCAGTGCTCCAGACCATCTGTGATGATTGGCTTGAACAAGAGGACCCACAGTCTCCCCTCCCATGCCCACCCCTGCCTCAGGCAAGTAGGTGCCTGAAGAGAAACAGGTCTACCCAAACAGCTCCAAAGCAGCACAGCAAACAAAATATCAGCCAGGTCCTCATGCCCTGAGGGATTCTCTCACTGCCCCCTCCACTCCCCCACCCCCAAAAGGAGCTTCCTCAGGGTGGAGCCGCACCCATCCCACCCCTGCCATTGTCAATTCTCAAGGTACAATTACAGTAATCTTTCTGCAGAGAAAGTCAGGTGATCTTATCTCTAACTTGCCCTCCTCAGGGGGACTATGACACCCACAGCCAGGCTGAAGTTTGCAATGACCTGGACTGACAGTTGAGATGCAATTCCTCGCCCCCCACCCCCACCACCTTGCTGAACACCTGCTCCCAGCCCTCTCCTCTGTTTATAGCCCCACAGTCCCCAGTGCTCTTGACCCTGACAACTGGACACCTCACTCCCTCCGCACTTCCTGTTCTGTGCTCAAACGTCTCCCACCTTCACCATGACCTCATGACATCACATTTTACCATACTTTATTTTTTTAAGGACCTCCATGGCACAGAAAACAATGGACTGTAACCTCTGGTTCTTAATATACTCCAAGAATAGCCTTCTTTATTTAGTTTGCCAATTCTTTGGATAATGTAACAGGATAAAGCCTTGACATCATGGTCTAAAAGGTTCCTCACCACCCCAACCCTTTCTTCTGCACCCCTACACCCAGGTTAGTCCTTACCCTAAAACCTATGCTCACCCTTTCTTTGCTTATCTTCGGACACGGATTTATTACACTTATATACATTCCTTCCTGTGAATACACTAAAATTCATTTGTTCATCTACTCTCTGGATGAGGGGAATTTCTGTTGCTTCTAGGGTTTTGCTGTTTTTGACAGTGCTGCTATGAACATTTCTTATCTATCTGCTAGAGCATGTGTAGGAGAATTCCTACACGCCCTAAGGGTGGAGTTGTTAAGTCTCCTGGAAATAAATGGAGATCAACAAGAACAAAGTTTATTTATTCAGAGCTCACTACAGCAAAGGGATTCTGGCTTGCATTTTGGCAGAGGCTTTCAGGTGGAAAAGGAGAGGCTCCCAGTGTGCCCTGATGGGAGCCTGTGGCCAGAGGAAGGTGGAGGTGGGCTAACTGGCAGCAGGGCATCCTATGTGACTGGTTGAAGGGGGGCATATCTGGCTCTCTCTCTAGTTGGTCCTAAATTGCAAGCAGGGAAAGAAATCTGGGAAGCTGCCAGTGACTGATCAGGTCCTGACCAGTTGGGGCTGATTATTACAGGATTTATTACTTGACTTCCTGGATTGTTTGCTGGAGATAATGATCAGGTTTCTGGAAATCTGACCTGCAGGTAGAAGATGGGCTGCCTGCACAACTTGCTTAGATAAAGGCTGGTTTCCTGCCTGGTGGCTGCTGATTATAGGTGAGAGTTCTGCTTTTGTATATGGTTCGGTCATTGACCATTTGTATGTTCAGTCTTTGGTCTCTAACATACCATATGATATATCATTTCCTTAGTGTTATTATCTCACTCCCACAACTAGGACGTTAGGTCTATGAGAATGAGACTTTTTATATGTCTTGTTCACTGATGTACTCTTAGTGCCTAGAATAGTGTCTAACACCTTGTAGTTACTCTCTATGCATTTGTAAAATCAGGAAATATGGTGCATCTATAAAAATATCATGCTGCTGGTGCCAATGTCTTATTTCCCTGTATCCTCAAAAGTAAACATTTATCACTCAGACCTAATCTCCTTCCATTAGTGCAGGAATGCTCCCAGCCCTGGATTATTTTCCTGTGTCCCACCATGCCCAGGAGTGTCTGTCAGAGTTGGTGATCCCCAGTGGTACGTGAAGCAATCTATTTCATATTATTTTCTCGTTCCTTTGATGTACACATTAGTGTGAAGGCTGGCAAGTGGTAACAAGTAATGCCCCTCCCAGCAGGCAGTATCACCCACCATCCTTTGGGTGTCTGTGAACACAGACTTGCACCAGGCAGGAGGTACCCATTTCTGCTTGAATCCTGTGAACCCCAGCAGGGCCTCGTCGGAAGCATCCCCAACACTGGAATTTGGTGTGTGCTTTTCCCTTGCTCCCTGGGCTGGGGTCTCCTGCTGTTCTGTTCAGGGCAATGTTCTGAAGCAGTTGCTGTCCTTGAGTACTTCCTGGATGGAAGAGAAAGAGAGAGGACCCGAGATCTTGTGCGCTGCCTGAAACGTTGAGCTGCGCCCTTCTGCCCCTGGCTCTGTCCCTTGCTTTCCACAAGAAACAGATTAAGTAGAAAAGTCTAAAGCGTCATTCATATGAAAGGGTACTGCACTCTGAATGTGGGCTCATCAGTTACATACACTGTGTGTGGTTTCGCCTTCAAGGGACACTGAGACATGTGGTCTGAAGACAACCCATTGTGGTGTTTTAAAGATTTTATTTATGTAGAGAAAAAGAAAGAATGAGTGGAGGGAGGGGCAAAGGGGGAGAGAGAGAGGGAGAGAATCCTCAGGCAGACTCCCTGCTGAGCCCCGCGTGGGGCTGGATCTCCTGACACTGAGATCCTGACCTGAGCAGAAATCAAGTCAGATGCTTAACCCGCTGAGCCATCCAGGCATCCTCTCCCATGGTGGCATTTTAATTTTTCAGTCCTTATAGTATATTTTGATATGACAGAATATAGTCTAAGTGAAGAAAGTGTTTGGGTATCTCACAATATCTACTAATAGATTTGTTCTCTTGTGATCACGCTGGTATTTTGTGACCACAACCTGACAAAGACACAGTTAACTAGTACTGGTGATGGAATAAAAATTCTCATTAATATGTAGTCAGATTTTAGGTTGTTAATAGGACCAGACAGAAATAACTAAAACCTAAATAATACGCATTGCTTTAGGTATTAAATTTCCCCTGACTGTAGGCACCGAGATCAAAATCTTATAGAAAAGTGGAATCCGGAGGTGGAGAGAGAGTGTTGATACAGTGTTGCCCTAATCTTTTTGCTGGCTTGCACAGGAGGATAGTTGAAGCCACCAAATTATGACCATCGTATGAAAACCTATTAATGACAGATTACTCATTACTTACTCCAAACCCATCTCAAACACCAGGGGTCCTACTTTGATGGGTATAATCACATCCTTGGGTGAGACACCGTCGAGTAAGGACAAGAGGGGAGACATTGGTGAGACTTTGAATGTCAGTTTTATGTGGTTTATTAGGAAAATCATTGTCTTAGGTTTACAGAAACAGAAACTAGCAGAGATTTGGGATATAGAAGTCATAAAAAGAGGAGGAAAGGAATAGAAACACATATTTCAGCGGTCACATTTCAAGAAAGGATAGCATTAACAATCATCACTCTATTTTGTTGGGCTCACACTTTGGTGATGGGGGATTGTGTTGGTGTTTTCCATTTAGAGGCAGGATCTCAGGGACTGGGCGATCTGTATTAAACTCCTTAGCCTGATAACCAGTGTCATGTCACCCTTGGTGACATTCAAATCCGGGAGGACTGTCAAGAAGAAAGAAAATCTTATTAATGGGACAGTTACCTGCAGCATCTTCCCAGAAGCTGGCCGGCCGCCTAGCAGCAGCATTGCTTCTTGCAACAGCCCTTCTGCTGGCAACAGCCCTTCCCACCGCCGCAGCCACATGAGCCACAGCCACACGAGCCACAGCCACACGAGCCACAGCCACATGAGCGACAGGAGCGGCGGCAGCAGCAGACCACGGGGGTACTGCAGCAGCCCCCGCAGCAGCCGCAGCAGCAGGGGCAGCAGGCGGAGCAGCAGCCCACGCGGTAGCACCTGCAGGTGGTGCAGCTGCCACAGCCGCCACCGCAGCCACCACAGCCGCCACCACAGCCACCGCAGCCACCACAGCCGCCACCACAGCCACCTCAGCCGCCACAGCCACCGCAGCCACCGCCGCAGCCACCACAGCCACCACAACTTCCACAGCCACAGCACCCCATGGTGTCAGGAGAGTAAGGACTCAGGAGAGGTGAGGATGGAGACTCAGGAGATGAGGGAGGTCTGATGCCGCCTTCTGCTGGGGGAGCCCCTTATATACCCGATCTGGGGGTAGGGACAGTGAGACACATGACCACTTCACTATGCTATTTAGTTCAGTCATCATGGGAGAAATCTCATAATCTATTAATTACTTCCTTTTTTGTGATGTTGGCTGGATTTATTAGGTTATTTGTTTATTTTTCTAAGTCAAATAAATGCCCTAAAAATTCCAGCAAGGGCTCCTGGGAGCCATGGAGAAGGGGATGCTGTCAACAGCCACGGACATGCTAAGAAAGCCCATGCAGCACAACATCCTGGGGCTGAACGCGCAGCGACAATGAACATCAGGAAGGGGGCTTTTTCCATGCCCAGCCCAGAAGTCCTCTTACCAAAGACTGGAGAAATAAAAGGAGCGTCAGGCTGAATGTCCTTGCCGACTGCAGAATCAGCCTTGCTACCTTCATCAAAGATGTTTACCAAAGAATGAAAGTCTCACTCCCTGCTATAGAGCCGTCCAGCCGGCCACCGTGTACTGCTGTGTAGTACCTTTCACCTTGGGAGGCTGCTTAGAAAGCACAAGTAAATATTTGCAACGGCTCCTCTTTTATGATTCCTATCACATTTAAAATATGAAGACTTTTCCTAATTACAACAAAACATGAATCTGAGTGCTTGGCATATCAAGTGTAGTCTTAGAGGAAACTACCTGAAAAATGGTATGCCCGCGATGGCAGGCAGATGAAGAGAAGTACTTTAACTATGTGCATCTCTTTTTAAATTCATATTCAGTGTATATTTGAAAGCTACTGACATGACCCATTTTGCCTGTTTCCTATGGTCTCCTAGGGATGGCCATACACTCAGCCTTAGATCCTGTTCTAAAACTTACACCAAATAATGGCACAAAATGGTCCATCACAGAACCTCCCAGCACAGAACATCATCTATGCCAGGGGCTGAATGCTTCTTTATTATTGAGACGTATTTTTTTTTTAGGTGAGTCTCAGGTGACTATATTGCTTTGAAATGATAGCTGAGAAAATTCTTTGGAAAATACTTTGGGAAGATAAAGCAGTGGTAAGTGTTCTTAACCTTGGTGGCACTGACATTTTGAGCCAGACAGCTCCTTGTCGTGGGGAGTGTCCTATGTATTCTAGGATACTGAGCAGCACTCCTGGCCTCTGACTAATTACGGCAAACTCTCTCCCAGTGATGACAACCCAAATGTCTCCAGACATGGGCAAAATAGCCCCCATTGAGATCCAGAACTCTACCAAAATGTAAGGGAAATATCCCATATCCTAGCACTGGGGCGAAGGAGGCAAGTTCAGAACTAGCCCTTGAAGTCCGCAAAAGGATTTTGTATGAAATTCTTCTCTCTTTTTAAATTTTTAGAGAGAACCCCTGGGACATATGATTCAGAAGGGGTGAAATATGTGGGGTGGCTGGTGAGTGAGGCCGGGGAGGGGCTCACCCACGCTGACTGATCCCTGCCACAATACTGACGAGAGGCCAGAGCTCAAAAAACGGTTGTTGGATGGAGTTACTTGATTTGTGCTCTCATCACTTTCTTTTGTGTCAAATACCACAGGGAGGCAGGCGGTCAGTAGTAAGAAAAATCACAGGAAATGCTAGTGATGCCAACAAAATGAAATCCTAGCCCCTTTTAAAAAATGAAGTAGAGCACAGCACAAAATCAAAACAAAACAAAAAGCCACATGAGTCTCTGCTGTTTTGCCTGTCAGCACAACCCAGCATTCTATCTTTCACCCCCGCAGGAGGGGGAAAAGGGAATACAGAGAAAAGCTATGCTTGGTGAGGGAAACGGGTGGGCAACTTTGTTGAAGCAGCAGGCTTGCCTTCTGACTCCTGGTTGCACAAACATGGCTGAAGAGACAGGAAGCCAGGCAAAGGGGCCTGGGGACAAGAACTTTGTATACTATGCTGTACCCCAGGGAGCTCAAAATGGTTTCCAAGAGACCTTGGTTGCAGGGAATAGAAAGGTAGTGATCCAAGAAATAGGAAAGAGGCCATAAAAACAGAGCTGGGAGAATGCCGTGGACAAATCTACCATCTTGGAACTTTGGCCTGGGGCTTATATCCCATGCCTCCTTCCCCCTCTGTTCCTGTTGCTAACAGGCTGGGTAAGAAGACCCCATCTTTTCCAAGATCTGCCACTGCGTCCTCCTCAGTGTCATTTTGGAAACCTTCAGTGTGATAAGATTTTTGGCCCAAATTCCTTTGCCTGATCACATCTGTCTTAGTTTGGGCTGCTCAAACACAATACCAAACACTGGGTGCCTTATAAGCACTCACAGTCCTTGAGCCTGGAAATCCAAGGTCAGAATGCCCCCATGGTAGGTTTTGGTGAAACCCCTCTTCATGGTTGCTGACTTCTCGATGTATCTCCACATCATGGAAACAGGAGGCGAGAGCTCTCTGGGGTCCTTAAGGGCACTAATCCCATTCATGAGGGCTCCACCCTCATGACCTGATCCCCTCCCAAGAGCCCCCCTCCTAATACCATCACAATGGAGGATAGTATTTCAGCCGATGCATTTTGGACTCACCTCCCACCAATCTATCCCTTTCTCAATTCATTTCTGTGTTCCTGATACGGGAATGAAAATATAAATAAAATATGACCCCAGACTTCAAGGAGCTCAGTCCGGTCAGGAACACAAAGTATATAATCTGGCAACATGATGGCAGAAAAAAGGAGTAGAAAAAGTGGCAGTGCTTTGTGGGCAATGATGATACAGACACAACATGTTTCAGCTGAGCTTTGAGTAAGACCAGAAAACTCTCAAAAGGCCACAGGTGAGGAAAATGGGGGTGGTGAGGTATCCTTCTTGAAATATAGTTTTTTTTAATAACCAGTCATAGTATCTTTCTGAATATAAAAAAAAAAATCCAAGAAATTAAACTTAGTTGTGAAGGCCAAGGTCATGTGCCATTTCCTTAGGCTTTGCAGCCTACGGTGACGTTTGCAGAGGGGACTCAAGTGATCATGAGACCCGGGAGCTCCTTCAGAACTGCAGGCATTTCTGCAGAGAAGCATAGCCTCAGAGGACCACTACTCTACCCAACATACGTTAAATATGACAGGAACTAGTTGTAATCCCTGCGAGTGATGTTGAATCTCAAAGTTATAGCCGAAAGGAAAAACAGAGCCTGGACATGTCAGCAGTAGGTTCTGAGAAAACAGAACAGATCTTACAATTGAAGGGACATAGTTGTCCCTTTGTTATGCTCAGCCAAGGTGAAGCAGAGTTGAGTCGGAATCCTGGCTCAGACCCCAGGTGTGACACTCAGCATGTACCTTGACCCCTCTGAACAAGTGCTAATGGCATTTACCTCCTAGGACTGCGCGGACATTAACCACGATAAGGTACCTGTGATTAGTTTCTTTCTTTTACGAAAGCTAGAAATGGAAGCTACAGTGACAAAGTAAGGTTGCTACATTTATTGTGAACCTCAATATGTAATAGTCAAGATTTTACTGTGATTATTTTAGGCCTGGTGACACAAAGCTAGGCAGGGCATAAACTGTATACAGTTGACCCTTGAACAATGCAGGATTGGGGCACCAACCCCCCCCCCACAGTTTAAACTATAACCTTTGACTTCCCGAAAACTTAACTACTAATAGCCTACTGTTGACTAGAAGCCTTACTGATAACATAAAACATCGATTCACCCGTTTTATATGTTATATATATTATATACTATGTTCTTACTTTAAATAAGCTAGAGAAAAAAAAATGCTGTTAAGAAAATCACAAGGCAGTGGCGTGCCTGGGCATCTCAGATGGTTAGCCTCTGCCTTCGGCTGGGGTCACAATCCCAGGGTCTTGGGATCAAGCCCCAAGTTGGGCTCCCTGCTTGGTGGGGAGCCTGCTTCCCCCTCTCTCTCTGCCTGCTGCTCTGCTTACTTGTGCACTCTCTCTCTGTGTCAAAGAAATAAAAACCTTTAAAAAAAAAAAGGAAAAAGAAAATCACAAGGCAGAGAAAATACATTTACACAACTATACTGTATTTATAAAAAAAAATGCACTTACGAGTGAAACCATGGAGTTCCAACCTAAGTTGTTCAAGTGTCCACTGCACATTTTTCAAATTAAACATGAATTATTACAATGAGAAGACATTCTGGAAAAGTTAAAACTGGAGACAGAGATTTGTAGAGAAACAGGGACAGATAGGCAGAACACGGCTCTGTGTGATACTATAATGGTGGCTACCTGTCATTATACATTTGCCAAAACTCAGGGAATTTATAACACCAAAAGCAAGCCGGAGAGAAAACAGTGAACTTTGGGAGATAATGACACGTCAGGTCAGGTTCCTCCATTGTGACAATTGTCCCACTTGGGCGGGACGCCGATGGTTGGGGGAGACTGCGTGTGGGGACAGGGAATATATGGGAAATCTCAGAACCTTCAGATCAGTTTTGCTGTGAGCCTAAAACTGGCCTAAAAAATATAGTCTACTTTACTCTGAAACTAATAATACATTATAAGTTCATTAATTGATTTAAATTAAATTTAAAAAAAAGATTCACATCTCCCTGTGTTCTGCACTCAAGGGGTAGTGGGTGGAGCCAAGTTGGCACACACACACACACACACACACACACACACACACACACACACACACATAGTCTACTTAAAAAAATAGATATGACTTAACCTAAATGAAGGAAACTGAGGCACAGAGGAACCATGGTTTTCCTGGGCCTTGGAGCCAACTTGGCTCCACCCACTACCCCTTGAGTGCAGAACACAGGGAGATGTGAGCTGGTGCGGGAAGCTCTTTTTGATTTATATCATCACAAACCCTCCAGCCCCAGAGCAATCCCTTTCCAAATGACCTTCCCATCTTTTGACCCATGAGTCAAGGACCAAGTGAATCTGAAAATCAATGAGAAAACTTCTGGATTTTGTAGCCTGAGAACTTTATGACATGTTAAAAGAAGCAAATGGGGGAGCTTTGCTTCCGTAAGAGGGACCCACCTTCTCTGGCATTCAGCAAAGACTACCTGCGAGCAGAGAAAGGTTCGCCTGTAACCCAGGGAAAGATGATCACTCGGAGAAGGGACCCTGATGCTCACAGAATGCATGAGCTTTCATCCCGGGAGACTCCTGTGCTGGTCATCCTTGCGCTTGAAGACTGCTCGATGTAAACTAGATTAAACATTCAGAAACATGTTGTTTATTAAAAGCGCAACTGGAGGAAGAAGTAAATGCTAAAACAATTCTATGAAGTCAGAGGTGCTCAATGAGGAAATACATTCAGGGTCTTGTGAAATTCGGCCAAGGAAGCTGGTGCAAACCACAACAAGGAAGTGGCCACATGCCTGGGGTTGGGCCCAGAAGCAGGTATATAAGGGTCCGTGAAGCACAGAGCACCAGACCTCCCTCACCTCCTGAGTCTCCATCCTCACCTCTCCTGAGTCCTTACTCTCCTGACACCATGGGGTGCTGTGGCTGTGGAAGTTGTGGCGGCTGTGGTGGCTGCAGCAGTGGCTGCGGTGGCTGTGGTGGCTGTGGTGGCGGCTGTGGTGGCTGCGGTGGCGGCTGTGGTGGCTGCGGTGGCGGCTGTGGCAGCTGCACCACCTGCAGGTGCTACCGCGTGGGCTGCTGCTCCGCCTGCTGCCCCTGCTGCTGCGGCTGCTGCGGGGGCTGCTGCAGTACCCCCGTGGTCTGCTGCTGCCGCCGCTCCTGTCGCTCATGTGGCTGTGGCTCGTGTGGCTGTGGCTCGTGTGGCTGTGGCTCATGTGGCTGCGGCGGTGGGAAGGGCTGTTGCCAGCAGAAGTGCTGTTGCAAGAAGCAATGCTGCTGCTAGGCGGCCGGTCAGCTCTGCCTCTAGCGTGAGGGATGTCTGGGGCTTTGCTCACTGCGTTTCGTAAGACCTTCCTCCATCCCTCCTGCCTGCTAGCTGCTGCCCTATTACTTTGATGTCTTAGAGCTGCTCATTCTGTCCTTGTGCTCTGAGTTTTAGGGCTGATTCTTCCCCTTCAGTGTGCTAGCATGGTGACACCAATTTCTTCTCCCTGTATTTTCCAGAAGGTAACATCCAGCAGGTAACTATTCTCTGTCATCTTTGAAATCTTGTCTCCATCTGGAAGAAAGATAAAGGAGCACTGTATATCGTCAGCCTTAGGGAGTAGGAATACGGGCACCCAGGTCAAACATCTATTTATATTATAAGCTTGATAAAATAAAATCATGATAGTTAATATTTCATTTTCTTCAAAAAATTACTTATGATGAGCATTTCTATTGTACATTCACTAACTTCTTTCCATTTCTATGCCTCTGTAAAAAAAAAAAAGGTAATTCTTAATAAAAAAATTATTCACATTATTCTAATGTGTCTCTCTGTTGTATAAGATGTGTACCCCTCCCATGACTGAGGTCAATGGAGGAGGAGACAAATGGTGATATTTAAAGACTTGGGGTAGGCTTCGGTTCATGGGTGATTGGTCCTATACTGTGCTATAATGGGTTTTACAGTAAAAATAGAAATTGGGGTGGGGCAGGTAGAACCCCAACTTTCGGTCGTTGTGCCATTGAGGGAAATTCCTGGCTCTCTTACACATGTCTTCCTGATATCTGTGTCTGCAGCTAAATTCTGGTTGTAAGTGTTGGGCAACCCTACATGACAGATCGCGTTTCACTCCATTGCTCTGTACATTTCACTCACTCATTCATTCACTCAGCAGATATGTAAGTGCTGTGTTAGGTATGAAGCCAAGCACTAGGGATCTAAAGAAGAACAAGCCTTTGAAGCTGATGTCTGAGAGAGAGAGGGAGAGTCAATTACAAAACAGCATTCTATGCCAGGCTCCTTTCTCTACTCCTTGTCAATGAGTCAAATAGAGTTTTGTGTACATCACTGTACACAACTGAGTGTACAGCTGAGTACCACCATAAGAGACACTCAATTCATTTGCTGGGTAAGAAGACCAAGTGAGTGGTTGACATTTTCCATGGGGCTTTTTTCCCTGTTTCCCATTGCATTTGACACAAATGAGCACCCGTCCTCCCTAATAAACTTTCATCCTCTTCCTAGTGACTCTGTTTCATCCTCTGTGTGTTTGTCCATTGTGGACACCCCAGTGTGTGACGCTAGTCCTCTCCTCCATTTTCTACATCCTCATCTGATCTCTACTCTGTCTTCTTTTTCTTTTTTTCTTTTCCATAGCACCTAACACTTTCCAACATACCATAAAATTCCAGAATTTATCATGTTGACCCCATGGTATCCCCTCTGTCTCATCCCATGCACAAATGTACATTCTGCAAAGCAAAGATTTCTCACTCTTTTGTTCACTGAAAGTATCTCAAGCACCTCGAACAGCATCTGGCACATAATATATACCCAATAAATTGCTGCTTTTCTTTTTTAAGAATTTATTTATTTATTTATTTATTTGAGAGAAGAGAGAGAGAGAGCATGATCAGGGGTAGGTGGGGAGGGGCAGAAGGAAAGGGACAAACAGACTCTCTGCTGAACAGAGAGCCCAGCTTGGGGCTTGATCCTATGATCCCAAGGTCTTGACCTCAGCCAAAGTCAGACACTTAATTGACTGAGCCACCCAGGTGCCCATAAATAGCTTCTTCTTCTTCTTCTTTTTTTTTTTTTTTTAGATTTTATTTATTTATTTGACAGAGATCACAAGTAGGCAGAGGGAAAGGGAGGGGGAGGGGAGCAGGCTCCCTGTTGAGCAGAGAGCCCGATGCAGGGCTCGATCCCAGGACCCTGGGATCATGACCTGAGCCCAAGGCAGAGGCTTAACCCACTGAGCCACCCAGGTGCCCCCATAAATAGCTTCTTAATGAATAAGTGATTTTGTAAACTTTTTTTTTTATTATGAAACATGCCAAATATAAACAGAAGTGGAGAATATAGTACAACACCGTCTTATGAACCATCACCCAAGTCAACAATTATCAACATGACCAGTCTCTTATCATCTATGACCTCATCTATACCCCTCCCAACAGTGGATAATACATAATGAAATCCAGACCTCTTGTTACTTAATCAGCAAATATGTTTACGTTCCTCCAAGTAAATGAATTCCTCATCATCTCTCTCTGATTTACACTATGGCCAAGGACTATCAGAGAAATACAGAAGGCAACTCAAGGTCCAAAATGAGCTCCTCTCTTTGCAGAGGAAATTGTGACACTCTGGACCTTTAAGAAAATTCCGGTGTCCTCTGGGAAGGCCTGTCAGTCAACATTCAAGAGCACTCTGTTGCACAATGAGCAGGGTACTCCCACTCCCAGTGGGTAGCCTGGTAATTTATAAATCAATTTTCTGCAAATCATAGGAAGGTGAAAATAGAAAATCCAAGCCAAAAACAGGACGGTAACCCAAAAACACATGGGAGACTTGTAATCAATTTCACTTCCAGCCAGAGTACTAGAAACCAAACAGTATTTATCTTTGGGGAGGGTTTTCCATTTACCGACAGATAATGAAAAAGATTTTTGTTTTTGTTTTTTTCCCCCATTTTAATCAATGAGAACTTCATAATGCTTTTTTTTTTTAAACCACCTCTGCCTAACAAAAACTTTTTAATAGTTGAACTATTTGTGTTGGAAAATTCTCAAAGCATAAGAAAACTATGCCACCTCACAACCTTAAAAATAAAATAATAAAATAAAATAAAATAAAACAAAACAAAAACACAGTGACTATAAACATTAACTCTGGATCCAGGACGCCCCAACAAAAATCCAGACTTCTCCATTCACTAGCCCCACTGCTTTCTGCCTCACTTCAGCGCAGGATGGGCATCTTAACTGTGCCTCTTACAAGTTTTGGGGAAAAGTAAATGGATTTATAGGCAAGGACATATTTATAAATAGATGCACACTGCATTCAGTTCATGCTGCTTTGTTACATTGATATGTCAGGCTATTATTGTAAGCTGCTCCTTTCGGGTTCCAATACCTGGGGTACCAGGTAAGCTTTTGTCCGCAGATCTCAGATTTCCTCCTCCGGGTTTAAAGGTTCGGGAGGCCTCTAGTTAGCATATGCAAAACGTCGGGGCGGGGCCTCGGAACTCGGTATGTGGCAGGCTCCCGCCCTCGCCCCTACAGTCAGCGCCAAGCTTCACCCCGTGGGTCGGCCGAGAGGGGTCCTGTCCCGGGGGCTTGTTCTCTGGGGATGTGAGCGATCTGGCGACCAGACACCCCCTCCTCTAGGTAAGACTAGCTGCGGGAGGCGAATTTCTGGCAGAAACACCATCACCCCTGTTCCGCAGCACTCCTCTGCCTTCCAGTTTACGCGGCGCGGGCGGGACGAGTACCTGCGGCTGTGGACAGGTTGGGACCGGCCTGGATTCCATCGCGGGCCCTGGGCGACGTCACGCTGAGGCCCCTGTGCTCTCCTGCCTGCCCGGTGCTGAGGCTCCCCAACTAGGTCTGCGAGAATCTCACTTTCAGCCATCTGCCAAGCCAATTAAATGAGACCACGACCCCGGTAAATGGCCAGCATCCCCCATCGTTATTCCCACGTGCACAGCTTCTAACTGAAAGGAAACTTGAGCGCAGAATTCTAGATACCAACCCAAGAACGGAGAAAAAGGCCCCAGTGAGAAAAATGGGACTTGGAAATGAAGGGACATGGGACTCTATTTAGAGACTGTGTTAGCTGAGATTAAAGGAAAACACAACCATATCTTACAATAATATTTCTGGGAAGGATACCTAATTATTTGTCAAGTCAGGATTGCGCTATAAATGCGCAATAGATGTGAGGATTTGGATTACTTAAAGTTTAAAAAGAAAATGTTCTCTACAAATATTCATACAGAACTGTCTCTGCTGCTATCAAGACTGGAACACATTTGTATCTCCTAAGAGCAAAGGTGTGTTTTCATTAAGGTACATATTTTATTAACTTTTTTTATTTTTTAAAGGTTTTATTTATTTATTTTTTTATTTGACAGAGATCACAAGTAGGCAGAGACAGGCAGAGAGAGAGGAAGGGAAGCAGGCTCCTTGCTGAGCAGAGAGCCAGATGCAGGGCTTGATCCGTGGACCCTGGGATCACAACCTGAGCCGAAGGCAGAAGCTTTAACCCACTGAGCCACCCAGGTGCCCCAAGGTACATATTTTAAATAGAACCAAACATAACTAACTTCTGAATATGTTTTTCTTCACACTGCCTTGGAAGTAGCTGAAATGAACAAAAATACTAGGTTTGCTCAGTCATTATTGTTCAGAGATTATCAATGGTTTCTAAAAGTTGGGTAATTCAAGGATAAATATTTAAATGAATTTAGGTGAAGTTACTTACTGTGTCTGTTTTCTGAAATTACACTCTCTGATCTATGAGTGCCCAGCTGTGTTCATTCTGGTTGAATTTGCTACGTGTGTTTACAGGAAGCAGATGGGAAGGAAGCTTTATTGAGCAACTTCTATGTGCCTAGAACGAGACTGAGCAGTTCCTGAACAACCTCATGAGGTGGATGTGGTTGTCCACATTTGTTTCTTTTTTAATATTTGAGAGAGAGAGAGATAGAGAGTGCACAAGTCGGTGGAGTGGTAGACCAAGGGAAAGGGAGAAGCAGGCTCCCTACTGAGCCAGGAGTCTGATGTGGGGCTCATCCCAGGACCCTGGGATCATGAGCCAAAGAGGCAAATGCTTAACCAACTGAGCCACCCAGGCATCTGGTTATCCACATTTTTTTTTTAAAGATTTTATTTATTTATTTGACAGAGAGAAATCACAAGTAGGCAGAGAGGCAGGCAGAGAGAGAGGAGGAAGCAGGCTCCCTGCTGAGCAGAAAGCCCGATGTGGGGCTTGAACCCAGGACCTGGGATCATGACCTGAGCCGAAGGCAGCGGCTTAACCCACTGAGCCACCCAGGCACCCCTGGTTATCCACATTTTAAGAACAGGCTTGAGGAGGTTAAGTACTTGCCACAAATAGGGGTGAGGTGAGGAGGAATTGGAGCTTTGGACTCCAAAGTCATGTTTTTTCCACTGAACTGTGGCCACCACAAACCCAAACCTGAAAAGAGAGTAGGGGATAAAGCCTAAAGCCGGGAAGGTCTGCAGTAAGATGTCAGAGTTTTAAATAGTCCATTCAGTTATTAACAACTATTAGCAAATCATTTAGAATAAAGGAATAAATTGGAAGTTATTTGGATAGGCTAGAGACATGATGAATGGTAACAAGTATGAAAAGATAATTTTGGGGGGTGCCTTGGTGGCTCAGATGGTTAAGCATCCAGCTCTTGATTTCGGCTCAGGTCATAAACTCAGGGACATGAGATCAAGCCCCGCATCACACTTTAAGGGGGATGATCTTCTTCAGGATTCTCTTTCTCTCCCTCTACCCCTCCCACCCCTCTCTCTTAAATAAATAATCTTTAAAAAAAAAAAAAAGATAATTTTTGGAAAAGGATGAGGTGATGAAGGATGAAGCCTGGAAGGGGATGATGAGTTCATCAGCAAATGTTTCAGACGAGCCAAAAAGAATGATGCCATAGATGACAAAATGGAATCCGAAGCATGTGTTCAAAAGATCACTTGCATCTGCTCTTGGAGTGGTCTTGACCAGAAGCAGAACTCTTCTGGCCTGCATGTTGAGTATGCAGTTCATACCTCATTCATGCTTTTTGAAGTTGTGTGGAGAGCTTCATTTCCTCAAACTTCCCTAGTGTTTGCTTTTGTCATTTTTTTTTTTCCTGGAGGCTGGATGGAGGGGGGATACAGAAAACCTTATGGATGGTAGGTGATAGTTCTACTTCTTGGTTTCCTGAGATTCTAAGTCACTTAATAGAAAATTCGAGAAAAACTAGATTATTTTAGTTCTAACATTCAGGAAAAAGTGTTTTTGATATGTTTACCTCTCTGTTGTTTCACAAAGATCTGTTTGTCTGTTTGTTTGGGTTTTTTCCTTCTAATGAGATTCCAAAAAGAGGGTGGCTGAGGAAGAGGTGGGTTCCTGTGTCCAAGCCCTCAGAAGGGGGTGGGCTCTGGTGTATAAAGCCATTGCTCTTGACAGCTCAGTTCTGAAGGACTCCAGACTCCCAGGATAGGGAGGGGCAATGGGACAGGGACTCCGAGGAGGGAACATCAGGAAGGAGGAGGAGTTGGATCTGAAGGCAGGAAACTGGACTCGGTTTTAGAAAGAGATAAGCTCAGGACACAAAAGAAACAGGTAACTCTGCTTTCTCTTTGTATTATTTCGAAGGATGTTCTGTGTGACCAGGCTTCCAAAGCTTGTGGGTCTGTCCTAGCTCTGATTTGTGGGCACAGTTTCTGTTCCAAATTTTCTAGGGAAGACCCAGTTAGAAAGATGCTGTTCTGTTTTCAGACTGTCCCATGTAGAATTTGAAAAACCTCAGTGCTTACAATAAGAAAAGTCCAAGGCTGCAGAGAGTCCCACAGTGAAATGTTTTTAAGGGGTAGGGGATGGGGAGAAGGAGTAGAATGTATTTTTTTTTTTTTACTTAAGGCATAATCTACATACAATATAAAGTATGGATTTTAAGTTTGAATGTTTGCAGTTATATACACCCATGTATCCATATCTCATCAAGATATAGGATATTTCATCACTCCAGAAAGTTCCCTTGTGCTCTACTGCAGTTAGTTCCTCCCCTGTCTCCCACCCTGGGCTACCTACTACTGATCCAGTTTCTACATTGTAGATTAGTTCTGCTGGTTTTAGGACTTTATATACATTAATGGAATCTCAGTTTTGTGTCTGGATTCTTTGATAGAGCATAGCTTTTTAAATATTTGTGCAAGTTGTGCAGTAGTTCAATGCTTCTTGTTGCTGATTAAAGCAGTATTGTTGCTTATATATATAATATTGTCCATTCACTTTTAATAGACATTTCAGCTTCTTCCTGTTTTTTCACTATTGTGAATATATGAATTTTCTTGTATAGAGTGTCAAATGGTTTCCCAAAGAGTTGGTATCATTTTACTTTCCCACAAGCAATGTGTATGAATTCTAAATCTTTGTTAACATTCGGTTTGCTAGTCTTTTTGTGCTTAGGTGTTCTAGTGGTTATAAAATGGAAAACCTGTGGTTTTTCTTTCCATTTTCCTAATGGTATCTGTTGAGTAGCAGATACGGTTTTCTGATGAAATCCAATTTATCGATTTATTTTAAGTCGAGTCTTACCATTTCGGTGACACATTTTGCAATCCCTGTGTCATAATCATCTGTTTTCCCTAGAGGTTACTCTGTGGTTCCTAGAATAGATGACGTCAAATTAGTTTTGGCGTATGGAGTGAAGTAGAGATCAGTGAAATGCATTTTAAGTAAGATGAAGGCTAAGATACTGGAAATTGGTGAAACCACCCTCCCATCCCTGATTTTGCAACAGAGTAATGGTAATTTAGCAACTCCCTGCGATCACTTCCCCATGCTTATCTCCCACTTTGGCTGGCTTGACTTATGCACACAGTCCCTCCCTTTATTTGGATGTTTTCACTCAAAGTCCTATTCTCTTCTCCATTAATAGCAAGTAGATTGAAAGGCATAATTACTGTTATAATCTGCTGTCAGTGACAGGCATATATTTCAGTTCTCAGTAGTCAGATTTCGGGTTTGCTTCTGTCTGGTGAGGGGCTTGGCTCCAGGAGCGTTGAAAAACCTGAACGGTGAGTCTTTGGAAAATGGGACCAATACTGGCCCTCACTCTGTTTTTAAAACAGCTTTGGAGCTTGGGGAGTGAAACCGTTTGCAGATGTCATCTCTCTTGACCTGATGTCCCAAGTCCTTTGGCATTTAGAGGTGGTGAGATTCATGGTTATTTTAAAATGCCAACCTGAGGCTGTGTTATTGGAAATTGATGTTTTGACTGCAGTAAAGGTTCTGGAGAATAGTGTGAAAATTAGGCCAGCCCATTCTCAGAGGCTGGTTGCCATGTCAGGCACCCTTTCTGAAATGACTGAAATGTTTGGTAGGGGGAATCGGACAGGAATTGAGTGGAGACTGGGGATTCTAGATAGTTTTCTCCAAACCTATTAGCACCTCAGTTAATCTTGGCAGCATCTTCTAAACAAACATAGAAGAGGATTTGAGGAAATGGTTCCTTTCTGATGACACCAGGCCCTAGGTTGTGGGAAACCTTTGGAAAAACCACATTTGGGAAACATCTTTGCTTTAATAGGTCATCTTGTTCCTCGGCATCAGGGAGGCCACAGCTCTGAAGTCTCTAGCAGTGGGAGGAGAATTCCATTTTCTCAGAGTGGGCTGAGGAATCCACCCTAAAGTCCCCCTAACTTGGGAGGTCCACCCAGGCCTCAAGGAGACAGGAGGCCCACCAGTGTATGCCAATTTCTATAGTTCTTCCTTTTTAATAGTTGCCTATTGTATGCAAATGGAAATACACTCCTAGAAATATTTGTGGCCACAAAGTTTTCATATATATACACAGTAGTATACATGTATAGCCTATTGTTTAGGAAATTGGACACTTTCCATGCCTGCCACTTAGATAAGGTCTACATTGGCACAGGCCCAGTACAGTTCTCCAGGGTATAGATAAAAAACACATGAAAATTTTTAAATGGACAAATATGGAAAAGGTTTAGTTCACACAATGAGTCTATAAGTTAGTTAAGGAAATACAGCCAAGTGACTGGCTGTAGACTTCAGCAACCAGGAAATGTGAGTTCTAGGTTTACCTTACAACTCAATCCAAATGGGGATCCTGGCAACGATAAACAAAAAGTTTTCTTTTCTCCATACCATAGGATTATAACGACCAGTGAACTTCTTTTGTGGTCAATATAAGTAAATTGGGAATTTCGAGGACACTATTATAAGTCAAATAATACTTATGATTATTATTATTAAAGCTATGCACATTCATACAGAAAAGATATTGGCCTGAAGCCAGTTGGAAAGATTTAAAGACATGGTTAAAAGAATTTAAAAAAGGGAAAAAGTCAATAATATGGTAATAATTGGTATGAAAGCACAGATAAATACTTGAACTCTGATAGCAAGAGATTGGAAACACACATAAGAGGATGAATTAAAAGAAACTATTCTAAGGAAGATGAGAATAAAAATAATGAGAAGCTACCCAGCACAACTTGATCATAGCTGAAACATAAGTGAACCTTATGTTTTTTTAGGAGATGGGGAAAGGTCTATGAGCACCATAAAACAAAGTTGGTCTCGCTACACTCATCAGGGAACTGTGATTCTGAAGAAGGCTACAGCATCCTATGGACCCTGAAGAAAGGGAAGTGGCAGCAGAAGTAGGTGGCCTTCCAGAAATAGACCCCAAGTAGAGACTGAGAGAAGAGACCAGACTCTTTCTGGAGGGTCCTTGGTGAATTTTAATGAAAAAAATCATCATTATTTTCTTACCAGCAAAAAGAGTGAGGAACAGATCATTTCCAAGGTAATTTAGATGAGTCACTTCCCAGTGCAAAGGTGTTCGAGGTCTCCCAAGCTCATAGAAGGTCACATGTGCTGGCTGGTAACCCCAACAGTGCATGTGGCCCATTTACCACTGGGGCCCACGTGATGTGTTGCACGTGTGCAGATGGCGCAACTGGGTCGGAAGTAGGTGCTCTCTAGTCCACTGGGCAGGCAGAGCAAAGAGACTGCACCCCACCCGAGGCCAACAGAGGCTAATGCCCAGCGTTTACCTCCTCCATCTGCTGTTGCTAGACCTCTGAAGAGCTCTCCCACACTGCCCAGCTGCCCCAGGTAAGCTCTGGGGGAGATACAGCTGCTGCTCCATGTCTCCTCTAGAAGGAGCAGCTGATTCTCTCAGTCTTTCATGTTATTTCTGGCATTTTCACTATAGATTTCAAATCAGGATAGTCCAATAAGCTGACTTTTGTTTAAAGAATATACTTTTATTGTATTTTCTTTTAACCAACTGCCCATAAGATGTTCTTGTGCTTTTGAAAAGTGGTAATGGAGCATATGAGTCATATATGAGAATTATTACTACAGGAGCAAATTTTAAGAGGATTATCTTATTTGGAAAACACAGTAAGTGAGAAAATCAATCTGATTCCTGTCCTTGAATAAGAATCAATGAAGTGAGGGAAGGTTTAGAGTATTCTCTAGGAGGAGGATAAAATTACAAGGTCAAAAATAATGATAAATGGAAAAGTACCAAAAGGACAGTTTTTTCCAGGATGGTGCTTTGCTGTGAAGGCTGAGACCCTCCAAAAGAGAACAGGTATTCTATGATGACCTTAACAGGGATGCTTCTGAGAGACATGAATAAATATTTAGTCCTATATTTTCCTCTGCAACTTCTTTTTTTTCCTTTTCTTTTTTTCTAAGAGAGATAGAGAGCTTGGGTGAGCATGGGGGAGGAACAAAGGGAAAAGGAGAGAAAGAATCTTAGGTAGGCTCCCCACCCAGTGCAGAGCTGGACACGGCACTCAGTCTCATGACCCTGAGCTTGTGACCTAAACGGAAATCAGGAGTCGGACACTTAACCAACTGAGCCACCCAGGCGCCCTTTTCCTCTGCAACTTCTAACCCCATGACTGTGTCCCACAGAAAGATGTAATATACATTGTGATCATTCTTGTATATTTCTATACTGGTAACCCCAAAAAGAGCTCAGAAAAAATTAGCCTCACTCTATGGTGTACTTTGATACCTATTATATTTTATCTGCAAAAAGGACATAAAAAAAAAATCCTGTTTGCAACACACTAAATTTTTTTGCCACCCACGATCTGAAAAACATTATTCTAAAATAAGTGGGAATTGGAAGCTCCAGGCTATGACCAGGTATCTCAACAGGGAGGACAGATTACTGAACTTGGAAGTGGGAAAACCAAACACAAGTCCAGGCTCTAATGTTGGTTAAAGGTGAAAACCTGCACACATATTCCTGCTTCTGGCCCTCGATTTCCTCATCTATAAAATGAGGCCAATACCATCCTCTCTGTCTACCTCACAAACCTGTCAAGGAAAAAAATGAAATAATTTTCCAAAGTGTAGAAATCACAGACTGTGTAATTTGAGTATCATTGTCTGAGTCATGATGGCCCCAAAGAGCGGCGTCTCCCCAGTAAGACAAAAATAAAAGACGGTGATCAATACTTTCAAGCTTTTATGAGACCATTAGCCAGAGGTTTCTCCAGGAGAGAGGGAATGATTTGGGCAGATTGTTCAGTTGGAAACCTAGAGGCCACGTTGACAGTGCCTGTGTGGATGGCTGGTGAGGAAACGAGAGGAAAATATCCAGGATGCGGGAACCGAACCACAGAAGTAGAAGGAAGATGTGAACTTGGCGCAACAGACCTGACCCTGAACTCAACCAACCTTTCTTAGCTGAGTGGCCATGAGGTTTGAGGAGGCTCCATTCCCGTATCTGAGAAACTGGGGACACTTCAGATACTTACTGAAAATATGTAATGACAATTGATCCTTGAACAACATAGGGATTAGGAGAGCCAACCCCCTACATGGTTGAAAATCCACTTAACAACTTCTGACTCTCCCCAAACTGAACTATGAGTAGCCTACTGTGGACCAGATACCTTCCTGATAACAAAAGTCGATTAACACATATTTTGTATGTTATATGTATTATATACTGTATTCTTTTGTTTTTAAGATTTTATTTATTTGCCAGAGAGAGAGAGAAAGAGAGAGAGCACAAGCAGGGGGAGGAGCAGACAGAGGGAGAAGCAGGCACCCTGCTGAGCAGGGAACCCGACATGGGGCTTGATCCCAGGACTCTGGGATCATGACCTGAGCTGAAGGCAGATGCTTAACTGACTGAGACACCCAGGTGCCCCTTTCTACTGTATTCTTAAAATAAAGTAAGCTAGAGAAGAAAGCCATAAGGAAGAGGAGATAGAATTACAGTACTGTATTGTTATAAAAAAAACCCTGCCTGTAAGTGGACCCATGCAATTTAAACCTGTTAAGGATCAACTACATATAATATTAAATATAATAAATATATATTATAGGAGTGCCTGGGTGGCTCACTCATTAAGCGTCTGCCTTCGGCTCAAGTCACGATCCCAGGGTCCTGGGATCGAGCCCCAAACTGGGCTTCCTACTCGGCCCGAAGCCTGATTCTCCTCCTCCCACTCCCCCTGCTTCTGTTCTTCCTCTCACTGTGTCTCTCTGTCAAAAAAATAAAATCTTAAAAAAAATAAATATATTATATATTATATCATATAATTATATTTATTTAATAAAACCAAATTTAATAATTATAATTATTTGTATAATAAATATCTTATATAATTATTATCTAAAACACATAATTATAGATCAATATATATAATATATATAATTAGGATTGTTCTAAGGACTAGAGACAATAATTATGTACAGCAACGAATACAATATTTGGTGTAAAGCAGGAGCCAAGCAGACAATAGCTGATAGATTGCTGTCATTTTACTTGTGTGACTTGCAGCCTCTTACATAAGTAACAGAAGAATCACTGCCTTCAGATGGTGGGTGAAAGGTCATGCTGGGCTGCTGGGCTGGAGAATTTCAGATACACGTGTGCTGTATGGTATTTATTCAGAGTGAGACACAGACACTCCAGGGCCCCTACTGGAAAAGGCTTTCAGCTGCCTGGGAAGGAGTGGGTCACAAATAGGGAGTGATTTGTGCACATGAAAGGGTTCATGGGTTGGGGCAGACAGAGTGTGAGAGGCATGTCCAAAACATCAGAGTCACCTGAGGATGTTTCCAAATGTCCTGGACTCTTCAGGGCCTGGAAAGCCAGAAAAGAATTTCAGGGTCACATGTCTATGTGTAGTTTTGCAAAAACTTCCTGGACAATTTCCATCCACTGCCCTCTCCACCTTGTTAAGCTCCAAAGCTGTGGCATGCAGCCGGTTTACCCCGGGGCATGGGAAGGGGCCGAGTGGTCCTTGGGCCTCCTGTGTCAGAATCATTCTGTATAAATGCAGATTCCCTGGCCTCCTGAGCCACACATTAGGGATGGAGTCCAGGAGCCCCTATTTATCCAGTTCCCAGGCAATCTGATGGGCGAGTCAAGTTCACAAGGTCTTTGTTAAGTGGCCAGAGTAGGAAAGGATTCTGGAATGAGGCCAGTGCTAGACAAAGAGACCCTGGGCTGGGGGAAGGGGAAAGAAGAGCCAGATACTCGCCTCTGAGAAGTCTCCCAGCAGGCAGTGACTAGGCTGGAGCCCTGCAAGCTGAAGGCAAGACTTGGCCTGGTCACTCCTGCTGCTCTGCCCAGTCCTCCCCGGGCTAAAGGATTCCTGCTCGTGTTTGGTTAGATGCCTTACCTTATTTCTTCTGGCAGAAAATCTAGCTTTGGAGCCTGTGTTTTTTTCTGTGGGAAGGAGGCTGGCAAAGGAGCAAGGAAAGGAAGCCCAGCATCCTAGGATGCAGGTGTGAGCCCCCCAGAGCTTTCTCAGTTTTCAACTACGGTCAGAGATCTTCCCTTGTTTTTGCCTTGTTAAGCTAGAATCACTATGGATCCTCCAACATGAAGAGAGAAAAGGGGAGAGAGATGCCATGTGTTTGTCACTCTGTGCCCAACATGGTGCCTCCAGATAGCAGTCAAGGTGCTTGGTGCTCAACTGAAAGCGCACACATGTAGTTAGCATCATTACCCCATTTTAGATGCACAACTGAACTTGAGACACTTGTAGAATTAAGGACCTCCTTGGCCTTCACCTGATGCAGCTAGCAGTACACTCTGGAAATGCAGACAAAGCTCTACTAGTTCTCAGTGGTGAGGTTTGACCTTCATACTTTTCCTTCTGCTAGACATCCGATGTATTGGACACTGTTATAAGCACTAAGCATAGAGCCATGAACCAACCAAACAAAAAGTCCTGCTCTTCTGCTTACACTCTCATGGGACATAGACGGTCTTATTCTGTGTGACCTTTCCAGCCAAATGCCATTGGGTAGGAGTATTAGGATAGTAAAGAGATGAAAGGATAGATAATCCAAGGGACTCCTAACACCCCAGGGAACCATAGGAGCAGACCTAGTTCTCTGAGAGGTATGGAGAAGATGATGACTTTGAAGGTAGCGTCAATCCACAGTCAGCATAGATGGAAAGAATGTTCTAAATGTAGAGTCAGTGGATGTTACCCCATTAAGACCCCATTAAGTTTTGAAAGATAGCCAAGCCTCAGTAGTTGCCTTCCCATGCCAGACTTTTCTACAAGAACTGACTCACAAAGAAAGAAGGCCCCAGTAGTTTGCCAGTGTTTCTAGCAACAACCCAGGAAGAGATAAATCCCAGACATTGAAGGCTGAGGACAGTCAAACCCAGTATGCTTCTAGCAAAATTTTCACATTGTCAGCATTACTCACAGTTATAATCTCATCCAAATTCTGATTTCCATTGTCTCTGCACTGTTTCTAGTAAGGGTCTTGTTGACATAAACAGAGGCAGCGTTCCCCTCATTTAACTTGAGAGGACTATGCCACTGTCTGGGGTCAACTTGTGAAAAGATAGGGTGGTCCAGTAGGTCCTCCACACCTCCCTAGCCCCTAACAAATTCCTCTTCTTGGATACCTGGAATTGCATCCAGGGACTTGCTCTTCTGGAGTATCACTTTCTCTCTCTTGGGTCCACTTTCAAGCTACTGTTGGTCCTGGAAGCTCAATGAGAGATCCTTTCCTTGCAGTGAGGAAAGAAAGTGTTTTCATGAACACAGTCATCCTAAAGATTCCTCACGGCAAGGAAAGGTTGTCATTAGGTTGCTGCCAGCAGCCCAGGAAGAAGGGCCACCAGAATGAGGCAGAGTGGAGCACAGGAGAGGACCCAGAGAGAATTCCTAGAGATCTGGATTCAAATCTTGACCATGTGGTTTGAAGCCAGTTGTAGGATACCTTGGACCTCTTATACGCTCACCTGGGAATTTGGGAGAATGCTATCTATTTTACAATTATTATTAGGACTTAATTAGATAATATGCAGAAAAGCATCCTACAGCAAGTTTGTTTCCCCATCCAAGGCCACCAAAAATGTGGAGGCTTTGTGAAAAAAAGCTGGATCCCAAATATGAAGGAGTGAGAGGGAATTTTCATGTTTCAGATTCTCCTTTGGATTTTCTGTCTGAAGTTTGAATTTCAAGCAATTTTATTTGTGGCTTAGGAAAAAAAAAGCATGAACTATTAATTAGCTCCCTGCCCTACTGAGTGGTGTGAAACTGCAGACAGAGAGAAGAAATGGGCCAAGCGGTAATGAAAAGAAGAGTAGTTTACAAAGTGATGCCTTGCCTTCCCAAAGTAGACTTAGCATCAGTCTGGAATGGGGAGAGATGGGGAAAAATGGCCAGTCAGATATTTATCTGGCTTAATTGTTTTAACTGAAGAATTACAGATTATCTGGTTGAAGACACCTAACAAAAGTGTCTAACAAAAACACATATGTTATGTGTTAAGCACCATACAATGCAAGGGACAGTCTAATGGGGAGATAAATGTATAAATAAACACATGCCATTCAGTGTGTGGAAGATTTCAGGGTCATAGTACAAAATAGAGTGAGCAGATTAGTAGTAACTTGAGCCACTAAATCTGCGGTAAATTGGATTTGACCTCCTAGAGGTACTTGACCTACCACGTGGACACCAATAACTCACCAGCCAATGTTTTACTTACTTTCAAGTATTAATTAACCCATGTTTATCATTTATTAGTAAGTACTCCTTACCATGTTCATGATGAAGAACACTAAGGAGGTGTAACTGTCCCAGCAATAATGAGTAAGAGGCCCATTGACAGAGGATGGTTTGACTGGAGCCCTAAGGAATATTTGAGAACACATTCATCACTCACCTTTCCATTTCAACTGCAGACAGATGAAACTTTATCCTTTCACAAAACATTTAGAGTTTGGTTTTGCATTATATCCAGGATGCCAAAAGTAATTAAACATCAGCTAATTTTGACTTTGTTTCCATTTGATCAGCCATGGATTGTTTCAGAACTTCACCAAGTCATTCCTGGATTTATCCCACGGTGATCCTGTGCTTATTTGGATTTTTCTCCATGATGAGACCCTCAGAACCCTTCCTTATACCGTATTTATCTGGACCAGATAAAAACCTGACCACCTCAGAGGTAAGTGAATATACATACAGACATATCTTTTTTTTTTAAGATTTTATTTATTTATTTGACAGATCACAAGTAGGCAGAGCAGCAGGCAGAAAGAGAGAGGGGGAAGCAGGCTCCCCACTGAGCAGAGAGCCCAATGCGGGGCTCGATCCCAGGACCCTGGGATCATGACCTGAGCCGAAGGCAGAGGCTTTAACCCACTGAGCCACCCAGGTACCCACATACAGACATATCTTAACATGGTTTAATTTTAGAGGATTTGAACAGGATGTGGGGTTAGGGCTTCATTCTACTTGAGACATTAACCCATTGACCTCAGTGATCCCATTTTCATGATATTTGCCATTTAATACAATGATTCAAACTACTTTCCCTCCTCACACTTACAAAAATGGGAACAGTAGCACATTATATATCTAATAAATATTTTAACTTTTATGGAGTTCTACCATTAGTCTTAACCCATGGTAACTTTCGGGGAAGGCTCAGTTGATTCTGTTATACTAATCCTAGAGTAAAATCTCTGCCAGGCCTCCAGTCCTCACAAACTTTTGGGCTGCAGAGGTATAAGCAGGATCTGATAAAGAATCATATCAGTTCTTGAGGATAGTTACTCAGTTGTGAGAAACTATCAACCAGCCGGTGAGACATTCACAGCTTTATCATAGTTTTATCCTCCCCAGAAGGCCAAATTCTCTTACTTCAAAGATTCATGTCCTTTTTTTATAATAAGTGCAACAAGAAAACTCACTCACCCAACTGGAGAATTACCCTGCGTTGGTTTTATTCCCATCTCCAGCCAGAGCCACGGAAGTCCTGCAGAGTGTGGCTTCACCTGGAAGGCTCCTCAATACTCGTTAATTTGGTGATGAGAAAAGCAAACTTGTTGTGCGGTGGTGTAAAATCAGTTTGCCACAGCTGTGTTTCCAATTTTCTCCAGGTAGAAGCCTATCATGATGAAGACAAAACAAAGGACTAACAAATACAGGTCCCAAATCAAACAGTGAACCCAGTGGGGTCTGCTTCTGCAACCACTATGGACCAGTTAATGTACCCAGGTTCCAAGGTGCCACTCAGTCCCACTAGCCTTTCCAATCACTGAACTTTCCCTCACCGTTGACCTTGGGGTCCACAGAGGTTGCTATGGATAACAGAGGCACAAAACAAAAGCTAGTGTGGTGGAGCTGCCCCTACACCCATATCTTGCCCCAAAGATCAGCCCCTTCCGTCCTTCCTTTCTAGGACTGATCACTGAGGTCCGCAGCATTTCTGAGGATAGCTGCAAAATACCCACATCAAGTTGAGGCCAGAATTGAGTAAGCAGAGATTAACCAGTAGAACTGGGAGGGAAAAGGCTTTGGGAACCCAGCAAATTTGGCCAGGAGGAAAATCTAATGCATTACTTGTTCCCACTTTGTAATTCTGCAAGGTTATTCACTCTTTGCTGTCTTCACAAGTGTTCATTAGACATTTATGTTCGTAGACATTTATGACACGGTGATGGATCAAATAAACAAAAAGATTGTCACTTCTTTTAATTTTGTAGCCACTTTGTCTAATGTTAAAAATCTTTGAACAAGAGGGAATGGTATTTTCGAAGAGCCTGAAAAACTCCAAAGTGTCTGTTGAGCATTTTTTAAATAATTTAACTCAAATGTATATACTATTTAACTTTAAGAGAGTTCAGATCGCATGTTAAGCAAATATATTCTTATGTTGGGAGGTGCATACATTTATAAATTGGTTTTGTTTTGGAGAAGGGGGAGGAACTCTCTCTTCCTGGAAAATCAGTTTTTTCTTGTGCTTTTCCATAATATGAAGAACATCCCATCCAACTGGATATGGAATTTGCTATTGGGCAAGCCACCTATACCTTAGTAATGTACTACGGAAAAGGTATTCCTTTCCCCTCCCAGTGCCTCATGGTCACGTGCTCCACTTTTCAACCTCACAGATCACAAATGAGATCTTCCCAATCTGGACATACTCTTACCTGGTGCTGCTGCTCCCCGTGTTCGTCCTGACCGATTACGTCCGCTACAAGCCAGTCATCATCCTGCAAGGAGTCAGCTTCATCATCACGTGGTTGCTGCTCTTGTTTGGCCAGGGAGTGAAGGCCATGCAGGTGGTGGAGTTCTTCTATGGGATGGTCACCGCCACCGAGGTGGCGTACTATGCCTACATTTACAGCGTGGTCAGCCCCGAGCACTACCAGAAAGTGAGCGGCTACTGCAGAAGCATCACACTGGTGGCCTACACAGCGGCCTCGGTACTAGCCCAGCTCCTGGTGTCCCTGGCCAGACTCTCTTACTTTTACCTCAACGTCATATCCTTGGCTTCCGTCTCTGTGGCCTTCGTTTTGTCCCTTTTCCTGCCAATGCCCAAGAAGAGCATGTTTTTCCATGCAAAATCCAGCAAAGAAATATGGAAGCAACCGAACAAAAATGAGGTGTCAGATGCACCTTACAAAATTAACACACCAGGCGGTGAAGAGAATCCCACTTCAGAAATACCCACCAGTTCAGGGAACCTGGATGGTGGTCCTTTGAGCAGCCCGATGCCACGAAATGTAGCGTTGAATGTTTTTGTGCAGTGGTTCCAAGATCTGAAGGAGTGCTACTCCTCCAAGAGACTATTTTATTGGTCCCTATGGTGGGCCTTCTCCACAGCAGGTTTTAACCAGGTTTTGAACTATGTTCAAATCCTGTGGGATTACAAGGCACCATCCCAGAGTTCTTTCATCTATAATGGGGCAGTAGAAGCTATTGCAACCTTTGGAGGTAAGCAGACATTGATTTATCTTCCTTTAATGGCTACCCCCATTAAGTTTATCTCTTCAGTTGCTAAACTCCATGGTGGTAAACTGGTTCTGTTTGGAGGGCATATTAATATTCTTTTTTAAATAGAAGTCACTGGAAAAAAGAAAAAGAGGACCATGACACTTCTATTCAATGTGGTAGAGTTATAGCCAAATAACTCAAGAGCTCAGGATTAAGCACCAAATGATTAAATTCTGGCCAAATTCTTTTTTTTTTTTAAGATTTTATTTATTTATTTGACAGAGAGAGATCACAAGTAGACAGAGAGGCAGGCAGAGAGAGAGAGAGGGAAGCAGGCTTCTTGCTGAGCAGAGAGCCCGATGCGGGACTCGATCCCAGGACCCTGAGATCATGACCTGAGCCGAAGGCAGCGGCTTAACCCACTGAGCCACCCAGGCACCCCATTCTGGCCAAATTCTTAACCCACTGAGCCACCCAGGCGCCCCAAATTCTGGCCAAATTCTTAAGATTCCAATTCACCATCAGGAAAGGGGTTAATAATGCCCCTTCTTCTTCCAGGTTATTTTTATATCCAAAGGAAAATGCTCACCTTGTATATAAGCAAGGAGATTTTATTATTTTGGTAAAATAGATTGTACTATCAAGCCTTCCAAATTACAATGGGAAGAGTTTTGTTAATAAAGGACTTGATTTAGCTAGTGCCCACCTTTAGCAATTCTAGGTTCCACACCAAAAATTTCCCAAAGTAGCTTTCTAAAGAGATTTAAGTGAGAAGTGGAATAAATGTGAGAGTCAAGATTCCAAAGCAGAAGGAAATCTGCCTTTGAAGTTTACTCTACAATAAATATTTATATCCTGGTAAGTGGAAACTTTAATTCAACTGAGACTTTAAAGATATTTTCTAGGAAGTAGGAGCTTTCCACACCCTCATTTACCAAAAATTTCAGAAACTCATGTGGTGTCTGTTCTCTTATTGTCTCTCTTTTGGGGGGCTTCACCTTAACTCCTGCACACCAAGACTGTGCTGGAATTGGTTCACTGAAATTCTTTCTCCTATGTTCCAAATTCTGGGGGAGAGGGGAAAGAATTTTATTTCCTTTGTAGCACTGATTCTTTCCTGGCTCACACATGGAAAAGTTAATCAAATATCAGTGATTTGAAACATAAATACCTTTCGTTTTGATAAAACGTTTTACCTTTCATTTTGATAAAAAGAACTATAAATACTAACTGTCATGAGTGCCAATTATTCAATCTCTTAAACTCCGTAAGTCAATACAGAGTTCACTGAAAATCTCAAGTAAATGAGACCAGATCTCAAAGACACTGAGATGGAGATCAGAAGGTTTAGGTGAAGACTCGACTTTTCTACCCAGTGCAACACATCCTTAACCCATTGACAATGAACCAGAAAGGCAAGTATGGACAGGCTAGGTATACTATCAGAGCAGCCCTTTCACTCTCGTCTGTCCCAGCCCCTTGCATGTTGTAGCAAGTGACTGGGTTTGTGTATCTTTCCTCCCCACACTGCTGTGAACCTTTCTGGCCCCTCTCCCGGGTGCTCTGCAGGGCATGCAGCAGATGCCAATTAAAATTGTGGCAATTACCGGACTGAAAGAAGAGGAGGTAAAGAGAGAAGCTAAAAGAAAACGCGGTTGAGAAAAGGATAAATCCACGTTTAGGTGGATCACACTGTTTCTGTGAAAACCACGTATTCACCTTGTAGATTTGCCCAGGATGTGGCTTTGTAAAGAGAGCATGTTGACCTATCCCATGCACAAAGTCAATGTGTTGGAGTTCCCTTAATGTTTCTTTTTCAGGGGCTGTGGCTGCCTTTGCAGTGGGCTATGTGAAAGTCAACTGGGATCTTCTGGGGGAGCTGGCCCTAGCCATCTTCTCCATCATTAGTGCAGGCTCTCTGTTTCTCATGCATTACACGACTGACATCTGGGCATGCTATGCTGGCTATCTGATATTCAAGTCCAGCTATATGCTGCTTATAACCATAGCAGTGTAAGTATTACCAACCATTTCTCTCCACTCCTGAAACCACACCATATTCTCTCTTCACTAGCATTTCTACAGTTCCTCGCAGAACTTTGGAAGGATTTTAATCAATTGTAGTATTTTAAATGTTGATTATGTATTAAATGGGACATAGTTAAGCCATGTTTTCACTTAACTATTTGCCCTATGAATGTTACTAAGATTAGTCATCAGGGAAAAAAAGAGTTCTGTGGGTTCATAACCGAAAGCAATGATTGTGATTTTTATTTCAGACTCTTTGGCCTAACAAGGTGTGGTGCAATCTGATTTTGAATGATTAAGTTTATTGTTAATTTTGTTTAGTTGTTTGTGTCATTCCAGGTATGTACTTTTGTGTGAAGCAAAATAGGCTCAGCAAGTTATAAAAAGTTGGATATTGAAAAAAGTAGATGCAATGATTATAAAAAACTGTATATCCCAGAAATCATACTTTTAACAATGAAAAATGTTTTGTTCCATATGGAAGTTCAGAGGCAGCTGACTATAGGAAATGGGCTTTGGTATTAACCAAAAGAGATAAGAAATATTTGAATTTCAAATCATTTGAAAGAAGTAGAGCCAGAAACTTTGTTAAGTTTTGGGATTTAGGGGCGCCTGGATGGCTCAGTGGGTTAAAGCCTCTGCCTTCGGCTCAGGTCATGATCCCAGGGTCCTGGGATCGAGTCCCGCATCAGGCTCCTTGTTCGGCGGGGAGCCTCCTTCTCTCGCTGCCTCTGCCTGCCTCTCTGCCTGCTTGTATGTACTCTCTCTCTCTCTCTCTGGCAAATAAATTTTTAAAAAAAGTTTTGGGATTTAATGTGTCAAAAATGTTTGATAAGGAAATGACGAAACAGGAATATAAGCAGACTTCGAAAAGATCATGGAACAAAAGAAAGAGAATAAGCTTATTGGCAAGTTTACTTTTTTAATGGAAATATGTCAGTTTAATGAATCAAACTCATGTCTCTTAAGTTTCTCTTTTCATGCGAGAGGACATTGTTAAGGTAGGATTATATTGCTTCTTTTCATTTTAAGAATCTTCAGAACCAAAAGTCTTTTGCCTCTGTTCCACAGAAGAGCTCTAAATAACATACACTAGCCAGTCATTCGTGAGTTGTAAGATGTCAAAATCTATATAATTATTAAAAACAAACTAATTACAGATTCACTCAGTTGCACAGCCAGCCAAGATCTGCATCTTCCAAAGAATAGATACCTCACCTACCCAAATTTGAAACTGTTGATACAATTGACAGTAAAAAGAATAACTCTCCAACTGATTCCACAGATGGGATATTGCTGGCATTTTCATAAAAATTCACTGTGAAACAGTATCTAAAACCAGATAGCATCGAATATTCTCAGGTTATGAGAACTTAGAATATTTAGTTTTCACTTCTGGAAGCATTAAATTGGATTAGAGTAATTGTGCTGTATTTCCTCAATGGGTATTTTAATTCAGCTTCAACTGTATTTTTAAAATTAATTCCCTTTCTTTGCTCTACCTGTTTGTCTAAACTGGAGGAGATTTAGACAGAGTATTGGTTACAAGACATCGCTTTTATCTTCAGTTTCTGCCTTTTAAAGATAAGAGTCCCTTGTGTATTTTATTTAAAAAGAAATGTAATTCAACATTCAATGACAGATTTCAGATCGCAGTTAATCTGAGTGTGGAACGCTACGCCCTGGTGTTTGGAATGAACACCTTCATGGCACTGGTAATTCAGACCATTATGACAGTGATTGTTGTAGATCAGAAAGGACTCAACCTGCCAATCAGCATTCAGGTAAGCTGCAGTATTGCTGTTTTCCTAGTCAGGTAGTTGGGGGAATGCAGAATACCTAGGTAGTCCAATATTTAATTTCTTGAATTGCTTAGTTGGGCAAATTTTAAAATAAGCAATTCCTTAATTATCATATCATAACACAGGTTTTCAGCAATAAGCACAGTCGGTTAGTGTTTGCCTGTGGCTCCTAACACCTCATCAGGTGCTACTCCGGTCATTGTGTCCCCTGTATGTCTGCTCTCCCTCCCATCATCCCCTTCCAAGGGTTAGGAGATTTGACTAGAAATGGTACATGGCTGCAGAGCTCAGTTCCTTTTCCCTACTCTACCACGGGACTTGAAATTAGCCCAATTTCACATTTTACATTTGGATCTGGGAAAGGGAGGGAAAAGCATGTAAGAAGTAGCCTCATTATATAAAATGTACTCATAGCATTACACTACCCTGCAGACATAAACACATAGATCAGTAGGATTTAGTGTTTTTTTCACTTTGGTGGTGTTAACTGGGATTTGAACCCAAGTAACCTTGGCTCCAGAGCCCACCTTCTTAGTTACTGCATTTCTTACACTTTTATAGCTGATTCTTCTAAGATAGAAGAAAATTTGTGAAAATGTAAATGACGCATGTTAAAGTCCTAGGTCTTAGTTATCCCACAATCCAAGCAAATAAGTGCCATGACTGTGTATTATCAATGATATACACAGTCATATTTTATGTGTGTCTAATTAATTCCATTTGTTTTTCTCTAGTTTTTAGTTTATGGGAGTTATTTTGCAGTTATTGCTGCCATTTTTCTAATGAGAAGCACATATATCATCTACTCAATCAAATGCCAAAAGCAAGCACAGAGCTCTCCAGCAAGTCAGAATCCAGATGAGCTCCACCCAGAGGGACCAAGGAATGTCATTACAGGAACAAAGCTCTGACCTTACGGCAGCCACTGCATCCACTGAACAAGGATCTTCTTGGTCACAAAGTCACTGAGCGCCAAAAACTGACACACTTCCAAAGCCTGGATTTCAATGAACCTTTTCAAAACCACAACAAAATCTTAGTTTTAGACTAGATACTACGGGCCCAGCTGGATGCAGTTGACAAGACCCGTGACCTCAGTCAAATAGCCGATATTGGGTACTCCAATGAGTAGCAAGGATTGGGAAGTTCTGGTTTTGGTTACTCCCTAGAACATATCAATGGCATGGAAACAAACCACGAGAAAACTTCACTCAACCTGTAGTTGATGTTCCCCATTCGTAAGCAGAAATACTAACTGGACTGACCCCTTTACTTGTTTTAGATATTTTATCTTACCAAAACAGGCAAGAGATGGACATTTTTTTTTTTTTAAATCACATAACCATTTGCCTCCTTCTTTCATTAAGTGTATTTCTATATTACTTGCAGTTCTCTGCGAGAATTTCAAGGTCTGGTCCCATTTCTAAGGACCTTTCTTCAATCCTGACAACATGGTATTAATCACAAGCTATTATTTGATTATATCACCTATTTAATTCTGTCATGATTACTTTTTACTTTGTGTTCTGCTGAGCTTTGTTGTTGAAACTTTACCTCAGGAATAGCCCCAGACATTCCTCTGTGCCCAGAGAATGACATTCAAGTCAATTGCTGGGGGCCCTAGGGGTGGCAGTGAGTTTTCTCCCTACTATAACCCTAGATGGGTGTTTCAATGCCATGTCGGTGTGATCTCTAAAATAGAAAAACTTAAGTAGAAATTTCCAGAGTTTCTAAAAGTATTTGTAAGTAAGAAAACACTGATGAGGGGGAACACCTACTTTTTAAATGGCAGAGATTGTGCTACATAAAATAAGGTGTGCAAAAATATTAAAGAGCCTTTCTAAATTTTTGATGAATTGTGCTGAGAATCGCCTGTGCTTGTGGCCTTTGAAACTTCAAAAGAGGACCACATGGAACAGTCTGCCATGGAAATAAAGAATGCTGATTCAAGATTTATGTTTCAAATACACTTTCCTCCAAATTCTAAAATTCGATTATGGACTGAAAATAAAATTCAGCCCCGAAGCCAACACTTAGTTAGTAGAGAAAACTAATGACATTCCTACTTCTATCAAAACCAAGGAAAGGATGATCACTATTATTCTCATTTAAATTATTGTACTAGAAGTACAAGCCAAAACAATTACACAAGCAAAAAAAAAAAAAAAGAGAGAGAGAGAGAGAGAGAGAGAAGAACTGTAAAAGAGAAAGTAAAACTCTCACTATTCTGAAAGCAAGTATATACCCAGGAAACTCAGCTAAAAGCTGAGATCGCAGCATATAGAAAGTATATGAAGTCAACTGCCTTCATGATACAACAACCATTTAGAAGATTCATGGGAGTAGAAGACCCAATTTATGGTAGGACAAAAATAATACAAAATAATTACATGCAATCTATTTAATACATGTGTGAAGCATATATGAATATGCCTACAAACACTTCTGTAGATTACAAGGTAATACCTAAATACATGGAAAAGGGTATGTTGTTCTTGGTTAGGACGAAAAAATATATAAAGATATCATGCTTTCCTTTTTTTTTTTTTTAAAGATTTTATTTATTTATTTGACAGAGAGAAATCACAAGTAGGCAGAGAGGCAGGCAGAGAGAGAGGAGGAAGCAGGCTCCCTGCTGAGCAGAAAGCCCAATGCGGGGCTTGAACCCAGGACCTGGGATCATGACCTGAGCCGAAGGCAGCGGCCCAACCCACTGAGCCACCCAGGCGCCCCGTCCTTTTTTTTTTTTTAATATATAATGTGTTATTTGTTTCAGAGGTTCAGGTGTGTGATTCATCAGTTTTATATAATATCCAGAGCTCATTACTTGCCCATCACCCAGTTGTCCCATTCCCTCACCCCCTCCCCTCCAGCAACCCTCAGTTTGTTTCCAATAATTAAGAGTCTGTTATGGTTTGTGTCTCTCTCTGGTTTTGTCGTTTTACTTTTCCCTCTCTTCCCCTATGATCATGCTTTCTAAATGAATTTATAAGTTAAATCCTATCCCGGAGGTAAAAAAAATACAACGTTTTTTTTTTTTTCCAGAACTAGTGATTCTAAATTGTATTTGGAACATTAACAAAAAAGAACCAAAAAAATACTTTGTCAAGTGGGAAAATGAAATTAAATTATTTGCAGAGAATAAAATTCTATTTAAACTCTCATCTGCAGTAACATAGCAACATGAAGAGACAGTCCACCGGAAAAGAGTAAAAAGTTTTGAATCAATTCTTAGTTCCTAATGGGTCAGACTATGATTAAGATAGCCTCTCATACAAAAGGAAGAAAAAGATGGAATATTTAATAAATTGGAACAATTTTCCTCAAGGAAAACAAAGTTGGACCCAAGAATGAAAGAATAACTCCGTCCATATGTAATATGTATATGTGTTAAAGCACAGATTTAAAAAAAAGAAGGGTACATGGGTGGCTCAGTCATAAGCATCTGCCTTCAGCTCCAGTCATGACTCCAGAATCCTGGGATCGAGTTCCACATGGGGCTCTCTACTCAGTGGGAAGCCTGCTTCTCCCTCTCCCACTTCCCCTGCTTATATTCTCTCTCTCGCTGTCTCTCTCTCTCTGTCAAGTAAATTTAAAAAATCTTTCTTTTTAAGAAAGAAGAAAAGAATGAAACTTAAAAATAAAAAAGAAACCACAAAAATACTAGGGAAAAAATATAAACATTATTTTATAACCTCAAATCTTTCTAAAGTAGTATAAAACCTTGAAGTCATGTAATAAAGTGAATTGACAGCATAAAACTAAACTTAACGTATGGAAGAAAAGTCACTGCAAACAAACCCAAAGGACAGATGATAATCTGGAGTATATATTACAACGCTTCAAAGCTGCTTTCCTTAATTTAGAAAGAATGAATACCAACCGATAAGAAAAAGATCAGTTACCTGATAGAAAAATGGGCAAAGCATGTGAACAGGGAATTCAGAGAAGGCAAAATACAAATGGCCCAGACATGTAGATGATATTTAAAGTAACTCATGAAGGAAACATTTATTAATGAGCTACCATTTTTCACCAGGGCAGACTAGAAAAGTGTAACAATACACTTGGTTCTCTGGGGATGAGTCAACAGGCAGTCTCAAAGATGGGTGGTGGGGGTATAAATTTGCTTCATTGCTGTGAAGGAAAACTCTGCACTCTCCCAATTACGAATTCTACCTATAGATTTCTCTGGTAGAAATAAACACTACTAATGAACACTGCCTGCCTGGGAAATGACTCGCACAGGTGTTTTTCACTACAGTAGTGTTTCTGAGAACAAAGGATTAGAAGCTATTTAAATGTCATTATATTGAGACAGGGAAAATGTATTATGGTGCATCAATATACTCACTTGTAATAATATTAACTGAATAAAAAATTGAGGAAGAGACTTACATAGTGATAAAAGTATCTAAAATAAATTATTAAGTGGGAAAAGTCAAGTGCCAAAATAATGAGTATGGTAGTTCACTATTTGTGCAAAAGTAAGGTGAAAAATACCTGTATCAGCTTATATTCACTCATACAACTTTTCTGGAAGACAAATAAAACTGCTAACAGTTACCTGGTATTAGTAATGAGGAAGGGGGAGGGGAGAAAGAGGCATCTTTCCATGGCTTTTGATGCTTGTACCACGTAAATTACCCATAACTAAAATTGAAATGCTAACTCTTAAAAAGTGTTTAGCCTCTTGGGATATAAATTAGCATCTAAGAATAAGGAGCTGGAGATTTTTATTTTTTACATGTAACCATTCTGATTTTTTTCTTTTTTTTTTTTTTTTTTTTTTGGAACATGCGTGAGTAACCTAAATGTACATGTATAATCAAAAGGAACAAACGCAGAAGACAAGAGTATTTTGAAAAGAGGTTTTTTTTCATTTGGTATCTCATTAAAGAGAAAGGTTTTTTAATATTAAAACATAGATTTGCTTTGTAAGGTGTGGGGTTTCTTGACTGGTTGTAACACCTTATGGAGAAATACGTTAAATGCTTTGTTTTGTATGTAGAAGGACTCGTGGAAATGACAGACTTCATAAACAAATAACAGAAGTAAGGGGCTCAAAATGACAAGAGAGTAAACATTTCTGAGAAGAAAAAGGTTATGGTTCTAGCTTGTCTACACTTGCCCTTTGTCTATACTAGGCCCTTGATTTCGGTGAAATATTTAGATCCAGTTTAAGGAAGGTGTCACGTGAAGGGGCACGTGGGGCACATTTGACAAATAAGCAGGGTCACCGGGTCTTTCAGGAAGGGGCACGCACGGTAGCGGGTGTTGAAAGGTCCGAGGGAAGTGCTTACCAACGTCATGGGAAAATGACAGGTGTCTGGGAGCGGTGGCCGGCGGCCCGGCAGCTCTGAGTTTGCGTGGCTGCGGCGCACGCATACCATTTCCCTTGGCCAAGGGGACAGGTGCACCCACTTGCCATAGCAGAACACAGGCAGGATCGCTTCGGGTTGTTTTCCGAATTTTTCTGCATTTTTTACTTATTTAATTTCTTCTAATTTTTTTTACCTCCTTCACCTGTTTCTCCCCCCACCATCGCCACCCCCAACAAATAGCTTCTTCTTTATTACTTATTCCAACATCAGAAAAGAATCGAGAGTTCCTTCTCATTTATATGCTTACTGGAAACATTGAGAGTTTTTGGCTCGTGGAAAGAGGATGGTCCCTCTACTGGACAGAATTCACTTGCATGCCTGTCCCTAAGAATTATGTCATGTTGCTTTTAGATATCTGAGATGTCCAGAGCTGGAAAATAGCTCCCTGGTAACGAAAAGCTAGAATCAGGTAACTGGCAAAATGTGCTTTAGAGTCTAGACAGCGTCCGTCTCATTCTTTCCTGATGCATAGATACTCTCCTGTGTATCAAAACACCTCAAATTCAGTTGAAAAGTAAAAAAGCAAGACGAAACCACAATATTCTGACCTGATCATTGACTGGATGTTCCTTTACTCTTGCAGAGGCAGAAAAACATCACCTGTGGGAGGCCAGGGGGCTGGGGGTGGGGGGGCGGTGGTGGCGATGGAAGGGTTCTGGTTGCGTCTACACTGAGTGGGAGGGAGGCTGCCCTGGGGGTCTTCTCTGAGTCTGTGGTTCTAGGACTTTGAGCCACTGAGCACAAAATTCTAAAGAAATTCTGAATTAAGTTCCTTCGATCTTGGTAGCCTGGGGAAGATGTTGGCTGGCATTTTTTTCCCCCAGCCACCCATATTCTCAAAAAGATCTGGATCCAAACATTAAGTCTCTGTTGGACTTTACAGGGGAAGTTGGCTTCAGGGGGTGTATCCCTAGATGTCTGGACTATGTCCTGACAGTTTGGCAGGGAGGGAAGTGGCCCAGAGGACTGGGAGCCGGGCGATCTCCAGCACTGGCAGTGCGAGAGGCAGAGAGCAGAACTCGTCCGGAAAGGAATAAAAATAAGCAGAACTGAGAAAAGATAGCTTGTCGAATTTGCCAACCTCCTGTCTCCCTGACAATGAAAGAAGGTATGGGAAGGTCTGATGTGGTATTTGATGGAGCTTCCGGGGGATTTTAGTCCATGCCATCAACCTGCCCCACTGAAAATATTCCTGCGAGCTGCATGACTCGGTGGGGGGGGGGGGAGTTTACTTCACGGTTTTTGCACTCCAGTGTTCTCATCTATAAAATGGGGACAAGAGCAGTCTTACTTCATGGGATTTTTGTGAGGACTGAATGAGCAAAGACGTGTATATCAAGTACCCAAGAGCTCCCAGCACACAATCAAGGCTTGGTAAGTCTTGGCCGATATTACTAGCAATAATTACCTTTCTAAATGTGAGCTGTCCAGGCATACATATTTTCTTGAGCTGCCTGAGTTTTGATTGAGAGACCACACAAGTGGCATTTTCCTAGGACAGTTGCAATTCAAATATCTCATGGTACTGCCTAACCATAGTGCAGAGCATACGTTTTGAGTTTTGGAAACTCAAACTTTGCCATTGCTCTAATGGCAAAAGGAGGCTAAACTTGTCTGCGTGAGGCTGAAAATCTTGAACTGTCCTAGTAGAGATTCTAAGTAGTAGAACATTTTTATTAATTATTAATTCAGTGCTTGGTCTGAACCAGACATTGTTCTAGTTCCTGCAGTTAGCTTATTTTTAATCAGAAAGCTTCAAAAACCCAGGCTTCTTCATTTTCTATCTGCAGCAGAGAAACAGAAATTAACTCTCCTTACTTCCTCTAGCATCAGCTTCTGCTCCAGCAGATCCTGGCCCAGATTAAAACAACATATGCTGGCTTTAATCTAAATTTACCATGGTTTTCCTGCTTGAACACTAGAGAGTAAATTAAAATGTTATTTTATGTGAAGGTCTGGGCAATTTAACTAAATGCTTATATTTCCATTGTCAGGTATCCAATTTTGGTAGACGTTTCCCCAGCGTCCATCCGTAACTTTCTAGTTAGAGTTTATTCTAGGGACACTGTAGGAATTGGTGGGTTATAAGGAAGAGTGTAAAACATAGTTGCCAAATAATGTCAGCTTTCTGGGCAATGGGAAGCAAGTCATTTTACAAATTTTTTTCACCAGTTTAGCTCTTCCAGACCTTCGGAATTATAAAAAAAAAAAAAAAAAAAAAGGCATGGGACGGGGGCGGCACAAAACAGTATTAGAGAATTTAGCTGTGTCCACTCCACAGACCATGTTACTAGAGGTATCACACTGGAGTTTCTCTTCAGCAGGCAAGGTGACTCAGGAAACTAGCAGATTTTTTTTTTAATTTTTTATTTCTTTTCAGCGTAACAGTATTCATTGTTTTTGCATCACACCCAGTGCTCCATGCAATCCGTGCCCTCTCTAATACCCACCACCTGGTTCCCCCAACCTCCCACCCCCCGCCCCTTCAAAGCCTTCAGATTGTTTTTCAGAGTCCATAGTCTCTCATGGTTCACCTCCCCTTCCAATTTCCCTGAACTCCTTTCTCCTCTCCATCTCCCCATGTCCTCCATGCTATTTGTTATGCTCCACAAATAAGTGAAACCATATGATAATTGACTCTCTCTGCTTGACTTATTTCACTCAGCATAATCTCTTCCAGTCCGGTCCATGTTGCCACAAAAGTTGGGTATTCATCCTTTCTGATGGAGGCATAATACTCCATAGTGTATATGGACCACATCTTCATTATCCATTTGTCCGTTGAAGGGCATCTTGGTTCTTTCCACAGTTTGGCAACCGTGGCCATTGCTGCTATAAACATTGGGGTACAGATGGCCCTTCTTTTCACTACATCTGTATCTTTGGGGTAAGTACCCCAGTAGTGCAATTGCAGGGTCATAGGGAAGCTCTATTTTTAATTTCTTGAGGAATCTCCACACTGTTTTCCAAAGTGGCTGCACCAACTTGCATTCCTACCAACAGTGTAAGAGGGTTCCCCTTTCTCCATATCCCCTCCAACACATGTTGTTTCCTGTCTTGCTAATTTTGGCCATTCTAACTGGTGTAAGGTGGTAGGTATCTCAGTGTGGTTTTAATTTGAATCTCCCTGATGGCTAGTGATGATGAACATTTTTTCATGTGTCTGATAGCCATTTGTATGTCTTCATTGGAGAAGTGTCTATTCATATCTTCTGCCCATTTTTTTATATGATTATCTGTTTTGTGTGTGTTGAGTTTGAGGAGTTCTTTATAGATCCTGGATATCAACCTTTTGTCTGTACTGTCATTTGCAAATATCTTCTCCCATTCCGTGGGTTGCCTCTTTGTTTTGTTGACTATTTCCTTTGCTGTGCAGAAGCTTTTGATCTTGATGAAGTCCCAAAAGTTCATTTTCGCGGATTTTTTTTTTAAAGATTTTATTCATTCATCTGAGAGAGAGAGAGCGTGAGCTGGGAGAGGAGCAGAGGGAGAAGCCAGGCTCCCTACTGAGCATCGAGCCTGACACGGGGCTTGACCCTAGGACCCTGGGATCGTGACCTGAGCCAAAGGCACATGCTTAACCAACTGATCCACCCGGGCGCCCCTATAGGAAACAAACTGAGGGCTGCTGGAGCAGAGGTGGGTGAGGGCATGGGGTAATTGGGCAACGGGCTTTAAGGAGGGCACATGATGTGATGGACACTGGGTGCTTTGTGCAACTGAAGAATTATTGAACATGATATCTGAACCTAATGATGTACTAGATGCTGGCTAAATTGAATTTAAATTTGAAAAAAAGAAAGCTAAGAGATGAATCTTGGGGGTAGGGGGAGGCTGCAGTACCCACAGCAAATTCACAGAGTATTTGGGGAGGAGGCACATCCCACACTCTGTTCCCTTCCACTAAACACAAAATAAGAGCCTTGTCCTTTTTTTGTTTTTTTTCTTTCCTTTTCTGTCTTTTGAAATGATTATAAGGACAACTGACCTAAGAATGCATGTGAGCTTTGAGGTTATTATATAAAATCCACAGTGCTGACTGGTGGATGAACGCCAGCCCTGTGAGCTACGCCCACATAGAGGGAGAAACATGCTGGCCAGGAGTCAGCTGCCAACGTCTGGAAGTGGCTCAAAAACAGGTCGTAAGCAATAGGGCAGGAGAAATTGGACAGGACGTTAGCAGCAGCCAGAGAGGGAGGCGGATACCTGAATCTCCCCACTGAGAGACCAAATTGCTCTGGAGATCCTAGAAAGGGAGTCTTTCTTGAAGGAAATGGAAGGGGGCAAAATGCATCTAGCTTTGGAAATAGGAATTAAAGTCAAATGTCATGGAAGAGCAAGGCAAGTGTGCGCACGCAAAAATTCAACCAGATGAGAGGTTCCAGGAAGCAAATAGGACTTTGGATGAGGCTGGGGGGTGGGGGAAGTGAGATTATCATAGGAAGCTAGTGAAGTAATAGCAGGAATGTGTCTGACTGGTCTTCTGGCCACTCACAAAATTTCGTGCTGAAAAAATCCGAAAACGTAGTGTCTCTAAGCGGTTGTTGATAGGATAGCAGGGATTTGTGTTTAATACCAGGAGAGATCAATTCCCTGCTGATGCAGAAGTGGAGATCTCCTTACTCTGGGAGAAGGAACACTGGTCCTTCCTTCCTGTCTGCCGAGGATAGCATGCCACGGCGTGCCACAGCATGCTCCATTGCTCAATCAAGGTGTTCTGCAGGTGTTACGGGTCTGCCCTACAGACCGGAACTTTGAGATCGTGGCTGATGGTGGCTGGCTTTGTGTCCCAGTGGAGCAGAGGACAGACTACCATGCTCATCTTGTGAATTTTAGTTTTTGCTGACTAATGATTTCCTTTTGTATAAAGCCTCCTCTCCTCTCGCTTTTAAGACCACAAAGGTAAGCCCGCACAAGTTTTAACTTATCTGCTGGAGGAAGCAGCTGATGAAAGACACCTTTCTAGTTTTTGCTATAGATACTGGTTCCACCAAATACGGGACCACTTTTGCTTCATCTTCATATGATAAAAGAAAGTATGGTAAAGTATTCATTCCGGGGCGGGGTGGGGGGTGTATCAGAACAGAGAGGGCAATAGCAAAATAATGATTTGTATAGAATTCTTATTCTACTCCTTGTCATGGAGAAGGTACATGAGTCAAATAATAGTTTAAATGTCATTGCTTTTTAGAATTTGTCCAGGGTTGGACAGGGCTGCAACATTTACTCAAAATTATACACTATTAGGTGTAACAATAAAGGCAAAGCATCCTCAAAACAACTTCTGTAAATGTCCATTGAACTGATTTCAAGGATGCCTGCTGCCTTCCTCAGCCATAAAAAGAATGAAATCTTGCCTTTTGTAACAACATAGATGGACCTGGGGCGGGTGGGTACTATGCTGAAGGAAATAAGTCAAACACAGGAAGACAAATACTGTATGATTTCACTTATATGTGGAATCTAAATTTAAAAATAAATAAATAAAACAAAACAGAAACAGACTCACAGATACATAACATAGAGGAGGAGGGGCTGGAGTTGGACAATACAGGTGAAAAGATGAAGAGGTATAAATTTCCAGTTTCAAAATAAATAAGCCATGGAAATATATTATACAGCATAGGGAATATAATAATATTATTATAATAAATTGGTATGGTGACAAATAGTAACTACACTTATTGTGAGGATCATTTTATAATGTCTAAAAATGTTAAATCATTATGAGGTACATATGAAACTAACAGGATATTGGATGTCAATTACACTTCAATAAGAAAAAGAGAATGCATGCTACATTTATTATCAGTTGGGGTAATATGTGACATTTAATGATGCTCATCATTTTATTTTTTTAAGATTTAACTATTTATTAGAGAGTGTGTGTGCTCACAAACATAGGGGGAGGGGCAGAGGGAGAAGGAGAGAATCTCAAGCAGACTCCCTGCCAAGTGGGGAGCCGAACATGGGGGGGGGGTCTCAATCTTACAACCTTGAGACCACGACCTGAGCCAAAATCAAGAGTCGGATGCTCAACCAACTGTACCATCCACGTACCCCAATGTTCATCATTTTACATGGCAACCTTAAGTTGTATACGATGCAGTTCTAATTTAGGGAATAGCCAGCAAGGGCAGAGGAGAAAGTAAACAAGACCATGAAAGAACTTGAAAGGAATGCAAGAAGGAAACAAAACCAGTATGCCCCATCCAGCAGGTAGAAGAAGAAGAGTTCAAGCCTTGCATCTTTACAGAACTGGATTCTAAACTGCATGACCCTGAGCCAGCTACATTATCTCTCCTGGAATGGCTGCTTTCTTAACTGTCAAGTGGAGGTGATATCTATTTTGTAAAATTTTCAGAGGATTAAAAACAAGGCATAGAAAGTATGTTGTATAAATGTCTACCCAAGCAGGTATTAGGGTCAATGGCAACCCCCAGCGGTATTATTTTTACATGCTTATTGATAATATGGGTTAGGAAGAATTAATTTGGTTTGGGTAGAGAATTGCTACCCAATTGGAGCACAGGCTGAGCACTTGAAATCTCAGGAAATGTGAACAGACAGGCACAGCCAGATTGAAGTAGGTCCCTAGAAGTGATATTTACAGGTGGTTATTCAAACTAAAGTGGTATCAGAAGAAGACTTGCTGTATTTGACCTCTCAGGGGCTTCCAGGGGGTATGGAGGGGATGAGAGTCTTTGTGGGCTGAAGAATTTCAGATACTTGTGTGCATATGTCTTTTGAGCCATGTAACCCTGCCGCGCCCCCCTTGTGCATCACTAATCCAGGCAGCATGCAGACCCAACACTCAGGTGGTCCCTTTTTGGGAAAGCAGTCTGGGTGGGGGTATCAGAGTGGTCTTCAGATTAGGGGTGCATCAAAATCTAGAGAATCTCTGAGTAGCTGTTGAAAATTGCATGCAGGAGATTCCAGTACCCTCTCTTGGAAGGGCACTCCAGGATCTCCATGGAACATGGGGAAAGCCCTAATGGAGAACTTAGTTTTGAGTCTAAAAGACAAGATCAGGAAAGCAAAATCACCAACTAAGAAATGTACCCTGAAAAAACCTGAAGATGAGGTTTTTTTTTTCCACACAGATGTGATCAAATCATGGACAGGCAATGGAATTTAGGGCATTGGTATGATTATTGTAGAAATTACAAGGGAAAGAAGGAAAAGAGAAGGCTGAGATATTGGAAGCAAAACAGAGACATCTCAATGGAGCTAAGGAATGGTATGACCAAGGTAGCTGATGACTTAAGCAAGAAGAGGTAATTGTAGATAAAGCCAGTTGACGAGGTCCCTTATTAGAAGGAGAATAGGGTGTGGCCATGAGAATGGGGAACGGAGACAGCATGGAAAAAAGGAGTCCCTGCAGATGAGAAGACTGAGGAACTGGGAAGATGAGATGCATTTCAGGTGGATATTGAAGAACTATAAAATAATAGCAGGACTTGGGTTGAAGAATTGATGCCAAGGATTTGGAAGATGGAGGAAGAGAGATGGGGAAGTCAGTGAATATCGGCAAGTAGACCACGATGAAGTAGTCAAGTTAAGTGAGTTCTGAAGAAATGAACATTGTCTGGAGACAGCCTGGAGGGTCAAAGACAGTATCAACTACCACATGTGAACACCCGAAATCACAGCTAGAAAACGATGGAGCTGATATTTGAACTCAAGATCCTGGAAAGTACTAGCAGAATTATCGCTCTCCTTAGCTGCAAGAAATAACTTCCATACCCTTCTCTCTCATTATCACCTCCTCCATTTCTATATTCTTGCTCAGTCTTGGGATTTTGCCTATTCTTCTCCTCTTCTCTCCGCGAAGGCTGAGGTTTTCCCCCATCCCCATCAAGTCAGCGATTGTGTTTCTTCTATTAGGCTGATCTCTGGTTTTCTCAAACCAAAATTCAGAGGGCAGAGGAATTTCAACATCTCCAGGATAGTAGAAATAGCTGTAGGTCCCTGAAAGTCATGGAGAAGAAAAGACCAGAAGTTCAGCTCCATGTTCAATTACGGAGTTGGGCAAACCACCCACAGCAGGCTAGACAGAAACATAATGAATTAAAGAAGAGTGTGGGCTTCTAGGAGCACAGAGAACAGGCTCGTCCATGGCTCCACAGATAATCATTTCATTGATTACACAAGAAAGACCTAGAAAACCCCAAAAGCATTCCATATGGGAGAGAAAATCCCTACTTTCTGTAAAATAGAAGTAAATGGAAAGCAGTTATCTCAATTTAACCTCTGGCAAATATTTTTCGTTGTTGTCATTCTGACATCGTTCAGTTTCTGATTTTTATTGCCTCCTACTCTGCTTAAGTAAGAGCTTTATTAATAGAAACTGGATCAGTATTTACTTTACCTCAAAGAAGAGGACAATCAATCTAATAGATCTTCAAATAAATCAACCTTCATGTGGGCCCCCCCTTATGAAGGGTTAGAGTGGGTGGTAGATTACATGACATCACCTGGAAGGTCATCCCTCCCAAAGCCAAGATTCCACTCAACGCTATTCACTCTTTTCCAGAGAACATCTTCTTCCATGGTGAGCATTATCTCTAACCTTCCTTCAAAGTGAAATTACCAGAGGACTCGTGGATTGTTACTAGCAAGTAAGTGTGAACGCCCTTGTGGAAGCTTGTACCTCTCACTGTAGACAGCACTGCTCAGGCTAAGAATACCAGAAGCCAGGTACCTAACATACGAGTCCTTTAACACGTCACATCTCTTTTCAGGTTTCTTTTATATCTAATACTGCAGGCATTCACGCACGCACGCACCCCCACTCCCTGCTCGCTTACCTCAATTGTCTGCGAAACAGGAGGGATCTTGGGATTCAAGGAGAGAAGATAAGCTCTGGGAGGCTGAGCAGGGGAGGTCTCCTCAAAGGGTAGATTTTATCTTGTTAGTTAACCTCACCAATATCTGTGCTTCTCTGGCTGTTGGTAACTCGATGTCATCCCCACGGACCATCGCCACCTTCCAGGGCTTCCTCCCTCCTGCCTGGGACATCTGCTGACTTTAATTCCCTGTATGGTTTTGGGTCAGTCTGCTCATGAAAAGCACTCCTGCGAGATGCAGAAGATAGAAAATAAAGAAGTGGCTAGTATTTTCCAAGGCAGTTACCTTAACTGCAGTAAAACCCAGGGTAGAATCCCTTCTCAGAGAGCCCTTTGGATAAATGTAAATACCTATCACCTTAATAACATTTAAATCCAAACTTCCTGAAGCCTGTAAGAATATTCTGTAACATACCAGGATGTATACAAATAAAATACCATTAAATTTAAACAATTACTAGGTAGCGTCAGATATTGTACTTTTAAGCCCAGAAATGCAAATGGAAATTTGTCTGTAAATTCATATAGCACTTAGGTTATCTGGGTCCTATTAGAACCATTTCATAAAACACACTAGCTTTTGCCATTTTAACCCATAGCATATATAACTCCTACTAATTCTACTTCTCTGGAGAACCCTGACTGATACGATAATCAATCTGAGGTTATATACTTTGCCAACACTAGATAATTTATCCAAAAAATGTTAATTGAGCACCTACTAAATGTGAATATAGTAGACACCAGGATGATTCTGGCTCTTCTATTTTAAAAGGCAGAAATGGACAAAAACCATTAAGCACATTAATATATAGCAAGTGGTGACAAAGCATTAACCACAGGAGAAAAAAAAATTTTGGACAGGGTGTCCTGAGAAGGACTCTGTCTAGGAAGGGACCTTGGAGCCCCATCTGTTGGAAAGTATGGGGCGCAGCCTGCAAGCACCTGGAGGAGGAGTATTCCAACAGGTGGAGTAGGAAGACTCATAGCCCCAAACAGGAAGCACATTTAACCCACGTGGGTGTTGTCATTGCACGCAGGCCTGTAGGTGTATCCCATGGGAAGTACATTGAGCTGCACTCAGGAGACAGGCCCTGTCACTACCCAGCAGCCATGTTATCTTCCGGTCTCTACTTCTAGAAAACTGAAGAATTAGGACCAGATTAGTGATTCTTTCCAAAATACTTGTAGTGGACTTGCATTCTACAACCTCTTCTCAAGGATTTCCAATGTACAAATAAAGACTCTGAGGAACATTCCAGCAAAAGAACTCATGTAACTTCATTTAACCCAATGCTTCTGAACTTATTTGGTCTCAAAACTCTATTTCTGTTATGAATAGAATTTGAGTGCATTGCAAACACTATCAGAAATACCGGACTCTAAGGAGCCAGTTTATCTTTCAGTACTATAGCTGTCTGAATAATGGGAAATGAAATCACACACCCCCGTCACCCCTGTTGTCTAGCTAGCAGGCCCTAGGACTTCAAAAAGAAGGGACTGGAGAGAGAACAACTTTTAAATTTTTTTTTGGCAGTAGAGCCTTTCTGACATATATATTCCTATGTGAAAAAAAAATAATAATAATTACTAAATTCCTATTTTAACCGTCAATAAACAAAGCAGATAAAAATCAGAGATGCCTGGGCTGAAAAAGGTCTGATTTGCTGTGACATCCTCGGCTGTCTGTCCCCATGTGCTGGGATCACACTGCCCTCTAGTGCCTAATACGCAAAGAGAATAAAGCTAAAACTACTACAGAAATCTCTTTAACACTTCCAGCCTCAGAGTGGCCCCAAACTGCTGTTTACTAATCTGTGATTCTCAAAGTGAGGTCCCCAACGGTCAGCACCACCTGGCTACTTGTTAGAAATGAAAATTCTCAGTCTCATCGCCTCCTTGCCAAGACATGCTGAATCAGTAAGTGGGGAAGAGACCCGACAGTTGGTGTTTAAACACCTTCTCCAAATGAGAAGCAAAATCACAGCTCAGCCCATCCTCCACAGGCGGGAGTACCATGTCGCTTTCAATTAAGAAAAAAAAAAAAAAAGAACTTGGAACAGCTCGGTTAACAACCAAAAATTCACAGAGGAGTTTCTCTACCTAGGACTCGTTCAACAATTTTCACTTTATGCCATTCTTTCAGACTCAGTATGAGTTACATCCACTCCAACAATACCACTGGACCCAATTTATCTGTAGCATTGCCATGAATGACAAAAGAAGGTTCTAGAATGAGCCTGTCCCACTTTTCTTTAAAGAAAATTTCTGTAATGGTAATGCCCATCGTAAAACATAGGGTTTGCATTGTGAAGTAGTGGTGAAAACCCTGTAACTCTAACTTGTGTTTAATACATACACAAGATGGTCTTTCCATCATAAGTCTTTTTCCTGGCCTGGCATGCTGGATCTATGCTCTGTTCAGACCAGGCAAACCAAATACGAGTGAATGAATGAGTTAGAACAATTTTACTACAACTACAACAGAACTGGCTTTCTTCCTTCCTTCCTTTTTCTTCCCTCCCCAAAGGCTTCCTGACTACTTGGGGTGACTGAAGTTTCTGTTGGCTAAAAGCACAAACCCAACCAAAGGTGCCCTGAGAACATCAGTCTCCTGTACAAAAGACACCTTCATTACCATGTGGCACACTCATTTCTAAAACTTGATAATTTGATAAAGAAGACAGACTCAGTGAAAAGGAGTGCTGTCATTATTGACATCAGTATCTCAGCAGGAATGTCAATACAAAATAAACTTACCAGCAATGACTAAGCTCTAAAGAAATTTATAAATTTTTATTTAAAAATTACAGTCTGCTTAGGCAGGTGACCTAAAAGAGTGAGGGACTCTTTTATCATTTCTGCAACTCATACAATGAGAACACTTCAGTTTTTTGAACCACTAACTTATGGGGTATAACCAATGTTTATTAGCTAGGTGAAGATATTTATAGGTAGCTATAAAAACGAACTGGGAAATTTCATTCAATATGTAAATAAAGACTCGTTTGTCCTATTTATAGTTAACAATAATGAAAGTATGAATACAAGGAAATCCAGGATAGAACATATTCAATGAAAAATTTTAAAGTGTAATAATATATCATACATTTTGTCCAAATTATCAAAAATTCAAATTACAAGGAGAAGGGAGGGAAAATTAAAATAAGATGAAAACAGAGAAAGAGACAAACCACAAGAGACTCTTAACTCTAGGAAACAAACTGAGGGTTACTAGAGGGGAGGAGGGTAGGGGGTAGGGTAACTGGATGATAGGGATTAAGGAGGGCACGTGACGTGACAAGGCCTGGGTGTTATATCCAACTGCTGAGTCACGGACCTCTACCTCACGAAACTAATAATATACTATATGTTAATTAATTGAATTTAAATTTAAAAAATTTTAAATTAGGTGTATTATAATCAATATCAGCTTCCTAAAGTGGCTGCAAAGCACTACAAAGCTGGGTGGTTTAAAACATCAGAAATTGATTGCCTCTCTCGTAGTTCTGGAGATTAGAAGCTTAGAACTAAGGTGTCCGTAGGTCCCTTCTCCCTCTGAAGGCTGTAGGGAAGAGCCTTCCTTGCCTCTGCCAACTTAAGATGTTTCCTAGCAATACTTAACTGTTCCTTGGTTTGTAGATGTATCATTCCAAACTTTTCCTTTGTTGGCACATGGCCACCTTCTCCCTGTGGGTCTCTGTATCTGTGTCTCTCCTTATGAGCTTCTCACTCATATCGGAATAAAGGCCCACCCTACTCTAGGATGACCTCATCTTAACTAATTATATCTGCAACAACCCTGTTTCCAAGTAAGTTCCATTTTAACGTACTGGAAATTAGGACTTCAACGTATTTTTTGGGTGGGGACATAATTCAACCCTTAACAGTCCATCTTCTGGCCTCCCAAAATTCACATTCACCCCCCACGTACAAAATTACATTCACCCCATTCCTAACATTCCCAAATGTCTTAACTATCCCAGTATTCACTCTAAATCCAGGCTGCCATCTAAATATCATCAATTCAGAGTCCCAAATTTCATCATTTAAATCATATAAGTCACTACGGGTGAGACCCGGGTATGATTCATCCTTTGGTAAAATTCCCCTCCATCTGTGAACCAGAGAACAAGGTATCTGCTTATAAAATACAATTATCATGGCATAGGATAGATATTCTCATTCCAAATAAGAGAAATAGGAAGGGGAAAAGGCAGGTAATGGGTCCCAAGGAAGACTTAAAATCCAGCAGGGCAAGTTCCATTAGATTTCAAGACCTGAGAATAATTCCTTGTGGCTCAATGCTCTGTCCTCTGGGTCTGACAGGCCAGCAGCCTCACCCTATAGGCCTGAGGGGGTCTCATCAGCCCAAACTTCTGCATCTGTGCCTCTGCTCTCAGACTCACTCCCTTTTTTGTTTCATGCCCCTATTAAGCCAAGCTGGTAGTGATTCTACTGGTATAACATTCTCAATTTTATACCAGTAGAATGCAATTCACAGAGGTCCAAGCCATCAGACCAGAGGGTCCTCCACGGAGCTTTCCAGGATAACCCCATCTCCATTCCTGGCTTCTACCAAGATGGTTGATTGGATCCATCAGCCAAACACCTGAGCTCTTTAGCCAGTGATGGTCCAGCCACACTGTTGGCACTCTTTATAAAATATGCTCTCTAGATTGGCTGGGAATCTTACAAGTCACTGGGTGCTGATTCCTTTTTGCTTCGGAGTTCTTCCCCCGATTTTTTTCCTTTCTCTCACATTTTATTATAAGTAGAAAGAAGAAGCCAGGCTGTACCTTCAACACTGCTTGGAACTCTCCAAGCAAAGTTATCTCCAAGCAAAATTCATTGCTTACAAGTTCTACTCTCTTTCCAACAATGAAACATGATTAAACTGTGTTCTTTGCCATTTTACAACCTTTCTTTAGAACCAAATCAACTTTCTTCCAGTGTCCAATAACATGTTTCTCCTTCCCATCTAGGACATCGCCAGAAGCATCTTTATCGTTCATATTTCTAGCAACATTCTGTTCCTGGTGAGATATGTCTTCTCTAAAACAATAGACGCTTTCTCTGTAGCACTCCTCCTCTCTTCTTTCTGAGCCCTCAACAGAAGTGCATATAATGGCAATATTTCTACCAACAATCTCTTCAAGGCATTCTAAATTTTTTTCTATCTAGTATCTCACAATTCTTCCAGCCTCTCCCCATTTTCCAGTCCAAAATCACTTTCACGTTTTTATGTTCGTTACAGCACCACATCACTTCCCAGTACCAAAACTGGTCTCAACAATTCATTAATCCTTGTGATTTCCTGGGTGCGAGGGAACCATGCCATTGAAATGAATCCCTAATCTTACCTGATAGCATCCAAATAGCAAGATGAGTGATATGAACACTGAAAGTCAACTAGAAAGAAATCTGTCTAATCACCATTAAAAATGATGATTTTGGTCAGTGTGTATTAACCAACACAGCTGGTTAGAAAGGGCAGAGCAAGGTTCAGATGGAAAATGTTGACATGGAAAGCTGACTTAAGTCATCTAGATTTAAAAAAAAAAGAACACACACACTTTAATACTGAGTCATGGTGAGCTGGAATATAGAGATCATTTTCTCCTAATTCTTTAAAAAGTATTTCCAGTAAATGTTCACTAATTTAGACAAGAATCTAAATGAATTTAGTAAAACATTTAAATGGAGAAGTATAAGTGTGGACAGCATGTGTTTCAAGCAAACCCTAACTAAATTGATTATGTTCCCTTTATGGCAAACCGTAAAGGTCTGATTAAAAGACGTTGATCTCATATGTAAGTTAGTATTTATAAAGGGCTTTCAGACAATTTAATTCCTTAAAGAAATAGTTTTCCTCGCAATCTTAAATTGTAAACTTACTCTTTTGGTGTCTTCTTATTCTCTTAAATTAATTTTGAAATTATTCCTACATTGTGTACTGATGATCAATAATTCAACTTACGTGGGTCTAACATTATGAGCTGTTACTTTATCAGGGATTCATTGGTGGTGTGATTTCCTGGGTCACTGGGACTAGACCAGACTCTCAAAGAAAGGCCAGGGAAAGACACTGGTATTTACTGTATTAGGCAGTACCCTGAGTCGTCTCCTGTTGACCTCATGTACTCTTCACAAATAATAAAGTAGATCACTGTTACCTTCTTTTAATCAGTGGGGCTCAGAGAGGCAAAGGAATTTGACTAAGTTCAGCCAGCTATGTTAAGTACATCAGAAGGTCCACATCGCAGTAATAGCTGGGATACTTATTAAATGCCCACCCACTCATGGCAGTGCACCTGCTCCTCAAACAGCAAGGGCCCCGAAGCTGCAGAACTCCCCTCCTGAAACACCTGGGATGGACCTGTGTCCTGAAATGGAAGCCCACTGTGTTCAGTGCACCCAACGTCCTCCTCCAGAAGACTAGAAATTTACATTTTGACATAACTAAGCAAATCAGGGCCTTTGTTTGGTAACTTTTTAACTAATTTCCAACAACCTTAGAAGCAACAGGTTAAAAAACAACTAAGAAATATCACCTGCTTGAACTATTAAAATCACACCACTAGAGTAACCTGAGATTGTAAATTCAGTATTTGCCTCTTTTTTAAAGCTATAACCCCACCATTAGTTTTAAAAAGAGGAAAATGCCTTGGAATTAGAAAAGGAGGTCTAAGGAAGGAATGTTTGCAACTATCATGTTGGTTTCTTCACTCCCGTCAGTCTCAGCGGAGACCACATATCAGGAAATAGCACATGCCTCGTGGTTTCAACATTCTTCACATTAGTTTTCCACAGGCCATAAGGAAAGCCCTTCAATTCAGAGGGGCTATGCAGGCAGAGCACCACAGAGAAATGAAAACGCAGGGTCCTTTTGCAGTGAGGATACCAGCAGGGGGCCAACTTGGATCCCGTCCTGAGAGGAGCCCTCCCGATGTCACATTCGAGAGGATTTGTTCTGGCTGTTTCTCCCCATGCTCACTTGTCACGTGAATCTTCCCATGGTGGTGGTAACGGATTCCGTATTCTAGTCAGACCAACAAATCCACCCATCTTGAGTTCAACACTCTTCGACAAACCGGCTGCCAACATCTGAGGTGGAAAGGGAAGTTACCCACCTGCCCAGATGAGGACAACTGGGACCTCAGCCCCTTAAGAAACTGTGTCCAGGGGTCACACAGCTCAAAAGGTGTAGTCCAGATTTGAATTTCTCAACTGCAAAAGCCGTGTTCTTCTCACCAGGAAATCCTCGTTTCATTGATCCAAAGCTATTTTCATGATAACCTCCAGGGGCATCTGAGGGCTCAGTTGGTTAAATGACTGACACTTGGTTTCAGCTCAGGTCATGGTCTCAGGGTCCTGGAATTGAGCCCCACATTGGGCTCCATGCTCAGCGGGGTGGTGGTGGGGGTTCTGCCTGGGATTCTCTCCCTGCCCCCTCTCAAATAAATAAATAAATTTTGGGGGGGAAAAAAAGTAACCTCTATGTTCTTTTTTTTTTTAAGATTTTATTTATTTATTTGACAGAGGGAAAGATGATAAGTAAGCAGAGAGGCAAGCAGAGAGAGAGAGGGAAGCAGGCTCCCCACTGAGCAGAGAGCCAGATGCAGGGCTCAATCCCAGGACCCTGAGATCATGACCTGAGCTGAAGGCAGAGGCTTAACCCAGTGAGCCACCCAGGCACCCCAAACTTCCATTTCTTGAAAAGCAAACAGTGGCTTGTATTTCCTACTCCAGAGAACAACTTTAAGTAATTAGAAAACTTGGGAAATATCTCCTTATTATTATTTGAATTGTTCTGGTCAGTTAGAAACCATGTTTGGCCCAATGGCTGTACTTTGAACAAACATTTCCAGGAGAATTTTGATGTGTGAGATTGTGTGTTAGACTCAGTGACAAAAATGAATCCCTGCATCCTGCCCCCCTAACTGCCAGGCTAACAAACAGATGTGCACGTCAAAGGCACCTCAGTGTCTTCCAAAGACATGCCTTCCACAGAACGCATAGTGTGTGCTTACTGACTGGCATTGTTCTAGCTTGTAGTAATGTGTGTAATCTTCACAACACGAGGTAGATATCATCATCCCCACTTTACAGATGAGAAATCTGAGGTACTGAAGAGGTCGGTAACTTGCCATAGTTTACAAGCTTGTAATTAGCAGGAAGAATTTGGACCTTACTGACTCCAGAGCCCTGCCCTTGACCGTCAGGGCACCCTGCTTTGTCAGGGCTGTGACTGAGAGGAAGCATAGATGAAGGAGGGAGAGAAGCTGGAGAGGGTCTGGAAGCTTCAGGGAGGAAACGGTCAATGACTGAGTGAGTGACGTTCTCTCAGAGCAGTCAACTGCCTCCCTAAGGGCTACACGTATCTTCCCTCAGCAGACTTTCAGGCTTAACCTCCTGAACTTAAGTTCTCACGTTTCAGTATTAACAATGTAAGCGGAACAGGAACAGAGCAAGTGCTAAGTATTACCTCACAGAAATACTTTTAAGTCCTGTTGAATTTCATGCATGATGCCATGTTGTCTAGATGTCATGGAGTTCTTCTGAAGAGATATTAAAAACAAATCAAGTCACCTGGGTGGATGACAATGCAAATCTGTGGAGGTTTCTTACGCTAAACCAAGGTTCACCTTGAGTTTGATTCTTAGAAAAAGCAAGGGGTCTATCTGCTTTATAAATCTTCACTCCCCAAAGGCTATTTTATTCACCATTTTAAAGCACTCATTAAAATGAATTTCCAGTTCATCAGCTGCTACAGGGTAATAGGCTCATGACAGGGGGGCATGAAGCAGATGTTTGCTTAGCAACTATGTTTATCAAAATTCCACCAATCTTATCTTATGCCCAAGATTTCTGCCTGAGGAGAAATTCCCTGACTCCTTTCTACTGAAAAAGATTACAGGAGAAACCCACTGGCTTGCGGTACTGGGGAGTAAATTTTCCTCAGTGACCCTGCCACTCCAGCTGAGATGAAACTTAACCCCTTTACTGCAGTGTTTTCAGGTAACCATTAGTTTTCTCTTTAAACCAAAAAATCCAAAGACAAGACTCAAGTCCCTGTATTTTGACCTGTGATATGTGTATTTACTGTCACACAATTTTCTTTTTGTCATTTTTAAGACCATAGGACAAATGGAGCATGGGGAAAAGAACACAAGTTTTATGAAAAGAAACCATCAATCTTCGGACTTCCTTTTTTCTCCAATAGTCCAACCATCCATGAATTGTTGCCGGACATCACCAAGCAATTCCTGGGTTTTCCCCACAGTAAACCTCTGCTGCTTTGGATTTTTCTCAATGATGAAACCATCAGAACCATTTGTCGTACCTTATTTAGCAGGACCAGATAAAAATATAAGCCTCAGTGTGGTAAGTTTACTAACATGCTTATCTTAGATTTATGTCTTGTTAGAACCAATGTCTAAAGCCTTGGGTGGGAGCAAAGTATCAACACTTCTTACAATCTCAAAGACGAACAAATGGGCCTTCATGATTTCTGTGTATTTGTCATTTAAAATATAAAACTCTTTGCTACCTCACAAATGGGGTGAGTTCAAAACAACCTTTGAGCTGCATAAAAACAATACTCCTGGATGTCATTGATTATTATTATGAATCTAAAATAAAGCAGCCATACCTAGATATAAGCACAAACCTTAGAGGATAGTATAAGATTTACAGGGGAAAAATTGGGAAAAAGCATATGAAAAAATCCTCTGAAGATTTTTTTTTCCTCTTTATGTGTAAATATGAAGGCTATTGTTGGCTTTTAGTCAGGTCATAGGATCTAATCCTAAGGAGCCTATGAGTCAGTGTTTCCCAAAGCATGGTCCGTCGACCCACGCAAGAGCACCACCTGGGTAACTTGTTAGAAATGTTCATTTTCAGGCCCCACCCCGGATCTACTGAGTCTAAATGTCTGGTTTTTAATAGACCTTCCAGGTAAGTCGGCTACACGCTAAAATTTAAGAACCTTCCCTTTAATCACTAAACAATAACAAGATCAGACAAAGCACTGTATCGATTCAATTTCCTTAGGGAAAAAATGTCGCACCCATTTTTACGGGTTGGTTATTCAGCAGATGGGTCATTACAATTATATCTCCTTTGGCCTCCCTTTCCTGAAAAACATCCTCATGTCCCTACTGGACACCAAGGAAAGTCTTCCCTCTAAACCCATCCACCATTTTCCTTCCCAGTTAAAAAGGTACATGCCAATCATGAATGCCAGTAGGTGCAGATAGGTTTGTCTGGGAGATACCCCTGGACTGGATTTAGAGTCCAGAGACGGTCCCTAAAAACAGATCTGGAACATAGCTTTTCCCGGGTTAGTGACTACCTGATGTCGGGAAGAGCCAGAATGAAGTTCTACCAAACTATAAGAACACTTAGGTAGAAGGTGACCTGAGAACTCAAGGAGTCAGGGCATAGTTTATGTCAAAACACACTCTCGGGCTCAGTAAGTTGGCAGGTTTACATCAGTGATCTGGGACCCTGGGATCTGAGAAGGATTTAAGGGGTTCTACCCCAGCCTTCTTTACATCATCTCCCACCCACTATAGATTCAGCTTATAGAAGCTAAAATAATTATGTTCTATTGATGGGCTCAGATGATTTGCTGATACCACCGACTCCTTCCTGGAAAACTGTGGCCAAAGCTGACTTAAACAAGAAAAATAATAACTGGTTTCTCGTGGCTCCTCCAAAGCAGCTCAAAAGAGTAAGGCCAAGAATGCGGAAGAACAGAAGACAGACTAGCATTCCTTCTGATATTCGGTCTTGAACTGGTCATTTGTCCTATGTGTTCCTGATGACCCAGATGATCTCTTGATGGTCTGCACATACTGATGTGGATCACAGGCAAATATGGTTAGGTTCTGTCAGTACCGAAACATTCTTTTTAACCTTATTGAAGAAGAGTCAACTATTTTAAAAGGAGAGGCAACAGCACGTGAGCAGTCCGACACTGCCCTAGGGAAAGCTGGTAAGCCTAACATATGCATTATGGCCTCTTTCCCAGCCTCAGTGGCTTATGCAGATGATACTCCATTTTAAAATGTAAGAAGCAGGTAACTAAGAACAATAACTGCTCTTTCTCTATACTGGAGGGGGGAACCCACATGTTAGGAATATCCATGATTTGGGCCATTTGTTTTCCTTGAATTTCCATTTCCCATGACTTTCCATTGTATTGTCAGAAACTCATGTGAAGTATCAAATTGATGTGGGCCAAGCAATGTGTCTTAGCATGGATACATGTCCTTTGGATAATATATTATGTCAGAGATCTATGGTGTATTTCACTTCCAGTGCTTTGGTCCTTATGCCCCTCCCTTGTTTAACCTTACAGATCACAAATGAGATCTTCCCAATCTGGACATACTCTTACCTGGTGCTGCTGCTCCCTGTGCTCGTCCTGACCGATTATGTCCGCTACAAACCAGTCATCATCCTGCAAGGAGTCAGCTTCATCATCACCTGGCTGTTTCTTGTATTTGGCCAAGGATTAAGAGCCATGCAGGTGCTAGAGTTCTTCTATGGGATGGTCTCCGCCACCGAGGTGGCGTACTATGCCTACATTTACAGCGTGGTCAGCCCCGAGCACTACCAGAAAGTGAGCGGCTACTGCAGAAGCATCACGCTGGTGGCCTACACAGCGGCCTCAGTGCTGGCCCAGCTCCTGGTGTCCCTGGCCAGCCTCTCGTACTTTTGCCTCAACGTCATATCCTTGGCCTCCGTCTCTGTGGCCTTTCTTTTCTCACTTCTCCTACCAATGCCTAAAAAGAGCATGTTTTTTCATGCAAAACCCAGCACAGGGGCTTCTCCAAAACCAAGAGGAAGAGATGCTTTCTTAGAGGAACCTCAAAAGGGTCACAAACCACTCTACCAAAAAATATTCACCTTTTCAAGGAATCTGGATGATGGTTCGTTAAGCACTCCAAAGCCGGAAAACATAACTTTGACGGGTTTTGTGCAGTGGTTCCAAGATCTGAAGGAGTGCTACTCCTCAGAGCAACTTTTTTACTGGTCCCTGTGGTGGGCCTTCTCCACAGCAGGTTTTAATCAGGTTTTGAACTATGTTCAAATCCTGTGGGATTACAAGGCACCGTCCCAGAGTTCTACAATCTATAATGGAGCAGTAGAAGCCCTTGCAACCTTTGGAGGTCAGCATACCAGACTTAATCTTTTCAGAGCAGTTATTGTTCTTAGTGCAAGAAATATAGTCTTCCAAATCATAGTCTTAGATTCATTGTACTGACTTCAATACTAAAAACCAAATACTCTGAAAAAAAAAAAGAGCTTTAACACAAAATTTAAAAGAGGCAATGAATATAAGGGAAGATTGATGAAGTTATCCATGGAAAATAAAGTTTTGCCTACCCCCTAGAAACAGGGACTGCAAATTTCTGTCCCACTGGCCAAACCTGGTTTGGCCATAAAAAGTTGAATGGTTTAAGGTTAAGCTACCAAATCACTTTCCTCTCTAATTGCTCTCTAATTCTAATTGATAAACTGTGGTTTGCAAACTATTAACAGAGGTGGGCAAACAATGGCCCAAGACCCATGAAAGCTAATAATTTTTACATTTTTCATGGGTTGTAAGGGAAAAAATAATATATGCCAAGGTCTGTAAAAATAATAAATCAACCAAATAAAAACAAAGAAGGCTATGTAGTCTGCAAGCCTAAAATATTTACTCTTTGGCCCTTTATAGAATACAGATTTTGAAATCAAATGTAGTGGATTTCTGACCAGCATTTTTAAATCAAAGAACAGAATAGAAAATTTAGAATAGAATAGAATACAGAGCACAGCAGCTTATAGGGATAAGGTCTGTTTTGTGAAAACTGTTTACATACAAATATGTATGTACTGGTGGACATATAAAACATATTTCTTTTTTTCGGGCTATGGTTAAAGAAGTTTGAAAGCTACTGTTCTATGAGCTACTTTATCATTCAAAGGTTCCTTTTGAGACAACTCAAATAATTTATTTATATCTTTCCTTAACTCTACATGCAGAGATTTGCCAAAACTTGTTGCCTTCTGATTAAGATTATTTTCTCTACTCAGCTTTCCCCATTCCCTATTATATCCAGATTTTTTCTGAAATAATAGTGAATCAAAACAGGATTCTTGGGGTGCCTGGGTGGCTCAGTGGGTTAAGCCGCTGCCTTCGGCTCAGGTCATGATCTCGGAGTCCTGGGATCGAGTCCCGCATCGGGCTCTCTGCTCAGCAGGGAGCCTGCTTCCTCCTCTCTCTCTGCCTGCCTCTCTGCCTGCTTGTGATCTCTCTGTCAAATAAATAAATAAAATCTTAAAAAAAAAAACAGGATTCTTATAATCTTACATCCCATTTCTTCTCCACAGCTAGCTTATTGTATTACCTTGTATACTGTTCTCTCTGGTCTTTTCTACACAATATACTTCCATTCATTTGACATTAGTAAGAAGCAGTAAGAATTGTGTCTCTCCACAGTAGCTCTTAACAAATAGCAATCTTTGAGTGTGGAGAAAATGGCAGCGGGAGACAAAGAGTGCTAGGAAAGGAGGAAGGCAGGGTGTGACATGTTGGGAGAGGCAGGACCTCCAAGAGGCTATGTGTGTTCCTGAGTATTTATTCCTTCTCCTGGAGCTGACTGGTTAAGTGTTTGCTTCAGCCTTATTTACCTATTGATGGATTTCTGATACTGCATTTTGTGCCGCAGGAAAGAGGCAGCGAGACTGAGTGACCCTGAGAAGATCTCTGGGAGAATGAGGGTTTCCAGTTTCTGCTACAGGATTCCCCCTCAACCCCATCCTGGGCTTTCGACTTTCGAAAACTTCCCTCCTGGCTGAGAAGCTACCGTGGTTTGGGGATTCTCAGATTCTTGTCCGCAGACTCTTCCTTTTTCCCAGAACATATTCTGTGAAGTTTAAAATCCTTTTCCAAAGAAAATGAGGTGAAGAGGAGGGAAGATGGGTTGACACAGGGTTAATCCTCTAGAGTTTGAAGGGTAGAGCCCAGAGCTGTCTTTGAAGTGAGCCCAACAACGCACATGGTTTTTCCTGATATAACAAAGCTTTCACATCAAATAAGACTTTGAAGATATTATTTTTGAAGTTGGGGTGTTCCACACCCATATATTTATTGAACATTTCAGGGTCCATTGTTGAGATAATATTCTTCTCACTTCCCTTTCTAAAAATTCCATTTTGACTCCTAGAAACCTGTTCTAGGATTTGTTTACCTTAGACTCTTTTCCTCTCTAAGGACTTGCTCCTTGGGAGAAGGGAGAAAACAATCTTCTCTTTAGATAATGTACCCTTACTGAAGGCATGTGTAGGAAAGGTAAAATGTGCATAAAATTCATTCTTTAAAAGCTCCCCAAACACAATTTTTCCTTAGTCTCTTTGTGATTTCAAGAACCCTAATTAGTGTCAAATTTTTAGGCAGAAACCAGGTGAAGTAGACTGGTTTGCTGACCTAATGCCTTATGTAAATTAAGCCATGTCTTTAAGAAAGAAAGCTAAGGGTAGCAAGAAACCTGACAACTGATTACTTCATTCACAGCACGTTGTAGGAACATATTATATGTACACCCATATAATACATATCATCACATGAATATGTCCCGGGGGTATGTCTTGTGACTACATGTAGGGCTTGGGTCAGAGTTTCTCATCCCCAGCAATACTGACATTTTGGGCAGGGAAATTCTTTGTCCTGGGGGGCTGTCCTGTGCTTTGTAAGATGTTCCACAACATCATCGGTCCCAACCCACTAGATCCCCTTAACATACCACCACCAGCACCACCCCACACCCCTGACAAGTCATGACAACCAAAATTGTCTTCAAATACTGCCATGTCTCCCTTGAAGGACAAAAACACCTTTGTGAGAACCACTAGGTTACGATTAGTTTAAATTTGAGTTAAGGTCAGCATTTCTACAATTCTGTCACACACTATTAAAATGAAAAATTGATACATCTCATTTCTCCAGTAGGCTATATTATTTTCAAGAGCAAGGAGCCAATGTTTACCACCATATTTTCTCACAGAGAAGCTCAGAAACATTTGATGAGTGAGTAGGTGAATAAATGAGTCAACAAAGAGGGGAATGATTAAACCAACAAATGGGGGAAGTGTATAGAGAGAATTCTTAAAAAGAAGATAGTTATGTTTTAGGGATTTGAGGGAATTTTTAAATTGATGTTATAGAGAAGATAGAGAAAACAGGGATAAGGACAGAGAGAGAGAGAATCCCTTCTTGCTAGAACATCTGTTATGCGGCACAGAGGAGGACATGGTAGCAAGGGCTGGCATTCAGTCTGAAGAACCTGGTGCCTCACTTGGTCACCAAGTGTTCACAACTGACTGTTCCTTCCACGGTGCTTTTTCTTGACTGAACTTGAGTCAGGCTCGTCTCCTTATTACAGACCCCTTACATTCTGCTTGCCCCAATTCTGAGTAAACACAACACGAGGTGGAATGTGCCCCAGCCCCCATCATCTTCTGAAAATGGACCGCAGCAGGACACTTTCCTGTCAGTCTCCACTGATCGTTTCCCCTTCCTTGTCCAGCTTCCTCTCCAAAGATCCCATTTATGGCTGCTTGCCCTACAGTGAAGGATTATACTATAAAAGTAAACCCTTTTTCTGTTTGATTTTTTTTTTTTTTATTTATTTGTCAGAGAGAGGGAGAGAGAGCGAGCACAGGCAGACAGAATGGCAGGCAGAGGGAGAAGCAGGCTCCCTGACGAGCAAGGAGCCCAATGCGGGACTCGATCCCAGGACGCTGGGATCATGACCTGAGCCGAAGGCAGCTGCTTAACCAACTGAGCCACCCAGGCGCCCCTTTCTGTTTGATTTTAAGATGCTTGCAGATTTTGGCAATCAGAGTGTCCTTCCTATTGCAATTCTTTTTTCTAAATAAAGCCTCCCCCTATCAAAGTCTGGATTTGTTTTTGTTTGACACCAGGTTTCTGAACCCAAGTTTTATCTTCTGCAAAGGGAAGAAGAAAGGAAAAAGTGGCCTCTCTGGGGCCATTCCAGTCTGTGATTTATGGAGACCCAAATTCAGTTGGTCTATTTCAAACTTTAAGAGAAAAAGATATGCACACTTCCCAGAGGTGGATCAAGTGACTGTCATTCAATCAGAGTTCATGATTGGTCAACATTTTTTTTTTAACATAGCCTGGAAATGCTTCAGTGCCCATCCAGTGTGAATTTTAACAAAACATCATCCTACTTTGTATGTGTGGAATGACAAGATGTAATATATATTGATTCCTTCCTTTCCAGGGGCTCTGGCAGCCTTCACAGCAGGCTGTGTGAAAGTCAACTGGGATCTCCTGGGAGAGATGGCCCTGGCAATGTTCTCAGCAGTGGATGCAGGTTCTCTACTTCTCATGCATTACACAAATAATATTTGGGTGTGCTACGCTGGTTTCGTGATATTCAAGTCAAGTTACATGCTTCTCATAACGATAGCAGCGTAAGTATTTGTCATTTCTTTATCTAAATCTCAAGCAACAGAACAGGTTTCTTTATTTATTCTTCTAGTTCTTCTGAATAGCATTTGCAATGTTATATTTAATGCTTAATATAAGAGACAACAACGATATTCCTATTTTAACAGACTTTCTCCTGGAACTTGATTAAGGTTATTAATCAGGCAAAAAAAATTCAAAGTTCTCATAATAAATAGCAATATGCTCTGAGGTTTTGATTTTTTATATTTTTTATTGTATTTATTTAACAGAATAATTTTATCAATTTTTTTCATTTATAGCCCTCCTTTTTTTTAATTTGGTAAAAACATGTAACATGAGTTCTATCTCTCTTTGCAGACTTTTAAGTGCACACTGCAGGATTGTTATCTGTAGGTACAATACTGTACATCAGACTGCTAGAACCTATTTATGATACATAACTGAAAGATACGTATTTATACACATTAAATAGCAACTTAATTTTCCTCTTCACGCAGCCCCTAGAAACTACCATTCTATTCTTCCTTCTATGAATTTGATTATTTTAGACAACTCATATCAGTGGAATCATGCAACATATGTCCTTCTATGACTGAAACATTTCATGTAGCTTACTGTACCCAATATGCATCCATGTTGTCCCATATTGCAGGATTTCCTTTTTTTTTTTTTTTAAGGCTAAATTATAGTCGGTTGTACGTATATACCACATTTTCTTTATTCATTAATCCATCTACAGACGTTTAGGTTGTTTCCACATCTTGGTTATTATGAATAGCAGTATAATGAACATGGGAGTGCTCTCATTTCTTCTAGGTCCTGATTTCAATTATTTTCAATAAATACTCAGAAGTGGGAATTTCTGGATTGTATGGTAGTTCTATTTTTAATTTGTTCAGGGACCTCCATACTGTTCTCCATAATGGCTGTACCATTTTGTATTCCCACCAACAGTGTACCATAGTTCTAATTTCTCCAATTTGATTTTGTTTTATTTATTGATATGTGATTGTATCTAATTTTGACTCGGTTTAGTTTTCACCCCCTACTTGCTTGAATAATCATAGCACATCTGTTTCTTTTTGAAACAAATTATCAAATAGTCTCAGAGCAGCTGTAGAACTGAAGCTGTTCTATAAAACTACATATAAAAATAAGAAACATTAAATCATACAGTAGTTTAAAGATAGGGAATATTTTATCTCGGTTAATTAGAATAGAAAGAAAATGAGCTAAGGAAGTGATGAATGTTGCCTAGAGAATGCCTAAAAAAGGACTAGGTAGGTATTGCTCATAATTTCCTGTGTGGCAGTATGTTTAATTTTAATTAGGAAGTTGATCAAAGACAAAGCAAACATCTAAAAATATTTTCCTTGACCTAACATCAGCTGTATAATCTTGGACATGCTATTTGGCCTTAAATTTTTCTTAGAGACCTATGGAACACAAAAAACTATATCAATATATGCATTATGAAGTCCCAGAAGAAGTGAACATAAAGGAGAAAAAAAGTGTTGTGATAATGGTGAGAAAGTTCCCAGATTTGATCAAAAGCATTAATCATATATTCAAAAAATGCATGAACATTCATTTAAAACATTAATTTGTACATTCAAGAGGCTCACCCATGAACTCCATGTAACTTACAATTGAGTTTCTATCTACCAGTTTGTTGTTTACTATTTGTCCCACCTTTCATTTGCCTTTATTCCTCTTTTGAAGTTAATTGAGTTTTCATTTTTAATTCCATTTTTCTTGTTTTTCTTGGCTAAGTCTTTATGTTTTTAGTGGGATTAGATTTTTAACTCATCAGTTTTTGTTAAATTAATACTATACCACTTTGTGTGTAAATACTTTACAGCAACATAATTCCATTTACTCCCTGTGCCTTCTACTGTTTTAGAGATTTTACTCCAGTTTCTGTTATAAACCCTACAATACATTATTAGTCTATTTACTTTAAACAGGAAAACAATTTTTTAATTAGGACCAAAAAAATAATCTTTTATATTTACTCATAGATTTACAATTCCTAATTCTTCTCATTTCTTTCTGTAGGTCCATGTTTCCATCTGCTATTGATTCCCCGGGCCTGAAAACTTATTTTATTTTTTTTAAATATTTTATTTATTTATTTGAGAAAGAGAATGAGAGAGAGGGAGCATGAGAGGGGAGAGGTCAGAGGGAGAAACAGACTCCCCACTGAGCAGGGAGCCTGATGTGGGACTCGATCCTGGGACTCCAGGACCATGACCTGAGCTGAAGGCAGTCACTTAACCAACCGAGCCACCCAGGCACACTGAAAACTTATTTTAACATTTCTTTTAGTACAAGCCACCTGGTGACAATTTTGCTCAAATTTTATTTATTTGAAAATACATTTTATGTCATTTTAAAGTATATTTTTGCTGATTAGAATTCTAAGTTGATAGTGTTTTTTCCCCCATTCAACACTTTAAGTGTTTATTATTATTCCATTGTCTTCCAGCTTGCCTTAAGGAGTTTGTTGTCATTCTCATTGTTGTTCTTCCTCTAAATGTGATGATAATTTTGCTTTTGGCTATTTCTAAGATTTTCTATTTTTATTTTATTTTCAGCAGCTTTACTATACTTATGTTTTCTTTATGGAATAGTATGATTTTTGGCTTGCCCTGTTATTTTCTTATTGTTATTTTAGTCTTTCCTGACCATCAACATCTTAACAAGGAGATCTCTATCTTCCCCCACTTTTATTTTAGAAATTATTTGAAAGGTTTCATTTTCTCTCAGCAGTCTAACTTTTGATTTGGAAAAGGAACTTAAGTCAAACCTAAATTAGTTTGATTTAATGCTCAATGGCTACATTTAGGAAGATGGAGACCTTGCAAATAAGTAAAAAAAATTTTTTCAGTTATTTTTACTGTTGTTGACCACAGCTTTCATATAGTGAAAAAGTAAAAAGTATATTATTCTTGAATATTTCAGAACAGATTGGTTCACAGCCATCTGCATATTTATTGCATACTGTGAAGCGAGTCAATTTGCTCTACTAAAGAAACAAATAGGAAATTTTGAAAAAAAATTGTAAGATTAACTGTCAGAATATGAGATGGTTTAGGAAAAAACAAACAACCCAAATGTTTTGATGTTTTGAGAAATTCTCAGAATGATTTATTATACACATGAGGAAGCAAGGGTTAAACTATAGGAATAGTAAGAATGCTAAGATTCTGAGAGGCCATGAAGATGGAACTCATATTTTGATTGTCAGGGTTTTCCCAGACAGTATGATCAGAGCATTCTACATAAAGCTCAATGATCATCTTTCATCTAATATGTCAATTCAGTCAGATGACTGATAACCTTAGTGAAAAGGGGTATTATTTTAGATGTAATTAACTTTGGTTACATTAATTAAATTATCTAATTACTGGGCAGGACTCAACAAATAGTATCTTAGTGTTAGGATACACACTCACAGGGGAGTGGGGAAGAGAACTTGACCTCAAATATCCACGAAATTTGGTGCTAAATGAAATTATCACTCCCATGTCCAACTTCAGAATACTAATAGAATATAATTTTCTCTGTAGGTGAATCCAGTCTCTGTAACCTCACTTACATCTTTTTACTACTCTAACTTCTAAGAAACTTTTAAAATAAATTTAGCATGTGTAGGATAAGTGTATTTCTAATGCAAAGGATTAGAGTTCAGATTTGGAAGATTCTAATTCTAAATTCTAAATTCTAAGGTGATTGACCATCCATGGTTTCAACCATCATGTGATACAAGAAGTTCATATAAAAAAATCTGATTATTCTACAGAAGAAGATATTTACTTCATATTTCTGTTTCATGACAAAAGTGATAAATTTAATTAATATTAGTCAAAGCCGTTATCTGGGTCCAGTTAAGTATTCCCTGTTGGAGTGAAAGTAGAATCACGCTCGTGCACTGGTATGCCCATGAAGTCCCTGCTTCATAATGAACATTTGGTTAGCATTTCTGGAAAACAACAACAACAATAACAATAAGCAAGGGGTACCTGGGTGACTCAGTCTGTTAGGCATCTGCTTTCAGCTCAGGTCATGATTCTGGGGTCCTGGAACCAAGTCCTATGTCAGGCTCCCTGCTCATCGGAGAATCCACTTCTCTCTCCCTCTCCCTCTGTCCCTTTTCCTGCTCATGTTCTCTCTCTCTCAAATAAATAAAATCTTAAAAAAAAAAAAAAACTACGAACAAATGCAATAATATAACATTAAAAAAACTTTAGGCTATTGAATTTTTGGGGGGGCAAAAAGCAATGTTTTTCTTTGCTTTATAAATTGTTCCTATGACTTCCTTTAACATACAGGGTAAATGGATAAATTGAATCCCACAATGCCATAATATATGGAACATAAATGATCAAATAAAATTTCAAAGTGATTCTATCTTTAAATTACAGACTATCTTACAGGCTTATCTGTATTTAGTGTTAATTGCCTAACAGAACATGAATACAATTCAGTTCCCAAGAATTTATTAGCCCTGAGCAGTGTACTCAGCATGGTAGATTTATGCCTATGTAAAATGACCCAATAGGAGCTTTGAAAAAGGTTTTAGATACTATGATTCCTTGTCATTTCAGTTACCTGGGAAGTAATTTTTGGGTTTAGTCTGAAAAAGCTTAGCATTCAATGCCACGCTGAGCCTGAGGTCATCATTACGCCTCTATCTGAATCTACCACATATGAAAGTCTTATCCAAAACAAAGTAATCACTGATACTTTGTTTAAGCATCTGTACAGATTAAATCAAGATTCCAACCTGGAATAATCTGTATACTAAAAGGGAATCTGCCATTTGATTTAATCTAGGTTTCAAGAGCATCTACCTAGTATAGCATTTTTTTTCCCCCAAACGAAAATTTGTTAGCAGAGCAAAAAACTCCTGAAATTATAAGGCTCACCTGGACCACATGTTATATTCACTTTGTGGGATTCAGGATAATTTATGGGTTTTGTTATGTTGGTAATGTTTTGCACTGAAATAATACATTTTTATTGAATCACATAATTTTAAAATGCTTATATTTGTTTTTTAATGTGAGGATTTGGGGAGAGGATGTAAAAATTGTTTAAAATTTTCCATTTGTTTTCATATTTTTAAATAAATTCAGGTTATAAATATTTTAGCTAAATTAGATGGAAGAATTTGAATGCATATATTTCAGTCTTGCCTGACTAAATTCAAAAACCCAATCATTTATTTAAAATGAACTAACAGACTGAACCAACTGTGAGAGCAAATAATTTGTGAGTTTTCCAGAGAAAAATTCATCTATTAGACTCTGAAACTGCTAATGTAGACAGTCAATGATCCAGCAGAGAATCCAAATAAGTAAAAACTCATCGAATAGACTTGTGATTTACTCATTGATATATCAAGGTTAAAGAGTGACTGTTAAACCATATCCATGTCCAATAATGTTCAGTGTTCCTTAGTTACAGAACATTTGGAATATTTGGCTTAATTTTAGAGAAGGTTAATTAGTTTTAAATTCTTATAATATATCACATCACATGGAATGTTAAAAATATAACACCTCACTATTCCATTTACCCTTCTTTCCTTTTTCTCTGCTAGAAAAACTTTTCAGCAAGAACTTCAACAGAAGCCTGGGCTGCCTGAGGGGAGACAAATCTTGGAAACAACACAACTCCCTGCTCTGTATTCAAAAGCCTACATATGTGGGCACCTGGGTGGCTCAGTGGGTTAAGCATCTGCCTTCAGCTCGGGTCATGATCCCAGGGTCCTGGGGAGCCCCACATCAAGCCCTGAATAGAGCTTCCTAGTCAGTGAAGAGTCTGCTTTTCCTTCTTGCTCTGCCTCTTCCCACTGTCACTTGTGTGCTCTCTCTGCTTTCTCTCTCTCCCAAATGAATAAAAAAAATTTTTTTGAACAAAATAGAAGCCCACATATGTGTACTTTCAAAACTCTTTCCATTTGTACACTTTTAGATTTCAGGTTGCTGTTAATCTCAGTGTGGAACGCTATGCCCTGGTGTTCGGAATCAACACCTTCATTGCCCTGGTGATCCAGACTGTCATGACTGTAGCTGTGGTTGACAACCAGGGACTGGGGCTTCCGGTCAGCATCCAGGTAAGGGCATGCCTCTGTGCCCTCACTGACACAGAGGTATACTTTGAAAACTATACACACACATACATATGTTTATATTATTACACATAGTAATTGGACTTGCTGAGATATAATTTTCATAAAATAAATTGACATATAAAAAATTTATTTACAGTTCTATTAATTTGGGCAAACACACAGCTGTGTAGCCACCACCACATGAAAATAAAGAACCACCCTTTCAGCCAGACAATGCCTGCCCCCCTTGCTGTCAGCTGCCTCTCTCCATGCTACCTCCCCAGTCAATTGATGGGTTTTCAATCCCTATCGTTTTGTCATTTTAGGAAGTCATATAAATGGAATCATAGAGACATAGCCTTTTATTTCTGGCTTGTTTTCATTTAGCACGGTGTCTTCACTGGAATAATTTTATACTGAGAGGTATAAATACGATGTAGTTAAAATACATTCTATTTCTTAGGAAACTTTTTCATTAAACAGGTGACCTTTTCATTGAGCAGGTGAAAGAATGAAAGCATTACCTAAAATAGACCCATAAGTCATTCCAGTTTAAGAGGTTCTCATTACCCACAGCTAAATGTTTTTCTTGCCCTGGTTAAAATTCAATCTTATGAATGCTTAGTTCACAGATTTCATAAGCCTACTCAGTCTCATGGACAAAATGGTAGATCTTACATGTCTCTACACATCCCTAATGCAAATGCTTAGAATATTGAGTCATCTTCTTTAAAAACAAAAAGAGAAAAAGAAATCATTTCAGGATACACAATTGAATGAGTAGTATTTAAGAAATCTATTTTAATCTCAAACTAGTTTAACAGAAGGAAAGATAACTTCATTGAATAAATATTAAAAGTAAGATTACTATAGGCTCGTGTCTTTTTGAAGACATAAAGAGATCAGTTGTTACTTTCTAAAATAAAATTTAAATTCCTATTTTATCATCCAGCTTTCCAGCTTTTTAGAAATCATTGGGTATGTGATGTGATCAAGAGAGCACAAGCCTGAAATCAACAAAGTATGGATATAAATCTTGATGTTTACAAGTGATTTCTTTTTTTTTTTAAAGATTTTATTTATTTGACAGACAGAGATCACAAGCAGGCAGAGAGGCAGGCAGAGAGAGAGAGAGGGAAGCAGGCTCCCTGCTGAGCAGATAGCCTGATGCGGGTCTCGATCCCAGGACCCTGGGGTCATGACCTGAGCCGAAGGCAGCGGCTTTAACCCGCTGAGCCACCCAGGTGCCCCTATGAGTGATTTCTTAAGAACTTTTAATTCTATTATAAAACTAGAAAGAATAGTGTCATGATATCCCAGGCATCCATCACTCAAATTTATGGCCAATCTTATTTCATCTGTACCTGCCACACATTTCCTCATTCTTCCCCTAGAGATATAATTTTTTTAAAGATTTTATTTATTACCCGAGAGAGCATGAGAGAGCACAGAGGGAGAGGGGAAAGCAGATTCCCCACTGGGCAAGGAGCCTGATATGGGATTCGATCCCAGGACCCTGGGACCATGACCTGAGCTGAAGGCAGACACTTAACCAACAGAGCCACCTGGGTGCCCCCTGTAATTTCTTTTTTTAATGTCTGTTTTCTCTTCAGTAGAATGGAAAATATAATACCTACTTCATGAGTTCTTACACAGATTAAATGCCTGCCTATAAAATTTGCCATTCCCAGGCTACAGTGCACTCAATGCATAGATGTGTCTCTCTCCTTTCTTAATACAAAGAAACAAGAGATACTCACATGAGTCAATTCTGTTAGGATGCACTTACCTTTTCTGAGGACTTCTGCAGGAATATCCTCCAGATATCTCCTTTATTTTTCCACAAATCCATTGAGTCTTAATCTGAAATTAATGAATTCCTAGAACTGAAGGAGGCAACCCAGAACTTAAGAAGAAAATTGCCTGGCAGTCTGTCCATCCTCCTCCTTGCACTTTTTGTGTAACCTGATTTAAATGACAACTTTGTGGGAAAATCAATAAATTTTGACCTTTCGGAGGAGCTCACGTGGACATCCAAAGCCGGGGGTGAAAATTAAGTTTGGCAGAAAAAGTCACGCTTCATTTTTGTTTCCCCTGATAAGCCAAGATTTCCAAATCCTTTTATCTTCTCAACCAAGGGATCTAGATTCAGGGCACTCCTCTAAAATCTTTCTTTGTATTCCTATCTTGTCTTATCATCTCTGCCACTATCCTCAATGCTACAACAACTTTCTTTGAGATTCTTTCATGTTAGTTAGGTAAAGTAAAACTCAACTCCTAAATAAAGTACTAGTTTCCCCAGGTGCCAGAGCAGGGTAAGCACAAAATATACAGTCCAAAGGCATAAGGGAAGACAACCCCTATTTCTATCAAATATCCCCCAGACAAAAAAGTGTTACTGCAGATTTCTGGGTTTGAAAAGCAGCCCTCTTAAAATTGATTTTGGGTAGAAATCTAATGAAATACGCTTGGATTAATTTCAGAAAACCAAGAATAAAGAGCTATATTGATTAATAACTCCCAAGTCTCGATCATAAATGTCCATTTATCATTGGTTATGCACTTAATGATATCCCATGAGCTTCTTAATATAATTTCAAGTGCCATTTTAAAAGATTGGAATCTAAAAAATAGAAACTACAACCTAAGTCAGCATTTTCATAGAACTTAGAGATTCGGTGGGAAGAAATTTGCATTGAAGCATCCTGAACTAATTCCTCCACTTCCTCATTATTTCTCAGCCTGTTATCCCAACATAGGCTTTTATAGATTTCTCAATTTAAAAGGACCATAGAGATCTTTAAAAAAAGTTTCCACGTATATCTTTGAATATTACTGAAAGGCTAGGGGAAAAATGCCCATGAGAGCAGCTAAAAGAATCTTTTTACCTCATCTAGAAAAAGCTAAGAAGTAATTTAGCTAGTTATGTAAGAAGCAGTAACTTTAGAATATAGCTTTATTGAAGGCATAAGAACACTGTGGTACACTAATGATATAAAATAATTTTCAGGGGGGAATTTTGTTTTTAAAAAATAGACAAAATTCGTAGGTATAAATATGAGGGACTTTTAGACGGAGTGGGTGAACAATCACACAAATCCAAAAAGGTTAATTTTTTAAAAAATAATCCTTTTGAGGGGCACCTGAGTGGCTCAGTCAGTTAAGTGTCTGACTCTTGGTTTCAGCTCAGGTCATGATCTCATGGTCTTGAGATGGAGCCTGGCATCAGGCTCTACACTCAGCAGATAGTCTTCTGGAAATTATACCCTTCATCCTCTCCCTCTGCTCCTCCCCCTGTATGCTTGCTCTCCACCTCCCCAAATAAGTAAACAAATAAAATCTTTAAAAAAGTAATCCCGTTGTTAGGTTTCACATGAAAACACCCAATTACTCACAGGTTGGTTACCTGTTACTATATCCTTCCATTGCTCTCACTCCCCACCCGGTTCCACCCTTCAGTTTGCAGAGATGCCCTTTGGAATGGAGAACACACTGGTAATCATCATTTTTTTTAATATTTTATTTATTTGACAGAGAGAAATCACAACTAGGCAGAGAGGCAGAGAGAGAGAGGAGGAAGCAGGCTCCCTGCGGAGCAGAGAGCCCAATGCGGGGCTCGATCCCAGGACCCTGGGACCATGACCGGAGCCGAAGGCAGAGGCTTTAACCCACTGAGCCATCTAGGTGCCCCAATCATCAGTTTTTTATTGATTGAGAGAGTTGACATTCATTCAACTCCCATTCATGAATCTCATTACTTTCACCAGCCTCCTCGCTGGATGATCTTGAAGCTTAACATGAAAAGCAACACTTGATCCTGTCAGGGAGGAAAAATATTGTTTCCTCTCACCCAATTTGGTTCTCAGCTGCATCTCTGTAACAAAAACAAATTAGCAAAAGCATACAAATGTATTTGATTTAAGTTTTGTGTAACAAAGGAACCTTCGTAAGGAAGTGAAGACCCCAAGTAATAGTTGAGCCTGAATGTTTTTATGCTAGATTTGATAAAGGGTGGAAAGTTATGGGAAAAAAAAAATATGATAGGACAAAAAGGATATGAACTAAGAATAGTAAATTGGGGGAACTTCACACTGCCTGTTCATTCAGATTCCTCTCTGTGTCCTTTTATCTTTGGAGATAAGGATGTTCCTTTCCTCCGGGTGTAGACACTCAGTTCTTACGACCTGCTCCAAAGGAAGGTCGGAAAGTCCTTCCTGCACCTGCCGTGCCTCAGACTCCTTCAGTTAAAAAACATTCACTATGCCAAAGTGTCATACTTGGGAGTAACTTGTCCTGAACCCCATCACCACCAAGTTGGGGAAGCACACAAGAAAAAGAAAAGGGGAAGGCCACTGATACAAAGTGGCCCTTCGATGACATGGACACCACAGCTGCTGCTCTGCTCTATCTGCCATGTCCTCATGGAGAAATGAGAAATGATCCTCCCCAGTTCTCTTGGCAGGAAGCCACTGCACTCAGCCACTAGGGGACCAGATGTACCCCCGATTACACACTCCATTAGATTATCTAGCTAGGATAACTGGTACTTTTGGCTGCCTTAAATTAAATAAAAATTAGAATCATGAAAATGGAGTTTTAGTTTTAACCCCAAAGGGCTTAATAAGGGAAGTGGCACTCTAAACAGAAAGATTATCTCACAAAAAGTAGAACAGTGACGCTATTATTTTGAGTGCATGGAATGGGGATTCCTTTAGATTCTGGGAAGCCTCCCATATCAATTCTGAGATTTTTCTTGATGTATTTAAAGCATGGACTATTGGCTAGTCCAGATAGCTCAGATGAATGTTTTCAGGCCGCATTCATTAACTCAAAACATGTGAGATGTGTGGTCTGTTGGATTTGGGTTTCACTATTTCATAAACCATTTTTGGAATCTTAAAGAGTAACTGAAGGTAAGCCCAGATTTTCATTATCAAACAAAATAACTGCCTATACAGATTTTCAGTGAGTTTGAGCCCTGATCTTCAGACATTGTCTTGTTTTCTTACTTTTCTGTTCTAGTGGAAATGGTCTGAAGGCAAATACCTTGAGAGGAGTGGGGTTGAGGGATTGTGTTTGAAGAAGGAAAAGAAGGGTGGTGTCCACATTGTTTGAAGTTTAAAGTAAACAAGTGTTGTTGTTTCTTTAAATATTAAATTAAGAAAGACTTACTTCCATTAAGAGCTATAGAATTTAAGAAATACTAAAATAAGAAAGGCTTATTTCCATTAAGGCAACAATAACTGGATATCAGAAAAAGTCCTTTACACTACAAAACACCTAGAACTCCTGGATATAAATTTAAGATTTTTTTTTTAAATAAATGGCTGAATTGGTAAGAAATAAGAACACTCCGCAGAGGTCAAAGCAGGAACAGGAAACCAGATAGATAAGGAAGCACTGAATCTCTCATGTGCTTGAGCATCTGCTGATTCTCCCAGTGACCTGGAATTTTGGTTTTAGTGGCAACCCCAAAAGCTATATCCTCCATGAGTGGTGAAGCAGAAACAAAACATGAAATTATGGGGGAAATGCCAACATAGAAGATGAATCTGGGTGGTATCAGAGGAATTTACCCTGGAAATTTGCTTTCATAAGCCAGCACTCACATAATTCTAGGGCCCAGTTTCTACAGGCTAAACATTTTTTTTCTTTTCCTAAAGCTGAGTATTTACTTTAAAATGCCCCTGGTTGATAATGGCCCCCAGGTACCTGTATGTATCAAAACAAATGTTCTCTGGAAAGACTGTCCCTCAATACAGAAATAAAAAAAAAAAAAAAAAATTGCCACAGATAAAATGCCACCAAATATGAGATTATTTTTTAAAAAGTCCAAAATCGTGCCTGGATATAAAGTAGCATGAGCCAGCCAAGTGAAATAATAAAAAGCAGAATCAGACTGACAAAGATTTGAGACAGAAGAATTTCCAGCATTAGAATATAAAGATGTTTGACAGGCTTGTACACAAAGGAAAATAATAACATGAGAATGGAATGAGGTACTTCATGAATGCTTGTGAATATTTGGGAAAAATAGAACTCATGAGATTAGAAACTTAAATATGTTAAGAGCAAGTTAGACACATAATAGGAAAAATTACTGAATGGGGGAAAAAATCACCAAGAAATGCAGCAAAGAAAGAAGGAAATGGGAAAATTAACACATGTGGAGATGAAACTGAGAAAGTTTAACAAATATCTATCTGGAATTCCTTGAAGAGATAATAAAAGCAGTAAAGAGATGCCAAAAAAGAAATATTCACTGAGAATTTTCCAGAAGTATTCTCAGAATTAAGAAAAAAGCCCCCAAAATCTCAAAAAGAGTAAGTAAAAAGAAATTCATTTCTAAGCACACTATGGTTAAATGCAGAAAACCAAAGAAAAAGAAATCTTAAAATTAGAGAAACGGAAATCAGCTATAGGTGGTCGAGAGTGGACCTGTCAGTAGCTTACAGTAGAAGCCAGCAAAGCAATGGCTTCAAGTGTTACAGAGAATAATGGCCAGCCCAGAATCATAGACAAAGAGAAACTCTGTTATAAAAATAAGAGTAAAACAAGGACATTTTCAGACAAACGGAAATAGAATCAGTGTGTTATCACCAACAAACCTTTACAAAAACAATTTCTAAAGTAAGCATTTGAGGAAGAAGGAATATTATCCCAAAAGGAAGGTATTCCCAAAAGAAGGAATGTGAAAAAAGAACTAAACATGTGAGTAAATCTAAACAAACACTAATCATTAATACTTAGGGGCATCTGGGTGGCTCAGTCAGTTAAGCATCCAACTCTTGATTTTAGCTCAAGTCATGATCTCGGGTCCTGGGATGGCGCCCCCTGTCGCACTCTGCAGTCAGCTTGGAGTCTGCTTGAGATTCTCTCTCCCTCCCTTTCCCTCTGCCCCTCCCCATCCTCTCTAAAATAAATAAATAAATAAATAAATAAATAAAATCTTTAAAAGTAAAAAATAAAACAATAATACTTATATTTTATATCTTAAGGAGTTTTTTTAAAAGATGCCCAAAGTACTGGACAACAATAGTATCTATCAGTAGAGGATGTTCAAAACTCAGGATTTTTGTGCTTTTCTGGAGGAGGGAGGAATTATTGATTAGAAACTGCTAGGACGACACACTAAGCAGAGAACGGGTTGGGAGTCCATCTGGGAGGGAGGCGGATTTCATCACCAGCATTGTTTAAATTGCTGCAGCATGACGATAATGAGATGCAACAGACTTTTAATCAGTTTTATTATAGTTTTAAAATTCTCTGCACAGAGTTCTCCCCACTTACTGCCCATACCCAAGGCAGACAACTCCCACCACCATCACCTTTATACATTACTGATTTGTTTATTAAGAGTCAATATTTCAAGTGTAACCATGAAAAAAAATTAGAATATGCAATTTTTATACAGAAGAGAGGAATTAAATAGAATGTGGAAAAAGAGTCACATGAAAGAGCTCAAGAAAGGAGGGGAAAATTAAGGAGCATAAAAATCGGAAAAATATGGTGGCAAAAAACACAAATATGCTAGTTGCCACTAAAATAACAAATTAATTCATAGATTGGACAGCCAATTTACAGAAAATAGGGGAAGCAAAAGAACTCATTACATGACACCCAGAATTATCACCAAAAAACCCCAACATCTGGGAAATTAGTTTTTCAACAAATAAAATTTTAAAAAAAGATCAATAGTGTCTTAAGAAATTCAGTAATCAATCACAATGTGTGGATCTTATTTGAATACTGATTCATACCCAGAAACTAAAAATATTATGAGACAAGCAGGGAAACTTGAATACTGACTAGAAGACATTAAACAATTGCTAATATTTTAGGTGTATTAACGATTCATGGTGACGCTCTTGTGTGTCCCTCTTTTTAAAGATACAAGCTGAAATATTTATTACATTATATGATACTGGATTCAAATTAATCTGCGAGGGGAAAGGGGAAGTGATTGGGGAATTGTAGAAACAAGAGTGACTATGAGCTGGTGATTGATGAAAACAGGTCATGGATTCATGGGCATTTGGATACTGTCCACTTTTGTGAATGTTTATAATTTTCCAAAAATAAAAATCAAGCAATTCAAAGCTGAACAACCCAGGAAAAAAAATAAAAATGTATTTTCAGGTTAGATTCTTAAAGGTTTACAACTATAGTCTATTTACAGAAGACACATTTAATATTACAAAGACATGTGAAGTTTGGGGGGGAGGGAGGAAGGAAAACTCATACCATGCAAACAAAAATTTTAAAAGCAAATACAGTCAAATTTTTTAAAAGATAAAACATAATTAAGATCTCTTGATCTGTATATCTAAGAAGAATCATTAAAAATGATTAAACATTTCATCAATTCATTAGAAACATATACAAGTTCTAAACTTCTGTACATCTATTAGTATCATTTCAATATTTTGAATAGATATGCTGTCTTCTTTCTTTTTATTTTTATTTTTTTGGATAGAATACTGTCAAGCATGTTATATTCTAAGAAAAAAATAAACTCCCAATTTCATACACTAAATGTGAATATGAAAAAAGAAGGCAAGCAAGAAGGAAGACTATATAGATGGAGAGTTTCAGAAGCACAGACAGTTAACATTGATTGAATTCTACTACATGGGTATTTTTCTATATATCTTATATGTAATAACTCATTTAATCCTCACAACAAATGTGTAAATATTGTTATTATTCTAATTTCACAGTTGAGAAAATGGAGAAAATCCATGACCTATTTAAGATCTCCCAGCTAGTAATAAAGCATCACTATTTACCTTCAGTGTTGAATACCCATTTTAATGTCATTCATTAATTTATTTTTCTTTTGTAGTTTTTAATTTATGGGAGTTATTTTTCTATTATTGCTGGAATTTTCCTGATGAGAAGCATTTACATAATCTGTTCAGTCAAATGTGGAAAGGAAAAATGTAGGTCTACTGCTACTGGTCAGAATCCAAGTGAACCGGAGAACTCCATGTCTGGTATGAACACAGTAACACAGTTTTAGCCTGGTCCCTCCTAACATGGACTCAAAGGGAGGACAACTCTGAAAATATATGGTGCTATACTACGTGACATTTTAATTTTTTGTCCTAGATTAAGAAACCATAAAAGACAGGATTATCATCAACCTTATCAACACCACATCAAAATCTCTGCTATGGGCTGGTGAACTGGATACAACCAAAAACTGTAGTCAGCCAAGTTGAAACCAGCCATCTTTATGGACTTGATGAGCAACTAGGACCCTAAATACAGTTTTAATACTTTCGAATCCACCCCAAAAGAACATGGAAATCAGACAAATGGGACCATGCAAGAACAGAAACATGAAATATCACAGAGTGAATGATGTATACTGGCTTTTTGTGCCCAACTTCATAAAAGTGTGATTTGTTTTGGTTTGAATAGTAGATTAAAAAGTTTCTCATGCAGGCCTGATGCATAGTAAATGATCTACATGTGATAACCATTATGATTATACTCATACTATATACTATGAAAAAAGTTAGAATGAGGAAAATCATTTAATTCCTATAAAATTAGGCCAAAAAATAAGGAAAAAAAATTTTAAAGATTTTATTTATTTGACAGAGATCACAAGTAGGCAGAGAGGCAGGCAGAGAGAGAGGAAGGGAAGCAGGCTCCCTGCTGAGCAGGGAGCCCGACTCGGGGCTCGATCCCAGGACTCTGGAATCATGACCCGAGCCAAAGGCAGAGGCTTTAACTCACTGAGCCACCCAGGCGCCTCAAGGAAAAAAGTTTTTATTAAACTTTACAATGACCTTACATGAAAAGATTGAATATTGTAATGATTTCAATTCTTTTCAAACTAATGGATAAGTTTGTTGTAATTTGTGACAGTCAGTCTTTTGTGTCATCCTGACTAGGTTCTCAAGTTCCTTATTTACTCAAACAAGTACTAATCGAAGTGTTGCTGTGATATATTTTGTAGATGTGATCAAAGTTCATAATCCGTTGACTTTAAGTAAGTAGATAACCTGGATGGGCCCAATTCCATCAGTTGAAAGGCCTTAAGAGCAGAACTGAGCCTTCCCAGAGGAAGGAGAAGTTCCATCTGAGGACATGCCTGAGAATTCTAGCCTACCTGTCCTGATGACCTGCCCTGTGAATTTTGGACTTGGCCTCCCCAGCTCCCCCAATCAAGTAAGCCAACTCCTTTAAATAAATTTTTCAATATATATCTCCACTGGTTGTTTCTCAGGCTAAATTCTGATTGATACAGATTTTGGTACCAGGAGTGGTTGTAGAGGACAGATTTTTAAGAAAGACTTTTCTGTACAGCTTCTGGGTTTTCTGGAACTTGTTTTCTGATCTAGTTAGATTTAAAGCCACTATGAATCTGTTTCTGGTCATAAAACAGGCACTAGTAGTCATGGCATGATGTGATTTTAGACACATAAGTGTCACCATTGGATACTCCTAATCAAATACTATATTAGTTTCCTAATGTTCTTATAACAAATGACCACAAATTGAGTCACTTTAAACAACATAAACTTCTTTTCTCACAGTTCTGGAGGCTAGAAGTCTGAAATCAAGGTGTTGGTGGGCCCATACTTTCTCTCTGAAAATATCTAGGAAAGGATCCTTCCTTGACGCTTCCTAGCTTTGAGCAGTTGCTGGCAATTCTTAACATCCCTTGGCTTGTAGACACATCACTCCAATCTGTTCCTCTGTTATCACATGATGTTTTCCCTGTGCGTCCTTGTCTCTATGTCCAAAGTCTCCTCTTAGTATAAGGAGGCCAACCATATTGGATTTAGGTCAACCCTAATTAAGTCACATTTATAGGTTCCAGATGAACATAAATTTGGGGGTGGGGAGGTCAACATTCAGCAGTACCTATAGAAGGTGAGATTCTGAATTGTCTTGTATTTGTCAACTTAGACTATTTTAGTTAAACTAAAGAGAAAAATGGAATTGGTTGGTTACTCCTGGCAGCACTGGAGAAAATAAGGGAGGAAAAAAGGATAGGATCAGGGCTTCAAATTCCCAGCTTGAGTGCTTGTATTAATGACCTGAAAGCTCTAATATATTCCCTGAATAAACCATTGTCTCCTGCAACCACAGAGTGGAGATTTCTGATAATCAAACCAAGAGTCTCATTCTGAAATTGGCTGCTTTACAGTGAAAATTGAATTCCTGACCTTGCAGGGTGTCTTCTGATAAAGTGAGGACATTCACTGGGAATGAATGGAATCCTGAAAACTGGAATGGGGACACATGGTCAGATCTCAATAAAGCTGGGGATATCTAAGCCCTAGATCAGCCAAGTCTTTGCCATTAGAAGCTGTCCTTCCACCCCTGCCTAATGAGGTAGTCCTGTAATGGCATCCACTGAGGTAGCAAGACATTGTTGAGTCTCCTCAGACCCACCTCCACAGCACCCCTCTTTGTCTCTAAACCCATAAATAGTCTCAAGTATCGGCAGGCCCAAAAAAAAAAAAAAAGTGTGGAGATGCATTATGCTCCAAAAGAGCTACATGATTCTCCCAGTTTTTATAAACAGAAATCTAGATAATATGTATGGGAATGGATCTTAAGGATGTGGGATCATGGTAGAAGGAACATAAAGTTGGATCAAGCAGAATTTGTTGATATGGGCTGCCAGTTTGGTTGGTTAGCTGAAACATGAAGTCACAGGTGGAACACACTAAATCAGCTGAAATGCCAGAACTGCCTTGGTATGCTCTAGAAGAAGGTGTTCGAAAGCTTGCTGAAATTATGATGTTAGAGTGGATTTATCATGTGGATTTGTTCACCCAACTTGGGAGGATCCAGAAGACACACCTTCTATCATAACTGTGCGAATACATTCAAGAGAATAGCCCAGCATGCTAGAAGAACTTGCTTTGCTCTATAGATCAATAATTTAAGTGGGAACTGTTATCAATGAACTGGAATACTTATATACAATGGAGATCAAAGGATCCTAGGGACACAGGGGCTACATGGGGACACTTAGTTGCTGAAGACAAGATGGGTGTGGTTATCATAAAGGACAATGGAGCCAAAGCAGTGGTCAGAATAGTCTAACTCACAGAGAATTGTGGTGTTGGCTCATTGATAATCCATAGAAAAGAAAAAGATGAACTGTTTGCTGAATTCTTACTTGAACTTTGAGCCAGAGGACTCTAATTAATTTTAAGAAATTCAATATTCAGTAGCAGTCATAATGGAAAATGCTACCACTGCTTCATGATAATTTGGATCCCAATATTTTTAGTAGAGTAAAAGTTGCCTGAAATTTAATCCATCCAAATGTATCTGGAATATAAGTCCAACATGAATAAGTTTGATGGTAGTAGAAAGATATCCTTGGGCATAAGAAGTAGCCCTACTGGGAAAGTCTTCAAAACCTTTTTCCCAGATTAGATTTCATGTCAAGACAGGCTACTTCAGTTTCTATTCTGGGACTCTGTTTCTCTCTGTTGTGTGCTAAGCGAACACCTGATATCCATCTTGAAATTCACAAATTCTCTCTTTGATAGTGTCTTATTTTGTTGCTTGAGTTTTTATTTCAACTCATTTTTTTTGTTCCCAGGATTTTGATAGCAACCCATTCTTATTTTGTTTTTACCTGTATTTTCACAATAAATATTCATTTTTAAATGAAAGTCATTCTTTTATTTATTGTTTTAAGGATCCAAAAAATATTGTTTAAAAGACATTGTTAGTTCTATAAAGTCAGTTTCATCCAAAATTAATTCATGTTCCAAGTTTGCTGCCCTTTCCTTTTTTTTTTTTTTTTTTAAAGGTTTTATTTACTTATCTGAGACAGAGATCACAGGTAGGCAGAGAGGCAAGCAGAGAGAGAGGAGGAAGCAGGCTCCCTGCTGAGCCGAGAGCCCAATGCAGGGCTCGATCCCAAGACCCTGGGATCACGACCTGAGCCGAAGGCAGAGGCTTTAACCCACTGAGCCACCCAGGCGCCCTTGCTGCCCTTTCCTAACATTTGATGTTTTCAAATGTGTTAGTTATTTAGTATCCTATAACAAATTACCCCAACACTTGTGGCTTAAAACACCACACATTTATTATCTCATAGTTTCTGGGTCAGAAATCTGGGTACAGCTTAGCTGAGTCTTCTACTTCAAAGTCTTCCATAGGCTAAGTGTTGACTGGACTGTGGTCATCTCAAGGAGGCAGGGCATTGAATGGGGCATGATGCATTTCAAAGTCCATGTAATTGTTGGCAGGATTCAGTTCCTCGTGGCCACTGAGCAGAAGGCTTCAATTTCTTGCTAGCTGTTGACTGGAGACTGTGCTCAGTTCCTGGTCATGTGGGCCTCTCCAATATGTCAGCTTGCTTCATCAAAGTGTGCAAGCCAAGAAATCAAGGATCGGCTTAAAGAGGGAAGTCACAGATTTTTGTAACCTAATCAAGAATGTGGCGTCCTGTCACTTTTGTGGTATTCTCTTCATTAGTCCCTAAATCCAGCACGTACTCCAGGGACGATGATTGATTTCACAAGGGTATGAACACCAGGACACAGGGATCACAGGGAACCATGTTAGAGCTTCCTACTACAAAGAGTTTTTGAAACTTTGCCAACTTCCTTTAAGTGAGAAGTGCTTTGTTTCTACTTTCACTTCTCTCACTCTCTCTTCTTACCTCAACCCTCACCTTGGCTTTTACCTGTCTAGAAGTTTTGCTGTTATATTCTCCTGCCCTACATCCAAGCCTCACCCCATAGTGTAATGGGATATCGTAGATTATTCTCAAGCCTCTGGATGATTTAAGTCAATTTGTGATCTTGGGACTATATCCATATGTCTCTGGTGGACACCAGTTTATAGGCCAGAAACCTAGGCAGCAAAGAGTCATAGGATTTTTTCAAGACAGAAGGGGACCCATCCTCACACTATATCTCAAGTGAGCCTAGCTATATCATCCCCTCTCTGTGTGGAATATCTGATCTCTGTGCTCATATTCCCACTCTCCACATGTCTGTAGCCCACTTCCAGACCCAGATCCCAGCAAGGACATGGCTGCAGCCTGGCATTCTGCATTTCTGTTCTGTGTTTGGTCCACAGAGATACAGATCTTGTTTTTGAGCCCAGAGATGTGGTTAATTTATTTCATTTGAACATGTTATCCAGCAGAGCTTCCTCCCTTTTTTGGACAAATGCATCAATGTGTGAAAATACTGAACCATCGTGATCCAAAATCTCCTTGGCCTACAGTCTCTACTGCTAATAAAATAGCAGAATCTCAACAGCTGAAAAAAAATCTGTAGAAAATAATTAGAGGAAAGAAAAGGACAAGGAAGGGGGAGGAGAGAAAAGAAAGGAACTGGAAAAGAAAGAGAAAGGAAGGAAAAGAAAAGAGGTTATCTTCTTGTGGACAAAATTGAAGCAGTGGAAGAAAGGATGTCCCCCCTCAAAAAAGCATTGGAAACCCGCTTTCCCCAGGGGTTCTTTTCATGTATTACTTTTGCTGAAGGTAATTGAGAAGACAGAGGCACTGGAAGAATTTATGGCAACTGAATGCATTTTAAAAATTTAGAAAAGTTTCAGCGTCTCTGTTATCATCAAATGTTACTACCTACTGAAATAATTGAAAGAAGAAAACTGCATACACCAAAAAAACAGAAAGAGGAGAAGGAAAAGATTTAATATGTCCACAAAAGAAACCCCATGGAAAGCCCAAAAGGTCTCAGGCCCACTATTAAATTCTGTATTTGGGTCCTGATGGGAATGCCCATGTAGTGTTTAATGCCTGCTGAAGGGCCACATCCTTATATTAGTACATGAGGACTGTGTCTCTCAGGGGGAGTTGGCCACACTGAGCTGGTAAGGGAGGGAGGAGGCTGGCAGGAAAGTGAAGTTTCACTGAGAGGAGAGGGTGGTCCCAAGGACTGGCTGGGGCTTGAACCTGTTACAGCTGCAAGGGTTTTTAAAAACTTGGTGCAAAGGTAAATTCTCAAGTTTCAGAACAACCAGGATTCCATGCACCTCAAACACAACAAAGGACAAAAAGAAACACTTTTTATGGACTTCTCGTGTTTATTTTCTTAGGGAAATTTAGAGAGTATATGTAATGGCCTAGGAAGGAGAAAAGGTAAGGTGGGGGAGGACTATGCATGATGACAGAAAAAAGTGGTCAAAGACAAACCTGCAAGGCACTAGAATTCCATCAAACCAATGTATTCGGATCATGATTTCATTAGTAATTTGCATAATTACTCTGGTGCTCCACTGCATCAGTATTTCTTCCATTAGATGATTTCTCTGAGTTCAGGGACTCTTCTGATGGAAGGACTTAAGGCACCAAAGACAGGAAGAGGGTATTTTCAGGACCATCAGGTGGCAGAAGAGCAACAGGAAGGCGGAAGTCTTACCAAGTGAATGGGTACTGGTGGCACCTATGCACCAGCCAACTAGCAGCAGCATTGCTTCTTGCAACAGCACTTCTGCTGGCAACAGCACTTCTGCTGGCAACAGCCCTTCCCACCGCCGCAGCCACATGAGCCACAGCCACACGAGCCACAGCCACAGGAACTGCAGCCACAGGAGCGGCGGCAGCAGCAGACCACGGGGACAGTGCAGCAGCATCCGCAGCAGCCGGTGCAGCAGGGACAGCAGTTGACCCGGTAGCATCTGCAGGTGGTACAGCTTCCACCACAGCCACCACCACAGCCACCACAGCCACCGCAGCCACCACCACAGCCACCACAGCCGCCACCACAGCCACCGCAGCCGCCACCACAGCCACCGCAGCCACCACAACTTCCACAGCCACAGCACCCCATCGTGTCAGGAGAGTAAGGACTCAGGAGAGGTGAGGAGGGAGACTCAGGAGGTGAGGGAGGTCTGATGCCGCCTTCTGCTGGGGGAGCCCCTTATGTACCATCTTGAGGAGGAAGATGATGGAGTGAGTGACCCAGGACACATGACCCAGCACTTCCTCACTGCTGCCAAAGCAGTTTCCACAAGAAGCTCATCCAGGGCTATTCCTTGTTTACGTTCTTATGGGTGATATTTGACCCAGTACATTTTCTTATTTTAGCTTTTCTTCTTAAAGTCATTTTAGAGGCAAAGAGACGCTAACCTTCTGGAGTTGTCTTCATTTCCAGAGAAAAAAAGATGAACCGTTGAGATTTTTTTTTAATTTTTTTAAAGATTTTATTTGAGAAAGTGAGAGAGAGCATGAGAGGGGGAAAGGTCAGAGGGAGAAGTAGACTCCCCATGGAGCTGGGAGCCCGATGCGGGACTTGATTCCAGGACTCTGGGATCATGACCTGAACTGAAGGCAGATACTTAACAAACTGAGCCACCCAGGCGCCCGAAGCTTTGAGATTTAGAACAATGAAATCGCTTAATTATTGCTCGCTCCTTTTCTGCCTCTCCTCAATGGGTTTCTCTCCATATCATCAGCAGAAACCACCCCCCGCTCTAATAGAAACTTCAGAGAGGTAGAGTCCATATGAATAACCAAATTGAACAAGCCACTTCTTTCCAATGGTTTTCACATCTATCACTCTCATGAATCTTACACCTCGTTAAATGGGCCATATTAGTTCTTGTGACGTTACATGTTCACAGCTGTATTTCCAAAGAGATGTGGACTGTTTTTAAACTAAATGACCTTCTTTTCTTCCTCAACCTTGTAAGCTGTCTATTGAAAATCTTGACCTGATGTTCCTGTCTCTCCTGCTACACTCTCTCCCTTCGTGCTCACATCCACACCCAGGGCTTTAGTTTCCATGTGCATTTCCCAGATTCCTTCCTCCAACTTCAAATCTCCTCCATGCTCCAGATCCACCTTCCATGTCCCAGGCCCCAGGCTGAAGGCATAATCTCCCCAACCCAATCACCAACCCCACCAAAAAAAGCCATATTCCTCCGCTGTGTCTTCTCCATCAAGCTGACAATCCATTAAAAAGCTCTGAATCCTTTGTTTCTCTTAGCCCCATATCTGGTCTTCCACTGAATTCTGTGACTGTGCCTCCTTAAAAGCTCTCACACCTATTCCTCTATCTCTTACCCCACTGTCCCCCGCACCCTAGCCCATCTCAGCTGGGTGGTTGAAATGCATGCCTTGGTCCACAAACCTCAGAAATAGTTTGAGATCATGAATAACAATGCCAACATGCCTCTGGGACCTTACAACATTTCCTCTCACTCAGATTCCTGAAGAACAATCTCACCAGATTGGGAAAATAGGCTCTGGGCAGCAAGCCAGTTATAAATCATAGTTTGGGGAATCTCCATGAAGGTCTGCAGAACTCCCTCAGAGGCCAGAGGGCTCCTCCAACAGCACACGTGATGAGGAGCCCACTGGTGCTCTTGTTTTCCTTGTCTATGTTTCTATCACCTCCTTGTTAGTCGCTAGCCCTCCAATCCCACCCAGGACCGCAGCTGCACACTTCACCATATTTCACACTCTTTTTCTCACCACACTGGGCCCCTCCTTGCATCTCTGGCCTCTGTACGTGCACCCCTCAAAGTTCCCACCCTTCTTTCTAAATCTCCAAGGTCAGACTCCTTAGTGAAGACATCAACTGATCTTATCTACTCAAAGACAAAAATTAAAAATTAATTCCTTGTCCATTTACATTAAAGTGACTCTTAAGAGGATTTATTTGTTTTAAAATAGTCATTAGAACCTGGGTGTGAGAAAGAACACTGGTATGCTTCACATGAAGAGGAAAGGAGTCGAAGTTTCCAGCTCCAGAAATTTTCACTGGTCAATAAATGCAATGATGTTATCTGGCCTGTCACATCCCCAGCTCCCAGGATTACTTCCCATTACAAGCTCTTTGAGGTCAGGGACCATCCCAGCCCCTGGGAGCTCACAGATCACCTGGCCCAGGGTGTGGTCTGCAAGCCCCACAGACACAGGTATCGTGGGAAGATGAGATACGGTCCATTCCTGTTGATAGCTTCACTACGCTCTGGGTTCCCAGAATGCCTCCTTAGAACTTTGTTTTTTTTTTTTCAAAGTTAAACTGGAATAAAGGTTTATTTAAACAATAAACTAAACATGTGATGAAGACAAAGATATCTAAAAGGGAAGCAAATAAGAGATGATATGATTCTTCCCTGTAAATAGAGCCAAATAGCAACAAGGAAGTGGTCATGTGTCTTCCTGCTTTCCCCCCAGTGCTGGTATATAAGGGCTCCACCAGCAGAAGGTGGCATCAGACCTCTCTCACCTCCTGAGTTTTGCTCCTCTCTACTCCCTCCTGAGTCCTCTCTCCTGACACCATGGGGTGCTGTGGCTGTGGAAGTTGTGGCGGCTGCGGTGGCTGTAGCGGCGGCTGTGGTGGTTGTGGTGGTGGCTGTGGTGGCTGTGGTGGCGGCTGTGGTGGCTGCGGTGGTGGCTGTGGCAGCTGCACCACCTGCAGGTGCTACCGCGTGGGCTGCTGCTCCGCCTGCTGCCCCTGCTGCTGTGGCTGCTGCGGGGGCTGCTGTAGTACCCCCGTGGTCTGCTGCTGCCGCCGCTCCTGTCGCTCATGTGGCTGTGGCTCGTGTGGCTGTGGCTCATGTGGCTGCGGCGGTGGGAAGGGCTGTTGCCAGCAGAAGTGCTGTTGCCAGCAGAAGTGCTGTTGCAAGCAGCAATGCTGCTGCTAGGCAGCCGGCCGGCTTCTGGGGAAGTGATGCAGGTAACGATGCTGTAGGTAAGACTTCCCCCTCCCTTTCTGTCGGCTCCTTTCTGACTTTTAAGTCACAAGCGTGACCTGAGCCTGGTCACCAACCCACAGGAATCCCACATTCTGTGGTTTCTATCATCCTGTTTGCATTTAATAAACACCAGCCAAAGTAATTAATGGGCAGCCTCCTCTGTCCATTAACTTTCAAATATTGCCTTGACAAAAATGAATCAAGATAGCTAATGTTTTGTGTTCTTGAAATGCCTTTAACTTTGTGTTTATTTATGTCCTATTTTTACCATTGCATTGCCATCTCTGTAAATGCAAAACAACTCTTAATAAATTATACTAAATCAGCCTCAAAGACCTTTGTTGTTGTTGTTGTTTGTTTGTTTGTTTGCCAGTCTCTAAACTATCTATCCCTTGGAACAATGCATTTCAATCTCAACATGAGGCAGGTAGTGTATAGGTGAACATGACAATGAATTAAAAGCAAGAGAAGTTGTTTGTGATGGATATAGATGGGTTAGTAAATGGTTAATCCATTGTAGGTCTATCAAGAAGCAAAGAACTCAGCAGGCACATCCTTTATCTTGGCAGGATGTGCCAAGGTCATAAACTAAACTCTTCCTAAATCTCTCTTCTGATAGAGTCTTAGCAACAGCAGTCTGAGTGCGTGAATATTCATACAGATTCTGCGTAGTCATTTGATCACTGAAGAGCATTGTCACTTTTGAGGCTTATCGTTTATGATGCTCACTTTTTTCTACTCCTAGAGTCTTTTTCTACTGCATGTTGATCCTGACTGTCATGGCCTCATAGCTGAGAATTACTCCAACAGGCAACATAAATGGAAGCCCTGAGTCTCTCACATCTCTTTGCCCATTAGCTCTATAGTCCATGAGTGTTTTTCATTCAGCCACCACCGCACTAAGCATCTGTACCCTCCCAAGCAGCTCTCCCAGAAGTTCTTCTGGAGCCATGGTAGGGGCCATGGAAGTCTGTCTGTCAGCCACTACAAACTACAAAATAGGCTTTCAGATGTAATGTCAGAAGATGAGCATTAGATTCAAAATAATCAAACTGGGAAACTTTCATACCACCCCCTCAGCATTGTCTGAAGGAGTCCACACCATACACACAACAAAATGTGTTCCTGAACACCCTTTCTATTAATTTCCCATAGTGATCCCTGGCTCTTTTCTGTGGTTTCCAGATTCTTAATCCATCATGGTTGGTTTAGCAGTGAGCTGAGAGAGAAAGGAGGCAGGGGTCTCCTAGCTGGGTCTGGTGGTGAAGCTGGGGTGGAGGGAAGACAAGCCCCTGTGGTTTGTCTTCAGAAGGACATTCTTGCTCCAACACCACATATCCACATGGAGTCAGCCGAGCCTGACAAACTAGATGCTTACATAGGCTGAATTGACCAAATGCAATGAAATCACCAAACAATATATGAATTGAGTAGCCATGTCAAGTAAAATCTCCAAAGGGAGCCCCTGAAAAGATAGTCTTCCTTTCCCCCTTGAAATTCAGAAGATAAGTTTTGAGGAGAGGGTCTGAGATGAGCTTCCTCAAATTCTAAGTTGACACACAGAAAGAAACGTGCTGATGTTGCAGCCACAATGTGGCACATGTACACAGTGTGGTTCCTGGTTTTCCTTGTCACACTTAGCTCTCTCTTCTTCCTCCTGAACATGGTCCACACTAATTCCCAGTACATAAAGCTATCGCAGAATCCACAAGGAAATCACACAGGATCCATGAATGGGGGCTCTGGTGACAGGGGCTGGAAAGCATGGGAAGGCACACAACCTGCATTTCACTTCAGTTCTTGAATGTTCCTCTCTGTAATCTAATTGTAAAATACGGGTCTTCATTTAGGTGATCTGAATAATTGGGAAAGGTATAGGCAGGGCCTATAAGGATTTGAAAACAAAGGCAGAAACATATCAGATTGAATAATGAAAATATTTGCTGAACTCAGTTGAACTACAGAAATATTTTCCTTAAATTGTGATCCATCTTTTTGTTGTCAGTACTGGGTCCACCTGAGAAACATGTGCCTTGTGGCAAAAGATGAGGAAAATTAATGCAGAGACAACAATTGCTGACCTTCACATTGCAGGGACAATGACCTCTACCACTTTCTGGCTCTGGTCCAAAGTAGACCAAAGTGGCAGAGAGAACATACACTGAAGAGTTTGCAAGAAAGCCATGAGATACAGTGCTTTGAAGCCACTCTGAGTGTTTTTGAGAACTATCTCTCCACCTCTGATGGAAACAGCTGCAGCAAGCATCACACTTGGCCTTGGATTACAATTCCTTGTACACAACCCACCCCACCCAAAGATACCCTAAGGCAGGGTGTCTTTGAACTACTCTATCTTTGAACTGGCTTCAACACCTTAGACCCACCTTTATATCTAGGAGTTTCTCTGAAAGAAAGAAGTAGATTCTTCTGAAATATTTAAATCCTTTTAAGTACTACTCGTGATCTGAATCATAAAATGTCATTTGTATTTCAGTTTGTATCTTCCAAGTGAATGATGGCTATAGGGGATTAACTCAACTCTAGTTTGCTCCAGGTGTAAAGGAAAGAGATCTTGCTCATAAAACTGTTTTCCTATCAGGAATAGACTACCACAGTCTGGCAAAAGGACACACATTCAATGACCAGTCAGATCCCCTCTAAGCTCATGAGTCTGTAAAAAATTGAAATACAACTTAAAAACACACATCACTGGGTGCATGGGTGGCTCAGTAGGTTAAGCACCTGCCTTTGTGTCAGGTCATGATCCTGGAGTCCGGGGATCGAGTCCCGCATCCGGCTCCCAGCTCCACAGGGAATCTGCTTCTCCCTCTGACCTTCTCCCCTCTCATGCTCTTTCTCACTGTCTCTCTCTCAAATAAATAAATAAAATCTTTTAAAAATTTTTATTTAAAACACACATCACAGTTTGAGTTATTAAGTAAGATCTGAGGGATGCCTGGGTGGCTCAGTCAGTTAAACATCTGACTGTTGATTTTGGCTCAGGTCATGATCTCAGGGTCATGAGATCAAGCCCTGTACCATGCTCAGCATGGAGTCTGCTTGAGATTCTCTCACTTCCTCTGCCTCTGTATCTCCCCCCTTAAAAAAAAAAGGGGGAAAAAATAGATTTGAAGTAAAGTCAAAAGAAAGCTTGAGCCTCAGCAAGACCCCAACTGAGGTTTAATTAATATAAACAGAAGAGAATGAAGATAAGTCTCATGTCCACCAATGCCGACCCACTTAGCACAACCTGCTGGCATTGCCTTTTGTAGTTAGGGAGATAGAAAGCTAAACTAATAATACCAAAAGTCTAAATGGGCACTGCTGGCTGAGTTTATAGGGGGAAAAATGAAAGAGCCTGCTCGGAGGGGTGGAACTCTGCCCTTGACACAAAGAGTAAATGGCCACAATAGATGGGAATCTAAAGCAAATGAAACCATCCATATTTTGGTAGCAGATGTATTTCTGAAAATGGGTTTGAATTGGTTCTTTGTGAATAAAACAGGATTTTTTTTTTTAATGAATTAGGGACACAATTCTTAATGAATTAGGGACACTTCTTTCTTTTTTGGGGGGGCACTTGTTTCTCTGTAACTGTCATTTCAAAATAGAATTCAGAATATAGATACATCATTCTTTCAAGTGTCCCATTGGTGTTCATAGCTGGAATGCATGGGCAGTAGTGGCAAGAAAACTATTCTCATCTTCTAAGGGATTACTCATCTTCTAAGGGATGTTTAAGTGAGATTAAGATGTTCTAAGGGGTGGGATAAGGTAAAATCAAAATAAAGGCAAAGAGAAACTTTAGTGATTAAAGTTTTTACTAGAAAATTTTAAAAAGTGTTATTGACAAATAGAAATACAAGATAAAAAAAGGAGTAGACATAAAAGCACATACATGGGAAGGAAATAATCACATACATCTAAGAATAATAACATGATCCTATCTGATGGAACTCCATGATGTCAGCTCTTCTTTTGGAATTTTCATGTCCTTGTTTTTACTATGTCCTATTTAATTGGAAACTTTTCAGTGAAGAAAATTGGAAACACCCAAAGCAAGAAAAAGAGGAACCTAAATCCAGGAGCAAAGTCAGCCCAAGAGGGTAAGTCTCAGACTACCAGAGGACAACAGGTAGGACCAATGAATGAAGTGGAAGATATTCCCATTATCTCTTGTGCAGGGACAGGGGCTAGATGGTCCCCCTAGCAGCAGCATTGCTTCTTGCAACAGCACTTCTGCTGACAACAACACTTCTGCTGGCAGCAGCCCTTCCCACAGCCACAGCCACACGAGCCACAGCCACACGAGCCACAGGAGCGGCGGCAGCAGCAGACCACAGGGGTACTGCAGCAGCCCCCGCAGCAGCCACAGCAGCAGGGGCAGCAGGCGGAGCAGCAGCCCACACGGTAGCACCTGCAGGTGGTGCAGCTGCCACAGCCGCCACCACAGCCACCACAGCCTCCACCGCAGCCACCACAGCTGCCACCGCAGCCGCCACCGCAGCCACTGCTGCAGCCACCGCAGCCACCACAACTTCCACAGCCACAGCACCCCATCGTGTCAGGAGAGTAAGGACTCAGGAGAGGTGAGAAGGGAGACTCAGGAGGTGAGGGAGGTCTGATGCCGCCTTCTGCTGGGGGAGCCCCTTATATACCAACACTGTGGGGAGAATATTGACCCAGGACTCAAGGCCACTTCCCTGTTGTTGTTGATGCAGATATCCATGGCTGAATCTCACATGGCCTTTTATGCACTTCCTTAATGGGTCCTCTGACTTGTAAACTTTGCCAAATTTATCTTTTACTTGTCTTTTTACGGTAATTTTAAAAATAGGACAGGAAGTAACTATGAAATCCAGTTTTTGGTTTGTTTTCTTTTGGGGGGCGGGGTTGGAGGGTTTTTGGTAGACATCTGAATGGGTCAGAATTTCCCTTGGGTACTTTTACATTTCTTGGTCGTTATTAGCCCAGGACAAGATATTTTCATTCCTATACCACTTATAACCATTTACTAAATGGTGAAGCATCCCTTTAGGCAGAAGAAAACATTTTGAGAATCAAAGGGAAAGGTGATCCCAGGTCACGTTGTTTCATCATCCCAAGGCAGATTTCCTTGGGTGTTTCTTCATCCTGTAACATTAGTTAGAAGGAGACTCTGATTCAGAGGAGGGATCCAGTATTATCAGGGGTTATGACAGGTTATGACAGAGTGACCTTAGCATTCTGCCAGAAGATAGAAGCACATCCTGAGCACAACATTCCCAAGCCATGTGCCAAACTCAAGGAGCCTTCTGCTATCATCAGCCTGTTTAAAAAGAAAGACAAACCTAGGGCACCTGGTGGCTCAGTCAGTTAAGCATCTGCCTTCAACTCAGGTCATGATCCTGAGATTGTGGGACTGAGCCCCACATCAGGCTCCCTGCTCAGCAGGGAGTCTACTTCTTCTTCTCCCTCTGCCCCTTCCCCCCACCCGTTTGTGCTCTTACTCTCTCTTGCTCTCAAATAAATAAAATCTTTAAAAAAGAAAAAGAAAGACAAACCTAAAGATATATTTCCAACAGTTGCTCAATCCCTAGTGATCATGGACCAGTCTGCCATGGAATGCTTACTTGAAATGGTTGCTTCTAATTAGCCATTCCTATTCAGATCACTCTTTCCTGTTAAGGTAAATAGTGAAGGCAATCACTGCAGTCTGCAGGTCAGGTTCTACCAACTGTTGTAGAATATGAAAGTGGTCTTAACAGCCATCCTAGGACAGTCCAAGTGGCACACAGATGAGGCAAGCCCAGGTGTCCTGTTAGCCCCCTGCATGACCCTGAGTTAAAGGAGTTTGGAGTAATGTTATAGTCCAGGTCTTTAACACAGGGCTCTCTTCTGGGTACTTTTTAAATATTTTTAAAATTTTTTTATTTATTCATGAGAGAGAGAGACAGACAGAGAGAAGGGGGCAAAGACAGAGGGAAAAGCAGGCTCCCTGCACAGCCCAATGTGGGACATGATCTCAGGACCCCAGGATTATGACCCAAGCCAAAGGCAGATGCTTAACCAACTGAGCCACCCAGACACCCTTCTGGTTACTTTTTAGCTACTGTTAAAGAAGTCTTAAAATTTAACCAAGGAAGTAAAGCCCTGTACTATGAAAACTATAAAACTTCGGTGAAAGAAATTGAAGATGACGCAAGCAAAGGGAAAGATAGTCCATGTTCATGAATTGGAAGAGCCAACATTGTTAAAATGTCCATACTACCCAAAGCAATCAACAGATTCAATGCAATCCATATCAAAATACCAACAGCATTTTTCACAGAACTAGAGTAATCCTTAAATTTCTACAGAACCACAAAAGACTCTGAATAGCCAAAGCCATCTTGGAAAAAAAAAAAAGAGCAAAACTTGATGTATCACAATCCCAGATTTCAAGGTATACTACAAAGCTATAATAATCAAACAGTATGGTACTGGCACAAAAACAAACACAAGGATCAATAAAACAGAACAGAGAATCCAGAAATAAACCCATGCTTTTATGGCCAGTTATTCTATAATAAAAGAGGCAAGAATATACAATTGGAAAAAGACATTAACTTTAACAGTGTTTGGAAAACTGGACAGTAACATGCTAAGAAATGAAATTGGACCACTTTCTATACCATACACAAAAGTAAACTCAAAATGAATTAAAGACTTAAATGTCAGACCTGAAACCATAAAAGTCCTAGAAAAAAACATATGCACTAATCTCTTTGATATCAGCCTTAGAAATATTTTTCCAGATACTTCTCTTTTGGCAAAGGAAACAAAAGGAAAATTAAACTATTGGGACTATAGTAAAATAAGATCTTTCACACAGCAAAAGAAACCAACAAAACAAAAAGACAACCTACTGAATAGGAAAAGGTATTTCCAAATGATGTATCTAATAAGGGGTTAATATCCAAAATATATAAAGAACTTATACAACTCAACACCTAAAAAAGGAAATAATCTGGTTAGAAAATGGGCAGAGAACAGGAATAGACAATTTTCCAAAGAAGAGATACAGATGGCCAATAGACACATGCAAAGATGCTCAACATCACTCATCATCAGATAAATTTAAATAAAACTACAGTGAGATACCACCTCATACCTGGAAGAATGGCTAAAATAAAAAACACAAGAAACAATAAGTGTTGACAAGGATGTGGAGAAAAAGGAATCCTCATGCACTGTTGATGGGAACACCAAGCTGACCCAGCCACTGTGGAAAACAGTATGGACACTCCTTAAAAAATTAAGAATTGCCATATGATTCAGTAAGTCCACTACAGGGTATTTACCCAAGTAGTTACAAAAACACTAATTTAAAAAGAAATGTGTACTCCTATGTTTACTGCAGTGTTATTTATGATAGCCAAGATATGGAAGCAGCCCAAGTGCCCATCTAGAATGGATAGAGAAGATGTGGCATATACATACAATAGAATATTACTTAGTCATAAAAAAGAATGAAATCTTGCCAATTGCAACAACATGGCTGGATCTAGGGGGGGATAATGCTAAGTGAAATAAGTCAATCAAAGAAAGACAAATACCATATGATTTCCCTCATATGTGGAATTGAAGGAACAAAGCAAACAAACAAAAAAAAGAGACAGACCAAAAAAAAACAAGACTGATATAGAAACTATAAAAAACAAACTGCTGGTTACTAGAGGGGAGGGGGGTGGGGGATGGGGGAAATAGATGATGGAGGTTAAGAGTACAGTCATCGTCATGAGTACTGAGTAATATATAGGATTGTTGAATCACTGTACTGTACACATGAACCTAATATAACATTGTATGTTAATTACAGTTGGATAAAAAAAGTTTTAAAGATGACTTCTTTGTGAAGGCAACTGTCCTACTTTTCAGAGCAGAAAGATAATGGAGGGGCACCTGGGTGGATCAGTAGGTTAAGCGCCCCATTAGCTCAGGCCATGACCCAGAGTCCCAGGATCAAGTCCCACATCGGGCTCCCTGCTCAGTGGGGTGTCTGCTTCTCCCTCTGCCTCTGTTCCTCCCCCCAACTCATTCTCTCTCTTTCTCATTCATTCTCTCTCAAATAAATAAAATCTTTAAAAAGAGAGCCAGAAAAAGAAAAATAATGGAGTAGTTTGGCACTGTACAGACCTTTAAATCATCCCCACATCTACCTGAATTCATTCGCCACAGTTCTCTCTCTGCCTGCCTCTCCACCTACTTGTGATCTCTTTCTCTGTCAAATAAATAAACAAAAATCCTTAAATAATAAAAACAAATTTAAAAAATTGAAAAATAACTATCCTGGGAAATACACAATGAGGAAGCACTGCTTCCATGCCTTCACCTCCTACGTGTTTCTCCCCAATTCTCTAACCTTCAAGATGCCTCTGTTCTCATTTAAAAGGGCTTGTGAGCTTCTACCTTAAAGCACATTAATATTTTCCATCATATCAACTTGGAGGGGGAGCAGCATATGCAATTAACTAAGTAGTTATCGAATTATCCTTGTCTTGGTGGGGGTAACTCTGAGGACACTGTGAGGGCACCATGAGATGAATCTAGACTCTCAGTCTGGTGAGAAATGCATGCAGGAAAGAAGAAAAAAAAAAGGAATTCCAAAACATGGCACCAGAACCAGAAAAACCCAATCAATGGACTTTCTTAGAGGTATGAGAAAGAAGTTGTTGATTCTGGGTTTATGTGGGAGAAGGGGAATTGGGAGAACTCTGACAGGGACCATCTATTGCAGAAAAGGCTTCTTTCCAGAGAAGGGCTTCAGTAAGGATTGGAGATGGGAACAGGTGAGGGGGGTGCACCCCCATGGGCCTGCAGCTGGTACTTATGGGATGGGACCCAGGGGAAGGCCTGGGAACATAGGTAGAGTTAAGGGTAGAAATCCCTGGGCACAGGTATCCCCGCTTTTTGAAAGTTCATGTTAGGCTACTTTGCTATTACAAAGACCTACGTTAGCACCTGTTTTTGCTGATGGAAAGAAATCTGAAGAGGCTTTTCACTTTTATGATTAAAGCTGAAATTATAGAGCTGTTCCAGAGGCAGGGAGAGCAGCCCCACCCAGCTCCTTCCTAGGGAAGCACCCTCAGCTTCCCACCATCAAGCCCCCAGAGCTTTGAACTATGTCCACGAGCATTTGTGCTTTATCCCCATTGATTGTGTGCATCTGTTGGCAATATGTGTCCTAAGGTTGCAGAAAAGCCTAAGAGAGGTGCTTTGGGAGTCTGGGAATCCTCAAAAAATTTTCCAGATAAATTAATGATAATTGCTCCTTCTTCAGTTTTATGTCTCTTTGGTTTATGAAAGTGTTCATAGGAACATTCTACTTCTGGCCAGAGAGCAAGGGGAAGCTGGTCCAGAAGCACTGGAGGTGTGGGGTCCATGGGACCCAAGATTCATGTTTCTGGAAGGTGACCGACCACAGAACCAGGACTTGGGAAGGTGAGACCCCAAAAGCTGGGACCAGTTAAAAGGCTTTTGCAACAATGTTGGCCAGATAACCTCAGTGGTCTAGCGATGGGGACAGAGAGGGAAGGAACAAGTGGTAAGCAGGGCACAGAACATTCCCCAGGGAACTCCATCAGAGTAAAGAAGACAGTATCACATTAACAGTAACAAACAGTGTTTTACTAGATCGGCTACTTAGTCCCTTAGTAAGTGGTCAGTAATTATTGTTGAATGTGTCAATCAATTAACTGATTAACTGAATTTTGCTCATCATTGGGTGCCATGTAGCTCCATCCTCTCACCCTCTTCAGAGTCCTCCTGCCCCAACAACCATGATCCTGGGGGGTCCTCAAGAGGTTTCAGTGTGCTCAGGAATGTAGCACACTCAGTGGTCCTGTGGAGCATCCTTTTCTCCCCTGGCCAGTCCCCCAGGACTGGTGGTGATACAACTCTGAGCCCTTGCAAGCAGGAAAAGCCATCACGGTACATGGTGGCTGCCACTGGCTGCAGGCACTGCCTAAGGATTGCAGATCCTAAGCCAAAGCCACACCATGATGGAGCCAACACTGTAACCAGACACTGCCCTGTGCTGTGGCTGCTACCAGTGCTGACCTTCCCGGCCACATCTGCACTAGTGTCATCCTGCCCTGATGTCGCTCTGATGCCATGGAGAGAATGTCCTCCCCCACCTGATACCACGCTCCAGACTCTGCATGTCTGTCTGGGAACATTTCTCCTTGACTTTTTTCCACATGCCTCAGGCCCAAGACCAATTTCTCTTGGTCCCCAACATGAACCACTCAAAAGACCTCTAGTAACTGGGTCATCGTCATAGAACTGAACACTGTTGCCTGACTCTTTTCCCTTCAAATGACCCTACTTGCTTTTGTTTTCATTAAGATGCCCCTCAGTCTTCATCTCAAATAACCCTGGACAGTCTCACTTCACCATTCTGGAGATCTAACCAGACATGGCAGAATCCCAGACCAGTCGAGCTGAAGTTCATATGGAACAGTCACTACCTAAGTGTACGAGGCATCATGGAAGCAGAATTGATAGATACTTGTGATTATCTATATGCTTTTCCAACTACTTTTTCTAGTTGAGTAAGCTAGACAACTTTACCCCTTCCCCCTACATACTTGCTACTGCCCCCTGTTTTTGTACCAATGTTCCCTACAATGATGCCTTCCATTGTAAAACAGTGTGGGAATCCCAAAGACTAAACTAGACTCCTACAGATACCATCTGCTGGGTTCTTTGCTTCACTTGAACTTTTATCAAGATTTTGAAAAAATCACATTGGACAATAATCAGATCTCTTTCAAACGGTGACTGCATTCGGATTAACTGAATGCATATAGGAGGTCAGCTCATCTCCATCCCATCGGGATAGAAAACAATTCCAACTCCAACCTGTACAACCAGGTCATTGGAAGCCTTATAGCATTCAAATGTGTGACCCATTAGTCTGTAACACAAATTCCTACCTAAAGCATGGTTCGAATGGATAAGCATGCCAGATAAAAATAACCAGGTGTGGCTGTTCTAAACAGAGGATACTATGCAGCGCATCTATCAATTAACTTCCTACTTTTAGTTCTACTTGGAATGATAAACACTTCAGCAAAGCGAACCACATTAACAAATATTTGTTGAACCCATTTCACGTGCCGGCCACATGGGCAATGGAAAGAAATGTACTTCTAATTAACTCCAACTGATCAGAGATAGGAGAAAATATAATTGGGTAAATTCAGGGGGGAAAAGCTTTAGAATAATAGTCCAACAAAATAAGAGTTGACTCCAAGTGTGGGATGTTTAAGTTCCAAGTGAATATTAAGACTTGCAAGAGTTCAAGAAGGGGCTAATTAACTCCAATTATGCAGCAAAGATAGGAAAGCTTATGAAGCAGGTAGGACTCAAGCTGGGTCTTGAATGGGAAACCAGATGGGAACAGGTAGACAAGAGGAAGGAGTGGGGGCTGGAGCATGCAGACTGGGATCATCCTGCTTCCTCCCTTCACCTCCAGGGGTATGATCAGATCCTTCTTTATCTCAGTTTCCTGATGAAAAGAATAATACCTCTAGCAGAGGGTTATTGTGGAATGTAAATGTAATAATACCTATAAACACTTAAGACAGAGCTTGGGACCTACTCAATAAAAGCCATTGTTAGAATTAGGATGGCTTTCCTATTTATTTACAAGTTCTTGGGATTACTGATAACTAGTCACAGTCTGAGAATAACAATTTGAATAGGAATATTATTCCATATAGAAAATCTATGTTTATATCTGCATAGAAATAACAGTGGTGGGGAATATTTGGCTCCACATAATGCTTCTTCCTAGGGCCAGACCTCATATAGGGTGAACGAAGCACTTACGTGGGGTGAAAATTTAAGGTGGCACCAAAAATTTAAGGTAGCACCAAAAACCAAGTCATCAAGATGTTTTTAATACAATATTTTCAAAAATTAAAATTGGTGCATAAGTCCATGATGATAACAGTATCAAAATTTTACGAAAGACAGGGTTGGATGATGTACTTGCCTGACAGAGCTTCCCCTACTCCAACCCTCCTTCTTACTTTACAAGCGTTTGACAGTTTAGTGATGCCTAGGTATTTAAATGGTCCAAAAGTCCACAAACACAAACATGGCCCCACCTACTGCCTGTTAAAGACTATGGCAGGAGGGAAGATACATGTGGTTAGCATGAATCCCTAAGATCCCATTTCCCAGGGGGCAGATTTTCAATTACAGTCATGGCAAGAGGGAGGCCTCCACTGTGAATCATGTGCCAGGTTCTGGAAGGCCACAAAGATAAGCAAACCTCACTCTCACCTTCACTCCTTCTCTACAGCAGTGTCTGGGAGCAGAGAAAGTCAGCAGGGTGTCCAGCAGACTGGATTTGATCTGGGCTCCACTATGCAGAGTCTGAGAGATGTCCCCTAACAACCTCAATTTCCCAAACAGTGGGGATGATTTTCATACCTTCCTTCTAAACTATTGTGAGGACCAATCAGGAGGAGACTTGCTGGCAGTATCAGCTGCTACCATCAATATCGCTGACTTGGTGGGTGACCCCATTATCTGTGATCCATGATCCATTTTCCCAGCTCTCCCACCTGTCCCAGGTAGCTCGCCTGGGACTCTTGAATTCTCCTAAAGTCCATTTGCTTCTCCATTTGACATTTAAAATTTCTCAAATGTCCCCATAGCATGCAGTTCAAGCCCCCTTCATCAGCGCCCAGACCACTATCACAGCTTCTTATCTGTTTTTCTGGCTCTGGACTTGTCTCCCTGCACCCATTCTCCTTATGCTGCCAGACTGGTACTTTCCATGAATTATGTCACTTCCCAACTAAAATCCTTCAAGGAAATCTTTCACAGTATGGAATACAACGTCCACACACTTGCATGAGGCCTTTGCTGGCCTGGACTTTGCTCATTTCTTGGCCCCATCTCCTCATGTGACACCCACACCCTCAAGTCCGCAGCTATACCCAACTCAGACTCTCCACACTGGTCGTACTTCCTCTCATCTCTGACCTTTGCACACGTTGTTGCCTCACCTGAAATAGATCCCATCCCTGCCATGTCCCCTGACACACCCTCTTCCCAACAATTGCCTTAACTCTTCTTGGTCTTAAGTGTCACTTCCTCCATGAGCTTTCTATGACCCTGGCACTGCCACCACCTCCCCCACAAAAAAAAAAAAAAAAAAAAAAAAAAAAAAAACACCTAGATTAGGTCTTTGTGCATTTCCATAATACCTCAGGCTGCTCTCAGCCACAGCACTTACCACATTACAGAGTATTTCTCATTTACTTGTTTGTCTCCCTCCTCAGAGTGTAAGCACCCCAGAGCCAGGAGCCATTGCTTAGCATAGTCCAGCCCCAGCATCTGGCACAGTGAAAGGCACAGTGCGTGAGCATCATTCTGGAGCCTGAATACACAGATACATCAGTGGACAGAACAGGAAAAAATTATATCTATAGATAGATTTATTAAAAATTACATGTATAATTATAAAAATTGTGTATATAATTTTATGAAGAAGAAAGTCCCTGTCTATCTATCTAACTATCTAGCATCATCTCTTATTTATAAGTAACAATAATAAGATACAGAATACATTATCTGATACTAAAGAAACAAAGAAGCATTATGGGAGCTCAAAGAGAAATAAGTTCCTAGCCTAGAGGTGGGAGGTTTAGTGGGGAAGATGGGGCCTAAGCTGAACCCACGCCACCTCTAAATGACCTTAGGGGGGTGTTCAAGAAACACAAGAAATAGGACTTTAAAAAAAAAAAAAGAGCTAAAGTCCTCAGTCCCCAGCCCCATTATCTCCTAGGTAAGCATGGTAAATGGATAACTCCCACACCATTTGTCAAGGAACCCAGAACAAATACACCAACTTCAAGACCATTTCTGAAGACTAAAAGACCCCTCTTCCTTCCAGCGTTAAGCATTGGTAGACAGTTACATCCTACCAGTAAAGAGTTAAATAGCTGTCGCCTGGATAAGCAGAGAATGTGCCCTTGTGTGGCCTAGAAATTCCTCTGATGGCTGAGAAGGAATTTGCTGGAACATAGCTCTTACCTAGGAAGCAGTGTTCAAGGACCACCTGGCAGTATAAAGAACAGACAGATATCATCACATGTATGCATAAACATGGGAAGACCAAAAGGGGGAGAAATAAATGAATGAGGAAACCGGTTGAAACTCGGAGAATCGTTTTGGTATAGGAAAAGGATTGTCATGTTTGGTGTCAGAAAAACCTGGGATTCAATCGGGATTGATTAGCTGCATTTCTTTCAGTGAATTTCTTAACTGCCTCACCTCAGTCACTTCAGCAATGAAATGGGTCTAATACAACTCACCTTGAAGACTTGTAGTGAAGTATAGATTGGGCGGGGGGTGTCCGGGAGAACTCAACACCATTCTTTCTTTTCTGCATGGACACCGGAGCAGCATGCAAGCCAAAGGAGAGAACCCCTTGGCTGCCCTGCTGCTGGAGCTGGTCTGGCCACAAGGGTTGACCCTGATGTCATAATGTGTGGCTCCCCTCCCCCTCCTGTAGCTGAGCAGAATCATCCCATGCACTCAGCAGCCGGGCAACGGTACATCTTCCCTCCCCAAGGGCCTGCCCCGAGAGTTTGCTATACAATATCAGCAGAAGCAGAGAGAAAAGACACAGTTGTTGGAGGCACGGCCAAGGACGCTAGCAAGAAAAGAACCTTCTGGAACCCTCCATGGAGCTCGAGCTCCCTGCCGGGAACAATGCTTCTCAGTCTCCTGGGAAACCACCCAGCATTGCAGGATAGTTTACCTGCCATCTTCCTTCCTTTGGGGCTTTTCTTTCTTTCCTTTTCTTTCCTTTTTTTTTTTTTTTTTTTTTTTTGTCTTAAATAAGTTTGAAAAAACAGAGTCACACCACCACCAATGCCCACCACCTTTACCCCACCCTGGAACATTCTCCTTTGAGTGTGAGTGCAGAGGCCCCTCAGGGCAGCAGTGAAAGGGCCTGTGTGTATGTCTGCTAAGTGGCTATGGATGCAGGGTCCAGCCCCCAGGCCGGCTGCGGGGCAATGGGGTCACGGGAGCGCCAGAGTTGGATTCACTGTGCAGGCTTGAGTAGCCCACGGTGAAATTCATAGAACATGGACGAATGGAGAGATGTCATCATGCATCAAGTCAGTTTATTAGGAAATTTAAACAGCAGATGTGGACAAAGCAACAGAAAAGACAGCGCACAGGCAGAAAACTCCCAAATAGCCAAAAGCCAGGCCTGAATATTTATAAAAGAAAAGGCCATTACAAACAAATAAACTCCTAGGGTTCCCAGTAAACTCTGGCTTTGCCCAGCTGTCTTCTCATGGGCTCTTTGGCTGCATCTGTTTCATGCTGTGCAATTGGGGCAAATGTGTGCCAGATGTGGGTAGAGGGAGATCTCAGAAGGACAAAGCATCAGGCCCAGGAAGCAGGAGGGGGGAAGCCTGTGGCAGAGAGGCCAAGGGAAAGGAGTAGGTGGATGAGGCAAAGCCGGCTTACCCGTAGGGCGGAGGGGCCTCCAGCTCCTGGGAGGGGTGGAGCCGCCAGCCACTTAGCAGCAGCATTGCTTCTTGCAACAGCACTTCTGCTGGCAACAGCCCTTTCCACCGCCACAGCCACATGAGCCACAGCCACACGAGCCACAGCCACAGGAACTGCAGCCGCAGGAGCGGCGGCAGCAGCAGACCACGGGGGTACTGCAGCAGCCCCCGCAGCAGCCGCAGCAGCAGGGGCAGCAGGCGGAGCAGCAGCCCACGCGGTAGCACCTGCAGGTGGTGCAGCTGCCACAGCCGCCACCGCAGCCACCACAGCCGCCACCACAGCCACCACAGCCGCCACCGCAGCCGCCGCAGCCACCGCAGCCGCCACAACTTCCACAGCCACAGCACCCCATGGTGTCAGGAGAGTAAGGACTCAGGAGAGGTGAGGAAGGAGACTCAGGAGGTGAGGGAGGTCTGATGCCGCCTTCTGCTGGGGGAGCCCCTTATATACCAACTGTGGGGGTGAGAAGGAAGACACGCGAGCACTTCCCTGTGGTTGATTTGAGCTCCTCTAGGAAAACTTCAGGCTCTTCCTGTTTATTTCCTGACACCTTTAGTCTCATTAAGTCACCTGCTTTTGGTTTAGCTAAATTTATCTCTGTTTCACCTAACAGGAATATTTAGCAAAGAACCTATCCCCATTTTCAAATATAGCTGGTCTTGGAATCCATGAGCTGGGGAGAGCATCTGCCCACCGCATCTGCCCACTGACATTTTGCTTGCTCACCAGTATTTGACCCAGGGGAATTATTATTTCCCTTGACACCTCTCTGAAGAAAATTCTGAGGGGTCCTTTCAGTAGGGGAAAGAATACAGAGAACCTTAAATAAAGGAGGTAACTTGCAACATCCACCATGTTTCCTACCCGTGGTCAGCATGGCACAAAGAGGCCACATCCTTCTAGACAGCAGACATGGGTCCTTCTTCTTCCCGGGACACACGCTCTGGCTGCAAATGGTGAACTCACTCAGCAAAAGCTAAAACCATCCTCCCTGGAGAAGCCCACAGTCTCCAGATCCGGCTTCAGGACCTTCGCACTCTCGAATGTCTGCCTTGTCATTAGTTCTGCTTGCTTGAGTCACATGTGTAGCTTTGGTCTTAGTCACAGAGCAGGCAACCAGGTGGCCACGTGGTGAGTTTCACGGGCCCTGGGAAGGTCCTTTGTCCCCAGAGATGCCCTCATCTGCTGGCTGCCTTCTGAGCGTTAGCATGAATTTTAAAATAACACCGTAAGCCCATACTTGCTCACATAAATAGCACTTTTTTGGGAAAAAATAACTACATTTTCCCAAAACTTTAGTGAACGCAGTCACATTGTTTTATACTTTTGCAAACTGCTTTAATGTCTGACTTAATCAAAGATGACCAGCTTCTCACTATCTACCTTCCACGTTAACTATTCGACTGTGTTGTTTTGGTTGAAGTGCATAAAGCAAACCCAGCCTCACACTGATACCCCATTGGAAAAGGATGATTTTACCAGCCTCGGGGCCCCCATGGGTCTTGGAACCACACACTGAAGCTACCAGAAGAGAGATTTGGAAAATGGGGGTCCCTGAGGAAAGAAACTGCTTAAAAATGTACCAAACTATTAACTTTCACCTCATCAAGTATAATAAATCTCTACGCATGGTTAGTATATGGTATAATGATGGCTCAATGCCATTTAATGAAATTTTAGTGCTTATACATATAAGCACTAAAATATATATTTAAATTATTATAAATTATATATATATATGATTATTAAATATATATAAACCTTACTTTATGTTGCTATATTTTCCAGGGGCGTATATTTTGTTCCTACTCCATAATCCTTGGCTGACTGCCTTTGTCTTTAAACTGAAGTCCGGACTCACCAGTAACAATCTGGCTTCAACAGGCTTTGTTTGCAGCCTTATCTATCTGGGGCTCTAGGATAACTCAAGGCTGCACGAGGAGGGAAACCTTGGCAATTAATAGCCCTATGACTAGCAGTTAATCTTTCTGGTACAGGTACTGTGTGCTGCACAGTATAAGGAGCATTTAGAAATAAGACCAAAGACCTTAACGATGAAACAGGCAAGATTTAGCAAAGAACACGCACAAGAAGGAAGAAGAAGGTCAACGAGCAAAATTCTCTGGGATGACGGTGACAACACAGGACACGCCCTAGATTTCTCCTGTGACCCAGACCTTTCGCTGCTCTCCACAGCAGCCATATAATCATTATGTGAATCCTCTCTTACCTCCCTCATGACTGTGCCTTTAGCAGAAAATGCCCTCTTCCACCCCTGAAATTCTTGTTTTTTAAAAACACAGTTCAAATGTTAGCTTTTCCCAATCATTTCAGTTGAAATTAATCTTTCTTTTTTCTGTTGTACGGTTTGGGCTGGATTTTCATTACATGATAATAAAGGAAGGCGGGACGACGGGCAAGGAAAACAGGCGCAAATGGTGTTGAGTAGGAGGACAATGGTAGGTGAGAAGGGACTGAGAGCTGGAAGCACCACTGTCAATGGTGTCCAGTGAACTAGCTGGACCCTCCGCCCTGTCCTCCTCTGCACTCACCGATCTGCTCTCATCAGCTGGGCTCCTCTTCCTCTGCCAAAGATACTTCCAATCTCATCCCCTTTCTGCAGATGCCGGATACCTACTCCAGCCCCTTCACTCAAGAAGGGTTTTTCTACCACAGACTCTATAAACCCGCCCATATCTGTGCCCTCTCTCTCCTTCTTGCCTTGAGTTACAACCAAGGTGGTGAACCCCCCACTCCTCCCACCACAGGCCAGCCCCTCCATCTGTGCTCCGAAGACCACCCCTCTGGCCTTTTAAATCTCCTTTCTCATGTACCTCTTACCTCAACAGGTTTTTGCTGAGCACCTACTAAGTTTAAGTGTCCATCCCATGAAAGGCACTGCAGACACAGCAATGAATTCCCTCTGCTTTCTGGACCCTTCTCAGCAGCACTGAACTTCAGGATGGCCTCTCTCTCACCCTCAAACAAGAAAGCATCTCCAGAAGGCCCAGTCTGCCTCCTGCTACTTCCTCTTATCTCCCCTGCCCTTGACAGCCACACTTACAGAAAGCATTGTCCCCAAACTAGCTCCTTGTAGATGACAGGCATGAGAACAGTGACATTAGAAAACAAGAATTGACCTTTCACACCGTATACCTATATCAAATCATCACGTGGTAAACTTAAATATCTTACAGTTTTATTTGTCAATTTTATCTTAGTAAACTGGGGGGAAAAATCAAATGAAATAGGGATTCAGTGGGGATGAAGAATGTGGGAAAGGACAGTCAGCAAAATATGCATAAGATTATATACAATAAAATGCATCAGCAATCTTTTACCATAGAGTAAAATATGTAGAAACAAAATATTACCCATAATTTCACTATTTGAACATAATTATTGATAACTTAATAACACACATGCATACTTACTGCAATTTTTGCTTTTTCTGATCATGAAAGCTATATATGTTCATCATAAAAAAATTGAAAAATGCACAGAAATACCAAGAAAATAAGGATTACCCACAATCACACGTTACTGAAATAAATACTGTTCATTATAATTTTCTTCCAGAGTTCTGGAAGTATACACATATGCATTATTCAAAAGCATACTCTATGGGGATGATAGTGTGTATCTTGGGTGTTACTTGTATTTTTTGTTTACTATAATAAATAAAAATCTTCGCCAAAAATCTAGAAGTTCTCCACTCCTCCCTAGACAAGCATTTCACTGGAACCACTCTAGTTCAAGTCCCAGATGGCCTCCATGTGCTTCACTCCAAAGTGTGCTCGTCGGGCAATCTACAAGATAATTTCTCAGCACTGAGCTGTTGGCAAATCTCTCTTTCTTGACATACTCTTATCTCTTGGCTTTGATGAGACAAGATCCTGTTCTCTCCTACTGATCTCACCATCTCCCCTCAGTCTACTTTGCAAAAAATGGCTATTTGGGAGGCTCGAGACTTGGTGTACAGTCTTGCTTTGTGTTGTCTCTTTAAGAAAAATTCACTTCCTTTTTAGCTTCTTGACTCCTTTGTGGAATACTGTAGATTTTATTACACAGATCGACCTTCTTTCAAAATCTGATTTTTCTGAAGAGGACTTTCAGTCTGAAATCTTTTCAATAATATTTTCCCAAATGTGGGATTGTCTTTTTGTCATTTTCCTGGGAAGGTGAGGGGATATCATCAGGTCTTCTGAGAAGGATCTGGATAATTAGGGAGCTATAACTCTTCATCCACTGGAGTCTAGAACCAACAATGACCAATAGAACTTTTGGCAATGGAGGAAATATTCTATTCTGAGCTAGCCAATATGGTAGCCACTTAACACATGGGACTATTGAGTGTTTAAAATATGACTAATGAGGATCAAGAACAAAAACTCTTTACTTATTTAATTTTGATTAATCTAAATTTCAGTGGCCATACATGGTGAGCTCAAACTATATTGAAGAGCAGAGCTCTGGACTGACAACACCTCAAATGAAAGGACCGCACCTCCTCCCTCTTTCAATCAGTTCACCGAGAGTTCAATAACTGTCTCTGAGATTCCAGACGCTGTGTAGCAGTCAGGGAAGTAAGGTGAATGAGAGATGAAACTGGCCCTCAAGGAACATACACAGTCCATCAAAAAGAGACAGACGTAAATCATAATAATGAAATATGAAAAGTTCTATCACAGAAGGCCAAGTGGAAAACATACAGAAGATCAGTTCATTAAATTCCCAACACCTAGCATAATTCCTGATATATAATACAGCCAGTTATGTGATAACACTTGTTTTAAAAATGCAAATTTGTTCCAAGGAGGACATTATGCTAAGTGAAAGAAGCCAGACATAGAAAGAGAAATACTGCATGTTCCCACTTATGGATGGAATCTAAAAAAGCCAAACTCACAGAAGGAGGGAACAGAAAGGCTGCAGGGGTTGACGGGAGGGGACATGGGGAGGAGGTCGGTCAAAGGGCACCAGGTTTTCAGTGAGATGAGTAAGGTGTGGGGATCTCATGTACAACATGGTGACTATCGTTCGTAATACTGTACGTATCCTTGAAATTTGCTTCAAAGGGTTAGTCTTAAATTTCTCACCACAAAAAGGAAAAAAAGGATGGTACCTCAGTAAGGTGATGGATGTGTTAATTAACTTGATTATGGTAATTATTTTACAATGTATACGTATATCAAATCATCACACTGTACACCTTAAATATATACAATTTTCATGTGTCAATTATACCTTCATAGGGCTAGAAAAACTGTTATTCTAAGGAGATTGCTGTATTAGGGAACAATTAGAGCAGAATGCTAATTCTGTGTTTCTTACGTGGGACTTTGTCAATAAGAAACACCAAATAGATGGAGAGAACTATAGCCCTATGGTTTTTACTGCTTAATTTTGTACAGTGCTATGATTTGCTGGAACACACACATTGTGTTACAGCAGAACCGACTATAAATAGAGAAAAAACTCTTTGCAATGAGCATAGTTGCCACCCTGATTCTAAACATCATTCTCCAATAAAAGGAACCAGACTCTTTGGAAGAAAGGTTGATTCCAGGTCTGGGGCTGGGGAAGGATGAAATGGGCCGTGAACCCCTTGTGTCAGAATATAAGTCAGTACTCAAAGAATGATAAAGATATTTTTTAAAGGTACAGGAACCAGCTTGAAGATGTGGTGACTGGGAAAATGTAGGACAACTAGAGCGTCAAAACAATGACAGTAATAGATGGTAACTCAGTGAGTAGGATTGTTCTCTCCATTAGTGCACACTGATGTGAGTGAGTAAACGGGATAATGCACATCCGTGTCTTGACCAGAAGTGGCCGAATCGCTCTGCACATTGGTCATAGTGACGCACATTCCCATCCAACACTGTATGAGCCTTCCGACATTCTCACCAATATTTGGTATTATCAGACTTGAACTTTTTTTTTTTTAAGATTTTATTTATTTATTTGACAGAGAGAGACACAGCAAGAGAAGGAACACAGCAGGGGAGCAGCAGAGGGAGAGGGAGAAGCAGGCTTCCTGATGAGCAGGGAACCTGATGCGGGGCTCAATCCCAGGACCCCGGGATCACCATCCGAGTCGAAGACAGATGCTTAACGACTGAGGCGTCCCCAGACTTGAACATTTTGATAAGCAGGTGGATATAAAACATACCACAGTGTGGTCTTAATTTCTAGCTTTCTGATCATTAGTGACATTGAGCTGCTTCTTGTACGTAGAGTGGTGTCTTCTGTGACCCCTCAGTTAATATCCTTCACGCATTTTCTACTGTTTCCCTTTCTAAAATTGATTTTCTCCTTAGCCTGTGGCTGGTTTTAACTTTTGTTTTCAGCATCACTGTGTAAAACGTTTTCTTCCCTTTCACGTAGTTTGTCTTTCATTAATGTATTCCTTTTATGTCTGAAGAAATACTTTACGAATTTGAAGTCATAGAGCTAATTTTCCACATCTCCCTAAAATGTCAAATTCTGCTTGTCACTTTTTGATCTTAACATCATCCAGAACTTATTGTAATGTGTAGGATGACGAAGGACCCTCATATTATTTGTTTCGAGAGAGGCAGCCTGTTATCTCAGTAACACTGAACGGCCACGATCTGCTCCTGATATTTGTAGTGTTTCTGCCATACACCAAATTCCACAATTTGCGTGTTGTTTTTATCTCTGTGCTCTCAGTTCCCATCCACTAGTCTCTGTCTCTCTCAGCAACAGACCAGCGCACTGTTTTAATGATTGTAGCTTTAGAATTAGTTCCAATATATGATGGGTGAACTTTTCTCCTCAGTCTGCTTTAAAAAATGTTTTCGGATGCCTGGGTGGCTCAGTCAGTTAAACGGATGGCTTTTGATTTTGGCTCAGGTCATGACCTCAGGATCCAGGCATCAAGTCCTGCCTTGAGCTCTGGGCTCAGCAGGGAGTCTGCTTGAGGATTCTCTCCTGCCATCTCCCTCTCCCTTCCCCCTGCTCACATGTGTGTTTTCTCTCTCTCAATCTCTCTCTCTGTCTCTCTCAAATAAATACATAAATAAATCTTTTTAAAAAATATCTTACATTCTTTTTTTGTCAAACATATTTTTGGGGAAGCTGTCCAGTTTTTATAAAAAGTGAACAATGAACCCATGAAAAGAGATCAATATTTTAAAATCTCTTAGGGTTTTTCATAGAATAGCAATGAATTTATTAATTGCTTTGGGAAGGACTGACATCTGCATTAACCAGTGTTCTCCATAGACACAGAATCCATAGGATATAGAGATACAGATACAGACATACAGATTTCCCACAGGAATTGGCTCACATGATATGGAGGCTGAGAGTGTTATGACCTGCCATCTGCAAACTGGAGAATCACGAGAGCCAGTGATGTAATTCCCCCCGCATCTGAAGACCTGAGCGGCAGAAACTCTGATGTTCTTCAGGCAGAAGATAGCTGTCCCAGCTCAAGCAAAAACAGCAAATTGGCACTTCCTCCACCTTCCGAACCATTCTGTTCGGATCCATCAGTGCCCACACACACTGATGAGCACCATCCTCTTCATTCAAGCTACTGATTCAAATGCTAATTTCTCCTGGAAACATTCTCAGAGACACAGAAAAAGATGTCTTACCAGATACCTGGGCCAGCCTTAGCCCAGCCAAGGGGACACGTGAAACACAACCACAATATCGTTTCAATATTGAGAATTCCCATCTATAAACCTGGTACATGTCTCCATTTATTTCCTCTCTTATGCCCTTCCATACAATTTAATAATTTTCTTTCTAAAGATCTTGTAAGTCACTAGGTTTACACACTGGTATAATTTTGTTGTTATTTTCAATTTTTTTAATTAATGTTTGATGTATAAGAATTTTCTTTATTGCAGAAAATTGATTTTTTTTCCCATTTTTCCCCCTCCTGGACTTCTTATTACCCTGCTATGTTAATGCCAACTCCCCAAATGGAAACAAAACTATACAGCCCTTCCCGGATTTATTTGACCATAACATCCATTTGAATAGAGACTCTACACACCAAGAATCATTACCTTTTTAAGAGTGATTAGATAAGATAACGTACATAAAGTGCATATAATTAGAGTAAGATAAAAGATAAGATAAAAACGCCAGTCTGGATCTCTCCTCTGGGAGGCAAATCCACTGAAGAAGAGGGAAAGCTGTCTCCACAGTCTTGATCATCTAATATTAATCAGAACTGCACTCTCGGGCAAACATATTGGGGGAAAAGCAGCGTGTTATTAGCTCTTTCAGTCAGTTCTGATTCCACTTTTGAAATAAAAGTGAACTCATCTGAAATCGAAAGAAAATTAAGTCGTGTGTACTCATGAGAAAGTTAACAGGAAATAAACATCCATCTCAGAAATGGGTCAAAACAACCAGAGATTGAATACATGTGCAAACCCCCCACATCCAGGATTTAAGGAACCCTGGCATAGGCAAATACCAGACCTCCCCATCCCCTGAGTCTCCCTCCTCACCCCTCCTTAGTCCTCTTTCCTGATGTGATGGGGTGCTGTGGCTGCAGCAGCAGTTGTGGCGGCTGCGGTGGCTGCAGGGGTGAGTGTGGTGGCGGCTGCAGTACCCTCGTGATCTGCTGCTGCCACCACCCCTGTGGCTACGGCTCCCGTGGCTGTGGCTCCCGTGGCTGCGGCGGTGGGAAGGGCTACTGCAAGAAGCAGTGCCCTGCCAGGCGGGTGGCCAGCCTCTGGTAGAGTGTGCCCAGATGGCACCGGCCTGTTGGTGTGACTTTCCTCCAACGCTCTCCATTTCTCTTGCCACAACCTGGCAGTCAGTCCCAAGCCCTCAAGAGGTGGAAGCTGACACCCTCCTCTCCATCACATCACAAATCGATCATTTCAGAAAGAGCCTGCGATTGATAAGAACGATAAGAACTCTGAAAACAAGAGACATCCCAGCTCCTGGAGTCAGTCTACATGCGGAACAAACTAAAAATGGAATCAAAGCTACTAACTTATTTTTTGTTTTTCTGAAACTCTTTCCCACAACTTTGGTGCCTGCATTTCCATGGTGCCCACACGTTCCTGGCCATTTCTACTCTGTTCTTAGGCCCGGCAGGTCTGTGCTGCTGAAAACCAAATGCATGAGTGGAATAATGTACCACACACGTATGGCTGAGATCTCTTTTTTAATTTTTATTTGTTGTCTTGCTATGAAAGGACATTTGTGTTCCATAAATTCATGCAAGCTAAATAAAGAAACCCTTGTTGGGGAGAACGGTCCCCTATTGTGGGAGTCTTGTCCTTTATGATCACAGTTGCCCTGGGAGTCTTTACCGGCCGTGACCCAGGCCTGTGCAAGCTCTGGAGGGCTGAAGAAGCAGGGCCATGGAGAAAGGATGCTAACCCGAGTTTTGCCTGAAGACCCATTTTCAAAAGAAAGGAATTGATACGTTTTCTTCTGTCATGTTTTCTGCCAATTCACACGGACAGACAGACCCTCAAAAGAATTGGATTTCCACGTCAGTCTCCAACGCCAGGCAAGCAGCCCAGCCCCTGGGCATTGATGAACCCCTTTCATGGCTGAAATTTCAATGTTCATCTTTAAGCCCTGCCACAAACTGTGTAGACATCTTTCTATTAATCTTTTGTTTGAATACTCTCCTGCCTTGTTCGCGGCACTCAAGATGGTGACTGACTCCATTTCCGGTCCTTGAAAGTTGGCTTTGCACTATACCGTACGACGCACGTGATTCAGATGACACGTGATCCGGGGGGCAGGGGGCGGGGCTGTGGCCTGAAAGCCTATGAGAAGAGGCACTTCTCACCGTCCCCCGGTTAGCCCAGTGCCTGATAAAGCGCGCTCTTTCCTCTGCCTCGAGCATCGGAGGTGGAGGGGTGGACCACAGCTATGCTCAGGCTTGTGCAGTAAAGATTTTACCTCTCTCTGCTCAGGTCCCTTGGAATGCTCATTCCATCAGGAAGCTCAGAACGGATATATGCCTTATCAGAAAAGGTCTTCCATTTTGCTTTGAGGTTTGGTGTCCTCCACGTGACCGCAAAGCCAGACCATTATGTCAAGATGCAATGAAGTGTTTAGAAAGCAAACATGATGTCTCTATTGTGCAACCTCCTTTCTTGAGGATGTATCTGTCTGTATCAAAGTAATTCTGGGGGGAAAAAAATCCCTACGGAGTATTCCTGAACATAAACTTTTTCTCTTTTTTCTTTATTAAAAAAGAAAAATGCATGTCGCCATTCCCTTTTCAAGGAAGAATCTTTCTCTCCCTGTTCACAGTCACAGACAGGTCTAGACCAGCCTTATTTACACAACTTCAATTCGAGTCTCACTGTCTGGAACACTCAGTTCTTTGAAATCAATGGGATTGCTATTATTCTTCCCCAAAAGGCCCACATGTCACCTTGGGTTGAAGGAACATGAACCTAGTTTATGCTGTTGTTGCTGCAGTAGAACAGCAGGTTTTCCCCCAAATCACCTAACCACCCCCCAAAAAGGACATTCTTAAGACAAATGTAATATGTCTACCAATCTGCCTTAAATCTTTGCATTTCAAATATCAGTGGGAAGAATGTGGACTTTGACACAAAATGCTTATCACAGAGAGTGATTTGGGAAGAGGTCATGACCAGGTCAGGCAAGCAGGCATTTAACTCTTACACAGAAATGGCTCTGTGCTGGGTTGGGTCAAGATGGACTGACAGCAGGATTATATACAGGTGGTATCAAAGTTTGCTGCATCCACTTAGGCCTACCCGTGGATTTCAGTCCTAGTCTCCTCGTTTTAACTCTGACATCTTTCTTTCTTTTTTTATACTTTATTTATTTATTTGAGAGAGAGAGAGCATGCACGAGCAGGGAAAGGGGAGGGGGAGAGGGAGAGGGAGAAACAGACCCCCCCACAGAGCAGGGAGCCTGATATGGGGGCTCCATCCCAGGACCCTGGGATCATGACCTGAACCAAAGGCAGACACTTAACCAACAAAGCCACCCAGGCGTCCCACTCTGGCATCTTTCTTAGACACGGTGAAAATATTTTACTTTTGCATTTGCCAGTTTCTGAGGGAGATTCTTTGCCTCATTTTCATGAGAACAAACAAAATGTGCAAAGCAGACCTAAGATGTTGACCAAGGATTTCCGCCCCCAAACTATTTCTGTACATTCATGAGCAAGAGGATGAAGACTTTTGAAATCTCTGTGTGACATGAGGATAAGGACCACAATGACTCTTGGCCAGACCAAACCACCCACAAATATACATACCTACCACGAGTGCCTGATTCTTAAGTCCCAGAAAGAGTCTCCTCATGTGTAACTAAGGGAACACAAGCCAACCATAGAAAGAAAACATCTATACAACTGAAGAATTTAATTGAGAAATTGGGAAGGCTTAATCTATACCACCTTTGTGGCATGTCCTATATTTTTAGAAACTTAGTCATTTACCTATCGACAGGAGAACTTCCAAACAATTCAGGACAAAAAACGGCCTGTGGCCTATTTTCTTTAGAAGGACTCTAGGTATAGAAAACTCATGCTCTCTTTGGTTGATTGTCCCAATGCACTGTCATATCACCCTGGAACTTAATGTCTTCTCTATCTACAACGGAAATCTACTCTACTTTTTGCCCACTAGAGACCCAAGGGTAACATCTAGAAATCTGCTCATTCATAGTCTTTATAGACCTGAGGACAGCCTTCAGTCCTTTCCTTGTCAAATCTAACAACCCCAATATTTTAGCCTTTGGTGGAGCTAAGAATGAACTATATTCAATCTAAGAGTTGGGTCCTGACCGTGGCAGGAATCAGAAGGATCAGAAGGAAACTTGTTAGAAATGCACATTTCAGAGAGTCTGGGGCTGGGCCCTGGAATCTGTGTCCTAACAAGTCCTCAGGTGATTCTGAGCCATGTTCAAATTTGAGACCCTTTTTGACTGTGTCAGTCTCAAGAAAGACGCTTGTTTCCATTTGGAGCTGGAGTGTCCTCCTGTCATAATAAGCACCTTATTTACTATTTCCATCCCACTTTTCCACTGAAGATATTTTAAAAATAGAGAAGATCTAAAAAAATTGTTTTAATTTAAAAATTAAAATAGAGAAGATAACTTTTTACTAATTTTCATTATTTGGTCACCTTTTGTATGCTTACTTTGCCTTCAGGATTTTCTTTCCATAACTTTTCTTAGACCCATGAGTTGATGAAGTCTACTATTTTGAAAGCAGTATCTTTTCTTTTCTTTTTTTTTTTAAAGATTTTATTTATTTATTTTGACAGACAGAGATCACAAGTAGGCAGAGAAGCAGAGAGAGAGAGAGAGGGAGGAGGAAGCAGGCTCCCTGCTGAGCAGAGAGCCCAATGTGGGGCTCGATCCCAGGATCCTGGGATCATGACCTGAGCCGAAGGCAGAGGCTTTGACCCACTGAGCCACCCAGGCGCCCCAGCAGTATCTTTTCTTGCTAAGATTGTATCACCTGCTAAATTTACACAAATATAACCCAAAATGCAGGGTTCCCTAATAATCACCTGGTGCTTCTAGGCTCACATCTCAATAGATACATTTCAAAACACATATAATTTTCCTATCAATGGATAATAACTTAGAACACATTGACTCAACTCTAATGCTCTGTTTGGGGTTGGGAAGTGTGATCTCCCTAACAACACCAAGTGCTGAACATTCTTTTCAAGATCTCTGTCAAATATACAATAAGAAATAGAATAACTGTTCTTGACTTCACAATTGCTAGTCAGAATAATCTGGGAGCATTTGCCCTTTCCTCAGTGACCAGAGCTGCCAACCTTCAAATTATTTATTTTGATACTGGTTCTTAGACTAATAGGTGAAGAAAATAGAAGCATGTCATTACAGCAGGTACATTGGGTACTTCCCGACAAAATATAAAAATCAAAGAGAGTAAATATAGCTTGTATGAACATTCTTTCAGGCCACCTGCCTAATTCTAAATAGATGTAAAGAGCCAAAAACAGCTAATGCAAAGAGAAGTGTGATTGCCTGAACAACAAAATCCCTTTCCCTAGAAACAATTCTCCCCTCTTCATTGTCACACACAGACTCACAGTGACTCCCAACCAAACATGGAGGTAGAGGTGGTCTAATTCTTACCTGGATGATGATTCCAGAAAACCAGGATCGAAACCGTGTTTGGAAATTGCAATTCCAGGACTCGTGATTCTCTTGGTGATTTATATTTGCTACAAGGTACAATCTTTTACCTGAGAATGGGTGGGGGAAAAAAGTAGAGCAAAAATAAAGTACATACTAACAACAACGAGAAAACCCCATGTGGAAACGATTTAAAACAATACCATTTAAAGTCGCCCCAAAGAGAATGATACTTAGGTATAAATCTAACGAAACATGCACAGAACCTATATTCTTGTAAGTCACGAAATGCAGATGGAAGAAATTAAAGTCCTAAATAAATAGAGAGATATATCATGTTTGTGGGATTTGAAGATTCAACGTAGTGAAGATGCCAATCTCCCCCCACCTCCAAATTGATCTGCAGGTTTGATCAAATTCCCAAGTCCCAGCCAGGTTTTTTGTAGAAACAGATAAGCTTATTCGAAAGTGTGTATGAAAAGGTGCAGGACCTATAATAGCTAAAGCAATTTTGATAAAGAAAAGTAAAGTGAAAGTAATCGCTCTTATGTCCAGGATTATTATACAGATACAGTAATCAAGACAGTGTGGAATGGGAAGAGGCACCCACTTACAGATCCCTGCGTCAAGACTCAGGGATCCAGGAGAGGACCGACACTGACATGCCCAGTTGACTTTTAAGGAAGGAGCAAAAGCAATTCAGAAGAGTCTTTCAACAGAAGCTGCTGGAGCAACTGGACATCCATAGCTTAAAAAAAAAAAAAGAAAGAAAAAAATCTCAACCTGAACTTCATACCTTATACAAAAATTAACTCAAAGTCAATCATGGGTTTAAAGGTAAAATATAAAACTATGACATAAAAAAAAAAAGTAGGACAACTTTTTTAGGACCTAGAACAAGATGAAGAGTTTTGTTGTTGTTGTTGTTGTTGTTGTTTTTAAGATTTTATTTATTTATTTGACAGACAGAGATCACAAGTAGGCAGACAGGCAGGATGAGAGAGGAGGAAGCAGGCTCACCACAGAGCAGAGAGCCGAATGCAGGGTTTGATCCTAGGACCCTGGGATCATGACCTGAGCTGAAGGCTGAGGCTTTAACCCACTGAGCCACCCAGGCACCCCAAGACGAAGAGTTCTTAGACGTAACACAAACCATAAAAGGAAAAGTTGATTAGTCAGACCTCATCAACATTACAATGTTTTCTCTGTGAAAGGCCTGCTTGACGGCTGAACGAGGACACAAGCCACAGGCTGAGACAAAACACGTGCAAGCCACATATTTAGCAAAGGACTCATTTCAGAACAAGTAAAGAGGGGCATCTGGGGCAGTTAAGCCTCTGCCTTTGGCTCAGGTCATGATTTCAGGGTCCTGGGATTGAGCCCCACATTGGGCTCTTTGCTCAGCAGGGACCCTGCTTCTCCTTCTCTCTCTGCCTCCCCTACTGCTTGTGCTCTTTTTTTTTTTTTTTAAAGATTTCATTTACTTATTTGACAGAGAGAGAGAGATCACAAGTAGGCAGAGAGGCAGGCAGAGAGAGGGGGGAAGCAGGCTGTCCGCTGAGCAGAGAGCCCGATTCGGGGCTCGATCCCAGGACCCTGGGATCATGACCTGAGCTGAAGGCAGAGGCTTAACCTACTAAGCCACCCAGGTGCCCCTTGTGCTCTCTTTCTGTCAAATAAATAAAATCTTACAAAAAAAAAAAGAATGCATAAAGAACTCTCAACACTTGATGGTAAAAGAAAACAACCAATTAGAAAATGAGCAAGAGACATGAGCTTACTTTTTTACATGAAGAGGATATACAGATGGCAAGTCAGCACATGGAAAGGTGTTCAACATCCTCAGCCATAGGGGAAATGAAAACTAAAACTGCAAGTAGCTACAGCTACACACCTACCAAAATGGCTAAAATACAAAATAGTGACAACACCCAAAGCCGGTTGAGGATGCAGAGAAACTGGATCACTCATTCTTTGTTAGCACCAACGCAAAATCGTGTAGCCATTCTGGAGACATTCCAGCAGTTTCTTACAAAACTAAGTTGTCAAAGAAGTCAGCACTTGTACCCTGGGATATTTATCCCAGAGAAATGAAAACTTGTGTTCAGGCAAAAATCTATATACAAATGTTCGTAGCATCTTTATTCATAATAGCCCCCCACTGGAAAATTTCAGCCGCCACTCCGAAAAGGAACCTGCAAAACGTGGAGTATCTCAACAGAATTATGCTGAGGGGGAAAGCCTATCGCAAAAAGGTATTTATCGGATAATTCCATTTACATAACATAATAAGAAGAGTAGGGAAACAGAACAGATGACTGGTTACTAGAGGCTGAACTGAAGGAAGTGGCTGGGTGTGATGCCAGGGGTCCTTGTGATTGAACTGTTCTGCGTCTTCCCTGTGGGGGCAGTCGCACGCATCTACACACATGATAAAATTGCAGGAAAGCCGAACACAGCCTCCAGTACTGTTTCTCAGCTGCGATATCGTACTGCAGTTTGGCAAGATGTTACTCCTGGTTTAAAAAACCTGCAAGAAACACGTCGAGATTAATATGGCATCAGGGCACCAAGTCTTCGGTCCCTGTTTCTCTATGGCCACTCCCTCTGCTCACTCTCAGCCCTGAGGAGTTGATATTGACTCTTCCAGACCCGCTGCTGTGTCTCCTGGGTCCTCCCGTCACCTAGGACGCTTGCATCCCTTTCCTCTTTCAGAAACATGCACCTCCTGTTCCAGTACCATCAACCCCTGGTAGCCGCCACCAGCCCTTTCCTGAACTCTTCATGCAAGCTCGCCACGGTTGCTCATGCTTCACTCTCGCCCCGACTAAATGCCATCTTCTGCCCAGCACAGGACATGCATGGGGACAACCCCCCAAACCGGGTTCCCTTTCCGCTCTGGGTTGGTCCATCACCCCTTAGCTCCGCCCAGCAGGTGCCCTATGGTCTGCCACTGTCCCCTTCCTCAGCCTCACCGCCCGCCCCCCCAGCCACTCCTGCTTTCTTTCCATTTCTCAAACACAGAAAGCTTGTTTCTACTAGAATACCTCTGCCTGAGCTGTCTCCTCTGCCTGGAATTTTTTTCTTCAAATCTTTGCACGACTGACTCCTGCCTAACCTCCAGTTCTGAACTCAAATCCCATGCCCTCACAGTGATCTTCCTTGGTCACTGGATCTGAAGCAGCTCTTAGGTTATCTGTTGGTAAACACCCAATTTTTGCTTGTTTTTTGGCCCTTACTTTTCTCTCTGCCTCCCCATGACAGTTGAACTCTGTCAGCTTATCTGCGCTCTCAGTGCTGTGTTCCTGCTGCTCATGGCAGTGCCAGGCACGTAACTCAGTAATGCCCACTGAGTAAATAGAAGGGAGCTCTGACTGTCTCTCTCCTCCCCAATTCAGTGTCGGTTACTTCCTCCCCTGTGTGGGCACCTGTCTTTTCCACGATCTTACTGGTCCTGCAGTCACACACGTGCCTGTTTACAAGAACTTGGGGGAAGGAACTGTACATTCAGAGCTGCATTCCCAGGCCCTTTCACTGTAGAAGGCATGGGTTAATATTTGATGAATGAATGACTTCACCCTCTTTGCAGGGGTTGACACCAGGTGGTCATATCACCAACAATCCATTTACAGCCATTTACAAGGCCAGTGGTGATGGATATTGAACGTGTCTTATGTGGGGCATATGGGTCAGGCACAGGAGACCTGACACTTCCTTCTCGTTAAAGTACACAATTCGGCAGGGTCAGGAAGCTTCTGGCCAAAGACCTGTTTTACAAAAAACACACTAAAAAAGGAGCAAAGCTGCACACCCAAAGCACAGTTGTATCATCTAGAAATATTTTGAATTGAAACACTCTTCCAAAAGGCGTATCATCTAAAGCAGCAGAGAAAGGAAAGCCCCATAAAAACAATACAACAAATTTCACTCAAATTAAAATCAATGGTTTACATAAGGGATGTTCCTGTGGACTCTGGGGTCTACCAAGTCTCTAGGAGGGAACCAAAGTGGATGAGGGAAACTCACAGAATAAAGTCATCTTAAAAGCAGACGTGGCTTTTAAAAATCTGTGCTGTTATAGGATCATGCTAATACTCTTTTTTAAAGATTTTATTTATTTATTTGACAGAGAGAAATCACAAGTAGGCAGAGAGGCAGGCAGAGAGAGAGGAGGAAGCAGGCTCCCTGCTGAGCAGAAAGCCTGATGTGGGGCTCAAACCCAGGACCTGGGATCATGACCTGAGCCGAAGGCAGCAGCTTAACCCACTGAGCCACCCAGGCGCCCCATGCTAATACTCTTAAAAATGCTTTAAAACAATCCCCCAATTCATCTCAAGTTTATCGTTATTGTGGCTTTTCTTGTGTTACAAAAATGTGTAATTAGATACAAGCAAAACTGAGCTACCAAAAAAAAAAAAAAAAAAAAAAAAGACAAGCCAAATAGGCAATAAAAAGAAAACCTCTGGAATGAGGTACCTAAAATGTCTAATCTTTGTGGCTATTGCATAACATCCTCTATCCACGTGTCTTAACTAGTTTTCAATGGGCTGGAAACTTAACCTCCAGAAAGAAGACTTTCTCTTTGCTGCTTCCCACCCAGTCCACACCTGCTGGCCATGCTGCACCCAGCCACACCAGCCGCAGGGGCCAGTGCCATTGTTCAATTCATTCACAAGCCTCTTGATCCTGGGATACAAAGTTTTGCCAGCAGGACCACGACAAGAACAAAGTGATACACCTAATTCCCTGGGACCCAATGTCCTCAAAATGGCTTTTAACTATTTTTCAAGGAGGATGTTAGTGGATTTTCTTTTCCCTTTGAGTTATTCTGACAAAGAACAGAATAAAGAATTAGAAACTAAGATCCATTGAAGGGAACATAAAACAGGTGTCTGGGCAACAACGCTAACCCACCAGGAGCCAGCAGGTAAGACCAAAATCCCATCAAACGCTTCTCCATGAGAGCCATAGGATATGGGGCTGAGTATTTTTACCCAGAAATAAGCAGCTCTATAACTGTTCATAAGACTGTAGGAATACAGTGTGGGAGGCAATGCTTACCACTGGCAACTCTCTGAAACCTTGTGAACTGGAGGTCAGGAGAGAGCCTGGGTGTTGTAAGGCTAATGAACTAGAATGGGTTGGGCCGGGGCGTGAAAGATGGAAGATGAACACTGGGGAGCTCAAACAGGGAAATGCAGAGACAACAGAAAGAGAAAACCCTAAGGGCAAGCGACCACTATCACTCTTTGTCTTTTCCTGAACATGGGGACTGGTGCCTGGAAACAAGCATTGAGTGGGAATCTGGTTTTGTCCGTATCACTGGTCAGCTGTTCTGCCTATCAGTGAGTCACCAGTCCTCTCTAAACAGCCATTGCTTCCCTTAGAAACATTGGCTCAGACTCTCCCGTTGATCCTGTAAGCTCTTAAATTCTTCAGTGAGTTGAGTTCAGATAATTCAGAATTGTCAGTTTTAACCGGACAGTCTTTCCCAGATACATACTTGTTTAGTGAATTACTCATTTGTCTAGAGTGTATAAAAGGAGTTATTTTTATTTGATCTGAATTGAAGATCTTGTTCTTATTAATTTGATGTAAACAATGTGTGAATTTATTTCAAATAAATTTCTTTTCCTGATGAGAGGTTAAGGAGGTGATGCTAGAATTTTAATTTAAATTAATAGAGGCATATAGACCCAAATTTTATTCTTAAAAATTAGGCCAGGCCTAAAAAAATTTAGACTCTGAACAAGTAAAAACTGGAAAGAGCCATGAGGATGATAATGAAGATATAGTAATATAGAGAGCACACACATAATAAAATTTAATTCTGACGACAATCCTAAAAGATCAACACTATCATTTTTCAAATGAAGAAACTTTCAAGGAAATGAAATAAGCTACCAAAGGGGCAGGGCTTTCTGAGGAGTGGAGCTGGAAATACAATCCAGATTTGAGGGATTCTACAGCCCACACTCTTAGTGGGCTTGCTGCAAACACCAGCAGTCATGGGAACACTGGGTTGCTGGACAAACAAGGGTAAATGGCAGTTGAGATGAGCAGATGTCTTTGTATATTTTAGCAGTAACATTGTCCATTCTTTCTGGATAAGGAGAACCAATTTATCGAGATCTATCTGAAGGACACCTAAACCTTTTCTGGACTTGAGCAATGTCCGTGCTCTACCCCTTTAAAAGTAGCAGAGAGAAGTAAATACCAGCCTCTTTCTAAACTGGGGACAGGACCATGTCTCATCTGCACCTGGGCTTGTCCACCCCTTTTCTCACTTGTACCTTCTCTTCCTCCTCCCACAGCGTCTCAACCCACATGCAACACGGTGAAGGTCGGATGCTTTCACTGAGGAAACCTCCCATCTCGTTTCTTCATCCATGCGATCCTGGTGTCCTGTATGAGATCTTGGAATGATCATCAACAGAGTGGTGGAATACAACCCCGCAGGACTAGATTGCTCATACCACATCACTTGAGCAACTGGATAATATTTGGTGAGTGGCTGATGGCTAAAGCGGCTCTGGGAGGGAAGCAGCCACATCATCACCAGGAAACGAGTCATAGGGACCCAATTTTATCACCCTTGGGAGATGAGTCAAAGGAATTCAATTTAGGATAACGTATGTATTTAGTTCACTTGTTTAATTGCTCAAAGGGGCGGTGGGGGGAACAGTGCCTCTAGGCACTGATTTGCTGCTATGGATTCAGAGGAAGTCCTTATTTGCACAGCTTACCCATATATAGGGGTTCTGTTTTTTCAATTTTTTATTGGGATATAAATACCATAAAATATACCTTTTGAAAAGTCAATGGTTTTTAGTATATTCATAAAATTCATTATTTTATGTCAGAACATTTTTATCACACCAAAGAGAAACTCCACCCATTAGTGGTCATTTCCTATTCCCGTTCCTCCCTTCTCCCAGCCCTGCTAACCCTAGTCTACTCTCTGTCTCTATGGATTTGCCTGTTCCGAACACTTCATCTAAATGAATCATAGGGGCGCCTGGGTGGCTCGGTGGTTTAAAGCCTCTGCCTTCAGCTCAGGTCATGATCCCGGGGTCCTAGGATCAAGCCCCACATCAGGCTCTCTGCTCAGCAGGGAGCCTGCCTCCCTTTCTCTCTCTGTCGGTCAAATAAATAAATAAAATCTTTAAAAATAAAGTAAATCATAAATAGGTGACCTTTTGTATCTGCCTTATTTCATGTAGCATGATGTTTCCAAAGATCCATCCATGTTACAGCACAGATCAGTACTTCATTCCTTCCTATGGCTGAAAAATATTCCACTGTCTGGTTATTCCATGTTTTATTTATCCGTTTCTCAGTTGATGGACATTTGGGCAGGGCCTACTTTCTGGTTTCTATGAATAATGCTGCTACGAACATTCATGTACAAGTTTTTGTGTAGACAGGTTTTCGGTTCTCTTGGGTATATACCGAGCAGTGGAATTGCTGGGTCATACGGTAACCATGCCAAACTTTCCTGAGGAACTGTTAAACTGTCTTCCAAAGCTACTGCATCATTTTAAATTCCCGCCAGCAGTGTGTGAGGGCTCTGCTTTCTCCACCTCCTTGATAACACTTGCTGCTGTTCATCTTTTATTATCAGAGCCAGCCCAGTAAATGGGAAGTGGCGTCTCACTGTGGGTTTGATTTGTATATCCCTGATGACTGATGACGTTGAACATTTTTTCCAAGAGCTTATTGGCCATTTGTATATATTCACTGGAGAAACGTCGGCTCAGATCTTTTGCCCATTTTTTAGCTGGGTTGTCTTTTTTTTTTTTTTTTTTTAAGATTTTATTTATTTATTTGACAGAGAAAGAGATCACAAGTAGCCAGAGAGGCAGGCAGAGAGAGAGGAGGAAGCAGGCTCCCTGCTGAGCAGAGAGCCCAATGCAGGGCTCCATCACAGGACCCTGAGATCATGACCTGAGCCGAAGGCAGAGGATTTAACCCACTGATCCACCCAGGTGTCCCTGGGTTGTCTTTCCTACTGTTGAGTTTTAAGAGTTGCTCCAGTTTAAAGTACAAAAAGGAATGTGGCACACATTATGTTATACCAAGCTTGAAATACAAGTTTAGAATTCATATATAAGCTTATTTTTGTTCTTTCAAGCTCAATAATTTTTTTTAAAATAAATTGACACTTAGGGAATTCAGTTCTGGCCATAGTTATCATAAAAAGAAAGGCTCTACGAACTCTTCAATATAAGTGCCAAATATACTTAAATTTTATTACAGGAAACTAAGTAATTTCTCAATGGACATGATATCCAGTCACCTGTTCAGCTCTTCACATGTAAACTGGCCACATACCTTTTTCCAATGATAAGCAATTGAAAAAATTCAGTTATATCAGCCTGAACAAAGCAGGTTATATACATATATTGAAGCGTGTCATTAAATATTGGGAAAACAAGACTTTAAAGACCTAAATTGTATTCCAAAAGAGATATGCAATAATTTACTAAACATTCCAGTTTGCATTAGTAAAAATATCTTAATAAATATCCTTATACATAAATCTGTGTGTACATATGGTGTTACCTTTAGAAAGAGTTCCAGGAACAGACTTTTCCTGGGATTGATCTATATATGAGTCTTGCTTCTTATTACCAAACGGCCTCCCAAGACATTTTACTAAGTTTACACTCTGACATCAGGTTGTGAATGTTCATTTTGCTCGATCTTTACTGATGGGGAATTTTTAAGTAGTTTTTAGTATTATTATAAGCAGAAGTTGGTATCTCACTGTCTAAATTGTATTTAAACTGCTAGAGAAGCTATTTTCTCAAGTCTTTTTGCTGGTTCTAGTTCCTTTTGTCGGGGGGCGGGATTTGCCTATTCACATCCTTAGTATGTTTCTTAATTGTTTAGTAAAGGAACATTTTTCCTATTTGGAATATATTCATCCTCCAATATCCATTCTAGAGATTAACTTATGGAACTGCAGTCAAGCAAAGATTCTGAGAGTTGGTTCCTAATTAGAGAACACGAACAGCCTCCAGGTTCACTGGGGTAGTGGGCGGTGTAGCCTGCTGGCCCTGCTTTGTAAGTCACGTGTCACTTGCACACAGTGCAGCTGGCCCATTTCCATATCGCTGCTTTTGTTCTGCTGAGGCAGTGCCCAATGGTTGGGACAGAGACCACACGGCCTGCAAAGTCTAAATATGTATTATCTGGTCATTTTAAGGGTGCAGACCCCTAACCTACAGAACTAGTAAAGAAATTTATGGCCTGACTAAAAAATTATCCTCGTCATTAAAAATCACTTTATTACTGCTGATGGAAGAGTACATTTCAATTATTAAAATGTAAAAGTAGATAGAATATTTCCATAATTGTATGCCCGAAAAACCCCAATTATAATTGGGGAACTCGACATCAACATGTGGATATTGTTGATGTCGGGGTAATGAGGTTATTCTTTGGAGGGGAGGGGCTCTTTTAAAGTTTTCTTCAATGAACAGATTTTACTTTTGTAAAAATGCAAATAACAGATCTATGAAATAACTGCTTTTACCTGTTCAAAGGTAAATGGTTGGGGTACAAGAAAATAAATGTGAAATCATTTCTTCGAAATCATCATGGGAACCACTGCCCCTCCTCAGCCAGTGTCCAGCGCCCGGGCAGCCCCTAGGCCAGCAGGGGAGGGGCCCTCCTCCTTTCCGTCACTGCTCTTCTGTGCCAACTGCTCCAGTGTGCACTGCCACAGTTCAGCGGTCACTACCAAGAAACACCTCTGGCATCCTTAGCTGCTTCAGGACTGTCATCTGCAGAGCCTCCTTTGCTTGTCTTCAGTGAGCTGTGACCTTGAAGCCTATTTCCTTTGAACTCCCCTCTTCCGCATCGCCCTCTGAAGAGAAAGGCTTACCTCTTCCAGGCACACCCTCCTTTTACAGCCTCACCTAATGCCTTTATGTGTTAGTACTGGATATGTCTTTACTAATATGTCTTTACTAATTCTTTTTTCAACAAATAAAATACCCTCTGCACTGACTCCTGATTCCTAAGAAACATTTAAAACTGAGTCAAAGGGAACTGAATCCAAATGTGCTTTTACATAATGTCTTTTGGTTTTTCTTAATCTACCTTAAGATTCTCTAAGGCAATTTTAGCAAAAAAAAATTTGTAAGATTTAAAAAGCTAGATGCAAAACTTATTTCTCTAACACAGGACCCAAAGCGGTACATCTCGATCTCTTCAATGTGTACAAATCACCCGAGATTTACTAAAATGCAGACACTGACTTATTACCGGGGGGGATGAGATTCTGCATGGTTAACACACTCCCAGGCAACATCCAGGCCACAGAGCCCCAGGCCACACTCTCGAGTAGCAAATAACCATGATCGTCTTTAATGCAACAGCTACAATACAGATGTAGAGAAATCCAAATTATTACTACCTTGCAAAGATAAGTATTTGCAACAAGTATTTCTATACACACACATATACATTATCCTTTCGCCTAATGCTCCAATGCCCTGGGGAAAAATTGGCCCAAGTGCTTCTAACAGCTGCTTTTCTGTCATTATGCAGCACCCACAACACAAACTCTTCATCCTGCTTCCCTCCGCTTCTGCTCATCCTTACCACTGTCTTAAATCCTACTCTTTCAAGGCTACCACTGCTTTGTCAAGTCTACATCAGGCAGGGTTGAGATTTTCCCATTCTCCAGAGCTCCCTTTCCCTGCCCTTGATTTGCACCAATGCATCCATCAGTCTTCCCCCACCCCCACCCCCCAGGTCTAGGGGGTCCGTTCCTTCAGGTGACAGTAAAGTGGTTCTGAGCACCTGCTTCGAGTGAGAGCTGCAGTCAGAGGTCAGTGCTAGCACCCACTTTACCTGAGCAATTAAATCACCATCTCTAAGCTTGTCTTGCCTGGTAAAATTCAAGTAATTCCTACATATAAGGTTGTGAGGATTATTGGAAATAATATTTAAAAATTATTTTGCAAAGTAGCATCAAAATGACACTAAATGGGAACTAATATTATGACAAGGACATAAAGCATTTAATTTCTTTTACATGGTTCTCAAACATCACTTAAAAATTCAAAATTGTTATGCATTTTTAAATGTTAGGCATTTTAAAGGTATTATTCTTAATATCATTAATTAATAACATTTTAATTAAATATCTTAATTAACACTTAAGATATTATTTCTAAATAGGAGAAACTCAAAATATTGGAAGTTTCTGAGTGGCCCGGGACTTGCAAGTTTCTCTGTTCTGAAATTCCCAGTTTATTTAGGATGCTGGGTATCTTTATCTGGAAGTCATGGCAATTCCTCACTTCTTTGAGAGAGCTACCCAAATATGTATAGTAACTGAAAATAAGGCTTGAGGGGGAACCGTACTGTTCCAAAATCATAACTATGTCTATAAATACACACTATCCTTCTGTGATAATTTCATGGAAATGTAGTCTGAAATGTTATTTATAACCACAAAAATTTTAATATTTAAAGTTCTTCTAGGATTACAGAGAATTTTCTTTCAAAACTTGAACATTATTGCAGAAGCACATACGGCAGAGATGACACTTGAAGACAGAAATGATCAAGAAACTTGTAGAACTGGTAAAAACTCAAGGACCATCAAATTCCATGCACAATAATAAAAAAAAAATAAACACCTACAGCCAAACCCCATAGTGAAACTGATAGATCCTGCAAAAGAGCCACTTTACTAGTTCTTTACTAGTTCTGTAGATCTGCACTCTTTTTTCTTAAAATGACCAGATAGTACATCCTGCAAAATAGCCATTTCTGCATGTAGCAAATTCAGGGAAGGGAGAAAAGATGAGTTCATGGGCCTGCATAATGGCCAGTTCAACTAGTGGATCAGAAAAAGCAATCTTTTTTTTTTTTTTTTTTTTAAGAGATTTATTTGAGAGAGAGCGCATGAGCAGGAAGGAGGGGGAGAGAAGTAGGCTCCCCGCTGAGCAGGGAGCCAGATACAGGCTGGATCCCAGAGTCCTGGGATCATGACCTGAGCCAAAGGCAGGCACTTAACCACATGAGCTGCGCAGGCACCCTAAAAATAATCCGTTCCAGATTAAAAAAGAAAAAAAATTATGAAACTAGAAGGAATCTCAGCAGTTTTCTAGATACGAAATCCCATTACAGATGAGGTTATTTATCCTAAATGACATCATTAGCATTAGAAACGTTCTCCTTTGTATGTGTAATCCCCAAATACAGAATGTGAACAAAGATATAAATTTAGGTGACCTAATTAACATTTTTACATTAACTTTAAAAACAATCCACAAATAAGAAAATGCAACTAACTAGGAAATCATGGGAAAAATCAACTTCAGTAATCAAAGAAAGGAAAATAAAATGAGGCATTATTTCATATCCCTTAAATTAGCAATCATTAAAAAGAATTCCCTCTGGCAACTGGATATAAGGTAAAAATGGGCCACATGCCTTTTAGGTATTCTGTAAAAATTAAATCAACCCCTTTAAATAGCAATTTAGTTGAGAGGATAAAATGTTAATCCTTATACACCACTGTGTGATTTTATAAGAATTTATTCCAAGACCTAACACAAATGAAAGGTATACACAGCAAAATACTCAATTAACATTAAATTATGAATAATAAGTAACAAAGAGATACACTGTTCACTCAACAATTCTAAGAAAATCTAATGACAAACCCTAAGTGTATAAAGGGGTAGGTAAAAATTCTGATGCTGAAAAATTAGAAGCAATCTCAATGTTCACCATAAGGAGGCAAACACCACGTAACAAACAAACGTTTGAAACTGAAAGAAACCCAAGGTATATTGAAGAAAAGGTTACAAAATAGTGAGCACAGCATGGTTCCACTCTGGAAGAGGTCTTTATATTTACTTATACATGGGACAGAATCCAGAAGTACTTACAATAGATCTACACAAGAGTATAGTTTTTTTTTTAAAGAAACTAATTTTCTCGATTTTCAGATTCTTTACAATAATATTATTTTTACAAGCAGAAACAATAGTAAATGCATTTCCAGTTTGGAAGAACATAGTCATGTGGGGAAAGTATCTTAAAAATTAACTGGTTATGATCACAATGCAAAATCTGCTACGGGAAAGGAGCAAATACGAAGGGGAAAAACAGCCAGAACTAGATCACTTAGGATAAGAAGGCTGTTTTTTTACTTCCATTAATATTTGTGAAATAGGTTGTTTTTTCAAAAACAAAACAAAACAAAACCCACTCTTACTGGAACTACTGGAACTAGAAGTTTCAAAGTATGAATATAGAAAAGGATGAATTTTAAAGTCAGAATTCTACTCCTGCCACTTACTAAATAACTATAATCTTGGCCAAATATAAATACCTAAATGTCAACTTTTCTGTCACAAATACTGCCTGGAAACAGTTGTTGTGACTATTAAATAATAGCAATTCCATGAGATACAGGTCACAAAACTGGTAATTAACAAATACTAAACTCTAAACTGTATGAATTCCAAAGGCTAAACACTATCTAATTTAAACACGTATTCTAATGGCTGAGGGGAATCCTACTTCACCATTTGGAAGAGGTGTCATTTTGAAGTTGAGGAACTGAAAGGATCGAAATTACAGGCCTGAAGGCCAGTTAACAGCAGAACTTAAGATTTGAATGCAGGAAATTTGACTGTTTTCTTTTTCCAGAGTCCCAATCAAGTTCAGTAAAAATTGTTAGCATACACTTTAACGTGGGGAAAGAAAAGGAAAAAAAGAATTTTCATCTTTTCTCATTAAATGAGACTAAAATAATTTTCCTATAAAATGAGACTAAAATAGTTTTCCCCCAGGAGAAGGGAGGTGACACTGGTGGTCATGGTGGAAATAAGGATTCTAAAGAAAGTACGTTTTCATCTGGGTTCTGGTGATGGTTATTAATGGAAATAAACAGAAATGTACAGAATAATCAGGATGGATACAAATAATAGTGACAGCTACCACAAAGACAAAAACATTAAAAAATGTTTTGTAATGTAAAAAGACAAAAAGTGAGAAACTTTATTACGGTATAATTAATGGAATAGAAAAGATTAAGTTGGAAGTAGATGCATGAGCTGCTTTACAAAAAATACTGTTACGTGACAATTAAAGAGGCTATTCTCAAATGGTACACAAATTGAGGAGTCTTTATTTTGAAAAAATTCTTCCAACAATATTTTACAATGAACAAAAACTCAACCAAATTTATCTACTATACTAAAAGGTTTTAAGAGATAAATACTGAAATCAGCCAGCAGGTTTTCATCCCAATTCCTAAAACCACCTCCTGCATTAAGACCGGTCTTCATAAATGTTGGCATGTTAAACATATCTTCCAAGACATGTCTTGCTAGCTAAAAAGCTCTCCTCCTTTCTTTCAGACTTCTCAATAAGTCCTCTCTCCCTACACTTAGCCTGAAGGTGCTACAGTACTTTCGCTATCAGCTAGTAGGGCTGACATTGGTCCTCCTAAAGAAACTTCAGGAAGCACATCCTGTCTTGACTAAGACAGGTAATAGTAAATGCACACTAAGAAATTCTCTAGAAACAGCATCCGTCTAAAGAATGAATGCGTCAACCAAGAAATTAAAGAAGAATTGAAAAAATTCATGGAAACAAGTGATAATGAAAACACAATGGTTCAAAATCTGTGGGACACAACAAAGGCAGTCCTGAGAGGAAAATATATAGCGGTACAAGCCTTTCTCAAGAAACAAGAAAGGACTCAGGTACACAACCTAACCCTACACCTAAAGGAGCTGGAGAAAGAACAAGAAAGAAACCCTAAACCTAGCAGGAGAAGAGAAATCATAAAGATCAGAGCAGAAATCAATGAAATAAAAACAAAAAAAACAATAGAACAAATCAACGAAACTAGGAGCTGGTTCTTTGAAATAATTAATAAGATTGATAAACCCCTGGCCAGACTTATCAAAAAGAAAAGAGAAAGGACACAAATAAATAAAATCATGAATGAAAGAGGAGAGATCACAACGAACACCAAAGAAATACAGACAATTATAAGAATATACTATGAGAAACTCTACGCCAACAAATTTGACAATCTGGAAGAAATGGATGCATTCCTAGAGACATATAAACTACCACAACTGAACCAGGAAGAAATAGAAAACCTGAACAGACCCATAACCAGTAAGGAGATTGAAACAGTCATCAAAAATCTCCAAACAAACAAAAGCCCAGGGCCAGATGGCTTCCCGGGGGAATTCTAACAAACATTTAAGGAAGAACTAATTCCTATTCTCCTGAAACTATTCCAAAAAATAGAAATGGAAGGAAAACTTCCAAACTCATTTTACGAGGCCAGCATCACCTTGATCCCAAAACCAGACAAGGATCCCATCAAAAAAGAGAACTATAGACCAATATCCTTGATGAATACAGATGCAAAAATTCTCACCAAAATACTAGCCAATAGGATCCAACAGTACATTAAAAGGATTATTCACCACGACCAAGTGGGATTTATTCCAGGGCTGCAAGGTTGGTTCAACATCCGCAAATCAATCAATGTGATACAACACATTAATAAAAGAAAGAACAAGAACCATATGATACTCTCCATAGATGCTGAAAAAGCATTTGACAAAGTACAGCATCCCTTCCTGATCAAAACTCTTCAAAGTGTAGGGATAGACAGCACATACCTCAATATTATCAAAGCCATCTATGAAAAACCCACCGCAAATATCATTCTCAATGGAGAAAAACTGAAAGCTTTTCCGCTAAGGTCAGGAACACGGCAGGGATGTCCATTATCACCACTGCTATTCAACATAGTACTAGAAGTCCTAGCCTCAGCAATCAGACAACAAAAGGAAATTAAAGGCATCTTAATCAGCAAAGAAGTCGTCAAACTATCACTCTTCGCAGATGATACGATACTATATGTGGAAAACCGAAAAGACTCCACTCCAAAACTGCTAAAACTTGTACAGGAATTCAGTAAAGTGTCAGGATATAAAATCAATGCACAGAAATCAGTTGCATTTCTCTACACCAACAAGAAGACAGAAGAAAGAGAAATTAAGGAGTCCATCCCATTTACAATTGCACCCAAAACTATAAGATACCTAGGAATAAACCTAACCAAAGAGACTAAGAATCTATACACAGAAAACTCTAAAGTACTCATGAAAGAAACTGAGGAAGACACAAAGAAATGGAAAAATGTTCCATGCTCCTGGATCGGAAGAACAAATATTGTGAAAATGTCTATGCTACCTAAAGCAATCTACACATTTAATGCAATTCCTATCAAAGTACTATCCATTTTTTTCAAAGAAATGGAACAAATAATCCTAAAATTTATATGGAACCAGAAAAGACCTCGAATAGCCAAAGCAATATTGAAAAAGAAAGCCAAAGTTGGTGGCATCACAATCCCGGACTTCAAGCTCTATTACAAAGCTGTCATCATCAAGAAAGCATGGTACTGGCACAAAAACAGACACAGAGATCAATAGAACAGAATAGAGAGCCCAGAAATAGACCCTCAACTCTATGGTCAACTAATTTTTGACAAAGTAGGAAGGAATGTCCAATGGGAAAAAGATAGCCTCTTCAACAAATGGTGCTGGGAAAATTGGACAGCCACATGCAGAAAAATGAAATTGGACCATTTCCTTACACCACACACGAAAATAGACTCAAAATGGATGAAGGACCTCACTGTGAGAAAGGAATCCATCAAAATCCTTGAGGAGAACACAGGCAGCAACCTCTTCGTCCTCAGCCGCAGCAACATCCTCCTAGGAACATCGCCAAAGGCAAGGGAAGCAAGGGCAAAAATGAACTATTGGGATTTCATCAAGATCAAAAGCTTTTGCACAGCAAAGGAAACAGTTAACAAAACCAAAAGACAACTGACAGAATGGGAGAAGGTATTTGCAAATGACATATCAGATAAAGGGCTAGTGTCCAAAATCTATAAAGAACTTAGCAAACTCAACACCCAAAGACCAAATAATCCAATCAAGAAAAGGGCAGAGGACATGAACAGACATTTCTGCAAAGAAGACATCCAGATGGCCAACAGACACATGAAAAAGTGCTCCATAGCACTCGGCATCAGGGAAATACAAATCAAAACCACAATGAGATATCACCTCACACCAGTCAGAATGGCTAAAATTAACAAGTCAGGAAATGACAGATGCTGGCGAGGATGCGAAGAAAGGGGAACCCTCCTACACTGTTGGTGGGAATGCAAGCTGGTGCAACCACTCTGGAAAACAGCATGGAGGTTCCTCAAAATGTTGAAAATAGAACTACCCTATGACCCAGCAATTGCACTGCTGGGTATTTACCCTAAAGATACAAACGTAGTGATCCGAAGGGGCACGTGCACCCGAATGTTTATAGCAGCAATGTCTACAACAGCCAAACTATGGAAAGAACCTAGATGTCCATCTACAGACGAATGGATAAAGAAGATGTGGTATATATACACAATGGAATACTATGCAGCCATCAAAAGAAATGAAATCTTGCCATTTGCGACGACATGGATGGAACTAGAGGGTATCATGCTTAGCGAAATGAGTCAATCGAAGAAAGACAACTATCATATGATCTCCCTGATATGAGGGAGAGGAGATGCAACATGGGGGGTTAAGGGGGTAGGAGAAGAGTAAATGAAACAAGATGGGATTGGGAGGGAGACAAGCCATAAGTGACTCTTAATCTCACAAAACAAACTGAGGGTTGATGGGGGGAGGGGGGTTGGGGGGGTGGGGTTATGGACATTGGGGAGGGTATGTGGTATGGTGAGTGCTGTGAAGTGTGTAAACCTGGCGATTCACAGACCTGTACCCCTGGGGACAAAAATATATGTTTATAAAAAATAAAATTAAAAAAAAATTCTCTAGTCTTTTGAGGAGTAAGAATCAGAACTTTAAGTTATTATCCAAGTCTTTTCTAAGGCAAAGAGAACTAACTTTGAAGAATAAAATACATGGTTGTGCCAGTATAGTTTACTGTAGTAAATCTATACCTTTTCTTTTTAAATATAAGGCATATTCTAAATGTTGATAAGGAAAGGTGCAACACCAACAAGCAGTAATAGAAAATTACCCCAAAGAGCACTTTTAGAAACTTCCAGAGTCATGGGTAGAGACAGTGGGAAAATTAAAGTGCAAAATGGGTATGAACTTGCACAAACTTTCAATGACTGACTGAAAATCTTCAAAGTTTAATTACAAAGCATAGAATTTTTCAAATATCTTCAGATAGTCAATTTGAAAGATTCCCCTGCCTCCGTCACTGGAAGAATTTCCTAAATGGAAGCGTAAGAAAATAAACAGCTGGTGAGCCTCAAAATTGAGTGAGGTCTGTCTGATTGAGTTTCCAGTCAGGCAGGGTCAAGACTTATCTTCATATATGTGTAAGGATGTTCTCAATTTTAATAATGGTTTTAGTAGAAAAATCTATACAAATACTCTTCCAAAGGGACACCATATAATGAAATCCTGTAGCCATTAAAATAATGAGTTAGAGCTGGATGTGCTAATATATAAAGATAACCAATTAAATAAAAAGAACCAAGTTACAAAACTGTACATTTAAAATAAGGGATGACAGGAAGAGGAGTATATATGGATACAGAGACATAGGAAATAAATGATAACATTTCTGAAAGACTATACAAGAATACAAGAAACTATATTCCCCTGGGGTGTGGGAATGAAGTCACAGGAAGGAGACAAGATTTAATTTTTCACTTTATACCCTTTATGTATCACATAATTTAAAACGTAAGCATGTATTATTTTATAACACATAAAAAAACCTGATTGTACTTACAGCATTCGAGGAAACATTGACTGTATAATGTCAGTTTACAATCCTTTGCTGCCTTTTATTTAATGGTCATTTAGTCAAAATTAGAAGGCTACTTGGGTGCATGCTTCCTCTCTCTCTCTCCACTCAAGATTTAGGGAAAATATTGAGAATTTAGAGTTTAAATCTTAACTCGCAATGATTAAACTGTGGCTTGGATGACACCTAGTCAAGATTCCAGAGAACCAATGACAAAATAAACTTAAATGAGAATTTTAATCACTAATTTAAATATTTTATCCAAGATCACTTTTCATTTTTACAAGAGACTGAGTCACAACATTTCTCTTTTCATTAAACTCCACAGCCCTCTGAGTTGGACAAGCACAGATTTCAAAAATACATTTAAATACATGTTGAATTCTTATGCAGGACCACAACAAAAGCAGAATACATAGATGTCACAAATTTGAAAAGAAACACACTCTTAGCAAAAGTCTTCACTGGAAAATAATATCATAAATTCAAATCCTTCAGGACTCCAAAATCAGAACAAGAAGGCTGCATAAGAACTCCCTTACCTAGACATGGGATTTGCCAACTTCAAGGTCTTAAAATATATTTCAATGTTTGAGGCTAAGAAAATTAGGAGTAGGAGGCCAGTGGCCGTCTTAAGCATGCTTGCTTTAAAACTACGCAAAATCCAAGTTTGTGAAACACTGTGCTGGTCAAACAAAAAACTGAAGACAGAATTCAGAGGACATGTCATGACAGTACAAGCCTTACCATTAGCATAATAACTGGACTTTTTAACACCTGGGTTCACAATACTTGAGTCTTTCCAGATTAATATCTCCATATTCCATCCACTTATACAAGTGAATTAGTGTCCAAATGCTTGCTGAATTAACAATATAAAACAAAAGGCTCTTCAAATATTGGATACCATCACCAATAAATTTAATGAACGAGCCATGGAACTGGGAGTGTTGTGCTGCAGTTGGCCTGCACAGGCTTGGGAGCCTGGTGCACATCTCTTTCTAATTCCAAATTTAATGACATCATATTGATAGGTGACATCAGCCATTGTGAGAGTATATGCACCACAAATATCAGTAAACAGTACAAAACAGGGCACTTTTTCATGAGAGAAAAAGTCTCATCAGCATAACACTAAGAACTACATCTTGATCATTATACTCACTTGTTCAAATATACAATGCAAGCTTTTAATTAATGACATTACAATGTTCTAAAATATACAAGGAAATATTTAGCTAATGAGGATGAATTTCATATAACAGGCTAACTTAACACAAATTTTAATAACAGCATCCTTTGGAAAGTAAATTTTAAAATCACCTAGAACACAAACATATCAATAAAATATGGAATGTTTCTCAAAAATAGGAATCATTGTAATACTTCAGATATTTCTTTAGTAAAATAAGCTCCACTAATTACCCATTAACTTGAAAAGTTTAAATAAAAACCTAGTGAATAAACTGTACTGATTTAATCAATTATGAATGGAACTCAAATAACTAAGTTTTATTAGGTACACAGGATACAGAAATTAGAATTTTCAAAGACTTTTTAAAGGGCTACTCACACATAAATGTGACAGCCCTTTAATCCAACAATGAAATACTTGCTCCCTAGAGCAAAAGCTCTGTCACTAGCTTAACTTCTCTGTGCCTTGCCTTCTCTCATCCTTAAAGTATGCATCCACTTTAAGGATTATATAATACATGAAAAGCACTTAGCAAGTTTCTCATACATTTAAAGGGCTTAATAAACCCACACCCCATAATACCACCACATTACTTTGAAGTCATTACTTTTTTTTAAAAAAAACGTATCTTCACAATGGTCTCTTAGAGATTTTCTGAGGCAAGTCTGACACTGTCGGTGGAGACCAAAGATGAGGTGAGTCATTCTAACACAAACTCAGTGAAGGAGAACAAACACATGAACGAAGAAGGCCCAAGAAGCAAAGCACAAGGATGGCCTGGGGATGGAAACGGAGTATTAGCTCAGAAAAGCGTATTTTACAATATGCCAACAACGGCAGCAACAAAGCCAGAGTCTGTGGTAACTAATTATTGTGAACTATCTTTTAAAGTCACTTAAAAAGAACTCTGAAACATTTTGTTTAAATGAGAAGCAACAGCAACTGCTCTCTTTATAGATGAACAAGGTATAAAAAGCCACTGGTAGAAAAACCATAGCAAACCTCTTTCTAAAAAAGCAGCAAACACATTCCTTTAATTGTAATAGCAGACTTCCTGGAGGGTAATGATTTCTGTTACAGGAATCCACTTTTCATTAAAAAAATTCTTTAATTATAGCTAAAATTATTAGCTGTAAACATGAGAGATAAACTATTCACTTTGAACTTTTCAAAAAATACAAAGCATTTTTTCATTTTTAAAATAGCTATTTGATAGCTATTAAACAATGACACAATTTCAAAGTGGTCGGAATAGTAATGATTCCAAAATAAACATCAATAACATGAGTCAGAAATTGTAATATCCTTGAAGGACATATTCACCAATGTCGTCATCATTAAAACAATTTTAAATAAAAATAGGAGAAAGTCTAGAAAACAATATTAAAAATATTTGCAGTTTCAACTCAACTTTCCACTTTTCCCACCAAGCAAAGAAAACCACTGGCAAGTTCAAGGAGCAGTATAAACATACTACATAGTTTTTTTTTTTAACATAGCCTACAACCACACACTGTTATTCTGGAAAATAGAAATTTAAAGTGTAGCACAATGGTTTTCAAAGTGTGGTCTGAGGACCTCTGAAAGTCCTCAAAAGCCAAGTGTCACAACTATTTTCATACTACTACTAAGATGTTCCAGATCTGTCTCATGAGTTCACAAGTTCATGGTGGAGTTTCCCAGGGCCCACATGCCACATGACAGAAAAAATCACTGTGATGCCAAGGGAGCATGAGAAACTCGCTGCTTCTCAAACCAGGTGCTACAGAGATGTGCAAAACATAAAATAATGTTCTTCTCATTAATTAACTGCTTTTGGAAGACAACTATAGTTTTTATTTAAAAATGGCATCTATGGGGGTGCTTGGGTGGCTCAGTGGGTTAAAGCCTCTGCCTTTAGCTCAGGTCATGGTCCCAGGGTCCTGGGATGGAGCCCTGCGTCGGGCTCTCTGCTCAGCAGGGAGCCTGCTTTCCCTTCCTCTCTCTGCCTGCCTCTCTGCCTACTTGTGATCTCTGTCAAATAAATAAATACAATTTTAAAAAAATTTATTATTTATGTTAACATGCAATGGGTTTATTATTGTTATGTTTAAATGAATGAACACGGTTTTTTAAGTATCTCAGTTATTAATTTCTAATACAGTAATTTCTGGTAGATACAAAGTACATAAACAAAAGCTCTCTGGGCATCTTCAGTAATCTGAAAGAGAGTGAGTGCTGCCACACAAAAGCAATCAGTTAGTCTTCTCTTCATTTTCCCAACTTTCAGGAACTGTTCCAAACACGGTGTGTGCTGGGGGCTAGGGCAATGCACAGGTAAAGCACAGACAGGCATCTTCAAATTTACAAAAGGAATTACTTGAAGGAAGAAAGTGATTGCCTAATCTCTATTGTCACAAAAAATATGCCTTTCAATATATTAACAATGTTTGCCACCCTAAAAGAAAATTTTCCTTCCAGAGCAAAGACAGGAGAGAAGATCTGATTCTACTATTAAGCCAGGAAAATCTGAAGGTTTTCAGCCTTGTCCTCCTCTTTCTTCAATACTCAACACAACTCTGATGGATTTATATAAAACCAAAAACAAATCTGAATATGAAAGTCTAAAAGAAGTGATTTAAATCCACATTAAAGCTGGATCACTTTTTAAACTAAGGATTTCTATTTTATCAGCACTTATTTAAAGTCAATAAAAGTTCTCATTTACTTAAAAACTTCAAGATGGTACCAGAAAAAAAAAGTCTTTAAAATCATTTTAATAACAACTGTTTAATTCACTTATTTCTTAGATGGAAAGCCTGGGAGGTTATTTAGGTAATGGCCTACAATCATATAGCATAACTTTGTACATATGAAGTGATTGAGACCCAATACAATCTAAAACATAGAAATTCAAAAACATTTCTTAAGTAGTCCCTCCATGAAAAAAGGGCTGGAGAGAGACCCCCAAACTGTAGGTATTTCAAGTTATACCCACACACAGCTAAGACCTCTGCAGCATTTTCAATATTAAGAGAAGAGGCATAACATTCAAAATGGGGCAGAGATTTCCGTCTTCTTGCTCATCAAAATAGTTCAGACAAACTACACACTGAGCTAGAGATGCAATGGACAGCAATGCTTTACCAAGTCTGAAACACTACACAGACTTCAAGATTGTGTAACAGCTCATGTAGTCACCACTGGAAAAGGTATTCAACACAAATAAAATGTTTGAAGAAACTGATGTTCACTTCTTTTAATACCAAAGCTTTAAAAAAAAAAATGTTTAAACATGGTAAGATAAAACTTTCCAAACACGTATTACATATTTGTATATGTAACTTTACCTTTTCAAAGTACCAGACTATTATCAGAATATGATGTCATACAGTGATGTCCTCTAGGCTGGCCTGGCTGTCCTTAAACTAAATGGTCGACAGGTTTTCATGGTTTGTCTATCTCCTTCCAAACTGTCATTTCTGAACTGCTAATAATACACTAGGGCTGGGAAATCAAATAATCAAAATTTCACATAAAAACAAACATATAGAGACTTTGTGACTTATGTGTGTTGCTCAAAAGCATTTAAAAAGAATTATTCCAAGTTTCTCAGTTGTGTTCTGTATTGATGAAGACTGCTAGATTACGTCTTAATGAATGAGGCATTACTGTACATAAATATTTAAACAAGTTCATCTATTAACAAAAAGATACAACTAAACATTAGTATCGTTGCCTTTTTAAACAAAGTATTCTATAACTTTAAGGTAACACTGGGTTCCAGTTTGTTTTCCCCCCAGAAATGAACATAAATAAATGTCCTATTTTAATAATATCAGTTTGTCCAAACAAAGGAAAAAAAAAACTGAGGTGCAATCATGTCACAGTTAATGCATGTCTGCTTCCAATACATTCAAAGACAGTATTTTTGTTTAAAAATCAATAGTTAAAATAGGACTTCTGCAGTCTGAGAATTCAAGATACTTAAAAAAATTTGTAAATACACATACATGCAAATTCTTCATATATACAAATTTTCACAAAATTAAGAAGTTGCAAAGAAATTAGAAGGATTACGGTGAATCTGACAAGCTACATTTAAATGCTTTACCACTGACATATTCCTGAATATAGCAGTCATAGTAGTTTTAATAAATTTTCTACATGGCCTTTTTTATAAAATTTTCTCTTTTAGACATAAAAGTTAGTCACTAGAAGTCTTCTGAAATTCTAATTTAAGAATTCAAGATGTTCTCAATTCACTACTCATATTTTAAGGCCACTTTGGTAAAGGCATTGCAGCAAGAACACAAAAACAATAGCATATTTTCTAATATTTATTTTTTTCACCTGCAAACTGTAGCAAAACATGATCAGCTTTATTATGCAGACAGGTATCCCTCTACATTTTTAAAGAATTTAGGTATGTATAAATAGAAGAGCTCTTTAGAAAGGAAAAATTCAAGAATGAATAAAACCTTCCAATTTTGACTTTGTAACTTTCCAGTAGCAATGGTTAAAATGATTTTAGGTCATTCATTCCAAGATATATGACAGCACCTTAAAAGTGGCTGATCTATTTCCCCAGTAACATTTCTCACATAACAATGTGTTAAAGTTACAAATACTGATATGCACAAATAGCTAATTTCTAAGAAAAATATGTACAGTACTGCAGCATAATGAATGTGGTATCTGCAATAACTTAATATTAGCCAATTTTTAATATACATGATACCGCTACCTTTTTCTGCCAATTCACAGGTTAAAAGTTGTTACTGGAGCCCTCTGTTTTGCACATATTACCTGGTGTTTAATACACAATGCAGGCTTTTTAAAGACTTCTCCTGTGTTTAAAGCTAAGATCAGTGAAACAAGACAACAGTGCAAGAGGCGGAGAGATGTAATGTGACCATGTAAAAGTTCGTTCCAGTAAAGTGTCTATATAAGGCTATAAGAAAGGATTGGTTGATGAGCTTCCTGTTGGAAATTGTCCTGTTGGTGCACCAGTCTAAAGGAAAACATAAGACAAAATAAAGACACAAATAAGGGTGGTATACGTGTGAAACTATGAAAAGATTTAACTTTGATTAACTAATGAGACAATATTTAGATTAGAAATTATTTTATAGTTATTGGCAATCATATTTATTCATTATTGTTATTAGCAACATGATATAATAAAACTATTAGGTGTCAGAAGCTCTGTTATGGCCTTTAATATCCATTATTCCACATAATTCTTCTAACAGAATCTAAGAAAGGACTTGGCCCTTAAGAAAACACATTTATGATTCAAACCAAATCTGAGTCCAAGCCCTTTTCACACAGTTCACTAAATCTACAGCTTTTCATAAAGCATTACTTAGACAAGAAAATAGGTAAGTTTCATGCTTATTTACTGTCAGTGCTTTGATTTGCAACTGAGTGATGTGTGTGTGTGTGTCTTTTTTAAGTCAAAAAAGGATCATGCATGATAGCTGCATCAATCTGCAAATTCTTTTACTGTCACATCAGTAGAATAGTCACATCCTGCTTTTCCTAAGTAAGAGATAACACACGAATTATAAAGTGCTTATAATTGCATCTCACTTACCATAAAAGGATTACTAGATACTCCAGCAGCTGCAACTTGACCAAAAGGGGTTACCACTGGCTTTGTTTGTCCAAATGCTGCAAAACCTGCACCTTGTTAAAATAGAACCACCAATTAAAATCCATACCTTTCAGAGACAATCTGATGCTCATGAAGACTCATAAGAAGTTTCAGAGAAATTCCTACTAGAACAATAATAAAATATCAATGTTTAACTGTTGAGTCTTTCAAATACCAGAGACAAACTTCCTGTGGCACAGATAACAGTCCATACAGCTTCTCAGAAATGGTTTCTTCTCATGTGTCTCAGCTATGTAAGCTGCTGACATGTGAAGAACAGAATTAATAGATGACCTGTGACTATCTGAGACTAGATGTGAGCAAAACACAATGGATTCATGTGAACAGCACAGTATTTGTTAGGAAATATTTTATCATTATGGTTCTGCCATGGACCTTATTTCCAAATTTTTATCTAACCAGAGACACTAAATATAGATAGGCAATTTGAATTTAAGAATAATCTTCAAATCTATGGACTTTCAAACTTCAGCAAATAAGCTTCATAGATAAAAAAAAAAAAAAATCCCTGGCTTCTAGAACAAGTAAACTCTAACCACAATACAGTTACCCACTTGGAAAATTAAGTCTATGTCTCCCACATAGATTATACAAAAGAGCAGATCCACAAGTTTTCTGATGCAAAACAAAAACACTCAAGGTCTACAAAGTTTTCTCTTTTTTTTTTTAAACATTTTATTTATTTCTTAGACAGAGATTTACAAGCAGGCCGAGAGGCAGGCAGAGAGAGAGGAGGAAGCAGGCTCCCTGCTGAGCAGAGAGCCCAATGCTGGGCTTGATCCCAGGACCCTGGGATCATGACCTGAGCCAAAGGCAAAGGCTTTAACCCACAGAGCCACCCAGGTGCCCTACAAAGTTTTCTTTTAAAATCAACAGACAGGGCGCCTGGGTGGCTCAGTGGGTTGGGCCGCTGCCTTCGGCTCAGGTCATGATCTCGGAGTCCTGGGATCGAGTCCCGCATCGGGCTCTCTGCTCAGCAGGGAGCCTGCTTCCTCCTGTCTCTCTGCCTGCCTCTCTGCCTGCTTGTGATCTCTGTCTGTCAAATAAATAAATAAAATCTTTAAAAAAAATAAATAAAAATAAAATAAAATCAACAGACATATTAGAACAAACAAGAGAAATTAATAAGAAAGAGACTGGGGCAGTGGGGAGGGAGCGCCTGGGTTGCTCAGCCAGTTAAGTATCTGGCTCTTGGTTTCGGCTCTGGTTGTGATCTCACAGGTCTGAAACCGAGCACCTTCTCCAGCTCCACTCTTAGAGGAGAGTCCACTTGAAGATTCTCTCCCTCTGTCCCTCCCCCAATTCACACACAGGCTCTGTCTCTCTCTCTTTCTCTAAAATAAACAAATCTTTAAAAAAAAGAAAAAAGATAAAAGAAAAGACACTGGAGATTCTAAGAAGGGGTACTCTTTACAGAGTCTGATTTCTCCTAAATCTATAACCTGGTCACAAAAACTTACCAAATCATTCAGTTCCCTAAGGCCCAAACCAACGAAGGCATCTATATTCATGTAGCAAATGTTTAGCAGACAGTGCCACAGCATTCTTTGGACAAGTCTTTCTGTCCAAACATAAAAGATTATGATACATAAAGGATATCTGAAGTGGACTTATAGCTAGCCAAGTGAAAGATCTTACCATTGGGCTGTTGAGAAAAAGCTGTCTGTTGAGGAAAAGCTGCTTGGGCTGGGAAGGCAGGCTGCTGGAAGCTGCCGCTGAAGCTGGTGGGAAGACTATAGGGAGCAGGAGTTCCGAAGCCCGCGGGCATGCTCATGGAGGCCGTGCCAAAGGTTGCAGCTGACAGGAGAAAGCAAGGGCTGATAACTAATATACAAAAGAGCAGGTTTTGCTCTTCATACCACACACTACAGAATGATTTCATTTGAAAAACATTAACTTGTACACTAAAGGCACCTTAAATTCCAAAACGCTGACAAAATTAGTAATAAGTTTTAGCACTATACAGTTTAACACAATCTATAAAATGTTGTTCTCCTGAAACCCATGACCAGAATGACACTAATAAAGCTATCATTTGAAATCGTAAGAAAATTTCTCAAAGTAATTAAAAGTCTAAACAGCAGTCAACTTTTTTAAAGCCCATCATGCAAGTCACATGTGTACTCATATACATTCGTTTTTAGTTTTATTTTGCTACATACAGTAAAATCGCCAAAAATTGAATTTTATCCACTGAATTGTCTGTTATAACATAGTAAGTATGTTCCTGATAAAAACAACTTTAAAACTTCTAAAAAATAGTTCACTGAAAATAACAAGACTTATAGGAGAAACAGAAGGAGGCCTCTCAAAAACTATACAGCTTTGTAAACAGAGCCCAAAAGGGGCTGGAGGGGAATGGCTTTCCCTAATAAAACCACTAACACAATTAAAAGAACATGTGAGGTTCTTAATACATCAATTCCAAAAGAAATATATGGACCACCGTATCTTATTTGAAAGATAAGTAGACTGCTTTGGATAAAGGGTTTAAAGTTCGGACTGCTAAGTTGTAGAGATGCATAAAGACTGCATAAAATGCATACAGATTGAAAAGGGAGTGAAATAAGCATTCTTAGAAAAGATGGATATAGGGTGAATGAGCGTAGTAATCTAGACTGCACTGAAATCAGTGTATTAACAATCACTACACATGTGGTACGCTGCCATCACTCGCCCACTTATGAATTACTTATAACCTAATTTGCATTACAGAAACACATGTAGTAGGGGCACATGGGTGGCTCAGTAGGTTAGGTGTCTGACTCCTGATTTTGGCTCAGGTCATGATCTCAGGGTTAAGAGAGACTGAGTCCCATAATGGGCTTTCAGCTCTACGCAGGGCCCAAGATTGTCTACCACTCCCCTGCCTCTCTCTCTCTCTCTCAAAAAAAAATTGAAAAGGAACGCATGTAGTAGCAAAACAATATATTACTTACTGCTAGTGAAGATTAAAAACAGCACCTTCTGAATGTATGTTCCAGAAAAAGTCTTGGTAAAGTTAAGAGCCAATAGTGGTACTTTTAACACAGAATACTAACAATTAAAATAGTGAAATATTGTTGGCATGATGCTATCAAAAACATGATAATTCACTGAATTTGATTTAAATTTTTTTTTAAATTTACCAACTTGATCTCTGATTTAAGGCACAGTAATTAATACTGAACATGTTACACAGATTATATTTTATTTTAAAAAAACCTTGGAAGTCATGTTATAGATACTCCCCAAAGAAATCCTCATAATCCTATTGTTTATAACTATGCAATTTTTCTCAATGAACCTAATCAGAATGTCTAATTTTTTTGAAATTATAATTGATGAGAAAACAGGAGAAACAAGCCACTAGAAAGCAAGTGAATTAAAGAATAATAAGCACACTGCAAAGGAAACAGAAGGGTTTCATAACAGACAACAATGCACTGACAAAACTTTGACAAATCACTTTTTAAGAAAGCACTAAAAAGCGAAACTTGTATACAGTTAAGCAAAACCAAACCCCATGGAATAATGTGGTAAATGGTTTTTGGTGTATAAAAAATGTGTCAAAAGTGCTATGAATTCAAACTCAAGAAAAATAATCAAAAAAGCTATTAACATTCTAATGTGACCATGGAGGTAAGCGATAATGCTTTTCAGCATTAAAACACAAATCACCACAATTTTTATGTAACTTTAAATATAATGTAACCCCAATTCCACACATCCATGCCCACTCCATTGTAAAACATGGAAAAAACTTAATTCCACATGCAGGGATCCAGAACACTAGCAGAAGCTTCCACAAGCAGGTAGACAGATTGCCACACAAATCCAGGTATCAGTTGTGGCCACCTACCAAAATGAGCGTGAGGGAACACTTGAGAATGCATTGCTCCAGAAAGGCCTTATGGAAAGCCATAAAGAGACCAATGTCAATTAACTTAAGGATAACTATTGTCAAAAAAAAAAAGTAAATTTGTTTCATTAGAAAGTACTAAAATTAGAATACACTGTTACAAAGAGGGTAGCTTAAGAATATATAATAAAAACATATCCATAAAGTCCTTTAATTTCAACATTCATGACACTAATATTTAACCTGTTTGAAATAAAGGGAAAATTAGCATAATAAATACCAGAGAAAGAAATACCAAATGAAAAAACCATTTATGAAACCCATTTTTAATTAAACACTAACATTTTTTTCATGTTAAGATACAACTATGGCCATAAAAAGACTTTGTAGGCCTCATGAGTTACACCCTATGCTATTCACAGGATTATCTAAAATGACCTAGAATCTAACTTTCACATCTAAAAAGTCAAATCTTGGGGCACCTGGGTGGCTCAGTGGGTTAAGCCGCTGCCTTCAGCTCAGGTCATGATCCCAGGGTCCTGGGATCGAGTCCCGCATCGGGCTCGCTGCTCAGCAGGAAGCCTGCTTCCCTTCCTCTCTCTCTGCCTGCCTCTCTGCCTACTTGTGATCTCTCTCTGTCAAATAAATAAATAAAACCTTTAAAAAAAAAATAAAAAATAAAAAATAAAAAGTCAAATCTTGTGGACAGCATCTGAAGGATGTTTGATTATTTTATTTACAGTTCTGTACACTACCTAGAAATTCATAAAGATAACTCAAGTAAACTAAGTATGATGAGTGGGAAATTATTTAGTGTAAATCATTAGAAAGGTGAGCACAACTTTAAGCTTACAATGTAATGGCTGAAAAGAGAAGAGAAGAGAAAAATTCATCTTGTATAAATCTGATCAGGCATAAATGAGGTCAGAGAGGTTACACATAAATACATGTGAAGAACAGAAACCAAATTTAGGTTTTTAAGTACTAGAAATTTTCTGTTGGCTTTAACCATCTGGAGTGGAAATGTTTCTAAAATAGACATCCATGCATTTTAAATTAGTGTACTTAACCAATTAAATGTGGGAAAACAGAACTAGTAAGAGATTAGAGTAGTTAAGAGTCTTGATTCTGTCATTTTCTAACTACAGAATGTTATTTAACTTCCACAAGCTTCTGTTTCCTCATTTGCAAACAGGAGGCAGAGGGAGGGATAACAGTACCTACCTGAAAAAGCTGCCATGAAGATAAATTTAACAACAAATTTTTTAAAAGTACTGTAAATACTCAATGGATATATTTTCCTTGCTAATAACTTTAAAAGATGGATACTTAAGAGATACATCAGTACTGTGTTCTGAATTCAACAAGAGGGTAACTGAGGAGGAAGGATATCATAATAAATAAGTTAGGTCACTCTATGTTTATCTCCTTTTTTTTTTTTTTAAAGATTTTATTTATTTATTCGACAGAGAGATCACAAGCAGGCAGAGAGGCAGGCAGAGAGAGAGGAGGAAGCAGGCTCCCCGCTGAGCAGAGAGCCCGATGCGGGGCTCGATCCCAGGACTCCAAGATCATGACCTGAGCCGAAGGCAGCGGCTTAACCCACTGAGCCACCCAGGCGCCCCTGTTTATCTCCTTTCTTAAAATCCGTAAGTCTCTTGAGAAGTCCTGCACTAATAGTAACGGATTAAACTGTTTGCACCAGCGTTTCCCATATATGTTTGGGCATAGAATCCTTTTCCACGGAGTATTTGATAACATCTCAAGAGACATGCTCTACAAAATACACTTTGGTACAAACTGACCTTTAGTCAACAGTGACTGTGACCCAATATTAACTGCCGTAACCTCAGTCTGCAACAATGATGCCCTCGTAAGTTCTAAGACTGCTATAAAACTTTCATACTTAACAGCTTTTTAAGATATAATCTACATCATCACACTATTTGTCCACTTAAAGTGTAGAATTCAACGCTTTATAATATCTTCCCAGGGTTGTAAAACCACCATCACAATGGAACTGTAGCACATTTTCATCACCCCCGCCCCAAGAAATTCCCTATCAGCTGTCACCCTCCCTCTCACCTCCCCTCCTTTCCAGGTCTACAGATGTGCCCATTCTGGACATACCACTTACAAATGGAATCACAGGCTATACGTTACTCTATGACTAGCTTCCTTTAGGCCAATGTTTTCAAGGTTCATCCATGTTATAGCATGTGTCAGGACTTCATTACTGCTTATCACCAACCAAATTTCCATTGTGATTATAACATATTTGGTTTATCCAGTCATCAGTTGCTGGCATTTTGGGCTGTTTCCACTTTTTGGCTATTATGAATAATGCTGCTATGAACATCTATGTACCAGTTTCTATGTGGATGTACATTTTCATTTCTCTTAGGTATTTTTCTTAACGAGTGGAATCAGTGGAACCAGCAGAAACAGTGCTGGTTTAAAAGGGTTCTAAACTATTACAACTATTACAACTATTAGATTAGTCATTAATCAATTCTTAAAGTTTAAGGCAAACCCATCAAATCAGTCTCCACCTAGGTAATAAAATATGGATGCTGGCCTAGATGCTACTATGATTCTTTCACCTCTACATTTCTGTTAAGTTTATCTCGCTGGGGGGGTTAAAAATATCCTTTAAATTGTTCACGCATTCATAAAAATGAAGTTAGGGAAATACAGACTATTCATTCCATAGGAAAGGAGAAATTTAAGAATTATAAGAGAATTTCATAATAATTAAAAATTGTATTAACTGTTAGATTTAAGGTCTCAAAAGCTCTATTAAAAATGCTATTATAGAATCCTAAAATGAAAAAGATCTTAGGCCATCTTGGTTAATATCCTAATGAAAGTTTCTATGTAATACAGTAAAAGAAAATTAAAGCCCCAAAGCTTTATAAAGAAAAAAATGATTATTAAAATATTTATTTCAAGAAACATTAAAAAAAATTTCTAAAATGTTTTAAATTTTCAAAGAACTACTATGCAATACCCTCTTTCAAAGGCTACCTCATATTTAACAAAATATTTAAAAGCAACAAAAATATGTCCTAAAGAACTAACATTAATTTTGACACGGGAAATTTCTAAGCATAGTGTATTTTATCAAAACACTATTTATATTACAACTTCAACAGAAAAATTAGTTGTTAACATTTACTTTTAATGGTTTATAAAAACTTAACAAAGCCCCAATCAAAAGACACAGGGTATCAGAATGGATAAAAAAACAAAACCCATCAATATGCTGCCTACGAGAAATTCATTTTAGACCCAAAGACACCTCCAGATTTAAAGTGAGGGGGTGGAAAACAATGTACCATGCTAATGGACATCAGAAGAAAGCTGGGGTGGCAATCCTTATATCAGATCAATTATATTTTAAGCCAAAGACTATAAGAGATGAGGAAGAACACTATATCATACTCAAAGGGTCTGTCCAACAAGAAGACCTAACAATTTTAAATATCTATGCCCCTAACGTGGGAGCAGCCAACTATATAAACCAATTAATAACAAAATCAAGAAATACATCAACAATAATACAATAATAGTGGGGACTTTAATACTCCCCTCACTGAAATGGACAGATCATCCCAGCAAAAGATCAACAAGGAAATAAAGGCCTTAAATGACACACTGGACCAGATGGACATCACAGATATATTCAGAACATTTCATCCCAAAGCAACAGAATATACATTCTTCTCTAGTGCACATGGAACATTCTCCAGAATAGATCACATCCTACCTAGGACATAAATCAGGTCTCAACCGGTATCAAAAGATTGGGATCATTCCCTGCATATTTTCAGACCACAATGCTCTGAGGCTAGAACTCAACCACAAGAGGAAATTTGGAAAGAACCCAAATACATGGAGACTAAACAGCATCCTTCTAAAGAATGAATGGGTCAACCAGGAAAATAAAGAATTGAAAAAATTCATGGAAATAAATGATAATGAAAACACAATGGTTCAAAATCTGTGGGACACAACAAAGGCAGTCCTGAGAGGAAAATATATAGTGGTACAAGCCTTTCTCAAGAAACAAGAAAGGTCTCAAATACACAACCTAACCCTACACTTAAAGGAGCTGGAGAAAGAACAACAAAGAAAGCCTAAACCCAGCAGGAGAAGAGAAATCATAAAGATCAGAGCAGAAATCAATGAAACAGCAACTAAAAAAACAATAGAACAAATCAACAAAACTAGGAGCTGGTTCTTTGAAAGAATTAATAAGATTGACAAACCCCTGGCCAGACTTAACAAAAAGAAAAGAGAAAGGACCCAAATAAATAAAATCATGAATGAAAGAGGAGAGATCACAACCAACACCAAAAAAATACAAACAATTATAAGAATATACTATGAGCAACTCTACGCCAACAAATTTGACAATCTGGAAGAAATGGATGCATTCCTAGAGACATATAAACTACCACAACTGAACCAGGAAGAAACAGAAAAACCTGAACAGACCCATAACCAGTAAGGAGACTGAAACAGTCATCAAAAATCTCCAAACAAAAGTCCAGGGCCAGATGGCTTCCCAGGGGAATTCTACCAAACATTTAAGGAAGAACTAATTCCTATTCTCCTGAAACTGTTCCAAAAAATAGAAATGGAAGGAAAACTTCCAAACTCATTTTATGAGGCCAGCATCACCTTGATCCCAAAACCAGACAAGGATCCCATCAAAAAAGAGAATTACAGACCAATATCCTTGATGAACACAGATGCGAAAATTCTCACCAAAATACTGGCCAATAGGATCCAACAGTACATTAAAAGGATTATTCACCACGACCAAGTGGGATTTATTCCAGGGCTGCAAGGTTGGTTCAACATCCGCAAATCAATGTGATACAATACATTAATAAAAGAAAGAATAAGAACCATATGATACTCTCCATAGATGCTGAAAAAGCATTTGACAAAGTGCAGCATCCCTTCCTGATTAAAACTCTTCAAAATGTAGGGATAGAGGGCACATACCTCAATATTATCAAAGCCATCTATGAAAAACCCACAGCAAATATCATTCTCAATGGAGAAAAACTGAAAGCTCTTCCGCTAAGGTCAGGAACATGGCAAGGATGTCCGTTATCACCACTGCTGGTCAACATAGTACTAGAAGTCCTAGCCTCAGCAATCAGACAACAAACAAAAAGAAATTAAAGGCATCCAAATCGGCAAAGAAGAAGTCAAACTATCACTCTTTGCAGATGATATGATACTATATGTGGAAAACCCAAAAGGCTCCACTCTAAAACTGCTAGAACTTGTACAGGAATTCAGTAAAGTGTCAGGATATAAAGTCAATGCACAGAAATCAGTTGCATTTCTTTACACTAACAACAAGACAGAAGGAAGAGAAATTAAGGAGTCAGTCCCATTTACAACTGCACCTAAAACCATAAGATACCTAGGAATAAACCTAACCAAAGAGGCAAAGAATCTATACTCAGAAAACTATCAAGTACTCATGAAAGAAATTGAGGAAGACACAAAGAAATGGAAAAATGTTCCATGCTCCTGGATCGGAAGAACAAATATTGTGAAAATGTCTATTCTACCCAAAGCAATCTACACATTTAATGCAATCCCTATCAAAATCCCATCCAGTTTTTTCAAAGAAATAGAACAAACAATCCTAAAATTTATATGGAACCAGAAAAGACCTCGAATAGCCAAAGGAATATTGAAAAAGAAAGCCAAAGTTGGTGGCATCACAATTCTAGACTTCAAGCTCTATCACAAAGCTGTCATCATCAAGAAAGCATGGTACTGGCACAAAAACAGACACAGATATCAATGGAACAGAATAGAGAGCCCAGAAATAGACCCTCAACTCTATGGTCAACTAATTTTTGACAAAGCAGGAAGGAATGTCCAATGGGAAAAAGATAGCCTCTTCAACAAATGGTGCTGGGAAAATTGGACAGCCACATGCAAAAAAATGAAATTGGACCATTTCCTTACACCACACACGAAAATAGACTCAAAATGGATGAAGGATCTCAATGTGAGAAAGGAATCCATCAAAATCCTTGAGGAGAACACAGGCAGCAACCTCTTCGTCCTCAGCCGCAGCAACATTTTCCTAGGAACATCACCAAAGACAACAGAAGCAAGGGCAAAAATGAACTATTGGGATTTCATCAAGATCAAAAGCTTTTGCACAGCAAAGGAAACAGTTAACAAAACCAAAAGACAACTAACAGAATGGGAGAAGATATTTCCAAACGACATATCAGATAAAGGGCTAGTGTCCAAAATCTATAAAGAGCTTAGCAAACTCAACACCCAAAGACCAAATAATCCAATCAAGAAAAGGGCAGAGGACATGAACAGACATTTCTGAAAAGAAGACATCCAGATGGCCAATAGACACATGAAAAAATGCTCCACATTACTTGGCATCAGGGAAATACAAATCAAAACCACAAGGAGATACCACCTCACACCAGTCAGAATGGCTAAAATTAACAAGTCAGGAAATGACAGATGTTGGCGAGGATGTAGAGAGAGGGGAACCCTCCTACACTGTTGGTGGGAATGCAAGCTGGTGCAACCACTCTGGAAAACCGTGTGGAGGTTCCTCAAAAAACTGAAAATAGAGCTACCCTATGACCCAGCGATTGCACTACTGGGTATATATCCTAAAGATACAAACGTGGTGCTCCGAAGGGACACGTGCACCCGAATGTTTATAGCAGCAATGTCCACAATAGCCAAACTATGGAAAGAACCTAGATGTCCATCAACAGATGAATGGATAAAGAAGATGTATATATACACAATGGAATACTATGCAGCCATTAGAAGAAATGAAATCTTACCATTTGCGACGACGTGGATGGAACTAGAGGGTATTATGCTTAGCGAAATAAGTCAATCAGAGAAAGACAACTATCATATAATCTCCCTGATATGAAGAAGTGGAGATGCAATGGGGGGGGTTGGGGGGTAGGAAAAGAAAAAAATAAAAGAAGGTGGGATTGGGAGGGAGACAAACCACAAAAGTCTCAATCTCAAAAAACAGACTGAGGAGGGTTGCTGCGGGGAGGGGGGGACGGGAGAGGGTGGTGGGGATATGGACATTGGGGAGGGTATGTGCTATGATGAGTGCTGTGAAATGTGTAAACCTGGCAATTCACAGACCTGTACCCCTGGGGATAAAAATACATTATATGTTTATTAAAAATAAATAAATTTAATAAAAAAAAAAAAGAAAAAACCAACAAAGGTGATCAATGTCATAAATCAAAGCGGTTTATAATGGAAAACATTTTTTACCTTGAAATAAAAATTTGGGGACATAATTTCCTTTCAATAACCTGCGCTTAGTCTAATACTAACGATCACCTAATAACATCTGAACATACATCATACCTTTTAGATTCATGTACATCCTACACAGATCCTTAACTTTAAAGGACTTTCATACTCTACATTAAATAGAAGTTAAAAGAAGTTAAGAAAGCCCTTAACTCTAATGACAAACCAATTTGGAGGTATAATCATGAAAATAATCGAAAGATTTACCAACCATATAGGATAATGCAAAGACTAAACACAGTGATTTGTAATTCTCACAAAAACTCTGCCAATAGGAGAATATTGTTCACATTCTATAGAAAAGGGTAACATTAAGGCTCAGAAAAGTTAGATCAATACAAGCTTAGTCAAGGTACAATCTGGGTTTCCAACCTTCAGTTGTCAAATGGTGTTACAATAGCTATAAAAATTGTGACACTACCTTGCAAACAATTTTAAACACTCAACAAATGTTAGTACATCTTCCTAACATCTTTACTCTACTCATTATGAAATTAATATATAAAAAGATATCTTTAGGATTTGAACACAAGTCTGGCTGTACCCAAAACATATTCACTTAACTTTTCTAAGCCTCACTTTCCTCAGGTGTCAACACGTATTTGATGAGAGTTAAGAGGACTAAATAAGACAATGTACAGAACCCTTTGTACCCAGAGAAATCATATATATTCATTCCACCAAGTCAAAATAATATGCTAATAAATAGAAACGTTCCATGTATTTTAACTGATGAATATTTCTGTCTGAAACAGAAATTAAATCACTAAGTATAACTGAATTAAAACAAAAACAATTTAAAGAATTATGTGAAATTAAAAAACTTATTAAACATCTATTATGTGAGATACCAACAAATCATGACTGAAGAAACTCCTACTACCACAATTCCTAATCTTGCCTATGACACAGATTTGCTAATAATTACCAATTTTTCAGGCACAAATTATGTTACAAACACCTTATTCTTTCAAGATTTCACATCAATATATGCTATATGCTTTAAGATTTAGTTCTAAAATTATTGGGACATGTACACAAGAACAAAGCTGGCCAACTTTAAACCCAATGGGTTTCATGCTATACCATGTACACTTGCTGACACCCCAAGATACTGGCAAATAGTTCTGGTGTTCAGGGTGACAGGACAAAAATCAAAGAAGTGCAATATAAAAGCTATGTGGCTGGGATGCAACATGAACCAAAAAGAAAAACGGGACGGAATAAAGAGGATTAAAAAATTATCAAGAGAGAATATTCAAATATTATACCCCAAATCAAATCAGGTTTGCACAACTTAAAAAATGTGAAATACTCTAAAAGAGAGAAGCACTAGAAGACCTAATTGCTAAGGCCTCATGTAATAAAGCTAACGTGTTCCTCACCAACTCATGAAGAGCAAAACACGAAACAAAAAAAACTTCTCACAAATTTTTCCTATTAAGCTTGAGTGAGTAATAACCAGTAATTCCAAAACGAGACCACCAAATGAGTCAGAATTACTGTATTCAAAAGTCCCATCTCAGTCACAAAATGGCATGGCTGGAAGAAGTCACATCTCCATGCTTGGGGCTGCCTCACCTGAAGAATGAAAGCTGTGACTGATCCATGGGGGCTGCTAGAGAACTGCTAGGGTCCCTCCCAAATATTAAAGTCCAGGATTTTATAAATGTTTAGCTAGTGTACTCTTTACGGACAAACTCTTCCACCCACTTCAGTAAGAAAGAAGAACTTTATTTTCTGATGTTCTTCTCATGGCGTCTTTGCAATAAATAAACACCTTTTCCAAAGTTTTCTGTTCTATAATCTATACTTATTTCTTACCTGTTGCTCCTCTGGCATTGGTCTGAAATGGATTTGTAGAAGATGCCACAGAAGGACCAGCAGCAGCAACAAATGGATTTGTAGAAGGCGTAGCTTTAAGAAATTACAAAAATATGCTATAAAATCCTAATATATTTGTATTCAATTATCAAAAATATTTGCTCATACATTAATGAGGACAGAAAACTAGAGCTTTTGGGGGCGCCTGGGTGGCTCAGTGGGTTAAAGCCTTTGCCTTCAGCTCAGGTCATGATCGCAGGGTCCTGGGATCGAGCCCCGAGTCGTGCTCTCTGCTCAGCAGGGAGCCTGCTTCCTCCTCTCTCTCTGCCTGCTTCTCTGCCTACTTGTGATCTTTGTCTGTCAAATAAATAAATAAAATCTTAAAAAGAAAGAAAGAAAACTAGAGCTTTTTGATAAATTGTTGCTTTCATAGTCTTCCAGTATGCCTAAGAAAATGCAATACTATATATATATATGCTTTATATGTTTTATAAAAATCAATCAATCTATCTATCTATATATCCCAGATCTATCTATGTATATATCCCAGAAACACATACCTCCAAATGGAGCAGGCACACTTGAAGAAGCAGGCTGTGTCTGTGCAGAAGCACCCACTGGCACTGTTCCAAAAACATTGCTGAAAACAAACACAGAAGGAGTTCTTTTTATTTTTTTAAAGCAAAGGTAATCAGTCTAAAGGGTGGCCATAAAATGTGGAAACAGGTAATACTGAGAATACCATATATCATAGCAGTTCTTAAACTTTACGTCTCAGGACTCATTTACATTCTGAAAAGTTACTGAGAATTCCAAAGAGTCTTTGTGTAAATGTGCTGTATATTAACAATATGTAAAGAAATTAAAACAGAAAATTTTAAAAATTTCATTCTTTTAAAATTAACCATAAAGCTATTACATGCTCATGTAACTAGCATTTTTATGATAGAGAATTATATTTTCTAAAACTGAAGGAACTTAGCAAAAATCAAAAATTTACATTAATATCACCACTCATTTTATTAAAAAAGTAATGTGAAGCTGTCAAGCTCATGGCGGATTCAAAAATTTTCTAAAATTCTAGTATTTGCTTGGACGTGTGAATTTTATCAGTTATTTTCCTTAAAGTGACAGGCTTAAATATTCATTTTTAAGAAACTTTCTGCCAAATATCCAAATCTGAATAACCATAGCATATCATTCTTACTTTTAAGGAAAACCAGTGTTCCATAAAACAATGGATGTAGTCATTATTATGTGTGGCTGGTTCATTCCACAACTCAAACAACCACACAAGCTGACTTTCCTCAAGTTACCCACGATACTTCAACATGCAGCAGAAATTACTTGATAAATACCTTGCTTGAACACATAGAAAGTTAAGATGACATTATTTAAGGGTCAGGATTTAATAAAATTAGATTTTCTTAGAAGATTTATTTTAGGCAGGGCACGAAAGAGGGGGAGAGAATTTCAAGCCAGCTCCCTGCCGAGGTTGGAGCCCAATGTGGGGCTTGATCCCACAACCCATGAGATCATGACCCAATATGAAACCAGGAGTCAGACATTTAACCAACTAAGCCACCCAGGCACCCTAGTAAAATTAACTGTTTTGTCAAGAATATTTGTAAGAATATATAAATAAGTCACAGGGTAGTAATGTACAGCACAGTGACCAGTCAATAATATTATAGTGCATACTTGAAAGTTATAAAGAGAGTAAATCCTAAAAGTTAGCTAAGTATGGGGACGGATAGTAACTACATTTACATGATCATTTCACAATGCACACAAACATCAAATTATTATGCTGTACACCCGAAACCAATATTACATACCAATTACACCTCATGAAAATAATTAAAAAGAATATTCATAAGAAAAACTAAATCAAGACTATCCACAAGTAAAACTGAGTATGTGGTGGTAAGAACTATAATGACGATTAGATGACTACTAGTACAGTTTGGTATCACAGTCTTAATTTGTGCTAAAGTGTTGGCAAGTTTTTACTTGTCACTGCTTCTGCACCATCAACATAAATGTCAATACTGCAAACACAAATAACCTGTGAGAACTAGTATGACTTTAGTTTTAATTTCAAAGACCCCTTTGAAAGGGTCTCATGTACCCTAAATGTTCCATGGACCACACAGTGTGAACCACTAATATACTGTAATACAGTATCAATAAACCATTTGTTATGTATACCTATGTTTCCAGACTTTATGGTTACTTTGCTATAGGTCACTATTTCTTATGTCTAACACAAACATCCTAATGAAACAGGATATATATAAATACTCTAAACTTTACTTTCTGGATTCAGTTTTCCTGCTTTATAGAAAATTAATTACTGGAGAATCCAAGTAGTTAGTGTTACAATCTTCCCATTTCTCTCTAGAAAAGGTGCTGAAGGGAAACAAAAAGCTACTCAGGTAACAGAAGAAGAGACAATCTGTAGGATGGAAAACAAAGAGATGGATAAAGCACTGTGTGGTAAGTCACCTGTACTTCTGCATCTGTTTTCTTTTAGAAATGTAAGTTACAACTAGAAGAGTTTTTAAAGCTTTTTTGCTGTTAAAATGTGTTAAGACTTCCTGCTGCCAAAAATACCCTCACATCAGATATATTTGAACACAGTTAATGGTATGTCTATGTGTTAATACTAGTAGGATACTGATGAGATACAGAATTGGATCTTGGGTTCTCTTGCAAACATTTCTAAAAATATTTACTTACAACTAAAGCTACAACATGTTACTTTCAGTGTTTAGTCTTCATGACTAAAAACTGTACCTTAAAAGTATATAATTTTCTAAATGGATTCTCTGCTCAGTATAAATAAATCTATATATAACTCCTCACTCTGAAATGTGTACATACCCTCAACTATAACTTTTGTGCTCAAGAAAGAAAAGTAACAAAACCTTTGATTAAATAAAAAGATAAAATGACAATCACTCAAGGATATTTGAATTAGCAAATTAAACTCAGTTTCTGCAAACTATAAAAATATTCAAGAATTTAAAAAATATGTCACCAGTCATTATTTAACATTATTATTCAGAGTCGGAAAAAAAGATAACAACACGAAGCAGGAACACTGACTGAGACAAGGTACCTGCTAGCATTACTTGTGGAAGTATATGCATTACTGGAAGTGGCTGCAGAGCTGAAAACGCTGTCTAGTTCTGCCAGGGCTGCATATTTGTCTGAGGATGCACTTGACTGAGTGGGAACTGAAACCACAGAACCAACAGGAGCTTTACCTGTGGTCCCAAAGCCACTCCCCTGATCACCACCTATAAATGAACAAAAACAAATTACACTGAAATTTTAAGTTATGCTTACAATTTATCAACCACATTTGCCATGAAACACGTGTAAATTTAAAGCTGATTTAAAGCTAAGCAAATAAATGGATAGAACTCCATAGTTTTATCTAATAAACTACCTAGAAACCACTGGACAAGATTAATTGCTACACATACCACTGTGGTAGAGAAAAAATACTGTTTCTGTAACAAAAATGAACACTGTAACAATAACATGTCTAGCTTATGTATAAAGAACAAATTCTCAAAGTGCTACATTAACATCTCCAAAACAGGTGATTCTCATTCAAGTGAATATTCAAATTTATAAAATGCTAGACTCAATGTGAACAACTCATTAATAATATCATTTTCCCAGGGTTGTCCATGAAAAAATTAGAGACAGTAATAAAAGGAAACATTCCCAATAGCACTTACCATGCGCCAGGCACTGTCCTAAGCGAATGAGATACAACAACACATAAAAAGTTCAATGCTATTACTACCCTCATTCTGGAGATGAGAAAGCATGGTCAGAGATAGATCAGGATGCAGACTCTAGTCCAAAAGCAGACCTCTGCTGTGCTCTACCACACTATGCATTTTGAGAGGCAAAATACTGGCCATAAGATCAAAACCAGCTATACGTATATACTGTAAAAATAATGGGTTTAGTTGTTTTGTTTTTAAATACCAAAATATTAACAGCAAAAATAGTCCAAAATAAATATACTACAAAAACCACCACATAACCCTCCAGTCAGCATTACTAATAGGATTTGTTGGTCCTCCACGGCCTTCTAACAGTGAAGCATGCTAAGACAAAATTAAATTTTGTCATTTAATTTCTTTTAAAATTAGAAGCTTACAAATAGTTTCTAGGACTTCCAAAAGGCCTATTATTGGATTATGGTAAATACTCATGAACTTCTAGTACAGACAAAATTTCTTCACAACTATGAAAAGCACAGTGACCTTAAATTATAATAAATACAACCAAATGTAGAGGACTGTTTAATATACAAATTTGTATTTATTTTGTTTAAAGCTTAATACCTTGCCCAGCACTGAAGATATTGTCTAAATTAGCAAGTGCTGCATATTTGTCCGTAGTCTGTAGACCAGCTTTGTTCGTTGAAACTTTACTAACAGCTGATGCTGTTTGATGACTCTGGGAAGTACTGAAGGTTCCAAAATCAGCACTGGAGGATTTGGGGAAGTTATCAAAATGAGCAAAATTAGCATTTACTGATCCAGCACTTCCACCTGTAACAGAATAAACAAAACACTTAAAATTTCTAGACTTCTCCCCAAATCCTTTGATAGATTATGTGACTTCTTCCTTAATTAAGTGTTCTACAAGCAATCTTATTGGCAAATGACATTTAACTTTAATCATCTATGTATGACTTTTCATAATTTGGGAAACTACGTTTTCAAAGGCCATGGAAACATGTAGGGTAGCAAGTTACTGTGTATTAATTATCTACACTGAAGTGAAGACTATAATTCATAGAAGAGTAACTCCATGCTACTGGGTTTTAAACTCAGTTACTTTATAGACTATTCAGTTATCTATGTACTATCTCTTTTTACTAGTTCTCCCTGAACAGTCTCCATAAGCAAGATGCAAAGTATCTTATACTATAAGTTCTTATAGCTCCAATAGAGACATGGTTGAAACAAATCCCAGGGTACAGATTTAAAATGTTTAAGATGTACTATTTTGATCCACAATTTCTTAAAATGTGGTCTTTGAGCTTTAGGCTTATTTTACTTGAAGAGCTAATATTTAATTCCACATAATAATTTAATGTACATATAATAGCATGGTTGTCCTCAGTAAAATCATGCCCTATTATATAGTTCAAAGAATAAAAATTATAGTATACAATGCATAATCTAAATATCATACCAATTTTTTAATTTATAGATCACAATTCACCTAATGGTCATTACTGCATATAGCCTGCTAAGAATTTAAAGACTGTTCTGTCCTCTAGAGACTTCTCTAAAGTACTATGAAAAGATTAAAGCCAGACTATTTCATTCTATGCTTTTGATGCTACACTGTTGGTATTAGTTCTTTACACCTACATATTAGTTTCAGCAATCAAAATAGTATATACAGTTAAATATTAAATGATAGCAAAGCACAATTACAGATACTCTAAAAAACAGAAAGATACAGTTCTATTGAAAAAAGAGAACACGCTTTTCCATCAAGTAGTATTACAGACATTGTAAAATTTACACTGATAAAATATCTTTCAGGAATTAAACTCGAGTTGTTTTCAATCAAAACTAACTAATGTGTGTTGATATTTAACACTGTGATCTGTTACAAGTAGCTGGTGAACAAAGTACATAATACTAAGCTTTCAAAATTTGATGAAATTTACTTCAAATCATTAAAAACTCAATAAGTCAACTCTTTTTTTATATACTATTGTGTTCTCTAAGTCTGAGTTTAGTAATAGTGAAAAGAGAATAAAAGTGAGAATTTCAGAATGATTATCATTAAAAGATGAGTAACATTCTATAATTGAAAAAAATCCATGAAACATAAAACATACAAATTAGTAAAAGATGCCTACTTGACAACAGAACTTACTGTTGGAAGCCTGGAGAGGAAAAGCTGAAGTAAATTCACCAAAACTGCAGCTAGATGAAAGCATTCTAAATGCTGGACAGCCAGAAATTATGTAAATGATGGAATTTAAAGGGGAAAAAAAAGAAAAATGAAAGAAAAAGCTTTAAGACAATACACAGAGTTAAAAGTTGAAAGAAAAATAATCAGCCAAAAATCTAAAGGAGGGTTCAATGAGATTCTGAAAACAATACATTTTATGAGAGTACTCAACGTTTAAAGACCAATTCCTGCACAGAAAACTATTTCCAGTCTGATTAGAGTGATTGTTCAATGGTCTCCTTTTGACTACTAGTATTTATCTTCTCAAGCTTGCTGCCCTGAAAATTGCTTATATTTTTCTATCTATGGAAGCAAACCATTAGCTTCCTTTATTCAGAGCCTAAATCAATGTGGCCTGAGATTCTAACAAATTTTTATCTCTGTACTGCTCCTGTGCATAAAGAAATTTAAGGGAGATTCATATGCAGGAAAAGGAAAAGAGTAGACACTGAATTAGACAACACACCAGATAATTTAAAACAAAACGAAACAAACAAACAAAATGAAGATGGAAAAAAATAAAGATTTCAGGTTTCCCCAGAGCTTTGTAAGGATTATAGAATTTAAGTTCAGAATAATTCTTCAAACTATATCTAGAGTTTTGTGTTTTAAAGTAAACATTGAAGCATAATGCCACAGAAGCTCTACCTGTAGTTTGGGGCTGAAAAGGAGAGTGACTCGCTGTGGGGAAACCTCCAAAATTACTCGAACCACTAGACTGTCCAAATGCATCAAAGTTTGCAAAATCTGCATTTGCAGAATTCTGAGCTGTAAATGGTAAGGAACAATATATGTTAATGTATATGAAAATTATAAATGAAAAATATGACGAATGAAATTTTGTGAAGTTTCTGTCTCACAACTCACTTTAAAGAGAATTCATTTAGAAATCAAATCGTAAATCCTACTTTCAAGCAATTCATTAAAAGGTATCCCAAAATTTCCTCACTTTGTATTAACAATAAATGTGTACATACACAATACACTTTGAACAACCTCAAGAATAGTACAATAAAAGTGATTCTATTAAAGGAAACTCTAAAAGCATTAAATACATGAATTACAGCAATGTAAACACAGATGTAAGATTATAGATTACACTCTGGGAAATTCAGATTTAAAATGATAGTAAGTGACTCATCAGCTATGTGAATCTAAAATAATGATACAAAGAAGGTTAAATTCCTTTAATATTCTTCCGGGTTTTTCTCTAAGCTTACAACTATTTTACACCATGGCATATAAAAATAAAAAAACTGAATGTATAACAGGGACACGATTGCCAAACAAATCAAAGATATTCATATTCTGTTAAAAGCCTGCCATTCTTCACATATATTAAAATTTGAGAATTGATGAAAATAGTAAAATTTATGACATTAGTGTACCTCAGACTCAGTGAAAAAGACCCAACTGGTATCTTCCCACAGGTCATCAACAAAAAAAGAGCAAATTTTTAGGCTTCTCTAAACTTAAAATATGTAGCTAAGTAAAATAATACAAAAGGTTTTTTTTAAAGACTAAAATGGATGTTGAATAAGATTTTTTTAGAGAATATAATGAGAAGTGGCTGGTATGCAGGAAAGGGAATGTTAAGTGGGAAGAATGAAAAGCATGCCCAAAAGATAAAGGTTAAATGCCATCAACATAGTAAAAGTCAGCCACTTTAAATCCTTTGCAGGCAGTATCACTTCAAGGAAGTTCCTGTAGAAAAAATCTTGTAAATGAGTATGGCTATATCTAACAGTTAAACAACATGTGTTTTATAATAATGAAAAAAATCAAAAACTCAAATGGCCAATAATGCAGGATCACTTAACTATACTACAGAACACTGCAGAAATATAAGGCAGCCATTAAAAAAAAAAAAAAATCACATAGAATATGTAGTTCTATTAAAAAATGCTTATCACAAAGTAAGTAAGATAAATAGGTTAAATAAATTCCAAATATATTTTCATTTGCCAATTTTGTCAGCATGGTATCACATGCACGGAAAATCTGTATTTTCATTACCCAAAGTAGTGAATTTCCAGATTGGTTATCATTTTCTCCTTTGCTTGCCTGAGTTTACTAACCTTTTGCAATAAAATTGTATTCTAACTTACACAAACCCCCAAAAAGTTACTAAATAAGAAATTTTCTACTAACAAAGTAAAACATTATCCTAGGAAGATAATCAGGAAAACTTACAGCATTTTATGTAATTACTCTTTTGTGTCTATCTGAAAGGGTATGACTGCAGCAGGGGGAAATGCACCTAAAGTAGACCTCTTTTTACTGGACACCCGAGCCACTTCCCTTCCTATGTCCTCACATCTAGCACGTCTGACAGGTAGAAGTACTATGCTATATATACATATCACTACTCACACTCTGTTCTTGAAAAATCTTTTTTTTTTTTTTAATTTATTTATTTGAGAGACAGAGAGAGAGCATGAGAGGGGAGGTCAGAGGGAGAAGCAGACTCCCCATAGAGCTGGGAGCCCGATGTGGGACTCGATCCCAGGACTCCGGGATCATGACCTGAGCCGAAGGCAGTTGCTTAACCAACTGAGCCACCCAGGCGCCCGAAAAATCTTTTTTAAACACATTTGTCCTAGCTCTCAAACATTACACAGTGGTATCTAAATTAAAAGGCTGCTTATTACATAACAAAATAAATTTTGCATTTTCTGGATACTCTGAAGTCTTTTTGTTATTATTTCTACTTCACATGATAAAATTCAATTTCTTTAAAGGCTGATATTTTACTTTCCCAAAAATAAATACAATGAAAGATAAACTAATAAGTTATAAATAAAAGATCAATGTATTGAAAAATATTTTAGAAGAAATATGTACACAAGTTTAAATCATAAATATAAGTTTAAACCCAGTTACCACTTAGTATAACCAAATAAGCGTGTGAAAAGGCAATCTAAAATAATCAGAGAATTCCATCTTAACATAAAAACTGTACAGCCTTGGGGCACCTCAGTGGCTCAGTGGGTTAAGCCTCTCCCTTCAGCTCAGGTCATGATCTCAGAGTCCTGGGATCAAGCCCCAATTCAGGCTCTCTGCTCAGTGGGGAGCCTGCTTCCCTCTCTCTCTCTCTGCCTGCCTCTCTGCCTGCTTGTGATCTCTGTCAAATAAATAAATAAAATCTTAAAAAAAAACCTGTATAGCCTTGGACAAGTCCCTCAACTGCTTTTTTCCCTCAACCAGTTTTTTCACTAGCAAAACAATAGGATTCAGTAAATGGCCTGTACTTGCAAATCCAGCAGTATGACTACAAATTCAGCATATGATTCTATAATTTATAAGACAACAGGAATTAATTTTTAATAACTTTGGAATACTAGGCCCAGAAGAGGAAAGTTCTACTAAAAGACCAAAGAAGTCGAATATTTAACTTATAAATAATACAACTATCAACCAAAAGAATAAAAGAATATGGTACAGGAAGTTCTCAAATTTAGAGTAGGTTATATTTCAAAAGACAAGTTCTAAGTTTTTTGAACAACCTAGTTGTTCATTTGAGAGTAAATGAAATGGATCTATACCTTGGAGAAAAAGGAATTAGGTCCCTAAGCTGGTTCATCACTTATAACCTCTAATATATATGAGTATGTAGTCTACAATAATATATATTCTACAGTTAACTTATATTTAGACCATTATAGGGAAAATATACATTTAACACATTTGAAACTCATCAGGAAACAAATAGTTCAACATAATCCAATTTGTTAGTCAAGTCTACTTTATCACATTTATAAACACTGATGTTTTCCAAACAGAGCACCAAACACATTAATCAAATACCTATTCATTAAAGCAAAGCAGGACTTTGTAATGCTTCTTTCAGTTTCTATATGGAGACATTGAATATACTCAGTGTCTTCAACAACTGGTTATAGTAACTTTTAAAATTGTTAAGTAGCATAGAATGAAATTTTAAAAACCACAATTTTGGAAAATAAACACTAATAAATTCAATAATACAAAATTTACTATCTGGAACCTCAAGCAATCTCTATACAAAGAAATATAAATTGAACAGAATGTGACAAAACAGGAAATATGCTTTTTAAATATAATCTTATCTCAAAGACCACAAAGAAGTAATCTCAGTTTAAGAATTTAAGGCACTAAAGTTAATGAACCTGAACCTTGTTGAAAACTGTCTTTCATCTCGTGAAAGAGGGGTACTCAGGAGAAAGGAAGATAAACAGAGACCAGAGTAGAAACGGACTGCCTTCATCAAATTCAGCTGAATTTGTTTCACCTACACATTTAAATTTTTCAACCTCAACACTTAGAAAGAGAACATTTCACATTAAATAAGTAACTTTCTTGCTTCTCTTAAAAGAAATTCAGTGTATCTAGTAATCCTGAGCCTGTGAATCCATGTGGCAACAGGGGATTAGAACATCCCCCTTTGCACGTGGTTCCTTCATTGTATTACTCGTGTTAACTGGGTGGCAAGACAATGAAGTTTAACACCCCTAGTACAAGGTGTGACAAAAATCAATGACAGTTTATAGTTCATAAGTTTGTGGTATGTTTATTACCAAGCAAAATAACTATTAAATTCTGTAAGTTAATTACGTTTCTAACTGCACAAGTACTTCTGTAGAAGTTGACTTTTCCTGAACACAGCAATAACCACAACACTGATATACATCCTCACATACCATGTCAACCAGAATGTTCGGATGAAGATGTCTGGCTTTTAAGCCATTAAACTATCTGCAAACATAACAGGTTTCCCTATAAAATAATGCTAACTAGATTGGCATATTTAAATAATTATCATTTGCTGTTAAAAGTTCCATTTGTCATATCAATCTGTACAGGAGAAAATTTTCACCTTAAAAATTTTTAAAGAGGTGCCTGGGTAACTCAGTTGGTTGAGTGTCCAACTCAGCTTTTGGCTCAGGTCATGATCCCTTGGGAGAGTCTGCTTGAGGATGCTCACCCTCCTCTCCCTCCACCCGCTGCACACCTGCTCACTTGCACATCTCTCTCTCAAATAAATCTTAAAACTTTTTTTTTAAAAACACGAAAATTTCGGGGCGCCTGGGTGGCTCAGTGGGTTAAAGCCTCTGCCTTCGGCTCAGGTCATGATCCCAGGGTCCTTGGATCGAGCCCCGCATAGGCCTCTCTGCTTCGCAGGTAGCCTGCTTCCTCCTCACTCTCTGCCTGCTTCTCTGCCTACTTGTGATCTCTGTCAAATAAATAAATAAAATCTTAAAAAAGAAAAAAAAAAAAAAAGAAGAAAAGAAAATTTCAGGGTGACAACTCAGTTATCAATAATTTGACATTTGTGGACCATACATGGAAAAGTAAAGATTCAGGGTTCTTGTAAAGGCTAGGGGAAAGGACAGAATGGAAAAAGAGGAAATAAATTATTAATTTTCTTAGCTTCCTCTTGTAGTATGTGTATATATTTTATTCTCCTGGGATCAAATGGAGTTTAAAAAAAAAAAAGGTGATTTGAGAGTATATTTGTAAATAAGAACTCCAGGCTAAAAAACTATTCCTCTTAGGCAACCTGACCTAATTGACGTGGTTATTAAACTATATCCTCACAGACTCATCTTTCCTACTGTTTCTACCACATGTGGAAAAGAGACAAAATAGTTAAGATCTATCTTCTATCAGTCTGATAAAATTACACATTTCTTTTTTTTTTTTAAACATATTCTACAATTAAATAATAGCTATTATTTTCAAAGAGCATTTTAAAGGAGTTATTGATGCTATGAGTGGAATCATGGTACAAAGCAGCTTGTGGAGCTGCACTGGCCTGCATAACTATTTCTGGCTACCTATTTTTGGCTAACAAGGCTACCTGGAAGAATATAGCATTAATTCCCTGAATGGTGAATATTCACAAATTGCATTTAAAGACAAAAACACAAGGGAAACATGAAATAAACTGAAAATTTACAAAAGAAATTGGTAGTTACTTATCAGTCACACCAAATTGTATTTCAGTAAGTATAAAATTGAAATAAATGCAAACTATTCATGAATTACAGAAGGTTTCACTCTATATTCTTAGATTCTTTAACTCCTTTTGCCAGCATTCAAAAGCAACAGGTGGCAACAGAGAGCTGGGGGCTCACCTACCACAGCCCCAACATCTTAAGCTCCCTGATTTCTTACCCTTCTCAGTATAAACTTTGCTGAGAAAGATATCCTCTTCATCCTAGGATCCCTTTTTAAAGCAAACATACATAAATTACACCATAATTTCTTTCTGTAGCAGGCCCTTAGAAAATACTTTCATTAATACTTATTTTTCCTCATTAATATTTAAAACAAAAACTCTTTTAATGCTGGCTAAAAAGAAATGTGGGTGAAGAGCAGCTTTTCCATAATTTTTTGAACTACCTTAAACAGTACATTTTGGGTGTGTGTATGTGTGTGTGTGTGTGTGTGTGTGTATATATATATATATATATATATATATATATATATAAAACATATATATACATATGTATACATATATGTGTGTGTGTGTGTTACACTTCATACCATTATTATCCAACTATATAAGCCAGACCGTCAAATTAAAAAGAAGGGACGGCATCACAATCTCACAGGTAAATAAAAGAAGGTAAAATAAGTTCTAAAATACAAGTAGGAAATCAATTCTGTTAAGTGCTAGTTTCTGCTATGCTCACAAAATAGTGAAAAAGTTTTAGAAAGATAGTCTTGAATTTTTCTTGATTATTTAATTGAAGTTATGAAAATCAGTGACAAAGAAACAGTAAAAAACATGAGCTAAGGGCGCCTGGGTGGCTCAGTGGGTTAAGCCTCTGCCTTCGGCTCAGGTCATGATCTCAGGGTCCTGGGATCAAGTCCCGCATCTGGCTCTCTGCTCCGCAGGGAGCCTGCTTCCTCCTCTCTCTCTCTCTCTCTCTCTGCCTGCCTCTCTGCCTGCTTGTGATCTCTGTCAAATAAATGAATAAAATCTTAAAAAAAAAATGAGCTAATACACTAAACATACATGCAAAAATATAAAGCAAAGTTTCAAATAATCAAATAAAACGGCTACAAAATGACTAAATCAATTCTTAATTTTAGTGTTCCACATTCGTTTTGTTGCTTACTCAACCACTCACAAATGCAAACAGGTAAACTTTCTATGACACACACAAAGCTTACTGGCAATCAAAAGATTATTTCACGCATATCTCTGATATAAATACAATGTAGGCTTTGAGACCATTTACATCAGAACTTATTTTTTTAAAAAATGTAGAAGGAAGCATTAAGAAACAACTCTAAAGACTCATTCTGAATCCAAAGCCTATTTCTTTTCACTACAATATGCCATTCATTGTCCATTACAGTTATTTACTATTACAATTAGAAAGGCACAAATAACTACATCTATACTTTAATAATCAACTTTTAAATATTACCTAGGTAACTGCAATGTTTATATATTCATTTACAAAACAAAACTCCATAATTTCTAATTTCCATTGAAGTTCATTTAACTCTTTGTAACAAACATGTTAAGTCTGGGAATAAAAAAGAAGTTGTATCTTCTAGAGCCAACCTGAAGATACTGCTACTCTAAAAACAGGATAATATGAACATCAATAAAGACAATAATGACAACAGATTTGAGATGCAGCAAACGTTAAATCTATGAATCCATAATGATATGAAACAAAAAACAGATCATCATTAAAATATGGTGGGGCTTCAACCATTCTGATATATGACTGGTCAGAATTAATTATATATTAACTTTCCTATACAAATTATACCACTGGGTAACCAAAGATTTTTAAAGAAATATTTCAGCTTATAAATGAAATAATGATAAATTTAGAATATCAACATTTTGCATAATGGACCCAGGGACAGAGCATCAACAGCTCACCTTACAAAAACAGAAATAATCATTAGTATGTGCCTCTTAAACTGTAAATACCAAGTTTGCACCCCTCCAAAAATATAACCTGTAACGGATCATATATTTAGAACCAATTATCAATTTAGAGAGAATACAGAGAAAAGAACCTGTCAAGAGAACCCACAGTGGTGCAATCAACAAATTCAGAGTAAAATCAACTAAATAGTCTGCAGGACAAATAACCTGATTTCTTCAACAAATAACAGTGGAGAAAAATGAGATGGAGGAAGAACCCACAGGCTATGTGATGCATGTCACAACTACAGTGTGTAAACCTTATCTGAATAACCTCTGTGTGTTTGTGTGTGTGAGTGTGTGTGTGTCTCTGAACTGGAATGGAAAATCTGAACAGTGACTAATGAATAATAATAAGTATTATTATTACTAGTTAGGGAGTGGTAACACTACTGTGGTTATGTTTAACAAAGTTCTTCTGTTTTACAGATATATATAAAATATTCAGGGATCAACCAGTATGTCTAAAATTGCTTCAAAATAATGTAAGAAAAGGAAATGAATAGAATGACAAATGAAATCAGATTAGGCATAAGCAATGAGTACACAAGGGTTATAAATATCTGCTTTTGAATATTCGCAATTTTCGCAAAAAAATTATTATTAAATAAAAATATTAAAAGGGTAAAAAAATACATTAAAAAGTCTTTTCCCATTTTTCTCTGGAAAGAGGTCATGTCACTATCTGTCTGACATTAGGTATAATCTCTTCTGTGATTAAAAAAGCACCACGGCTGGGGCGCCTGGGTGGCTTAGTTGGTTAAGCCACTGCCTTCAGCTCAGATCATGATTCCAGAGTCCTGGGATGAAGTCCCACGTCCAGCTTCCCCTGCTCTGCAGGGAGCCTGCTTCTCCCTCTCCCTCTGCCTGCCACTCCCCCTGCTTGTGCATGCTTTCTCTCTCTCTGTCAAATAAATAAATAAAATCTTTGGGGGGAAAAAAAAGCACAATGGCTACATATTATACCTCAATAGCTATGAGGCCCACCCCCTCAATGTAACACATTTACTGATATTTAAGTTTTAAAAAGAATGGATGTTTCTTGGTGCTATATACATGTGTCTGGCAAAAAACTGTTGGAGAAAAAACACATACCTGCATGACTGTTGAAATGTGCAAAGTTAGCAAAATTGGCTGTAGCTGTTGACTGAGGTGCTGGAGCAGCAAAGATGTCCGAGCCAAGATCACTTAAAAGGTCAAACTGCTTCTTTTCCTGCTGCTGCACTTGAGAGCGACCTACAACTGGGGACTATAAACCACATATTAACTATAAAGAGCTTCTGGTCAGTTCAGGTACATTTTTATAACACTATTTCCAATTCACCACGTTTAAAACACAGTTTTAAAGATTACATAATCTTTTACTTGTAGTCTTGAATACTTTTGATATTTTCAACATCTATTCCCAAATTCTCTCTCAATTCTAAGTGCAAAGTCAAAGGCAAAGACATACTGTATTACAACAGTTGTTACACCTTCTAACACAAGACAGACTTACTGCTAAGAGCACAGTGATGAGACTTTCACAAAACATCTCCTTTATATGATGGGAAGAGTACAATTATTTTTTACTCCAACCTCTTGTGAAAACTGTAATTTTATCCAGATGCCCAAGTGTGCATTATTAAAAACAGCAGGCTTTAATTCAAATAGTACTACACCTCAGAACCACTCTTACATAGGACAGATGTTGTAAGCCAGACAGGAATGAATCTGTCATAGCTGAATCAATTCTAATAAAGTGCAGAAACACAAACTTTACCAAGTTATGAAAAGACTTCGGTCTGTTTAGTTTTTTAAAATAAAGTATATAGGGGCGCCTGGGTGGCTCAGTGGGTTAAAGCCTCTGCCTTCGGCTCAGGTCATGATCCCAGGGTCCTGGGATCGAGCCCCGCATCAGGTTCTCTACTCTGCAGGGAGCCTGCTTCCCTTCCTCTCTCTCTGCCTGCTTCTCTGCCTACTTGTGATCTCTGTCAAATAAATAAATAAAATCTTAAATAAAATAAAATAAAATAAAATAAGGCATATAAAGCAAAGCCATCTGTGTTTCAATGATAAACATACTTCACCATCAGGCAGGGAGAAAATTCTACTGCTTAAGAAATTGCTTCTTGTGGGCGCCTGGGTGGCTCAGTGGGTTAAGCCGCTGCCTTTGGCTCAGGTCATGATCTCAGGGTCCTGGGATTGAGTCCCTCGTCGGGCTCTCTGCTCAGCAGGGAGCCTGCTTCCCTTCCTCTCTCTCTGCCTGCCTCTCTACCTACTTGTGATCTCTGTCTGTCAAATAGATAAGTGAAATCTTTAAAAAAAAAAAAGAAAGAAATTCCTTCTTGTGAAAGTCCACTGCAGAGACTATTCTGCTCTAACAATGATGGTCACCATACACACATGTTTTACTAAATGTATGTTATATGACAGCTAGCTATTAACAACATTCCTGTATATCTTTACAAACCTGTGGAGCATTCAAAGAAACTCTAATTTGCAGTAGCAAAAGGGAATAAAAATATGCACTTTTCAACCACTTAACCAAGGTTCTTTTAACTTATTATAAACCTTTAGGACAGAATGCTATTGGCATATAAGTTTATGCTACTGTCTTAAAGAATTCTCAGATTCATGATACTCATTAATCTCCTTAAGTAGAAGCCTCTACAAAGACTTAAGACTACTCACCTGACTAGGTGTGCCCTTATTTAAGTGCAGTGCTGGTGCTGAATCTCCTAAAAGAGACTTCAGTGGTTTGACCTCAGGTGTGCTGCTTGTGCTACTGGCAGAGGACCCTGAAATAGATGCATGAACTGATGCCACCACTTTGGCTTGTTCTGGAGGGACATACCTAAAACATATGAAAAATTAAGTAGGTAGTTAACTTAAAAAATGTAGGGAATACTATGCTTAAAAATGATAGACTTAATTATCATTTTTTATGAGACTACTTCAACATTAACCTTATTTCAAAACCCTCTTAGAATTGCTAGCTCCAGACTGTATTTAATTGAAATACTCAGAAAGGGTAATAAAGACTAACTACAAATTTTGTTTCAATTATTTACTTATAATTTTTCTAAGAAAATAAATAAAATACTGTTTTTTTAAAAAAAAAGATAACCTACAGTTAATCTTCATGATGAACAGTTAAAACTCTTTAATTTTTAAAAACTAAACTATCAAAAGATCATAAATAACATTTCGGAAGAGAGCAGAAGAATGGGAAAACATTTATTATATTACAGTTAACAGTCTAAAATATAAAAGTCTATTACGTATCTAGGAGAATAACAACGTAATTTTTAAATAAGCAGAAACAATTCACAAATGGAGACAAAAGAAATGAAAAATACTTGTAAAACTCAAAAATGCAAATTAAAATATCATTCACATTTGCTCTAAGCATAAATTTTATGAATTTTGTTATTTCCTATTAAAATATATAGATAAGTATGCTCTGTGTCCCAGAAATACAACTTCCAGAAACGTTTCCTTGGGATTAATGGATAAGTAACACAGATACACGTGCATGCATGTTATCAGCTCTTTTTATAATTTCAAAAAACTGGCCACATATCAAACATTCATCAGGAGAAAAATACTTAAAGGGGTTATGTTAACATCTGTATAATAAAATGCTACATAGCTACTCTTGTTCTAACATGGAAAGATGTCCCTAAGACTTACATAGCTACTCTTGTTCTAACATGGAAAGATGTCCCTAAGACTTACATAGCTACTCTTGTTCTAACATGGAAAGATGTCCCTAAGACTTCCCTAAGACAGGTCTTTCAGGTTTGTTCTCAGTCATGTAAATACAAGATTTACAGGAGGAAGAGCATAAAGACAGGAAAAAGAGGCAGTAAGAACATAATGCCCAAACACTGCCAATGCTAATCTCCAGGGCTGGGATCATGTGAGAACTATAGTTCTACTTCTAGGTTCTGTCCCACCCTACCCTTCTCCCCACTCATACCCCCAATATTACTCGGGGGACACGGGAAAACACAGTGGTTAAGAGCATCTATATGTTCTAGAGACAGAGTTCTAATCCCAGCTCCACCACTCAACAGCTATAAAACCTAGGGCAAACTACTTCACCTTTTGTGCCTCCAATTTTCATCTATAAAATGGAGATATAGTTGCTAGGAGGTTTAACTGAGTTAACATTTGTAAATACTTAGAACAGTTTCTGGTACAGGTTTATTAGCTATATAATTGTTAGCTCTTACCAAATTATATGACAATGACAAACAATACAACTGCTTTCCCAATAAATGAGACAGATGTGATATGAAAATGGAAACAGGAAGTTATGCTTTTCCGTAATTTGGTGTATTCACTGATATCAATTTTTGAATACAGTCAAATCTCATCAAAGGATACAACCAGATAATACCTATTTGGTTCAAAACACTCACCTGACTAAAAGTAAAGCAACCAGGCTTGTGTAGCATAGGAAGTGAGTTTGAAAACTGGTCAATTTCAAAACCCCTTCAGATTTAAGACAATAACCTCAAGGTGTTAAGTACAGTGAGGATTTTTAGAGAGACTGCATTTGGCTAGTGCTTATGTCATGTTAAAAACCCACTGCACTGCTCTCTCATTACATTGTCCTAGGGATGCAGAAGTGTGAGTTTAAAATGCACAGGGCCTGGCCCATCTAGGGTATAGGTGCCCATCTTTCAACTGTGTATTTGTTTTATTCTTGTCATTACCACCCTGTTTCTCAGGACAGAAAAAGTAACATGAATTACAATTATTTGAGGTTAACCGTTATTTGGGTTACGGTCTGAATTAATAATTTTATTATCATCATCATAAAACACAAGAAGGGAATCAATGGTTTTAAATCTATTAACTCTTACTAATGCACACTTTTCTTTTGCTGCTTAAAGATAAACCATCTGAAATCCCATCTAAGTTCTATTCAAACTAACTTTCTGAGTTGGTAAAACTGTTGGGAAAAAATCAAAATTAGGCTATAGCTATGCAAGGAGAAAGGTCTAACTACAGGTTACAAGGTCTTGGAAATTAAGAGCTAAAATGATAGAAGGATAAATATACACTTCATTTTAAGAATCATTCATGCCACCATGTTTTTACTATTAGTCCACCCTCAAAGATTTTCTTCTTTCTTGATCTAAAATTTTACTAGTATAGGGGTGCCTGGGTGGCTCAGTTGGTTAAACATCTGCCTTTAGCTCAGGTCATGATCCCGGAGTCCCAAGATCAAGTTCAAGATCAGATTCCCTGCTTGGTGTGCAATCTGCTTCTCTCTCTGCTCCTCGCCCCATCTCATGCTCTCTCACTCCCTCTCTCAAGTAAATAAATAGAATCTTTAAAATTGTACTGGTATGTTTTTATCTCCATTCATACTGAACATATCTAGTGCTGCTGAATATAGCCCTGGCTATGGCTAATCTTGCCTTGCAAAAAGTAGTCTCCTCTAGAGAACAATAAGAATTCAAAGTTCACAGAGCACACAAATCAAAGCCACTTCTTTCTACTGTGCTCACTGAATAAAAGTAGAGATATGCCACACATGAACCATAGCAAGTACTCCCTTAGGATCCCCTGGGTTAAAATACAGCTCCTCAGGGAAACAAGAAACCATTTACTTCCTCCTTATCTATTCCCCCTAGTTGTGACTCTCTCATTAATCTTCTTTTAACTCCCCAAGAAAGAAATATATACCAATAATAAAGAGTCTTAGTAAACTGAATTGTGTTAATATAGCTAAATATGATGATTCCGGAGTAGGTGAATACTAGTTTTATAGACCTATTTCCTGCTCTTCTTTTTAAAGGGCTTTACCAGCCACACGTTCAACCTGTTCTAGTTTCTTTTTAAAAATTAACATCTGATGGATTTAGTGAGGGGAGCATAAAGGCTCCCTTCTTAACCAGGTAGTAAGATGATTTCTTGGGTGAGAAGTGAGGATATTTTGAGCAAAAACTTAACTGCAAAATGCAATTAAGTGGATGGATTACTACACAAGAGCTTTAGCATAGTGCTTAGTATATAAAAGATGCTAAATACTTGCTAAATGAACGACGAATGATGATTTTAAGAAAGAGGCTGTATAAAACTAGAATGTCTTGAGAAGCTACTAGGACTACAGAATGATTAGAAGGAAGGATCCCTAACTTTCCAAAAAATGGTAGGAGGCCTGGGGATAAGCAACAAGCCACTGTCTGGCAGAGGTGACTTAAGTAGAAGTCAAGGCTTTTAGAAACCAAATCCAATAAAATGCCAGAATATAATAAGGATCAATCTACCTGCACACCTATTTCCTCATTTCCTATCTACCTGAATTTCCTTCCTTTGTTTTCAGATTAATCTTACCCATAATTAATGTGAATTTGGGAGCCTTTGCTCTAAATACAAACTATTCACTCACCATCTTTTCTTTTCATACTTTTCTTGTAGGAACTCTTTCACTTTTTGTGGATCCCTGAAGTCTGGAATTGCTGAAGATCTATCATCAAATAATCCTAGCCAAATCTGTTTACAGACCTTTGGAAAGAATTAAAAAAACAAAAGTGTTAAATTCAACATCTTAATGAAATTTTAAGGGAAAATTAGGATTCTTTCAGAAAGCTAACCTACTTAATACCACTGCTTTCAATGAGAATATTTATCACAAAGAAAAATGAAGCAACGAATGAAGTAAATTTATTTTAATATATTTCAATATGCAATAAAATCTTAGCAACGGTATAAAAAATTAACACCTCACAGGGAAACAACTAATGAAATGGGATTTGAGGGGATCTGGGACTTTTTGGTCTTGAAACAGCCATAAACTGTAAGCCCTGAGCAAAGTTGTTACTTTTATAAACCTCTGTTCCTTCACCCCATAAAACAGAGGAATTAGATCAGCAGCAATTTCATGGATCTTTGACAGATTTAAAAATCAACCAAAAAAGGGGTGCCCAGCTGGTTTCAGTCAGTAGAGCATGTGACTCTTATTTTAAAAAAAGATTTATCTATTTATTTGAGAGAGAAAGAGAGCGCATGCATATGCTTGAACAGCGGCAGGGAGTGGGGGCGCAGAGGGAGAGGAAGAAAGAGTCTTAAGCAGATTCAGCATTGAGCATGGAGCCCGACATGAGGCTCAATCCCACGACCTGAGATCACAACCACAGCCAAAACCAAGAGTCAGACACTTAACCAACTATGCCACCCAGATGCCTCTAGATCATGTGACTCATGATCTCAGGGTCGTAAGTTCAAGCCCCATGTTGGATGCAGAGATTAATTTAAAAAAAAAAAGAAAATTAACCAAAAAAAAAAAAAAAAACCCAAATATAAAGTACTAGAATCATAAATAATTAAAGTACAATAACAATAACAAAAATACAAGGCAGATACAACTCTAGCTTTATAATTACCTCCTATGCTTTCTTACCCCTAATGGCTAAAAAGTAAGAATCTAAGATATATTTAACTTTTTAGAAAAACTACAGAAATGAAATGATGCAGAACTCATATACAACACAAAAAGAGAAGTATAAAGAATAAACTGATAAGGAGGACTTCAAAATTTACAACTATTGCTCTTTCATAAAACTTAAAAGAAAAAATGAAAAGGAAAGGCACCAACTGATAAAAAGTGTTGGCAAAATGTGTTAAGAACCTAAAAGAACATGAATCCAAAATACATTTAATAATTCTTAAAACTCAATTATAAAAAACTTGTAAGAGTGGGCAGAGAAGCTGAACAGACACTTCATAGAAGACACACATATCACTAATAAGCAGCCCCAAATCACTAGTCATACAGAAAATTAAAACACCAAGACTCCACAGACACCCATAGATACCACTAGATGGCTAAAAATAAAAAGATTAACCATATCATGTGTTGTTGGTAACAAAGTGGAACAACTGGAACTCTCAAAAATGTTAAAATGGTACAACCACTTTGGAAGACTGTTGACAGTTTCTTAAAAGTTAAATATATTCCTACCTATCAGATGACCCAGCCATCCCACTTCTAAGTATTTACCCAACAAATATAAAAAACACATGTCCACACTCAGATATGCATACAATGTTCAAAGCTGTTTTACAGTTCTACTCCAAAGCGGAAACAACCCAAAATGTTCATCAACAAGTAGAATAGATCAATTTTGGAATACCCAAGTAGGATACTATTTAGTAATTAAAAGGAGTAAATTATTGATACAGGCCAACTACATGAATCAACCTCAAGAAAATCATGCTGACTGAGAAGCCAGACCTCCCCCTCTAAAGTACAAACTGTATGATTCCATTCATTTCTATTTCAGAAAACATAAACTTATCAATAGTAACAGAAAGCAGATCAGCAGATACATTACAAATGGGCACAAAAAAACTCTTCAGGATAATGAAAATGTATGTTGTCTTGTCACTATAGTGATAGCTTCACATATATCAAAATTCATCAAAACTGTATAGTTTAAACACGCACAAGTTATTGTAATTAATTATTCTTCAGTAAAAGTATAAGGAACTAGTCCACAAGTTCCCAAAATTACATTATTTAAAAAAATAACCAATTATGACACTGTGAAGGGAACATAGTATCTAGCTTCAAAGAGCCCAACAAAGATTTGAGGAATTGGAATGAAAAGCAGTAGCACACCTCTCAATCTTATCCTGTTCACTGAAGTGAGTAAGGGAGAAAGAAAAGAAAAAGGACACACCCTTTTCCTCTATCTGTACCCCAAGCATGTTTCAAGACAAACTTTCTTGTGGTTCCCTCCTACTCCAGGCTTAATACAGATACTATACCATCATTAAGGCAGTCTAGCTGACACATGTTAAGTGCTAGGCTAAGACACAGTATCATTATAAAAATTTTTCAGTGGCAAAGCCCAAGAAGTGCAGACCCCCAGAAATGGTGATGCAACTTACTGCCAGAAATAGTATCAACCCTGTAGAGGGTCAGTTTCTCCAAAAACTATTTAACAACTTAAAAGGAACCACATGGGGACTCTCCTTAGTCAGAAACCTGGCTAATGATTCTCCAAAAATGTAATTTTGAAAGATGCTGTAGCTTTACAATTACATATATAAAGGGGGACTGGAAGTTTCTAATTCTTCTACCTTAAAAATTCCCAGATGAGAAAAAAAGAGACATGGCAATCATTTGTCCAAAGCCAAAGAATTATTAACTGTAATTGATACAATTAGTTCAGGACACTTTACAACATTTAGTCTTTACATTCCAAAAATCCCCATTAACTACTATATACAATTTTTTAAACTACAAACAAATAGTGAATAAATAACAAATACACAAATAAATAAAAAGAAGATGGGCTGAAGAAAGATCAAGTTACTGTCTTGGCACTTGTCATGGTAATATAAAGATGAAGTACTTGATGGTAAACTTTATAGATATCTGGCATCAGCAGCCTGTTCGGCCCTGCTACTCACAATTCTGTACTAACTGCTATGGTCCTGCTCCTGCTCTTAGACTGGAAAAATCATTAAAACTAGCTGCTTTGGTCCACTACAAATTCACAATATCTCACTATCAAAGCCCCTTAATGTTAGTCAGTTCTTATTTCTGACTGTTAGCCCACAATAACTATCTTCTATATTGCTCAAAATCCTAACTGTAACTGCCACTCTTATCAGTTAAATTTGGACCTTCATACCTAAGTGAAGTTGCTCTCAAAATGCATTCCCTAGGGGGACCTGGGTGGCTCAGTAGGTTAAGCATCCCCATCTCTTGGTTTTGGGCTCAGGTCTCCTCAGGGACCTGGGATTAGAGCTCCAAGTCAGGCTCTGTGCTCAGCAGGGAGTCTGCTTCTGGATTCTATCTCTCCCTCTCTCACTGCCCCTCCCCCAGCTCATGTCCTCGGTCTCTAAAAAGAAATAGATGAATCTTAAAAAAAAAAAAAAAAGAACAAAACATAACACAACACAACACTCTCTAACTCCCTGGACCAGCAGCATCAACATCACCTAAGAACTTGTAAAGGTAAACTTTCAGGACCCAATCAAGAGCTAAGAAATCAGGACCTCAAGAGGTGGTGCCCAGCCATGTATCTCAGCAAGCCCTTTGGGTAACTAGGGAATAGGCCAAGGATTGAAAACCAATGCTTTATTAAAATCTAGGCCAGCAAATGGAAACTTCCTTTCCATATATATACACTACATACAGTTTTCAGTATTTCTTAAAATTATGTAGTCTCAGCCTATTATTGGGCAAGATTCATTTGAGAGAAAGTGTTCCAGGGACACATGTGGGAAACTGTCAGTCTCTAAATCTTTAAGACCCATTCACATTTTAGTTCCTGAAGAGCTGGCTTCTGTTACAACCATTCTACTAAAACTGCTCTTTCAGGTTTATAGATTTTTTGATAGAAACGTATAAAGTTCTCTTTTTTTGTTTTGTTAGTAAAATAATAAATACTATCAACTGAAAAGGGACAGTTTTTTAAAGTTAAAGGAGAATAGGAGAGTGAATTACTAACACAGCAAGCAGTACTGAGGTATGTGGTCGTGAATACTAAAATGAAACCAGTCATCAAAGTTGTGTGTTTCCCTTCAGCCTCATCGGGCTATCTAGGTAGAAAGTAGTCAAGTATTGGCTTTAACCAAGGTAAAATACAACAAAAATTAAAGAGGAATGGTTATAACAGACTAAGGAATCTAAAGTGAGAAAAACAAAGATATGGTGAGGATGATGGACAACAAAGAAGTTTAGCCTCAGGTTGTACCAAAGTTGCTAGGAGTTAGAAATTAGAGGGAATGAGCTGGAAAGAAAAAAGTGGAGGTGCTCAGAGAACAGGATGCTTGAAACTGAGAGGTGATTCAATTACTGATAAATAAAAAATCTAAAATAAGATGCAGGGTTATTAGAGGTTAAGAAGTCAAGGAATTAGGAGGCCAGATTATCCATGCAGATACTAAGATTGGCAGAAATGATTAACACTAGTAGAAAAGACACTAAGTAAAATGCTAAAATCTATAATGAATGAGGGGCCTCAAAGGTATATAACTGCAACAAGAAGCCACAGCAGTTGATAAACTATTTGCATGAGAAACATGCAGCTAGGGGACCAGAAACACCACTGGGGAGCAAGAATGATCCGAAAAGTCACCATCATCAAGAGCTGCACTCATGACGTAATTAGTTTTGATAATCTCTTTGAGGGAGGTGGATAATCAGCTCTAATTATAGAATAATGGGATGGCTGGGTAGTTCAGAGCCTAGACTAGGGAACCAGACAGCCTGAATTTGAATTCCAACTCTGTTTAATAATAGCAGCTGCTTCACAGGGATGGTGGAAGGGTTAAATAAGTTAATAGGTGTTTTCCACTCCACAACAGGTATATATAGTGAACTTTAATTAGTATTAGTTATTACTACTTTCAGAGGTGGGTTATGGTACAATAAAGTGAGCAAGGCTAGAAAGCAGAGGTCTCCTCAAGAACACAGGAACTATGAGTCTCCCTTCTTTCCTGCTACAGACAGAACCAAAGTCTTCTTGATAAAATAATCTCCCTCCTCCAAACTTCTATAGCACTTTGTACCTCTCACATGAGATTCATTACTGCCTCATATTTAAATTACTGCACATGTCTCATGTACTTCTGAATTCCCAATGCTTAAAAAAATGGGTTGTGCCATAGTGTGTTCAATAAACACACCGATAATGCTCAAAACCACACATCATTTATTTTATAATAAAATTACATATCAGTCAACACAATAAACCCATGAAATTGCCAGAATATTTTTTCCTTATTCTAGTGCTAATCCACTTTAGAATTGCAATCATAATAGCCACTGACAGAACCTAAAATATTCTAAAAGCATATTTATTAGTCAAGCTTGCCATAGAAAACAGGTGGCATACTCAATTTGGGAAATTTGAAAAAAGTTTAATAGACTATTTACAAAGCACAGAGGCCATAAGGAAATCATGAGTACAGTACCCCAAATTAGTAACAGCAGGGCCCAACCCTACCCATTGGCAGTGAAGGGAGGAGGAGAATAAGAGGTCAGTAACCTTAAAAGAAAGAGGGCTACTTGATGGGAGACTGACCTTCATTGGAAGGATGCAGAAAGGATACAAGAAATCCCACAGGGAAGAAGAATGTAAATATTTTAACCTCTCCCTCTTTCCTTTCTTTCTCTGAGCCACTGACAATGCTCCCCAACAACTACCCAAATGGAAGCCAGGAATCAAGAAAGCCCATATGTGTATCCAGATAAACCAGCTGCCTGAAGCAACAGGGTAAAGACCAGAGCTAGAAGGGCAGATTTGGAAGCTCTCCAGCACAGCACCCAAACCGTGGTAATAAATACATGCAGTGCAAGCAAATTAACAAACTCAACTACGGACACCAGAGATAGGAAATATCCATACCAATTCTCAATTACTCTTATAAAAAAGGAAGGGTAAGAAAACACTGCTGCATCAGGCTTGAGAAGGGTAGAGGGTACAGCTTTATTACCGTCTCATGAGACAGCAAAAGAGAGCAGAAAATTTGTGTGAGAGGGAATTTACCTTTATAACCCTTATCTTCACAAAAAGGATACAAAGAATAAAGACTGTGACAAGACTCTGTTTGCAACCTCTACATAAAAAGATAAAAAATAAAGAAAGGACAGAAAGATGCTCTGGAATTAGAGAATCTCTTTTTCATTAATTCAATCTATATATATATCCAACTACTTTTTTTTTTTTTTTTGTCTTTTCACACCACAGTGAAGAGATGGGAGGATTACTGACTCCATGTAAGATATAATTACAGCATCTGATAATATTGCCCATAAAATACAGAAACAAATAATGAGATTTCAAAACTGAAAAGTTTATGAACAAGTAACTAATATCTACTCTAGCATGCAGAAAAACTGAGCAAAAATAAATATTAACAAACAGAAAATCCCATTAAAAGCTCTCAAGAGAGATACCATGTATCATCAATACATTATTTTGCCCCCAAAAGGAGAAAAACCAGTTTTTGCCTTATTTTCCCCTAAAAATCCAAAATGAGAAAAATAGTTCAAAAACATGTCATGACTCAAGTAAAATACTGGAAAAATAAGTACATTATTAACATTTCCTATACCCATCCAACCTACATTAGCATGATTATGCTAATACTTCTAGACTGGTAGGTATTTCTCTGTGATAGCCTATCTAAAGGATATATATTAGTTAATAATACTTAGAGAAACAAAGACACTATTCATAGGAGTTATGCAAGAGAAACAAATAGTTCTCTGTGTATATATCTTTTTAGGACTATATGGCATATTCCAACTTAAAATCTGGTTTTAAAAAAACATGCCAGAATTAGAACATATGCAACTGATTCATTGAAGAGGAACTCACAAACTTTATGTGCAGATAACTAAGAGACAGCCTCTGTGAACCAGACACATCAATGTATATATGAGGAAGTAAGACCTGTATCAAATCCAATTTATTTAATCTTAGGTTGCTTTTTTTTTTAAATTTAAGCACAAACTACCTTATAGTGGTTTCCTTTATATAAAAATCAAACTCTTCAACAATTTAGGCTCCAAAGGAGCCAACCCCTGATTACCTCTACAGTCTCCTTGTCTATCATCACTCTTTCTAGCCATGTAGGCCTCCTCAGAAAGTCTTCCCTGAATATCCAATCCAAAGGGAGCAAAAACCCCCAACCAAACCTCATATAGACATTACTACAACATATTATTTACTTTCACCCCTTTATCTCACAGCTAATAAATGTAAACTTCATGAGGCAGGAACCTTCTCTCTACCACTATTTGCATTCTCAGTGTCTGACACATAGCAGACATGAAATAAATAACGTAGTGCATGAGTGAAAGCAACTTCCTATCAGCCACTGAAATATATGTGATGCAGAAATCTGTTTGCCCTTCGTTCCACTTAAAATATATATGCTAATCTAGAACATTAGCTTAACAACTTACTCATGCAGAAGTAATAAATTCACTGATCCAAATTCTCACATTCTATATAGACCAGAGGTTAGCAAATTAGACCTCACAGGCTAAATCTGGCCTATGGTCTGTGTTAGCAGCTACAGTTTCATTGGAACACAGCCACGTGCACTTGTTTATCTACTGTCTATGCTGCTTTGTTGGGTAGCTACAACAGAGACTGTATGGTCCACAAAAATCTCATATGTACTGTCTGACCCTTTACAGAAAAGGTCTGCCAACCCCTGACTTACCTGCAAGTATGGATTTTACTAGGATACCATCCCAGCATCCAAAAATAAAAATGATTTAAATAGGATAATAACTAAAAGCCTATTTTAGAGACAGGTATCATACTGTGCATGGGGAATAACAGAGATGAAACTAAAATGACCCCTTTCCAAGAATGAGGACTATATAAGGGCAAATTTATTCCCTAGAGAATAAAGGAGAGAAAGTATCAGAGTAAGTTTCATGTAAGGATTAATAGGTATTTAACACTTGTTTTCCAAGTAACTGATGAGTACAAAGAGAAAAGATAAAAGTAGCAAATATTTAGAACACTAGAGAGAAATTAAATGCAGTGGAAACCACAGTAAAACTTACTTGCAAATATCCATGGTCTGTGAAGGAGATCAGGAGCTTTAACTCAGAAACCTACCGTGGCCACTTAGTAAAAGGCAGTATATAATACACAGCGCATTCCCAGGCTTTTAATTTTCATTTAAAGTCTCTAATGTCAGATAGTATTCCAGATAGGTTTCAAAAAACAAAAACCCAGCCACAATAGTTCAGATAAAACAAGTTCACAGGACTCATACAGCAACACTTCAAGAAAACAAAGACTTTTGGGAACCTAGCCTGCAAAGAGAAAGCCATCTGGGACCTAGGTAGTCTGAGTATCTCTTTCCAAAACCCCTCTCCAAAACCATCCCATCAAACAGTTTATTACTTCTGATTCTCACAGTATGTCTATAAAGTTACTCTCTTATCTTAGTACGTGATTTTTTTTTCCCCGTTTACTTGTTAAGACTGCGCATGGCCCAACTACCTACTGTCTCCAGTTTAAGTGATTCATCAGTTGAATCCAGCCTCAGTGAACCTCAATTCAATTTCTTAAAAGAGGGAGGATCTGATTAGTCACTGGCCCCCAGGGTTAGCTGTCCATTCCTGGTCCAACAAACTGTGTGTTTTGTGTTCTTATTTTGTGGTTTTCCCAAGACAGCAAGGGAGATTTCCCTCTTTCTTCCATCAGCAAGGAACATGAGCATGGTAAGGACTCCTCAACTCAAAATACATGTTGATTCATGAATGTGCTTTGCAAATTATAGAAAGCTTTATAAATGTAAAATTTACTATTTTAGTGAAGTCACATTAGTGTAGAGAAAGATTATCATCTGCCCTAACTTCTCAAACTAAGATGACATATGTACATTATCCTGTATGGGTAACAAAACAATTGGGTCTAATAATTTTTGTATGATAAATCTTTAAAAAGCTTCCTGGTTTTAGCTAGTTAAATTTATCAATATTTGCTCTGTGATTTTTCCACAGCTTTTAGTATATAAAGTCCTTACAAATTTAAATGTTAAACAGGTAGCTGTATTTTCTATTAAGTTTTATGGTAATCACTTGTGGATTTTTTAATTGTCTACCCCCAAGCATATACAACCTTAAATACTACAATTTAGTCTGGTTTTTTAGCCATAAAATAATTTGTTTTACAGAAAAGCTCCAAGTGCAGTAGAACAGAACTCCTACATACCCCTTACCCAAAGTCTCTAATGTTAACATTTACTTTACCATTCTCTCTTGAGATAGACAAAATTTTTTCTGAACCATTTAGATATGGACCTTCTCTTCCTAAATGTATCTTCTAAAAATAGGGACATTCTTTTATATGACAAATATAGCAAAATTATCAAAATAAGGAAATAAATATTTTGGGTTTTTATTATCTAATCCACAGACTAGTCAATTATCTTAATAATGTCCTTTATTGCAAAAGGAAAAGGATCAATCACCCGGTACAGAATCCATAACCGTCTTGTTGCCTTTAATCTGGAACAGTTTCTTGGTGAACAGTTCCTTCATGCGTCTTTGCCTTCATGACCCTGACATCTTTGAAGAGAACAGGCCAGATATTTTATAGTATGTCCCTTTATATTGGTTTTCTCAAAACAAAATTTCTTTCATGCATGTAAGTCATGTTGTAAACTCCTCAGTGCATATCAGGAGCACTGATGTCAACTTAATCCCATTCCTGGGTGATGTTAAGTGACATAAACCAGGTTTCTCCAAAATAAAGTCACATTTTTCCCTTTGGGATTAAAAAATCTTGTAGGGAGATACTCTGAGACATTTTCTATATTTTTATTGTTTTAATTGTTTAATTGTTTATTGCTTTTAAATTGTAACTTTAAGTACTTCTGGGGACACCTGGGTGGGTAAGTCGGTTAAGCACCTGCCTTCAGCTCTCATCATGATCCCAACGTCCTGGGATCAAATTCCACATCAGGGTCCTTGCTCAGGAGGGGACCTCCTTCTCCCTCTGCCTGCTACTGCCTGCTGCTCCCCCTCCTTGTGCTTTATCTCTAACAAATAAATAAATAAAATATAAAAAATTTTTCAAATTAAAAATACTTCTGAAATATATTTTGATATACTCTGTCGATTAACATTCTGACTTTCCCTTTACTGAATAAACAATTCTTTCCATACTGAACTGCTGAAATTCATTTATTTTATAACTTCATACACCTAATACATAGAGAAATTATAGCATATCTCAGAATCTACTCTACAGATCTGTGCCTAGTCTAGTTTCAGACTACTGTAGATGCCACATGTTTATATTACAAATTATTGCCTATAAACACAGATACATTTAGTATTTAAGTACAGCCAATCTTATTTCCTCTTCGGTTTACAATTTCTTCCTAGTTAATTTTACTTCTTCATTTTTTTGGATGAACTTTAGAATCACCATCTAAAAAGCAGAACAAAATTCACACTAGTGTTTTGGTTCCAATCATTCTACACTAATTTGTGAACCTCTTAAAGCACAGCACTCTCATTCCCAAAGACAGTTATGAATCTTATATGCCAGACTGCCAAGAAGGAAAATTAACCAAGGTTTTGGTTTCTCTCTCTCCACAGAGAAAGTTTTCAATTTTTACATTTTCCAGAATATAACTAGAATAGACAAGGTACTGAGCAAGGGAGGAGAATGGGCAAGTTAACATAATCATATTTCTTTTAGAACTGAATATTAAGAACCAGTTTTATTTACTTGCCATGATATGAAATAAGAACTGTTTGTGGATTACCAAGGGTTTAAGCATAGCATTAAATACCACCGAACCAACTCGAACAAGAACACTACTCATTCAATGTTTAACTCAATCTAAGGCTCAACGATAATTGATTTGTACTGACACTGCTATTGTCTGGTTGTCCTGGTGACTAAAGGCATGCATTTGCCAGACAGCTGACTGAGGCTGGGAATGTAGCCTTTGGCTGAGGAATGGAGAGACTAACTGCCCCAAATGCAAAACAAGCCCCTGAAGTAAACCTGTTCTCTACCATATTCTATGTAAATGAATGATCAGAAGAAGAAACATTTAGTTTTCTTTAAACATATGCAAATACAAGGGTGACTCATCGGTTGATAAAAAAGAAAAAAAAAAGGAATATTCAGTCAAAGCTCTTCTAAGCAGACTTGAGGTATGCAGAAGAGCTGAGTTTTAAGTAGGTTTCCAAAAGAGATTATTTCCATGTCCAAAGGGGACAATTTGAGCATTAATAGGAATAACTACAACAGACTAAATACGTCAAGTAATGTCATAATGATATTTAAAAAAACACACCTAGTTGGTCACTGTTGAAGATGCTATGGAACTAACTCATTTTGAAAACAGTTAAATATTGAGAACTACAAATAGCTCTATATGCACTATACATGATATGTATGAGAAGTAGTTTGAATACTTAAAAAGAATGATAAAAACATTCCATATTAATTATAAATGACTTTTATTTATGAAAAACAGCTGTATTTTCTAAAACTAAAAATCATTAGTGAAAAAAGTGGCACTGTTCTACATCTTTGCAAATTTCATTAATACCTGACTGAACATTAGACAGCTTATTTCTCATCTGCTTCTGCATCTTTATGTTATATAGCATCTGGAAAACTCTCCTATATACTCATGAGAATGAAAATAAATATAGCAAATCAAGTATTTATTATCAAAAATTTTTGACTTTATAGAATCCCTGAAAAGATCTTAAGAATGATCAACAGGTCCCAGACTGCACTTGGAAAATCGCTAAATTAAAAATCACCACCTTAAGCCCAAATTAATGGATCTAGAAATAGAGAACTGCAATAACAGCTGCTAACATACCACCCACCAACACACTAACATACCACCTGAGGGCCTATGAAACATCGCTTCTTCCCCTTCTCCAAATTAAACATGAACCTTAAGAAGCTACTAGATCCAACTACCAATTTACAGGTAACCATGATGACAGAGGAACAATGACACTACAACATGGATTGAATCAGCAAAATCGAGACTTTGGAAACTACTGAACAAATAACTGGGCTGGGGAAAGAGAGAAGCAAGAGGGAGAGGAGAAAGGGAGGGGAGAAGGAAGAAGAGAGAGGGAGAGAGAATAGGAGTAAATATTGCTGGAAGAGAACCTTATAGAAAAAAGAAAAGATTTAAAAGGCAAGCAAAAACAGTTTCCACTTCCAGTAATGTCAGAATAGCTTATATTAACCCCCAACTCTCCAGCAGAGGACAACTATAAACTCTGCGCAAACAGTAACTATCAGAAGACACTAAAGAGCAACTATCAGAAGACACTAAAGAGCAACCATAGCAAACAGAACTGGAGAGGAAACTAGGTATTTTCTTTTTGTTTTGTTTTTTTAAAGATCATCACTAGAAAGGAGGACCCAGTCAGTGTCAACCAGAGCTGTGTAAAATTTGAACAGAAATTCACAATTCTTAAAAAGGAGATTCCTGCAACCACAGTAATTGGGAGAAAAAAAAAAAAAAAGGCAAATCCAGGGAGGGAGAGAATCAGAGACTAGGAGTCACAAAACCTGCAGAACAATTCTGCCCAGATCTCTGGCTCACCCTTAACCTAGGCATGTATGGGGCGCCTGGGTGGCTCAGTGGGTTAAGCCGCTGCCTGCGGCTCAGGTCATGATCTCAGGGTCCTAGGATCAAGTCCCGCATCGGGTTCTCTGCTCGGCAGAGATCCTGCTTCCCCGCATCGGGTTCTCTGCTCGGCAGAGATCCTGCTTCCCTCCCTCTCTCTCTCTGCCTGCCTCTCCATCTACTTGTGATCTCTCTCTGTCAAATAAATAAATAAAATCTTTAAAAAAAAAAAAAAAAAAAAAAACCTAGGCATGTATGGGGCCACTCCAAGCAATTAGAGACTAAAAGAACTAAAGCAGAGATTTTAACCGGTATCCTCATGAGAAGCAGAGTTTGCTAAAGTAAAAAGTGAACAAAAGAGGGGCGCCTGGGTGGTTCAGTGGGTTAAAGCCTCTGCCTTTGGCTCAGGTCATGATCCCAGGGTCTTGGGATTGAACCCCACATTGGGCTCTCTGCTCCGCAGAGACCCTGCTTCCTCCTCTCCCTTTCTGCCTGCCTCTTTGCCTATTTGTGATCTCTGTCAAATAAATAAATAAAATCTTAAAAAAAAAAGTGAACAAAAGAAACAAACAAAACCAATACCTTTAAGGGACAAAACAGAATCCATAGGATCCACAACCTACCATTTCCAATATTCTGGATATAATCCAAAATCACTAGATATACAAAGAAATAGCAAGGTGTGACCTACAACCAAAAGAAAAGCAATCAGTAGGGACAGATCTGATATGACGAGGACTTTTGAATTAGCAGACAATGATTTGAAGCTGATGGTATCCCCATACACAAGAGCTTACAATGAATAAAACTATGAAATCTCAGCAGAGAAATAAAAACTATAAAAAAGAACCAAATGTGAAAATGCAAGCTGGTGCAGCCACTCTGGAAAACAGTATGAATGATCCTTAAGAAGTTGAAAACAGAGCTACCCTATGACCCAGGAATCGCACTACTGGGTATTTACCCTAAAGATACAAATGTAGTGATCCAAAGGGGCACTTGCACCCAAATGTTTATAGCAGCAATGTCCACAATAGTCAAACTATGGAAAGAACCTAGATGTCCATCAACAGATGAATGGATAAAGAAGATGTGGGGTGTGTGTGTGTGTGTGTGTGTTTATACATATATACACACACGCACACATACACACAATGGAATACTATGCAGCCATCAAAAGAACGAAATCTTGCCATTTGCAACAACATGGATGGAACTGGAGGGTATTATGCTGAGCGAGATAAGTCAATCAGAGAAGGACAATTATCATATGATCTCTCTGAGGAGGAATTTGAGAGGCAGGATGGGGATTTGTGGGGGGTAGGGAAGGAAAACATGGAACAAGATGGGATCAGGAAGGGAGACAAACCATAAAGAGACTCTTAATCTCATGAAACAAACTGAGGGCTGCTGGGGGTTGGGGGGATAGGGAGAGGGTGCCTGGGTTATGTACACTGGGGAGGGTATGTGCTATGGTGAGTGCTGTAAAATGTGTAGGCCTGATGATTCACAGACCTGTACCCCTGGGGCTAATGATACATTATACGTTCATTTAAAAAAAGAAAAAAAAAAAAGAAGAACCAAATGTAAATTCTAGAAATGAAAAGTATCAAATTAATTCTAAATAAAAAACTACAGTATGGAGATAACAGAAGAGTCGGGTGGGGAAAAACAGAAATTATTCATTCTGATGACTGGAGCTGAAAAAAGTAGCTAAGTAAACATAAATTAATAGACATCTGAAGAATCAAAGATTGAGAAAAAAATTAACAGAGCTTCAGGGACTTATAGGACAGTATCAGAATGTTAACATATATGCAGGTGAAGTCTCAATTTCAACATAATTCTGGGGGCACCTGGGTGGCTCAGATGGTTAAGTGTCTGCCCTCGGCTTAGGTCATATCTCCAGGTCCTGGGATCAAGCCCCGGGTCGGGCTCCCTGCTCAGCGGAGAGTCTGCTTCTCTCTCTCCCACTGCCTCTCCCCCCTGCTCGTGCTCTCTCTCTCTCTAATGAATAATTAAAATCTTTAAAAATAAATAAAATAGGGATGCCTGGGTGGCTCAGTAGGTTAAGCCTCTGCCTTCAGCTCAGGTCATGATCTCAGGGTCCTGGGATCGAGCCCCGCATCGGGCTCTCTGCTCAGCAGGGAGTCTGCTTCCTCCTCTCTCTCTCTGCCTGCCTCTCTGTCTACTTGTGATCTCTGTTAAATAAATAAAATCTTAAAAATAAATAAATTAATTAATTAATTAAATAATCTCGAAGACAAAGCTCAGCAAACACCATGAGTATAAACACAAACATATATACACTTGCAAAGCATGCATAGGTACATCATAGTCATACTTTAGAAAACAAAGATTAAGAGCTTTAAAATGGCCTATCACTACAGAGCAACAATATAAATACCATATAATATACTCTTTTCAAAGAAGAGTATTACCAAAGATAAAAAGAGGATTTGTGTAATGACACAATGACACCTTTATCAAGACATAGTAATAAATGTCAGCCCCTAACAACAGTTTCAAAATAAATGAAGCAAACAATAAAATAGGGGGAAATATGCAGATCCACAATCATTTGTTAACTGCTCTATCAGTAACTGATAAATCACCTAGACAAAATCCGTAAAGCAGACCTACAAGAACTGAACATTATTAACCACAAATCTATAAATGACATTACAAAATACTATACCCAACAACTTCAGAAACAGATTCTTTTCAAATGCACTTCATATATTCACCAATACAGACTATGTGCTGGACCATAAAACAGGTCTCAAAAAATAAGAAAGCGTTGAGAGAACATACAGAGAATGTTCACTGACCAAAAAAAAAAGTAAATTAGAAGCTGATTAGAGTAAGAGACCTACAAAAATGCCAAATATGTGGAAATTAAGCAATCACTTTTATATAATCCATGGATCAAAGAAGAAATCACAGGAAAACTGAAAACATTTTGAACTGAATGACAAAAACAACATATCGAAATTTGTTCAAAGCAGATAAAGCAGAGGAGGGAAATTTATTGTTTTAAAATACTGGGAAAGTGAGCTTTCAAATCAATGATTTTAGGCTCTACCTTAAGCAAAGAAAGAACAAATAACACAGAGCAAATAGAAGGAAAAAAATAATAAAGAGCAAAACAGTTATAGAATCTGTACACTTTTAAAAGGGGCCTTCATTAATGTCAATAAATATGACAACTTACATGAAACAGGCAAATTCCCTGAAAAACAGAAATCATCAAAACTGATACAAGAAACAGATAATCTGAATAACCACAGTAGTCATTTTCATTCTCTGCCCCAGTGACACTCAGATCCCAGCATTCTTCCTGTCCTAGAGACCCCAGTCATCTCAACTTGAGCAGCAGCCAAAGATGATGGGAGTCACCCACTCCCACGTTAAGATCCCAACACTTGGTACAGAAGGTGCCAACAGGGGAAAGGGGAACGGGGACAGCAGGGGGGGCAGCCTGGGCTTGGTCCCTATATCAAACAACAATAGATCGCTAAGTGGGACATATAAAAACAGGTAATTGGCCAAATTTGGGTGGAGGTGCGGGGGACACAGTATGCCAACTCCTGATCTAGACATGTAGAGTATTCTTCAAAGAAAGGGAAACTGGACTTGCACTAGCTGACCTCAAGATTGCTTGATGCAGCACTGGTGTAAGGACCAATGAATAAATGAATGAAACCGAACACAGAACCCTGAAACATAATCATTCTTACACGGTCATTTCATGTTTGACAAAGATTTCAAGGCAATCCATTGAGAAAAGTGTTTTTAACAAATGGAGCTAGAACAACTGTATATATTCATAGAAAAATATGAACCTCTAGCAGCAATGTCCACAACAGTCAAACTGTGGAAAGAGCCAAGGTGCCCCTCAACAGACGAATGAATAATGAAGATGTGGTCCATATATACAATAGAATATTACTCAGCCATGAGAAAGGATGAATACCCAACTTTTAGGTCAGCATGGATGGAACTGAAGGAGATTATGCTAAGTGAAATAAGTCAAAAAAAGAAAGTCAATTATCATATGGTTTCACTTATTTGTGGAACATAAGAAATAGCATGGAGGACATTAGGAAAAGGAAGGGAAAAATGAAGGGGGGGAATCAGAAAGAGAGACAAACTGAGAGAGGCTATAGGCTCTGGGAAATAAACTAAGGGTTTCGGTTGGGGGGGTGGTTAGCCCGTGATGGGTATTAAGAAGGGCACATATTGCATGGAGCACTGGGTATTATAAGCAAACAATGAATCATGGAACACTACATCAAAAACTAATGATATAATGTATGGTGACTAACAACAACAAAAAAATGAACCTCAACCTCTAGCACACCATATACTAAAATTAATTTGAGATTGATCATAGATATAAATGTAAGAGCCAAAGTTTTCAAAGCCTCTAAAATAAAATGAGATTATTATGATTTAGAAGGCAGAGATTTCTTAAGATAGAGCTGAGAAAGCAGTAACTATAAAACTAGAAACAGATAAAATTCATCAAGAAGACAAACTTTTGCTTGTCAAAAGACCCCAATAAGAAAATAAATGAGAAAGCCATAGACTAAAAGAAAATACTAATCACAGATCTTACAAAGAATGAACAAATTCTTATCTATTCATATAATAGAAAAGTACTAGGTAATAAAAAAAAAGGAACTATATGTATCCACATCCATAACTTTCAAAGTAACAAAAGAAAGCACACTTAATTATTTTATTTATATGAATACGAATAAAAATCAAAACACTGGTTGCCTCTGGAGGGGATTAAATATGAAGGAATGACAGGGAATTTCTTGGGAAGATGGTCATGTTCTTTATTTCTGCAGGGGTCTGGGTTGTCAAACTGGATGTACTTATTAAAACTCTTTCCCAAGGTAAGATTTTTATAATGTAAATTATACCTCAAATAATTTTTTAACAAATACTGAATTTCAATTAATGATATCCTAAAGATTTAAGTGGTGATGTGAACCAATGTTTGCAGCATACTTTGGAATATAAGAAATATGTAAGATGGATTGACTAATGCACAGATACATACATATGTGCTAAAGCAAACAAAGCACAGTATTTTCTGTACCTGCATAATTTTTGCGCTTTTAGGTATATTTGAATTCTTCATAATAAAATGTTAGGAGATGGAGGGGCAGAAGACAGGCAAATCTGGTCACTGTGCTGCGGCTTTGAGCAGCCTCTGCTAAGATGAGATCTTGCCACGACCATCCATGAGAAGGGGCTCTGAGAGACACCGCAGCATGTAGCTCAACCTGGGAAGCAGAGCTGCTGCTCCATCACAGCACTCTCACTACTGGGAGACCCCACTCACCTTCAGTAAGATCTAAAGGATCAAGCTGCAACAAGTTCTGCCACAGAAGATGACTGCTCACAATCATCCCATCCTTGCAAAGATCCCAGAGTTACAGGCCAGTATGAGACTGTCCTTGGGGAATGGGTGGAGCCCACAGTCCAACAGAAGACTAACAAGACACAATCTAAAACTCTATGAAGTTCTTGCTGGGCCTGGCCTTTGCTTCTTCCTTCCCAAAGCTGACCTTGCCTGTGCAGGATTGGCTTGACTTTCATGAAACAGATGAAGAAGTCTTCAATGTCATCACCAATTCCTCAAAAATCTATGGGCCCAGAGCCTGTTTCAACTTTCTTCTTAACAGTTCATAAAATACCCCACAACCAGATGGCACCCTGTGTTGCCAAGATGAATGCCAGTTGCTATCACAGAAGCCAAACAGACTTCCTGCTCTGTAGTTAAGAATTAAACATCAATCATGACGAAGCTGTACAACAGCTGACACTGGAGCAGTGGAGGAAACACGGATGAGGGACTATGCCTTAGAGGTGTACCACAGGGTACCTGTGCCGTAGGTTTAACTGCAAGGCCTAAAGTAATCTGAGCTGTTATGTTTCCCAGGACCATAAGATGGCAGGGCCCCCAGGTTACAGGGTATCCAGCCCCAATGGTCTAAGGCCCTCGCTCTCAGAAGCAAAACTGGCTTGTTCCCTGAGTCCAAGGGATACAGGGCCCAAGAAGTTGCCTGGTCAGACTGTGATCATCTAGTCTCTGATCCTTTATCAGCAGTACAGTTTCAAAACCTGTATTAACCACTCATAGCATGTGGACCTTACTTGTATTTTGATTTATACAAACTCTTACAAGAAGGAAAAAAATGAAATTTATGAAATGAAAGAAATTTGAATACGTGCTAGATAACTAGATTATTATTAATTTTTCTGGATGTGAAAATGGTATATATTGTGATTATATGTATTTTTTAAAGCCCTTTTTAGAGATAACATCGCTGGAGAGTTTATAGATGAAATTATAGGTCTCAGGTTTGCTTCAAAATAATAAAGAAAGAGCAAGACCATGAGTTGGTAGAAGTTTGTTATATCATTCTGTCTACTTGCATAGATATATGAACATCTCCATAATAAAAAGTTTTAAAAGGAACAAAAAAGACTAATAATTTCTATTTTTAATTAAATCCAAGTAAGTTTTTAAAAAGATAACACACTAATAACAAGAAACAAACAAAAAGCTGAGATAAAAGGAAGCTAAAATGGCTGAGGCCAATAAACTAGAAGGAAATAAATCATGTGAACTTGGATACCAGTGCAAAAAAAAGTTAAATAAATGCTCAGAACAGTAGTTACAACCTAACATCTAGGTGTTTCTTCAATACTCTGGGTTTTCAGTCACCACCGGAAAAAAGCATGTTACAATATATACAAAACAAAGGTACAAAACAGTTACTTCTCACAGATTACAAAGGAAAACGAAGCTCAGGAAAAGCAGTTTGCCCAAAGTGACAAGATTCATTTTATTAGTGATGCTGAAACCAGACCACAGATTATTTTGAGTCCTAGTCAGGTGTCTTTAGTTGCTATACTGGTTGTCTCAGCTTCAGAATCACAGTGGGGTTCTGGCCAAAAATGCAAATAGTTCTTTCCCTCATCCAGGATGAGAATCTCTGGAGAGTAACACCCAGGATTTTTCATATAAATATTAAAAATAAATAAATAAATAAATAAATAAATATCAAATATCAAATAAATATTTAAAAAATTTATTAAGAGTAATTCCAATGAAACTCACATGGATCTTAAGTTTCAAACTCCCTTGGGTATATAGTCTTGTACCTTTTCACTGCTGTGTGTGTAATGAAAAGGTATATAAGATTATGCCACAGAAATGTCTCTTATGTTTCAAAGGTAGTAAAACCAACACAGAAGAACTACAAGAGCAATAAAAATTTTGTGTAGGGGTACCTGGGGGGCTTAATCAGTTAAGTGACCAGTTCTTGATTACCACTCAGGTCATGACCTCAGAGTCCTGGGATCAAGCCACATGTGGGACTCTCTGCTCAGTGGGGTGTCTGCCTGAGGTTCTCTCCTTCGCCCTCTCTCTGCCCCTCGCTCCCACTCACTCATGCACTCTTTCTCTGGCTCTCTCTCAAATACATAAATCTTAAAAAAAAAATCTGTGCAGTATCTTATAGTGAATACTATACACACACACACACGTGTGTATATATATGTATATGCATATACACACATACACACACAAATATATATATATATATATATATATATATATAAATTTTTAAAGTATGAGTGGGGGTTTTATAGTCCCTTTCAGCCACAATATTCTTGGAAGACCTGATAAGAGTATAAATTTGACAGGACTTTAAAAAAGATTCACAATAAATAAAACAGCATAGGCAACATGGCAAGAAAACGAATACAGACAGCAAATATGGAAAACAAAACAGAGATCACTACAGTTAAAACATTTCTGCTGGGAATGAAGCAAGATTAACTAGGAAGGTTATAAAAGGATTTACACTGAGAAAAGAAAACTTTGGAATGTCACAGACCAGGAGTCTTAAGCCCACCACCTACCTGTAGATCAAACTGGGCCACTGGCCTGCTCTTGCACTGCCCCTGATCTAACAATGGTTTTTAAATGTTTAAAGGATTATTTTTTTTTTAATGCTTTTTTCAAACAAGGATATGAAACAGTAACTATGTAGATGGCCCACAAAGCCTACAATATTTACTGGTCCCTTACAGAAATAGTCTGCAAACTTCTGCTAAAACCAACACAGTAAGTGTAGATACTGGAATAACCAGTCTGTAACTCAGCTCTGCACTCAGTAATGACATTGAATATGTTGCTACTAAAATAAGAGCCAACTTTTGCTATTATTATTTAAGCTCACCATAAAAGTTAAAATATCCTCAGAGTTTAAATACATAAAACAAATATTAATGTATATGACACTTTTGAATTCTATGAAAACTAAAAAAATCCTTCTAATAATAAAACTGGGGCGCCTGGGTGGCTCAGCGGGTCTAATAATAAAACCACTCAGTGCAGGGAGTAAAAATATTGATAATCCTTCCCCTATAATTTCTATTATCTCAGATTTTAACTCAATAAACATCTGAGTATCTACATTATTTGGCAAAAACTACACTAAAAGCTTTCATAGGTTGCCTGACTTCAAAATATTTTAGGGGTGGCTGTGTGACTCGGTTGGTTAAGCATCTGCCTTTGGTTCAGGTCATGGTCCTGGGGTCTTGGGACTGAGCCCCACATCGGGCTCCTTGCTCAGTGGGGAGCCTGCTTTTCCTTTGCCATTCTCCCTGCTTGTGTGCTCGCACGCTCTCTCTCTCTCAAACAAATAAAATCTTTAAAAAAAAAAAAAAAAAGAAAGAAATGAATACAAAACTTTGAAGCTACATATTTCCATAAGCTGATTCACAAGTCATTCAAAAACTCACTGTCTTTGCTCTGATAATGTCCTAAACAATCTTCCTAATATTGGCTATCTACTTTTCAGAGTCCACGATTCTGTACAAAGAACCACCATCACATACTATAGACAGGATGGGATTATTTAGGAAATAACCGCTAGTGTGCTGTTTAACCTCATAACAGACTAGGTATATATAAAATATCATAAAATGATACCTGGATATTCCAGCAAAACTATCAGAACATGTGAATTTAGAATCTTAAATTTTTTTTAGAAACTAATATTTTTTGTGGTAGTGCTTGCCTGTGGTTATAAATGGCTCCAATCTCTCCCAAAGATACAATTTAATTGCCCAAAAGCTCTGAATAGCTTGTCTCATAAAATAAGGCCTATTTAATCATAAATATAATTTCCTGAAAAATACTATGTCTCTGCACTCTCAAAGCACCTGCAACTCCCAACTGAAACCCGCCCCCTTTTTAAAAGATTTTATTTATTTGTTTGACAGAGAGACAGAGAGAGAGGGAACACAAGCAGGGGGAGTGGAAGAGGGAGAAGCAGGCTTCCCGCCAAGCAGGGAGCCTGACACGGGACTCGATCCCAGGACTCTGGGATCATGACCTGAGCTGAAGGCAGACGCTTAACGACTAAGCCACCCAGGTACCCTGAAGCCCTTTCTTACTTTTTAACCAAAATGGAATTGACAGAAGTGATTTTTCTTATCTCTCTCCCCCCACTAAACTCTAAGTGTTACATAAGGGCAAAATCATACTTGCTTTTGCTTATCCCTGTATCTCTGGTACCCAAGGGGATAGTCCCTGGTATACAGTAGGTGATTAATGAATCTCTGCTTCAAAAATGAAAAATGAATCCATCATAATCCTTAACAGAGAAGAACACCTTACTTTATGGGTTTATTGTTTTAAAAGGATTTTTTTAAAAAGCAGTAGTTTGTTTTGTGGGTTATTTTAATAATCTAGCATAAAAATAACCAAATACTGTCAACAATGCATGATTTTCTGTGTAGACTGTATGCCTGTGGAGCATCAGTAGTAACTTTTATTCTCAGGCCTAAAACATAATTATGAAGAGTTCATTTGCTACCAGAAAAGAAAAACTGATGCTTCAAAATAAAATTACAAATACATTTTCTTTTTATTGAATTATGTATAGCTCTGATCACCATTCCTCCTTCCATTAACTTTAATAATCAGAAGTTAACCCAATAGGGCGCCTGGGTGGCTCAGTGGGTTATAATCTCAGGGTCCTGGGATCAAGTCCCGCATCAGGTTCTCTGCTCTGCAGGGAACCTGCTTCCTCCTCTCTCTCTCTCTCTGCCTGCCGCTCTGCCTACTTGTGATCTCTCTGTCAAATAAATAAATAAAAATCTGTTTAAAAAAAAAGAAGTTAACCCAATAGTGAAATTCCTTCAACTAGAGGACCATAGATTACCTAAAGATTTTTTTCAAAGTTAACATCATGATATAAAAGAAAGTACTGCAAGATAAATATGTAGATTTTTTTTGGAAAATATTTTACTTTGGAAAAAAAAAGTTAAAACAATTTCCTCAAATAATAAATAAAAAGTGCTTCACCGCAAAATATTTTACTAACATCTGGCATACTATGGTCTATAATGTAATAATGTACATATCTGCTTGACTGAACTCAACTCTAGGAGTCTAAGGATACTAAAGTAATATTCAAGTATTTTGTAAACTACATATATAGAAACTAATGATGCATTTTTATAAATACTAAGCATGTCCTTGGTACATGCTTATAAATAGTAATAACTTAATTTGCTTACCACAGCTTACAGATCAATACAGATGTACTTTATTAATGACTCAAATACCATAAGTGGAACTGCCATCAGTTTTGAGATTTTCCAAAAACCATGAACAATTCGTAATACAGTACTGAAGGAAAACCGCAATCTTCCCTAGATATACACATGTGCTAGGCCACTGCGCTGATGGGGACTTAAACGGCTTCCATGTCCTTTGCCCTGTAACTTGGCAGTGCCCTCCTACTCTTTTTCCTGAATTTGGCAGCATGATTTTCTTTGGCAGGTTGTTCACAACTGTAATGCAAGCATTAAAACAGATTAAAGTTAAACACACAAATGACTGCACAGGTTTTCCTACATATAAATGTCTGGAGAAACATTCAAAGCATGTGGAACATAGGTTGATTCATCACTCTGTGAGTCATCCAACAACCACTGTGCTTACCTGCCTAAGCCTGCAATACCGGAATCATGAACCAAGTATGGCCCTCAGGACACTAAGCCCCCTGGACAGAGCAGAAGAACCCAGACTGCTGTCAGTCAGTTTACTGTTAACTGGTGAAGCACTCCTCTTCAGGCATGACCCATTCATGCATAAGATGTATAACAGTAGTGTCTTTTTTTTTTTTAATTTAAAGATTTTATTTATTTATTTGACAGACAGAGATCGCAAGTAGGCAGAGAGGCAGGCAGAGAGAGAAGAGGAAGCAGGCTCCCTGCGGAGCAGAGAGCCCGATGTGGGGCTCAATTCCAGGACCCTGAGATCATGACCTGAGCCGAAGGCAGAGGCTTATTAACCCACTGAGCCACCCAGGTGCCCCAACAGTAGTGTCTTTTTAAACCAAAATGTAAGTGATTAAGTATGGCCCTTTCCAAACTACTGACAGATGACACAAAGAATACGGCAACATGTTTTGGAATGAAAAATTAAGATTTATATACTTTTCTCTGTGCATGTTATACTTATGATTTAAATGTTTATTAAATAAGGTAAACTGATAATGAAGCATCTGCATTTGAAGTCTATGAAGTTTTTAAGTTGTTAACCATTCTGCATTTCCTATCAATCCTCACCTTCTATGCATCTCTTAAGTTTTTAAAAACACAGATACTGTTACTATTGTTAAGAATTAAATATACCCAGCCCAATACTTTGGTTTTAAGATGTTCTTAGGGACACAAAGTATGTGTGTCTTCCTTAACAAACATTTAAAAAGTTGGTATATTTTCTAATAGTATGAACTATCATAAATTTTCCTTCTTCTTTGTGCACTGTGTTTGATCTGCCTTCAGTATCTTTTCCTGCCACAGGGTACTTGCTAGTCAGAAGAGCATGTGACTTCTGATCTCGGGGTCTTGAGTTCAAGTCCCACGCTGGATGAAGAGATTACTTATAAACAAACTAACTTAAAAATAAATGAACCAAACCAGTATCTTCCTGCCAGCTTAGGTCCTAACTGTTTTTACCTCTATGAGATCTTCCAATCCTGTCCTTTTCACCAACAAGTTGAGCCTCTTTCCATATTCATACTTCTGAAACTTTTTATTGTTACCATTAATTATCTAACACATACTATCACTGTTACATTATCTGTCTCCCCAACTAGATTTTAAGCTGTCAGCTAAGCTTATGAGAAATGCCTATAAATGCATCCGTAGTACCTAGCACAGCAAGTGCCTTGGTGAGTGTTCAAGTGGCCTACCAATTTGCACAACTCTTTTTAGGATTAATATTCATGAACCCATTCCAGTCACCTCTAAGTTTACATTCTGTTTCTATTTTGATATGAGTTGCCCAACATCAAGGATTTCTTTGTATATATTCTAAATTTATTTTGCTATCAATCTTAATGACTGCCATATTTGACAACATGATTGAACCCTGAGGACACAAGGCTAACTGAAATAAGCCACTCACAGCAGGACAAAAACTGTCTGATTCCACTTACACGAGGTATCTGAAACAGTCAAACTCACAGAAGCAGAAAGTAGAATGGCAAATGGCAAGGGCTCAGAAGGGGGAATGGGGAATTGCTAGTCAGTGGGTACAAACTTCACTTATGCAAGATGAGGAAGTTCTAAAGACTTAATGTACAACACTATCCCTCTTTCTAAGAATACTGTATTGATACTTGTAACTTTTTTAAGAGAGGAGACCTTATGTTAAGCGTTCTTACCAAAATTAAAGGTTCTTTCAATCTTAGTATGTGGAGACCAGTCTTCACCCAAACTTAGCTACTTCCTTGACAGGTACAGATGTTTTCATTTTCTTCTCCAATGGACCGTTACTTTTTTAGTTCTACAACTCTGAATTTATCTGAATAAATACTCTGAATTTAGATTTTTAATCTAAGAACAGAATAATATTTTTCTTTGTTTTTTTAAGATTTTATTTATTTGACAGAGAGAGAGAGATCACAAGTAGGCAGAGAGGCAGGCAGAGAGAGCGGGGGAGGCAGGCTCCCCGCTGAGCAGAGAGCCCGCTGTCGGGCTTGATCCCAGGACCCTGAGACCATGACCTGAGCCAAAGGCAGAGGCTTAACCCACTGAGCCACCCAGGTGCCCCCAGAATAATATTTATTTCTAACTCCACATTCTGATGTCCAAAATTTTGCACTCTAGGCCAACATTCTAAGAGTGCAACTAAAAGTTTTACACTACTGGTCTAATCTCAAACTTTATATATAAATAGTTCAAACTGTATTTCAATTGGTAAATATATTATTCTATACTTACAGCCATTACAAATCTTCTGCCCTTTCCTCTAGCTTTAGATTTTCCCATATCAGTCTGGAAGTTGATTATGCAAAATAATTTTTTATCAGCAAAATAGTGTGTTCACTTCTCTATATCATGTATTAAAAAATATTTCATAGTTTTTAATTTATACTTCTTCACTGTTTTAGAACCAAAATGACATGTGCATAACAAGAAGACAAGCAAGTTTAAGATACTACTATCAAAATGTTAAGGAAGAAAGAGAGGCAAATTATAAAATGTTTACATATAACATCTCAGGGTGAAAAAAATTAAAACTAATAAAATCTTAAAACAACTTTCTATCAAAAATATGCAGGCAGAATAGTTTAAAGTAATACTCCTTCCTATTAAATAAGGAATAATGGTTATTATTAATCAATTAGGATGACTGCCTCAATCTTATCCCAAAATGTCCACTTTTCTTGTCAATTTTATAGTTTTTTCAATTATTAGATCACCACTTTTACCAACAGCATGGTAAAAACATAAAACCAAAAACAAGAAAGCAAACAATCAGAATGCAATTACTGGAAACCCATTAAAGCAGAGTTAGAAGGAAAAAGCTCCTCTCCAAATTCTTACTGGGTTCCCCCTTAATGATGGGCTGCCACCAGCACCGCCAGCCCCCTTTCCTCCCAGCACCTGCTCAACAGAAAGTTCGGCATATAATAAAAAGGCATGAGGGGACCTCAAGTAAAAGCTGATCACACAATGGCCTAAGAGAAGTTTACTACAGTACCACAAAGTTATTTCTCTTTCTTGTTCTCTCTCTTTTGGCCTTTTAAAGCAAAAACTAATGGTTACTACAATACTAGATGTCCTCCAAAAATGCCTTTTACATTCAACACTGATGAATTTAGATACATGTTTCACCTCAGGATAAATGCATTTATTAGATATTTAGTAGATATTAATTCTAAGTACATTATTAAATGAGTAATTCTAAAATATCTAAATATAGAATACAAAGATAACTTTTTAAACAGTGAAAGTCACCATTCTAAGCAACTTATTAAATCTTATTAAAATGATTGCCAACAAAAAAGTTAAAAATTGTAAAAACACTTACTTCATTTCCGTGTTTTTGCAGAAATTCAATTTCTTGTTGTGTGAATGTTGTCATGGAGATAGATTTTACCCTGTGTGGTGGATTTAACCCTCTCCTGAAAGATAAAATATTTACAAATTTATTACTATGTATCTTAAAAATTACACATCAGTGTAAAACATTTTTAACAGCACATTTAAACATTTAAAGTGAACAGTGTTCACTTATAAACTAAAAGTATTAAAAAATTATTTTAAACTATTAATCCCCATAACAGATATTTCAAGGTAAGTTAGGTTCACATTAAATAATGCATTTAAATATAAATTCAAGTACCATCTAGTTAGGAATACATGGCACCTGTAACACATGAGCTTCTAGGAAATAAAATATTGCTTTACTGTGTTTCTAATGGAAGAAGACTATGTAAGAACTCTATGGTAAAGAATTCAAAAAGTAATTAACCATTTAAATATTTTCACGTTTCCTAAGAAAATGACAATATTTTGTTAAGTGTGGAGCTATACACATATTCTAATCAAATAGCCATTACCTTTAAGCTTGAGACTGATCTGAAAACTGAAAACCCAAGAAAACTGGAAATTATTAACCCATAAGAATGAAGTCTCGCCTCTCCTTCAATTCAAATAAAAATTTATAATAAAGGACATTTTCAATCACCTCAGAAAGTAATAAGTGCTCAAGAAGAAACTTAAAAGACATGAGGGAACTCAAGAAATACCTGGATACATGATTAAATGCCTCTCAAGTTAGTTCTTTTACAGTCTTGAAGCCTTTCTGTATAGATGGCCTTAAGAAAACTTTATCTCTATGTTTCTTGATGATGTTTACAGTGCACATAAAAAACTCATAGAAAAGCACTCAGAGAAGAGTAAAAACTATTTACATTTTATCCAACTATAACATACGTTATATATTATGTCCAATTATATATATATTTTGTCCAACTATAACATAGAGTATATATATAATACTCTACCACCTACAAAAATAAGGGTTAAATAATCTATGCAAAGTTTCATAAAATTATGTTTAAGCCATGTCCTCTGCCAAAGGCCTCATTTGGAATCCAAGTTCTAGAACAATTATTAATACTTTTACATAATTTGTCATAGTCATCATGCTAATTGAGAGATTTAACAACAATGTAAAATAATAAATGAATCAAAGGTCTTCCAAAAATAACCTGAAAACATTTTTGAATAAATATGGTGTATAATAATCCTAGAAATTCACAATGTTGTAATTCAACAAGAGAAATTCAGAACTAACAGAAGGTCCTCAATTATCATATCCCACTCCTCTCTCTCTGACAGAACTGTCAGAGATAGATGGTACATCTTTTGAATCATGCTTTGAATGAGGGCAAAGCACTTTATCTGTTTCATATTTTGAAGAAGGAAAATGTTAAGTTGGGTTTTGTTTTAAATTTTAAACTAACTCATTTACTTCTAAATCTTGATTAAGTTACAAGATACAGAAACAAAGATTGCACAGTTGAAAAAACTGAGTACAGCAATTTCATCCTTGTAAAACTTACAAACTTCGCTATGAAAAAAACTACGGAATGAATTATTTTCAAGTAAATCTGCAATCATAAATTAAGGCTTCAGAAATATCTCCAAGGGGTCACCTGGGTGGCTCAGCTGATTAAGCATCTGACTCAGGGTTTCAGCTCTAGCCAAGATTTCAGGGTTGTGAGACCAAGCCCCACCCCACGCCACGCCACGCCCCTACCCTGGGCTCCACACTCAGTGGGGAATCTGCTTGAGATTCTTTACCCCCCCCAACCCACGTTTCTCTCTCTGTGAAATAAAATAGATAAATCTTTAAAAAATAATAAAAATAAAAAATAAAAGTATCTTCCAAATTTCCAAAAGTGAAAATGTAGGAAAGCCATTATTCATTTAAAGCAGTAGGCTTCTTTTTCCAATTCATCTGTATTATGAGAACAAGACTAGATTCACCATTTTCAGGGAAGCTTATTAATTTATGATGTGTAATTACATCCTACCTTGTTCCAAAATAACTTAAGAAGGAATTAACTTATTGTTGTCTTAAATTTTACTACTCCTCCCTCTAACTTAGCAACTTTGTCTCTCCTTATTTCCTAATACGTCCTTCTTCGTTCCAGCCAACCATTTACTTTTCCACCTCTCTTACAGTATCCTTTTTAAAAAAGTAAAAGGCAAAGGAATAATTTTCTAATGAGAAAATGTCGAGCACTATTACAATGGTTTATGTTTTGGATAAGAAATTTTAGAGCACAGAATTATGGCCCTATATTGCTCAGAACATTAAATGAGGAAACCTCTGAGTCTTTTTTAGTTATATTATACAGATATCCTCTCATAAGAGCAGTACAATATATAGCTTATTCACTTACAAATATCATGGCCCTACGGTATCACAGGGTCTACTTATGCATAAAGAAGGCATTCATATGACTTAAATATGTGACAAAATTTTGAACTTACAAAACAAATACAACCAGAATGAACTCATAACCAAACTATGAAAAGACATTTTTTTCCCACTAAACAAGAACATTTACTACAGGACTTCTTTAAGTGAGCTGACTCGGTGCATTTAAAATAGGACTCAATTTACACAACTGCAAGACACAATTTTGCCAGGCCAGAATAATTATACAAATTATGTAACTCCAAGGAAATTTTACATTTGTTCATGTTGCCTTCTCTAATCACCCTTTTATATCCCATTTACCCAGGCAGATTAACCATACTCTCAATGCAAGGATATACCCGGATTTTTCCCCTTTAAGTCTCCAAAAGCTTTATAAAGATATTACATGCTTATAAAATAATTCTGTTAAAAAGTTGTTAAGTCCAAAGTGAAAGCTGATAATCTCATACACTATGGTAGGATAAATTCACCAATCTGTATCAAGACAAGAACCTCATTCACACCTTCTGACCTAGCAGTACCCTTTAACAAACTATTCTAAAACAGGAATCTGAAACACAGCTACCTCCAAGATGTTTATCAAACAGGATTTATAACAGGAAAACATCAGGAACACCTCAGTATCAAAGAGGAAGTGATTAAATGACAATAAAATTGTAAACATTATGCATACTTATGGTTATATTTTAATTTTTAGGATGAAAATTATATAGTATTCTCAGAACTATATAAAAAATATCTGCAAAGAAAACAAACTAAATATCCCCAAATGTTAGCAGTTCTTGCATATAAATGATAGGGATAGGATGATTTTTTTTTCTATTTATAATTTTCTATTCTCTCCAAGTTTTCCACAATGAATATGCATTATTCTATAAGAGGAAAAAGAAACAGCAAGAAATAACAGAGAGTCCAACTGACTAGTAGCAGTAGTCAAAGATTTTGGACTTTCAAGTCCTGGCTATATGGATGTGAATGTCTGTGCTGAAGAATTAGAGAAGAAAATATGGGAAGGGGAGAACAATTTTCCTTTCTAAGGCTTTCCTTCATTTTTTCTAAAAAAACTGGAAAGCCTTTCTTCCCAAATATATCTACCAGCATCTACACCTTATCTTCACTTTGTTTCTCTCAATCAGGGGTTTCTCAATTTGGGCACTACTGACATTTGGGCCAGGTAACTGTTTATTGCGAAGGAGCTGCTCTGTGCATTGTAGGATGTAAAGCAGCATCCCCAACCTCTACGCACTAAATACCAGTAGCATCCTCAACCAGTAGAGGCAAGAAAAAATGTTTCCAGATGCTGCCAAATCTCCCCCAGGCAGCAAAATCCCTCTAGTTGAGAATCACTGCTCTAAATAAGCCAAATGTTAATTGCCAAGCTAAAGAATTTACTGGAATTCCTTTGGATCTTTATTGAATATAAACCCTACCTAGGTTTAATCATCTACAAAACGCTCTACACATTCACCCCATATACAATAAAAAAGTTGGAATTTTCCCGTAATTCATTATTTTCAGAAGAACAGAAAATAGGAATGTACATTTTTTTCTATGAAATGATAAAATAAATAATACAAGCTTAAAATTTGTATTGTACATATTAAATTTAAATTAGAAAATACTGTGTCCACAAAACAAACAAACATGGAACTGTCTTATGTCAAGCATGCTTACTACAAATGCATAGGCAAAATGTAAGTTAATAAGGCAGAACAAAATTAGTATTTATAAAGTACTTATTTAATCTCATCCAATTTCTACTTTCAATTGTATGGCAGACCAGATATTCTGAAAAGTTTCCTCTGCTAAAATATGAGAGATACTCTGAAAGTTACAAACCAAAATGAACAAAATAATCCTGTTAACATATTGTTGAGCTACCTACAAAGTAAAGGAAATCTCTAAGGATCCCCACCCAAAAGGAAAAAATAAATAAATAAATAAAAACTGAGCTAAAACCAGAAGAGTGACACAGTTTATATCCAAAATTTAGTATTGCTCAGAAGGCAAATACCAATCAACAACAGCTAAGACAAGACGACAGAGCTGAACCTGAGACAAACCTGTTAACTTAAGACCCTGGATAAGAAATAAAGCTGTTTCAGGCTGTAGTAACCCTGGGTCCCAACAGAAGAATATGCAAATCCTCTCCGAAGGAATGTAATTTCCATTTATGCAAAAAAAAAAAAAAAAAAAAAATCATCACACAGCAACAAAACATGACACTGAGCTTGTCAGTAGAAACATCTTTAGAATGACCTCTCCCAAAGACTTTAGATATTGGAATGATCAAATACAAAACAGAAAATATAGTATATAGGAGACATTATAATAAATAAAAGACAGCATAAAAATAAACAAGATATATGTAGTTATTAGAATAACCATGCACTTTAAAAGTCAGAACTTTTAGAAATGAAAAATTATAAATGTGGAAATTAAAAACTCAACAAAGAAGGTAAAGAGCAGATTAGAAAATCAGTGAATTAAAAGACAGAAAAAACCATCCAGAAAGCAGCACAGACTAAGACAAAAGGAAGAAAAAAGGATATTAGAAGGTCTAACATATCTAATCAACACTCTTTAAAGATTTATTATTTTGCGAGAAAGAGAGTGAGCATGGGAAGCGAGGAAGGGGAGGAGAAAATCTCCAGTGGACTCCCCACTGAGCACAGAGCCCAATGAGGGCTCAGGTTTTAGGATCCTGAGATCATGAACTGAACGGAAACCAAGAGTCTGACACTCAACCTGTCTGAGCCACCCAGGTGCCCTCTAATCAACACTCTTACTTTTGAGAGTATAAATGAAAAACATGAAGAAGAGAGGTGATATTTGAAGAGATCAGGGCTGAGATTTTTCAGGTCCTTCAGTGAAAGGCATGCATCTACAAATACAAGAATTATAGCTTATCAAAAACAAGAGAAATGAAACCCACTCTTAGAAACATTTTATTGAAACTTCAAACACAGATCAATCTTAAAAGCAGTCAGACAGAAAAGACCAAGAAAACAAAATTTGACTAAAAGTAGACTTCTCGGGACGCCTGGGTGGCTCAGTTGGTTGGACGACTGCCTTCGGCTCAGGTCATGATCCTGGAGTCCCGGGATCGAGTCCCGCATCGGGCTCCCAGCTCCACGGGGAGTCTGCTTCTCTCTCTGACCTTCTCCTCGCTCATGCTCTCTCTCACTGTCTCTCTCTCAAATAAATAAATAAAAAATCTTAAAAAAATAAATAAATAAATAAATAAATAAAAGTAGACTTCTCAATAGAAACCAAAAGATAACAAAACATTATCTTTAAGTAGTAAGAAAAAAATAACAGTTGTGAATCCAGCAAAACTATCTCTGAAAGTATAAGATCAAAATAATATTTTCAGATAAACAAAAACCAAGAGTTTACCCCAGGAGATCCTCACTGAAAAAATACAGATAATAGAAGAAGGACCCCAGGAAGGTCCTGAAATGCAAAGAGGTAAGGAAAGAAACTGGTAAACACCTTTAGGTAAAACCAAACATCATCTGATTTTAAAATGTCCAATTTATGAGGAAGAACAGGGACAAATTTAATGTCTCACCAACAACAGCCCTTAAGTGAGGGTACTTTGTATTTTTAAAGACCTTGTGTTATTAGGGAAAGGTTAAAATACAGATTAACTCTAGAATGTCAATATGGAGAATTAAATTTCAATGATGACCATGAAAGTACATGGAATTTACAGCTTTCAAGCCAGCAGAAAGGGAAAATCAAATCAAATCAAAACAAAAAACTGTCATTTTTTAAATAACATTAATACAATTTCCATATGACCTAGCTATCCCACTCTTATTTACCCAGGTGAAAGGAAAACTTATGTTCACCCAAGAATCTGTATATAAATATTTGTAGCAGCTCTATTCATATGAATCAAAAACTAGAAACCCAACTATCCTTCAAATGGGAAATGGATAAATTCACAAGCAACAGAATACTAACTATTCAGTACGAAGGAGAAATGAACTATTGGAATATGCAACTAACTTGGATTAATCTTAAAGATACTCTGCTGAGTGAAGGCGTCAATCTGAAAAAGTTACATACTTAAGACAGAATTTCCATGACATTCTCAGAAAGAAAAACTAAAGTGTTGAGAGAACTAACAGTAGTTGGCATAGGAACAGATAAGGGTTAAGAAGAGTCTTCAGGGGTGGTGGCAGCTGACTGTGGCAGAAGTTACACGAATCCATACACGTTAAAGACTCATATAACTGTATACCAAAAAAGTTAATATTGATGTAGTTTAAAGAAACAAAACACTATCATCTTGATTCTATGTTACTATTCGCAGTAACCACAATTTTCACACTAATTAAATATTTTCTCATTAGTGGACCTACCTTCTTCTCTACCTACCAAATCTGATCATTTAACTGAATGAAATCTAATCAAAACTGAATTACTTATCTAGTTATTTCAAAGGAGTATTTGTGGACGTTGGTGCCACTTCCCTTTTTTTGCTAAGTCTAGTCTAGCTGTCATGTGAATTCAATGTTTATAAAACAGCTTACTGTAATGACATTAGTCATAATTACTGGATGGGAGTGTTGGACAAGTAAGCCACATCATTTCTGTAGTGCCAATATAGTGACCCATTTCAGATCCTAAAATACACATTTTAAGTCTCTAGTGCAAAAAAAAAATTAAATAATGACACATTTAGTAACAACAGTATTGATATTTTGAAAGCATGTTTGCCAGTTATTTGGTTTCAAGAAGTTCCAAAGTCACCTACTAGTAAGCCCAATATGTTTTAGCAGTATAATTAAGTCATATGCAGATCCCCAGGAGCTTTAGTTTTAACGGCCACCACCCAGGTAGGACTGTAACCAGATTGTGTGACTCATTCCATATGTCCACCAGTATGCTGCTCTTAACTATGCCTCAAACAATCTTGCAAATAGCCATTTGTTAAACTCAAATAACAATGTATGTGACGTGAATAAGAAAGCTTGTTTACTTTTATTCATTACTTTTCTCCTGCTGGGAGAGAAGCTGGTTAAAATATTTTAATAGACTGTGGAAATTTATGTGGTTGCTAATCCTGACATAAAGTAATAAAGTTAATTTGACATTTAGATCTATCCCAATCCTAGTTATTTAGTAAAAATATTACATATAAATGTTTAATTCAGAAAAATTATATACTTAAAAGTCTACAACAGATGGACGATGCCTTTAACAGGACATCTAGATTTTACAAACTACTGATGCCAAGGCACTATATGTACTGGACAGTCCAAAATATTAGTCTATCCAGAACCCAATTTAAAATACTGAAAACACACACACAAAACGTAAACCACATTTTTGTTATTTTCGTTTTCTGTTTTGTTTTTTCCCTGAAAGTCACAAAACTACACTGTAAAGTCCTCGTAACACTTAGGACAGACATCTAAAAAATAATACTCAAGTAACAATTTAAACCTAATTAAGGTATCCCAGTTAAATGTGGCCACCCCCCCAACTCAAAAGAGGGGGCACCAACTCTTCAATTCTGGCCCAGGTTATGATCTTAGGGTTGTGAGACTGAGCCTGCCATCAAGCTCCAAGATCCGCGCTGGTTGGGAAGCCTGCTTAAGATACTCTCCTTCCGCCCCTCTCTCTCCACCTACCCTGCTAATGCGCTCCTATGCATACGCTCTCTCCTTCTCTCTCTCTCAAAAAAAAAAAAAAAAAGCAGACAAAACCCAAGAAGGTCTTCACAAACCTCTCCAAACCTCACTGAAATGAAAGCAAAGGAATAAAAAGGCATTAACCTGCAGAGATAGAGGGGCAGAGAATAAGGGAGGAGGCCAAAAGCAAACTATAGGTCTCCAGTAACAAGTTTTAGAAGATAAAAAGTGAATATACCAACGATAACTGACTTTGCAGAGTAAAGAAAAGCAAAACAGAAGCTCCTTCAGAGAGAGGCCAACTAGAAGCTGATTCCCACTATAGAACCCCTGAAAGATTCACTAAAGGAATGAGAGGCAGGTTAGGGGGATTCACATAGGGTCAAAAATAAACTTCCAGTTCCCCTTCAGCCACAAGACTACCTCTACCAGGCCCTACGCAGAAGTCTGAATAACAATTTAATCTGCAGAGATTATCCAAACAGACCCCGGACTCAGTCATAACTAAGGACTGTTATCAGGCACCCTGCTAAAAACTAAGGAATTAAGTGAGACTTTACCTACTGAATGATTGATTACATGCCCCTCATCTCCTCACTCAACTGGATCCTAGAAAAATGGCAGCCAGGCTCTTTCAGTCACCAACAAGAAAGAATATTGGAGAAAATATCTCTGAACTTAAAACAACAACAACAACAACAAACACATGACTTCCAAACCAATGAGTCCAAAAGAATGGCTACAATATTGAACAAAGACCTAACCAAAATGTTTCCATGTACAGTTCAGAAAAACAGGAATTTAAAAAAGATCATATATAATCCCAAAGAAGGAGGGGGGAAATGGGGCACAAAGAATCAGTAATAAGAGCATCAGGGGGTGCTGGGTGGCTCAGTCGGTCAACGGTCTGACTCTTAGTTTCAGCCCAAGTCATGATCCCAGGGTCTGGGATGGAGCCCCAACTTGGGCTCTGCACTCAGCATGGGGTCTACTTGAGATTCTTTCCCTCTAATAAATAAATTCTTAAAAAAAAAATAGCATCAGACTTCTCAACATTGATACTAAGGATATGAAGATAATTAAGCACTGCCTTAAAACCTCAAGGATAAAGTATTTCCACCTTATGAATAGGTACAAACTATCAATTTAAAAATGAAGTGGAATGAGACATTTATAGCCATACACCTCTCAAGATAATATCCCAGTGACCTTCAATCAGGAGGCCAAGGGAGATGTGGGGGTCCTGAAAACAGAGGGTCCAACACTGGTTAGGCATGAAAAGAATTTCCAGAATGAAGGCAGAAGAAAAGTCCCAGGATGATCACTGCATAGCAGGTCTAGAGAGCAACATTTCCAGACTAGAAGATGACAAAAGTACCCAGAAAAGATTTATCAATTTAAAACAAAAATAAATAGGTACCTTATGTATCTGATGATACTGAAAGAAGTTTTATGCCTCAGCTGGAGACTTTTTATCTGGGGATATATTAATGATACATGTATGAAAAAGGAAATGATGAGAACTACACAAGTACAAACTTCCTGGGGAAAAAAGTTATACAAGTAAGAAAATAATAGCAATATACTGTATGACTCAGCTGAGAACAATACGTATACTTGCAACAAGGCAAATACCAAATAAGTGATTTAGCCAACAACTGTGATAACATTATATGGAAGAGGTAGAGACAGTAGGTAGAAAAGGAAAAAGAAGTGTGAAGAGGACCAAATCCTTATCTCCCTCCTCCTACAGCAGAAGTCAATATATAAAGCCAAACTGAAAAATATTTTTAACCAGCTGTGTGTTAGCTAGAAATACTAAGATAAACATAGAAGGAGGGCAGAGACAAAAGTTGACAGTCACTGTCTAGGGCAATCAGAAATGGAGGAAGGGAACAGGTGACTACTGTTGTTCATTTAAAGCCTTTGCCTATTTAAATTATAGGCATATGTTCTTTTGATAAAAATTAAAACTGAATTAAAAACTGAGCACAGGGGCGCCTGGGTGGCTCAGTGGGTTAAGCCTCTGCCTTCGGCTCAGGTCATGATCTCAGGGTCCTGGGATCGAGCCCCGCATCGGGCTCTCTGCTCAGCACTGAGCCTGCTTCCTCCTCTCTCTGCCTGCCTCTCTGCCTACTTGTGATCTCTCTCTCTCTGTCAAATAAATAAACTCTTAAAAAAAAAACAAAACAAAACTGAGCACAAACAAGAATGGAGATAAACAGTTCTTGCTCTTCAAAACCAAATTTAACTGACATACACTTATAGATTATTATCTTTGATGAAAAAGTTTGAGGAACTTCTAAAATTTCTGAAGTATCAAGTCTCTTTACTAGACACCAGAGATCTTTTTGTAGAGGTACCTACTGAACACAATTGTTCCAAGTTAGAGCCACCAAGATTAACTGAGTAAGAGATAAAGTTTTGAAGACAAAAAAGAGTTTTCACATGTTCCCAAAGAGTTTTCACATGTTCCCATATTATTAGTTCCACTGATTTTTAACTCTCCCCATCAAAGAGCTTGCACAGTCTAACAAAAAAATGGGGGAAGAACAAGAATCTTTAGAATTTGACAACAACAAGAAAAATTCCTCTCTTCCTTTTGTCAACATGCATGTTTCTCTGTAACTTCCATACACTTGTCTCCTATCTCCCCCTAGGGAATATATCTATTACCTCTTTCACATATAGGCCTTAAAATTACCCAAAGATAGTGACCATATGTACAGCTCCCCACACCCACTAGTCTTTTCTTCTTTAAACTAACATTTCTGGCTCCTGCAAATGTTCTTCTCATACATAGTTTTAAGATTCCTTATCATCCTGATGAAATTCCTTAGAGCATGCTATAGTTAATATACCCCTTAAAAGAAGCAACCAGAATAAAAGCAAGGTGTAATTATGACTTCCCTCCCTCTAAAACAGCATAGTACCGATCAAAGAGAGACCACGTCTTACTCAGGAGTCTTTGAAAGAAATATGTTCTAATTTAAAAAAAAAAAACAGAAAACAGGGGCGCCTGGGTGGCTCAGTGGTTAAAGCCTCTGCCTTCGGCTCAGGTCATGATCCCAGGGTCCTGGGATTGAGCCTCACATCGGGCTCTCTGCTCAGCAGGGAGCCTGCCTCCTCCTCCTCTCTCTCTCTGCCTGCCTCTGTGCCTACTTGTGATCTGTCAAATAAATAAAAATCTTTAAAAAAAATAAAAATAAAAATAAAAAAATAAAAAAAAACAAAAAACAAAAAAACCCTATCATTCCTCATATTCTGAACAATTTAAACAAGTTTCCCATCCTTACTGTAATAGAAGTAAATGAATTTCATTCTTAACACACCCAATCAGGGGTCTGTAGGGCAAGAGCTCTCACATGTGGGCCTATAAAAAATGTCACAAGGAATCTGCTACTAATTGAAGTACCCAAAGTTATGAATGATTCCCCTTTCATATATATGGGTATTCCTAACCAATTATCACTCTGACCATATGAAGCGGGAAATCCATTAATGAGTTGGGGGAAAACGCAAAGGGTAACAGCTCCAGTCCTGAATATCTCCACAGGAGTTTCTCAAGAATATGAACATTATGCATGTTGTATAGAAAAGAGTGAAAATGTGATGTCACCATACCACATATGCTTAAGAGTTTTCCCAGGACAAGAAGATGTTCACAGTACCACAGAAGAGTCCCTCTTAATCAATTTGCGAGGTGAATCCATGTTTCTCCTCCCTACTGAAAAACCTACAGCAAAGGGCTACTGCACAACAAACATTCATAGCTAGGAAGCCATGCTCTCCTGCTCCTTCCAACTGAGTTTTAAGTTTATCAAGAGTTGTTTAATATAATAACTTGGTAACACAGTTGGCACAGAATTTGGTAAATATATAGTTGAAGTGAGTATTTTGTGAAATACTGACACAAGTAAGAACTGTTTCCATAAAAACAAAGTATTTTAGAGACAACTAAATTCAATAACCATGAAAAGCTGTTACTTAACTGTAAACAAGAACTGGAAAAAGACTGAACAAAAGATCTAGAACAATCCAGCACTCAACTTACTTTAAAAAGTAACTTAGGGGTACCTGGGTGGCGCAGTGCGTTAAGGCCACTGCCTTCGGCTTGGGTCATGATCCCAGAATCCTGGGATAGAGCCCCACATCAGGCTGCCTGTTCAGTGGGGAGCCTGCTTCCCCCCCCCCATCTCTGCCTGCCTCTCTGCCTGCTTGTGATCTCTCTCTCTCTGTCAAATAAATAAATAAAATCTTAAAAAAAAAGTTAACTTAAAATTCTAAACATTGTAAACACGATGTGAGTCTGGGTTATATCAATGGGGCATAGAATCTAATCAGGGGAACCACATTCAAAGAGAAGTACTACATGTTACGTTAAAAAAGACTGGCAAATTAACAATTATGTTAAAAAAACCCAAGTATATAAAAACATACATATATATGCATACATACATAATTTACTTTCAAATAAATCTAATCACTATCTATCCTACATGCATAGGGCGAGAGGTTTTAATTACAATTCAGATAAAGAAAATAGCAAGAGAATTCATTCATGGCAGGATAGATGGGTCAAATTCAAAACAGGTACCACCGAATTCCCATTATACTCACAATATACAACAGCAGTTTCTGAATAAAACTCAAAGAAAACACAAAGTTAAGAAAAGCTAACTTCCTTTAAAATTTTTTTAAAAAGCATAGCTGTAAGGCAAAAATGCACGTACATCCATAGATTATCTGTTCTGCTTTTAAAATAAACATGAAGTTAAAATCTACTATTTAAATCCCCAAAATACAGAATTCACAAATAATTTACAATAATTCATGGGAAACATATATACCTTTGTTAGTGGTGGATCTCATTAGTTCTGGATACCTAGTTCAGGGTATCACAACAAAGCATTAAGAATGTAAGCAAATTTTACAATTTGAAGTTGGGGGGCAGAGGAGGAATCTTCATAAGATTTTTATTAGAATCACACCTGACACACAGCTAGCACTCAATAAATGTGACTAATAGTTATTATTATTATTATATTTTCCATTTCAACAAATACTATGTTATATCCCCAACATATGTACTAGTGCCAATCTGCTTAAAAATTGTCCTTCATAATGGGATCAAATAATTTTCCCACTTACACTAAATTGAAATTGTACTATATTTTCAAAATACCTCATCAAATATAGCCACATTAGAGTACTAAAAAAAAAAAAAATGAAAAAGGAATTAAAGATATAATCACTGCCCACTATAATCTCACAAGGTCTTGAAAATTATAAACAGAGCTCCAAAAAGTATTTGACTTCAATCCTCTCTAATGTTAATAAATGTATAAAACGTATAAAAACAAATTAAATGCCTTTTCATCTAACTTTAAAAATTCTTGCAATATTCACCATAAACGTCAAAATGCACACAAAATTAACAACGTGTAAGTTAATATCAAGCTCTATCTATACACCTATGAAATTCCCATTTTAAATACTCTGTCCATATAAAATAGCTGGAACTGAGACAGTGTTTCTTAAATTTATTTTTTACTTTACCTAAACCCTCCCTGAAAAACTTGTCAATCACTTTTTAAAGACGAACAATTCTTATTTACTGATTAAACTAATGTTAAATAATTTGGTCTAAACCTCGTCTTTAAATCAACTAAATCTCTTTGGCATGAAGGCCAATGTTTTGTTGTAGGCTATCCATTCATAATTTGAAGTATTTTGGTAGCTAGAACATGAAAGAAAGTAACAAATCTATCTGTTACAATACCCCCATTCTACCTCATTAATAAATAGTAAAACTGCCTCTAAATTTAAAGTTCCACAAACTGAATTCAGTTATATACTCTGAATGAGCACCAAACAAGTATATGACAGTCACCCAGAAGAAGATTCTCTGAGTCTAGTAAAATAAACAGTAAGATGCTTGTTCAATTTGTTTAAGCAAAGATACTGTTAAATTAATGATAAAAGGTATGTGACTAACCTCTAAAACTTAGAATTCATGACAGCAGATACTCTTTATTGTATACAAGCATTTTCTAGGCAATCAAGTTTCCCCAATGGTAGCTAGAAGCTTTATCCTTTGTAAATCCGCTGCTTAGCCTCATCCTCTCATATAGTATATGTTCAATAACTACTCAAATTGTATAATCTAATCCTTATACCAACCTTAAGCTATGCATCATTTTCTTAATGCAAAAGAAACTAAGGCTGAAGAGATGGATCCAGGCCAACTGACACATGGTGGCCAGGCTTAATACCTTGCCCTAAGTCTCAATGCTAGTGGCAGTGTCAGAATCTGATTTCAAAATTATTGTCTTCCAAGTATCCATATCGTCAAAATAGTAAACATATAATAATTACTCAATAGTTACTTAATTCTTCTCAAATTATTTTCCTTTATTGCTGCTTTTCAAGAACAGAAATCCTTAGGAGCTTCAATAGATCCCTTCATTATTATTTCTACAGTAGACGTCTGATCCAGCATCTATTCCTTCCTTCCCAAGAATCCCAGATTTCTGACTTGAGAATTCTATTTGGAGATCTTTGTTGTTTCAATAAAGTCATTGTAGAATATGAATCCAATCAGGGCACTGCTTTAAGGCAGCTATATGATCTGAGTGAAGTGCAAAACTTCTGTAAAAGTTGGGACACCAATATAAAATAAAGCAATATGCAGCCCTAGGAGCTGGAAGCAGCCATCTATGGATGAGAGAAATCTAGGCAACATCATTAAGCCACTGGAAAAAGTCTTACTTAAAACAAAGAAAAATCCAAACTCATAGATTTTTACAGGGGTTACATCTTGTTTCAATGTTTTTCCAATACTGTTCCCTACTCATGGAATACCCTTTCCTCCCTTGTTAATACCTCCGATCTACTGGGCAGCCATTCCGTACCAGGCATCAAATGAGATGTTAAACACATATTATCTCTAATACTGAAAACTAATCTACATCCAAAATTTACAAGGTAAACTTTATTCTCAGTATTCATGGATGAGAAAATTCAAACTCAAGGAGACTAAGTGACACTGCCAATGCCATACAGCTAATACGCAAAGCCAGGATTTAAGACCAGGTTTATCCAACTCACGAGTCTTATTCTTTCAACAACATGAAGCAGTCAGTCACATGGATCTTGTCTTTAAAGGTCTTTGCTCAGGCATCACATCTTTTGTGAAGCTTCGTCTATCCATTTACATATTTCAGGGATAGCTCATTTAGAGAAAGGAAATATTACAACGTACCATCACTGTTTATTTAAAATGCAGGCTCCTTAAATTTAAGAGGATCCAAGGAATACCAGTGCCTCCCACAATGTATGACATAGGCCAGTCAAGCAATAAACATTTGTAAAATTATCCCTGAATGGAGATAGAAGTCCTATCTCTCACAGATTAAAGTCTTTAAAATAAACAACTGTCATTACACTGAGATATTGTCTTATATACAATGCTTCAGAAATGTGGGTTTTAGGAAATGTGTAAATATTTCTTGATCTCATACTTTTGCTGCAGAAAATGTTGCCCTGATAGACTTGTGAAGAACCACAGAGAAACGCCAGAAATTCAAAACAGTAACTACTTACATTTTTTTCAAACCAAGTATTTCATATGTACCAAAGGATCTTGTGTCTAGTAAACACAGGACATATTTACTATGCACATAATAAAAATCAAATATAAATTAAAACACTGGACTGTTGGCTTCATTCTAGAACCAAAGTTGCCTAACCCATGTCAGTTTATCTGTAAATGAAAAGTATGAACCAGACTATCTCCTAGATTCCACCCAGCTCTATGATTCTGTTGGAATTCAATATCACTAACTGTCAACTTCTCAGAGTGCTTCCCTAACTATAATCTAAAAGTGACCTCTCAAACAAGGGCTCTGCTATCATACTATTTTAATGCATACTTATCCCAGACATTTTTCTCATTTAATGACTTACATATTATCATCTCCCCTAGCAGAATGTAGCTCCAAAAGAACAGGGATTTTACTGTATTCATCAGCACATCTCAAGGCTTCACACAGAACACAGTAGACACCGGGTACATGTTTGTTGAAGAAAGAAACATTCATGGAAGACTAATAATGCCTTGTCCCAACATGAAGGGAAAAAACCAAATGGAGCACTGCTGGGCATGTCCTGCATTTTCCAAATAACGAATTTTCTAATATATTATGTACTCCGTCTCAGTATTAATCTTACAAAGGTTTTTTTTTGGGGGGGGGATTAATTTCTATGAAGAAATGCTACAAATGAAAGAACCTAAGTAGATGTTTTGGTGTAATAAAGGTTTTAAGAATATTTAGTGACTACTTTAAATACAAGATCATTACTACATAAAAGCAATTCATCAGTTCCAAAAATCATCCACAAACTTTCCAACGAAAATTTCACAGTAACAAAGTAACAAAAATATTATAAAAATAAAGCTTAATGAAGCAAAGAACACAAACCATCCCAATTATTCAAGACGGTAGTCTCCATTTTTCTGAAGCAATGCTGTCTTCCCATCTCTCCCAATTTCTGTATACAGCCTTGTATTGGTACTGATAGAAGTCTTACAGACACTACCACATGTACAATGACACAGCTTCTAGTCAATATCTTATTTCCACTAAAACTTTCCCCAAACTCAAGACTCTGGACCATAAAGCTAAAACCCCACAATCTCACATCTGCTTCTCTGCCTCCCTCTCTCGCAATTAAGCCTCTCGAACTTTTCCCTTGGGATTCAAATCTCTGCCATCAAGACATTTTAATCCCGCTTCTACTCCTAAGTGCCTGCTTTCTCCCAGTGACTTCGGTGCTTTCGATCCGAGTAAAAAAAAAAAAAAAATCCAGGCTACGCATCCTTGCCCTTTCCCACCCTAGGTTCTCCCCCACCCTCTCTACGGGCGCCTTGCAGGTGCCTCACTGGAAACCTCAGCGCCACCCTGGGCCGCCCAGAGAGGCACACAAAAGACCCGCACGGCCCTCCCAGCCTACTCCCGTGTCTCCCCTACAGTCCCATCGGGTCAATGCCCTGAAGAACAAGCGGAGGCCCAAGGGAAACGGCGCCGGCTCCGCCGGGAACAGCGATGCTTGCCCCGGGCGCCCCTTCCAGAACCCACCTTCGCCCACGTCCCACCCACGAAGGCTGCCCTGGGCCGGGACCCTCGCCCAGAGAAACCGAAAGCGCATCCCCAGCTCGGGAGCAGGGGCAGAGCGCATCCCACCCGCCGGCCTCCGCAGCCCCTCCCCGCGAGCCCGCGCCCCAACCGCCGCGCCGGCCCGAGCGGGCGCCCCCGCTGGCCTCCCGCGCCGCCTGCACCCCCCCCCCGGCCCTGCTGCCCGCTCCCCCGCCCCCCAACACGGGGGAAGGGCCCACGCCCGCCCGGCACTCACAGGCTGCCGGAGCAGGAGGTACAAACGAAGGAGCCGACCGTCATGTTCACGTAGGTGGGGCCGCGCTGGTCGCAGTCGAAGCACTTTCGGTTGTGCGGGAGACCGGTCATGTCCCGCAGCATCTTCAGGTGCTTCTCCTCCTGCTTCCGCTTCGCGCTGGCCGCCATGGCCGCGGCGCCGAAGGAAGAGGCCGGCAGGGCCAGGAGCGGGAGCCGGGCGGCGCTGCGCCGGGGGCCCCGCGGTCCCATGGGCCGCCCTGGCCGCGGCCGCCGCCCTCCGTCAGCGCGCGCCCCCCGCGCTGGACCTGGCCGCCTCGGCTCGACTCGACTTCGCTGGGCGCGGCGCGGACGCTGCGGAGCGCGGGCTGACGGGCCACACCAACCGGCCGGACCGGGACAACCGCCGCCGCCACCGCCTCCGCCTCCACCGCCGCCACCACCACCGCCACCTTCCCGACTTCTCCTGAGGGGAAAAGAGGAGGAAGGGGGACGGCAAGAGAAGGCCCGCCCTGGGCGGCCGGAAGCCAAGTGTCGGCCGGCGCCCTCTGCTGGCCAGGAGGAGTTAGTTACTGCGGCCGCGCTGAGGCCCGGATTTGGGCGGGGGCAAAGCAGCAAAGATACAAAGGTGGTGGTGAAGATAGTATTTATTAGAGAGCTTATATGTGCTAAGCGCATTGCCGAACTTAACTTCGTCCCCTGCTCAAAATTCTCCAAGGGCTGCCCACTTCTTTGGAGATAATTCCAGGGTTCCTCACCGTACTCTAAAAGGTGCTCCCTCATCTAACCCAACCTACGTAGCTCTGTCCCCATCCCGGTTTCTCACCACGCTGGCTTTCCGTTTGTCCCCCACACATGAGAAGCTCCCTTCTGACCCAGGACCCTTGCCATGCTGTTCTCTCTCTGTTAAGGTTTCTCAACCCTGACACTATTCACATGTTGGACTTGGTAATTGTTTGGTGTGGGGGATATTGCTTTGAGAGGTGTTTCATGGTATCCCTAGCCATTATCCACTAGATGACAGAATGACCCCTCCCCACACCCTACATGTGGCAACCAAAAATCCCCACACATTGCCAAGGGTAGACTGAGATGTAGTCAATTCATTTATGCACGTCTGGCGGGCAACCTTCCTTAACCCAATCAACTTATTTAAAATTGCGACCCATCTTCCTGAAAGTAGCCCTCCCTGAAATAGCTGTGTTGGATTTCCTTCCTAGTGCTAGCTATTTGAAATCCTGCTTCTTATTTTGTGTTTACTTAGTGTTGTCTGGGATCCCCCGTTAGGCTCCAGATTTTCCTTACTACTCCTCCACCCTCTGCCCCTCCCAGAGCTGGAAGCTCGTGCTCAGTGTTCACAGAATGAATGCATTCAGTATCTCATTTAATCCTCACAAGATCCCTTTGGGGTAGGCATTACTGTTCTTTCCATCTCACAAATCTGGAAGCTAAAGCTCTGGGGGATTAAGGAAATTTACTGGAGGATACATATGGGAAAACTGGGATTCTAACCCAGACAGTCAGACGGTAAGACCCAAATCTCTTCATCGCTCTAAGCAAACACAGCCAGCAGGATGATAGAAATCATCCCTGCCGCTCCTTTCCCAGAGGAGTGCAGGAAGACCCAGAGAGCTGAAGTTCTGAAATCACTCAGCTGGTGAATGGGAAAGTAAGATTAGAATGCACATTTCCTAATTGCCAAGGCCAGCCCTCAGACATCCCTTGAAAGTAACTGGACGAAATGCCCAAGTGAGACTTCATGTTAATATAATGCTATTAATAATAGCTAAATATTACAAGAAAGTGATCAAGAGATTTTGGATTGGTCAATGGATTTTTAACTTTCTATTAGGGAAATAGAGATGAGACTGTGTCCCATCATCAATAATTATCAGCTCATGCCTAATGTGCTTTCTACCCATCCCAAACTCCCATCACCCCTCTTATTATTTTGAAGCAAATTGCAAATAGCATACCAGTCATCTGCACATACATTAGTTTGCATTGCTAAAATACATACATTCATAAATAAATAAATAAATAAATATTTTTTAGAACTGAAACAGGATACTGTTAGCACCTAAAAACCTAATAATAATTCCTTAAGAATCATGAAATATCTCAGCAAGAAATGAAGTTTCCCACTGATGTTTAAAAAAGATGCTTAGTTTATTCTAACCCATACATGTAGTTGGGTAATATGTGGGTACTAAAGTCTTTGTGTTTCCATTCTATCTCTTTTTCCCTTGTAATTCCTTTTTTTGTTTGTTTGCTTTTTTGTTTTTGTTTTTTTTTTTAAGGAACTGGCCATTTGCCCTGTAGTTTTCCATAGCCTATGTTATTTAACACCCCTACCTTTCCTAAAAATTTGTGGATGGGTCCAGTTCTCTTGTTTCCGGTTCAGTTCTTTTGTTGTTCTTGGCAAAATTTTATTTCTTTGTCTCCTTCCATCAGGCAACATCTAATGGGGGGAGGGGAGGGTCCTTTCTATCTTTTTATATTAGCAGCCATTGATGATTAATATCTAGATCGCTTAATTTATGAAGGGTCACAGAGTGGTGATACTCTAACTCTGTCATTCCTTCTCTGTTTCTCAGCTGAAATATTCCCCCTCGGCCACTCTCTGGCACAGCTTTTGTCAGAAAGACAGGATAAATGTTTGATTCCTTTATTCACAAATTTTCAAAATAATATATTGGTTTCCTATCACGTTGCAATGGTGATCAACATGTTTGTCAATGTCATGACTAAATCAAGAAATTAAACCTAGTTGATATGTTTCATATCCTTGGTGCTCACACTGTCTCATCACTGGCTGGTGGGAGGCTCTTAAAGCTGGTTCCTGAGCCTTTTTGACAAGACCCTTGACTTAAGGTCATCTGGAGCACTCTTACGGCAGGGCTCTGGGCTGCTTAGAAGACGACAGCACTGGAATGTCCAAACCTGGCCTGATCAAAACAGAGGCTCACTTACCAGTCCCCCTCTGGCTAAATATAATACACTCAGCAGACTTAATCATCACCAACAAATGCATTTAACCCACAGCCAATGCCTTGCTTCCCTGTTTGTGATGATCCTTTGGCATTTGTATGTTTTCTGGTTGTTCATCTTTCCATGGTTTGTCATCTGATAAATGCCAAAATCAGAAGGCATGGCCGCAGCACCTTGTACAGTTTACTGTGGGGTTGTTTTATTATCGTGTTGTTTAATGAAGCCGCAGACAGTATTTCCAGACTACCCATCTGGATAGCTGAAGTTCAGGTGAAGTCCAAGGTATTTTCTACACTTAAAACTGAAAGTCCATATGACGGGCTGAATTTTGGCTTTTTTGTATTCTGTATAATATCAAAGCAGATTGCTACTTTTAAAAACCCCAGGGGAAGATCACAGTGTATCAGGCCAGACTATTTGTTTACTGAAATTTGCTTATCCCTCACACCAACGCGCGAGGAGGTATTATTATCCCCACTTTATATAGGAGGAAATTGAGAGTCTGAAATGCTGGCTTGCCCAAGGCCACGCTGGAAAGGAAGCAAGAAGCTGGGATTCAAATCCACATTAGGCTGGGCCGCCCCAGCTTCTGCTTCCAGTAACTGAATCTTGGCCCTGCTTATGAAGCACAAATCACCTTCAGAGATGTTAGCACTGCAGCAAGACTGATCTTTCAAAATGTTAATGTGATTCAGGCATCCTTAGTCTCCTCCCCCTGCTTAAAGCCTTTCAGTGACTTCTCATTGCTCTGAGGCTGAAAGAAAATCTGGGAGGCCCAGAAACCCCTTGAAAGTGGCCTCCTTCCTGCAGACCATGCTAGGCCTCCCCACCCTCCCCCAGCTCCCATCTCTACCACCCTGCTCCAGCCCTACTTCCTTCTTTCATTTTTATATTCTCTTTTGCCCCACCTCAGGGCCTTTGCACATGCATTGTTGGTTCCAAAAAGAGATTTCCCTCTCTTTCCCTTCTCATCCCTTAAATCCAGCTCAATATCTGGTTTCAGAGATCCTTCTCTGTCCCTCCTAATTAAGCCAGACCCCATAATAGGTGCTCAAAGTAGCATGTACCTCTCATTTAGAGCACTTGCTGCTGTGGCTATTTACAGTGCTTTGTGGTTTTTCATTTAGGGTCCCTAATCCCCGCCCCCCCCCACACACACACTATACAGTGGACTTGACTCAGGAGGGGCCTCAGTCTACAATTGCTCCCATTACTCCTCCAGCACTTAGCATGGAGCCTGGCTCTTAGAAGGGACTTAGTAAATATTGGTTGAATGAATAAATGAACACAGTCGTGAGAATAAAGCTTCCTTCAATTGTATGCAGTGGGTTCTGGGTTCTGTTTATTGTTGTTCTGCTCTTTTGGCTCCTGGAATAACTACAGCTCTGTCCAAGCTACTAGAGTTTTGTTAAAGAACTTGTAAATTCTGAAATCAAACCTCTGATGGTAGGAATCTAAAACCTGACTTGCTTAGAGGCTCCTGCCTGTCTTATCACCAAGAGTGACTCAGAGAAAAATGTCCTGAACAAACCCTGGTGTTTGGAGAGGCCCCAAGGAGCCAGCGATGGAGCTGCCAACTCATCCTAGGCTACCCCACCCTCTGCGCCTGGAGGCCAGGCCCAGAAAGGAGGGCCCTCTGCTCAGACAGCGGAGCCGAACAAGCATTCACAAGAATCAGAGGATAGCTAGAAGTGACTTTGTTACCCAGAACATCGGAATGAGGGGGGGAGGGCTCCCCATTCAAGCAGGACTCAAATTTAGACTTAACAATAATCTCTAATTGAGTTACCCACGGGGTCAAGAAGATCCACCAACAGAACAGAAGATATTGCCAGACACACACGCATGTCCATCCTTGCCACCTGCCGCATACCCTGAATTCATACTTCTTATAAGTCCTGGATTTACTTTGTGAATAGTACCATTGTCTTGTTTTCTTGGTTTGATTAGGTATTAAAATGTCTCATTTGTTAAGCATAATTATTTTTAAATATGCCACAATTTTTGTGGCTCTATTGTGACATCTTTTCATGTTTTCATAAACTGGAAGCCTTGAAAATGTTGAAGGGGCATGAACATTCTCTGAGGTCAGTGCCAAGTTCCCTCTTCCTCCCCTCTCTGCCCAGCTCCAGCTTGGAGCGTTAAACTTTCAGAAGTTCTGGGTCCTCCCTCAGACACCCAGTTTCGGACTGGTGAGCCTGGGCTGTTGGGGGGGCTCAATTCTACCTTCTTAGGGTCTTCATATCTTCTTTTCCTTCAGGACCCCCTGATGCCCCAAGCTGATTTTGATTAGGAGAGGCGTTACCAGACAAGAGTGAGAATTTACAATCTAGGAAAACTGGACTGCGGGTTTTCCCTCTTTCTTGACAACTCCCCTCCCCATAGTGTGACGTTTTCCAACTTGTGGTCCTGAAACCAATGCTCATTTTTGTAGCTCGTTTAAGCAATGCAAAAGGCAAGTAATGGTGGCCCCATAGTTCCCCCAGGCCTTCAGGGTTTCACAGAATGAATAATCACAGGGTCTGTGTATAAAGCACCATGGAATAATAATCAACTCAATTTTTCCTCCTTTCTTCTGTTGATAGCGCCTTCCTTTAGCTGTGGTTTGATTATTTTTAACATTGCTTTCTGAGTCGCTTTTTAATTTGCAAGAAGCAGTGAGATAGAAAAGGAAGAGGGGAAAAAACCTACAGAAAATATGCAGTTAGTGCACACTTCCTGGAAACATCGGTGTGGTTTCTGGGTAGTCTCTGCCGAGAGCGCCAAGAAACTAGACACCTGAACAACCCGAGACCCTTAGCACCAGGCTGTCACCTGTCTTCCTTCTCCCTAAAGACACCAGGATAAGCAGAGAGGCTGCAGACCTGTTCCCCCCACCCACACACACAGCTGTCCAAGCTGTTGAAGACCTTCTTGTCTGCTGGTGTTCATTGTACCCTGTCTTTTGTGAGCTTTGTCATATTAGCCAAAATCTGTCTGCTCAGAGAGCAGGGATCATCAGGTCACAACCTGTGTCTCTAGTTTACTAGGCCCTAGAAGGGTCATGCCTATTGGTTGACGGATCCAACCCCAGAACATCCTGGAAGAACGATTGCAACTAGACTTCAGTTATCCATGTATCAGAAAGACATTTTCCAGATTTTAGAGAAAAACCAGAAATACCTTTCATCCATCCATCATTCATTCATTCATTCATTTACAAAACCTCCATTGAGCATCTACTGGCTGCCAGGCTCTGTGCCAGCCACTAGGGACTGGGCAACGAACAAGGCAGAGTCCCTACTTTCCTGGAGCTCATGCTCTCCCACAAGAGTGAGAACAAGCAATGAACACGTTAATAGAAATGGACGAAGTGGGGCTAAGCGCTCTAATGGAAAGCAGAGTAAGGGAAGGTAGTGTGAAAGGAGGGGATGTTCCTGGGTGGTCAGGGCAGGCCCAGAGGCAGTGACACAGGGAAAATTCTGGCACTTGCACATGTCTGAAATCTTAGGGAAAATGGTCTGTTACAGAGACCCTGCTACTGATCAGCTTCCCCTCCTCAGATCGTGCTGGAAGCAGAAATCCTGAACTGCCCTGCCCTGGCCGCCTCTGGAGAACTGGAATCATCATCTTTGGGAGCCAAGGGAGAGAGAAAAGGTCCCTGCCTCCGCAGCAGGAAGAGTCTCGGAGTAAGAAACGCTCCATTCACGTTGTCAATGGAACGTTGTTCTTGCCCATTACTGAAGAGAGAAAGGGGACCTTCCCTTCTGGTTCAGGGGAAAGAAAGGGGCCCCTGTGGGGAGAGAAACCTGCTCTAGTTATCAGAAAAGAAACACCAGCAGGGCCTATGAGACTTACAGAAAGGGAACATGGACCCTCCCCATCAGCCCTCCATTTGGAAGGGGTAAGATGAAGACATTTTAAAAATGAATCTCTGAAAAGATTCCTCTTCCTTGTCTAGTTCTCACCTAGTGCTGGCAGATGGGTGATGACTCCTTATACAACGGGGGTGAACTGAGCACCAAGTAACTCTCTTGAGCCCGACTGAATAATGTTGCCATCACACCTCAACTCCGGAAGGGAAGAAATTGCACGGAATTGCACTGTTACTATCCCAGTAATGGTGACTAGCATTTCCTGGCCCAAAGTGTTAAACCCTATGCGGAGCACGTGCAACAGAGTAACCCCATTAATCCTCACACCAGCCTTGTGTGGTACCTTTCATTGTTATACCCATTCTACAGATGAAGAAACTAAGACTCCAGAGTTAAGGATCTTGCCAACGTCATACAGCCAGGAAGTGATGGAGCTGGGATCTGCAAGTTGGTGCAAGTTGGCCCTTTGACTCCAGAGCCCGTGCCTCAGCTTCCATGGTCAGCACTGGAGTCAGTCCCTGTGGGATGCTCTTGTCAATCAAGCCTGATCCGACAGGAGAGCAGGAAAAATCAGGAGGTATGTGCACTTTCCTGCTCTCCGTCTGGCTGCTGAGGGTCTGAACAGCCCAGGCTGCATTAGCCCGAGGTTTCTGCTGATGAGGATGCAGCCTTCCCCACAGAGCTTTAGGTTGTATACTTGAAGGACCTGTCTTCTCTCAAGAAGCTATTTAGTTGAGCCAAATTACCTGAAAAGCCACACACACCAAGTTCCCATGGGGAAAACATCCTGAATGTTCATTTAGGTAATTGTTGCCATACAGATCTGGTCCTCCCTGGGTGTGTGTGGGGCTCTGGAGAGCCAGGAGTGCTCTGGAGGTTGGGGAGCCCCTGGAGCAAGTTACAGGAACAAGCCCACAGTTAATGTTATGATAAGGATAATGTACCACTATTTTATTAGTCACCATCCCAGCCCTGGGGTTACTGATGGTTCAAAAGGTTGCAGTAAGGACTGAATGAGTGATGTACCCAGCACAGTGCCCAGCATTTATGTCAGCCCTAATCATTCTTATTTCAAATATGCTTAGAATTCCCTTTCCTTCCCTCCGTGTGTGTTGCTTGTAAGGCACCAAGTCAACCACAATTGCTGCTGAGCACCAATTTGCTAGAAGCTGCTCTAAGTGAACCCCCACCACCCCTGCCATCTGTGGCTACTCTTTGACCAGGGCGACGTCCCACTCTGATTGGTGGAAATCTCGTGTGGTCTGAGGAATCTGCAAGGCAGTCTGTGCTATGCACGTACTCAGCCCATACTGGCTTTTATTGCTCAGAGTAAATGTCTGACTTTATCTTGTTCAATAGATTCTGCAGATGAAATGCTCCAAACATGTCTAACCATAGAAGCCACCACTCATTGATGATTGTTCTATTTGGAGAGGAGGGAGAGCATGTGGCTCTGTGTGTGTTTAGGAAATGGTGAGAAGTTTCTTGAAACAGATCTACATCTCCTACGTGAGCCTGGCACAGGACAGGAGGGCAGCTATGAACACAGGTTCTGGGTCAGACTGTCTGCACACCAATCCTAGATTTCCCCTGGGAGCTTGAGCAAGTAACTTCACTTGTCTATGCCTTGGTTTTCTAGCCTGTAAAATGGGAATGATACTAACACCTCCTTTATAAGATTGCTATGAGGATTAAGTGATTTAATAGGTAAAAGCAAGCACTTAAAACAGTGTCTGGCAAGTAGAAAGTACCCTACGGTGTTAGGGGTTTCTAGTATATTCTCTTCCCTTCCCCTCATCTGCCTCACCCACAACTCAGCCAAGGTAAACAAGCAAATACGTGTGTGTGTGTGTGTGTGTGTGTGTGTACACATGTACTGGCTTCCCAGAACACTCTTTTCTTTGATTGTTTCATTTGTTTTGTTTTGTTTTGTTTTTTTTAATATCCTAAGCACTACAGGAGTACAATCTCATTAAAAAAAAAGGGGGGGGGGCACCTGGGTGGCTCAGTGGGTTAAAGCCTCTGCCTTTGGCTCAGGTCATGATCTCAGGGTCCTGGGATCGAGCCCCGCATCAGGCTCTCTGCTCAGCGGCGAGCCTGCTTCCCTCTCTCTCTCTCTTTTCCTGCCTCTCTGCCTACTTGGGATCTCTGTCTGTCAAATAAATAAATAAAATCTTTAAAGAAAACAAAACAAAACAAAACTTCAAACAATGCGGGTGTGTGATGAGTTACATCCCATCCTCCACTCACCTGGACCCTCAGGAGGTGATCGTATTTAGAAATGGGGTCTAGGGGTGCCTGAGTGGCTCAGTGGGTTAAAGCCTCTGTCCTCGGCTCAGGTCATGATCTCACAATCCTGGTAGTGAGCCCCACATCGGGCTCTCTGCTTGGTGGGGAGCCTGCTTCCCCCTCTCTCTCTCTCTGCCTGCTTCTCTGCCTACTTGTGATCTCTGTCAAATAAATAAATAAAATCTTTTTTTAAAAAAAAAAGAAAGAAACAAATGGGGTCTAAAGGGTTGCCTGGGTGGGTCAGTCAGTTAACTGTCTGCCTTTGGCTTAGGTCATGATCCCAGCGTCCTGGGATCGAGGCCCTCATCAGGCTCCTTGCTGAGCAAGGAATCTGCTTCTCCCTTTGCCTGCTGCTCCCCCTGCCTGTGCTCGCTCTCTTTCTCTCTCTGACAAGTAAATAAATAAATAAATAAAACCTTTATTAAAAAAAAAAAAGAAGGCCTATGAAGATGTAATTAGGGATCTCAAGATGAAATTATCCTGATTTAGAGTGGGCCCTAAATCCAATGACTGGTGCCCTTAGAAGATGAGAGGAGGGGTGCCTGGGTGGCTCAGGCAGTTGAGCCTCTGACTCTGGATTTCAGCTCAAGTCATGATCTCAAGGTCATGAGATCGAGCCCCACATTGGGCTCCACACTCAGCGTGGAGTCTCCTCCTGTCTCTCTCCCTCTGTCTGCCCCTCCCCCCTGCTCACTCATATTCTCTCTCTAATATAAATAAATAAATCTTAAAGAAAAAGAAGAAGAAGAAGAAGAAAAGAGGACACACACAGAGGCACAGGGAAAGAGACTATGTGACAATGGAGGCAGAGATTGGGTGATGCTGTCATGACCTGAGCCTGGGACCTGGGACCACCAAGAAGTGGGAGATGCAAGGATGGATTCTTTGCGAGGAACGTGGCCCTGCTGATTTTGAGCTCCTAGCCTCCAGAACTCTGAGAGAATAAAGCCCAGTTGTTTTCAGCCACCTAGTTTGTGAAACTAGCAGCCCTAACATTGAATACAAGTCAGTAAAACCCTTTTCCCCCAGACCACGGCCAGGATGAGGTCTACCGCTGCCACAGCCTTGTCCGGGAAACTTTACGGACCATATCCTGTCCCCTGTGCACATTGCCTCTGATTCACAACCTTAAAAGACAAGGGAATCCTCTAGAACAATGTCTCCTTCTTTCATAACTCATGGGCTTTCAGGGTAATTTTAACGTTACTTCCTCTTTCTCCTACAGGTTACATTTTCGGTCCCCCTTAGTCATTTTCTACAAAGTTGATTAATATAGGTCCTTTAATCTCAAGGTGGGTCCACTCTCTGTAAGAACTGGAAGTTGCTCTTTGAAGAGTGCTTGGTCCCGTCTTGCAGCTGTGAGCAGGAGACACAGTGACCCTTACAGGACAAGGGATCTGTACATGCAACGTTTCAAATTAAATGAGTGTTAGAAATCACCTCTGCCTCTGACCCTTAATGGGGGTGGGGGTTACAGTTCTTTTTTGAGAATCCGATAAAAGATGCCAACTCTCATCCCTGAACTATGCACCAAACATATACATATAAGATACCATTTGAGTTCCGTCCTTGTGCAGAGGTTAAAATCCCCCTCATTTTACAGATGAGGAACATCAGCCTCTGGAATATAAAGCAAGAAAGACCTCAAAGGGATCTGTGACAGAATCAGGAAAAGAGCCCAGGTTCTCCACGACCCCCTGCCCCCATCAAGGGGCTCTTTCCGTCCCTCAGTCTGATGACCCCCGTTTGCCAGCAGAGGCAACAAAGAGGGGGAAGCGGGTGCCGAGGGAGAGGAAGCCCCAGACTAAAGAGGCCAATGGTTAGAGCAAGGAGAGAGTCCAAGGGCTATGTCTTCGACAGTGGTGGCGGCCAGGACACCACAGTTGGTTCCGAGGACCTGGTTCTCTTCCACTCTCCACCAAGGCCAAGACAGAAGAACTTTACATTAAAGCAACAAAGCCTCGGATAATGCAAGGAGAACTTATTTTAAGTAACAATCTTTGCATTTCTGAAAGAAGTTTATAGAATGTCCTCTACTGCAAACCCCTTAAAAATAGAATAGCACCTCATCTTTCTAAGACAATTTAAATGTAGATGAATATGAAGGCACAAGGACGGGTTAGTCAGGAAGGGTAAATATGTTGTCTGCATACACCGGTCCCACTCCCTTGGCCTGAGAAAGGCATCACTTGTCCACATGGTACCACATCTATACCAATACCAGATGTGGTCTCAGAATCGTTCCCCTCAGCACTCTAGACGTTACTCCCAGTAGGCAATGAGGTCTGCAACCTATTTGCCATCCTAGTGCTAAATGAGCTTCCGACACTGTGTCTAGTCTCTTGTGAGTAGATATCTCCCTGTGGTCCCATTTAAAGTTTCTGATGGCTTTACTTGGTTCAGCAGAGGCCTAGAGACCTCCCTTTCTAGGGCAGTGATCTCCCGCAGGATTTCTTCTAATAGCTGTGCTCCTATATTCTCTGTCCTAAGAATTCTCACTGACTTCCTGATGTTGACATGGACCATGAAGACGGTTCTTTCCAAGCATCAGGTTCAACCTTACTATCGCCCATGTGTCTTGTGTCTTGGTTTTTGATAGTCTCTTTTGTAACAGTGATCTCTCTCTCCCTTCTCTCTCTCAACTACATCCGTAATGCCCTAGTGTTAGATATTGAAAAAGGAAAAAAATAGATGACACCAGTCCAAACTACCTCACGAAATTCAAAGACAATGACTGAGTAAGGAATGGTGTGGTATTTCACATCTTGTCACTCTAAATGCAACGAAGAGCAGCTCTGGGGCACCTGGGTGGTTCCGGCAGTTAAGTGTCCAGTCCTTGATTTCAGCTCAGGTCATATCTCAGGGTCATGAGATCAAGCCCCATGCAAGGGGTTTCTTGTAGAGCCTGCTTAAAATTCTCTCTTCCCTGCTACCCGGGGCCCCCTTCCCTTGGATTCTTTCTCCCAGAACAAAACAAAACAAAAATAAACCAAGAGCAGCTCTATGTATCCACTATATAGTTTAGATACATTGACTCTAGAGCCCTGTGCTGGCCTCCTTCCGTGTTGTTTGCTTGCATCACCAAGCATACCAGAACTACTCTGCAACTTCCAACCCTATGTTTGCCTCAGTGCCCCTTGACTTGGTGCTTTTTCTTCTGTGATATAACTGTATGCCCCTCACCTCCCCTAGGGAACTACCAAGTTAGTTCAAAGGAAATGCCCCACCTGAGTGGAAGAAGACAGATGATAGGGACGTTGCAGCCTGTGTTGAAGAGTGTGGCTGAGTTTTCTGTGCAAGACATGGAGCACAAGAGAGGGGCTGAACCGAAGGCGATATTGTGTTTTTGGTCTTCTAGTGCAAAGTCTGGTTTAAAACAGCGTAAACCAGAGGACGCCTGGGTGGTTCAGTTGGTTAAACATCTGCCTTTGGCTCAGGTTATGATCCCGGGGTCCTGGGATCAAACTCTACATTGGGCTCCCTATTCACCGGGGAGCCTACTTCTCCCTCTCCCTCTGCCCCTCCCCACTGCTCTTTCTCTCAAATAAATAAATAAAATACTTGAAAAAAAAACTAAAACAATGTAAACCAAAGAGGTTTTCATACTTTCTGATGTGGTTTCTGTTCAAGAAATCATTTGTCTTCCTGCTTCCATGCTCACCTTCCTCCACTGTCCATTTCAACCCAATGCTAGAGGGATCTTTTTAAACTTACAGATCATGTCCTGCTGCCGCTCAAAAATCCTATATTGTCCATCCCCCACCCCCACCTCTCTCCCCATGTCTGCAAGGCTCCTCCTCTTCCTGTCTTCTCTGCTCCAGCCACTCTGACTTTCTTGACCAAATCAAAAAGACACCAGCCTCTCACCTGGAGCCCTTACTCTAACCATAGCTTCTGCATTAACCTGGATGTTCCTTGGCCAACTGCCTCACTTCTCTTCATCCTGGTCTCTCCATAGGGCCTATCCTGGTGGCCCTGTTTAACCTGTCTCCACGTATGCACACTCTAGCCCGCCATCCCCATTAGCCTACCCTCCTTTTTGTCTTTATTTTTATTTTCCCAGAACACTTGAACTTCCTAGGTACTATATTATTCCTACTTATTATGTTTACTGTTTATTACCTATCTCCCTTGAGAATATAAGCTCCAGGAGGGCAGGAATCTTTTCCACTAATTTTCTTTTGCACTAATGTATTCCAAGGGCCTTGACTAGTGCTAGGCACTTAAGAGGTTCTCAGATAATATTTGATGCATAAATGGTTGAATGAATAAATAAATGAGTGAATAAAGCCTTTGTTTTGGGATACATAATGATTAGTGGCAAAAAAAAATCCCCTTTGAAGGATTTCCGAAGTAAGGAAATGGAGGGGAAAATCAACATTGTAGGAAGACGAAAAACAAATAACATTCACCCTTCTCCTTGATATATTACTCACCGGTGGTATTTACCTATCTTTATAGAAACAAAACTGACAAAATTTCCAGCAGGTAGTTTTTACAGTAATTTTATTTTTACACTAAAGAAGTTCCCAGTAGATCTTTGGGTCTTTTGAGCAAAAAACAAACCATTGTTTAGATTACTCTAACAGAACATTAAGTTTCCCTTCATTGGACAGGCAGCAGAAATGCACATACGAGAAAGTGACTTAAAAGCCATAAATGTTTTGCCCAAAGAAAGATGCCTTTGTGGTTGAATGATGGAATAATTTATGCGAACTACCTTTCAGTGGCTCTAATTTTGCATGCAGAGGTGAGCTCATGTGATGAGGAGCCAAAAAGCCTTAGTGAGACACGCTCTCTGGACTGTTAATGAAATGCCAGGCCCAAGGGTACCAGTAAGGCAGTGTAATGTATGATCATGGAATAACCATCATCCCATCCAATTAACTTTTGCAGAGGAAGCAACCTTGAATCTAAATGCCAACAATATTGGGCTGTATAAAGACATCATGATTCTCTTTAAAAGAAAGCCCAACACTTGAGGCCTCATGAAATTGTGTCCATACAACTCTGAGCCTGAAAGAGGAGAGGAGATCTTCTGCAAAATAACAATACAAACTAGATGTACTCAGAGGCTTTATGTTTAAGGGAAACGTGCATTTTTATAGCAGTTCACGTTTGAAAGACTGACAGGTGTTTCTTGTCTCCTTCCCTGTACTTTGTTGAAGTACATTTCAAAGTCTAGATGCCGACGTGATTGATTAAACACGAGCACAAAACATACTATTATGCACTCATAACAAAATTGCGAGTCTAACCTTTTAAAAAAGCATACACTATCGTCAAGACTTGATGAACGGTGACACTGGAGGAAAGCCCTTCAGATGAATCCCTGGTGTAAGTCAAGGGTCAGCAGCATTTCATGGACAGAGAAGGAAGGGACTTAACCTTGCTTTCTTAGACAAGGTGGCCTTCTAAGAAAACCCAGGCCCTGTGTTTAAATCTGGCCTGCATTTGCAAAACCTGGAACCCTCCTTCTTGTTGCCTTCGAAGTCAAGGTATTAATAGGGCTCAATGCCAGGCCATTCTCTGTGACCTCTCGGTGGCCACAGTGCCAAGCCTTGTCCCTCCAGCCCTTGTATCCCAAAGCTTCTTCAACACACACCATCTCCTTCTGACCGTGCGTCTCTCTTCTCTTCATGGGCTGCTCCTCAGGAGAGGAAGACCCTGAGATTTTCATTCACCTTCTCTGCTCCCATACTACTTCCCGTGCCCACCCCCCCATCCCTCTTACCTCCCACCTGCACCCCCTGGTCCCCGCCCCATCCTGTTCCATGCTAAGGTTATGAGTTCAAGTCCAGGAGCCCCGCAAGTCGGGTCTAGTTACCGCTCTGCCCCCAACCTTGTGTGGGACTTCGGATCAGCCACCTGCCCTCCCCGAGCCCTGATTTTCTCTTTTGCAAAGTGGATGACAGCGCTAGCCGCCAGCAGCTAAAGCCTGTTTTGGTGAGTATTGAGTAAATTGTTCTGAACAATGTGAGGCACATATTAACCCCACAGCTACAGTCTTCAAATGCAGAAATGTATTTATCCTTCAAGCCTCAGGCCAGATGCCAATCTTACCGGAAGCCTGGCCAGATTTGTTTGAGCAGATGTAATGGTTCTTGGTTCTCATTTATTAGTTTGAAGACTTGAGTACTAGCATCTTTCTTATCCCCTTGGAAAGGTAGCATTGACCAAGCAACTAGAAGTTTCTGGCGCAGGGGTTCGATACTTCATGAGTATCCTTGTATTTGTTTTTGAAAAGTAGGTATTACTACTTTCATTTTCACTTAAGGAAACCAACACTCACAAAAGTGAAATTCACAAAGCAAACAGGACTAAACTCACATGCCTCCTCCACTTTATTTCTAGATTAATTGCCGTCCAAAGGTAAGATCAGCAGCTCGTACTCACTTCCTCTGTCCCTCATATGGAGAAGGCGTTTGGAAACACCAACTGTTGTTGATTTGACATGAATGCACAGTTTGGATACAAGAATCTGGCGATATAAGAGTTGGCATGTATACAACATTGAACAACTTCCCAAAGCACATTCACCTGCATTATCTCGTTAAAATCTTGCAACAATTCTGGAAGATATGTGTTGTTATTGTCTTAACTTTTCAAATAAGGGACTGGGAGAAGGAGAGGTTAGTTGGCTTTCCCCAAACCAAATCACCAATAGTAGCAGAGCAAGAACACCCATGCGGACGTCCTTCCATATGCTGCCCACTAGAACACCATTATCTTTTCCCCAATACCATCTGAGATCCAACCAATGGCACAGTATCTTGGAGACAGAATACATGTTATATGAATCTCAGTTACTGCAAAAGAGGCAATGGCCACAAATTGCCAGAAAAACGTGAACCTCTATTGCCAGAGTTCAGTTCTTCAAAAGGAGGAAGACAGACAATCCCCGAGCCAGGCCAAGTTAAAGAAATCTAATTCTCATTCTGTGGGAAGAAATATGCAGCTTGAATAGTTCCTTTAATCCAAATATCAATTTATATAAAGTAACAAGCCAATGGGTGTAGGAACTCTTAAACGTTGTTCTTCCCCTTCCAAAGAATTCACTTCTAGAACATTCTTTCTTGTCTTTCTGAAGGATCAGGCATGGTGTCATTTCAACCTCTCTCCTGCAATGGTACCCCTGCAAAGGGTTTGGACCAGGTGATGTAATTGTTTTTATATTTCTGAATATGAATGAGCAGGTTGGGGTGTTGTACAACAGAGAAAGAAAATGAATGGCTGTGTCTTTAGTAACAGGCCCCATTTCAAGAAGAAGCCCGTGTTTCCTGGGGAGTTTGTTCATCACAGGTCTGTAGAAAGAATGGTAGCAAAAATGCTGACACATGTTCACAAAGGGAACGATTGCAACATTAGTCCAGGGAGTTGAACTAGAACTCTTATTTGCCTTTCTTCACCTGATGGAATTGGAGAGGAGCTTAACTCCATTCTCTTGAACTCCAGGCAGACTATTCTACCCTAAGTAAGGTAGAATAAATATCAGACGTGGACGGGGTACCTACAGGGCCATGTATTTAACATGCTGTATACTGAACGCAGTGCTCTCAGCCACATGGTATGAGAAATAGAACAAGGAACCAGAGACCGATCCTTTGCTGGAAGGGTTTTCTGTATAATAAGAAGGAAATGTAAATGACCTCAAAATGAGATAGAAAGTGAAGCGTCACAAACGTGGTGAAATAATGTGCTAAGGCAGCTCAAAGGAAGGCGTGATTTCATCGGTCTCAAAGCCTAAGGGACAGGAGTGCTCATAGAGGAGGTAAGTGGCAGTTGAGATAGGAAGGTTTTGGAGACACTCTGCCCTGGGAAGAAAGACCATCCCAGACAAAGGAAACAACCAGGACTAAGGTTAGAAGTGGGAAAAGCCAGGAGGCAGACAGAAAATAGAGAATTTTGTCGGTTCACGGTGTAGGATGTCGGAAGGTCAGACTTTTATGGTAGGTTCTACTAATGAGGTTTAGGAAACATGAGTAGGGGTGTCTTCTCGTGAAGTGAAATTGGTATCAATGAGCCAGTCACTTGTCTGACACCCTCATACCTCTTCTAGCTGAAGATGTTTTCGGGAGCATCAAGTCACATGGCAGGTTCGGCCAGTTGGCCAGCCACCCGCTAGAAAGCAGTTCATGGAATAATTTTAGCTTTTACAACTAAAGACCTGTCTGGGGTTCATACAATAGGAGAAGTTCTGCAGGCTCTGGAGAAGATGGCAAAATCCACTCTGGTGGGGCGCCTGGGTGGCTCAGTGGGTTGAGCCGCTGCCTTCGGCTCAGGTCATGATCTCAGGGTCCTGGGATCGAGCCCCGCATCGGGCTCTCTGCTCAGCAGGGAGCCTGCTTCCTCCTCTCTCTCTGCCTGCCTCTCTGCCTGCTTGTGATCTCTCTCTGTCAAATAAATGAATAAAAAAAAAAAAATCCAGTCTGGTTTCTTCACAGGGCTGGCTAAGGCAGCTGCCTGATTTTCAATGTTCAATCACATATTAGCAGTACTCGATGCTTATGCTAACACATCCATGCCCCATGCTTGACTTTACAATCCAGATGTGTTGAATCAACTTTTCTTCTCTCTATGAACACCATCATGGAAAAAAAAGAAAAGAACACAAGGAAAACTGTTTTTTGTTGGTTTTTGTTTTTTTTTTTTTTGTCCTGGCGTCTCAATTTCTGCATTTCATAATTCAGCAGAATCTAGGAAGCAGAGTGTGATATCTCTCCCAAAAAGGAAAGAAGGTGTCTTCCTGCCAAACCGAATATCTAGATTTGGCTGTGAGTTTTAAGCCACCTGGTTACATATTTCAAGATTTCTCCTTTTGCGACTCTACGTTAGTGCCTTCTGTATACAAATAGATGCTGGGCCTCACTGAAATAAAAAGGCCAGCTTTCTACTTCGCCTTGAATCTCTAACATTTTCTGCCTTATGAAAAATGTACGCTGCAATGTTGTGTTTGGCCCAGGCTACTAAAAAACAAAACAAAACAAAACAAAAAACTTTCTTCAGGAGAATCTGACCCCGTTCCCATTGTTTTCTCAGCATGTTTTCAGCATCAGGACATTGATTATGCTGTCATTAGCCAGAATCCTGAGACAGGAAAAGATCTATTAGGTCATCCAAGTGCATTTCTGGAGCAGGCCAATGTCCCCTGGGAGAGGCGGGGACACGCCATCTTAGGCAAATGACCAAAGAAAATGGGGAGGCGTGTACAATTTTACCCTGCTACAGTTTTTAATTTTTTCAAGTTTCTGAAATAACTCCCGGAGATTCTATGAAACAGTTACACTGCTCTCTTTAGGTTAGTGGTTCTCAGCAGAGAGTGATTGTGCCCCCCGACCCCCACCCAGGAGACGTTTGGCAATATTTGGAGACATTTTTGATTGACACAGCTTGGCGAAGGAGAGGGTTCTAGAAGGTACTACTGGGTAGAGGCCAGGGAAGCTGCCCTACGTCCCACATTGCATGAGGCAAGCCCCCTCCACCACCTCAAAGAATTACCCGACCCCAGGTGTCATTACTGCCAAGGTTGAGAAACTGGTTTAGGTCTTTTCCTTGCTTTTTTATTTTTCCTGTTGTCTAACTATTCACTCAGGCCCAAGGAAAACAGATTCCTTGGCTTCCTGGCTTCAAGGAGTACACATTATTCTGAAATAAACCATTTTAAACAGTTTCCTACTAATTCTGACTTCTAGTCCCAGCTGAAGCAAATATTAAAAATCATACAGAGAAACAAAAGCACCTTTTCTAGTTATTTCAAGAGTTAGACTGTTGAATTTCATAAGACTCTAGATCAGGTAAATCACACTCAAGAGCCTTAGGGAAGAAGAAACCGTCTTGCCTAAATTATTAGAGCCCTGTCGTTCTTCAGAAGCTTATATTTTTGTTTCTACATATTCTCCACTGTACGTTTTTATAAGCAGAGTAGATCTTTAAAGTCAAAACCTGTTGGTAGGAAGCAAATATCTCAAGAGTATTCAATTGATAGCTTATCCCCTGTCCTTATCCAAATCATACTCAGCATTCATTCTCCCTTAGAAGGAAAGAAAGGAAGATAGGACATGAGCTAAGATGGAGCAGTAGCACAAGGGCAAAGTAAGGAAAGGAAAGATGAAATAGAAGGAAAAGAGAGACATAACTAAAATTTTGTGTCTGTAACTTTGGAAGGACCTTGGCTGCCCAGCGGTTCCTGGTTAGATCTTCAACTTCCAGTAAAGAAGATTTCAAAGCTACAGGTCAGGAGATGTTATAAAGGGAAAAAAAAAAAAAATGGATCAAACAATTTACCCTAGGAACAGTTACCAAAATACCAGCATCAAAAAAGTAAGCAAGCGTTACAAATACATTGGCTTAAGGTTATCACTTGTCATAATATTTTTGCTTGCTTGGAGTTTCTGCTTTGGGGAATCTAAGTTGAGTTTATATTTTCAAAGACCAAAGAGTTTTTACAAATTCCAGGTTAGCTCAGATGTTTTGGAAGTGTGAGGAGCAAGCCAGATCCCCTGCAAATCCTTGTGAAATAACATGGGATTTTGTTTAACTCTTTGAGATCGGTAGCAGAGTAATGCATGCCCATGCGAAATGTTTAAAGATGTTTACTCTGTAACCCATCAAAGAATCATTCTTTCCTTGAAATTGTGCCTTGATTATGACATTCTTCCCCATCCCCCATCTGAAACAGAATCAAGGGTGGACTTTTCTGCACTATTGGGCTAACTTGAATTAAAATCTGTCACTTGCATTCAGTTACAATTCTTGTTACATTTCCTAATGAACTGTGTCTGATCTTTGGGCATTTCCTGGGCTATTTATGACAATAGTGCAGCTAAGGCTTTGCAGAGACTTCATGGTGATATTTATTAATTTAATTATTTTTAATTTTATTTAAATTCAATTAATTAACATACAGTGTCAGGCGAACGTGATAACCACTACACTACGGAAACAACATACAGTGAATTATTAGTTTTAGAGGTAGAGTTCAGGGACTCATCAGTTGCATCAATCAGTGCTCATTCCATCACGTGTCCCCCTTAATGCCCATCCCCCAGTTACCCCATCCTCCCACCCACCTCCTTTCCAGCAGCCCTCAGTTTGTTTCCTACAGTAAGGCATCTCTCATGGTGATATTAATACAGGAAGCATCTTTATGAAGGGCACCATCTAGAATCTTAGTTCTGTATTGTTATTAAAATCAGTTGCCTACAATCCTTCTCTCTTGAATGAGGCTGCCCAGGATAATTCAAACACAAATTCTTACAGGGAAGACAATAACAAGATCATAATAGAACTAAGAGTCGAAAAATCCAGTCCTAACTTTCTCTGTAAACTCAGAACACACTTAATCAACTCTTTTCCTTTCTTTCTGTTTTACTTAATTTCTACGAATTGCAATAGTCATTTAAGCTCATGGTGAATGAAAAAATGCCTACCTCACAGAGTGGTGGTGAAAAAAATCTCCTTTCCCTACCTGCCCAACCTCCAGCCCCATTGCTCAGAAACAGACACTATTAATAGTTTCTCATGTGTTCTCCTAGAAATTTTCAGAGAGGAGAAGAGAGGGGAAAAAAATGATGTTTTTCTGTGCCCCAATTCCTTCTCTCTCTCTCTCTCTTTTTTTAAAAATTTCCAGAGCTCACAGTACTTTACATCATCACTAAATCTTTACCAGACCAGTCCCATAAATATCTCAAGCTATTCCAAATACATGAGAGAGATAACTAGAGAAAATAATCTCTTAATATAAGAGACAGATTTTAATAACATGGTCTCTAGCCTTTGGTGAGTTTGCTCTCTGTTATCTGCTTTTAATCCAAGTTTCCAAGTTCATTTTGAATCATGTAGCTGTTTTTTCCTTAATTACAAAAAGGGCCTTATTTAGTGAAATGCACTGGAGCTTTAAACTAACATTGGTCCTGCAAACCCAAGGAGGCCGTGTGGAACTAGGATGTTGATTAGCAGACACACAGACCTTGAACATCTTGTTGCTTCAAAATGGCAAGACCCAAACCATTCCCTTTAAATCCTAAAACAGGAATGCATCATGCTCCCAGCTATCTCTTCTCTTAAATTCAAATCAGTCCGGAATTTTAAACTCCTGATACTGCTCCATTAATAGAAATAAAACCGAGTAAATTTGCAGAAAGAGAAAGGCATAAATAAATGGCAGCTGAATGAGGGCTAGTAAGGAGATAGCTTCCATCTTCAGAATCCCAACCCTATTGGCAGCAGCTGGTTTGACAATGCCCAGTTAGCCGCCCAGATGAGGAGAGAACTTTCCTGAAGTCTCCTCCCTCTGAGGAGAAAACAAGATCTTTCCCTTCTCTCAGCAGACATTGCCACCAAGGATAGGAGGCCCAGAACTTCTCAGTGTTATTAGCCCACAAGTGTGGCAGAGCCTGGGGACTGGGACTACAGCTGTAGATTTGGCCACCCTGACCACCCCATACCAACTCTCTGGGCCTGGGAGCCAAGACAGCATCTCACTGTTTAAGCTGGTTAAGTTTAGCGTCTGCTACTTGACGCTGAAGGCTTTTGGAATGATACAGAGACAGAGGAGCCAGCCTCACAGGAACAAAAACAGAATTTCCACTCCACAAACCGTATTTTGTCCTCTTGGGTAAAGTCACTGCTTCGAAAAGAAAAGCACACCTAGAGTTCTTTCCATTACCTTATGGTTTCCTTGAATTTCTTTACTTCCCTTGTGTTTGTTTTGGCCTGTTTCGTTTTGTTTTCCTTATGGAATGAAGACTCAGACTGGGTGGGGTTTTTGTTTTTTTTTTTTTTCCTTTCCTTTTAATTGAGAACCCTAGAACCCCACTCAATGTATCATATTAACAGTACCAAGAAGAATAACAATTGTATTCAAGGCCCTGGACTCAATCCAGGGGAACAAGAGGAGGTGTGAAGACAGACGGATAGACTGTGCTAGACGTAGGATGCTCCCTTTCTGATTCTATCCCCACAGAGTCATGGAGAAATAGCAATTCCTATAATTCTAACTGACAATAGCCTTGAGTACAGGTGACATGTTACTTAAGTCTCAACACATTTTTTTTATATATATAAAGGACATTCCAACATAAAAAATCCAGAAAATTATGTAATAAGTACTCTTGTACTATTTTTATAATTACTAACATATTGCCATTTTTGCTTCAGATCCACTTTTCCTTTTTTTAGAAGATTTTATTTATTTATTTGACACAGAGAGACAGGGAGAGAAGGAACACAAGCAGGGGGAAGGGGCAAAGGGAGAGGGAAAAGCAGGCTTCCCGCTCGAGCAGGGAGCCTGATGTGGGGCTCAGTCCCAGGATCCTGGGATCATGACCTGAGCCAAAGGCAGATGCTTAATAAGTGAGCCACCCAGGCGCCCCTCAGATCCACTTTTCTAATGAAATTTTTTATCTTGACATATTGTAGATTCCCAGTTATAAGAAGTAAGACAAGACTTCCCTGTAAGCTTTATCCAGTTTTACCCCATAACATCTTGCAAAGCTATCCTACAATATCACATCTAAGATACTGACATTGATACAGTCAAGACATGGAACATATCCATCACCCCAAGGATCCCTGATGGTGCTCATTATAACCACATTAACCATCTGTCCTGCTCTGACCTCTCCATAACACCTGGGAACCACCCATCCGTTCTTCATCTCCATACTTTATTTTTTTTTATGATTTTATTTATTTATTTGACAGAGAGAGAGAGATCACAAGTAGGCAGAGAGCCAGGCAGTGAGAGAGAGGGGGAAGAAGGCCCCCCGCTAAGCAGAGAGCCCAGTGTGGGGCTTGATCCCACGACCCTAAGATCATGACCTGAGCCAAAGACAAAGGCTTAACCCACTGAGCCACCCAGGTGCCCCATCTCCATACTTTCTTCACATCACCAATGCCATAGAAAGTGAAGCAGACAATGTAACCTTTGGGAATTTGCTTTTTCACTCAGCTTAAAGTCCTGGAGATTCATCCAAGCTGTTCCGCATGCTAGTGTGTTCTTTTCTGTTGTTGCTGAGTAGTCTTTCAGGGTACAAAGCTTGTGTGGCCCTTTATCCACTCAGGAACATCTGGATTGTTTCTAGTTTGGGGCTGTTGTTAATCAACGTTATTATTATTGATACAACAGTCACATACAGATTTTTGTGTGAACGTAAGTCTTTATTTCTTTGCGATAAAGGTCCAGAAGTGTGATCACTGGATTGTAGTCATTGCATGTTTAATTTTTTAAAGTATTTATTTATTCGTTTATTTAGAGAGAGAGAGGGAGAGAAAGAGAGATGGAGCGAGAGCACAAGCCAGGGGAGGGGCAGAGGGAGAGAGAGTGTGAGGATCTTAAGCAGATTCTCTGCTGAACGGGGAGCCCAACATGGGTCTCAAACCCAGGACCCTGAGATCATGACCTGAGCTGAAGACAAGAGTCGGACGCTTAACCAATTGAGCCACCCAGGTGCCCCTGCATGTTTAATTTTTTAAGATACGGCCAAACTCTTTCCCAGAAAAGCTGTCCCATGTGAGATTTCCAGAAGTAGTTTGATGAGCGCTCAAGTTACTCTGCATCCTTGCCAGCGTCTTGTGTTCTCAGTAATTTTTAGTTTAACTCTTCTGGTAGGTGTTTCCTGGTATCTCCTCGTGGTTTTGATTTGCCTTGCCCCAGTGACTGACAATGTGGAGTATCTTTTTATATGCTTATTTGCCATCTGTATATCCTCTTCTGTGAAATGTCCCTTCCTGTCATTTGCTCACTCTCTCATTGGATTGTTGATTGTTTTACTGCTGAGTTTTGAGAGCTCTTTGTATATTCTACATACTACTTCTTAGGTACGTGGTTTGCACAGATTTTCTCTCACTTTGTGGCTTTTCTTTTTTCTCAACAGGGTCTTTGGCAGAGAAGGAATTTTTAATTTTACGAAGTCCGACTTATTAATTTTTTTCTTTGAGGGATTGCACTTTGCCTAGTTCTAGATCCTGGAGAGTTTCTCCTCTGTTTTCTTCAAAAAGTTTTATAGCTTTACATTTTACTCTAGTTCTGTGATCCACTTTGGGTTAATTTTTTAGAAGGTCTGGGACATAGGTTGGGATTCAGAGTTTTACTTGTGGATGTCCCAGTGCTCCTGCACCATTAAGGCTACATTTCCTCCTCCAGTAAAGTGTTTTGCACTCTTGTCAAACATTAATTGGGCATATTTCTGTGGGCCTACTTCTGGGTTCTTTATTCTGTTCTACTGATCTATCAATGTTCTCATCCACACATACCACACAATCTTGAGTCCTATAGCTGTATGATACGTCTTAAAATCATGTAGGCCACTTCCTCCCTCTTTATTCTTCTTTTTCAAAATTGTTTTATCTGTTCTGCTTCCTTTCCCTTTCTGTATACCTCTTAGGATAATCTCACCTAAATCTATAAAAATTTTTGCTGGGATTTTGATAGGAATTATGTTAAAACTGTATATAGATTTGGAAGTAATCGATATCATCATGATTTGAGTATTCAATCCATGCACACAGTGTGTCTCTCAGAGAAGTAGATCTTCTTTGAATTCTTTCATCAGCATTGTGAAATTTTCTATGTATAAATCCAACACATGTTTTGTTAGATTTACCCCTAAGTAATTCATTTTTTTAGGTAATTGTAAATACTTTTTGTATTGTATTTTTAATCTCAGTGTCCACATGGTCATTGTTAGCATACAGAAATACAATTGATTGTTGTAAGTTTATCTTGTATCCTGTGTCCTTGATAAACACACGTGTTAGTGCTGGGAGATTGATTGATTGGTTGTTTTTTTCCCTTGGGATTTTCTACATAGAAAATCATATAATCTTCATGAGGACAAGTTTCTATATGTGGGTTTTTTTCTACTTTTATTAAGGCCAATGTAACTTTTTATTTCTTTTGAGATAGTCTCTTTGGATCATCTTTCAGTGTTGTTTAATTTCCAAGTGTTCAGAGATTTTCATGCTATATTTCCATGTTTGAGTTCTAGTTCAATTCCACTGTGGTTGGAAAACACACTGTGATTTCAATTCTTTTAAATGTTTTGAGATCTCTTTTTTGGCCCAGGATATGATATATTTTGGTATAGGTTCCACTGGTACTTGGAAAGAATGTGTATTCTGATGTCATTAGGTGGAGGGTTCTATAAATATCAGTGAGGTCTTGTCAGTTATTGGTGTTGAATTCTATACCATTACTGATTTTCTATTTAGTTGTTCTATCAATTGTTAAGCAGAGCATTGAGGTCCCCAAATATAATTGTGGATTTCTCTGGAATATATATGAGACAGAAAGAGGCAGAAAGAAAGCCCAGAGAACTTAGCACCATTTCATTCTTGGCGACCTGAGGTTCCTAGACAGTCTGCCTTCCTCTCTTCACCTTTCAGAGTCTTACATTTGTTTTCTATATAATGTCCAGCTGTTATAGTTATACTCAGGCTAGGGAAGTAGGGAAAATTACATAAACCCCTAACAGTAGGATTCATTGTTGTTAAGGAAATAAAATGTTATGGTTCATGTTGAACACTTCTTCGTAAATTGTACCCAATTCTATGGTCTTCTCTCCTACCCCATGTACCTATCACATTTGTGTTTATCAAGCTGTACTTCTGTGGTTTAAAAATTTACTTCATATGAAAACAAATCCAAAATGGATCATAGATCTAAATGTAACATATAAATCTATAAAACTTTTTGAGGACAACATAGGTTAGTCAAAGTGTTCTTAAGTATGATGCAAATAGTAGTAACCCACTGAAGAAAAAAATGGTTAATTAGACTTCATCAACATTAAAAGTTTTTACTCTGCAGAAGATATCTTTAAAAGAATGGAAAAAGAAAGGAAAAAGGAGAAAGTATTTGCACATTGCATCCTTGACAAAGGATTTTTATATAGACTATATGAAGAACTCTCAAAATTCAACAATAACAAAACAAACAATCCAGGTTATTTTTAGTGGGCAAAAGATTTGAGCTAATACTTCACCAAAATGATATCCTACTGGCAAATAATCACTTGACAAGATGTTCAAAGTATTATAAAATTAAAAATCTAATTAAGCCACTCTGAAATATAACTATAGCTATTAAAATGACTAAAAAATAAAATGCCTGACAATGCCATGTGCTGGCAAAGATGTAGTACAACTAGAACTCTCCTACAGAAAAACTGCCTGGCAGTTTCTCATAAAGTTAAGTATGTACTTACTATATGACCCCGTAGTCCTAGTTCTGTATTATTGCCTAAGTGAAGTGAAAATCCATGTTCACACAAAAACTTGTGTGCAATGTTTAACATCAACTTCAATTCTAAGGTCAAACCTAATGGCTCTCAACTTGGAAACAGATAAACAAAACAAGGTCTGTCCATGCGTTGGGAGACTACCTAATAATGAAAAAATAGCTAGATATGAGCAATGACTTGGTTCATCTCAAGGGCATTATGTTGAGTGAAGAAAACCAGTCTCAAAAGGTTGTATTCTCTATGATTCCATTGATAGGACATTCTGGAAAAGGCTATAATGACATCTTGTAGATCAGTGCTTGTCAGAGCTTGGAGGGGCTTGCGGGAGTAGAGTGAGGGTTGACAACCAGAAGCAAATTTAGGGCTGTGTGTGATGAAACTGTGATGGTAGTAACAGAACTGTCTGAATTTGTCAAAACTCACAGAACTGTACACCAAAAAGAGTACATTTCATTGTAACTAAAAGGAGAGAAAAAAAAGTTACATGTGTTGTTATATACTATGCTCATTCTTTTGCAACTTTCTTATTTACTCAAAATTTAAAAATTTGTGGATCTAGCCATGTCTCGGAAAATTCGATAGGTAGAATTCATTCCAAGTGGAGGGACTACTGAGAACAAAGATTCAGAAATAATATGACTGGAGGGTCATCTATGCACTTGATTCTAAAATGGAAAATGTCATTTAAATGGAGCAGTTTCCATTAGGGCTGACCCTCTGGGGATCATCACTTGGACCTGAAGGTTGATAGAGGTTATCTGTCACAGCCATTGAGTCTGACCTTCAAGGCTGTTACTCTCAAAAGATGAATTTTCCTACAGATCTCAGCTATATCAACATTAGGTAAAGAACAAGGGGAGAGAAATCTCTACATTCTCTCTTGAATGGTTTTCATCCAGTCCTATCAGAATCAAATTTATGTATGCATACTGCATTGGAAAAAGTACCAGATGAGTTCCAGTCCTATTTTATCTTCCAAATAATTGGTGATGTTGGCAAGTTACTTAAATACATGGAGTTGCTTTCCTCTTCCATAAAAAGTTGCACTGTGTTAAATTATTTTAAGTCTCTTTCTGCCTATAAAAATATTATTCGATATTAATCAAACCTCTGAAGCATTCAGTTGTCCATTCAACTGCCTGATGTGTCTCAGGAACTTTCTAGGTGTCCTAGATACACATAAGAATTAGAGTCCTCGGTTTGGTGGGGGCTGAGCACACCACGGGAGAACAAGTAGGTTGATCAAGGCCTGGGGAAGTGCCAATGAGACAGCAGCTCATAGCCAATATGAGAGTCAGGGAAGGGCATGAAGGAGGGGAATGCCAAAGAAGCATTGAGACACATCCTTCCCCTCCCCCCAAATTCACTGCTGCTTCTGTGTTCTCCACACCTGATGTTGATTGAGAAAGAAAGTTTCTCTCTCCTTCTACTAGTGTCAGTGGATTTAATGAGCAGGAAGCTCCCTTCTCTCAGTCAGACTGAACGCTCAGATGTATATCCTCTCAAGTCCTCATTTCTTATTTAACAAAACACAAAATGAAGACCCTCTGAAAGTGGAGGGCCCAGCATTCCTATGAATGTAACGCTGTGAAAGATTTCCCAGCAATGAGTAAGCATTTCAAATTCAGGCGTTTTGTTGTTTTTAAAGAGGTAACAGCCTCGCTTTGAGCAATATGTGTAGCACATCCCACACTTCTTCTAAAGAAACAGCAAAATAGGGACGCCTGGGTGGCTCAGTTGGTTAAGCAGCTGCCTTCGGCTCAGGTCATGATCCCGGCGTCCTGGGATCGAGTCCCACATAGGGCTCCTTGCTCATCAGGGAGCCTGCTTCTCCCTCTGCCTCTGCCTGCCATTCTGTCTGCCTGTGCTTGCTCTCTCTCCCTATTTCTCTCTGACAAATAAATAAATAAAAATAAAAAATCTAAAAAAAAAAAAGAAACAGCAAAATAAGTAAATATTCTAGAACATGATTTTAGAGAATGAACATAATTCCTGCCCATTAATTACCACATGATTTGATGCCAGGAATGTTCACTAAAAAACAGTTAACCCAGAAAGTTAAATGACAAGAGAAATTATGGTGGTAAAAATCAAATGGTCCATTAATACAGCCTCACATATATGTGGAAAAGCATAAAAAATTAAATATGGAATAAGTACTATGTATTAGGAATGTATTTCTCAAGGATGGAACAGGATCTCCTTATATGTAGAGAATCTTGATTAATCTGAACGTTTTTATTCAAATTGAAGTAGGAAATAGGTCTTATTTTCAGCGCTCTTTCTTTCCTTCTTTTTTTTTTTTATAAATAAGTCTTTTTTTTTAAGATTTTATTTATTTATTTATTTGACAGGAAGAGATCACAAGTAGATGGAGAGGCAGGCAGAGAGAGAGAGGGAAGCAGGATCTCTGCTGAGCAGAGAACCCGGTGTGGGACTCGATCCCAGGACCCTGAGATCATGACCTGAGCCGAAGGCAGCGGCTTAACCCACTGAGCCACCCAGGCGTCCCTCTTTCTTTCTTTCTGAAGTGCTTACTAAATCATATAAGCTTTCCTAATTTTCTAAGCACAAAATATCATCATGGTTGAGTTAACCCCTGAAGACTGAGGTATCAAAACTTCAGTGCTAATGGCCAGGGTTCATCATCCTGCGGTAGATGCCAGGGTTCAAGATCAGTCCTCAGAACCTCAGGAAGATGCTAGAATATCCTTTGGAGACATAAATTCCTGATGCCATATTTTTTTTTTAAGATTTTATTTATTTATTTGACAGATAGAGATCACAAGTAGGCAGAGAGAGAGGAAGGGAAGCAGGCTCCCTGCTGAGCAGAGAGCCCCATGTGGGGCTCGATCCCAGAACCCTGAGATCATGACCTGAGCTGAAGGCAGAGGCTTTAACCCCCTGAGCCACCCAGGTGCCCCTCCTGATGCCATCTTTAAAACATTGTTTAAATCCTCTTCCCTGCACCCTCCCCCACCCCAGGTTGTAGGGAGCAACCAATAGTCTAGCAAGGAACAACTTCCATTTTATTGACTCTGGTCAGTCGAGCTTGGAGAAGAATGCTCATGAGTATGGTTGTTTTCGGAGAAGAGTGTTTTCAGAGAAGAATGCTCATGAGTATAGTTGCTGAATCATATGGTGGACCTCAAGGAACATTCCCCCAAATTCCCCCCAAAACTGTGAAGGGCAAACCTGTTACTTTACAGTGGAAAACTGTGGCATACACCGTCTGAACCAAATGACCAAAGATAACCTTGCAGCCATGGGAATAATCAACAGCATGTGTCTCCTGCCAGGTTACTGTGAGAACCCGCCATTGCTCCTGTGGTATTCCTGCCCAACGTGCATAATCTGAATCTAGTCATGAGGAAACATGAGTGGAGGGACAGTTGGCAAAATAACTGGCCTGTACTCTCCAAAAATACCAAAAATACCAATCTCATGAGGAAGAAAGCCTTGGGGAAATGTCCCAGATCACAGGAGACTGAAGAGACAAGATGTCTGAATTCAAATTTTGGATTGTTTTGCCATAAAATAAGACAACATGGGGACAATTGACAAAGTCTTAATAAGGTCTACAGGAAAGATAACATCATTTCAGTGTTAATTTCTTGATTTTGATCCTTGTCCCATGGTCACGCAGGAGAATTCATGTTTTTAGGAAACAAATATTTAGGAAATAAAAGATCATTATGTCTGTGACTTATTCTTAGGTGAACATGAGATTACCTATTGGTTGATGAAAATGTTTCATGTCCTGACTGTCATGGCGGATACAGTGGTTACACAAACATATGTATTTGTCAAAGGTCATCACACTTTATTAAATATATGGATTTTATTTCTTGTAACCATACCTCAGTAGATAAAGCTGATTTTTTAAAGTGCTGTTCATTTTGATATTGTATGATATTGTTCTGTGACTTACAGTTACTCAGAAAGTAAGTCATATGAGCTACCTTTCTGGATTTAACATGTATAGTTTTATATTGATTGATTGATTGCCTAACCTGATACATGAAATTCAATAGTTTCTGAACTGTTACAAGCTCACTCTTTCCATTTTGTCTTTTTATCTCCCTATCTTAAGTAGTTTGCAAAGTGGCACAAGGCTCTCATTCAAATTTGCTTGTGTTTTAAACAGCTCCAAATATTTTCTATCTAAAAAATCTTCTTTTTTTCCCATAAAAGATCTCTCCAACATAAAACAATCCCTATAGTTTGTACTATATAAAAAAGAAAAAAAGAGGAAAAGCATGTTGGCTCCTTCAAAGGAAAGGAGAAACTAGGACTAGGGCCATTTCTGATCACTAAATAATAGGATTTCAGTTGTTCCAAATCCCACAGGAGTTTAGCCATTAACTCAGCTTAGGAAAGGAATTGCAAACCGGACTGTCTCCTGTTGTGAAGCGATTCTGATGCCTTTACATCGCGCCACCAAAGGCTTGAAGAAAGGTGAGCCGCCAGGGTCAGCAGGTACCATAGAAATTGGCTCTCAAAGCTCAGGAGTGAAAGGCTGTTAGTACAAGTGGAAGCATCGCTGACCAGCACGTGGATTTGGACCTGACCCACATTAGCAAGGCAGGATGAGGCTGTCAGTTTATCCAAATCTGAGCTTAACAGAGAATGGGCTGGAGATGTGGCAGCTCTCCTTCCTTCTGCCTCTACCAAATCAACCGGGTGTCCATGTGCACACGTCTTCCCCGTGGCTCAGCTTCCTTATCTGCAAGATGAAAGATGGCACTGAGTAATCTTTCCAACTGTCTAACCCCCCATGATTCTGAATCTCAGCATCTCTGGTATGGAGCACAGTATCTCTTCTACTCCCCAACTTTGGTCATCCCTCTCCCTCTTGCTTCAGAAATTGACAAGATTGTCCTATTTATTTTCTACAGTATTACATGGGACATTCTTTGGATAAGAGGACACATTTAAATTGTTTCTATCGTGGTTTTCACTTACTGGGGGATAGAAAATATTTCCTCCCCTTCACCCCTACTAATTCCTGGGAGTATCCTTAAAACTCTCCACAGTGGGTGCAGTAACAGTGTATAGATACAGCTAATAGATACCTTATGTTTGCTTAAATAATCTCTAAGTAATTGCGTAACTTTATTTCATAGAGAGTAATAACATCTGTGTGAATGGACCTGTAGGTTCTGCTACCATCATTTACAAGTGAACAGATTCCGGATTCCAGATTTACACCCCTGAACATGGATGAGGACAATTTAAGCTTCAGCTTACAGCCTCATCCAGTTTTCCTTATGGTGAAAATGGCTGGTTTAAAGTTGGTCTAGGTTTGGAAACTGGAAAGTGCTGGAAGTCACCAGGATCTACCACCCCAAAACATGGCTTTTTTGGCATATGGATCGTTTTGAGAACCAGCAGAAGAAGGAAAGGCTTTGAAAAAAGGGCACAAGTTTCCTTTTTGTAAAGGAAATTTATGTTGGGAGAGACATCTTCCCCTCGTTTGCTGGGAAGAGGAGAACTCTTAACTACCATCAGTGTAGAGGAACCTTAATAAATATTACCAAACTTTAGTCCTTGTTTAGCATACTTTTCCTCATTACCTTACCATAACTTGTCTCCCCTCCCAGAAGCCAAGACCCCTTTGCCTTTGTCTAGCCTACCATAGCTTATTAGCCCGAGTTCCAGCCCCACTTTTGGTTACTCAGGGCTGAGTGTGCCCACGTTTACACATGATGCACAAAATTAACTTCTGTTTGCTTTCTTTTGTTAGTCTGTCTTCTGCCAGCCTAATTTATAGAATCCCAGCTGGAGAACCTAAGATAGATAGAGGAAGAGATTTTTTTTTCTTCCCTACAGTGCTGTACCTGGACTAAGTTATTAGAATAAACATTCTTAACCTTAAAGAAGAGAAATGTGTCCAGACTTATGAAAGAAGCTATTTTTCATCCCCTTTGGGGTCACCCTGGGGAACTCTTTGTCACACGTCTTCCTGAGAACAATAGACATGAGAGAGATGTGCATGAAAAAAAAAGGTTCTGAGGTCAAGTACATAGAGAAATGCTAACTGTTCTGCCCCTCCTGGGAGAGTTACAGTCTACACTGGCCCATTTAAGGTTCTGCATTCATTAAAATACATTTTGCTTTATGATTAACTTTGTTTAACCTGTAGAGTTCCAAATTTAAGTGACTCAGAACCTTTTTTCCACATGAACTCTCCTCGTTCTGCAGAACACACTTCCGGAAACCCGGCACCAGGGTTCATTTTCCTGGTAAAATGTCCAGAATAATTTCTGGGCCAGTCATTGCAACATCCCCAAGCTTCCTTGGCAGGACAGAATTTGCTTCAGGGTGTGGGACATGGTAGCAGTCACCCCTGCAGCACCATGCAGGAGTTGCAGAGGGAAAGTTTTGAGCAACCTGTTTGGGGCCCTGAATAGGAAATGGCTGTGGGGCTGAATGGGGTAGTGATAAAGGAGAAGAAGGGATTGCCCTTCTTTCTTAGGACCAGCAATCCTCAGATTGCCAAACCTCAAAGTGAAAGTCAAAGCTGGTGATTCTACCTGGAAATCTGATCTGGGAGTACAGAAAAGACAATCTGTACTTTCATGATGAAGGGCTCAGATTCCAGATTCTGTCCAAATTTGGCTCAGCCCCTTGCTGGCCATCGTTTAGCGTACTTTTGGCAGGAAGCATTTTATGCCTTTATTTCTTTGTCATAAAGTAGCGATTAAGATAGTGCTGATTTCTTTAGCTTGTTGTAAGGATTAAATGAACTATTACAGTGAAGAGACTTAGCCCAGTATCTGGCCTAAATGAAGTGCTTAAAATAAAGTTAGATACGGTCCTTGTCAAGGGTAAAAATACAGTTACAAAATAAATTAATAAATACCAGCTACCAGTTCCATAAAAAGTTGGCCAACAGAGAATTGCAGACCCTGAGTAGCAAGAGGAACTTCTGTATTAGTGAGAATCTTTGACTAGGACCCAAGCTTTTTTGGCCTCAGAGTGAAGTTAGTTAGGCAAGAAAGCTACAACTTAAACAGTGCTTGAGCAAGTAGATGTAGATGATAAGAGAAAACAAACAAACAACAACAACAAAACCCACAATATATACTTTGCTGTTTGTATTTATATCTCTGAGTCTGTATCTAGGAATTATAGTACATTTTTAATTTTATTTTTAAAAGTTCAGTCTGCTGTTTAATAGGTATAGAGTTTCAGTCTTGCAAGAGGAAAAGTTCAGGAGGTATGGCAATGTCAATATACCTAACGTTAATGAACTATGCACTTAAAATGGTTAAAAAGATAGGGTGCCAGAGTGGCTCAGTAGGTTAAGCTACTGCTCATCATCTCAGGGTCCTGGGATTAAGGCCCATGTCAGGCTCTGTGCTCACTGGGGAGTCTGCTTGAAGATTCTCTCTCTCCCCTGACCCCTCCCCCTGCTCACACTCTCTCTCTCTTTCTCTCTCAAATAAATAAATAAATAAATAAATCTTTGAAAAAATGGTTAAGAAGGCAAATTTTATGTTATGATTTTTTTTAACCACCAATCAAAACAAAAAAATAGAGAGAGAAAAGATTTTGATCTGTATCTTGTCTTCTCATGGTCTGTAGTATAGGGCTTGCCTTCAGCGTTGAAAGTAAACAGCATGCTCAGTGTTCCCATTTCCATCAGTAGGGGCAGGGGATGTGAGCAGACACTGAATGGCTTTAGAAAATCTCTTGACTCCACTCAAGATTTGGTGAGAAATTAGGGCGACTCTTGGAACGTGGGGTTGGGCCGTAAGTGGGCTCTGCTTTTACCCTTTTGAAAGTAGCCTATCACAATTGGGGAGTAGGTCCAAAACTGAACTCCTTTTTTTTTTTTTTGCGAAACTGTCCTTCTGTGTCCCAGCACCCCACCAACCTTGCCTACACCACAAACCCAAGTCATGGTGTGCTGGTAAATGCATCCCAACGAGCTCTCCAGAAAACAAGAAAGTGTGCCTTTATTCACATATGTGTATGGAAACTTTTACTAATATAAAGAACATATGGCACAAAATTTACAAATATAATAAAATATAATAATCTTTACTGTAAACCCTTACTGAATGCTCCTGTTGATTTTTGCTGACCTCTTATAACGATAGCCATCGTATTGTGGAACAGATGGAAGAGTGTGGCTCCACCATGAATGTTGCCTAATATTTATATTTTTGTTTGCAATAGTGAATATGAGGCAAGGAAGATATATATCAGCTCTTCACTCATTCATCTATGATGTGAGTGACTTCTTTGCTGAATCAGATAATAGATTTGAGTACCGGAAGTTTCAAGGTTTTATGCTACTCACAATATAATGGCTACAGACCTGAAACACTTTAATGTTTAATTTACATTATGAACAATTTCTCCATCACTTTTTAAAAGATACTATTTATTTATTAGAGAGAGAGAGAAAGAGAACATATGAGCAGGGGAAGGGGCAGAGGGAGAAACAGACCCCAATGGGCAGGGAGCCTGACCGGTGGGGCTTGATCCCAAGAGCCGAGATCATGACCTGAGAGGAAATCAAGAGTTGGACAGTCATCTGACTGAGCCACCCAGGTGACCCTCTTTGTCACTTTCTTAGAGCAGGCATTAGCAAACTATGGTTGCTGGGCAAAAACCAAAAGGAACACCAAAATATTGGGCAGCTGCCTGCCTCTGTCAATAAAATTCTACTGGAAACCAAGTCCACTCATTTATGTTTCGTCCACAGCTTCTTTCACGCTTCAGTGACAGAGTTGAATGTTTGAACAGGGACTGTATGGCCCAGAAAGCTGCAAATATTTATCCTCTGGCCCTTTGTAGTAAAACTTTGCTGACCCTTGATCTAGAAAATCAACAAGGTAAGTCCTGGTTTGTAGCTTTTCCCCATTCCCATTGCATAAATGTCTCCACCGTGGCAGATTTCAAGCAGCTAATGTGAAGTTAGGGAGATGATCAGGAGCACAACCTTATGTAGTATTTCCACACAGATATCGGCGATGCGGATAACCCCAAGACCTTAATATAAGGTAGTAAAATAATTAGCGATGACTTTTGAGAATTTATGACCTTTGTATTTAATATAATTTATTTTATTGTTCATGCATATAATTTAAATTTTAGTAATAGCTATGTATACATACCATGGGATTGCCTCCTGGCTCTGGCATGCCAAGTTTGAAGGTCATGGGAGCTTCCCTCTTCCCTAGTGCCAGCGATACCAGTTTTCGAGTCCTATAATTCCATCCCCGAACCTCTGTAACATTTGCTCTGTTTCCTTAACATTTATGCCTTAGCTCTGGACATCTTCATCTTGTGGCCAGACTATTATAATCTCTCAAATTATTTCTTGACTTCCGAACATATCCTTGCAATCCATCCTCTAGACAAAGCTTCCTAAACAACAAGGTGCATCTGCATCATCTGGGATTCTCATTAAAATGAAGATTTCCATTCAGTAGGTATGGGAGGCCTTCGGATTCTGCATTTCTTTTCTTTTTTTTTTAGATTTTTTTTTTTTTTAATTTATTTGTCAGAGAGAGAGGGAGAGAGAGCGAGTGCAGGCAGACAGAATGGCAGGCAGAGGCAGAGGGAGAAGCAGGCTCCCTGCTGAGCAAGGAGCCCAATGCGGGACTCCATCCCAGGACGCTGGGATCATGACCTGAGCCAAAGGCAGCTGCTTAACCAACTGAGCCACCCAGGCGTCCCTGGATTCTGCATTTCTAACAGGTTCTGGGGCGGTGCTGCTGCTGCCGGTCACCTGATCACAATTGAAGTTGCAAAGCTGGGCTGCCGCTAAGTGCTCTTGCTAACACGTGACTCTGACCTTGTTACTCCCTGCTTCCCAGATTTTCACACCTTTGTGCTTTATTAATATTGCCCCCACTGATTGAAATCACTCTGCTCCCTCTTGCCTGGGAAATGCCTTCTCTTGCAGAGCACTGCTGTGTGGCCGCCTCTCCTAGGACAACTCTCCCAATGCCCCCAGTGAGAAAGGAGCGTCCTCCCATCTTTGGGTCCCCACTGCTCCGGGCCTGAGACATCCGTCTCAGGACACTGCTGCATTTATTTGTTTGTGTCTCTTTCTCCGTCATTAAATTCTAAACGCAAATTCCCTAAGCCATATTCTGACCTTAACTCAAATATCATTTTCTCAGAGAGTTCCTCTGATGCCCCTGAGAAGCCCTGCCATCCTTGCCTGGTCACTCTCCATTCTACTAGGCCTGGTTTGTTTTTTTGTTTTGTTTTGTTTTTTTGTTTGTTTTGTTTGTTTTTTGCTTTTTTGAGGGCACCAGTTACATCCTACAATTGCCTTATTTTAGTTTTTAACAGAAGCAGTTTTGTTTAATGCAATTGAGACCAGTAGTTGTTAAGCTGCTTACACATGAGGCACAAAAATTGGGGAATCATAAAAAAGTGATCTTTGTGTATGTTAAATATTTTCATGAAAATTTAAATAAATGCACATTCATTTGCCTTGGTTTTAACCTAGAGACAAGGTCACCATCCTTAATAGGAGTTCGTTGATTCAAGTTCAGCATCATACTTCTTGCATAAACCATAGGCATAGACCATCACCTCTAATTTCCAGTTTCTGTTGCTTTAATGTGGAGCATGGACATAAAGGAACTTGGAAAGCAAGATTGAAATTTTTTTCCCTTATCTTTTACAATTAGGCCTTGCCCACATCTAATTTAAAGGCATTGTTTGAAAGCAACCCACAATTATCAAATCTTCCAAAGCATGTAATTTAGTTTTTTTCCTTTTTTTTTTTTTTTTAACAACAAACATTTTATTTTGGAGTAATTTTAGATTTACAGAGAACTTGCAAAAAATAGTACAGGGAGTTACTAAACACCCCTCACCCCACTTCTCTCAGTCATTAACATCTGCATTTGTCAAAACTAAGAAACTGACAATGATATATTAACTACTAGTAACTCCAGGCTTTCTTTGGATTTTTCCCCCTTGCCCTGTGCCTCTTCCTGTCCCAAGAGCAAATCCCTAGTGCCGCATTGTATTTGGTTGACCCATCTTTCCCTGATTCCTGTGGTCTTTGAGAGTTTCTCCATCTATTCTTGTTTTTCATAACCTTGACCATCCTGAGTACGGGCCAAGTATCTGCAGACTATCTCCCAATACCTGATGTTTTTTTCATCAGGTTGCGGATTTTTGGAAAGAACAGGCAGAGACGAGATGCCCTTCAAGCATATACTATCTATCCAGGGGTACCACTGTTGATAATAACCTTCACATCATTTACTTTTTATGAAAAGAATGCTCATCCTTTGAACACTTACATTTTGCTGAGTTATGTACTATTTCGTTGAATAAGGTAATCAGAACCATAAATATAAGAGGCACCCACAGGATCCGGAGCAAACACAATGGATCTGGATCAGTGTGGGTGTCTCCTGGTGGGAGCAGGGGGGTTAGGAACACAGTCATCCACCTGACAGGGTCTGTTTCCCTCCTCCCCATGCGTGCAGGGAGCTGGTCTGACTTACTCATCACTGAATCCCCAGCACTTTGTGCAGGGCCTGGCCCACAGCAGGAACTCATTATGTGCTTGTTGAATGAGTACAAGCACTGAGCAAACTTCAGGTGTCTTGTCAGTCAGGGTCCAGTCAGGAGATAGCTGAACGGAGAGAAGTTAATGGTCAACGAAGGGCAAAGTTGTTAACTAGGTAACAGAAATGGCAGAAGATAGCAATAAATGATCATGTAAGGGGCACCTGGGTGGCTCAGTGGGTTGAGGCCTCTGCCTTCGGCTCAGGTCATAATCTCAGGGTCCTGGGATGGAGTCCCGCATTGGGCTCTCTGCTCAGCGGGGAGCCTGCTTCCCTCTCTTTCTCTCTCTCTGCCTGCCTCTCTGCCTACTTGGGATCTCTGTCTGTCAAATAAATAAATAAAATCTTAAAAAAAAAATGATCATGGAAGCAGCAAGTGTAGGAAGCAGCCATCACCCCGAGGGCTTGGAAACAAAAAGAAGATGCTGAAGCTACTGAATCTTGGGTGTTCTGAGGAAAAGCCCCCCAGCACTGAAAACCAGACCGGGAGCAAAGATGGCTCTCTGGGGGTATAAGGAGAGCAGCTCTGGGAGCACAGGAAATACTGCAGACTGGATGCGGCAGCTGCCCCAGGCAGACCCCCTGCAGCTGCCGGGGTGAAGAAGCCTTGTCGGGGTGCCACTCACAGCAGCGGGAAGTGTTGGGGAAGGAGCCTGCCCTTCGTCCTCCAGCCTTGCAGTCTTCCTCCAGCATCTTCTAGGCAGAGCCTGACAGGGAGCCGTCTCCTCAGCAAAAATGTGGTCAGCAACGGCAGAATCACAGAGCAGGGTGTGGAAGGCTGGGTTTGGAGCAGAGAGAAGACAGCTTCATGCCTGCATAGGTATAAATTAGGTCACAGTACTTATCAGTGCAATTTCTTCTTTCCACCCACACCTCTGCTGGGGCTCAGCTGCCATTTCTTGGCTCCTTTCCCTTCTGGTATCTTGCCGGGTGTGTGTGGGGCGGGGGGTCCCTAGAAGTGTCTCAGCTCTAGTAAGAATGCCTTTGGTGTGCAGATTTCAAAGCTATCCTTATCTCCAGGTCAGTGACCGCGGTTGTGATGATCTAGGCTGGTGGTCTTATCTTGCCCTTTTCACTAACAGTTCTTCCTCTTCTGGGCTCTTTTAAATGGGTTCATACCCAGAGTTACTTGGACCCAAGACGTAACACGTTTAAGTCAACAACTCTCCTAATTTTACACAAAATCCTTTTCCCACAAAATCCTTTTCCCCACAGACCATTGACATACCTCAATTTTTCCGGCTGGGTCAGGTGTGGGGTCAAGGGCAGGTGACCAGATTTAACACCTGCTTTGTTTCTGAATAATAGTCACACACAGAGGAGTCTGAAGTCAAAACTTTACTATCTACCCCAATTCTAGAAGTCTATTCACACCATGAGTCTATAGACATTTATTTTGATGATAAAATAAAAGCTGATGCGGTTATAAACAGTTAAAGATGTGAATCCAAACATAATATAAAAGCTGTTTTGCACAAGTTTCATGGAGGAGATTTTTCTGCATTGAGGTTTCCAAAAATATAAGTCCAGTAGAGTTTGGACTGAAGATGCCTTCCTTTTCTGGTAAATCTGCTCAGCAAATATAGCCATTCCTCATTGCAATAAGGAATTTCAAATCAAATTAAGAGTTAGGATTATCTTTCTTGAACAAAGAAGTGGTACTGTCAGTGTATTAAGCACCGAGGTTTGCCAGTGCTTGGAATGGTAAAGGTGAGAGAAGGGACAGGCTAGGGCTTTTGAGATGGCTTCATTCATGGCCTTGCTGCTATTTCCTCAGAGCTGCCTGCTTAATGCTAGTCAATCTTTTTAACTAATTTTGGGGGAAATCTCCCATATTCCTGTAGGACAACCTGCAGCTTCCCCCTGAATTCTGATATGCAACTGACTCATTTCCCTAATTTGATTGAATCATTCTCCACTTGAGCTACAGACATTCTACAGAGCCTCTTCTTGAACATTTCAAAATTTCAGAAATAATGTCAATAGGGACAGAATTTTTTAGGGCAGTGAAGCTGTTCTGTATGACACCATAAAGGTGGATGTGTGTCATCATATATTTATCCAAAGACATAGGATGTACAACATCAAGAGCCAACCCTAATGTAAACGATGGGATCTGTTGGCAATGATGTGTCCGTGTAGGTTCATTGACTGTGACAGATGAACTACTTTGGTATGGGGGGCGGGCTGATAGCCGTGAGTATGTAGGGACAGGAGTATATAGGAAATCTCTTTACCTTCTGCTCAGTGTTGCTGTGAATATAAAGCTGCTCTGAAAAATAAAGTCCATTAAGAAAAAAATAAAAAAGTATAATAATGTCTTTGCTGAAATCGTTATTTGGTTTAACGGCAAGCCACCATGATGATGACTTTTTATGATGACTAAGGAACCACAGGTTTCCCTTTCAATTGGGAGTCTATTGTCCATTTCTACCCTCCCAAGCCAAATTCACCATACCTGGGAGGGAGTGGCCAGGGAGAAGGGTTGCAGTCACCAGACCTACTCGAGCCTCAGTTTTGGACCATTCAAGAACCCATGTCACCCTAAGCCTTTCTCTCTCTCTTTTTGAAAATGTATTTCTTTGAGAGAGTGCCCTTGGGGTAGGGTAGGGAGAGGGAGACGCAGATTCCTGCTCAGCAAGGAGCCACCCCAGGACCCCAGGACTGCGAGATCATGACCTGAGCCAAAGGCAGGCACTTAATTGACTGAGCCACCCAGGAGCACCCCCACGTCACCATAAGCCTTTCAATGGCAGGGACTGAGTCTGATTTATATGGGCTTTCCTAGCGCCTTAGTGCCTGCCACATATCATTTGCTTAATAAATGTTCACTGAGTGACTGAATAAAGAACAAGCAAGAAAAACAAATGGAGATTCAGGAGTTGGGTAGCAGCATTTGGTGGAGAAAGGATTTAAAGAAAAAAGAAAACGATGACAAAGCTTGTATTTTTAGTATCCCTTCTTCTGTTCCTTGGCAACTCCCATGTGAAGAGCGGCAGAGACTGAGTCAGGAAGCCTCACTCCAGGTTTAGAAAACATTGTCAGGGCGGCGGAAGAACCTGGTCCCATCCTTCCTGCTGGCCTCGCCCAGCCTGACTCCGTGCTCGGGAACACGCAGATCAAAAGCTGACATTTCCAACACCAGCAGCTTAGAGAGCCCCACAAATTTCAGTATCTTGAAATATAGGGAAGAGAGAAATTGGTCACGGCACTGGGTGGGTCTGTTACGGCCACAGAAATAGGCATGCGCAGACCCTCGTTGAGGCGAGGAATTCGTAGAGCACAAGTGAGTTTGGGCCCATTTCGACCTTCAGTTTTGCCATATGATGCCCCGGGCAGGATTCATAAACTGGGGCCCTAGCGGGGAAAAATGTCTGGCATAGGTTTTCTTTTGGGTTTTGTTTGTTTTTTGGTTGTGTTTTTTGTTTTTGGGGGGGGGGTGTGCTTTTCTTTTTTCTTTCTTTCTTTCTTTCTTTTTTTAATTCTAATTCATTGCCAAGAATTAGAAATTGAGAAATTTCAGATCAAATTTGGATTTCCGGCTTCTAGTGAAAAAGCAGATCTGGGAACAGCTGGCCTATGTTTCCTCATGACCACAATGTGCTGGCCTGGGGGAGGGGGAGCAGCTTTCTTCACCTGACCAGCCTCTCTCTTTAACCCACCAGCCTGGCCATGTGGGCGCTGGCAGGTACACCCCCTGCTTCTCTGGACACGGCCTAGCAAGGGCCTTCATGGGACTGAAGCTGATGGTGAGGGCAGACTTGTGTGATACAGTCCAGAAAGGACAATATTCTACTCAGCCATTCTGTGTAGCAGGAACCGAAGCTTCCTGGAGCCTCTCACAAGCCCCAGTAGAGAATGTCACAGTGCTGTGATTGTATTGGGTGATTTAAAGATCCAAGGATCAGGTTTTGTCAATAGGACCGATTGTTCCTCTCTTTGCTCTGGTCCGTTTGGCCCATTTCAGATGGCTGGAGAATGCCTTCATTTTTATATCCTGTGTCTATCTGGGCCAAACGTCCAAACAGAGGTACGTTGCTTCCACATTTAACATTTCACCATAACTCAAATTAAGTAAAGACTGCTGCGAGAAATAGTCTTTTAAAAATTGGTTGAATTACGAAATTTGCACTTATTTGAAATACCATTTCCTACTGACATTTCTCTTTCGGCTGCCTTGGCATTAATGTAAGAATTATTTATGACTCAGCATTTCCCCACAACAGCTGCCCACAGGACAGAGCATGAACTGAGGAAAAGAAAAGAATCAGGCTGACTTCACTTGAGCAGCAAGCAGTGTCGGCACTCCCAGCTGAGAAGAGGCAGCAGTTCCAGGAGACAGGGTACAGGCTTCCCTGGGGGCTGAGCTGGATTCAAATCCCGTCTCTGGAATGTATCAGCTTCATGACCTTGAAACTATTATCTGCAACAGGGTCAGCAAACAATTTTTATAAAGGTCAAGCTCGCAAATACCTTCCGATTTGCCCTCCAGGATAGTCCCTGTCATAATTACCCGGCTGTTAGCATCTGCGGTAGCCCAAACCCAGCTGAACACAACCTACCAGTCTCCCAGGGAGGTCATAATGAAATACTACAGACTGGTTGGCTTAAACACCACAAATTAATTTTCTCTGGGTTCTGGAGGCTAGAAGTCCAAGATTGAGAGTGGGCAGGGCTGGTTTCTTCTGAGGCCTCCCTCCTTGGCTTGTAGATGGCTGTCTTCTTGCTGCGTCTTTCCGTGGTGGTTCATCTCTCACCATGTCGTCTGTGTCCTAATCTCTGTTGGGACATCATTCTTGTTGGATCAGGACCCATCCTAATCCATTCATTCTAACTTAATCACCTCTTTAAAGGCCCTATCTCCAAATGCAGTCATAGATTCAGGTACTAGGGTGTTAGGACTTCAACATACAGATTTTGGGAGTGACACAATTCAGCCCACAATAGCACATAAATGAATAGTCTCTCTGTGTTCAAATGAAACTTTGCAAAACAAGGCCTGTGGCCACATTTGGCCTGTGGATCCAGGTTTGCAGATGGCTGGTCTCTACTGTCCCCTCTCTGGAGTCCCTCCCTCTCCTTAGCCTCCCTCACATCCTTCCACTTAAAGGCCTCCCCTTACGGTCACCAGTGGCCTTGTCTCTCTTGCCCCAAGCAGTGTCAGCTCCACACAGGTGGCCTCCTGGTGAGCATCCTTTCCCTAGACTCTGGTGAGACCACACTCCTTGGATTTCCCACTCTCTCGGCCACCCTCCTCTCCTGATTCTTTGCTGACACCTCTTCTTCCCAAGCACTAATGTTCTATGGCCTCAAAGCTCAGCGGGGGCTCTCCTATCCTTCTTGCTGTGTGATTTCTTCCAAGGTGATCTCATCAACACTTCTAATATCAGTAACCCTCTAGAAGCTGAGGACTTCCAAATATATAGCTCTAGCCCATACATCTGATTCCCTCCCCCAGATATCCTCTTGTCAGTATTTCTGTAATTTTGTGTGCTGCATCCTGGCTGTTCACTATTTGCTTTTCTTTTACTACTGTGATCTCCAGGGTCAATTTTGTTCCACCCTAAAACCATTTCCATGACTCATCTTCCTTGACCCACCTCCCTGCCCCACAGTGGAAGCCAGAACCTTCTTCTACCTGTTCCCCAGACCATATATTTCTTCTTCCTTCTTCACAGTTTCTAATCACAAATGTGCATGATTGATTGATGTCTGTCTACTTTGGAGGATAGTAAACCCAAGGGAAGGGAGGAGCTTGTCTTTTGTTCTCTTAGTTTAGAGCCTGACACAGACTGGGGCCTCACAGTCAATACACATGAGATGATTAAAGAACCTTAAGTAAAATAATGAAATTCTCTGAGATATTGAGAATTATTTGATTTCAGTTCAGAATATTTTGTGTTAGGCTCTGCTTGTTTAGTTTATGACCCTCAAGAAGGTGTTCCTTATATATTTCCATTCCTTCTATTTTTCTACCTGTGTGGAAAATGGAGGTCATTGGAGGAATGAACATGCTGGGCTCTCTGTATTTCTTTAGTTTCTTGCATAAAAGGAGGGATAGAACCCTGGAGACAGACAATCTCGGTTCAGATTCCAAGTTGACCCCTTACTAACTGTGTGACCTTGAGTCACTTGCTTAACTTCATTATTCCTCACTTTCTTCACCTGTAAAGTGAGGATACGAACACTCGTGTTAATGGTATATATGGACAGGGCCTGACACAGTGCTGGTGTTAGTCAAGTTTCCATATTTGTTTCACAAATATTTTTTATGTGCCCACAAATGGAATCAGGCACTGGGGGTACTGGGGGTACAGCAGTAAGGGAGTCAGCCTAATCCTATGTTTGGGGGGCTCACATCTTGCTTGGGGAGACAGGTGGTAAAGACAAGGCCAGGTGAGGGTATAGAGATTAATGATGAGGGGGGAAATGCGGAGCATTTTAGCTGTGGGGATCAGAGATAGCCTTCATGGCGAGCTGAATAGAAGTAGTTAAGAAGGAGATACCCGAGAAGGAGAGGAGAAGTGAGTTGGGGGAAATTGGAAGGGGAGATGAACCATGAAAAACTGTGGACTCTGAGAAACAAACTGAGGGTTTTGGAGGGAAGGGGGGTGGGGGGTTGGGTGAGCCTGGTGGTGGGTATTAAGGAGGACACGTATTGCGTGGAGCACTGGGTGTGGTGCATAAGCAATGAATCTTGGAACACTGAAAAAAATAAGTTAAAAAAAAAGAAGAAGAAGAAGAAGAAGAAGAAGAAGGAGATATCCGAATAAAACAAGTATCCACAGATGTTGGTTTTTCTCCTGTTTTGTTCCACCACAGAGGGAGAATTTCCCCTCCACCTGGTCTCTAGGGAGAATGTGTCTCCCCTACTCATTTCTGTCTGGACAGGAGCAGTGCCAACAGAAACAGGAGGTGGGAATCAGGGGGCTCTGGGCTTTTACAGGCACAGATTGTTTCACTTAGCTGGGGGTCAAATGTCAAGGTCTTCGGCTTGTTTTCCAAACTTCATAATAGTTGATATGTAACCTAGATTAGGCACAGAGAAATGCTGTGTAATGGAACTTCTGCTCTGAGAACAGTAAGTAAAAATAAAACTACAAGAAATCCCATATCTTTCAGTTGGGTCTGAGGTAGGAGTTGGCAGATTTCTTTTGCCTTTGCAAACAATAAAATTGGAAAGACTTAAAATCTTCACACTCAGTAATTTCTCCCCAGGAGACCTCACACACTTTCTCCTGTCTGGTCAAAGAGAGGGCATGAGGAGCAAAGAACTTTGTCACTCACAAAGAACCCGGATATATTTTGTAACACTTATAAACCCCAGTAAAAGGACTTACCCCCATCTCAAGAATCCCTCTCCAGACATATAGCTTGTAGCAATGAGGAGGTGGATCCTTGTTACGTGAGAGGTAAATTTGACTGCCTGGGGATACCAAGAATTGTCAACCTATAAATAAAATATTTTAGTCAGATAAACAGCTGAACCTCAGAAGCAGTTGAGAGGTTAGAGAGGGTACTGATACATTAAGATTTAAGAAGCTAAGAATTTTCAGAAACACTTGATTGGTCACCACATGACAAGTTCTTAGAGTTTCTAAGCTCCAACAGAGCCACAGCTGGGGAGCATACACCCAAGAACCATCCCTCTCAAAGTGCTGAAGAGGGGAATTTGAAAGTCGATATGCATCTAATTCCTGAGGCAAATTCCTTAGCAAGGAAGTCAGACTCTTCTCTCAGACATCTAAAAGTATCAAACAAAACCAGTTAAGTATCCACATATCTTTGAGTCCAGATCAAAGTGAAGAACTTTAATCCAAAAATAATATATCAATAAAATAAAGGTATAGATGACAGAAGTTTGGTCATTCCCATTTCCTCTTTTTAGCCAGCATTTATGGGGGTCTTCTTTGTACAGGACACTATTCCAGATGCTATCGAAGAAGAAAAAGATGAATTTGACCCACTCTTGGGCCTGGAGAACTTTCCCTTGGGGGTTGCACACTATGGAGCAGAGCATAGAAAAAGACAAGCGACTGATTTCTTGTGTGTGAGTGATGGCCCTTGGTGAAAAGCGGGACAGAGTCACTGTGTTGGTCTGGCTGAGCCCAGCCTATTAATGTAGGATCATGCCACTTGAGCAGCTGCTGAGGTTCCCTTCAACTCCACGCTTTGGAAACGTCACAGATGGCTCCTCTGAGACTCAGCCAATTGCCTGGATCTCCCAACATGCTCCCAATGACCAAGCATCCCCTCTTGGAGTGCAGTCATTTGGATCCCAACTAGCTTTTTCCTAGGTTTTAATAACAAAAGACCTCATCTTAAGAAATCTATCCCTTTGGGGTGCCTGGGTGGCTCAGTGGATTAAGCCGCTGCCTTCGGCTCAGGTCATGATCTCAGTGTCCTGGGATCAAGCCCCGCATCAGGCTCTTTGCTCAGCGGGGAGCCTGTTTCTCTCTCTCTCTCTCTCTGCCTGACTCTCTGCCTACGTGTGATCTCTCTCTCTGTCAAATAAATAAATAAAATCTTAAAAAAAAAAAAGAACTCTATCCCTTCACTTTGAAAGTTTGAGTGTCTTCTCTTCATTTCAAGGGGAAACGACTAGTAACCCTAAGTAGAGAATGATGAACTGGATCTTAAGGCACAAGAAACATGCTGCAGCTGATTCCAGAGTCCCTAAGATGTTTCCCGACTGATTTACATCAGTCACATCTGTGTTAGAGCAATGGAACAAAAACCAAACAAATTACATAGTCTAGCATCAAAGCTTTAATTGGACAGCCATTTTAATGCATTTAGTACACTTCAATGTATGCTTAATGCATGGCTATCAGAATTCATCCGAATTGAGAAATTAGAAAAAGAAGCTCTTAGAAGACAAATGAAGAATATCTGTGCTAATTTACACAGAGACTCTTTTCAGGAAGATATAAGACCTAGTAGGACTATGGCTACCTCTCTTGGGAGGAGCCAGGGGCCCGGAAAGTGGGGTGGGCATCTGGAGGCTTCTCCTGTCCTCACCTTTGAACTTTCTGGATTTTGTACCCTGTGGATGCATTACCTACTCAACATGAAGTAATTTTTTTATTACATATTAAGTAATTTTTAAATTACATATGCTTATTTATTTTTGTCATGAAGTCACTCCCTCTGACACTTTTCCCCTCAGAAATTCTCTCAAGGCCTGAGGAAAATGATGAATTGAACTTTTTCTGACAGGAAAGACAAGGTCTGAAAATTCTGCCTGACGGATAGAAGGAAGAGTCCTGGCAAAAGCTGAGGCGCTGACAGATGAAAACATGTGTGTCTGACAGAATCTGGACTTTTCACCAAAACTGAGTTAGAACAAGAAGCAAAATGTGTTTGGAATTGTATCTGCCTTCTTATTGTCAATCTAGTCAGCTTATCAATGTCCTTGTTCATCATGGCATCCACTTTCCAGCCTCATTCAACTCACTGTGGAGCCTTTTTCATTTCTTCTGAACCGACACAAAAGTCAAGAGTCAGCATGGGATTTGGCACTTGTTGCTGGCTGGGTACAGTTTTCACCACAGGATGGTTTCCTGTGCCGCGGCATGACCTGTGAAGGCCTCTGTGTCAGGAAATTGCGAGATCGAGCTATGCAACTGCAATTATTGGAAGGGATTAGCGACCGAACAGCCCACTGGGCACATGGAGGCAGGGAGGGGTGCTCTCATCAGGCTGTTTGACAGAAGGGTGCCAAGGTTTATGGATTAGGTCACAGCCAAGAAGCTCTTTCTGTGGTGCCCTTTGAGCTTTTTGGAAGGCAAGCCACACACATGACCAATGATAGGCTCCAAACTGGAACATGCTGCTCTGACCCAAAAGGAATAGCGAGGGGCTGGATCCAGAGTTTGTCATTACGTCATTCACTGTAGGATTTAAAAAAAAAAAAAAAGAAGAAGAAGAAGAAAAAGTCTTTTCTGGGAAGGGTTCATGAGTGTTGCTGCCTAACGGGTGAGACGTGTGTTGTGTGGGGAGCCGGGCAGTAGTTTACGTAACAGATACCAGTCCTTCTGTTCCGTCTTTCCTCAAATCTCGATTTTTAAAATAGCTAATGGCACAGCGGCCTCTTGGAGACAGGAAAAGCTGGCAAGGAGCTAAAACGAGGTACTATGGGCAGGGATCTGAGGGAGCCACAGTGTCCCACAGAAGTGTCATATTATGTGGGGTTTAGAGGCCTTGGAGCTGACTTCTGGCTAAAGAGGTTAGGGAAGGTTCCACGAAGAGGGGCGTGCATTGTTTCCTTTGTGGAATAAAGCCCCAAATCAGTGAAGTGCAAGCAGGCCAAGCCAGAAATCATCTCTAGGCCAAGACCACACGCATTTCCCACAGCCCCTTTCACTTGGTAAACGGTTGTTGCAGTCACCACTTTCCACTAGGCAGCCGGAGCCACTGGGACCAGATGGTATCTCTAAAAATGTGGCCTGCAGCCAGGATTGGAGAGTTGAAATGTGCGACTTGCCTTCTCTTTCAGAATAAGAATAGATAATGTACGACCGTGCTGGTGAGGCCCGGCTCGCAGAGGAAAGAAGCTGGTTGGTGGAATCATGCGTCTGAGCTTATTCCTTTGTGTCCTCATTTATTCATCCCGCCCTCCTGTGAGAAAGGAAGCCTCAGGAGGGCCAGCGCATGGGCTGTGGGACTCAGGGCTGCCCCCGAGCCCCTTGACTTGCGTCTGGCACAGGGCAAACCTACAGTGCATTTTCCTCGAATGAATGAGGGGCTTTCTCATAATACAGTGTTTGTGATCAGGGATCAACACAGCTGCTGGTGCTCTGCAGTCTTCAAGTCTGCTCTTTCTGAATATCCCAACAGAGGACATTTTTTAAAAGACTTTATTTATTTGACAGACAGAGATCACAAGGCAGAGAGGCAGGCGAGAGAGACTGGGGAGGGAAGCAGACTCCCCGCTGAGCAGAGAGCCCAATGTGGGGCTCGATCTCAGGACCCTGGGATCATGACCAGAACGGAAGGCAGAGGCTTAACCCACTGAGCCACCCAGGCGCCCCAACAGAGGACAAGTCTCAATTACAGTCCTCCTCAGCCTGGATTGCACTCCAGACTGCTTAGAGCTCAAGGACAAGAATTCCTCCCTGCTCCTGATAGGCTACCTTCACAGTCTGACTTAACATCCAGCCTCTTTGACTAGGCTTTGGGGCCAATGTTGCCTCCCAAACATATTTTATTAATCCCTTTTAGCTCCGGGAGTTAAGCCAAAAATTCCAGGAGGAGGTTGAGTCCTCTTAGCTGGTCCAGGTTGACGGTTGAACGCACACCGCCCCCTAGTGCCCACCGCGCACTTGACAACGTCATTCTCAACATCCGCTAAAGTCCTGCAGAATGAAGTCTTCTAACCGCTCAACATGAGCATCTCCGCGTTCCTGGCAACGGAGAGCAAACATGCCAGTTCGCCCAGAATAGGCCAGAATGTTGTGAAGATGGTACTAACTACCCAACCCAGAGCTTTGAAAATTAAAAAAATAAAATAAAATAAAATCAGCCTTGCTGGAATCCAAAGTCAAGAGCCCGTAAATAGAAAATTTCTTCTTTGTAATGGGGTTGGACATTTTCCATAAACTAAACCTTGAACTATGAAGCAGGAGCATGAGGATGTATCCCCAGCTTTTTCATGTTCAAGGCTTTGCCTTTTGAATTCCCTTTCATGTCCTTTTTTGTTTTGTTCATTCACGTGCGCGCGTGCACGCACCCCCCCCCACACACACAAACACACACACACAAACACAGATGCAGAAATAAACCCATGGGATGGGTTGCACTCTCAAGTCCCAATGTAAGACTGCTTGTCTTGCTCATGTGCCTTCTCATGGACAGAGAGGGACCTTGGGTCTCTAACCCTGACGCATCCCCTCCTCTCCATCCCATTAAGCAGGTACAAGGTGGGTTTCTGGCACAGCCTGACAAGCAAGCACCTGAAGCTAAAAATTCTCAGTCACTTGCCCAAGTATGGCCCTGGTTGAGACTTGTGGACCAAAACCTCTGTTCTGTTTTTGTTTTGTTTTGTTTTTGTTTTTATGTTTTGAGAGACTAGAACAAAGACACTTTCACCATCGACATTATAAAAATCATCATCTGAACACTCAAGTATGTGTTGTCCTAGGTCACAGCAAATATAAATAAAGAAGAAAGCCATTCTTTGCATTGAAGGAGCATGCTTTTTATGGGTGCCCCTCATCCAGGTGCAAAAGCTGCAATTAAGCTCTCTGCAGGAGGTCCCAGATGCTACATGAACAATGCCTCCAAAGGTGTGCAGTGCACAACATGAACATCTCTGTGAAGCAGCCCCGATAAAATATCTTATGACAAAAAAGCATCACTGCTCAGACTATGCCTTAAAACCCCATTTTGGTCACTACTCAGCAAATTCGAGAAGTCAGGCTTGGCTTTCCTTTGTCCCCTTCTGAATTTCCATTCTGGCAGTACTCTGCCTCCTCCCTGCCCCCCTTGACGCCTTCCCCACCTTTGTGCTTTGAGGTACACCCTGCTCTTATGGGGTGTAATCCCTTAGCTCGGAGGAAGAAAGCTTTTCTGGCAAGCTCAGGGGCCACATTACCCACCAGCAGGTAAGGGAGATGTGGAGATGGCACATCTCTGATATTCCTTTAAGCGCACTTCCTATGACCGTCTTTGTTATCTCTGTGACAAGAGGCCTCTCTCATCCCAAACTCACTGACCAAAGGACACTGGCCCCTTAGCTTTGTAAATCTGACCTTTGTCTCGAGAGCCTGCAACGGGCAGCACTAAGCCAATCTGTGAAACTGGCCTAGGGGGATCAGGACTTGCTCTGAGCTAAATTCTTCTGGTACATTTTTTCCGATCTCTCTTCAAAGTAAATTGAAGTAAAGGGCCGGGCTCTCGGGCAATCGGGGTCACAGTTTTATCCTGTAAAAGAGACAAGATTACAAACCTAACAGCACCTCAGTCATCTGCAGGCCAGTTTCTAAGGTGTAGGATGCTTAGCTGGGTTGATTAGGTAGGTAGGTTGATTAGCATTTCAAAGTGATTCCCAGAGACATTTTCCTTTTCCTGAGGCTGGAAATGGGTCTCCAGGTGGAGAACCCAAGAGAGGTCTAAATGTAACTGCCATCACTCGAGCCAGTCCTTCAGCCTGTTCTAATTGAACCCCTCACACCACCCAGAAGGTTTGCTCCAATCCCCATGCTGTTAAATTCAGGGCACCGCGTCTGGCTCTCCGCATCCTGGGGCTCTTTGCAGGATCTGCCTTCTTGGAAGTGGCTCGTTCTCTCCAGAAACAATCTCTTTCCTTGGCACTTTTCCTGGGTTTCTTATCACAGCTCTGCGTCTCCCTCCGTAGATCCTATAAGGGCTTCCCTGACCTGGTCCTTTTCTGGGTCTCAGCCACATTCATCCCACAACCTACTTGACATCTCTGTGACACTATCACAGGTATTTCCAATCCTTTGTGAGTGACCCCTAATCTTGTGTTCACCCCAAACAACCTGGTAGCAAAACTCCTTCTCCCACACTGGGTTACTCAGAACCTGGAGCCTTTCTTGCTCATGCCCCTCCCTCATCAACCTTTAAGTCCCTTCTAAGAAAATGGCAACCCACTGACTTCGTCCCATAGCACGTCACCACGGTGGTCCTTCCAGCTCTCTGTCTGTCACAACAGCTCTCTCACTGTCTCCCCATCTCCATCTTCATCCCTTTCCACACCATTCTCCACACTGTGACCAGGGGACTGTCCCTGCCCTACTTAGAGTGTACCCCCTGCTCTCAGGAGAGAATCCAGAATTCCACAGTTTCTGAAATTCTCTCCACAATGCAAACCATTCCCCCTTCCTTCGGTCGAAACCTATGCACTCTAGCTTCCTGTCAGTCTATCGAAGTCTAGAAATTTCCTGCCTCAGACACTGCAAACCTGTTCTTGCCTTTCCCTGGCATGCTTTCATACCCCACTGCCACGTTTGTGGCCAGCTCCAGGTCAAGACATCAGCCCTCAGTTATTTTCTCCAGGGACCCCTTCCCTGGCCCACAAGCTAGGGTAAGATCCCTCTGCTATATGCTTTTCGTTCATAGCGCCCCTCTCCACTGTAACCAAAATAAATATTTAGTTCATGAAACTACCACTGCCTTCCAAGGAAGGTGGAAGCCAGGAAGTCAAAGAACCTCGTGACTCTTGAACATCTTAAGGAATCCTCCTGTGAATGTTTACGGGAGAAGTAAAATGCTCTACCAAGTCCAGTGGTAAGAAGTAACAACAACAACTGGATTTTTCTGAGCAAGCCCAGAAGTTTGAGCAAAGGTGGGTGGTGAGTGGGTGCTGTGGGCCCAAATGGAGTCACTGGAAGTCTTTTGGAAGAACGGAGCTACATCGACGATAAAACGTTGTGTTTCCCCGGGACTCTATGAACAGATGCACCTATCTTCATGAAACACTTGTCCTTGCATAACTCAACCCCTACTGAAGGTGAGCTCATGACGAATTTCTCTTTCAAGTAACAAGGACACACATGGCAAGGGAGCGGCAGACACGACTGAGATAGAATCGTGTGAGAAAGAGTCACCACACCCAAACCCCATCTGCATGTGTCTGCGCTCAGATTCCAGGAGGCAGCAGAGCACAAGAAGGAAGTGAGAGGACAGACAGGGATCATGCAGAGGCCATGGGGTGGTGGGGGTGGGGGCGGAGTGGGGAAGGAGGCCAATAGGCACGCTCCTTATGGTCCTCCTCTTTTCTCACAATGAGGTGGCCCAAGGCTAATAAGAAAAGCCTGAAGTATCACTTTAAAAATTCCCCAAGATCAATTGTTAGCTGGTAACCCATTAAATGTTTCCAAAGATGTGCCATTAAGGCACACTTATAGCTAATATGTGTATTCCCGGTCATATGTGAGTGGGAATAAATCCTCGGCCAGGACAGAGACCAATACAGCCAACATCTCTGCAGTGAGGCCCAGTCAGGTGTTGGTTCCTCAAGGCCTGCAGCTACCCCACTGGCCTATGCACCGTAGTTTTTAATCAGTTTTTTTGGAAAATTCCCCAGAACAGTAGTAAGGATTTTCTTAACTAAGAAAAAAAAATTCATTCTAGTCAATTAAGTAAAGGAAGTCAAAGGAAGTTATGCCTTTGAATGGGGTCACGATCTTTTTTTGTCAAGGCCAGGTGGTAGATCAGTCAGGCTTTGTGGCCACCAACTATCCCTGCCTCATATTCTTATTTTTTTCTTTCTTATTTTTACAACCCTTTAGCAATGTAAAAACCATTCTTAGCTTGGGCACCATACAAAACCAGGCCAACAACAGACTTGACCATGAACTGTCATTTGCTGACCCTTACTTTAGATAAAGAGAAAGAGTAACAAGAGTACCAGACGACACTCTCTGTGCCCTCATTGTATGCTTTAGGAGGAGGCATCAGACTTGGGGCTGAGGTCAGGCCAAGCTTCATAACCAAGAACATGCAGTGCTCAGCATCCAACTTGGCCACCTGACTCCAGAGCTAGGTTCTTCATCTCTGTGCCACCCAGAACTTACAACCCTCCTCTCTTTGCAGGATGTGGGCCTACAGACCTGAAAGGGCGGTCCTATGGGACACTCACCACTTCCAAAGCACATGTAACAGTTTCACATGTGAGCAACCACCCAAAGGACTCCTGAGAACCGAGGGGGAAGGACTCAAAATCCATGCTCCTCTTCCAGCGGGTCCATGGGTCTTTCCCCATATCTGTAAAGCTGCTCATGATTATTTTTAATGCCTATAGAATCTAGAGAAAACTCTCCTTTTAGATTTGGTTGGGAGTAAAGGATGGAATGTGGAGAGACAATGTTTATTCTGTGTCTATTGTGTGCCAGGCACAGTTGCAAGTGTAGGGTCTCCCCTGAGAGGTCAGGGTCTCCAGCTCTGAGCATAGAGTCCACAGGAGTGTAGAGTCTATATGTGAGTGCAGAGTCAATATGTGAGTGCAGGGTCTACCATGTTGATGAGAGAGTAGAAGGCCAGCTGAGGACAAAGCACAAGCTGACACATTCCTCAGGCTCTCCTGGCTGCCCTGAAATTAAGGGAAGGAAAAACAAATGGTTAACTCACAGAGATCACAGTCCTGCAGGTGGGGAGTCTCCATTGGTTTAGAAATGTCTTAGTGGTTCACAAGAAAAAAGCATTCTTATGGATCTCTGGAAGTTAGGTTATTGATAGACCCATAGCCTCAATTTTCTGGAGCCCAAACATCACCCACCCGTCCATAACGATGTGGGAAACAAAGATAGAAGGAAATGTAGATAAAATTAAGTGTCCTTATAACCTGCAGCCCATTGACAAATGCTTGAGGCAGGCAGAGTGTAACATTCCTCCAGGAAACTCCCAAAGGTCTTAAAGTTAATTCCTTACTGGAAGGATTAAAACAACCTGAGCTTGACAACAGCCAGGCCTCTAGGATCCAGAGAGTTTTTGTTATCACATCAAAGTCCTTTTGGACAACTCCCTTTTTCCTTACCTCCCCCAACTCCCAAGTATATCATCAGTCGCCCCTCGCAGCCCTGGTGCGGCAGCTCTTTCCGCCCACGGAACCTGTCTCCGTGTTTTAATGAAATCACCTTTTGCCCCAAAGACGTCTCAACAATTCTTTCTTGGCCTCTGGCCCCGGACCTCACCAACGTTCCAAAACCTACATCACTGGGAGTTCAGGGTCTCCATCTCTGAGTGCACGGTCTGTAGCTGAGAGATGTTTGGATCACCACAACTGTTATCACGGTAGTCAAATGCAGACAATAGACAAGTGAACCAATAATGTATTTCAGGTGCTAAGAAGTGCCAGGAGAAGAAAGACCACATGAGCGAGAGGATCCTGTAAAGTAGTTGTTAGGATCCTTGGAGAGAGCGGATCTTGATGACTACAGAGAGCCTCTGGAAGATGAGGGGCTAGAGCAGCTGGAGTAGCTCTGTTTGTTGGTCCTTCCCACTCCCACTCTGCCGTGCAACCCCCCTCCCCGCCCGACACACACACACAGGGACTGAGAACCATGTTCTGCAGGCAGATGAGGCTGCTCTTCTTCCTCTCACACTGCAGCAGAATGTGTGGGCCTCAGCAGATGGGAGCTTTGGCATCACACGTGCCCTTGCACACCTGAGAGGTGTGCCCATGAGTGGTTTTCTCTGACACCCGCCCATCCCCATTCTCCCGTGCTCAGCTATGGCTGCAAGGCTAAAAGTACCTGCCCCCTTCCAGGCCTTTCATTGCTGTGCATCAGTTTCTGAATGAAATCTTTGCCCTCTAAAACAATTGCTAGAGTGGGTTCTCTTTTCTTGATTCAGTTCCAACTGCTACACACCTTGAACACACAGTCCTGAGGCTGGAACATGTTTATTGGAGAGAGTGTGGCAGTGCTGGGGCAGGGCGAGCATGGTGAGGGAGGGGAGGATGGGAGCCAGAGGTAATCCACAGGCAAACCAGGAAGGGCCTCACTAGGTACCCCAACAAGTCTGCATTCTGTTCTGGAAGCTCTGGGAAGGCGCTGGGAGTTTAAGGTGGGGGAAGGGAATTAAACAGGAAAGAGGAGAAATGGGCAGGACCAACTGAAGAAACAGACAGAAAGAAGTAAGGAAGGGTAAATAATAATAATATAATAATGATAATAAAACTTAGAATAACATGTTTTGGTGAAGAGAAAGAATGGCTAAGAGGTAATCTGGTAACTGAAAGGTCCCCCAATGATAGGTCCATGATCAAAGGAGCGAGACTGATACAAATCGAAGGTCAAGCAAAGCTTTATTTCACGCCAAGCATTGAGAATCAAACCGACCGTTAGGGGCTGCCTCTTACAGAGAGGGCGACCCCTCCCAGCCTTACAGACTAACTTTTATAGAGCAAAGGCCATGTGGTTGAGCCTGGCCACACACAGGTGGCCAATGAGATTGTAACACACAGAGAAAGCTGCACAGTCATGCTAGGTCCCACACGGGTGACGAATTGAATTACAATTCACCCCATAGTAGCTATTTGAACTAGCCTATCACCTTGGTCAGAACTGGCACCCAAAAGGCGGGGCCCACACTCCTTAGTAGCTAGGGAGGCAGTATGTGCACTTTACTGTTTGGATGTCTCCACCTGACCCAACTCATCCCTGCATTCGGGCTGTTATCTCCACCTGACCTGACCCGCCCTTGTATTTACTCTGTTATCAGGGACTGGTCGACCATATTTTACTGGTTTTCCTGGACTTGCTTTTAAGTAAGTTCCCCTGGGGGTGGGGGGCAGCGTCAGTTTAAGTTTTACTCATAAACAACAAAATCACTGTTGAACTGGATGGAATCACTCTGGCGAAACTATTAGTTAACACGTGTAGGGCTCTTTGATGTCTTATTTTTGCCAGATGTTTTCCACCTGTTCTGTGGACAGAGGAGGACTGGCTTTAAGTTATAGAAGACCTCAGTTACACAAGGGAAAAAAAAATCCTTGGCTGCAGAGAGAGGTTAAATAACATGTTTTCTTGAGAATCTATAAGGATAAGACAGACAAGTAACGATTTTTGGATGGATGAAATCTAGTATAAGATACCTGGGTGTCTCAGTCAGTTAGGCATCTGGCTCTTGATTTCAGCTCAGGTCAGGATCTCAGGGTCATGGTCTCAGGGTTGTGGGATGGAAACCCCTGTTGGGGCTCTGTGCTCAGGGGGAGTCTGCTTCTCTCCCTCTGCTCCTCCTCCTGCTCATGCTCTGTCCCTAAAACAAATAAATCAATCAATCATAAAAACAGCAAGCAAAAGAACTGAAAGACAGTGTTTGAGTGTCCGTAGCACTTGGATCCCCATGATTCTTGGTTATTTGGCCTCATGTGTATACCTGGTCCGTGAAAAGTGGGGACTTGATCCTAATGCTGTATGTTGCTTAATCTTTGTGTGTTCAGAAGGTCTAGATATCTAGAAGGGCAGAATACACAATTGGCACATTAAGGAAACAGATAATCTGGAAATAATGTACCTCGTATAACGTTGTCATGAGTACGTTATAAGCTATGTCAACAAGGATAAGAAGTTACCAGTCATTATGTATTATAAATTACTTACTGAACATGCACTAGCTCTGTGATAAGAGCCTATGTAATGGCCACATAGGCAGGGAATGATGAAGGGAACAAGGCTGCCACAGAGGCATCTGTGACTCAGCCTTCCAGCTGACAGGCACCCGGCCAGCAGGGTCAACTTTTCAACCCCAAGCTAATCACAATGATATCTTGGGAACAGGGTAAGAAACATGACCTCCAGCACCCCTCATCTGTCAGCTCTGGGTTCAGAAGGAGACTTCCCACGTGAATCAGGCCACCAGCCCATGTATCTGTCACCTGGAGCTGCGAGGGGTGGGGCCTGAGGAAGAGACAGTTTCAGTCCTCAAGCTGGAAGCCAGGAGAGCAAACCTAAAATTGGGTCCCCTTTTCCTGGGGCCAAACATTTCAGGAGACCCCGATAGGGGAGGGTGGACTGAGAAGCAAGCAGGGAGCAGGCCAAAGAAGAGGTGGGCAGGGGTGAGACCTCGGGGACAGGCCCCACCCTTGCTGGCTGCCCCACAGAACGGTCAGAGGCTATTTTACGTCACCCTTTGGGAGACCTTGGGCAAAGTACTTGACCTCTATGAGTCTCAATATCTCACCTTTGAAACTGGAATCCTGGAGTCTTCATTATCCAGGAGTAACTAGCCCAGGGGGCAGATAACTTGAAGTGAGTCTATAAATAGGAACTAAGGTGTCACAGTAAATAATTTAGTAACGAGTGTGATTCTAACCTTATCTTTAAAAAGGAAACTAAAAAGGAAGAAAAAACAAAACAAGCAAAGGAAAAAAGAGACAAACTAAGAAACAGATTCTTTTTTTTTTTTAAAGATTTTATTTATTTATTTGACACAGAGAGATCACAAGTAGATGGAGAGGCAGACAGAGAGAGAGAGAGGGAAGCAGGATCTCTGACTAGCAGAGAACCCGATGCGGGACTCAATCTCAGGACCCTGAGATCATGACCTGAGCCGAAGGCAGCGGCTTAACCCACTGAGCCACCCAGGTGCCCTAAGAAACAGATTCTTAACTCTAGAGCACAAACTGGTGGTTACCAGAGGGAAGGAGGGGAGGGGGATGGGGGAAATATCGTGGTGAGCCCTGAGGACAGAGAATAGAATAGTCAAATCTTTATATTGAACACCTCAAACGAATGTAACACTGCATGTTAATTATACTGGAATTGAAATAAAAATAAAAATAAATTATTGGTAGGTTAAAAAAAGAAGCTAAAAATTATGCATATAAATTACTTTGTTTTAGAGTTAATGGTTATCAATCCAACTATGTGCTAATTTCTAGAACAGCAAATGACTCAAATGTGATTACAGGGTTGTTGGTGTGTTTTTCTTGACAACATTCTCCATGCTGGAGGGCTCTGCCAGTTTTCCTGAGGGTTTCTCCTCACATTTTGCTAGGCAAAGAATTCTTTCCCCATGATGTGTCATCCAGTTGTCAATATATCCCTTTCAAGAACAGATACGGAATGAACAAATCTAATTGTTGTTTTTCACTTTAATGTCAGCTTTCTATACCTTTCTAAAAAAATTCTACAGATCACTTCCATTTCTGGTAGGATGGTAGGTCAGACACCCCAAAAAGTCTTCTCTTTATACAAAATATTTAGAATATGGGAAGAAGAGAGAGAGGTTTAAAAAACTTAGTGGGTGAGGGGGAGAGCTTAAGCAGGGCCCCTGTAGAAAGTGTCACTCTCAATGAGAGCAGGGCTTGGAAAAAAACCATCAGGGACAAAGTGACCTATGTAGGTGTCCGCCACAGTTTGGGTCGTGGGGAGATGGGAGATGTGCAGAAGCATGTTTTCATGTATGTCTTTTCTGTTGTTTCTGGACACACACACGCATGCACGCACATACTTTTTAAAATGAGTTCACAGTGTTCTGTAACTTGTATTTTCCCTCTTAATTTGTCTTAGATATTTTTCAGTGTGTGTTCTATACACATATCTCATTTCTAAAAGTCTGCATGAGGGACACTTGGGTGGCTCAGTCAGTTAAGCATTTGACTTTTGGTTTCATCTCAGGTCATGATCCCAGGGTCGTGAGATCCAGCCCTACATGGGGGTCTATGTTGAGGGCTGAGTGTGGAGCCTGCTTGAGATTTTATCTCTCCCTCTCCCTCTGCCCCTCCCTACCTGCTCAAGAGCACTCTCTTTTTTTCTTTTAAAGATTTTATTTATTTATTTATTTATTTATTTATTTGTCAAAAAGAGAGAGCAAGGACTCCCTCCCAGATGTGGGACTCGATCCCAGGACCCTGGGATCATGACTGGAGCCAGAGGCAGACACTCAACCGACTGAGCCACTCAGGCACCCTAGAAATTACTGCTTTCTAATGTACTTAATATTTATCCATTATATTTATGTTCTGTTTTTATCCATGAGTGTGAAAGTTTTTGTGGGGCAGGGATCTGTGTTGGGTTTGTTCACTGATTTGTCCCATTTGCTTAGAACAGAGCCTACACAGTAGATTCAGTAGATTCTCAGTACGTATCTGCTGAAGGAATCAAATTAATCAGTGAACATCCTTGCACAAAACTGCAAGGTCAAATACGCCTAAATGATGACGGTCACTGGATTAGCAACTGTATGGAAAACTACCTCCATGGGCAAGACAACTCCCTATCATTTCACTCATGATCATTTATGGCTGATACATTAACCAATGACTGTTAGAATTGCTACTCAGAATTTTTCCTGGAAGCTTTTATTATTGCTATGCCCTAGAGAAGATGCAAAACTCCAAAAGAATCACATGTGTCTTCGTACTTTCCCTTCACCCTAATCCATGTCCTTCCCTCAGATGAACAGTCCTCTTTCCTCTGGGGAAAGAAGGTGGAGAGAGCAAGGGCTTGACCACTTCCTATTGTCTGGCTCTGAGTTGAGCCTATGGGCAGAGTCAAGCATTTTAGGGAGATGAATGCCAAGGTTCATATTGATGGTGGACTAAAATTGGGATCCCATTAAATTAATAATGTTTATTTTCAGTGAGTATTGTTCTCAGTGAAATGTGGAATGTGATATTAGATCGGGGAAATGACCACATAACGGTAACATTAGACAGGAAGAATTATTTGTGAGGAAGTCACTTGAAGCTAGAGGGATGTGCACAAGCCAAACCTCTGGAGGGGACTGACTCTCACCTCCCATGCTTTTTCCTAAGACCTCAGGATCCCCTCCCAATTTCACATCCAACAACATCCCCTCCAAAGGTAAACATCCCATGAATGAGTGACCAGATGTTCCATTTTAAAGAATGTGCTCTCTTTTCTATTATTGTTATTATCTTCTCTCAGGTGATTTTCGGAAGAACAATAACCAGCCCCTACTTTTCTAAAAGAGGGTAACTCCCTATGAAAGCAAGACTTGACATGGGCCTGTTCAAGGCCTACCTCCCATCCTTTGACTGATGAGGAATACTGTCTTGGGGCTTCCCTCCCAGAAGACATGGTTCTGAGCATCAAAACTGATTGCCCGGTGGGAAGAGCAACTCACTGGTCCCTGGACTGCTGGGACTTCTTCCTCTTGTGCCTAAACTTTCAGGGTTGCCAGTCACCCACAGGATGGATGCAAAGGCCCAAGAGTGGTTTCCAAGCCTCTCTGAAGTGTGGCCCCTTCCTTGCTAACTGATCTCCACCCCAGCTCCTCCCTGCTCCCTAGGTTCCAATCACACTCTGCCATCCCTGCGAGCTGGTGGAAGCTGTGCACTTGTGTTTGCGTGCAGGCCCAGCCCTAACACTGGCAGGGCCAAGATGTGAATAAAAATGAAAGCCTGGGGCGCCTGGGTGGCTCAGTGGGTTAAGCCGCTGCCTTCGGCTCAGGTCATGATCTCAGGGTCCTGGGATCGAGTCCCGCATCGGGCTCTCTGCTCGACAGGGAGCCTGCTTCCCTCTCTCTCTCTCTCTCTCTCTCTCTCTCTGCCTGCCTGCCTCTCTGTCTACTTGTGATCTCTCTCTGTCAAATAAATAATAAATAAAATCTTTAAAAAAAAAATGAAAGCCTGTAGACGCATGTATCTGTATTAAAAAGTGATAAATCACACTAGCAGATTGTTAAAATATGCCCTATCCTTCTGCCTTGTCAAATATACCTTTATAACAGCTAAAGGAAAAAAATACACGTAAATCTGCAATTTTTGGCAAAATATCAAAGTCAAATGAATTTAATCACTATTGCATTATGGTTGGGTATTCTGTTGATGGGTCAGGCTGTTTGGATGAGTCATAAAATAGAGATACACATAATCCTAAGTTATTGTATCTTTATACCAGAATGTTTTCCCTTACCTTCATTCAGTAACTAAGTATTTATAATAACAACGATTTAACAAATGCTTTGTGGTCTATTGGTAAGAATGGTCTAAAGAATTGAAAATGAAATGTCACAGTATTTAAACTATACAAAATTTGAATATATTTCATCAAAAGAATGAAATACAGGAATTGTAAAAGAAAAAAATTTTGAAGTACTTTTCACATGTTCAAAAGGTAATTTTCTTGGAAAAAAAAAACTCCACAAAATTATCTGCAAAATTAAAAGAAAAATCAAATTATAATTAACAAACATCCACATTTTAAATTAAAATTACTTTAAATATAGCTGAAAGTGTTTTCATGTAGTGAAATTTTTTTGACAAATATGTTAAGAGGGTAAAAGCACTCACAAGTCAACTGTTTGATGTCCATTCCTTGCCAAAGGAAAGCATCAACAGGCTATTTCAGGCCCATTATGTCTAGAAGGACATGTAAACAAATCTAAGAGGAATATGGATTGTGCAATCTTGAAAATATTGCTCAGCTACTTCCTGCAATGGTTGCCAATGCCTCGCTGACACATGAGCCCCCCGGAATGACTCATTAGAATCCAAGGAGAAGCAAGAGAGTGGACGCTTGCCACTCCTGACTGGAAGGGAGACCTTATTATACAAGAATATTCTGTATTCGTGTTGAGAAACATGGAACAAGTCAATCTGTCTTTTCTCTTGCCCAAGTGTTTCCGCCACACAAACCCTCCTTCCACATGCTCTGAAGCAATCAGCCCCCACACCTCTGTGACAGAAGCAGCGATCTCCTGTGTCAGGGCTGAGGACACACCACTTCTCTGGGGCCTGAGTGGGTTAGTGAGCTCACGTGGCAGAAACATAGGCTCCCGGGCTCAGCTCCGGCTCGCTGTGTGCTTTAGCTGACTTATTTGTGTGTGTGTGTGTGTGTGTGTTTGTGGCACGTGGGACCCTAACATACAGGGCCCAGAGATCCCTCCTGCTCAGATGGGAGGATGCCCCTGGTACACGGGACACTGGTGTGATGACTGAGGATTTACCGCCCTGCCTCAGACCTCCTCTGCCAAGGAGGCCCTGTCCCTGGGACCTGCCCTTACAACAGGGCTCATCGCCTGGCCCTGAAAGGCCCTGTTTGTACGTGTGCTCGCACTCAGCTGCTGGAGGACCTGTAGCTTACAAACAAGATTGACTTGTACTTCGCTCAGCTGTAATTTGAAGGTAATACGTGATTGATCTGACCAATACAAACATGTATTGAGTATGTTTTTCCAACTATTCCTGCCCTCCTGTTTCTGTGCCCTGGAAGAAAGCTGCCATCCTCGCGGTTCACACTCCCAGCCTGCAGACCCCCACTGTGGGCTTGTCTGCATCTACTCGGTCACAGTTATGAGGCTGCACCCAGCTTGAGGTGCTCCGGCAGCTCTAAGGCTTGACTCCAGGACCCAAAGTCTTGGTGATTCAGAGTCTTCTTCTTGCTAACTTCTTTTTACTAATGTTAAAGTGACTCTCCTCATATCTTTTAGATTATTTGAAGGAGCTGAGCACTAACCCAGGACAGCAGGAAGCATGAAAAAGAATGGGAAAGGCCTCCCCTGCCCCCAGACTTTTCTCCTTGAAGCTGGGACCCCGGGGGGTTTGGAAATGGCCTAAGTTTTGATATTTCTGATCAGCAGAGACATCAGCCTCAGAATGTTTCTCTTTGTACCATCATGTGAGGGATCAGGGAGGACATCGAGAAGATGAGATGTCACAATTCAAATCAATACTTAGTTCAGATCAAGATTTTGGAGTCAAACTGGCATTGGTTGGGCAGAAAATAAAGATGAGAGCAAAATACTTCAGACTCTCATAGTCCTTTTGTAAATATGTCATTGGAATATAGAAATTCAGAACTCAAGTAAGCTATTCTATGAGGCCAAATTTTGTTAAGGAAATAAACCAAAGGTACTTCAAAGTGTGTCCAGGGACATGGAAGTAAACAACAACAGGGGACTCGTCAGGTGCTTAGATCAAGCCCAAGCCAAAGATGGTACATGAGGGGTTCCCCCAGCAGAAGGCAGCATCAGACCTCCCTTGTGCCCTGAGTCTCCCTCCTCACCTCTCCTGAGTCTTCTCTCCTGACACCATGGGGTGCTGTGGCTGCGGAAGTGGCTGTGGCAGCTGTGGTGGTGGCTGTGGTGGCTGCAGCAGTACCCCGTGGTCTGCTGCTGCTGCCACTCCTGTGGCTGCCGCCTTGTGGTGGTAGCTTCCGTGGCTCTAGCTCCCGTGGCTGTGGTGGTGGGAAGGGCTGTTGCCAGCAGAAGAGCTATTGCAAGAAGCAGTGCTGCTGCTCGGTGGCTGGCCGACCTCTGGGAAAATGCTGCAGGGGACAAGCTCACTCCTGTGCTTAGATCTGCAGACATTTTGAACTTTCTTCTCTTCTGGTTCACCTAAATATCAAGCTTGTAATTTAATAGAAAGACACCTGATTAGAAGTCAGAAGTACCAAATTCAAGTTTATGGTCTGCCAGAGCAACCTGACCATGAACAAGTCACCTTAGCCTCCCTGAGTCTTATAGTCTTCCTTACTCATCTGCGAAAGAATAAGGTTGAACTTAAAAGTTTCTGATGACCTTTATAGCTTCTGCAGCACATGAATCTATAAAGTTCTCTAAACTAAATTCACATTTTCCCCACCTCACAGATTCCCTTATTTACTTTGGCTGTGGTAGGCATTAAAATCTGTTTATATATGTGTGTGTGTATGTATACACAACATACAAATAGACAAATAATTTTCAAACCAATATGCTCTATCAATCAAAATCCACACTGCAAAAAACTCTCACTTCTGAGGTGCAAAATTTCACATTAAAGAACTCAGTGGAATGAAATAATGCTTTTTAATATATTTCATTCTTTTGAAATATTTACTTTTGTGTTTGTTGAACTTCCACACTTATATTCCTACTTATATTAATTATGTACCATACATTTCTTATAATTTCTAGTGTTCTCACATTTTCCTAAGCAAATTCTTTTAATAAAACAGCAGAAGTCAAATTCAGTGATCCAAGGTTCAGTCACTAGCCTTGAAGTTGTGGAGGCTTAGTGGCAGCAACAGAGGCCATGGCTTTCTGGACCATAGTTCTAGAGGTATATGCTTGAACTCAATTATTCCAGAAGGTGCTTCTTGATATCTCTCCCTTCTGACTACAGCAGGTGCAACAGCTCCCCACGGGCCCATTCATTAGTCATGTCCTGAGAGGCATTTCTGGAAGCCAGCCTAGAATCTGCCCTTCCAAACCTCCCAATAATTTATACACATAATTTCCCAGTTATAGCTCTAAGACTTTTGGTTTTCTGCAACTGACACTGGTACATGAATGTCCCCTGACCATCATTTTGTGTCAAATTCTAGCCACCCTCCAAAGCCTGGAGGAATCCTGGCTCTCCTGCCCATCTTGATAGAATCCTTCCTTTTTCTGAACTCTTTTTGCTCCAGCAGGGCATGTGAGAAGTTATTTCTGTTCTTTTCTATCCTTGATTTTTGTAACAGTTGGTTTTAGCTTTTTTGGGGAATTGTTAAAAAAAGAAAAAAGAAATCCATTTAAAATAGTGTAAAAGGAGCAATTGATTATAATATAGAGGCACCTGACAAAACACAAAGGCAGGACCTACAATCAATCTTCATAGGGTAGGAACCAAGAAGAAAGCCTTTGAGAAGCAGCTACTCTTTCTCTATCTCCCTCTAAAACCCCATGGTCTCTCCTTCTTTCTACATATCTGCATCTTCTCTTCTTCCTCTTCCTTCTTTTCTGCAGTCTGGTTTCTCTTTTTCCCCTGGCACAGCTCATGAATTTATAGGACCTGTAGAGAATGCTAACTGCCCTCCCAGTACCCTCTGTCTCCTATCCCCCCCACCCCATTTTAACTGGGCACAAATCACTTGAAGTAAATATTACTTAATCCCCAGACTCCCTTGCAGCCAATGTTGTCCCATGGCTACATTCTAGCCAACGAGCAGCTCTTTAAAAGGGAGAAGGTGGGCCTTTCTCTTCCTTTATCCTTCTGAGTGGAGAATAGATATGACAGTTAGAGAACTGGCCGCCATAGTTTAAGCATGAGAATGAAGGGATCAAAGAGATGGTGGCTCCATAGAACTGGCCACCATAGTTTAAGCATGAGAATGAAGGGATCAAAGAGATGGTGGCTCCATAAGCTGGAAGGATCTCTGAGGAAGTGGAGCTATCTTTAAGGCTCTTGAGTGCCTACCTTCAGACTTCTCGAGAAGAACTAATTTGTATCTCACTTAAGCCATTGTTATCCTGAATTTCTTTTTACGTGCACCTAAATACTAATCCTAACTGATAAGCATGTCCTCCCATTTCATGCATAGCAGAGAATAACTAGTATCTTTTTAAATTCTCAACTCCTGAGAGAGATTGGAAGAGCTAAGCTTCTATATCTACTGGTATTGCTATCAGCAATGACCATGGGAGCAATTCCATAGTACAAATGAGATACAGAGGGTCTACTCATGCAAGTTGTGGGGATTGTTTTTACAGAAGGAAGCATGTGGGTCAGAAAGGTTGACCCAGACCTTAAATTTGTCTGTTCTGCTCCTTCTCTTCATTTGTAAACGGATTCCCTTTTCTGCTTTATCCCTGTCTTTCCCTTCATATACAGACTATAGTTCTACATTTTAACAGTTTTTCAGTTACTTACTTTTAGCCACAAGTGTAAAGAGTACCAAACCCAAGCAGAAGTAAATTTTGTTATGGCTGCTAGCAAAGCATGCTATTTAGTTTTGGTCTTAGAGTCCTGTAGTCAGGTGGAGTCTGACAGATTCAGGTCCCTATGAGTAAACTTGTACCTAAACAGTTCTTTAATTCAGCTCCTTGTGAAGATAGGAAAGGATTTAAAATTGCAAAGTCCGGGGCACCTGGGTGGCTCAGTGGGTTAAGGCCTCTGCCTTCAGCTCAGGTCATGATCCCAGGGTCCTGGGATCGAGCCCCATATCGGGCTCTCTGCTCTGTGGGGAGCCTGCTTCCTCCTCTCTCTATCTCTGTCTGCCTCTCTGCCTACTTGTGATCTCTGTCTGTCAAATAAATAAATAAAATCTTAAAAAAAAAATAAAATAAAATTGCAAAGTCCACATCTGAAAATAAGTAACTGCCTTTCCCATGCAGTCATCTCAGTAATAAATATATAATTTACTTATATATTATTATAATTCTAGTCATATAATTTGCATAATTCAAGGGGGTGGCAGTTTTGTTGTTGTTGTTGTTGTTGTTGTTTTGTTTTGTTTTGTTTTGTTCTAAGAAGGCTCCATGCCTAGTGCAGAGCCCGGTGTGGGGCTTGAACTTATGACTCTGAGATCAAGACTTGCACTGATATCAGGAGTCAAACGTTAACCAACTGAGCCACCCAGGTGCCCCAAGTAATCATTAATTTTTATAAAATAAATATGAAATTATTCTAGATAGCTCAACCATGCAGAAGTATACAAATCAGATGATGGAAGTACCCCCTTTCGCTCAGCGCCACTGTAGTGTGATCTTCCATACCGGCGTTCCTTCCATCATTATCGGTGGTGTGCTATGGTGATGGGTGCAGTATTCTTTTCTTAATTTAATTTTATAATTTTTTATTTTTATTTCTGATGGTTGGGGTAGTCTTAATTTGTTTGGAACTAGAAACTGGAACTGATGTTTCAGGGTTGGCCCGTGGAACCCACACAGTGTGCCCTCCTGCTTCTACAGGTTGGCATGCTCCTCTCCAAGACCATGATGCCTGAGCTTATGGATTGTATTGACCCCATTTCTGCATTCACTCATCCTTCCATTCGTCATTCCCAACAGCATCTGTTGAAACCATGCTCTGGGCTGCAAAGCCGATTACTCAGCAGCAGGAGGAAGGCATGGTAGGTATTAGAGCTGCCTAATGTTTGACTCTCTTCTGAACACATATCAGTTTGTATTTCATCACGCACTTGAACCCAAGCATAACTGAGTGACCATTTGGCCAAGAAAGTGTGAAAAGACTTGATGTGGCTCTTTTGGACAAAAAAATGTTAAGACTCACCACATCTTTTTACTCTGACTCCACAACTGCGAAAGCTGGGATAGATTTGCGCCCCTGAATCTCTTGGTAACAATGGTGAGCAGAGCCCTCTTGGTGATCTATGATGGCCAATTAGTATGAGTGAGAACTTTGGTATTTAAAAGGCTATCCCAATGGGTGGAACTTTTCTTGAGGCACTCACAAAGTAGTAGGGAGACAACATGAAGCCCCAGACCAGAAATGTACTGTGCATAACCAAGTAAGTGCTCAAGGTTCGAAGAAAATAAGACATGATGATCTGCGCCTCCATCTCATATTCCTGTTTCATTCTGGTTTCCATACTTGAACACTGCCGGTCTTCCAGTGTTAACAGAAACTCCCACCAGCCTTAGACAGGCCACTTCTAACTGGATTTGTCTATAAGACTGGGATAATATGACTTCAGATTTTTTAAAAATTTTGTGTATGTGAGCATACAGGAAAACATACTTTGTATAAAATGGATATTCTTGTTTTTAGTTTTTATAAGGCATACTAGTAAAAGGTATTAAGGAAACATATCTTAAGACCATCCTTTTTCTTCTTTGCTTTTTTTTTTTTTTTGGTTTGCATCTCTTTATTTTCTTGCATAAATGTATCTAACAGAAACTACATATTTTTTCCCACCTTCCATCCCCTATGGAGCTGTGGAGAGTGACCTTTATCTGCATTATTACGTGGGTGACAAGGGCAAGTTTGACCATGTGTTCCTGCATCAGTTCCCATCTGATGAGATATTGAGATGTGCCAACAACAACAATTACACAAATGATGTCATGATCAGGCTATGTACATGAAAGTGTGACGGAGATGCTGAGGACAATAATTGATGGCAGTTTAATAACCAGAGATGGTGCTCTGTGGCCTCCTCTTGATAGGCTGCACTGGCAGGAGCCTGAAATTGTTATTGGACATGAACACACTTCTTTAACAACATCAAAAATTAGCTCTCTTACTGATGTCAGTCAATCCAAGGGTCTAGAAGTCTTACATGTATTTTATTATCTTGCCCAGGACCTGAAGTGTTTTGTCTTCAGTCTTACTGGATTACACTTCTGGATTAAGCCACTGTAGATTGAATATTGGGGTGGACATGTTGGGAGTAACTGTGGGAGTAACTGTTTTTCATAACCATTATCAGGAAATTTTTGTGTATTATCAGGGAAATATTTTTTGTGTAAACTATAAATGGTTGTTGTTAATAAATATTTAACAAACTACAAAAAGAAAGAAAGAAAGAAAGAAAGAAAGAAAGAAACCCAACTTACTTCCTCTACCAGTTCTCATAATAATGCCCTGCCCTCCTGGATGGACTCTGAACTTTCCACAGTTATTTTTCATAAGTTCTAAACTTTAACTAGAAGGCTCAGGATAAAAGGCAAGACAGTGCCACAGCAGCAGCCACACTGACAGGATTTCTCATTGAACCAGGGGGTGACCATGACGTGCTGTGAGGGATGGACATCCTGCAATGGATTCAGCTTATTGGTTCTACTTATATTGGGAATAGTTCTCAATGCAATTCCTCTCGTTTTCAACTTTGTGGATGAAGGCAAAGTTGTTCACAACCCCATCTCTTGCTTCGAGTGGTGGTTCCCAGGGATTATAGGAGCAGGTGTGATGGTGAGTAACATTTATTTGGCTTGATTTGGGGAAAGGGATGCCTATTTTACCAAACTCCCAAACACCATCTTTCAGCTTGATGGTGGGCTATGCCTTGGCTGAGGATATCGTCAGGAGCAGTGGAATGGTATTAATGGTATTAATTCACTGGCATCAGTGAAGAATGAAAATTTAAGAAAATTTAAATAAATGGTGGTATGGACTAGGGAGCTTGGGCAACAAAATTAACAATTTGATAAAAGTTTGTTGGATTGTTATCTATCATATTTCTTCACATGTGTTATGCCATTCTTCTAAGCTTTATAGTTAGTGTTCAAGATGTTTTGAATCCTTTCCCTCAGCTTTCCTTTGCCAATACTAGTCTCAAAGTATTCACAGGAATATGGGAGTGGGAAGTGCTACCCAAGGGAGTCTGATTAATGTCAGAGAAATGAACTTTTGTTTGGATGTGTGTGTGTGTGTGTGTTTCAGGGAGGATGAGTCACTGCTGCTGGTCTTATTCCCGACTTCTGTGAAAGTGCTCTTGGGTCATTACGTGTTAAACTTTAGATAAAAATTTATCCTTTGGCTGGCACACTGCAGTGGAGACCACTCTGGCACCAAAAGGCCATTTTAGGAAGCATTCCCCCAAAGTCGATGGTTTCTTTCCCTTTAATGTTGTGAGCAATCTATTCACCTTGCTTTAGGTAGAAGGGCTATTTCTTCAAACAACCCTGAGAGTTTTCTTCTAGCCTAAGAGGAAGTGAGCAACAGTGCTCAACCATGATGCAACTGCCAACATTTGTGTCTGCTTTCTGCCTTTCTAGAAGCTTCCTCTACTTAAGTAGCATGAGCTTCCTTGCATCTTGCTTAAACCAGAAGCCAGGAGCAGCTGGCTAAGTCTAACCAATAATGGCAATTTCCGTGAAGCCGCTAAAAGTTCATCGGTGAAAACAATCCATGTAAAATAACTCATGTCGTTTTAAGTATAAATTGGCTCTAGTATGGACCCCATCTCAGTTAAAAACAATTTCTTGCTAGCAATAACAGAGCATAAGGTGGTGATGGTACATACCTACATTCTATGTGTTTTTGTCAGTGGGAGGAGGGAAGGAAGATGAAGAGGTGAAGACACAGAGAAGGGCCCACAGAGAGTTCTGTTGAGTGCCAGCCACGGTTCACACTTTACACTATCTCATTTCATCTAATAATCTGGCTAAGCAGATATTATCATTTGTATTTTAACAGATCAGCAAGCAGAAGGTTAGGAATGTTAACAAGGCACATAGTAGATGTGAAACGCAATTCCAGATTTATCTGATTCCAAGGCTTTGTTTTCCACCGGTATTACCACCATAATCCTCAACATCTGTCTCCTGTTGACAAAGGGGAAAGACAAAATCCATAACCTACTCCATAAATTTAAGTGGCCAGGAAACTGAAGCATAGGAAGGTGATATAAATCTGTGAAACAGTTCTAGAAAATCTGGACTTCCTTGTTCTATGACTACATTTACTTTATGATCCTCGATAAATAATAATGAAGACCTGGAATCACATGAGGGATCTCTATTATGCAGTATTGTAGAATGTCATTGAAGCAGTAAACAACTCCTTGAAAGTTTCAATAGTCATTTTATAGACTGAGCCTCAAACTCTAGACTAGGTTCACTAGGTGATAGAAGGGCTCAGAGTACAGGTACATTTTCATGATCCTTGACTATAAATAGAATGTAGAAGAGTATCTTTTTCAAAGGGAGTCATCCAAAATACTGAACTCTTGATATACTTGTAAACACACAGAAAAGTTAATAAGGAAGCATTCACTGCTTGTGATAGCACTCTTGTCAGAGTTCTTGAACTTTTCTAAAATTGCTACGGCATTTTAAATTTTCTTCATAAACAGGCGATTTTGCAAGAGGTAGCTGATAATAACTATGGAATTCATTATTGATTACTTCATAAAATGCACATTCATTTTATGGTTTTATGATTTAGTGAAAAGAGAGGAGAACTTTTTCATCTTTTGAAACCATGACTAAGAGATGCTACGTAATTATCTTCAATCATCATCTGTTAAGTGGAAAAATCGATACATGTTATTTTTTTTTCCCCAGGCACTAAAAAGAAAGACTTGAAATGTTTCCTCTTAAAAATATAAAGGTCATTTTATTATTATATGAGATTGGTGGAAAGTCTGATCTTAATCATGCTTATTCATTGGGTGTAACTTCTTACATAATGATAATTTATCAATTATTAAAGTCTTAACATAAACAAATTGTTGAATGTTAACCAAAATTAGAAGATATTTTGTATAGCAAGAATTTTCAAAATGTCGTTTTTATATTCATGATGAGCTATGGCTTTGTGTTTTACTGTCATGTTCTAGTACTTAGGAAAATCCTGAAAGTTTGCCTTCTATCAAGTTTTAATGATCTAAAAGCTTTCTTGTACTTCATTTGTAAAATCATATACTAACTTTTAAAACTGGATAAAAATATGGGTATGTATAAGAAAAAATGAAAAATACTTTTTTATAAAAATAAAAGTCTATCAAGATTTTTAATTTCACAAAAACTCATGCATTTAAATGTACTTAGGAATTGAAGAGAAAGAGTAGTTCATTACTCATTTTCACAGGATATTATCTGGAAAACTTATTATAATTTAGTTACATATGTACACACATACATTCATATTGTACTGTTCAGGGGTGCTGTTCAGTTGGTGGAAGGTGCAACTCTTTATCTCCAGGTTGTGGTTTCGAGTCCTGCATTGGTTATAGAGATGACTTTTTAAAAAAAATCACATTTTATTGTCCATCTTATAAAGAAACTTTGGGCAAAATGGTCGAAATACAGTGAATTATCAAGTTACACATAAGAATGGAACAAAGATGTGTTAAGATGTCATGAAGTCAACTGGGTGAGGATCCGTATACCACAAGCCATTGTTACTTTATAAAACACGTTTGCAAAGGAAAAGAACTATGAAAGTAAATGTTCAGCATCTCTGAAATAAATTAATCCTTCCGAAAGTTAGAGTTTAATTTATATCGATAAGGAAAATGGAATGATTTATCCATTAAAGTCATAATTTAATGTTGTTTCCACTTTAATGGACTCATTACATTTCTAAATCAGGGGTTGGGAAACTTTTTCTATAAAGAGCCAGATAGTCAGTATTCGAAGCTTAGCGATCCAGTCTCTCTCACAACTATTTAATTGTGCCATTGATGTGTGAAAGCAGCCACGTACAATATGTAAGTGAATGGGCATGGCTGTATTCTAATAAAACTTTATTTATTAAAAAAAGATGGTGGCCCACAGTTTGCCAGTTTCTGTTCTAAATTATTTGTTCTTAAGTCCAGAAGACAGGATAGCTTGTGAGTACAACAAAAGAAGTTTAGTCCATGAATGCTGACACCTATTTGAGAGCTAAAATAATTTATTTTCCTTTTCTTCTGGGCTCTCAGCTATGCCTCAGAGTGGCTGGGCTGTCATACATACTTGTGCCCCCTGAATTATAACAGTGTTGGTGTTCAGGGCAATATATAAGCAAAGCTTGAGAACAATACTGTGTTCTCCACAAGTGACATGGAGTCAGCCCATGGTTAGAGCGGGGTGAAGTCTGTCAGGGAGGCTGCCTTGTAAGGTGTAAATCTTAGACCTGTTCTAAAAGAACAAAGGTGTATGTGGGCTTGAAAAGAAGTATCAGGGAAAGAGCAGTAAGAGGAAGACAATGAGATGAGACAGGTGGTGCTGTGGAGGGGGAAGGGTAAGAATAAATAGACTGTATGGAGGAGGAGAGATCTGTCAGAATTGCCCAGTGTAGAATCATGGTTGAGCATCTGGGCTCTGGCCCCCAAGTGCCTAGCTTTGGATCCCCAACTCATCCACTTTCATAGGCCAGTCACTCAAACTTGTTGTGTTTCAGTTTTCTCATTGGTGAACTGGGAGTAATACTAGCGCCCAACTCATGGGATTGTTCTGAGGCTGGAATGAACTGAACCATGTTCAACACCTACAACAGTAGCTGGCCTGTTGTTAGAACTCAATAAAACATTAGAAAACAAGAGTGGGAGGAAAAAGAGAGAGATGCTTTAGGGCAGTTGTGCTGAGAGAGCAGGAAAAGCTCATGGCTAAAATTTCTACAGTGGAAGGAAATGATTTACATTTCACTCTTCAATGATACAAACTTTTTTCCAGTAAGAATTTCTAGTCATAACTGCTGAGTAGATATTACTCAAAATTGAAACTTAATCCTGAGAATGTGGCATCATTTCTCACAGTTTTCCTCAGCGATGTACATCTCCCTTGACATAGAAGGCACTATATGCAGTTTTCCCAAACAGCAGTGTAAAGTGAGGTCATGACCTGTCATGGATACATAAGCAGAAAGGAGAATGTGGAACCAAAAATAATTCTCTGGGGGCGCCTGGGTGGCTCAGTGGGTTAAGCCTCTGCCTTCGGCTCAGGTCATGTTCTCAGGGTCCTGGGATCCAGCCCCACACTGGGCTCTCTACTCAGCAGGGAGCCTGCTTCCCTTCCTCTCTCTCTCTGCCTGCCTCTCTGCCTACTTGAGATCAAAAAATAATGCTCTGGTCATAAATTTGGCGACTGGCAAGATGGTGGTGACCCTAGGGGTAGGAGGGAAGTTCAGAAGTGAGAGAGGGTGGCGACAGAATTCTTAGTTCCCAACTGTCAGGCAGTTTCCTTTCTGGATGCTTGCCAGATTAATTTATACAATTTTTGGGAAATTGAATAAGTGGTCATAGATTATAGTAACTTTAAAACAAAGAAGAGGAAGAAAGAAAAAAGAAAAAAGGGAAAATTTGGATGATGCAAACAATTCTTTCAGAAACATTCCTTCCAAAATAATGAATAACTAACTCACTCTAACCCATTTAAAATCCAAGTCTCTCTAAAGATGAAAGTAAAGTAAGAATGTAGATGGAAGAGTTTGAAGCCGTTGTCCTGAAATGCCCCAGCCCTCCCCCACTTTAATCTTTGTGTTTGAAATGGGGATCCCAAAGTGCACAAGATCAAGGGATATTGCCAAATTTCCCCTTTTGTTCTCTTGAGCCTTGATTTCCCACAACTGCTGGGAGGTGGAGATGACTGCTTTTCTCATCTGATGAGAAGAAATCATATTCATCTTTCCTGTTGATGTGATTTCCAGGTCATTCCAGCAACAACAATGTCCTTGGCAGCAAGAAAAAGAGCATGCTGCAACAACAGAACTGGGGTGAGTATGGACCATCAGCCTCGAGCCAAAGCGCAGGAACATTCAGTTACTGACACAGCAGCAAAGCTTCCCGAGTCATCACTATCTGCCCAACAGTGGCAGGACCACAGTCATAGAAACATGCAATGTACAGTAATTATATGATAATATGGAAAGTGCGAAGTTTATCTTTTTTCTTTTTTTCCCCATAAGAATTAAGCTTTCGAGTCAGTCTTCAGACCTTTCCTCAATCTTCAGTTTCATTAACCTAAAGGCTTTCAAAGAAAGGAGATTTGGAAGTTATACCCGGAGCTGTAATCAATTTCATAATTCTCAAATACTTGTCATTTTCGTGGTGTGTGTAAAAGACTTTGGGAAAGAGTATCCTCAATTCTATGAAAGATTGGTTTGCTACGATCAAAATAATTGTCCTTATCCAGTTAAAGGAGACAATGGTTATTTATTTTCAAACATTTACTGTGCACTCATTAAGTATAAAATTGTAACTAAGTTAAAAGTAAAGGAAGTGAATATTTATTAGCCTACTGTTATTATGGTCAGAACCCTTCCAACTCTACAACCTTGCTTAATCCTCTCAAAACCACTAAGTGGGAAATATAATGGTGTCTGTTTCATTGACTGAGAAATTGATCCTCAGAGAAAGCAAATAATTTGCCAGGGTAGCACAGCTAATAAGTAGGTGAATTTTTGTCCAAATACACCAGGCTCCAAAATTCACAATATTTACACTATTTATGCCACAGTCGTTGTTATAAGCAACACTGAGGTCTCTCATTATTCTCTAAGGAGTGGCGGGCTGGATCAATAAACAAGCTGTCATAGTAAATATTCCTGGCTGATCTTGAGGTTTTATAGTGCTCAGCCTTATGAGAACATCAGAGTCACGCAGAACAATCTTAAAAATATTAATGCCTGGTGGCCCCCAGAGATTCAGTATTTTTCAAAAACACTCTAGGTGATTCTAATATGATCCCAGGGGTGAGAGCTAGGGTTTAAAAGTGTGCATATTATATCTGTATAAATATTTATATTTTTAAAAAGTACCCTTTTCTGACATTTGATATTTATCTAGGATTATAATTACTTTGCTAATTGTTGATAGTACATCTTTGTTCCTTATATACCATCATAGAAATTTAATAAATACTAGTTTTCAGTTTCTCCTCTTTAGCACTTTTCTTTTTAACTTATAATTTGCAGTTGACTTTTTATTACCTCTATATTATACTTACATTCTTGAGAAAGATATCTTGAGCTATTTCTAAATCCCTGAACTCTAAAATATCAGAACTCTTTTATAGATTTTTGTCTCAAATCATATTTCCCTTAAGAATCTTTCCCCCCTACATACCTTTAATGACAAGTCATCTTTTCAATGATCACTTAAGTTTTTTCTGTCCTTGGAGGACAGTAAGTTGAGAAGAAGCAAGACACCTTTTCATGCAGGTGTTGGCCTTAACTCTGCAGATTTTGCTCCCCCATACCAACCTTCAAAGTCATTGGAATTTTCATGCTTCTGCAACATTACAGATTATTATGTGCCAAGAAGGTATAGGAACTCTGGAGTGCCAAGGGGTAGGGGGTGCTATGTAATACTGCTCCTGTTATGTTAATAATAGTGGTGCTGGTTATTTTAATTAAAATTTCCAGCTTATATTTAGTAGACGCAATAAAGTGTTCCTAGACATTTTTCTCACTTTGTGGCAGCCCTGGGAAGACTGGTGTTTAAGTCCTATCACTTATCTTCCAAGTTGAGAAAAGACCAAAGCATCATGAAGGCGACAAAGGCTAGATCTTGGGGTGGGTGATGGGGTGACCAAGGCTTATCTCCTGTATTAACTGTTCCAACTATTTCCCCTACTTTAACTGTGTCTTGCTCCTTCCCTTTGTCTACTTCTTGGTTTTGTTTCCAAATGCTTTGGTTTTGCTGAGTCATTTACATAAACCCCCCAGTTGGGGGAATTCAGATCCCCAGGAGCACGTTCTAAAGCCATGCCCCTTTGTAGTGATAAGAAGTTAGAAAGAATAAATGACCAAAATATAAATAGTGCACTTCTTGGTGAGCAAATTAAGTAACTTGCACAGGCCACAGTAGTGTGGAAGAATCTGGATTTGAATTAGACTCCAAGTCCATCATTCTCTGCTTTTAGCTCAAAGAATTCTGATGTAGTGATTAAAATCTGAGCACAAGCATTTCCCAGTTGTGAGATTCTGACAAGTTTGCCAACTTCCCTGAATTATATTTTTCTCATCCTTAAAGTGGGAATAATAGTATCTATCTCTTGGGGTTATTGAAAGGGTTAAATGAGATAATATATGCAACAACATGCATGAGGTACATAAAGAAGCCCCTTATTCTGCCTACTCATTAAAGCCACGTCTCCTGAACCCTCTGGAAGTGGCAGTATTATCGGACCCAAGGAAAAGGACAAGTATTCCTTCATCTCTGCATATTTTAACTCATAATTATCATTGACTAACAACTTCACTGAAACAACACAGAGCTTTTTTTTCTGAAAAGCATACACATATACCGACTTTCATTTGGGCCATAACATTTCCTATTGGCAAATTTCATGCTTTTTTTCTGCTTTCTCTGACTCTCACTCATGAAATGAAAGGTGCTTAAAGGCTTACAGTTTTTCTCCCTGACACAATATGGTTCTCCACTGGAGCAATTCTGCCCCCCAGAGGGACATTCAGCAGTGTCCGGGACACTTTTGGCTGTCAACACTTTGGAGGGACAGCTACTGCTATCTAGTGGGGTAGAGACCAGCGATGCTGCCAAACAACCCAGAATGTACAGGAAAGGCCTCAAAACAAAATGCCCAATGTTGGCAGTATTGAGGTTGAGAAGCTGTGTGCTTAACACGACGCTATTGACTGATCTCAGCAGAATGGGGACCACTGACCTCTCGAAGCATTAGGGCCAAATCTGGATGAAAGATTTGGGAGCCAGGAGACCAGATGCCAAAATGTGGTGGTTAAGATCTAGTCCAGGTTCTATGAAGTAGGAAGTACACAGAATGGGGAGGAGGTACCAGATGTCAGTGGTCCCTTGAAGTGGACAAGGCTCAGGGGGTAGAAAGGTACAGATTTTCCAAAAACAGTAGCGAGCCCAACGATCTTTTAGTAAGTCTAATCAAATGGCAGAGATTTTGTCCTCTTTGCTCTTTGATAAATCAGACCTAATCAAATGGAGATCTTAAGACCTAGGACCACGGCGGGGGCCAGAGACCAGCAGCGGTTGGCCAGAAGTCTGCGCATGCTGCTGCGTCTCAAAACAGACCGGGAACACGTGAGAACATACACTAATGCTTCTCCTTTGTCTTCCAGATGTTTCTGTCATCACTTCTGAATGTAATCACGGTCATTGGTGCTGTGTATTGCATGTTGGTATCTATCCTGGCTCTCTCGGAAGGTCCTCTCATTTGTAACTCTCAAGAGAACAGCACTTTCAATTGTGAATTTTCATTCAAAAATTTGACGTGAGTATTCTGATTTTCACAGATTGTCTCACATGCTGCAGCTAGCTCCATGAGAATAGTGTGATGCTGACACGTTGTTCTTTGATGGGATGACTGGAACACAGGTTCTTAGGGATTTAGCACATTAATCCCAATTGGCACAATCTCATAGAAATGGAAGAACCACTCACAATGGTTTGTGGGGTGGTGGGGGGCAGGAATCTTATCTAGAAGTAGTTGACTCAGATGGTTTATCCTTGTCTTTTAAAAATCTGTGGCTGCAAGTGTGTGTGTCTAAAGAATTTCTAGAAATATATGCCAGAAACTTTACTTTTTTTTTTTTTTTTTTTTTTTTTTTGAGAATGGTTATAGAGGATGCCCTGGAGGAGTGAAGGGAGCACTGCATTTCTACACTTCCGAACTCAGTTTCTAAGCCCTAAGCATATGTTACTTTTATAATTAAAAACATGAATAAAAACACAATACATAAAATCTAGAGCCTTACTTATGAGCCCTAAAAGAAACAAAAGCAGTCGTGGATTCATGCAGACGTACTATAAATATACTGCAGGCATGGGAATGAATCAAGTTTAACTCATATAGTGACAATATAGAGGAGTTACTTATAAGTGGCTCATTTCAGACTTGAAAGATGGTTTTGTGCCTGAGTCTAGGCACAGTCTGTAAAACTGGAAGAAAAGAACAATCTAATTCTCGGTTATCTATATGTTGCTCAGTTTTTGAAAATAACCAGAATTTACTTTTGTAATTACATGAAGAAAAAAATTTCCCCCTCCTTTTCTCCTGCTACCCTAAAAAAGAAAAATCCCTCAAAATTTGCATACTGCAGTTGTTGTGAATCAAAATCAAAATAAAAAAATCCCCTTTCCTAGATCTGAAGTTCAAAATAAGAGATTTCAAGCACAGATGCTCTACACATTCAGCCCTTAGGAGAGAATAACTCACCAGGCACCCGGCTAAGCTCTGGAGATGAGAGCCACTCCAGCTGGGGAGACAGAGCTCCAAGACTGATCCTAGGCTTGCTGCAAACTGCAGAAAGCATACTCCCTTTCCACGTGCTGAAAATACTGTTGTCTTCCCAGGATAAATGTCAGTTGTTGGTATCCAGAAATGCAAACTCTTTAAGAACACTTAGCCTTACTTGGTAGTAAACTGAGGGAACAACCATCTTAGGGTAGATCACGTTTGGGCTAGAAGTCTCTCGTTTTCCAAACCTTGTTACAATGGGCACAAATCCCCTTAATCAGACTTTTTTTTTTTTTAACATGCCTTTTGTCAGTAAAAGTTGCACAGCCCTTTTGAGAGCAGATGCAACACTGCCGTTTTGTAGGGAAGAATTGAGCTTCCTGCGGGGGCGGGGAGCGCCTTACTTTACATGTCTTTAGCAAGTAGAGGAACGCCTGTATAATTAGGTTGAATCATGGGAGATTAAGAATATTCAGTTATTTCTGACACAGAAAATTTCATATGGTTCAACCCGAGAGTAGGTACTCTAGAAATGCTGGTTGAGGGAGGGGACAGATACTCAGTAAGAGTTTTGTAGAGATCAGAGTACATGGACACATGATCAGAAACTTGGGTCTTAGCTATAGTTTCTGGGCACAGTATTTCAAAGGACTTGCTGTTTTAGTATACTTGCCCTTTTCTGGGCACAATGATGCAGTCTTTTCATGGTAAGTGATATTCCTGAAAACCTCCTGTCGTTTCTTTCATTTCAGTGACATTGACCCAGACTCCTTCAATCTGCAGTGGTTCTTCAGTGAGTCTTGTGTCGCTCCTCCTGATTTTGATAATCTCACCATCAATGGCGTCACAGCCAGTGACTGGAGAAATTATACCTTGAACTTTGACTCTAAAGAAAACAAACACAGGGTGATCCATTTCTCGGTGTTTTTAGGCCTACTACTCGTGGGGATTCTGGAGCTCCTGTTTGGGCTCAGTCAGATGGTCATCGGTTTCCTTGGATGTCTGTGTGGGGTCACTAAGCGGAGAAGTAGAATTGTTTAGTTTCATGGTAATAAAATGGAAATATTAGCAATTTTGAATCATTTGAGAATTGCATTTAAAAGACACTCCTTGGGGTATCTGGGTGGCTCAGTCAGGTAAGCGGCTGCCTTTGGCTCAGGTCATGATCCCAGGGTCCTGGTATCAAGTCCTGCATCAGGGTCCCTGCTCAGCAGGCAGTCTGCCCCTCCCTCCAACTTGTGTTCTCTCAAATAAATAAATAAAATCTTAAAAAAAAATAAAAAGACATTCTTTTAGAAGTTCAAAAATGGAACACTGTCTAGAAAGCTGTTATCAGTCACTTTAGGCCAAAAGTCATCTTTGAGGTGTTAAAAAAAAAAAATCAGCCTTTCATATACAAAGCAAAAACAATCATCAGTGGTTGACTTTGGGGAAAGGTGGAAAGAAATTTTCAATTTGTTTTGTACCTTTTGATACTTCTGTACTATTCGAATTTTTAAATTCTGTATTCTCAAGTGTGGAAGGAGAAGGGAGGGAAGGGGAAAGGAGAACGAAGATGGGGAGGGAGGGAGGAACAGGAAGGAACAGAAGTTATCCTGGAAGTGAAAATATGGAACTTTATTTTATTTCTTTACACTAAAAAATAAAATAAAATAAAATAAAATAAAATAAAATAAAATAAAATAAAATAAAATAAACAGATAGCCTGAATGGTTTTAGACCTAATTTCCAGCTTATAGACAATCTGGAGAAGAGGACATAGTCAGACAAATCCAAAAGGTGGGGCAGTAAACAGACAATAGACCCGTTTTCAACAAGAAAATATATAGGAAAAATAAAAGGTGGGATGGGCTGAGGGAACTATTCCAGATTAAGAGAACAAAGAGACAGGATTCAATGAAATGTATTCTGTAGACTCATTTCATTGGGGGATAACTGGGGAGACCTGTACAAGGATTGGTTTAGGGGAAATCCTGGCTGGCTTAGTCAGAGGTATGTATGACTCTTAATCTCTGGGTCATGTGTTCAAGTCCCATGTTGGACGTAGAGCCTACTTAGATAGATAGATAAATAAGGGATAGGAAGAAAGGAAGAAAGGCAGGCAGGAAGGAAGGGAGGGAGGGAGGGGGGAGATTGGTTTAGGTGATGTCAAAGAATTATTGCTAACATTTTTAGTCCTGACAATGGTTTTATGGTTACACAGGAAAATGTTCTTATTTTTAAAGAAATGTATATTTCTGTTTTGGGGGAAATATCATGTTCTTAAAATACTTCAGCCCAAAGCTATGGAAAAATGTTATATTTAGGTGACAGGTATATGGTAATCCATTATACTCTTCTATTTTCCTGTTTGCATTCTTCCATAATTAAAAAAAAATAAATGCCTACAAAAAAAAGTACCAGTCTGGATTCAAAAGCTGCTTTCTATACATGTCAATCTTTAAAAGATAGAATTAAAAAACCATGTATTTACCATATTAAAATGTTATGACAGATAAAACTGAAAATCCAGTTTTCTGAATGTGATCATTCCTGCATTTTACTTCAATTATTTATGTTTACTGGGCTTAGGTTTCTAGAAATAATTTTTAATACCTATATTATAGCTGCCCCCCAAAATTAGTAACATCAGAAGCACACACAGGCACTTTTTTTTTTTTTCTGAATCTATTTGCTGTATAGAGACCTTCTCCCTATACTCCTATTTTATAGACCTATTTATCCTTGAGGTCTAGCTTCAGGGTCTCTTACTTGAAAAAACTTTCCCAGGGTGCAGGATTCCAACAAACTAAACTAGCACTTACCCAGACCACTGTTATCATACCTGTCATAATGTAACATACATGTTTGTGTGTCCACTACTACCAGAAAATTTGAGAGAGCAGGAACCATGTCCTTCTCATCCATTTATTCATCAGCTCTTTTTTTAAAAACATTTTTTAAAATTCGAGTTAACGTATAAGCATATTATTAGTTTCAGAGGTAGAATTTAGTGATTCATCAATTGCATATCACATGCAGTGCTCATTACATCACATGCCCTCCTTAATGCTCATCACCCAGTTACCCCATCTCCCTGTCCCCTCCCTTCCAGCAATACTCCATTTGTTCCCTATAGTTAAGTCTCTTATCGTTTGTCTTCTGCTTTATTTTTCCTCCCTTCTATGTTCCTGTTTTGTTTCTTAAATTCCACATGAGTGAAATCATATGGTATTTGTCTTTCTCTGATTTATTTCACTTAGCATAATACCTTCTAGTTCCATTCATGTCATTGCAAATGGCAAGATTTCATCCTTCTTGATGGCTGAGTAATATTCCATTGTATGTCTATACCACATCTTCTTTATCCATTGATCTGTTGATGAACATTTGAGCTCTTTCCATATTTTGGCTATTGTGGATAATATTGCTATAAACATTGGGGTGTATGTGCCCCTCTGAATCAGCATTTTTATATCCTTTGGGCAAATACCCAATAGTGCAATTGCTGGGTCATAAGGTAGCTCTATTTTTAACTTTCTGAGGAATCTCCAAACTCTATTTTTCCAGAGTGGCTGTACCCACCAACAGCATAAGAGGGTTCACCTTTCTCTTCATTCTTGCCAACATCTGCTGTTTCCTGAGTTGCTAATTTTAGCCATTCTGACAGGCGTGAGGTGGTATCTCACCATGGTTTTGATTTGTATCTGCCTGATGATGAGTGATGTTGAGCATTTTTTCATGTGTCTGTTAGCCAATTGTATGTCTTCTTTGGAGAAATGTCTGTCCCTGTCTTCTAGTTTTTAACTGGAGTTTTAATTTTTTGGGTGTTAGGTCTGGTAAGTTCTTTGTAGATTCTGGATACTAGACATTTATCCATCAGCATTTGCAAATATCTTCTCTCATTCTGTTGGCTGCCATTTAGTTTTGTTGATTGTTTCCTTTGCTGTTAAGCTTTTATCCTGATGAAGTTCCAATAGTCCATTTCCCCCTTTGTTTCCCTTGCCTCTAGTGATGTGTGAAGAAGTTACCATGGCTGAGGTCAAAGAGGTTGCTGCCTGTGTCCTCCTCTAGGATTTTGATGGATTCCTATCTCACATTTAGGTCTTTCATTCATTTTGAGTTTTTGTGTGTGGTGTAAGAAAGTGACCCAGTTTCATTATTCTGCATGCTGCTGTCCAATTTCCCAACACTGTTTATTGAAGAGACGGTCTTTTTTCCATTGGCTATTTTTTCCTGCTTTGTCGAAGATTAGCTGGCCATAGAGTTGTGGGTCTATTTCTCATTTCTTTATTCTGTTGCATTGACTTATGTGTCTGTTTTTGTGCCAATACCATACTGTCTTGATGATTACAGCTTTGTCATACAGCTTGAAGTCTGGAATTGTGATGCCACCAGCTTTGGTTTTCTTTTTCAACGTAATGGCTATTCGTGGTCTTTTCTGGTTCCATACAAATTTTATAATTGTTTATTCTATCTCTGAACAATGCTGGTATTATTTTGATAGGGATTACTTTGAACATGTAGATTGCTTTAGCATAGACATTTGAACAATATTTGCTCTTCCAATCCAGGAGCATGAAATGTTTTTCCATTTCTTTGTGTCTTCCTCATTTTCTTTCATAAGTGTTCTATAGTTGTCAGAGTACAGAGTAGCATTCCATTGTATCTTTCTCTCTATCCATCTATCCATCCATCCATCCATCCCACATCTTTTTTTTTTACATCACAATATTGTTTATTATGTGAATTTTTTACAATACAAACAAAAAAAAATACAGAAATGCAATATATGAATACAGCTAAATGCAGAATGGTGACTTTTTTCCTTTTCAAGAGACCATGATTCCCATTTCTAGTAAAATAAATAGACGGCACATAGGTAGAAATAGGTTGGTCATTAGCTTCACAATTTTGCCTAGAAATGATCTATAAATGCATTTTTCCCCCTGCTACTTACCATAAAGTGTAAAAAGGGAATTAAAGGAAAGTTTCCTTGTTGGTTTCTACCATATCAAAGATGCTATATTCTATTTTTAGCAGGGCCAATATATGGAAAATACCTAAATAAAATGTTATTAAAAAAATGAAGCAGTAATGAGATTCTGGCTAAAGAGTGCACTAAATGAGAATAACATATATTTAAAGAATCCAAAACAAACAAATAAACAAAAAAAGGTTGTTATAAAAAAGCTCTAGGTGCATTGTAAGCATATAGGATTTTTTTTTCCATGTGTATTTTTAAACAATGGAAGTGTCAAAAAAATAGGGTCAACTGTGTTAGACTAAATTACATTATTGTATACGCTGTACTGAATGGAACCTTTGTATTATAATTATCATAGAGAAGCATAGTTTGCATCATATTATGGCAATTTATCCTCAATGAATACCTTCCAGAGTCCTTTTATTTTGGAATATCCTGTAAACAATCAAACCACCAGAACATGATTGTACAACAGTAAAATGTTTTCTTGCATTAAATTGAAGACATCTGTTTAATAAAAAAAAACAAAAACCAAACCAAAACAAAAAAACAAAAACCAAAACAAAACAAAAAACAAAAAGAAAATGTAGGAAAGGTACTTAGAGCTGTTAGTTTCTAAGTACACAACACCCTAGACAATTCAAGGCATCTTAATCTCCATCAAGAACAAAAAAATAATAATTTTTGTCATGCTGTTAAATCCATCAGTAAGGATAAAACCGGTGCAAATTGGTCAAACGGATCCAACAAACACTGACGTCCAAGCTGGCATATTGGCAACTAATACGTAACTGGTGGTCAATAGAGGGTTTAAAAGATCTTCCCTTCCTTCTTGTTCTTTTCCAAGGTTCTGGAAGAGTTCTGTTGTTCTAAAATACATTATTGGGCTTCCCAGTTTGCTTTCTCATCTTCAAACTGATGACGTTTTTCCTCTAATTCTTTGTGCTGTGCTTCCAAATTCTTTTTCATTTGCTCATGGCGCCTTTGGAGCTCAGCTTATGAATCCTTCAGTTTTTGAACTTTTTCTTTGACCTTCATCTCAAACACCTGCTCCATCTCCATCTTCTTCATCTTAGCTACATGCTCCCTTCTTTCTTCTTCCATTTGTGCAAGAGGGCTCTTGGTAAGCTGCCCTTTATTCTTGTTATTATCAACTCCATTATAAGTCACAGCTGCCAGTTTTCTGCTCCATTAGTTCTCATAGTGGACATTATTAGTGACATCTTTCAAGTCCTGCATGTGTGTTCTTATCAACATATTTCTTAGAATTGTAAAATCACAATGTTCACCATTTTCAACTTCAGCAACACCCCAAGGATACTGCCTTCCTCTGACCCTTTTGCCATTAACTTCAATGATAGTATTACTACCTACCACAGCGAGAGGTAAACAGTCCTTTATCTTTTTAACAAGCTTATTTTCTTCTTCATCATCTGTCTCTGGAAATTCATATATTTTAATTTTATGTTCTTGGATTTCTTTCATTATCTGTTTTTTTTAAACTGTTGGCACTCCTCTGGAGTAAGTGTGTCTGCTTTGGCAATAAGTGGAATGATATTCACTTTTTCAGGCAAACACTTCATAAACTCAATATCCAATGTTTTAAGTCCATGTCCTGAAGGAGCAATGAAATATAAACAACACTGCACCCTGTTATCAGGCAGCTGACGTCTGTTCACTCGAGATTCTGCATTTAGGTAGTCCTCAAATTTACTATCAATGTAGTCAATAACAGGCTGCCAGCAATTACTATTATCCACGGCATCTCCAAATCCTGGGGTATCAACTATTGTGAGCAGCAACTGAACACCACCTTCTTTGATTAAAACTTTGGGTTGTTCCACCTGTACTGTCTTTTTTATTCTATGGGATGGACCTGGATACTCTGGAGAATACAAATCTGTGAGGAATAATGAGTTGATTCATGTTGACTTCCCGAGTCCAGATTCACCAACAACCATAAGAGTGAATTCAAACCCTCTCTTCACTGATTTTCTGTACACTTGATTTGGGAGATTTGCAAATCCCACATAGCCTTCAAGGTTCTTCTGTTGAGCTACCATGGTGCTGCTGTTGACGCTCCTCTCCTCAGCAGCAGTGGATCTTGCACTCCATCCCACATCTTCTTTATCCACTCATCAGTGACAGACATCTGGGCTCTTTCCATATTTTGGCTATTATGGACTTTGCTGCTATGTACACTGGGATGCAGCTGCCCCTTCAAATCACTATTTTGTATCCTTTGAATAAATACCTAGTAGTGCAATTGCTGGGTTGTAGGGTCTATCTTTAACTTTTTGAGGAACCTCTTTCTTGCTTCCAGTCCTTAGCAAGGTCTCTCTTCTGCCTAGTCCCCAGGTTTCACTCATCTCCTTTCTGACTAAGTCCTCTTTATCCTTCAGACTTCAACACAACCATCACGTTTTTCTGAGAGGCCTTCCCTAACCACCTAATGAAGATTTCCCTTAACTTTCTTCTTTAGCATTCTGCCATTGATAGTACTCATCACAATGGCCACAGCACTTCTATTTGTGCTTGTTTCCTAAATTTTACTCTCCCCCCATAAGACCATAAGCTCCATGAGTCCAGAGATATGTTTCTTTTATTCACTCCTGATATACTCGGTGCCAAATACAGTGCCTGATACAAAGTAGGGCAATAATAAATATTCTGTTAAATGAATTAACGAATCTTATCTTTTTTACTTAGCTTTTAGTGAGAGTCAATGCTTACTGAATGAATGCCAAACTGCTAATAGCCATAAAATTAAAACACAAGTGAAATGAACATGACTGCTCATGGACTTGACTGAACAATACAAGGGTCAGTGATGGTGCATCCAATCTTCTCATTGTCTTGGAAATGGGTGTGATGACCCTAGTTCTCCACAGGATCATGAAGAGACAGAAACTTAAGCCTCTCATGTCAGAGGGCAAAAGAGAGAATTGTTGGCAAAAGAGATTCAGCACAATTCAGCTGAAATGGCTGTTATTTCTTTGCTCTTTTAGTCTTGTGGAAATGATTGCCACAGATTAAATGCCTAAAGCCTAGGGGCCACCGGTGGTTCAGTATCTTTTGGGATGATGCCATCTCTGCTCTGGTACCTAAACTTACAAATGCATGTACGTACACACACACACAGTGTACATCTAGTAATTTACAAAGCTCACTGATCTTTTTTTCACTGCCACCCCCATGTTCAATCTTGTTTTGGAAACTTTACACTTTCATTTTTTTTTTTTTTTTTTGCTGTATCCACCATCTGAAACACTCTTCTCCCTATCCTTCAGCTTATATCTCAAGTTCTTCCTCCATAACAAAATCATTTTAATAATCCTCAAATTCTTTAACAAGCCTTCCCCTCTCCCTTCCACCCTCCTCCATCAATATGTCAGTTCCTTAAGGTCAGGGCTTGTGGCCTACCTGCTATAATTGCTCACTACAGAGGTCAGTGTGGTGTACACATGAATTTCTACTTATTGACACAACAACATATTGTAAGTAAACAGTGGTTACAGTAAATTAAGCCTTTTTGAACTTGGAGCCCAGACAAAGAGTTCAATTTCAATGTCAAACATAATTAAGAAGCTAGAAAACAGACATTCATAGAAGGAAGGAAAGCTCTCTTGCAAATATATTTTTCTAAAATTATCCCTCAAACTGTAAATAACCTGCTACTGTTTCAGTAAGTATTCCTAGAAATAGAGAAAAAAAAAACCACCTGTAGGTAGAGTTCTGTACTTAAGTCGTAGGACACTAGCCTGTTAGGTTGAGCACTGTATTACTGACCCTCCCTGTAAACTCTTCTCCCACTGTTCCCTGCCCCAGGAACCTTTTCTTCATTCTCTGCTTTTTGAAATCCTGTGTGTTTGTGTGTACATGCACGCAAATGTACTTAAAGGCTCAGCTCAAATATCTGCAAGTGTTTCTTAATCATCTGGACCAGGAATGAATTTGTTCCTCTCAACTCCAAAACCACTTTCTTACAATGATGAACAACTTCCAGGCAAGGGAGGCTGGTATAACAGAGCTTGGCTTTCAAGTGACAGAGTCACTTCTATTTTTATATCTGTGACAAGGCAAAGGCACGTTTCTTTATTATCCCCTTTTGGGTGGTAAGCTGATTTCCTAGTTACCCTTTCACCGAAGGTGTAGCCTTTTGGGGTCCCAGCTTCATGCAGGAATCTCCTGTCACAGCTAGTGTCCTGCCTAAAACATGGGACTGTATTCTCCTGCCCTCTGCACAGCCACTAAGGGAGAAAGTTTTAGGTCTCCAGAGTTTGGTAAAAATTAACAGGAGAAAACAGCTTTTGTATTTGCTTATCTCCTAGAATGCCTGTTTTATTTCATTTTTGGCCCTAGCAGAATCCTTTTCATGCCTGCCCAGCAAAAGAAATGTTAGTTTTATCCATCATTTTCATTTTTCAATTGGGAGGATCATTCAGAAATTACCTTGTAAGAAAATATATATATATGTGTGTGTGTGTGTGTGTGTATATATATATATATATATATATATATATATATATATGAAGCTAGAATTAATATAATCATATCATTAGGCTGTTATAAAAGGCAGAAGATTTTCATGGATAAAAAGAAAATATCCTCAAACTCATGTAAACTTTAGGAAGCAAAGACAGGAATCCGTCCTCCAAGTATTTTATTTTGGAAGGATAGGAGAGAAGCAAGAACAGAAACACTAAATCTACTTCTATCTAAGGAATTTCCCTCAACTGCCTTTCCTAACACTCACCACCTAGGTATTCAGATACTGAAGATATGTGGCAAATACTAAACCTAACTGAAGATATGTGGCAAATACTAACCTAACTTAAGATATGTGGCAAATACTAAACCTAACTAAAATTCTGTTTCTGAACACAAAATCGGGCCGGGGTTGGGGGGGGCGGTGGATAATTCTGAGAGCTAGAGCCTCCCAGGATTTGATTTCACTGGTACACTTAAAGTTCATGAGATATAGTATCTTAGCTAAATACTACAATGCAAAAAGCATACACAACTCCAGCTGTTTTCCTCCAAAGCACCTGACAGATACCACAACTTAGAAAACCACCTGTAATGCTACCAGCGCCTGCTGCTGTGGGGATGGAAATCGGAAAGGAAACACAGTAGGTTCTTGCTACCAGCCAAGTCATTAATTGCCTTATTTCCTTCTGAGACAAGAAGACTCGGGTTCATTAATGGTGATATGCTATGAAGTACAGCTCACACAACAATATGATGAAATAAAATTTTTCGACAAACATTGCTTTAGTTGACAGTTTATTAAATACACTACATTTGTACCTTATTCTGTAGTTTTTTAAATCATTCACACAGGGACTTAGTAAAAACATTCTTTATAGAAAACCATCTGCAAAACTAAAATAAAAATAAGTACGCACATTTTACACGCATATTAGGTAAACTGCTGGAAATGTTAGGAATTACTTTAGTGAAGGTGACTGGTAAACATGAAGTGCCTTGGCTTTATCAAATCTGACACCAGACCACGACTTCAGAAGTGTTAATGTTGAAACGTGGATGCAAAAGGGTCTATTAACAGAACTGTCCAATCTAACAGTGTTTGAGAAACTGGACAAAATAAAGTAATATTTTTCTTCTACAGATACTTTTCTAAATCCATTCCCTATGCACTCTCGCTCCCATTCAGAGAATAAATTGTGTGGGCTGATGAGGCAAAAATTCCTTTTAAAAAACAAACTAGAGCCTATTTACAAAACATGCAAAGGGAGAATTTTAAGTAGGTGTTTGTTACTGCAGATCTGCTTTAAGTGACTACAGCTGAGTGAGAGAACATACCTTGACTTCTGCAAGTATCAGTCCCTCCCCCCTCTTTTCTGGAAGAAATACATGTTCAGGGCATGGACTATAAAACGGCATACAATGCAAAGACAGAAACAAAGAAGTTTGTAAATGCTTTATATTTCCAGCTGTTGAGACATGAGTTTCGAGAGCTGAGGTTACCTCTAGCGGCGGAACCAGAGCCAGCTGTTAAGAAGCCAGAACGCTACAGTAATTGAATACATGACCATTTCTCTTTTAGCTCGCTCCTTGTTCTCCTCTTCTAGGAGCTGCAGACGTCTATTTAGTTTGATTATCTAAGTGAAAAACCGTGACAAAAGACAAAAGAGAAACTTTAATGCACAGAGCAATTAGGTTCTTAATAAAGCAGGATGACTTTCAAAAGAATTCTTATAAACAATGAACAGTTTCTTTGGGAGCAAAATAAACTATATGTAGAAAAAATGTTACCCATGACAGCTTAAATTCACAGATATAATCTTCTCCTTTTCCCTTCCCCAAATTTCTGAATCAGAAAAAGTGTATTTTCCTTCCTTCCCTGATTCAGTGTGGGCCAAGGAAACTGTTGCATACTGCATGCTATTCCAATCAAAAAGACCAAGTTTAAGTACACATTTAGGCAGGCCTAGCACAGCAGAAAGGATGGGGGGCTTCTGTTCCTTTCTAGAAGCTTCTGTCACCCAGCTTCAGTTGTTCATCTTTAACCTGCTTTAATTGCCTTCTCCATCCACTCTCTGAGTGACTGGGAGCATCTCATAAAATAACCTATTAGAGCAGGTCCTGTGCTCTGCCATTCAGACCCTTCAGAACTGAAAGGCTAATAACTCTCCAGCTGCTAGGAGTGTCACCTTGGCTGCTGGCCCTCACTGTCACAGCCCTGGGCTGAACGACTGCCTTGCCTACGCTTACGCTCCTTTACCGGGGCAGCAGCATGTATCCAACCAGATAGTGAAGAGATGAAAGGCCCAGCCCTTGTTCCAACTCTGAAGGGTCACCCCAGCTTCAGAGCTCTGCAGGAGGCTGGCCACAGTGTAGTACACAGAACAGTATAGTGTTCTGACTACACTGCAGCCCAACGTTTCCCTCTTGCCCAATCCCGCTTCCTTTCCTTCCCTTCGGACTCAGGAGCACTCCCCAGAAAATGCTCTATGTGCAAACCTTCATCCTAGAATCTGCTTTGTGGGGAGTCTAACCTGCAACACCTATGGAAAAACACATTATAAAAGCCAAAGGGATTATTAACATTATATTAGAGAGGTTGAAGGAAGAGTATTTTCATAATGCAGAATCCTTAGCATTTCAAGGACTGAGGACTCCAAACTGGGGGTGTGGGGTGGGTGGGGCCAGGAATGGGAGTCTGTGGGCAGAACCAGACGTAGAGGTGCAGAGATAACCATTTTAACAACCTGAAAAAGTACTTCACTTTTGATCAGTGCTGAGCAATGACTTTTCTCCCAGAGCCAATTCAGTTAAAAAAAGAAAAGAAAAGAAAAAAGGGAGCGTGTAAAGACTACCTTCTCCCAACCATTTGTAATGAGAAGTGCTTATTTGGTCCCATGGGATATAAAGTTCTTACACTAAGCAATCCACTTTATTGCCAATGAAAATAATTGGCATTGATCTTGAGTCATTTAAATATTTTCATCTAGGCTCATCTGAGAAGTATCAATACCAAGGCAGCTTTTGAATATTCCACTCTGGTCATGGATCACATTTTGCGTCTCGGAGCCAGATGGCCCACGAGTCCCTCGTCCCTAGACTAGACTCAGTGAAGCACAACTTGTTGGGTCCTTGGCAATAGGGCAAGGACAGCTACAGAAGCATAGCTTCCAATGTCGCCAGGGTCACAAATGTGAATTCTGCAGAATCTCCTTGGGACTCCGTTTTGTTACTGATCTCAGAAACTCATAGTTTCCCAGCTGGCTTTCTACTACTTTTAAATTCTCAAAAATATGTGTGATTTGTTTATAATGACTGTATCTTTGTCCTCTACTCGTTCACCTCTAAGCTAAGGATTGAGAAGATGTTGAAACTTTGAGGCTCTTATTACACTTTCAGGAAGGCAAGGTTGTTGGTGTAATGGTGAATTTAATGACAAATGCCAAAGAAATGCCCTTCCTTCAATAGGCAAGGTATAAATCAGTATAAGAAAATATGTACAAAATTATAATACAGCATTCTTTTTTTTTTTTTTTTTTTTTGAGAAAGATTTTATTTATTTGACAGAGGGAGAGAGAGAGAGATCACAAGTAGGCAGGCAGAGAGAAAGGTGAGGAAGCAGGCTCCCTGCTGAGCAGGGAGCCCGATGCAGGGCTCGATCCCAGGACCCTGATATCATGACCTGAGCTGAAGGCAGGGGCTTAACCCACTGAGCCACCCAGGCACCCCAGCCTTCTTTGTTTTAATAAGTGACACTCAAAATAAAGTATTATTTGCTTCATATTAGCCTTTTATTATATTAAATCTTTAAAATGATATTTATTCTTATGCTAAAATATTTAGTTTCTTCATCTTAGAAATACTTTATTCATTCACTCCTCCTCTACATCTACTTGGCACAGACACAATTACAACACTGAGCCCGCCTTCCTCACATGTGTGTGTCTGTGTGATTCTAGAGGCTGAGGCACTCATAGTAAAAATGTGTGTATGCAACTATAGTTCCAATATAGGACTTTTCATAGAACACAAGAACTGTGTTTATAAGGACACTGTGCAAAATGGAAGCAGTGATTTCCAAAATGGAATTCTCAGAGTAACACAGGTTCCCAAAGTGATTGTTACAAATTTCAAAAGTCAAACAATTTATGACTATACCAATTTGCTAAAATGCCAAGATTCTTTGTTATTGGCCAGAATTACACCAATCCATCCTGGTAATACTGTTTTATGCTGACCAAAACATGTAAATGGGGGTTTAACATATCTTTAATCAAAATGGAAAAGTCAGGGCCTCTAGGTAGCTCAGATGGTTAAGCGTCTCCCTCAGTCAGTTAACCTTAGGTCATGATCTCAGGGTCATGAGATCGGGCTCTGCATCGATCTCTGGCCTCAGCAAGGAGTCTGCTAAAGTTTCTCTCTCCCATGCCCTCCACCCCATGCTTGCTGTCACTTGCTCGCTCTCTCTCTAAAACAAATAGATAAATAAATCTTTTTTTAAATGGAAAAGTCAATTATGGCTTATTAAACAGCATGACAAATAAAATATTTCAGTTCATGGGTTCCACAGGAGAGAAAATGATAACATCTTAAAAACTTATCATTTAAAGTATTGTAGGACTGTACTTTAGGATTATATCTTATCTGGTACATTAAATACCTGTCGTCTTAATGAAGCTGCATCTACAACAGTCATGTCGTCTGAAGTTCCTTCAATTGTTGTATCTATATGTGACATGCCATGCCTAGCAGATGAGAAATAAAAATACATTTTAGTATTAGAATAGAATTAAGAGTATCTGGTAAGTCATGTCATGTGTTCGGTAATGTTCAAAGAACTGTTCAAAAGACTGATATTTCACAATATGAATTACTAAAATATCTTACCATCTGAATGGGTACCAACAAAAGAAACCAGAGGAAAAAGCAAAAGTATTTTGAGCAATGACTTAAGAGCTGCCACTCTAGGATATAACAATGCGGAATTCTTCCACACACTCATGTCTTTATGTACTCCCGCAGGAGTCCCTGCTGAGACTCACTGGCAGGGAACACAAAGTAAACGAACTCTAGCTAAAAAAAAAAAGATATCTTTTTTTCTTATTTCTCCTCCTCTTCTTATTGCCTTTTCTCTTGCCATTTCTACCCTTTATTTACTTGTTATTACCTATCTCGACCGTGTCTCCCACAGGAGGAATTATAAAATCGCCTGAGTACATCCTGTTACTATGTTCAGATCCAGAATTGGTTCAATGATAAATCATTAAGAGGCTGTGTATAAAATAATACTGGAAAGCCACTAAGAACAACTCCAGAGAAAGCACATTAAGAAATACTTCTTTTGCAAATACAGTTACTTCTAAAAGAGCACTGCTTTTTAAATGCATGACAATAAACCTCTAAGAAACACATACACACAAATGCTGTTCTTCCCCTTTGCCTGGATTTCCACTTCTTAAGCTTATTTTAATTAACGGCTTAACCGAGATATAATTTACATACCATACAATTCACCTCACATGTTTATATTCTCAGTATTTTAATCCTGTATGGTTATTTCAGTGCAATGGCATAGTAACTTTCCTGAATGAGCAGAATATAAATAAACTGAATTAAAAAGTAATGTTTTTGTAATCCACAGAGAGTTGACACATGGATCATATCTAATCTTAGAAAGATCTAATCTTTCTAGCAAGTCTCCATTACAAAAAGCACATTACCACACAAAGGGGTATAAGGAGAATTACAGTTTCATCCAGACATGTTAAAGACAAGTATTCAGAAAATCCTTTGGTTTCATATGCTGTTGAAACTTTAATAAAGTAGGTGAAACAGAATTTTTATAACTTTCCAGTGTGCTCCCAGCCAGTGTCGTCATCCTGAACACAGAATGTTCACTGTAGGTGTAGGTGATAACTACAGGTGCTCCAGTTTCAAGGACTGATGGTGTGCACTGACTCTAGATAACACAGAACAATCTCTAAACGTTCCTTTTATTGCGAAAGGAACTTGCTTTCCCATTTAACCGCTCCTTTCTTCACTATAAGAGTAAATATTCTGAAGACTGAGAGCAACTGCATCGGTGAGGTGAGCTGAGCGAGCAGATGTTGGGACTATGGGTTTATATAAATATCGGAGTTCATTATTCTTTTAAACAATAAGAATCATTAAAAGATTAGGGGAGAAAACAGGAGTTGAAGATTCCTTTTCTTTATACCTGGTCTTCAAAATAAAACTTTTCTATTTCCCTGAGATTACCTATGAGAAATAAGCCGGGGGGGGCGGTAGGAAGCAATGGCTTCAAAGGTAAAGGGACCTAGGCTGAACGTACAGAAGGAAGTGTAAGTGACAGGGATTACTCAATTTAAATCCTGAACTAAGATGTTAAACATCTGTAAAGGAAATCTTTATTTGCAAAGAAATCTAGGGACATGGCCAAAGGCTTTATACCTATGTAACTCAAAGTACAACCAAAAAAAAAAAAAAAAAAAAAAAAAAAAAAAATTAAGGTGTGTCTTAAACTAAAAGCTGTATTTATCAGAAGTAAAAACTAAGAAATGTTAAGTCAGATCACAGACCTGAAAGTTCTTTCACAGAAAGAGAAAAGGATCACAAACCTAAGTTCTAACTCCGGGGAAATATTCAAGGGTAAACTTACAATGGATTGGATTAATACTGTGAAAGAAACCAGTCAGCAGAGTAGTAAGGGACCACTAAGGAACTTGGTTTCAATTCCTCTAAGCTAAATTCAGTATTATTAAGAAACTGATGTTTCCCTCTTCTCTTGACAGATTCCTCTCGTCATAGAAATGATGCTGACAGTTTTAAATCTACTGCAACAGATCATACATTTCTGCTTAAAATAAGCAAAATTATCTCTGAAAAAAATGACAGTAACGGTATTTATGAATACCAACCAAATTTCTTTTCCCCAGAAGATGGGAAATAGGGATCTGGGTACTTTAGAACCCTAAGGATTCCTATGTGTCATTCTATCTGTCCTCATGCATGACAGGAAGAAATAATTACTAAGGCTAAGAAGTATGTCTGAAAGAGCTAAAAGAGCAAAAATAAGAGGGAAGAGCTTAAATTAACAATGACAAAAACTCTTCAAACTAAATTTCTTTTTTAAACATTGAACTTCCTAGACTGGGAATGCTGATTTCCCCCAATTTAAGATGACACCTTACACAAAGGTTTCTCCATACACTGCAAATGACACTACAAGCAATTAACAACTAAAAAGGAAATGGTAGACAGAACCCAGGGCAACACTTAAAATGAAGCACATAAAATAAGATTTGACCTGACTTTTTCTGTGTTTCAGCATGATCGTCTATAAGCTCCTAAAACTATATTTAAATATCTCAGATGTTCCCAAGACACCATAACTGTCAAGCATTTTTCTTCATCTTGTAGTAGACAAAGGTCATGAATGACTAGGCTTGCTGTTCTCAGAGAAAAGCAGGTTGTACTCAGAGAGGAAATCTGTAGAAGTTCAAGCTACAATATAAAGGCCTACTACATGCATTATGTCCTGCAAAATACAATTTCAGTCAACTATTTACCCTGATAATTACAAAGTCTCAAAATTTACCTGACGTTGTCATGATGAGGATTAGAAGTGGCGGCAGCAGACCCACCACGCAACACAGGTCTAAGGCAGGTTTTTGCGGGAGAAGGCACAAGACAGAATCAGGAAACAGAGAAGTAATAAAATAAAAGCAAAAACAAGACAAAAAAGTGTCAAATAGGATTATATTGTATGTTGTGATACAATATAATATCTTTCAAATACTTTAAAAATCTTTGTATTACATGGCCTCCATTTTGATTTTCATAAATTTAACGTTTCACCACGGGTTAAAAAACAAAAGGAATAGATCTTGTGTGACAAGATAGCATGCACATTAAAAAAATTTTCTTTGGTGCCTATTATTTTAATTTATGAAATTCAAGACAGAGGACAACCCTGTTTAAAAGGTCTAATTTCTCTTTTCTAGTTGGAAAAAGAAAATCACTAGCTACTTTGGAAGCAAGTCAACAACTGGTTAGTAGCACGGCATGATCGTGGTTGCTCGTCTGGTAACAATAGCCCTGTCTCAAAAACTGAACATTTCAAGTAACTCCCATTTCCCACAATTCCTTCCCTCCCGCCTCAATCATGTGATTTACACCCGATATCTCAATGTAGCTGTGTCTCATTCAAACCTCAGCCCTCGAGAGCAAAGCTGCTAGTCTTGGTTCTGGAGCTGAGACAGTCCCAAGCACAGGCTCTGAGGGCCACGCTAGGGCACATTACAGAAGTACAACTGAATGTGGGAGTCTCATCTTGAGACAACCAGGAGTGACATACAGGGCAGCTGGGAATGAAGACTTAAGGTGCACTGGAAAACTTTGTGGGGATTTTCAGGTTTTAGTACATACTTTGGGTCTAGAGGACAGTTAGTTCTCTACCTAGGTAAGCAGAGTAACCTTTTCACTAAATTTCATCTTTAAAAATCAGAAAACAAAAGCTCTCTGTGGTTGCTGGTCAAGTCCGCAAAAAGTAATCAGCAACATTTACCAGCCAGAGAAAGGAGGCTGAACTATAGGGTCCCTATAAGGATTTTAAGAATTATTACCTTCTATTTTAAATGTCTCATTCTCTAAATATTGATGAGGTCTTTGCCTGTACTGAAGTATCAAGGCAATACTTAATTATGGTAAACATTTAATACCAAACGAACTAGATTTTTCTGTAAGTTGGTATAGCTGCAGAATTTTGGCTACATACAATACAAATCATTGTTTTCTGTCGAGTTAATTCATACAAAAAAATGTTAATGTTTAGCTTGTACTTTCCTAAAGGCATTATTGGTGCTTAAAGAAATTTCTGGGGCTCAGAGGATAAGAGATTCAGAGACTGTTGGGGGAGACATGTTAGACTTCTATCGTGCTGGGTAAATAAAGAACAGTGAGAAATCACATATGCTTGAAACAGGCTTTTGAATTGTCCCATCCTACTCATATATTCACTCTGTGGCATAGGAAAACTTACTTCACTACAGTCCTGTGTTAGACTGATAGGAGAATCATCAACTAAATGAAGCCCCTGCTGGGTGTTACCTAAAGCTCTTCTTAAAAAATTCACACTGGTATGTTCAAATGGATCTGCCATATTCAACATATTCCACCACAGAGATTTCCCTTTTATAATGCAGAGCCAGAAAATAATACAGTTACCTTTCACAACGTATTTCATTTTGTCTTCTCACACTGGCAATTGACACATATAATATAAAAGTAAATTAGACAGGTATTTGGCAAAATTAGAAACTTCATTCAAGTACCACTTTCTACCATAAGTATGATTTAATACATTAAAAAAATCTTTTTAAGTTTGATGTTTGACAATAATGTTTTGTAATTTAAGCAGCAAAAGGGAGAGATCCAAGGCTCTCCAAGTTCTCGCATTAACTTGTATATTAACATTTTTAGTAAATAAATGCTCTGACTTAATAAAGTATGTGTTTCTTCACTAAAAAAACCCAGACACCACTATGGTGAATAAACAGTAATATATTTATATGCATACTTTCAAAAATATCAATTATTAACACAATGGTTTCGTATTCTATTCGAAGCTAATATAATCTGCTTGAGAAAAACTATATAAAAATAATCAAGTTCCTTCTAAAAATAATACTTAAACATGCTAAGGATGACTAATCTGTTGATATTTAAATAATGTTCTTACATGAGAATTAAGTTTCTTTTTTAAAATGTTAATATTTTGCTTTAGAGAATGAGATATGGAGTTCTAGCAGATGTCAGGAGACATGCACATCTCCAGGTCAGCCAAGGACTAAATTATATCAGCATAACAGCATTTAAATTTTTGATACATCAATTTTCCAAATGCACAGCACTGACCTGTGTAAATAAACTTTTCTAAGATGTATAAAGGATTTAGCTTTGTCTCCATGTGGAGCTTGGTTTTAGATCAAGGAAGTTCCCATAAGAAGGGAAAACAAAAATATAGTACATAAACCTTCCCACAGTGTTCCCTGAAGTGTCAACTAAAAATTGTTCTTCCATCAGGCAACTGTGAATCCACATTTTTTAATGATAATAAAGCAGGCAGGACGTTTTTTTCTTTCTTCCTGCCAAATAATTCTAGCTTAATTTAACTGTACCTAATGTGAGGACAGAAGACCAAAGATAGGATATTGCATTAACATAACCGCCAAGAATAATAAAATAGGAAAGAAAAAAATGATATACAGAGCAAGGAACATAAAAGCACTTAAAACTTTATAAGCAATATTGTTTTAATAATCATGCAAATAGAACATTATCCAAATTTCACATTCCTACTTCTTATATCTGCAAAGTCATGCCAGACAGTTCCCTTATAGAAATAAAAACTGATTTGGTACTTACAATTCTGATTAAATCTTGCTCAACATTTAGATCATAAGAAATTTAAATATAATCATGAAAAAAAAAAAGAAACAAAAGGAACCCTTTCAATAATGAAAGCATTCAGTAAGACTAATAGAATCTAACCATTTAGGCTCCAAGGTAACAACTAATGGTATGTATCCAGGAGCAAAGAATTATTAATACAATTACTTCATGAATTAAAAAAATCTCTTTTAAGTGAACAAGAAGAGATCATTCCTTTTCAGAGAATGGATTTTAAAGCCATCAATTCATTATAATTAAAAAATGAAGAAAACTTCATTTAGGGCTCAAAACAGGTTTTCATAATAAAAGAATACAAAGTAAATTCTACATTAGTAAGATTTCTGATTTTGTATTTCTTAACTTGAAGCAAAATTCTTTTCCATGATGGAGAAGGGCTGTTTTGTGAAGTCGTAATTATTTAATCTATATCAAATTTATAAATATCTTTCTCATTCAGATATTTTCAGTGTAACAGCATTTGATATGACATAATTTGACCTCATAATCTGGTCTCTTCTAAGGACCTACTGTAATTAAAAAGTGAAAGAGGATACCTGGTGAAGAATAAAGCTATTTTAAGGTGGGAGAAGAAAACAGGCCTCTGGGAAGATCAGTTCTTAAGTGCCAGGTACTTTATATTCAGTATTGTTTGAAAGCATCGGCCATGACCCTAAATTGAGGCCATCGTTACCTGTATCTTAAATAAAGATGGTGGGGGCGGGGAGGAAGAGTCTTCACAAGAATCTAGAAAACTAGGTAATATTATTATTACCCCTCTATCTCTTTTTTGAATAGATGAAGAAAATGAGGCCCAAAGAAGCTAATAAGTAATTTGTCCAAGGCCCTCATGTAGCTAGCTGTTCAGTGGGGCGGATCATGATGAATCTGACTGGCCCCCTGAATCCATGCTCTTTCTTCTGAACCATGCTGCTTCTTATAGGATGCAAATACTCTAAGACAGTCCTCCAAACCCATGGGGAGGGGAATGCAGATGTATACACACATGCATACATATACATGAATGCACATATACATACACGCATATATAATTTTTCCTTGCTATGAACTTTCTGTTTTAAGATCTTTCTGGTGCAGCTTTAAGTTCTGGGGCCCAAATGGATAGCACTGCATTAACCCTGGGAAGGCTTAGAAACACCAGTCAATGGTACTGACAAGTGTTCATGAAGTACGGTAAAACCTCTGAGGCTTGTATGAGGTTCAAAAGCACTCACCAAGAAAGTTTGTTCAGAGCGAGCCATAAGACATATCAACTCCCAAGGCACGAAACAAGGTTTCCTGGAAGGGCCAGCTGAACTTACTGGGTATTCTTTAAAAGTTAAGTCTTCTAAAATGACCATAAAAATTCAAACAGTGACTCATAGAGTTATGACATAAAATGTTTAGAGTTGAAATGAAACTGCCTATACCTTTCCCACACTATGCCAAAAAGCTCCCCAAATTTTATCTTTTAAAAATACTATGTAGTAAAGAATCAAGGGCCAAAAAAAAAAAAAAAATCTATATCTATATCTACATCTATATCTGAAATACAGGCAAAAAAGAATTTGCATGAGCAGGTCCAAGTATACTACTCATGATTTCACTTGGGGATGTTCAAAAGTGAGAAAAGTTATCAATACTGAAAAATGTCAGTATTATCAAAAAGATAATAGCACTTGAGGTTTTCAGTACAGGCCTAAGAAATCCGTAGCTAAGAGGAAAGTAAAAGAGTGTCCTGGCAGCTACACTGATACTGTCTTTTCAGATTTGCTTCATTAATCCAACCATATTAATATCATAATTGATTCGATCAAAAGACTTACTAAAGAAAATCAGTGTGCTTCAGTCCAACATCCTACACAGTCCAACAGTAGGCCTCTGCATATTCCAATGGAGTCAAGTACTTAGGAGAAGTCAACGAAACCTTCGAAAAAAATCATCATACTTCGTGTATATAGTTATTAACTGAATACTCTCCCTGACTAAAGAGAAACTAACAGAATCTTGTGAAATGTGAATTTTGGACAATAATTCCAAATTAAAAGAAAGCAAAGCAAGTTGTTTTAAACCACTGCATCTTGGAAAGAGATGAAGGTGCAAACACAAAAGGAAGACACCACAGTCCACTAACAAGGAGCCAAAAAAAATATGCATTACAGCTAGCAAGAGTCACTGATGGCCAATCACCTGCGATTTTCATCCAGCACATCCAAGATCTGCTGGTAAGCCCTACGGGTGGAAGACTGGATAAGCGACAAAATGCCTCGAGCAGAGGAAAGATTAGCTCCGTCTTCAGGTAACATTTGGGGAGGACAGACCCGAACCTGTTGTGGCGATGGTGTCACACTGTTTACACAGCACAGCAAATGAAGAGAAAAACACTCAAGTCAGATATTTATAAAACTTCAGCTGATCAGTTTCCCCAAACACTTAATATTTTAAGGACTATCTTAGTTTTCTTGTCCCTTTTCCCACCCTTCACTTTCCCCTATGAAAACAGTCAAACCAAACAAGTTAATAAACATATTAAATTGTTTAAAAAAAAACAGCTACAATGCAACACCTGTGACTGTATAGCCTTACACATCAAATTAAACAAACCAAATATGAAAAAACAACTTTGGAGCAGGAAGAGAACTACAGCAAGGCAAGCAGCAGTGGGTTCAACCCCGAGCTTTGGAGAAGCAGCATTCATTACTTGATGTATGTAATCCGATCCAGTCAATCAAACCCCTAACAACCAACACTGCACTGTGACTTATGGATGGTGAGAAGATTAAGACAGAGAGTTCTAGTATACAGGTGTCAGAGTTCAAACACGTGAATCAAAATGATTCCATGAAAATGCCATTGCAAATACTTCACAAAGACAAGGAAGCAAGCTGAGTTTACGATGCGTAAATTAAAAATGATTTAAAGTTTCACAAAGCTGTAACAAAAGCATTTTGATAGCTTAATTATATTAAAGCATATGGTCTCTAGCTAAATGACTAAAACATAAAACTACTCCCAATTCTGTGCAGAGAGTGAACAGAGAGGCAAGAAAGTTCTTAAATTATCCAGATGGATGTTAAACAACCATTTCTGGGCTTCTTGGTGACATAATCTTAATCATTCTTTCCTGTGTAAGCTGAGAGTCACAATTTCTTTGGCTCCATTGCCAGTGCTTCATAAAAGCTGAACATATTTGAATGAAGCAATTTTACAGTTCTAACATAAACTCTGGAGCTTGGTGTATTTTCAGAGAGCAGTTTAATGTTAGGGCATGATCAGTTGTGTGAGGTACTTAAGTGATACCAGGACTTGGCCATCTGGTTTGTTACATTAAGAGGCTTTGTTGCAATAAAAGGACCATGACCCTGGGATGTGGGCTCAATGCTTTTTCTCAGTGTCAGTGTAAAAACGCCTTATGCTAAAACTCATCCTTGTGTACTTCATCCAAAAGAATGAAAGTGGAACAGATAGTGAACAACTGAAAAGAGAAAAATCTTTCATTTTGACTTGTGTAATCTTTTCTAACTCAACATGCATTTTGTTTGAAACCACAACATAAATGGGATCATTTTTGAAAGGACAGCTGACATCTAATATTGTTCCCGGAGTCCCCAGAACATTAAAAACAAAATCCACAATTTTGTAACTTTGAAAGTCTTGATGATTCAAAGAAGTATTATAAATAAGAAAGCCATGTTTTCCAAAGACTATTTAGAAGAAAAAAATCTAAGCTATAACTTGGCATATTGAGAAATTAATTTGTCAGGGCTAATTCACCACAGGAATTTGGCCTGTTGTTGTCAAGATAAATGCAAAATTTTGGGTGCTCATGGATGATTACCCTAAGTGTCTGTCCAGAGATTCTGTAATATATATAAGCCAATTTATCAACTGACCCATGATACATGGCCAAACCCATATTGAATCCAAGATGCATCCAAGAAGAGTAAATCTGGGATACAAAGTCTAGGTACTAGCCTTGTACTCAGCCCTCTCTTTAGGGAGCACAGGGAAAACCTGAGCTTCTTGCTCTTTGTGAGAGAGCAGACTGAATTCATGTTAGAAAAGTGTCACCAGAAGCAGGAATAAGAAGGCCAGTTCTATAACTATAAACAAACAATCTAACTTACACTCTCTTGATAGAGCTGGCAACAAACTTGGCTTTACTTAAATTGTAAAAGACTCACCAGTACAATATTCTGATATAATTGAAGTTTTTTTTGTCTTTGCATTTTGGGGCTTATATCAAACATCTGGCACATCAATCTGCATCAGTAAATACATTAGCTAAACACTAATATATTAAAGACTATAATAATCAATATTTAGAATTATAATCTTGGAGCAACAATGTCAATAAACTAAATCCAAATTCACGACAGAAGTTTGACGGATTTTTGTCCACTAAAAATTACAGAAGGGTTACTTCCTTCGAGAGAAATAACTTTGTTAGAAACAAGTAAAAGGAACTATTTATTTAACGTTCTAAAAGTACAAGTATCTCCTATCTGTACACAGAAAATCAGGTGGCCATTTATAAATTAGTCAAGCAAAAACAGAATAACTGCAAAAAATTCTTAGGAAGGAATGCACAGAAGGTTGAGTTTGAAAACAGTCTATAAGATCTCTGCTGATTCTAAGATTCTATGCATGATGATATGAAAATTGGAATATGATAACAAATGAAAAAACCTACATGATCTTCAATTATAACTTAATAAGAAAAAACATTTATATAGAAGGATAAAAGATGAAATTAAGTCCTTATCAATACTAGTAAAGACATTTATTTCATCAAAGACCAAAATCAAAAGCATATTTGGATTTCTGGTAGTTTCTCAAAAGAAGTTAAAGTTCCAAAGATTAGTAAGAACTTTAACTTACTTTTCAGTATTTATTTGATAATCCTTCATAAACACCAAAAATAGAACAGGAACTATTTTTAAAACTGCTAACCACTTTGGGCAGTATATGTATAGATAAAATGTCCTTGACTAACATTTCCATCTATAGTTGAACCAAATGATTAAATTACAAATGACCAAAATTACCATAATTAGAAGTAATAAATACTTTAGCAACTTTTTTTCTTTTTAAAGCTTTAAGTGGTCTTGCAGGTGTTTTTTTACGAATAAATTTAAGAACAACAACAAAAAAGCAAGCCCATTTTAGCAATCAGCCTGACTGGCATTAACTGTGGAAGGAAACAAGTGTTTAGGATTTTTATCTCTGTCTACTCTGTCTACACACAACCCAGGTGTACTGACTTTAGTTTTGACAAGCGAATTATTGTGAAAAGCAAAAAAGTAAACATACTGCCAAGGCACTGGGATTATTAAAGCAAATGTTATAATATTAGTAATTAAATAGAAATGTACTTTGATAATAAATTGATCCAAGTAATGTTATAAAACAGCAAAATGTCTATCTTTTCCTTTTACAAAAGATTAGGAAATTTTGAAGAAAGTGCTCATGTTTACTGTTATCATTTCATCAGTAATAGATCTACCTCATGCTTATAAGAAATCTTACTACATGAATGTTAAGTAAACAACACTAGCCAATGTGAGAACTAAAATTTAAATGAAAATTTATTTGGCATAACTATGTCATTATTAAAAGATCAGGCCAAAGTCAAGTACCTCTTTCCCCAAGGGTTTTCACAGGAACAATGTTTCTCAAACTGTGAGGGTATAACCTCTTTGGTGAGGCTCCAACCTCTTCCAAAAACAGTAAAAGTAAAATCATGAAAAGGGGGAGAAAAAATTTTCATGGAAACACAAATTTTGTACCATTTCTCTTGAAAACATTTAAATTTTAATTATTTATTTGACAGAGATAGAGACACACACAGAGAGAGAGAGGGACAGACAGAGAGCACAAGCAGGGGGAGCTGCAGGCAGAGCGGGGGGTGAAGCAGGCTCTCCACAGAGCAGGGAGCCTGATGTGGGGCTCAATCCCAGGACCTTGGGATCATGGCCTGAGCCGAAGGCAGATGCTTAACCAACCACCCAGGTGCCCCATTTCTCTTGAAATTTTAAATACGAAACCTTAATTTTTTGCCATTATCTGAGGCAATTCCCTGGTTCCTAGAAACACATTAAGAGGAAAATCAGCTTCTGTGGCTCAAGAACTGCTGCGGCTACTGAATTCCTATACAGCAGGCTAAAATAGCCCCACAAGAGGTCAGTCACTCCCACACCTTGTTCCATCGCACTTACAGAAAGAACTGGTTTAAATGATCTCAAAACATTCTTCTAAGCATTTTAATCTATGGAATTAAGAAAAAAAAAACCTTAATGACAAATCACTCTTAAACCCCGTTGTCCTTCTGGATGAAAATAAGGAAAGAAAAGATAGTGTGCTAAAATTGAAAAAAACCTGGTTAAGTTGAATCTATAGAGAACTAATATACCAACCAAAGCAAAATAAAGAAAATAAAAAAGGATGCATGGTCCTTATGTGGAAATTATTCCATTTTACTTTACTGCTACACTCCAACTCACACGTATCTTCCTTAATTGGTCTAGCTTTTTTTTTTCTTAATGAAGTGTATGTTGACAATTTGAGAAATCCTAAAACCCAGGTTCTGAAAAGCCAAACAGTAAGAGCATTAGGGTATTATACGATGATAATTACTTGGTGGAATATTAGTATAACATACGCCTGCAAAATTAAAACAACTCCTAGTTGTGAAAAGCAGAGCAGATAAAACCTTACGTGTACTCCGGTGCAGAAGTCGACGCCTGGAACCTTGAAATTTTATTTCTTGGGGCAGAATCTGATCTGTGCCACCTTAAATAATAATTATGCTTCTTTTACATTCAGCTTTTATAACAGAAAGAAAAGCTAGATACAAGTCTACTGTTCAGAATTCATGTTTGTGTCAATAGTGGACAACAATCAATCCTACTAACTCTTGAAAGCAATTAGGAAAACAAAGGCCAGTGCTCCTGCTCTTCTGTCTGTAAGTACTTCTACTCTTCAAGCCAAGGAATAAAATAAAATGGAAGCAGGCAAAGGTTCATGCATAATAACACATAGTTAATTTTATATTACAAAGAAGAGACTAAAGTAGGTAAAGACAAAAATGGTTTAGTAATTACATTAGTGGAAGTAAAATGTAGCTGTTTTACATCAACAATCTCTTCAATACCACATTACAACACTGAATATATAACAGGGCTCATTATATAAAATTCCTAATGTTAACTACATAGATTCTTACAGATGAATTATAAATTTTAAAATTAATAATGGTAGGGGAAGAAAAAGCAAGGTTACATTATTAACAAAAAGATGGTTAAGTATCTTACCATGGCATGGTAACATACGAAACATAAAAGCATGGTTAATGTAAATATGGTAATACAAGAATTTCACCATGAAATGTATAGTTAAATATGCATGTTATTTTTGCCACCAAAAATTAAAACATGAGCTTTTCAGTTTTATTAAACAGCTAGAAAGTGCCATTAAGGCAACTTAAACACAAAAAGAAAGAAAACAGTTAACTCTCTAATCTTCTCTGTTATGAGGAACTTAAGTTATTGGTAACTACAAAAATACCTATGAACTAATCATCAACTCTAAATTATACCTCTCTAGGCTCTCTCTCTAGGTTGATTTTCAAACATAGTAAAGCTGTTTCCTTTCTCTTCAACTCAACTATCAATAGTTACTTAAAAACCAAAAGTGATGCTATCCTATAACAGTCCTGTTTTTCTCACTGGTGTGAAATTTCAAATTTATTAGAGACCTAAATAATAAGCCACATCTTCATATAACAGAAAAGTTTACTAGAAACCTTCGCTACCTTGTAAAATATTTCAAAGAGAGAATAACAAAAGCCCTTTGGTATACACTTAATCATTCTGATAGGTACTAAATATCAAGAAGCTATCCTAGCCATCAACTATGTAGCCTTCTTACCATTTGTGTAATATATCTGAAAATATTCTAGAAAAATGGATTTCATGGACCAGCTGATATCCCTGCCAACCAGGTATCTTCAGAGAAACATAATTACCATAAAAAATTTCATTTTAATGGTTGAACTTTTCAGGTACTTCCTGAAGGAGAGATATGTTCATTTTCACTCACTATCTTTCTATATAACCCTTCAGAATAACTAGAACACTTTGGGAGACGTTTCAACATTTTCCAAGAAATCAGAGCAGTTAAAGTTCTCCTTTGTGCCTACTACAAAGAAGAGAGAGCCTAATCCCATCAAAGCCCCTCTGCATCCCTATATTCTTCAGTCAGGTCCAAACTAGAACTTGATGTAGTTTTAACACAAATGGTGTATTGTACTGTCCTGCATTTTAGTTGTATATACATTTAAGTGTTTTGCTTTTATCTAGATTTGCAAACTCTGAGATAAATGCTCCATCCCGATTCTGTTGTAGTTCCCAGAGAAGCTAACAGGATAGTTCATGATGAATGAGTTCATGAAAACTGACCCAAAATGGAATGAGGAAGATATATTAATTTACATAAACATTCTAAATCATTTATTTAGAAAAGCCAAAATCACCAATGGATTTGAGACTTAAAATTCTGAAGAGATTTTAAAGGGATAGTTTATCTGTAAAAAAACATTAACTTTAAAAAAACAACAAAACATCTGCCTGATCTAAAATATCTTATAGTGGGGTAGCTTTAAGATCAGAGTATGATAATACAACCAAATAAAAACGCCGAAACAAACAGCCCTTTAAACAACATACTTGTACTTTTGGAAAATGAAATGGATCTAACAATTCAATGACTCACTCAGTAGGCAGAGAGCTAAACAATAATCCATGAAAAGTAAAACAATTCCACTTGCCTAAGCTACATGGTTTACCATGGCTCATTAGAAGCAGAGCTGGAAGGGCTAGTTCACAATCTGATGACAAACTGAGTAACTTGAAAATAAAGACACTTGCTTAAAGTGTTTTCTTTTTGTTTTGTTTTTTCAATCTACATGCTAGATAAACTTTTTGAAGGCTGCACAGAACTGAGCACTTACATTTATCAATTTCTCTTAAGTATACTTAATAAGCAATTCCCAAAATAAGTAAATCACACTTCTAGAATTCTGCCATCCATATTGAAGAGGATAATGCTACTGGAAAGTTCTCACAACATATTTTAAGGCTATAAAAATAACCACAAAAATGTAAAATTGATGTAAATGTAAAACAGATTTCAAACACTTAAAAGCAAATCATTTACTTTTTTCTCAGGTTCTTAGGCACGAAACACATACTTTTTTCTTTTTTTAATATTTGGGAGTAAAAAAAAAGAATTATTTAGAAATAGATGGGAGAATACATGGAGAAAACTAATAAAGGAGATACACTGCTCAGTGGTTCTACTCACATGGAGTCAGCTCTGACCAGCTGTCCGTTTTGGCGAACGGCATTTTCACTCATAGAGCGCTCTCTTTTTAGCCTGCCAACTGCACGGATCTGTGAGGCACAAAGAAAGAGAGAGGAATAGAAAATATTCTTAGTAGCCTAGTAGCTCCTTAGTATCAAAAGAAGCTTAATCCAAGACTATTCACAAAATTTACAAAGAACATAACCAAGATTGCTGTCAAGCAGGAGTACAAAAGACAGGTTAAAAACAACAACAACAAAAACCCCTACCTATTACAATGCAGATAAACCTAGGAATGCTTCTTAATCTCCTGAAAAAACTACCTCTGGTTTCTATCTAAGTATCAATCTTACTTGGTACAATTATATTTTTATTTATTGTAATTAAAGGCATATATATTATAGGAAATGGGATGTATTTGTATTACAAATAAATGTTCCAGGCTTCTGGGACTAAAGCAAATTCAAATTTGGTTGCATATTTGAAAACTAGATTAAAAAAAAAAAAAAAAAAAAAAAAAAAAGCCTTGGTACTAGCTTAAAAGTTTTGGCATTCCAGAAATAGCCACACGCTCCCAACCCACATGCTCTTCTTACAGAATGTATCACTGACCTTCTCCATTAATGGGATAGGATTTATGTTCCCTTCCTTTGAAATTGGGTGGACTGGTGACTGCTGTAGAGGTGATGCAATGTGGCTTCTGAGACCAGGTCATACACAGCAATAAGGCTTCTGCCTTTCTTTCCTAAACTGTTCATGTTTGGAACAATGGCACCAGGATGTGAAGATTACCACGAAGTTACATGGAAAGGCCATGTGTAGGTACACCACCAGCAACTGTAGCTGAGGTCCCAGACAACAGCCAGTATCAACAGACACATGAGTAAACCATCAGCTGATTGTAACTCGGGCTGTAGAGTCATCCAAAGTCATCCCTCACTTTGAGACTTCCTAGCTTAGACCAAGGTATTGTAAAACAGAAACAAGCTTTCTCCATTATGCCAGCTGCAATTCTTCACACACAGAATCCAGGTCTGTGAGCAAGAAGGAATTTTGGTTTTTCCTTTTTCTTTTAAGTTACTTAAGGTGGTTTAAATACAGAGTGATAGAACAATGATAATCACTAACTTTTCTGTTTGTTTAGGGTTTTTTTGTTTTTAACTAGAAACAGCCATGGCAACTTCATGGTTTAAGAAAAAAAAAAAAAGGTAAACTTTACTATAAAGGACAACTGGTATGTGAACCAAGGGACTTGAAAGTTAAGATTTTAAAAAATGCAAATCAGTGCCTAGTGATGATTTTTTAAAAACTTGAGAGTAGACAATCAGGTTACAAGCACCTTCAATGGAGAATAAATCCAGATTCTACGACAACAAAATTTAAAACCATACTATGCAGCACATAATTCCAGAGCATGGTTTAGATTTGGTTATGGGTTATGAACCATTTATCCACTTGAGCAAAAGAAAAAAAAATACTTCTAGAGACAAAAAAGGAGTCAGTCTGAAACCTACTGTAAGAGCTCTTTACAGTTAAGCCAAAATTAAAATTCCTTTAAAGCAGTATGTATGTGTATATATATATATACACACACACATATATATAGGTGTTAAGTTATATACAACTTAAATATATACATAACAATATATTGTTATATATGCATACATGTATGCAATATATATAGGTGATATATTTATTTCTGTATCTACATCTCTATCTCTATCTCTTAATACCTCTTCAATCAAGTACACTTGATTCAGAGAGCAGTACTGGTCTGTGAGAATCCCTGTGATCCCTGCGTTCCATCTCCCTAGAGAACAGCTCTTCCATGCTGCAGGGATCAAGATGAATCCTCTACTAAATCAGAACCATTCCTGCTGTTGTGGTGTGAGAACTAAGATTAAGCAGGGCAGGCAGTGATAGGAGAAAACAAATTAGGTCTATGACTTCAACACAGCCTGGAAACTAGAGGATCCTAAGTCTGCTATTTTCACCATTTGAAATCTGATTTAAAGATAACTTACCAGGAACACTAAGCCTGATACTCTGGCATACTGGAGGGAAAAAGCAACTTCAAACAAAAGCATACATTTGTCAGGGGCGCCTGGGTGGCTCAGTTGGTTGAGTGACGGCTTCACCGGGAGTCTGCTTCTCTCTCTGACCTTCTCCCCTCTCACTCTCTCTCTCTCTGTCTCTCTCAAATAAATAAATAAAATCTTTAAAAAATATATACACTTGTCATGCCTTCCAATACGACCAACTTGTATCCTGTAATACCAAAGTGCATGAACACAGCCTGAGGTGATAAGGAACACCATCTTTTAAATATTCCCACCCTTTAGTTCAGTCGTGGTGGTAGTTTTTTCAATCCAAGGTTTTTATTTATTTTTTAAAATTATTTTTTTCCAGCTGTATTGAAATCTAGTTGACAATTCAAGGTTTTTAAATGTCATTCAGAATGAACCAGCACTGGTTACCCATTTAAAAACTTGTGTTCTGGGGCGCCTGGGTGACTCAGCCAGTTAAGCGGCAGCCTTCAGCTCAGATCATGATCCCAAGATCCTGGGATCAAGCCCCACATCGGGCTCCCTGCTCAGTGGCGAGAATGCTTCTTCCTCTCCCACTCCCCCTGCTTGTGCTCATTATCTCTTTCTGTCAAACAAATAAATAAATAAAAATAAATAAATAAAAATAAAAACTTGTATTCAGTTCTGAAGCTGAGAAAGTTTCCCAGCTTCAGGTAACTTCCTGCAGGCCTTAGGGTCTTCTGTGTCTGATAATAGGCTTAAAATTCCTCCCTCCTCATTTATACGGCCTAAGCGATGCTAAGAACACTAAGAACTGTCATGATTTGGTTATTTTGCAGTTTCTTGCCCAGATCAGTTTATTACTTGGTTGCTTTTATTAGTTTCCTGCAGGTAGAATCATCAAGCGATGGTCATGTCCTAGAGTGGCCTTCCAAGTACAGATTAGGTATATTGAAAGGGTTCATCAACTTCCTCTCTACCAGTCAAGCCTCCAGATTTTATAAACCCTGTCTATGTGAGGCGATTACCTGCATCATGCTTTAAGCCTTCTCCATGGGTTCCCTTGGGTTCTTCAAGCCAGTTTAGGAATTTAAGTGCAGTTACTTTCTGTAAACTTATTCACTGTGTCAGACAACATTTTAGACAACAATTTCTACAGCCTTCTTCATAAGCCACCTTCTTAGAGTCTCCTTTCTTGCCATAGGCCAGTGGTTCTCAAGGGTGATTTTGCCCTCAAGGGGACATTTGGCAATGAATGGAAAGAATTTTTCCTTTATTTTTATTGTGATGAACTACACATAACATAAAATTCACCATTTTAAATTACTATACAATACAGCGTATTTGATGCATTTGAACGTGTAACCATCACCTCTACCTAGCTCCAGAACATTTTTATCACCCCAAAAGAAAATCCTATAATGATTAAGCAGTCATTCCCAATTCCCCTTTCCCTCAATCTGCTGGCAACCACTAATCTGCTTTCTGTCTCATGGATTTGCCTATTGGATATTTCATGTAAGTGGAATCATAAAATATATGGCCTTTTCTGTCTGGCTTCTTTGATGTAGCATAATGTTTTCAAGGTTCATCCATGTTGTATAATGTGTAAGTACTTCATTCCTTATTATGGCTGAATAATATTCTACCATATGGATATACCACATTTGGTGTATCTATTCTTCAGTTGATGGACACTGGGATTATTTCCACCTTTTTTTAGCTATTAGAGACATTTTTGATTTTCATGATTTGGAGGATTCCTCTGGCATTTAGTGCACAAAGATCAAGAATGCTGTTAAACACTCTATAATGCAAAAGGAGAGGTTTCACCACAACAAAGAATTATCAGGTCCAAAATGTCAACAGTGCCAAGGCTGAGAAACCTTGACATATGCTGCAAAAGGACTACTACAGAGTCAATGATTCAGGGGATCTCACTTGATAGGTTCTGACTAGGATCTGAATGAATCATCAGAGCAGCACTCAGAGTCTTATTGGCCTCTTTCAATCCATCTTCTAGAAGCTACTAGAACTCTGGTTCTTTTTCCTTTCTCCTCTAGTCAAGAGGCTGATTGTCTTCAAGGCTGCAGGACCCTTCCATGGACTTGAAGTACAGGTCGTCATCTTTGCTTTCCTTTCAATAGACAGTGGGTACTAATCTCTGAAACTCCTTTCTTGCATCTCAGGATTTGGCTCTTGCCACAGGAACTTAACTTTTATAACAATAGTATTTAAACATACAAGTTTTAACATAAATTAGAACATGTGCTAAACACATTACATGCATTATTATAGTTATTCTCATAATAATCTTAAGTACTTGGCATTATTCTTATCTTTCTTTTAGAGATGATCCTCAGAATTAATAAATAAGTTACCCAAGGTTATGTCATTAATAAGTAGCAAAACAGGCGTTCAGAATTAGGTCTCCTTTTCAACCCAAGTTTTTCACTATGGTGCTATATACTTTGGGCATTTACCACATTTGACTAAATGTACTCCTACTACTGCAGGAGTAAACCCCATAGGTCTACTGAGGGCAATCCCGGTAAACTTTTTTTCTTAAAAGTAATCACTCAAGAAAGTGCCTGACTTGTTTTCAATCAATTATTTTCACCAAGTAGGCAGTTAAGTTATCTAAAATAGTGGGAGCAGAAAGATCAAAAGGAAAACAAAACTCGAAGAATATTACAGGGAGGGTTTCTCCCCGGTAGAATCCTCACTCCAAGACATTATTATCCACAGCAGCAATTTCCACTGGGAACTTTTGTGTAGGGGCTAGGAAGCAGGGCCTCTAACTGAAAGCGTGCTGTGATACCTTTCATCTTGCAGGACAATTCTCATACCCTGCATTATTCTTTGCTACTGAGAACTTTGCATCTTCTGTGTGTGGGTGTCTCTCCCTCACTCATGCCAGGATGCACGAACTCTACCTCACCTCACAGGGTCTTACACAAAAGCTCAAAGAATGTTTGTTAAATAAATACAATCCTACAAGTATCTCAGTGCCTTTTCACCATGTGAACACTCAAATTTAGGGCTTTTCACCAAGCATATATCTAGAATGTCCAAACTGGCAGCTCTATTATCTCATTACCTCAGCAAAAACTCCCAAGCTAAGAAAAGGCCTCCCCGGTACTAGGACATTGCACTCCTCTGGGTTGTATGGATACTTTACCCTCATTGGAAAGGACTAACATGAACAAATGACACACAGGCAGTTCCGCCATCAGTAAAAACATATGTTTGCATATTGTCTTATGCTAGCTTCATGACAACACAGAAGTTCAGAAGCTACAGCGTAAAAGCTGCAACTCTAAGTATCATCACAGAAAAGAAATTTTACAAAATTGGCTCTGAATCAATGGGAGAGGCAACATCTGAACTTTGCTACTAACATCTCATTAGTCCAAGCTGCCATATCTTGGTGAATAGGGCTATTAATGTTACAAGGTATATTAACTTAGTCAGGTTTTTTAGCAAGCTAGATTAGGTAGTATCAAGGAAAAAAAGAACTTTCCTTGTCCTCTTTGCCAGACTTCTTTTGTAATAAAGTGATGTATTAATTTTCTATGCTAAACTTCCCAACTCTTTCAGTATTGCTTAAGGTGTAACTCCTAGCCATAAAAATTCTTCCATCTAGACCATGTGAATGTTAATGATTCCCACAAAACTTCCATTTTCCTGAAACATAACATTTAAACTTTAAAATACAGCATAATATCTTATTTGGGTTATCTATGTAGCAGAATTTATGGCAAACAATGGTCCATGTGGAAGGCTTTCATTACATATTGCTAATGTAGGAGTTATAGCTTTCAATCTTCTTTACCTTTTGCTTTTACCTATATTATTTCAAATTCACTTGACATTAAAATTGTACTTACTTCTTCATTTTGAGGGGTTGGAGGAGGTCTTTCTAAATCCAGAAAATCTAGTGGTCTTTCACTTAGCGTAAGTACACGAGGTGGTGTTTTTAGTGCCAGAGGTTTAAAGGGAGTTGACTGAATAAGGTCAAGATCTGCTGGTCTTGAAAATGGAATGTCTTCATTATTTCCTAGGAGTGTAAAAAAAAAAAAAAAAGGAAAGGTTTTGAAAAGACAGTGGTTTCATTAAAATGTATCTGCCACTACACACCCCCACAATGACTAAAATTGAAGACTGTCATTTCAAAGTGTTGACAAGGATGTGGTGCAATGGAAATTCTCATACACCACTGATGGGGACATAACAGGTACAATCAGTTTCAAAAACAGCTTGACAGTTTTTCATAAAGTTAAATATAACTTATGGTATAATCTAGCAATTTCACTCCTAGATATATGAAAACACACATCCCTACAAGAACATGTACTTTAATGAGGTTTTATTCCTAACAGCCCCAAACAGGAAACAACCCAAATCTTCATCAACAGATGAATTCACAAACAAATTGTGATATATTCACATAGTGGAATACAACTCAGCAATAAAAGGGAATGAAAAATTGATACAAGCAAGAACATGAAAGAATTTCAAAAAACATTACACTAAGCAAAAGCCAGACCCAAGAGTATAAGCGAAACTCTATTAACTCTATAAAAGATGAATCTAGTCTCTGGTTATAGAAACGAGATTATGGTTACGTGGAATTTAGGGGGAGGAACTAAAGGGGATGGGGCACAAGGGAATATTTCAGGATAATGAAAATGTTCTATATCTAGACTGTGGTGGAAGGTCACAAGAATATATGCATTTGTCAAAACTCATCAAACTTCACACTTAAAAATTACATGTATTTTATGTATGTAAATTATGTATCAATTAGTTGAATTATTAGAAAACAGTTTGAAATTTCAGTTTTATTAAACTTTTGAAAATGATGTAAAGTTTTATTTCCCATCCCCTTTTCTAAATAATATTTTGAAAAATCCAGAAGTTTTCATAAAAATATAAAAAAACAAAGATTTATCAGACAACTTTATAAACAAATGTAAAATACCTGCTACAACAATCCTTTCTGGAACCTGCATAATGACACTAGCATTTGGAACTCCTTCTTGGAATCCTTGTTCCAGGTCAGCATTTGGTGGTGCTACCTTTAATTTCTCCGGGACCCTCATTTGCTGACTAATACCTTCGGTGTATTCCATTTCATACTGAATTCGACTAATCTCCGCCATCTCAGCAGCAGTGGGAGAAGGAAAGGCTGCCCCACTCACTCTATGGGCAAAAATTTAAAGACAGGGGTGACTGTTAAAATGTCAGTCTTCTTTACATAGTGAAGTTAGAAGACAATACCTTGTAGGAAGCACAAAAGGAGACTTCTTATTTGTATTGAACACGTACAAAGGGAAAGTAAAAGATTGAAGACAATGTTTTCCTCAACATAATGCCTTCTCATTCATCAGCTGAAATGGCACCCTGAGGATATTGGTTAAGAGCAAATTTTAAAATTATTGTATAACTATAAGACAAATGTGCATACACATATACACTCTCCTTCTCTCTGCATAGCTACGCATGCTGCTTATAAAAAATGAATGAAATAAAACTTAAATTCTGAGGGAAAGCTGCTAGGATTTTATAAAAATGAAATTAGGAATTGCTGTCATGCATGAAAAAAATAAAACCTTTTAATGATGAAAATCAAATTCATAAAGTAAATAAGGCTAATTCTAAATTTATTTAAAAAATGTGGTCCCCTGAAAAATCATAAGATACAAATTCAAACTTCTCTTACTGAATGTATACCTGGTTACTGAGATGCAATGGACACCAAATATAGAATATGTAGCAATAAACCCTTCCTGTATGCATTTGTTTCATGGGATTATAAGCCTCACATTAATCTGTATTTAGGATCATACTTACATGTATATTTTTAAAAAGCATGACACGTCTTTAAGGGGAAAGACAGTACAAATGCATGAATAACCTTCTAAATTAGAGAAGGATCCATGCTTCAGGAAAATGCAGAGGAAAGTTACCCCCAAATATAAAATGTAGAAAGAAGTGTAGAAGAGCATGGTTAGCCTATGGCAATCAGCTTTAAGGCCACTATCTCTCAAGCCTTTAATACCAGCTCAACTGAATAAAATGTCACTGACCTTCCTAGTGGTGTGTCACTGCTTGTTCTTTTACTCATTTTTAATACAGTAAATACACGTCTAGAATAGCTATTAAGATACTGCTACCCTGTAGTTCAGTTTACTTTATACAACAATTCCCCTACAGATCTGAACTTTTTTGGAGGTGTACATAACAACACGGACACTGCTTTTCCAGCTGTAAAAAAGAAAGAATAAAGATCAGTATTTCAACAATTCATTTATTTAAAAAACCATGAATACAAGTAAATATCTATTTCAAATTATCTTCTAAGACTTGATCTACAAAACCAGTTTTCAGATTTCTCCTAAACAGAGTTATTCTATACCTCAAAAATCATAAAGAAGATTTTACACACAGTCACTATTTTATGATTTTCCAAACAGGATAATCAAATGTATATAAAGTCAGAGTAAAAAAAAATTTTTTTTTTGCCATAAGACTCCTTTTAATCATTATATTCTGAACAGGGGAAAAAAGTCCTTTTCTTTTTTTAAGGCTTAATTACAATACAAATGAAGAAATCATGAAGAGAATATAAAGTGCAGAAGTAAATGTATTTGAGATACCTAAAAAACTGATGTTTAAGTAATGGTTTCTTTAAAAGGAAACGACTTCAAAAGCCAAATTACACCGAATTTTCAGCAAAAGATATTATATATAAATCAAGGGCAATGAAAAGTAAAGATGATATAAAGGTGAGTCATACCTGGGATATTTCCTCAACTCCATGTCAGAGATGTGTTACTACCCTTGAACCACCTCAGCACGATGCTTAGGAGAGCTCTGAGAGGTCGCTTAGAGGGCTAAGCCCTGACAACTGGTTTGTTCTGACTGCTAAATTGCCTCCTTTATTCTTTACCAAAATGTGCGAATTTTAAGGATCTGGCATGCAGATGGTTGAAAGACTAAGAAAATAGAGCCAAAAGACAAAATTTTTACTCACAAATGTGTACCAACTACGGCTTGCTATTTGGCACTATCTGCTTCTGTGCTTCATATTAAATCCTTTAACTTGCTTCAATGTGCCTGTGCTGGATTTTGAGCCACTTTTGTCCCTAGGGAAGAAAAACAGGAGCTAATTGAAAACCTGCATGATACCAACATTAGGAATTCATTGCCGGAAATCCTCTAAATGATGTCACCAAAGACATACAAACTTACATTAAGAAGCTAATACAATAAAGAAAAAATTAACAAGCTTATTACCAATTTTAATCCCACAGACAGGGCCCTATACGCATTCATTAGTTAATGCAAAATAAAATAGAGAACTGCCATCATCTCTGATCTGAATTTAGAAAGATGTGACAGATGAAAAATACTTGGTTGGATGGACCCATAATATTCATGTGTATATACATATATATCAAGAAGGAACAAATGCATTTTGGTTAAATTGTCATTCAGCTATTTTCATGCAATACTTAATTTAATTTCATATTTATTTCATTCACAACTTTCAATCAATATTTGAATTTGAACCAGTAATATATGCACATGTTACAAAGCACACAAGAACATTCAGAGAAAACAGTGTCCCACCAGACCCTATACTATAGCGACCTAGGTCCCACAGGCAATCTCTAATTTTTGTGCATCTTTTTAGAGGAGAAACTCTTCCAATACTTGTGTATAGATGAATCACAATAAGAGCTTGTATTCAGATATGATACTGAAAAGAGACATCTCAAAAGAATTATAGCCTTGGGACACTATAAGTTGAAGTTTTATAATAAACAAGGAACACATATAACCAGAACATTATCTCTCTGAAATGTGCTCTTCTCCCCACTCCATTTACTGCATTTCAGTCTTCACTGACTTTGCACCAATACATCCTATGAGTGTCAAAATTTCATTCTACAGCAACATCTTGTTTTATGAGAATCTGTCTGTAAAATAGCACAGAATTAGATCATAAAGACAGATGCTGAAAAGACAACTTCTAGAAGAAGCCAAATTCTCCTGTACCCTATTTGAGCTACTTAAATTTAAAAACCAAATGGAACTTTTCTAAGATGTAACACTGTACTGTGCTAATTAGATCAGAATCTATCCCCCCCCCAATTAGACTATAGCATTTTTGGTATTATCTTTTGGCAATACATAAAACAAACTTCTCATTTGGAGTTAAGATATTAATTCCAGAGGTTCTGTCATTGCAAACTACTAGTCAACCAGTGTATGATTCTCCGTCATGTAATTAAGGAGACAAAATCTCTCTCAAAATCACAGATGATCTTAACCTCTAATTTCTAAGTCTTTGAGTTCCCAAACACCAGTAATTTACCAATTTTATATAGTTTTTTCCACATTCCCACAGTGCATTTATTCTTACCTACATTTTTTAGCTCAACTTTTAAACATCTTAAATAAATGTATTTTAAAAGGAAACTTTACATCACTACCTTAAACCATACATATATCAATACATGTAACAAAAACATAACTAAAAGAAAAAACCCTCATCCATATACTATCTAGAATCAAGTCAAATTCCACTCCTGGAAAATGTCCGAAATGTGGGACACAATGACTCAAGCTTGACTTTCTTATTTTCTATATTAGACCACTGGAACCCAGAGAAATAGTCCAGGAAGTCGCAGAAACAACTTAGGTCAAATAGATTGTGGCCGCAAAGATTTATATAATTCTCCAATTATGAAAAAAAAATATCCGGTTCTTTATCACTTATTGTTGTGGACCTGGTTCAAGGTTTTTATATAGGTCACCCTGTTTCTATTCTCTTTTCAAGCAGCTATACTTAAAAAAATAAGTGCATCAACAAATCAGGGTATAGCAATCCAGGATTAATTGCAGTTTTGAAAGAAAAGTAACCAAAAACTTGAAAAAACACAAATCCACAGATTTTAAAATAAGGGTATGAATCTACAGAAAACAAGTTTCAAAAGCAGAAGGGAGGAAAGCAACTGCTAAACTTTGTAATCCTAAAACGAGGCAGCCCTATCGGACAGGAAGGGATAGTACACACAATTTCCTTTTGGAAAGAACAGTAAAACCAGTTCTCAAGGGTTTGAAACCAAAAAGAGAGCAGCTCCTACACATAATTTAATTACACGGGGAGAAGACTACTTAATAGTCATTCTAATTCTTTCCAAATCCATTTTCCGGAGGGTTTTTCCTTTGGGATCTCATTAGCTGACGAAATTGACACAGAAAGAAACGTTTTTTTCATTTAGGGAGAGAAAACACTTAAGGTCCTTCAGGTCAAGTCTCTCAGTGAGTGGATGGGAGGCCTGAATACAACTGGCTCTACATTAGGGAACAAGGGCTCTGGGGCTTTTCTTATTTGCCGCAATGAAAAGCTGTCACCCTACAGAGCGCCCCTTGCTCTAACGCTGTAGGACGCGGCCCGGGGTGTTCCTGCACCATGCAAGGGGCCTCGTCCTGCAGGCGAAGGTCAGAGGCTCAGCAGAACCGGCACCCGATCTTTCCTTCTCCGGCTTCCCAGCTCCTGGAAGGAAACCCGAGGAGCAACTAACTCCCAGCATCCCCACCTGGGAGCAAGCGTGCTCACGGACCCACCCGACCCCGGGCCTCCGGCGGCCGACCAGCTTCCAGCAAACCTTCCTTTGCAAACACGTCTTTCCCACGAAGTAAAAACAAAAACAAAAAACTACTTATCAAGCCGGCTGGCGTCTGGCCCAAGGTCATTCTGAAAGGGGCCAGGGCCTCGGCCGGGAAGGATGAGGGAAAACCCCAGCCAAGCTCCGCGTTCAAGCTCTCAGGACGTCTCCAGTGTTTCCCAACACGATCCCACCGGGCTGTCAAAATGAGACCCCGAACTAGGAGAGGGGGTGATGGTTAGGTTAGCCCCAAAACGTTCGCGGGAGCTTGTGCTGCTCTCTTCAGGGACCGAGGAGGAGGCAAGGTCCTGACGGGGTGGCAAGGCCAGAGCCCGGGGGTTGGGACTCGCGGCGACACCATGGACCGGCCGGGGCCACCGCGGGTAACCTCCTTCGGCCGGAGGGTCATGGCCGCGGTGGTAGGCCCGGAGGCCGGCACGGGCCGCGGGTCCCGCGTCGGGAAGGCATCAGCACTCACCCCTGGGCCCGCTGAAGGGTTCCCGGCGAGGGCCCCCGCCCGCCGGCTCCCGGGGCGTTGCAGTGGGCGCTCCCACAGGCCGTTGACCGAGCGCACTGAGGCGCCGGGGCAAAGCACCGGCCTGAGCGGCCCGCAGCGGGCCGGGAGAGATACGAGAACGGCCGGAACTGGTCCTTGCCGGGAGCCGTAGCTGAAGCAGGTTTGTGGTCATGTGATGCAGGCGAGGGCGGACGTGAGGCTCACGCACAGAAGCAGGGGCAGGGCGACGGCGATACGGGGACATCTTTGTTGGGGGCAAAGAGCGCCAACTGCAAGCAAGAACACGTCTGTGGTAGGAGTTTGGTTCACGACTGAAATTTTATTTTATTTATTTATTTTTTTTTTTGGTTCACGGCTGAAATTTTATTCTATTTTTTTTAAAGATTTACTTATTTGACAGCCAGAGATCACAAGTAGGCAGAGAGGTAGGCAGAGAGAGAGGAAGAGAAGCTTGCTTCCTGCTGAGCCAAGAGCCCGATGCCGGGGCTTGATCCTAGGACCCTGGAATCATGACCTGAGCTGAAGGCAGAGGCTTTAACCCACTGAGCCACCCAGGCGCCCCACGGTTGAAATTTTAATTGGAGTTCGTGATCTGTAAGACTCACATGTTTACAAGGTAGACAAACCTTCCATAGCCAGTTAAAATGACTATTTTTCAAGACTGTTAGTATCAAAATATCTGGTGTGAGGCCTAATACTCCGAATATTTCACCGACTCTGCTGGTGATACTCCGATTTTGATCACTGGTTGAGCTAATTAATTATTAGATGTCTTCCTTAACAGTACCCCTGCCCTGATTGGCTTCACTAATCGCTCAACATGAGAATGATGGAAAAAGAGAAGTTAGCTTTTACAGTAGTTAGCAGCCTTATTTAGCCTCGGTAGAGCCCTCTCTGGATCTAACCACCCAACTAACTTTCCGTGGGAGATTCAGTACTTTGATCCCCAACATCGGGGCGGTCTGAAGCTCGATGGCGGGATATTTTGTGTAACTAGACTTTAACAAACAGCCGACAAGGACATGCACATGAGCGGTTACTTCTCTAGAATCTAAAGATGCTCCAGAGAGGTTGCTGTTTCAAAATAATTTAGGAAGCACTTTGAGAATCATGTTCTTGGGTCTCTTATTAATAGTGGCAAATCATCCTTTTGTAAGAATAGATAGATTTTAGGAATGATGAGTCTTTCCAAACCAGTTCTTTTGGGGGAAGATAGAAAGACCAAGCTGGGTAGGCTATCCATAACCAAGACTTGTAGCAATGAGGGCTCTGCTGCTTCCAGCACCCTTCCACTTCTTCGTTTCTTGCCATTTGCTTTTTATGCCTTCCTCCTCCCCACAAGAAAAACGTTTTGAAATAACTTTCAAAGGAAAGTTGTGAACCAGTTGCCAGATCCGAAGTCTTCTTCCTTAATTCTGATCACCCTTGATTTTCCTGAATCATTTGATTCTGTTAAAGGAGTCAGTGTGGTACATGAAATCACCAAATATTGGTAGTCGATTCTCAAAGAGGGAAAAAAAAAAAAGGCTTTTTCTTTTCCTTACCTAGAAACTCTGCCCCCTTGTTTTTTTGTGATAAAGCTTCATGCTGGGTCTTCCATCATTAATGTGGACATTCCTGTTTATGATTTAATCCATTATTGACTATCTCTGCACCCATAATTGCCTCAAATCTTTTGTGGGGAAAAAGTGCCATATAAGTCTACATTAATTAACACATCCATTTAGTATCATCCTGTTGCCCTAGTTCTAGCCATTTCTTCGTAAGTGTCCCTTTGGAGTTTTGATCCCAACAGATTTCAAACTCAAATTTTCTCCTTCTTCCCAATCCAGATAACTTCACCTGATTTTTTTTTTTTCCAGTTAATGGCAAGATTATTTTTCAAGTCCTCAAGTTTCAGAATTCTGAAGTAATCTTTCACTGTCTCTCAAGACCCCATCCTTTTAGATTCCCCCACCTCAATGCCAACTCTCCACTTTGTTCTGTTCCCACTGCTAAATCACTACCTATCAACTGGGTTGATAACCTTTTAACTGACCTTCCCAGCTCCATTTTTATCCTTGAATTCTTACCAGAGGTTGGATTCACAAAGAGCCTAGTTTTACAAATTGTGACATCCCAAATTTGAAGCCCCAGGTTTAAAAGAAATTGATGATTTACAGTTCTCTACACAATTCAAAAGTCCATAATAGCAATCCAGTGATTTTTTAAAAACATTTGAAATTATGAAATAGCCTGGCAAGTGCACTATGTAAAATATTGGATCTTCTAGGTTACTGTTTATATGATCATTCTACTCTTTTCAGAATCTTCATTGCTCTTAGACCAGCCAATGAAATATAGGCTTAACCTATATTTGAAACTCTATGTGATATGGCCCTAACTCCTACAATGCCACTTTATTCATGTTTGTGTGTGTATGCACATGTGATGTTTACATGTACAGAGAATACATGTATCCCATATATTCCTATGTATTCCATGTATGTTCTTATACTCTATATGTTCTTGACCATTAATTATTCTCTGAGATTGCTTCATGCTTTCCTAACTACTTACCCTTATCTGTAATATTCCTGCCACCTGAAATGCCATCCTCCTTCTGGCCACCATCTGCTTCCTGAAATCCTAACTGTCCTTAAAGGACCACCTAAAATATTCCTTCTTTCATAATTATTTCCTGAGGGCTCCAACTTTTGCATCACTGTTTGTCATCTCTTATGGCACTTATTCTGTCCAGTATTATAATTAATCTATGTATTGCCTTATTTTCTGCCACCAGATTAAGTTCTGTGTTTGAGACCAAGGTCTGTGTCTCACTCATCTGGATGACTTCTGTGGAGCCAGATGTCTTGAGCATGATGTAGGTCTTGGGTATAAAGTGATGAGACCTCTATTTCCTGGTTTGGCTGATAAACCCAATCTCAAAGCAATCGTTTTTTAAAAAGGTTTTGAGCAATGTCAGCATTTTTAGAATAAACAGTCTACAGACACCCAGAGAGGGTCACATTTATCTGGATGTTTAGATTTAGCCTGGTTATTCAAAATCAGTTTCTTTTCTCTCTGTGTTTGGTTGTTTCTCAGTTTCCAGTGGGCAGAGCTGGGAATACGGTGAGGTTGAACTAGCCACTGTTCGTGCTCTCCAAGTCCCCTGTCAGTAGGTTACTAAGAATAGATTATAGACTGATCACAATTTTTCCTTCCAAACAGACTTGCAAGTAGAGAGAACGATCACAAATAAAACATTCATTCATCTACTTGCTATCAGTCAAAATAAGTTCATTTAAATGTATTAACACATTCTGGAGGGACTCAAAATGTTTTCAGTGTACTTTTTGGCCCAGTTATGAAAATCTCTAAAATATTTATTTGAACAACAATTTTCTTTGTCTTCTTAGAACTATTACCCAAGATCACTGTTTAGTTTCTTCCTTTTATAATCTTGTTGCCATTTAACACAGCCCGAAAGTTCCTTACTTACAAGATTTCTTATTTTGTGTATTAAAAGCATTCCTCTTTACCATTTCTGTACACTTAAAATTTTATGAAAGTTTTTCTTTGAATGAGTAATATTTGTATTAGAAATGGGAAACATTTATCAAAATGTATGACGCATACTTTCTGTAATCTATATGTGTTCTTACTGCTTTGTAAAAATTTCTTAAACACCCTAATAGAAAATGAGCAAAGATGTGATTAGGCCCTCTAAAGGAAAACAAAAACAGGCACTAATACAAAATAAGAAAATATGAATAAAACTAAATGAAAAAACAAATACTAATTAATAAAAAAAGCAAATACTAATTAAAAGTGACAAATACACAGCATCACTGGTAGTGAGCAGACTGTAAATTAAAATGTGATAGGGAAAAGTTGTAGAACAGCTATATCCGGAACTGGTAAAAGCATAGGAAGATGGGTGTTTACATTGTTGCTATAGCTGGAAATTCTAACAACCTTCTTGGAGAACATTTTTGTATATCAAAGACCTAAGATCCTGTGAGTTATTTGATTCTGTAATTTTCCTTCTACCAATTGATCCTGAGGAAGTAGCTGGAAAATGTGAAATGAAATGTGTACAGTATTTCCATAATAAAACTAAATTAAATGTCCATCATAAAACTAAATTAAGTGTCCCTTGATTGGGGGATTCACTGACTTATGTAGTAAATCCATGCAATGAACTATGGTGTAAATAATGATTAGTTCTTGTCTATTGATGTGAAAAAATATCCATAGGGCATTAAGTTAAAAAAAAATCTTGTTACGCATAACATGTTTTTATTCTATTTTTGTTTAGGAACATATTTACAGGGAAGAACTCTGGAAGGACATACACCTTAATTATCTTGGGTGAGGGTGACAGGTTAGATTATGGCAATTTTTATATTCTTCCTAACTTTTGTATTGTCTCTTGTTTTTACAGCAAACATGTATTATTTTTACAATTCAAAAAATTATTTCCATTTTGAAAGAAAAATAAGACCAGATACAATTTTTTCAATTTTATTTTTAGACAATACAATAAAATAATTTTTAGCTATAATTACAGAAATATTAGTACATTACAATATTGTAATGTCAGGATATAATAATATAAAATATCCAATATATTTTAAATATATTTCATTTGGTTATAGAGTAAACATTAAATTAAGTTTAGTTGCACTAAGTTACATTTGCTTCATAGAAGAATCTTTGTAAGTTAAATTAGCAATAAAATTCAAATTCAGCATTATTGTAATACTTTTATAAATAAGTTACTTAATAATGTTTACCTTGCAAAAAGACCTCTGAGAAATCCATTATTTTAGCACACTGTGAAATTTCAAAGTTGAAGCCCCAATTTGAAAAGAAACAAGTTATTTACATTTTATCTACAAAGTTAAATCTTCATAACATTATAAGCTACTCATAGGCATTTGGAAAGTAATGCATGGAAGCTGTGTTTTAAGGCTCAGTCTCAGAAGTATGATTGAGCTACTGTTCACATGGCTTCTTTGGAATGTAAGGCTTTAGCAACACCTGTCTTCCTCAGAAGTTAAACACTGCTAAGAGGGCAAGAGAACACAGACACTTGGATAAGCAGAGACCAGTAATTTGGCATTAGCACCAATCTAGGCTTTTACATATTAGTAAAATTAGACAACCTTAGGGTTGTTTGTGATTTTGGACTTTAAAAGGGAGGTACAGATGGAACAATTACAGCCAGCTGTACATGGTAACTGCCCATACAATCGTTCCTTGGCTGTTTGCCCACAGCAGTTCCTAATTTTGAGTGTGTCCGAAATCACCTGGAGGGCTTGTGAAAATGCAGATTTCCAGGCCTTACTCCTAGAGTTTCTGATTCTACAGGTCTGAGGTGGGCCCTAAAATTTCCATTTATAGCAAGTTCCCAGAGGCTGCTGATGCAGCTGGTCCAGGGACTACAGTTGGAGAACTGTTGTCCTACAGAGGGTTTGTGGCCATCAGTTAGACCCTGTATGCCATTATGATACAAATGGGACAATAGGATATTTTTAGAGCAAAAAAGTCTTAATATTAGGTGAGTCTACGTAAGTAATCTAAGTAAAATGCACTTGATAATGTTTAAATGTAAAAATGGCTTGACAGCAGTCACCTGAGCAGGAAAGGGTGGGAACCGAGGTCCCAACCTGTGCTATCCTCTGGGGTCACACCTTCACTTACAGAGCAACTGAGACCAGAGCAATAACCTGAATTTAAATATCAGCACCATCAGTGCCACCTGGGTGGATCAAGAAGCATCTTCAGAGCTTTGCCTCGGATACCTGGCCTCTCAGATCCATCACATAGTGTTACCATCGAGTTCAAGTTGTACTTAGCGCCTTGCAGATCTTTGTTTTCTTAACGTTGTTCCTACCTTGGCTTCTGTGATGCCCAAGAGAAGCTAGATGTATTGGGCTTTCTCTGGCCAGAGACCTTCTTGTAAACCTTTATTGAGGCCTACTGAATTATGATGATGGGATATAAGAACAGTGACAAAGGAAGAAAAAGGGAAAAAAAGCTAGCTCAGATATGTGGGAGTCCTAACAGTAACAGTAAGTTAGTCACCTTTTCTGGGATATCAGATCAGAAACATTAGTCTCTTTTTCTCCCCCTTAGTATCTGTAATTTAGAACTTTCCCTGGGGCCTAGGTTGAGGCTAAATGAAAGGCTCATTCAGCTGATTTAAGTAACTTTGGGAATGTATCAACACACTGAAAGGCAAGTCTTAAGACCTATATCTGCAAAGCTATACAATTTTTACATTAAGATTTTTACAGGTCTCTTTCAACACAGTTGGTGAGACTATGTAACATAAAACACAAAATTTTTTACAAAAGAAGTAGGGAAATAATCAGGGAATAAATCTGGAAATACCCAGGTTACATGGAATATGAATGGATCACAGCAAAGGAAAAATATTTTGAGCCTAATCTGATTAGCCAGCAAATGTCGTAAGTTTTCTCAACATTTATAGGGATGGGGATAAAGTGCACATCCAATAAGTAGTATCCTTGTTATCTGGGTGGGTGAATTGGTAAAAAAAAAAAAAAAAAAAAAAAAAAAAAAGAAGTTAGATACATTTCAGAGCACGAGTGTAACATTATCCTATTAAAATTAATTCACTAAGGGTAAAAATTTGAATGCTAGCAGGTTACATTGCTGCAGTGAAATGAATTCAATGGACAAATAAAAAATCTTTTAAAAAATATGAACAAAACCATTCAGGGAAACCCCCTTTTGGCCTTAGTCTTGGGTATACTTGAAAGAGCCCTAGAATATCTGTGAACCTTAGTTTAGTTCTGGTTTCCTCAGGCCTTAGGTTACTGAACAGGTCTCAAAGTCCAGTCCAATGCGTGAGGTGCCATTACTCCACCTGCCCCCCATCTCCCTCCTGTCTCAGGGGCTAAAGCGGGTGGTGGCACAATCTAAATCCAATTTAGCCTCCCTGAGTCTCAACAACTGGAATAGAAAGGGGCAAATCTTGGGAATCCAGTGGATCAAATAGCTTTTAACTTGTAGCACCAAACTTCATACCATTGCAGCTGAGGCCGTGCATTGGATGCAAGTGGAATAGGATTTCAGGGGTATTTTTTGAAAAGTCTGCTGCCTTGCCATAGGAAACTTTGCAAGAGCACAGATTAGATACTAGGATTGCAGAACTGACTTAAAAGAAATGCTTTGTTATGTGGGGAACAAATAGAAACTTTGTACTAAGTCATCAAGGAACCATATTGTTTGGTTAGAGAAAAATACCAAAATAAATGCATATTCTGCATCATTACTTGGTTATTTAGGATGAAAAAGAACAGTTCTGTTTTCTTTTGATTTCTTCATTGTCTTCTCTTCATGCACACCCGACAGCGACTTATTATGTTTTCTAACTCCCCAGCTTTCACAGTTGACGGAATAGGTTTTCTGAAATAAAAGCAAAAAGTGCAAACAAAGAATCTCATCAATGTATAGGTAAAGAAGGAATATTTGCTGGGTTTGAGATTTATTAATAAATATTGTAGCTCATCTAAACTCTATTATAGGGGCACCTGGGTGGCTCAGTGGGTTAAAGCCTCTGCCTTCGGCTCAGGTCATGGTCTCAGGGTCCTGGGATCCAGCCCCGCGTCGGGCTCTCTGCTCGGCGAGGAGCCTGCTTCCCCCTTTCTCTCTGCCTGCCTCTCTGCCTACTTGTGATCTCTCCCTTTCTCTGTCAAATAAATAAAATCTTAAAAAAAAAAAAAGTTTAAACTCTATTATAGGAGGCATATTTCTATAAAGGTATGTATGTCAATATTTTAGAATTTAGTTGTATTTCAGCAGCAGTGAGGAAAACATAGCAGTGAGGAAAACTCTGCAAACTTAGAGATTCTCTGTTTTGTAATAAAAACAGCCTTTGGCCTTTAAACAGTCTGGGTCACGCACAAGTCTTCCAGTACAGTAAATTAAGAGCAGCAGATCATTTCATGGTTTTATTCTGTAATTTGCTATAAGTTCATATACAAATGTTAAATATATTTGTTGGTGACAAAAATCACATTTTTGGGCCTTTATTGATGCACTAGTACAAACCCATGGCTACTAGTTGACTGTGGAACAGTTGTAAACTGGGAGTTCCGAACGAAGCAGGATTTTGTCGTCACGGGGATCTCTTTTAAACATGAGTGCATCAACACATAGGTAATGAAAATCTAACATGGCAACCTCTGAATAGTTCAGCAACTGAGTCATGAGATTAAACTTGACTTTGAATAGTTACCTGAACATTCTTTGGGGGTTTAATGAAGCCAACCAGAAACTGTAGGAATTTGAATAGTAGTTGCACGTTCCTCTTCCATGGCACTCTATGAATGGACTGGCTCGGAATTCTTCCAGGCAGGAGCCAGGGGAGGCCAGAGCTTGCCCAGCACCCTCAGAACCTGCACTTGTGAACTATCACAATAAAAATACATGGATAAGAATCCTGTGCATGGTGCTTTACCTTTTTTTTTTTGTAATAGTAAGAAAAAAGTAGTATGAAATAAACTTATGCTTTTTTATCCAAATTTGCTAATACTTCAGGTACCTTCCAAGTTGAGTATTAGTCATCAAAAAAAAGTAAAAGCAATTTCTTTGGCCTGAAACCCTCCTTTTCCTCAGTCAGCTAGCTCATTTTTATAGTTCAGGGATATGCCTAAATATAACCTCCAGGAGGCTTTCCTTGACCTCGTCCCTTTCATAATCTCCTCTTTCCTTCAGAGTACTGACCACCATCTAAATTCATTACTATTATGGTTATTTTGTCTTCTTGTTTATTGTCTACCTTCACCACTAAGATATATGTTCCATGGCCAGCAGGAACTTTGGTTCATTGTTGGTATTCTTCTTAGTGCTTAGAACAGGGTAGGTGTTCAATAATACTTTTTAAATTAATGGTTGAATGAATGGAGGAATGGATGTCTGTGAGTAAAGAAAGGGGAATGACGTATCCTAAGTGATGCTATACAAAATATGAATAACTACCAACCACGTATGTTTGGCTCTCAGAATCACTGATGGTCAGTGCATAGATTTCTTCATTTAGCACTTCACATCTGGAGAATCTTTCTTTAAAAGACTTTTTCTCTTAGCCCCCATCTTGATATGAATGTCAAAGGGGCATAAGTGTAAGGTAAAAAGATTGTGGAACAGACAGACTCAGGTTCAAACCCTGGTTTTACCACTTAGTAGTTATGAGACCTTGGGGACCTTCATTTTTATTTATAAAACTGTAGAAGATAGAAACTACCTTCAGGGTTTCCATAAGGATTACGGAGGATCTATATAAAACAGCTGCCATGTTAAAAAAAAAAAAAAAAAAAAAAGCATTCTATTACTAATTTGGCATTACTCATCACCTGAATGTCTTATTTAGAATTTATGGGTAAAGTCGTTTTTTTAAATTCTCCATTATTTACAAAAAACCAACTTACTTTAAAAAAAAGTATATTTCCACATTTTCAAGCCAATATCCCTAGAATACGTTGCATATTAGTATCAGGCAGCATCATTCTTGGGGGCCAAATTTCACCCCGTCCAATGTAAGGTTCTAAGGGTAATTTTTACTATGAATTTGCTGTTCCTTTCCTCCTTACCATAATAAACGAAAATCCTTTCCAGAGAGAAATCCAGCCATTGGGACAGGAGGGAATGGCAGTGGTTTGGCTGTGAATGGCGATGGCATTTGTAGGACCTTCACAGACCGTGCATCTGTAATGTGAAAGAAAGAATATGGCAGCTGGGCTGCTTTGATGGCTCAATTGGTTACATGTCTGACTCTTGGTTTTGGCTCAGATCATGATCTCAGTGTTGTGAGATCGAGCTCAGCATGGAGTCAGCTTATGATTATCTCTCTCGCTCTTCCTCTGCCGTTCCCCCCACTTCTCTCTCTCTCTCAAATAAATAAAATCTTAAAAAAAAAAAAAAGAAAAAGAATACAGCAGCATCACCACTTTCTGGACCATGATGTGCTGCCTTACATTATATTACACATGAAATGATTGACCTTGTCCCATCACAAAACTCGAGTTAGATTTTTACCTGCTAATATAAGGCTCCAGGGCCCTGCCAGTAATTGGAGCCATGTCCATTGGCATCGGAGCTGGTGTTGACAGCCAGTATGAATAATCATTTCGAGATGCAAAATTACATACATCGTTGATGTTACAGAACAAGAACGGCATTGTGGTAAACCGCTGCAGGCAGCTGCCTAGAGTTCCTAATGAAACATCAGACTGAGCATCACTTTTAGTTAAGTTAAAGTTATTTTGAGTATCGTTCCTAGGCAGAGGCTAATTAAAACAATGTGTGACAAAAATAAGACAACCCAGAAGAGTTGTTTGCAGAATGTGTTATTGAAAAGTTTTAATGATGATAGATATCAAAGAGCCAATAAAAAACAAATTCTCCTGCCCCAACCCTCTTAACACTTCGGGTGACCCTTCCTAATCAGTCTAGCACTTGAGGACTGGACAAGGTCGGGTGGGAAAATGTCTTTGTTTCGAAGTATTCCCCGTTCTTCATAGGTATGTAATAGCTAATAACTAGACTAAGCTTCAGAAAAGATGCTGCTTTTAAGATTAAAAAGAAAACAGTTGATTTAAGTGAAAATTGTTTGTATTGAATAGGACAAGCTAGACTGACATTCATGAGCTAGGCTCCTTCCAGAGCTGTACATTCCAGAATGAAAATTAGACATTAGGCCAATGTTGTTTCATTTACTTTCTTTAAAAAGTGCTGTAAGGCACTCAGGCTTGTTCACACTATAGAGAAAACTACCCCATACTATAGAAGTTGACAATATGTCTATGGAACAAAATGAAAACTAGGCTTGGGACATTACCCAGGTCTTGTCCATGGGCTTGTTCATTTCCTTGTACAAAAAGAAGAGAAAATCCACTATAGAGTGGCTCTGTTCCTTCTGGACAGGAGGGAATCGCTGTCGTCTGACTGTGCCTGGTGAAGACGAAGCCTCTCCTCATTGGCTCAGTTGCAGGAGGTCCAATGTGTCCAGGTTTCCCCTTCAAGCCTGGCAGTCCATCTGACCCAGGTGGTCCTTTAAAAAACACGTCATATATGTTTCAACACAAACAAAACCTCAAACTCCATTTCCCATAGTACTAATTTCAGTGTTGATGTATATCTGGTAAGCTCCTCTTGAAGGAATCCTAAAGAAGACTGACTTACAAAATGGCCAAACAATATTAAATGTTGATTAGTTTATCACACAATGCCTCTTCTTATAAATATTTATGTATATTGTATGATGAATTTTTGAGATCAGGTCTTCTTTCTGTTTTCATTCTGTGGTACCTAGCACAGTGGCCTGCGTCTAGTAGGTCTTACGTACATTTTTTTTTTTATGTACAAGTGAGTGCATCCTACAACAAGAGTGAATAAGTCAAATACAATTTGAAAGTCTCTTGAGGTGGATAATAAAAAATGACATGTGCTTTTGATAAAGTTAGTAAATATTTGTGGAAAACACGGAAAGTTCTTTTTAAAGGTGTAAACTTGGAGAAGGTTTTAAATCAATGAGTAAGGCAAATAAGAACAGAAAAGACTTTTTTTCTTTTAGTGTGATAAGAGTTTCTTTTATTTATGAGTTTAAGGCAAAGTAAGTATTTTTGATACTTTTTTCTCTGCACTAGAGTAGGCAAATACACGTTTGGCACTTTTTTTTTTTTTAAGGTATTATTTATTCATTTGATAGACAGAGATCACAAGTAGGCAGAGAGGCAGGCAGAGAGAGAGGGAGGGAAGCAGGCTCCCCGCTGAGCAGAGAGCCCGACGCGGGGCTCGATCCCAGGGGCTCGATCCCAGGACCCCGGGATCATGACCTGAGCTGAAGGCAGAGGCTTTAACCCACTGAGCCACCGAGGCGCCCCCATTTGGCACTTTCTAAATAAGGACCAGAGAGCTCTCCTTTCTCTCTATCCTCCTTTCTTTCCTCTCCTTTTTTTCATCAAATAGCTATTATTTAATGGTATTGGCATTGGCTTCCATCCCCTCTTAGTCCCTGATCCATTTCCACTGCCAGTGTACCCCAAGCTCCACCCAACCCACCTTGGGTCCTAAAGAATGCAGGAGGGTAGAGACTGTTGGATTTGGGGCCCACAAGTCAAGGGAGATAGTATTGTTTCCCACAAACAGCCATGCCCTGGAGTCAGGCAGTGTCCCAGTTTCGTCTTGGCTCAGAAGGCAATGCCTTTCCCCACAATCTGTTAAAGCCCTAAGATTCTATATTTTTCAGTCAACCCACATTCTTATGTTTTCCAGGGGTCTTGGCTTATTCTTTGAAATTAAAAATAGGTCATATCTAAATTTATCAAAGTTTCATGTCTTACTTGAGTCATCCAGAATTGTATGTTTTTAATATATCAGATGGAGAGGATACACCTTCTTCACTTTTCCCCACATCTACCCTCATTACCAGGGAGCTATTAACTGGCCACAAGCAAAAGATCCCTCTACTTGTCTCTGCACAGGGATTGTTATTAGCTGATCATGAGAGGAACTGGAGGTAGGCTACCACGCAAAAACGCATGATCCAGGATATTCTGTATTTCTGAGAAAGAGGCCAGGGCTCTAAGTTTATACCTGTGCTATTTAACTCTCAGATCCTTTTATCTTTCTTGTGAGGTGGGTATGGCATCAGGACTAATTCTACTTGCTAATGATTCTCAATACACTTTGTATTGTAGGACCCTCACTCTTATTGTAGTCCTCTTCTGAAACTTGGTCAGTAAATTTTAATTAACAGAATTAATTAGTAGAATTATTAATAAGAGTTTTGCACCTTCCCACTTTGGAAAACACATGTTAAGGACAGCTGAATGATTAAGCATGCTCTAAAGTGCACTCTTGACAATACTAAATCATGAGTGATTATGCAATTAACATAATAATATTCTTAGCATTATATTTGAATTTTTTTAAGATTTAAGTCTCTAGTCTTTACAGTTTTATTATAGTAGATCTGGTCATATGTCAGTAAATTGGAAAACTGCATTTAGAATTTTTTTCTTTAACAAAATCAGCAATTCTTTTGGATATGTAGGTATTTTCTAGAAAGTGCTTTTGAAACTTCTGTAGAATGTAGGTTTTGATCCAGGTATATCAAATTGACATATAAACTTATATTCAGACTATTTTTTTTAAACAGGAAAACAAGTCTACACCTTTATTTATTTACTTTTCAATAAGTTAAATCCTTGGTGGGGGGCATGGCATTACACGGATTCTGTGTTCAGTGGCTTTAGCAGGAAGGTTGCTTTGGAATTTGGCACAAAGAGGAGCACGAGTTACTTTTTTCCAGATTACTCTGGTTTTGTTCAGTTTGCCACCAGGAGTCACTTTGTTGTTCTTTGCTTTGTACACAGAGGCACATCTCTTGCCTAGATAGAATTCAGTTTCATCTGCAGCACAAACACCTTCAATTTTAAGAAGAGCTGTGTGCTTCCTCTTGTTCTGGAGACCCTGCTTAGAGCTAGCAAAAATGACCTTGGACCACAGCCTTCCAGACATAGTTGTCATTTCAGCAGTCCTGTTCCCAGGAGGCCCCACTTATTTGCCCCCAAAGTTCAGCACCCTTACCTCCACCCAGACTAAAATATTTAAGAGGGCCTTTTTCAGGATAACACATGAGTTGTTCAGTCATTCAGTATTCATGAACGGCATGGCATAGTTGAAAGATGGCTTTCCTAGATAAAGATACAAAGCTGCTCTTCAGTTCACATCAAGATAATATTGGTTCAAACTATGTACTTGTGTGCCACTCCTATAAGTAGATATTATTAAATAAGTACTCCTGTAAATGATTAAAAACAGTTCTGGCCTTTCCAAAAATAGAATTCATGCTTTATTAGGTCTCCTTGCCCCCAGGCTAAAAATTTGGAGTACATGTGCCCAGATAAGAGATAGGAAGAATGGTGTACTCCAGTAACTCTACGTTTTTCATCTTCTTCCACTTGAACATTTTTGTGAACAACACAAACTGAAAGACCTAGATGACTCTTAAAGTCACGTATTTGAACGAGACCTCTCTGTATATTGAAAGAGCATTCCTTCAGTGAAGAGAACAAGCCAGCTGTGTATTTACCTTTCTCTCCTTTGCAACCTTTGTTGCCTTTTTCTCCAATTGGCCCAGGAGTTCCTGGTCTTCCATCCTTGCCTGGCTTACCTCTCGGCCCACAGGGTCCTAGGCAAAAAACCAACACTGTGTTGAATGGTTCATACAGGATAAAATGTAGGGTGGCCAACCACCCCAGTTTACCTAGGATTTTCCCAATTTCAGCAATGAAAGTCCTACAAACTGAGCTGCAGACAAACTGGGACAGTTGGTCATCAGCTTATTATACCATCAAAACCAAACTAGGACCATATAAAATAACATGGAAGTTTGAAATTGTGCTGCCATTTTGATGGACTTTGTTCCAGAATTTTCTATTCTCTTGTACTCATCAAAGTAATATCTCTTTTATATCTCAGATAATTCAGGCAAACTTAGAATGTAACAGTTCTGCTCAGAAGACTATTACAGGGTGCTAACCCCATACAGAGCGGTTAGTTCAGTTTCTAACCAATACACCAATACTTTGAAAAGATTTCATAAGATCAAGCATACATTTACATTTACTGCTCTTCCAAGTGCTGTACAGAGTGTGAGAACAGTGTCCACACACAGAACTCCGGTTTATTCAGGCAATCATTTAGAAATAGAGTTCTAAGACTGAGTGGCCAGAGAAGATAGAAATAATACTTGAGCTTAATAAAAAACACATTTAAGTGCCCTAAAGAATATGTGTTCAAGCTTATGATATACACAACAGTTTTCAGTAGATTCAAAAGGTCTTTTATTTACTGGTCAAGAGTAAAATAAGCTTGATCCTGAAACGGATTGTAAAAAACACCATAACGTGTAACATATTCTGTGAAGTTGTATCACTTGCTTCCAAAGCACTTTGTAGGTATTTTAGTTCGACCCCTTCCTAGTAATCCACGTCAGTGCTGCCAGTGCCACACCTAGGATTCCGGGTGGCCCCGGTGGCCCGGGTTCTCCTTGCATCCCTGGTCCTCCAGCACGGCCAGGTGGTCCTGGGCTTCCTGGAAGGGAGATGATCTTAACCGTGCCAGGGTCTCCACGTACACCTATTGGTATGAACATAAGACAGTGATGGCTTCACTGATGAGTTACCCTTTCTTCAGGAAGAGCAACACTAAGGAAATAATACCTACCGGGTGGTCCTTTGGGCCCAATTTGCCCTGGAGGTCCAGCTGGTCCCAGAAATCCCGGATTACCCTTCTCCCCTTAAAAAAAAAAAACCAAACCAAACCAAAACAAAACATTTGCATGCCCTAAAATATAAATCAAAATCATCATCTTTGTACCCATAGTAGTACACAAAAACAGTACCTTTCACACCTGGAAATCCATGGAATCCAGGATCACCTCTGAGCCCTGGCAGACCTGGGCTTCCTGGTGCTCCCTGTATTTCAAACAGAAGGGAGCAGAACCAAAGACAAATTTAAAAAATCACAATGGTCACTGCAGTTTTTTTTTTTTTTTAAGAAAATAGTATTACATTGGATCAGAATGAGCTGAAGTTGACAGATATCATTTTTACCTTCCCATCCACCCAATCTCCCTATAGCTCCTCCACCACCTAGACTTTTCCTTAGCACTATCATTGTCAATAAAACAGAAGCAAAATCTGCCTTTAAGCTCAAGAGCAAACACAACTTCTGGATATTAGTGTCTGTTATATGAGTATTGAATATAATTGAATATATCCTCAATGAAACTGCCCAGTATTTGGAGATCTTTCAGGAAGAGCAGGCACTGGATTGCCAGAATGAATATTATCATTTTTCTTTGTAATTTTTGCAAAGACAACAGGGCCAATATTGAATTGTGGCCCCCACCATTGTTCTAACTGAGCTGGCAGAATTATAAATTACTCCTGATCAGAGTGGTGGAACAAGTCAAGTGCTAGGGATTGGGATGAAGGGATTATCATGGGAGCTCTGACTGCACTTTAGGCGAGGATGCGGTGATCTGACCAGGAGGAGATGCTCCCTCCTTATGAGGCCCACACTAAATGTCCTTGTAGCCATGGAAGGCTCAAGGAAGGCCACGGGAGAAGGGGGAAGGAAGCAGAGCTTCAGAAAGGAGCTACATGTCAGAATGTAAGTTATATCTAGTATTACACTATCCATGTGAATTGAGACAGAATACTGTTACTTGAAAACAATGAACTGAAGGTCATTCAGAATGCCAAGAATAGCAAAACTGGCCTCCAAGCCAACTGTCTTTGGAGCAAGAAGATGAAAGGAGGACTAGTCCTAATGCTTGAATAAGGTGTTATGAGGTGAAAAAAGAAGAGAGAGAAAACTGAACACCCTGGCCAAGGATTCTCAGGCTCCTGAGGTCTGGCCTGTTCTCCAGAGGCTGAGGTAACCAGGGAGAAGGGTCTGGTGCCAGGCCCAGCCCTTGGGTGAGGAGGGAGCCGCTCCATGCAAGGAGAGGGTTGGTCAGGGCCAGAGCGAGTTCAGACATCCTTAAAGAAGAATGACCTTTCAAGTGCAAACGTAGAAGAAGCCCAGTGGACTTAAGCAGGATCCCATTTCCAAACAATACTTTCCACAGCCCAGTGTCCTCGAAAGGACTTTCCCTGTGATTATAGGATCAGTGTCTGCCACTTTCAAAAAATCATGGAGAACATGAGCAATACCGAAGCCTGGGCAAATAATTTCATTTAAAAAAAGGTTTTAAAAAGGCAGATTCTGGAAACCAAATACCTAGAGGACTTTAGAGAATGTAACATGATCCCTGACACACCACCATGCTTAATTAAGATCCTCACTGCCCATCACTGATGAAAACACGAAGATTCTATGACCAAACTCTGACTTTCTCATCAATCTCCCAGAGTTTGAGGTAAACAGGGGAAACGGGTTTTTCAAATATGCTGCTAAAGAGAAAGTGAGGGAAGACGGTCCAGGTGCCCAGAGAGAAATTCAGAGAATTTCATAGGCTGGGAGCATACGCCTAACTGAACACAATGACAACTATAAAAAATAAATGTGAAACTTCTGCACCCCAGTCACAAACAAACAGACAAGAACTAAAAGTATTGGAGAGAACCTAGAAGCCATTCATGAGGAAAAGGCAGGTGCATGAGCATGTATGTGTGCACACGTGTGTACACACACACACACACACACACACACACACAAGGCTCTGGTCGACCAGAAGCTCACTGTGCAGTGACAGTGTGGGGACATGGGAGCTGAACAGCTCAAGCAGAATTTTAGGCTGGATTATAAAATGGTGATGTTCAAGATGGTGAGACTCCTCCCTCCTTTACCCACGCCATGGCAGAACTGAGTTCTTAATCCCCAGTGGTGTTTGTCTCAGGGGCTATGTTTTTAAGGGAGATATTGACCAAGCAGGATATATTCAGAATATAGGCAGGGTTGATGAAGGATGATACTGAATTTGAAAAGCACAGGTATTTGTCAGGGAAGAAAATACTTGAAGGAAGTGACAGCTATTACAAACACTGGAAGGTACCTCAGTGGGAAAAAGTAAATAGACATTCAGGGGATAGCACAGATAACTTTGAAAACATTATTAATAGAGAAAAATTATGTTGTCCTCTAGAGTGATCCCAAACTTTTAAGGTGTTTTGTTTTTGTTTTTGTATTTTAAGATTCCGTTACTGGAATTTTTCAGTGTCTAAAGAAGAAAAAGTCAGGAATACCATAGGGTCCCCTACAAATCAAACTTCTAGAGCCCAAATCTTTCCAACTCTTAAGATTCTTTGAACCTGGGGCACCTAGGTGGCTCAGTGGGTTAAAGCCTCTGCCTTCGGCTCAGGTCATGATCCCAGGGTCCTGGGATCAAGCCCCGCAGCAGGCTCTCTGCTCAGTGGGGAGTCTGCTTCCCTTCCTCTCTCTCTGCCTGCCTCTCTGCTTGCTTGTGATCTCTGTCAAATAAATAAATAAAATCTAAAAAAAAAAAAAAAGATTCTTTGAACCTTCCAGACTCTTCTGTTGAGGGCACAGCAGCATCACAAATGGTAATCTTTTTTCCCCTGTGGGTACATCGGACCCTGACAATCAATTTAGAAGAATATAAGAAGAATAATTTTCCAGACTTACCGGTGGACCCGGTGGCCCTTCGGCTCCTATAGTTCCAGGCAAACCCCTGGGGCCAGGCTCACCCATGATTCCCTTGTCTCCTTTGATGCCTCTTACGTGGCTCCCTGGAGGTCCCGGAGGACCGGGCTCACCTGAATTTACAAAGGGCCTGTCAGTATTACCAGTCCAGGAGTGTAGCTAGTTCAATGGGTGATGTTTTGGGACGACAGCAAACTATGCACCTGTTGTTACCCCACACAGTCTTTGTGTTGAGGAGTGTGATGGCTTGTGGTAAAATCAGAATAAAATAAGGCCAGGAAAGCACCTGGCCCAAGATAGGAGCTGTTTCTCCCTCCTGAAGGTCTGTTAGAGCACCTAGCACAGTACTCCATACGTAGTAGCAACTCATTTAGATCTTGGTGATGGGATGTATCCTTCTCTTTTAGGCTTTTTAATTTGGTATTTGCTAATTTTCCAACAGCCTCAACACCACCACCAGTGGCTTTGATGAACATGAGTGTTGTATGGAAGGCTTAAATCAAGGCTGTATACCTGAAACTAAAGTTACATTGTATGTTAACTATCTGGAATTTAAATAAAAACAAGACCACACCACCAGCAGCCCCTTTGCTGCCCTCTATAGGAGAGCGAATGGGTGGGAGAAGACGACCAGGGGGGAAAAGAAGCAACAAGGTCACACCAGCGGAAGGTTGAAAGCTTTTGTTGTTGAATGTTCTTTTCATTCTTTTATCTTATTTAAAAGTAGACCCTCTACCTGGGTTTCCTCTGAAGCCAGGTGGGCCTCGATTTCCTTTCTGGCCAGGGATGATTGCGCCAGGAAAACCTGGTGGCCCTGGGAGTCCCATTATGCCAGTGGGTCCCCGAGGGCCGGTGTCTCCCACTGCCCCTTTCCTGCCTGGGAGGCCGGGTAAGCCCGGGGCGCCCCTGTCTCCTTTGGCTCCTGCAAAGAAAACGGTTTGGTAAGTTTCTGTAACGCCCTTACTAGGGGTATCTCTGGGAATGCAGAGACACTGTGTTTAAAAATTCACAAAATATTTTTTAAAAATAGAGGCTGGTAAAAGGAATAGAGGTCTACAAGGAACTGAGCCGAGACCTGCTTCTGCCTTAGTTCAGTTTGATTTTGGCAAAGTCGCTTCACTGTTGTATATGTCTGTTTCTTATTTTAAAAATGACGGTTAACACCTGGCGCAGCTCAGTCTTTAAAGATCAAGTGAGATGGAAAGGTGTAGTGTAAGCTCTAAAGTGTTCTGTAACTATATGCTACAATTATTATTACTATCTGATGAACTTTAGTTATAATGTCATTATTTAATCACTGACAATTCAAGAGAGCATTCAGAGCCAAACTTCCGGACCCTGATGTGAGCATTTGAAGAGTCACCCAGCTACACCCAGACAAAGGAGCAACAAAGTTGGGATCCCTATTCTGTCCACTGGTTGCTTCTATCCCCAGAACACAAACACTAGTCTGGAAGGGACTCATGTGACCGGAGGTTTGGATTTACCCGAAAAGTTACCATTTAATTACCAATATTTTTCATCTCGGAGAACCTTCAAGGAAATTGTGCTCTGACATTCATGAATGGGAAACGTATGAATTGAGAATAATCACTCCCTCCTCTTTATTTTCTCTGGGTTATTCTAGAAATAGTAAATGGCACACATTTAGGAAATAGGAAGGAGAAGAAGGGAAAGTGATGATGAGGCTGCTAGCACAGGAAAGGGCTTGGGAAATTATTGTGCAGGAAGAATGAGTGCTGGGACTCCTGGGTGGCCCAGTCAGTTAAGTGTCCGCCTTTAGCTCAGGTCATGATCCCAGGGTCCTGGGAGTTGAGCTACCTGCTCAATGGGGAGCCTGCTTCTCCCTCTCCTCCATTTTCCTTATCTCTGTCACTATCAAATAAATAAAATCTCTTTATTTATTAAAAAATTTATTTAAAAAATTTTAAAAAAAGACTGTGAAGACAAAATGAAATGGATGAATATTGAATATCTAGCCTTTGCCTATTATGTTCCTTAGTTTGTTTGTGTTTTGTTTGTTTGTTTGTTTGTTTGTTTTGCCTGTAGTATCTGCTTTTTTAAAGACTGGCATATTGGGGCGCCTGGGTGGCTCAGTGGGTTAAGCTGCTGCCTTCGGCTCAGGTCATGATCTCAGGGTCCTGGGATCGATTCCCGCATCGGGCTCTCTGCTCAGCAAGAAGCCTGCTTCCCTCTCTCTCTCTGCCTGCCTCTCTGTCTACTTGTGATCTCTCTCTGTCAAATAAATAAATAAAATCTTAAAAAAAAAAAAAAAAAAGACTGGGATAGATGATTTCAGTTCACTTCAAGCCCAGGACAGAATCTGGCAATTTTCCGAGGCACTGAGATGCGGTCTTATGTTGTACAGTCCCTGCCCAGAAAGATGTTTCCTTATTTGCAATATGATTTCTTTTTAACATTTGGAAAAATTAAAACTAAAAGGATTCATATCTTCCAAGTCTCAAGAACTCTTCTCCATATTTAGTTATCTTTGGGGGACTGAGGTGCATAATCATTTACTTACCTAATTAGGCTAGTTTTCTTTTTTTAAGGTTTTTTTTATTTAAGGTATGATCCTTTTACATCAAATTTTATTTCCAAATAGATGCAAAAGTGTTCTTGTTCCAAATGGTTAAACTGTGAGCTTAGCCTAGGAAAATAAGACAGAAACTCTCTTTTTGACCATAATTCTAAAACTGATCTGTGACCTGGAGGAAGCCTTTAAGCTCTTGGGGGGAGGTGGGGTCTCGGGGGTGTGAGGACATTGAGCTTAACCAAAGAGACTATGCCATAATCAAGAGACACATGAAAAAGGACAGCTCTTGTAGACTTTGCACGGTTGAGCTGATAGGTCAGCGAGGCAGCTTCTGCCCCTCAGAGCTTCTCAGGAGCACCTAGCTACTCCCTGCTGGTGCCTGTAAGCATGAGTACCCCGAGGTCTTCATTAGGTAGAGCCCTTACCACTAATAAAATACTCCTTTCCACAGGACCCACATCTGGGAAGCATAATAGAAGGTGAAAACAAGTTAATATCTCCTCTGGTAGGTTTCTCTACAACATGGAAAAAGTTTGAAGAAGCTGCTTATCTTATCAAACACTGGCATGAGAAATCCAGACTCTCAGTCTGTCAAACTAAAGACCTGTATATACTTAGAATGACATGTTTGGTAAACTGCCATGTTTGGTGTTGAGGGAGTTACTGATAGCCCTTAATAAAAGGCAGCGTGAACCACGAGCTGGCTCTGGGGGTGGGAATCAGAGTGATGAAGATTAACAAGGTGGGAAAAAATTCGTGATATGACCACATGCTATTACTACCCTCCCTACTCAGAATAGCAGGGAGCGATGCTCCTGGAGAAGGCCAAAATTCCTCCTCTGCCTTCCAGGAGGTGGTACATTTAAACCATGCTAACAACCACACCAAAGTAACATGCAGCAAGTCTTTTGATTTCTAAAGACTTTCAACAGAAGGAAATTCCAAAACTGGATCCCAGCCCTCACTTTGTTATGATGGTAATAATTTTTAAGCATTTTTACTTGAACAACCAAGAATATAAGCATCCTATATCACCACTGGGACTTCCTTCGCTATGTGAAGTTTATTTGATATATCAGGCATTTCGATTAGTTTCTGTGCTTGAAGCTATCAGCAGGGTCAGGGAGGAAGCCCTTCTCACCTGGAACACCAGGGCTCCCTCTTGGGCCTGGAGGTGCCCCCAGCAAACCTGAAATAGATAATTTTGGTGCGTTAATATTTTATATGCAGTTAATTTCATTTATGCCTGGTCAGTTTCACTTTGGCAACAGAAGGCCGTTTAATTACCATACATCCAGAACACATGAAACACATTATCAGTTCTGTGGGAGAAGAAAGTCCGGAACCGTGAAGGACTACACCTCCACTAACCATTCAACGCGAAATAAAGCCGGGGGATCCGAGCCAATGAGCAAACTGTACCTGTTTCTCCCTTTTCTCCGGCTGGACCAGGAATTCCATCACGTCCCTGGCTGCCTCTCATACCCATTGGTCCAGGAGGTCCTGGGTATCCTGGAGGTCCTGAGAAAAGAAATGTCATGTGTAGAATTCTGTTAAAGGGGTTCCTTCCCCAGAATGTAGTTATATGATGCTCAAGTCACAGTGACACTTAGAACAGAGTAACACTATCACAAGGATTATCACGTGAGAATGTGTGGGTTGGCAGATCTCTGAGTTAGTTAGGTATAAATACCTAAGCTCACAGTTTTTGCATTTCTGTCCCAGGCCTGGGTCACTGGGAGCAACCTTCTGAGGGGCAGCAGATAGGTGGGTATACAGAGATTTTAGCCTCAGGAGAAAATGTGCCTCCCTCGTGAAGGGGAAATAGACAAAAGTACAAAAATGGAACCTGGAGGGCCTTTGACTCCTGGAGAACCAGGGAAGCCCTTGATGCCTTTTAACCCCAAATCACCATCAGGGCCCGGCTTTCCTGTAAATGAAGAGAGAAGAGAAGGAAATAGAACAGCACGAGATTAACGGTTACAGGGATGGCTGAGGTGGGCAGCTCTTACAGTCACCTGTGCTCACACTGGCCCTCAGGCCTTTGTCCTGCCTCCTGTTTGTCCACAGAAGCCCAGCAGAGATATGTCGAATCCCTTTCAAAGGTCTGTCTGCACCCCCCACAAGGACCACTTGGTGTCTGATGCATTCCTTTAACCGGGACTTAACAACAAATCCACTGAACCTTTCAGTATTTGAAAAGATCACTTAAATAGTATCTTCAAGGAAGCTGCAACCCGGTAGCTTGGCGGTTGTTTTGAGTAAAACAAAACAAAAACTGAAACTCAAATGATAAAACACTAAGAAAGCCAATGCTCAACCTGGAAACAGTCCAGAAAAAAAAAAAAAAAAAATCTCTGCAGTGTTACAGATTGAATTGTGTTGACCCCCAATTCACATGTTGAGTTCTAACCCCAGGACCTCAGAATATCACTGTATTTGGAGATAGGGTCTTTAAAAAAGCAGTTAAGTTAAAATGAGGTCATTAGGGTAGGCCCTGATCCCATGCAACTGGCGTCCTCACAAGAAGAAGGGATGAGGACAAACACACAGAGAAGACGACTATGTGAAGACTGAGCAGGGAGATGCCCAAAAAAGCCCAGGTGAGAGGCCTTGGAGGAGACCAAAGGTGCTGACACCTTGATGCCTCCAGAGCTGTGAAAACATAAATTTCTGCTATTTAAGCCACCCAGTCTGTGTTGTTATGGAAGCCCTAGAAAACTAATACAAATATCACAAGATTGGATAATGAACTAATATTTTATGTCTTTAGGCTGAGTTCTTGGAGATAGAACTTAAGTTTGGTTCATAGGATCAGGTTTGTTGTTGTTGTTGTTGTTGTTGTTGTTGTGTGTGTGTGTGTTTGAAGTAGGTTCCACACCCAACATGAGGCTTGAACTCAACCCCCTGGGATCAAGAGTTAGATGTTCTACTAACTGAACCAGCCAGGCACCCTCTACAGCATCAGGATTTTAGATGTCAGCCCCCATACTGGCTGATTCGTAAAATCTGGGCTCCCCCTGATTAATTTACAGTTCCTTTGTGTCTAAGAATTTGATAATTAAAGTTGAATAAAAGCAACTGTAGTACAAAAACCTAAATAGCTTCCTGTTTATGGAGCTGATTCCAGGAGGTCAGGGCTATGCTCAGTATCATGCTTCTGGCTTTCAGAGTTACAAAGCCCACACTCACCTGGGTGGCCAGGACTCCCGGGATTTCCAGGGGCTCCCTCAGTTCCAGCAGGCCCCAAATGTCCAGGGGTGCCAGGTAGCCCTCTTTCTCCTTTCCTTCCCATGTCACCTGGCAATCCTGGATCTCCCTTAAAGTTAGTCAAACACCTTTAAAATCCTCATATAAGCAGGATATGTGATCAGAACCAAGTATGAACGATGTTTGTTGCATTTATCACTCAGTTACTTAGTTAGTAATGCATATGCCACGTCTGCTATGTGCCAGCACCGTAATCGGTGCCAGGAACAGGATGGCAATGGTATTTATGGGAACCAGTGCAAAATACAAGGGAAGCACAGGTAAATTGCAGGGACAATGATGAGCCATTCCTAGGGGACAGAAACTGGAGGGATAAGCTCATAAGCTGAGAACTGTAGGCATTCTTAGCGGTGGACAGAGGATAAAAACCCCAAGTTGCCTGAAAATGCAGTGGTATCATCAATGTCCTTTGCCTACACTGAACGCAGCTACTTTGCTGATAACTCAGATACTCACTCCACCACCAAAATGTAACTACTTCAGTGGCCAGTGTACCTTTGGTCCCGGTGGTCCTGGCCTTGTACCTGCCGAATAACCTGGCTCTCCCTTATCTCCTCGGAGACCGTGAACACCCGGGAGACCCGGTCTTCCGGTTAAACCTGGTAGTCCCAAAGCTCCCCTGTGTCCTTTAGGACCTGAAATTAGGAAAGAAGTCCAGTAAGATAGGGCAACACAGGGATCTTGAAGTGTTCGACTTCTAACTTTGGCACAAACCACCCTTCTCCCAAGAAGCTGGTTTTTCAGAATTACAAGTGCATTGGGGAGTTATAATGGATGATTTTCACATGATATGAATGTTCTGTTCTTGTGCATGTACTAAGGGCACATAGTACGTTTGTCTAAATGTACAACTAGTTTTACATCAATTTTCTACCAGATGGAAAACCAAAACAACAAATCATACAGAAAATTTAGAACTGGGAAGCAGCATGAACTTTAAGCTCATAATAGGATCTTATACCTTACCTGGCACCCCCATGTTGCCCATGCTTCCTGGCCCACCATGTGGTCCTGGTTGTCCAGGATTCCCAACGCTGCCTGAATCCCCTCTGGGGCCTTGAGAACAAATAAATGGTCACATGCCCTGCACAGTTCTGGACATAGTAGGTGCTCAACAAATATTTGTTGTTAGCATGCATAAATGAATTCTGAGCAGCCAGACCAGCTACTTTAAGTGCTTGTATAGCTGCCTCTTTGCCTCTAGATGAGCAAGGGACAGAGGACCCAGACAAGGTAAAATTAGAGAAAGTTAAATTCTTGGATTTCAAACATCACAGTCATGCTAGGACCAAGGCCAACAGACAAGAGGAGGCTCCTGCCACCACAGAGCAAAACATTTCCAAATGCAATACTGAAATGTGATTGCCCATGTAGTGTATTTTGTCACTGACATGGTCATAGAGAAGAGGAGGCTATGTTAATTCAGTTAGAAAATTTTCTTTGCAAAATCAGTAGCTTGTTTCAAAAAGAAAGTGGCAGATCTGAAAACCTCTAAATTGCTATCTGATTTTCTTCTCTGATATAGGATATTGTGATAAACTATAGAATGTGTATTTCATAATACATATCAGCATGTGTAATACATGTCAAAATAACATTTGTAGTACAAAAATGGAACTTTGTGCAAGTTAGTATTTTTCAAGTTGGTACAGGCTGACTATAAACAGCTTCATTTGGGTTTAATTTTGAAGCAAATGTCTGTTGGAACACTATGCAAGCAAAATTCATATTCAACCCAATACATCAAGAGATACATTTTGGCTACATTTAGATCTGGGAACACTCAGAGACTGAGATTTCTACCAGAGAGTCAGCTATACCTGGTGGACCTGGTGGTCCAGGTGGTCCTTCCGGTCCTTTTAAACCTGGTAACCCTGGAATGCCTCTGTTTCCTTTTTCACCAGGCTTTCCAGCAAATCCTGAAGTTAAAAACCATGTATTAGGAACACAAGTTAGAATTTTATCAGACTTCTCTACATCCTGATTAAACTTGATGAGATGTTAGTGTAATATGGTATAACATATTTGTTTAGAATATGGGCAGATGTGAGCTCTTTTCCAAAAGAGGATTAAATGAGATAACACGTATAAAACATTAGCACAATGCCTGGCCCGACTTAGCTCTTAAATAATACTAGCAATGATAATATGTACACCTTAAACAAACATATTTAAGAATTAGTGGCCTAAATATAGCTTCTTTAAAATTTTTTTTTTCTTTTTTAGTAATGACAGAGGACCATTTACTACACTATTCTTGTCCAGACTATCCCCTTCTCAGATCCACTTATTACAATTACCATTTACTAAGTAATTAATACATGGCAAACATTATTTTCTTTTATTTATATTATTTAATCTGCCGCCAATGTCAGTCTTTCCTTGAGCCTTTCCGGGCTGGGTATAAAGATGACAAAGCTGAGACTTTATGAATTCAGCGGACTAATCTAGAGTCACCACCCATTGGTGGTGATGCTGGGATGTGAATCCAGCTCTGCAGGCTGGAAAGCTTGTGAATTTCCTACTTTCTATAAAACATGGTCTGGATCACATTATTCTCCGGCTTAAAAATGTTCCTTGAATCTGTAATATGTACAGGGCAAATTACACACTCCTTCCACTGGCATTTGAAGAACTTACCAATCTGTCAAAGGCCTGGCTTGGGGCCTTTTCTCCAGCAGATTTCCTTCTTTGCACTGTTCTCCTGCTTACATCCTTATTCATTCACATAAGGACTGAGTATCGAATTAATAGGTCTTATGCTGAGTACTGGAATGTAAATCCTGTTCCCTTTCCCCAAGTTTTTAGTGTTTAATTGGGGAGTCAGCCAAATAAGTAAACAATTACCACCCAGTGTGATATGTTCTGTAATAGAGTTGGGCACAATATGCCATAGGGATGGATTTCAGCAAGAGGGGATAGTGTGTGTGTGTGTGTGTGTGTGTGTGTGTGTGTATGCATGTTAAAGACTGAACAGAAGATATTTGGATGGAAAAAACATGAAACAGGACAAGATGCCCAGACAAGAAACTAGCATATACTAAGGAATGGTGAGGGGTAGGTGATTGGCTATTTTCCTTTGTAATATTTGTTTTTTTCTATTTATGTCACTTATCACAATCTTAAAAAAAAAACAACATATTATTCAGCACATTCATTTGCTTTGGGTTTGTGGGGCTTGGCAGGTTATAGCTTGAGGGCCAAATCTGGTTTCGTGTTGTATGGTTGGAGGGCTAAAAATGGTTTTTCTGTTTTTAAAAGATTGGGAACAAACATACAAACACTAACAGATAAAAAAGAATATGCAATAATGGGGACCATAGGACCCCGGATATTTACTATCTGGCCCTATACATAAGATGTCTACAGACCCATTAATGTCTCTTTCCTCCTTCCCCCACCAAACTGTACATTTCCTCATGACCAGGTTACTGGTACTACCTCTACTGTGCTCACTTCCATGTCTTCAGCACATAATAACATACTGAGTCTATAGGCACTAAAAAGTATACTTGTTGAATAAATATGTCATGCCAGTGGCAAGACAGGCAAAAGGCAAGTGATAAAGAAACTATGTAAACCAATCTGAGTTTATTTTTGCCATACATGGCAAAAAGGAGGGTTTGAGACTTATAATTAAAATGGACTAGTAGCAATTTAAATACAGCAGACCCAAATCGCAGAATTAACATGAAAGTGAAAAGTCATGCATTGTGGAGACAACATATTATTGTGCAAGGCCCAGAAGACCGAGTTTTCATTCAGGCTGGGGCCACCAGCTGGCTTTGTGACTGTGGGCAGGACATGAAACACCAGCTCTCACTGTCCTCATTTGTCAACTACAGGGATTTTCTTGGACAATTCTTAGCCTCAGAATCAGCCCCAAGTTCTTCCCAAAGAAGAAGACTGTACCTTTGAGGCCTGGTTCTCCTTTGTCCCCCAGCAAAGTGGATATCTGAGAAGGCCCCCGAGGCCCTTTATCTCCTTCTTCCCCCTTGGTTCCTGGGGGCCCTTTCTCACCCTTTGCTCCTGGAATTCCAAAGCTACCTAAAAAACAGAAGTAGCAACATCAGTTCCTTAATTCTTGAAATAGTTCTTAAGGATTCAAAAGTTGACAGTGCTTACCATATAACAAAACAAAAGAGGACAGATAAACCAAAATAAGAAGCCCCATTAAGGCAGTGGCATAAAATGGCAGGGAGAAAATTCAACTCCATTCAAATAAAAAGAATGCAGAAAATAGCAAAATCAAAGACATAGTTCTCTCAGGGAAACTACTTCTCCCTCAAAGGATAAAACAGAACTTATTTTGGTGTTAAATAAGCGAACATTGTTCATGCCTCCTGATCCTGGAAAGATACTCCCTCACTTACCCCTCTGTCCTGGGGCGCCTGGGTTCCCAGGGGGCCCAGGAGGGCCAGTATCTCCTGGATAGCCCATCATTCCCATCATTCCTTTTTCACCTGTAGAAACAAGTTCGCACAAAGCAGGTCAGATTGTGCACAATGAGAGAAGCAAAATATTCCATAAAATAAAATAACTTATACTTCTAAAGAGGGTTGAAGGAATGGTTTCTGTAAATAGAAAAATAACTGTATTTGTCTGGGAGACAGGTTAGTACACAGTCTTTATTATATCATGTATGTGGAGGTCTTTGGTAGCAAATCACATTTGCAGATGAAAAGAGAACATGTTGAAGTTTTGGATTACTCCCTCCCAATCCTTGACCATCGGCTCTCTGTTATAGTCCCTTATTTTGTTTTCCTCAGAGCAGTTGTCAATCACTGAACTTAGTTGTTTTTTTTTTTTTAAAGGATTTTATTTATTTGACAGAGAGAGAGAGATCACAAGTAGGCAGAGAGGCAGGCAGAGGGGGTGGGGGAGCAGTCTCCCTGCTGAGCAGAGAGCCAGATGTGGGGCTCAATCCCAGGACCCTGAGATCATGATCTGAGCTGAAGGCAGAGACTTAACCCATTGAACCACCCAGGCGCCCCTGAACTTAGTTTTTAAATGCATTTGCTATGGTCTCCCCCACTGTCAGAGGCAGAGTCTTGTCCACCAAGGGCTTGGAACAGTGCTGACACATGGTAGGAGCTTAATAATATAAACGAAAGAATGATTTGCAGATTAAGTTGTTCTTCTGGGTTCTTTCTGGGAGAAGAGAGATGGGTGAGTTCTTATGCCATGAGGAGACTATTGGCATATTCTTCCCAAATATATAAAATATAAAACTAGTGATGAAATAAAAAGAATGATAAGGGAATACTATGAACAACTATATGCCAGCAAATTGGACGATTTGGACAAAATGCACAGATTCCTAAAGAGGCACAGATTACCAAAACTGACAGAAAAGGAAATAGAAAATCTGAGTAGACCTATAACAAAAAATTGAATTAGTAATGCAAAGACTTCCTACAAAGAAAAGCCCAGACTCAGATGACTTCACTGGGGAATTCAACCCAATGTCTAAGGAACATCAATTTTTCACTAACTCTTCTAGAAAATACAAAAGAAGGAAATACTTTCCATCTTGTTCTATAAGGTCAGCATTACCCTGATACCAAAATCAGACAGAGATATCACGAGCAAAGAAAAAGACAGACTAGTATCCCTTACAAATGTAGAGGTAAAAATTCTGAAGAAAATACTAGCAAATGTCCTTTAGTGTATAACATATAGAAAGGATTGCGTGGCCAATGTTGTCATGCCCTGGGTAATTGTGAAATGTGATCATCCCACCACCACCACTGCCCTGTTCTCTGACCTCTTTGCAAATAATTCAGTAGGAAACACTTACACTAACTGAAAGAGGAGTGTAGAGTCAAAAGCCTAGGTCTATGTCCAATTTATACAGCTACCTTAAAAGAAAATATGGAAGAAGATGGAAGAAGAAACATAAAAGCACAAAAAAGGATACCTGGTGGTCCTAAAAATCCTGGATTTCCTGGATATCCTGTTTGACCAGGTGGTCCCATTGCACCTCGATGACCTGGCATTCCTGGTGGTCCAGGTTCTCCAGGAAAGCCTGACCTATCCAAGCCTGGAATACCTGGGTCTCCCTTTGGCCCTGTTTCACCTCTTCTGCCTGTATATGAATGAATGAATGAATGAATGAACACACAACTGCTTTCCCCACCAACTCCAGAAATACATTTTTAAAAAAAGATTTTATTTATTTGACAGAGAAAGAAATCACAAGTGGGCAGAGAGGCAGGCAGACAGAGAAGGGGAAGCAGACTCCCTGCTGAGCAGAGAGCCAAATGTAGGGCTCCATCCCAGGACCCTGAGATCATGACCTGAGCCGAAGGCAGAGGCTTAACCCACTGAGCCACCCAGGCATTCCCAGAAATACATTTTTTATGGCTATAAATATGTAGCTGTGTGATCATGGACAAACCACACCTTTATCTGATTGATGGACGTCCCCTTCTGTACAATTTCTAAGATCCCTTCTAGTTTTAACATAGTTTCAGTGATTTGTGCAGTAATAAAAATGTAGAATTTAGATCTATTTTCTAGTCCTTCAGACACATCCTGGGACTGCCCTTTATGACTGTAGCTGGGTCTTTAATCTGCAGAATGCATACACAACCATAGTGGGAGGCGAGCCACTGGATGCTTCTGGAAGTAATAATAGCACTATGACAACCATTGATGTCTTGGCCAAAAATTGGTTTGTGAACATAAAAGCAATGTGACAGCCCATAGGCATTAGCTGAGTTCTAAAGGATTTTTCTCAGTTCACAGATCTGAATGAGAAGAACAAATAAAATAGAGTAAATGTCATATAATCTTGGCCACGTAACCTGGAGCATTTAGATTTATTTCATACCTTTATTTTATGTTCCTTGGGAAGCAATTAACTACATATCTATTTATCACTTGATATACCTATGGAGTAAAAGATAAAACATTTTCTGAGAGTTTATATGTATATAAATATATGTGTAAATATAAGTTTCTATGTATCTTCAGTGTTCATACTGTCTTGCATACAAGACACAAACCAATTTTACTGTATTAATTTCAGGTCTCTTACTCTGTAGGTGGTACTCACTGAAACAAATCCGTGACAGAGTTTAGATGGCTAAAATAACATTTCCCACTGAACAGTGGTCAGAACTTGTTGCTGGACAGTTCCCATGTTAAGCAGCAAAGCACAGAGCAGGAATCTTCTGTCACCTGTCTGCCTAATGACTGGTTTTAAGGCCCTCTTCTTACCCGGTTGCCCTTCCAATCCATTTAATCCTGGAAGTCCTTGGGCTCCCCTGGGACCTTCTGTGCACCTTCCTGGGGGTCCTTTTTCTCCAGGTGGTCCGGGCTTCCCTGGATCCCCTGCAAAATAGAGTCCAGGAATATATTCGACAAAACCCGAGGTCCTAGTACTGCTATCACAATCCTTCTCCTGTAACTTTCCCCCCTAAATTGAACCTATGTTTAATAACACTGTATATCTTTTATAAAGGACAATTGTTATAAGGGACAGAAGGAAGGAAGGAGAAAGGAAAGAAAAAAAACAAAGGGAGAGCAGCAATGTTGAATGGAAAAATAGACGCTGCAGATTCTATTTGTTAAACTGGAAGTCTGAGAAGAAATCTTCGTCCTAGAGCACCTTCAACTTGCTGCATTTTAGCAGAGCTCACCATGGAGAAAAGTAATCACACTTGCTATTGTACCTTGGGGTCCACCAACCCCTCCAGTTCCTGGAATTCCAGGGAGACCTGGAGGTCCAGGGAATCCAATTTCTCCATTTTCCCCAGAAATGCCTCTTTCTCCTGGAAAACCTGGTGTTCCTGGTTGTCCAGGCATGGCTAGTCCTGGTTCTCCCTGTGCACAGAACACATGTTAGTTTCACTATGTAACACTTCCAACTTTTTCTGTGCTGTTGACTGGTCTTTAGGCCAATGACTTGAGAATAATCCCTTTTGCACAGTTACCACCATTCCACAATTCTTTCCTTTCTCAATTCTAGCTGCTGGTTTTATAAAATTATGCTTGACCATTCTTGAGGCTCTGTAACTGCCACTTTTACAGAAGACTGAAATTGTAAACAGTCCAGATGTCTTTACTTTTGACAGTTTTGATCATAGTGATCCACACTTTTTTAGAGTCCTTCCATTTTAAATACTCTGAACGTTCCTGAAGATTAGGGAAGAAACAGGGAGGCAAAACTGTCTTCTAACACTACTTTTCCTTTCTAAAAGCTTCAAAGAAGTGTTAAAGACTATTTAATATCTTCATCATCTACCAATATATAGATAATTCCTACACCCAGAGCTGATTGTGATTGCCCCCATTCATCCCCACACATCCATCTGAGTTTTAAATCTTGAAGACCTTCGCTCCTGGGAGACCTGGTTCTCCGGGTGGCCCGGGCTTCCCCATTTCTCCTGGACAACCTGGTGCTCCTTTTACTCCAGGAGAACCTTGCTCTCCTACAGAGAAAACAATAAATGTTGCAGGAGTAGGCTTAGTAAAAGATTTAAAGCAGTATCCCTGTTATTTTATCCAATGTTTTTATGAGGCAAGTTGCTAGAGATGTTTTTATGGAAGTCTGAATGACGAAAAAGCCAACTGCTACGTTGGCAATTTAAAAAAAATCCATTCCAAATCAGATCCTCAATCGAAAAATGACTTTCTCCATTTTATTGTTTAGGATGACTACAATTTTTTTGCAACAATTTCACTGATTCTGGTTGACTATCTGGGTGACTTTTTCTTTTGGAGTATAATTTACATAAAATGTACAGCCAAATGAATTTTTGCATGTCTATAAATCTATTCAAGCATGACCCAGACAAAGATATAGAGCATATCTGCTGCCCGAGGTAGCCTTTCTCAACATGGGTTGCTCAAGAGAATTACTTCCTACTGCCATTGAATATAATGAATTAACTTCTTTCTTATATATTTGTAGTAGGAGAATTGAGAAAGGAGTCAGAAATATCATTTGTTCTATTCCCTAGTTCACAAGAGGAAACCCTAGAGAAGCAACGCTGCATTCAGAGATTCCTTTTGTGCTTCTAGATTGACCAATTTTTTTTTAAGTTTGATCAATTTTTATTTCACCAGTAGTTTCTGGGATTATTAGGTTCAGCTGGGAAACTTTGAGTCTGAACTTTCAGGGATTTCTCAGACTACTTCTGGTCCCCATAATTTATAGTCTCCTTACAGAGGGTGAATCCATAGTGTTACAAACAAGGATGCAAACTTTAATGCAGGGTCCAAGAAGGAGGAGGCAAAAATATGGGCCAGGCTGCATTACTTCACAGATCATTGGGAAGACATCCAAGAAACTGGAGACAAAGACATTCTTGAAACTTACATTTTCCATTTCAAATATTCATAAACTGAGATCAATATATCTATATTTGTAAGCACTAATGACATTAATCTAGGAGATCAAGTATCAAAAATGGATTCTATTTTCACAGACACTCTAAATAATATTGAAACAAACATAAAAGGATTATAAAATCTGAAAATCTATGCAACAACCCAGGGATGAAATGGCTAGTATGTCATTCTGGACAAGACTCTGATGTATTTGTTAGCTTATGGTTTGAGTTCTCAGCATCTGGATATCTTTGGAGTGATTTCCCTTCAATGAGAAACAGCATTCGTTCCCAAAAGAAAATAATTCTGTAATTCGTAGGGGAGTGTTTAGGAAAGCCAGTTAATTGTAAATTAATAGTCCTTTTCTAATTATAAAAGAATGTATAAAGTTAAAAAATGCATAAATGTAAAAAGTGCACACATTTATTAAGAAGTCAAGAAAAAATTCCTCATAATTCCACACTCAAAAAGAATCACTACTACTATTTTGTGTGAATTTCCTTCCAACTTTTTCTACATATTTTAAAAAATTTAATTGAGATGAGATGCATAAATCTGTGTGAATTCTGCCTTTTTATCAAACATCATTGTAAATTTTTTTTCCCGTGTAAGATGGGTGGAAAACATTATTTTAAATATCATATTATGGATCTTTTCAATGTTATTCATGACACATATCTATATTTTCTAAATACCCACAATAGACCCTATGTTTTAAAATTTGTACATTTACCCTTAGGTCCAGGGGGCCCAGGGAAGCCGATTCCTGGAATTCCTGGTTCACCATCAGGCCCAGGAAGACCCGGATCACATTTTCCTCTGGATCCAGGGATACCTTGAGACACACACACATCCATGTAAGAAACTTTCCCTCATCTTGCCCTTAAACAAAAAGTCTAATTTTCTGTGTCATTCAAGGCCTTTTGGGAAATTAAGAAATAAGTTTAATATAACCCCAACTGTATACTCTTCTTTCCTCTCAATTCTTATCCAAGGACTAATCATTAGCAGCTACAAATAGTGTTTAAGATAGAATTTAATTCCTATAAAGAAATAGTCTAGATATCTTGAGCTACAGAAATCTCCCTCCATACATGCAAAGTTTTAGATCATATTGACAAAGAAGTTACATTTTCAAATGAAGAAGCTGTGGGAACTACCTTGATTAACCACTGGCAAACATCACTTACTCCCCCAACCAAAAATCCATGGAGATTGTTCTTCTCTTGAATTCCTTTTAAGTAATTTTACTGTTTTCCCTCCTCCTCCTCCCTCCTCCTCCCTTATCTATCTATCTATCTATCTATCTATCTATCATCTACTTTATTTATTTATTTGGAATCAGAGGCACCAGTGGGAGTAATTTGGATGATCTCAAAGTACAATGACAAGTCCCCTACCTGTGGGCTTTTTATCTCACACAACTCTGGCCTCTACTCTCTTTTGGTGCCAACAAATAGAGTTTTTCTTACATAGGGGACAATGTTTTCCAAGGAGAGTCAGGATGCCATTTGATGCAAGGCACCAGACTTGGCAGAGGGGATACTCACCGGGTGGGCCTTGGGGGCCAGCACGGCCAGGGGGCCCTGGAGGTCCTGGTGGCCCTGGGACTGGTGTCGAAATACTGAATTCTCCCTTAGGACCTTAAGAAAGTTCGTGATCATAATATTGGTGTGCGTAGTGAAGTTTTTTTTGGTTCAGAAGAAACAAATGTGATACAGGGGGTTTATAAACATAGCCCAAGGAATAAAAAAAATAGACTTGCTTCCATAGGTTTCAAAACTGGCCCAAAGATGACCAACCCATTGAAACTTTTTTATTCAGTTGAAGAATATTTATAAGCACTTACTATTGCCTAAGCTTTGTTTTCATTAATAGCCCACCTCAATGCTAGTCTACTGAAAGAGAAGCTATTCCAAAAAACATTGATAATATGGGATTTATCTTAAACATTGGTGAATATTTATTTGGTAGGCTATTTATTTTTTGGGCCACTAGTTTGCAAGGGAAGGAAATATAGTATGCTGAAGAAAACATTAAGTGTGGCTTGGGCACACACGTTAACCTCTGATAAGTTCTTCATGTGTCATTGGAGAGATACAGCCTAACCACCCCATAAAGATTTGAGATAATGTGGATATGGTGGTCAACATGGAAAACATGTTAGTGATTTGATTTATGCATATATTTACAGAAAAAAAATAACTTTACAGTAGTGTGATGGGGAAAATTTGATATATTTTACAACAATGGAGTTCTTTACTAGAAATTCGTATATAGAAAGAACAGAAGAAGATTTGAAGCTAGATTAGAAGAACTTTTTCTTTAAAGGGCCAGATAGTAAATAATCTGGGCTTTGTGGTCCAGATGGTCCCTATGCCACTACTCAACGCTGCCATCGTAGCATGGGAAGAGCTAAAAACAATATGTAAATGAATGAGTGTGACCGTATGTCAGCAAAACATATTTATGGACACCGAAACTTAAATTTCATATAATTTTCATGTGACATAAAGGATTATTCAAAAGGTTTCTTTTCCCCCCAATCATTTAAAAATAGAAGAACTATTTTTAGCTTGTAAATTATACATAAATATGCGGTAGACTGGATTTAGGCTGTGAGCCACCATGGTTTGCCAATCCTTGGATTAGAACAGCAGCCTCAAAAGTAAGAAACAGGAAAAAAAAACATATATATATATATGATCATAAAAACTTTATGTACATGTGTGGGCAGAAATGCATGCATATAATTTAAAATATATATAAATGCTTGGGAAGCACTTACAAATTTTTACTATAGAAAGATTTGGAGGCTATTAGTTTAGTGGGTCTAACCCTTTAGAAAGTGATGTTAGAAGTAAAAAATAATAGATAGATAGAATATATCACCTCACAGACACTGGGAAAGAATATGTAGGATATGTTTAAAAAAAATTCATTTCCCTTTACCAAGTTCAGCTGAAATTTCCTGATGGTCTGTCTCTATTTACTAATAGAAATATTTGGGATGGAGAGATCCTGGCTGGCTCAGCCCATGGAGCTTGAAACTCTTGATCTCAGGGTCAGAAACTGATCAGAAGCAAGTTTCTATGCATTCATTAGTCTTGGGGAAGCTTCACTTGCTCTGGGAACTATGAGCCCACTCCATAGGAAAACAGGACTGGAAAGAAAACTAACCAACCGGCTTCTCCAGGTGGTCCAGGGGCTCCAGGAACTCCTTGGTTGCCCTTTGGACCAGGTTCTCCCCGTGGTCCATAGTTTGCTGGTCCAGGTGGTCCTGCAGGTCCTGGGGACCCAGGGATGCCAGGATCCCCCAGAGGACCCTGGTCCCCCTTCTCACCACTCAGGGCCTGTGACAATGGGAATATGTTTATAGTGCTTTAGTCCAGTATCTCCTTATGTGGGTTAACCTTACCGTGAATAGGAGGACCCGATAAGCAGCCAATGAGAAAATCTTGAATTACACAGCAGTTGGCATTTGAAGGGAATTATTACTAAACTCAGAGCATGGTCTGGTTTCTGCTGTTTTGTGCCCCTTGGATTTCAGCAACACTTCATGAACTTGGACATCTCTTGAGTCCCACTGAAGGCGTCCTCCAGCAGGATGTTATATGTATAATAGCCCCTAAAACTTTGTTCACATCAGCCATTGGTTCAAATAGCTTGAGAGCTGGAATTCATGGGAATAACATATTTCTGAACTAAAACCAGCACAGTAAACCTTTGTTTGCTCTTCACCAGCTATTTTCATCATAAAGGAGGTGAAGATACAGATAGACTGTATTTGTTTTGTTTTGTTTCTTATAAAATATCTTTTTGGTTTTTTTTTAAAGATTTTATTTATGTATTTGTCAGAGAGACAGAGAGAGCAGAAGCTGGGGGAACCGCCGGCAGAGGGAGAAGCAGACTTCCCACTGAGTGAGGAGCCTGATGTGGAACTCGATCCCAGGATTCTGGGATCATGGCCTGAGCTGAAGGCAGACGCTTAACCAACTGCACCACCCAGGCATCACATAAAATATCTTTTTGTAATTGCATAGGCTATAACTTTGGAAATGACTTGTATACTTCAAACAAGTCAAATGTGACACAATAATTGAGTTCCTCTTCCGCTCCGATATGGCCCCAAATAATAAATTTGACTTGATTTTTCATTGTTCAGTATCACTGGGTGACTAACTGATGTTTTGTTTTGTTTCCTTCTTCTGTAATGACAGGACATAAGATTCAACACATCACCTTCTTAATTTTTTTCTTTTCTTTACTTTTACTGGAACCAACAAGGTAATTAGTGAGATGCAAAGGGAAGCATCACGTGAACTCTTAATACTAGACCAAAGAATTCTAGACTCTGTCCCTCTGTCAGTGTAACTGCACTCACCCACTCCCAAACACACACATTGGGACATCCAGGCCCTTTGTCAGAGGAGAGTCTGAGAAACATTGAACCTGGAGCCGGTCTCAGCTAGAAAATGTTTTGTCGTCAAATAATGTTGGGAAGACTGTATACCACATCTATATCTTGGGGAGCCATACTTCATATTCTGATACTAAAGGGTCTGTAAACGAATCTTCAGATTTATTTGCCAAGTTTTCCTGTTCAGGGTGGGACTCTCTTAACTCTGTCTTAACTGGATAACTCTGATCAACCCTGGAAGAAAGTGGTATTTCCTGGAGCAGGCTGGGCAGCGTGCCTGGTAAACTTCCCACAGATATGCTGGGAGGAAGTGCTCATCCTCTGACCCCAGGACATTTTAAAATCAATCCTGGTAGGAATCTCTCACATGAACATGTGAGAGATTCTATCCCTATTCCATGAAAAGAGACAGAACCTACAGAAGCTTAGGTATTTTAAATGACCAAACATTTGATCTGTTTATTTGACAACTCTACTCCTAAATATTCTAGTCTTTAAGCATTTATTTTGACTTAAAAGAATGAAAACTGCCCCCAAAGTATTGACTAGAACTTTCCATTATTAATCATTTTCTGAACTCGTCTATAAACTCACTGGATACAGATGTGGGAATTGTAACTTGTGTAGAAGACAAGGGCATTATCAACGTGGAATTTTATTTGGGCTACAAGCACCACCGAGTCCCACCTATGTGTCAAATACTATGCATGTGTGCTGCTGTTATTACCAGTTGGAAGGACCCACTGTGCTGGGTGGCCAGCCGTTTTCTGAATGGAAATTGCCCAAAGTCGTCACTTCAGAGCATTTCAATTTCAGGGAAGGGAATTTGAAAAAAGTTACTCGATACCAACCGGTTCACCTTTGGGTCCTGGTGATCCTTTGATCCCGGGAGTTCCAGGAATTCCGTCCAAGCCCCTTCTTCCAGGATGCCCTCTGAGCCCAGGGTCCCCTGGGGCACCCACTTCTCCCTCAGGCTGCGACGCTTCACCTTTTTCTCCTTTAAGTCCTGGATCCCCCGGAGCACCCGGGAATCCCTAGGGCAGTACAGAAATCAGGCTGCATCGCATTTAGGTAAAGCTGTTCTCATACCAATCTTACAAAAAAAAATCAACTAGAATTTTTCAATTTTAATGAACATGGATTTTTTTTTTTTCAGACACTTTCTTTAGCCTACAAGTGTAATGTCAAGCTTTTTGGTTTTCTTTTCTATTTGCTTCCAACACTGGAAAAGAATACAGTCAGTAAATGTCAATGTAACACACAGTAATATTATTCAATATCATACAAACATCATCATAATTTAGATGACGTTAGAATGTTGGTAATTTTAATATGCATTATGGATAATTTATCTTTATATAACTTTCTGATTCACTGTAATAATCAGAATTTTAATTTGTGAAAGTTTATTTGGTATCATTTACATATCATAAGACGTATCTGTATATGAATACAATGATTTTTAGTAAATTTGTACACTTATGCCACAATCACCACAATCCAGAGTTAAAACATTTCCATCACTCCCCCAGGTTCCCTCAGATACACCTGCAGTCAGTGCCTGTTCTCAACCTCAGCCCCAGGCAACGACAGATCCGCCGTCTATCTCTGGACACAGCTTAAATGATTATAAATTCATTACTGATTCACTTATTCCTTCACACATCATTCATTCAATCATTTCATCAAGAATCTATCAAATGCTCTGATATTAAGTACCCTTTGCCAAGCGCCAAAACTATGTGTGGCTCAACTGTATTTCCTGAGTGTGCTGTTCACCCAAATTAATACTAAATCTTCCAACCCATGAAATCTTACTGGAGATCCTGGAAGACCCGCACTTCCCGGGGACCCTGGGCTTCCTTTAATGCCAGCTGCCCCTTGGCCTCCTGCAAAGCAGTAAATTATTAAATAGTCATTGAATGCCAGCTCCGAGTAGCCAGGGTAATGCAGTAAATGAAGAGAATAGGGTGTTTTCTTCTGAGGAAAAGAAAGACAATTTGTATCTTAAAACACAGAGTGCATGCTGGGTATTTACCCTAAAGATACAAACGTAGTGATCCGAAGGGGCACGTGCACCCGAATGTTTATAGCAGCAATGTCTACAATAGCCAAACTATGGAAAGAACCTAGATGTCCATCTACAGACGAATGGATAAAGAAGATGTGGTATATATACACAATGGAATACTATGCAGCCATCAAAAGAAATGAAATCTTGCCATTTGCGACGACGTGGATGGAACTAGAGGGTATCATGCTTAGCGAAATAAATCAATTGGAGAAAGACAACTATCATATGATCTCCCTGATATGAGGGAGAGGAGATGCAACATGGGGGGTTGAGGGGGTAGGAGAAGAGTAAATGAAACAAGATGGGATTGGGAGGGAGACAAACCATAAGTGACTCTTAATCTCACAAAACAAACTGAGGGTTGATGGGGGGAGGGGGTTGGGAGAGGGGGGTGGGATTATGGATATTGGGGAGGGTATGTGCTATGGTGAGTGCTGTGAAGTGTGTAAACCTGGTGATTCGCAGACCTGTACCCCTGGGGATAAAAATGTATGTTTATAAAGCTGTAAAAAAAAAGAAAAAAGAAAGGATGAATACCCAAGTTTTGTAGCAACATGGACGGGACTGGAAGAGATTATGCTGAGTAAAGTAAGTCGAGCAGAGAGAGTCAATTATCATGTGGTTTCACTTATTTGTGGAGCATAACAAATAGCATGGAGGACAAGGGGAGATGGAGAGGAGAAGGGAGTTGGGGGAAGTTGGGGGGGGAGGTGAACCATGAGAGACTGTGGACTCTGAAAAACGATCTGAGAATTTTGAAGGGGTGGGGGGTGGGAGGTTGGGGGCACCAGGTGGTGGGTATTGTAGAGGGCACGGATTGCACGGAGCACTGGGTGTGGTGCAAAAATAATGAATACTGTTATGCTGAAAAAATAAAAAAAAAATTAAAAAAAAAACACAGAGTGCAGGGAGAGAATGGGAGTACATAAGCGAATTAAGAGATGATGTAAAAAAAAAATTAAAAAAAATCTTAACTTCCTAATTCTTGTCTTTATAATTTTAAGGAGAAACATTTATTTGTTTTGATCATAAAAGCAACATAAGCACATTATAAAAAACAGATTTAGAAAGAAGAGAGTAAAAAAACATACACCTACCACCAGAGGACAATATTTGCTAAAATTTTCATGTATGTTATTCATAAAATTTTATATCCATAATGCACTGGACATATATATGGTATTTTGGAATCATCCATCAATAAATATCCATGTCAATAAATACATATTTATAGCTTCACTTAAATGGTTGCATAGCAGCATTTTGTGTGGGTCAGCCAACATTTATTCAGCTAACTGCTATTTGTAGAATTTAGATCGTTTTTCAACTTTAGCTGTAGTAAACAATGCTATGATAAATATCTCTAGGCATTCAGTGCTTCACACTTCTCCAATAAATTAAATTCCTAGAAGTGTAAGGGCAAGACAAAATTGACAAAAATTTTTCCAAGGCTTTGGATATTCATTGCCAAATTGCATTTTACTGTACAATTTTACACTTCCTATATGTATTTAAATATCTCTGTAAAGTTGATCCCTTTAGAGGGTCTTTTGGAAGGCTCTCAAGCCAATGTGTTAACAACTGTATATTCAGATTTTATTTTTTTGCAAGATTTGAGTCAGGATATATTTTATGATAGTCATCCAAACGGTTTTCCTGTTTATGTATCTTCTGTGAGCTACACCTGTAGTATGCCGAATGTAGAGAAACCAAGGAAAATATGACACCGCTAGGGGGTCATCAACAGTGAGCTGACCACCCTGGGCTAGAGGTCCCTCAAGGGGAATGTAGGGAAATGATGATTGCTTTCCTTCTATTCTTTCCCTCCCTCCATCTCTACACAGCTCCTTCCCTTCCTTTTAGGTTTTTGTTTTTGGTTGTTGTTGTTTTTTTAAGATTTTATTTATTTATTTGTCAGAGAGAGAGAGAGAGCACAAGCAGGAGCAGCAACAGGCAGAGCAGGCAGAGGGAGAAGCAGGATTCCCGTTGAGCAGGGAGCCCGATGCAGGACTCAATCCGAGGACCCTGGGATCACGACCCGAGCTGAAGGCAGACGCTTAATCGAATGAGCCACCCAGGCATCCCCTAGTTTTTGTTTTAATAGAACATTTCACCCAGAGCCTTAGGCCCTGCATAGGAGCCGCGTGAGGAATAATCCCCCCCCCTGCCCCAGCCCTTTGCCCCTTCTCTCCCTCCCCATCCTTCCCTCTCAGGCCCATCTCAGGGAGTTAGGGGGCAGAGATTACAGAGTAGGTAAGGCATTTATGAAGGAGCAGGAAGGATTTGTGGACGACAAAGGACTCTGGCTGAATGTGTGTCCTCTAGCGGTGAACACAGTGCCACATTTAGCATTTCTTCTTTGGACTGACACCCAACCTCCTCGAAGACCCTGTGCCAATGCCAGTATCGACTTGACAGCATTAACATACAAATACCTCTTATCTGTGTTGCCAGGTAGACCTTTGGATTAACCCGCTTCCAAAGGAAACCCCTGGCACAGCAGTGAAAGGTTGCCAGCCTAGAGAGCAAGGGTATGGCTCTGGAGGAGCATGTCTAGATTTGAGTACGGGCTTTAACACTTCTGAGCTGCCATCTTGTGTATCAGCTTCCACATCTGTCAAATGGGGTTAATGACAGCACTGACCTCTAGGGTGGATGGGAGGAATAAGGCACGAAGCGAGGTACATACGTTCCCTAGAACAGTGCCAAGCACACACGCGCTCTGTGACTTGAGCTCTTGTTGGTTAATGACAGATCATTGGGTGACAGTGTCTACAGACCAAGGTGGTCAAAGCAGAATCGAGACTGCAGGTGACATCACATGAGAGGCCCTGAGTAGCCAGGAGAGTGGCACAAGGGGCAGAGGAACCCAACTAATGAGACTTTCTCTACCTCAGAGTTTTGTCTACAGCCAGTTCTGTGACTGAGGAAGGGGGAGGACGGAGGGCAGCTGGGATGTGAATCCTAGAACCAACAGGTGGGGAGGAGGGTCCCAGTCTGTCATAAAGTTCGATGAGGGAAGTGACATGGGCTCTACTTAGGTCTCAGAATATTGGCCTCCGAGATGGGTTCTTCCCTCAAAAATGGAGTTAGTAGCAAATATTGAAAAAAATAAGATTTCAGATAAAAATCCTCATTTCTTTCTTCTTATGAAAAATTGGATGATTTATCAGGGCGCCTGGGTGGCTCAGTGGGTTAAAGCCTCTACCTTCGGCTCAGGTCATGATCCCAGGGTCCTGGGATCAAGCCCTGCATCAGGCTTCTATGCTCAGCAGGGAGCCTGCTTCCCCCTCCGCTCTCTCTGCCTGCTTCTCTGCCTACTTGCGATCTCTGTCATATAAAATAAATAAAAATCTTAAAAAAAAAAGAAAGAAAGAAAAATTGGATGATTTATCAACACAGGGCCTAAAATGCTGCAAAGTAACAATAGGCTGGAGCTGGTGTGGGATGGCCCCCTCAGATGTGCCTCCCAGTTTACCAGAGTCCTCACCCTGCTATCGCCCCCCTTGGTGTGCTGATTTATTGCACTGGTACCCTCCTGAAGAATGAAATAGTGCATCTGCCCTTAGCTCTACCAAAAGTGAGGACCTTAAAAAAACAGACTGAGGAGAGTTGTGTCTTTTAAGAAAAAAAAAAAAAAAAATGAGAGCGAGCTTATTTTTTTTAATGGAAGAAAAAAGTGGTGTGTGTGGGGGGCGGGGGATGGCTGCCTCACCCCTCCTAGTTCCTACCCCTGTAGGACTCCAGTCTATAACTCATGGGGAGCCCCATGGTTTGCTAGAATCAGCAGGTAAAATGGAACACAAGGATATGCCAGTTTTTGTGCTCTTTTGGCTTACTTGACAGAGTAAGTTGACAGAGTATATGTTTGAAAATCTCTAAGTTCATGCTAACCACATCATGACATCCAGACGTCTGGTACCTTTTTCACCACTCAGTGAACTGACCCTTTTGTACTTGAAAAAACCCTTGTGTGCAAAATGTCTATACCTGGGATTCCTTTTATGCCGTCCAACCCTGGCAGTCCTGGGAGGCCCGGGGGCCCGGGGATATAAGGACACTGTATGCACAAGAGGCCAGGTTCCCCTGCAATGAGAGCACGGGTATGTTACTTGTAAACCCACACAGAGTCTGCAGAAAGGACAGATGCTGTCCAACCACACAGTCATTTATTACATTAAAATTGGGGAGGGTAGTGGAAAATCATCAATGACATTGTGCTATTAATAAAAAAAACCATTCATCTTGGGGCACCTGGGTGACTCAGTCAGTTAAGCATCTGCCTCTGTCTCAGGTCAGGATCCTTAGATCCTAGGATCAAGCCCCATATTGCATTGGGTTCCCTGCTTGACGGGGAGCCTGCTTTTCCATCTCCTTCTGCCCCTTCCCCCTGCTCATGCTCTTGCTCTCTCTCTCTCTCAAATAAATAAAATCTTTAAAAAAGTATTCATGTATCATATCAGCTTACTTTATCCATCCGACCTTCTTAATATTCTTAGAGGAAATCCTGAATCAAGAATAAAATATCTACTCTCTCAGTACCTCTCTCTTTATTCTAGACATATCCCACAATTCATTGAATGGGTGCTAAATTGATTTGCAGATAAATGAATACTTTGAGGCAATTCTCTTGGAAAAGAAGCCATCCCTGACTATAGTTTGAGATGATTATTGTTTTGAGGGGCAGAAGCAGTGAAAGGAATGATGGTGAGAGTGGCTTGCTTCCATAGAGCAACACCATTGATGAAACCAACCTTTGGGACCATCAGCTCCTGGGATTCCTGGAAACCCTATAAGGCCTGGGAATCCACCACTTCCAGGTGGACCTTTGCGAAAAACGATGTCACCTGTAAAAAAAACACCAAAGCTAGGGTTTTGTTTGTGTGTTTTTTTTATTCAACTAGTAATTGTTTCCATAAGATATATTATTTTATATGCATTTCCCCCATATGTGTTTTGGAGGTTGCATCTTTTGAAGGTTATCTGCAATTGAAGATGAAGTGTTTTGACCAACTTTTCTTTTCTCATTACACACATTTGATTTTTTTTTTTTTTTTTAATTCTGGTGCAGTGATTCTTTGAAAGCTTGTTATCTGGTTAGTTCTCATCACAAAATCAACCCATGTTATTTTACTCAATTATTTCCAATTATTCCACGATTATCCTTTTAGAATGTTTAGGCAAAGGATCATATCTCATTCTTCTGTTATTTCAAGTACACTGAATCTCCCTGATATATTGGAGATGCTTAATATATACTCCAGGGAAACGTTCTAACAGAGTATCATCTGTTTTCTTTGCATTACTTGTTCACGTCAGTTGAGTTTGTCCTTTTTCAAGAAAGCTCTTCCCAGGTTTCCACATGTGTCAGCTACCATAATGTTACAACAAACAGCTAATGTTCTTAAACTCTTGTGTTCTATGACCAGATTTTTTAGTCTTGTCATTTCAAATCCAGGTTGAAGGCAATGCTGATAAAACTAAATATTTCAAAGCAATGCCTATAGAGGCTCCAAATTTCGGAGCAACAAGGTATCAATGGAGACATTTAATTGAGAAGGAACAGGGTATGGGTAATGTTGGCTTGACTCTGAAAGGAATGTGCGTTTTGTGATCCAGTTTTCTGTGTTTTTAAGATGACTGGATAGTTATCTTTAAACAGTAAAACATAATGGCAGTTTTATACTTAAGGTAGACATAAATGTATACTTCTATATTTATACGTTCATATTTATTGGCACATTTTCATAGTCATTTCATACTTAATTCAACAAATATTTGAGTACCTACAATGTTCCACATGCTGGGCTTAAAACAGCAAAGAAGACACAATCCCTGACCTCAAGAATTTTGAGTCTTAGAGGGGAAACTGATAAAGACAGGAAACCCGAAAAACTCTACTACCGGGATAAGCTTGAGTGTTATAGGATGTGGGCTCAGTGAAAACCTTCTGCAGGACTTGAACTTGAAGCTGCCACTGGATAGACAGACAGGTGTTGCTTAGGTAAGAGAAGATAGGAAACCAGGGCCATCTCTAAGGGGAGATATGCATGGTGTCTTGCAGAGGGAACTGCATTGCGACAGGCACGCAAGGTCCAGAGCCCAGCGACAGTACTCATTAGCTCCAAGAGCTACGCACCTCAGGCCCCTTGCCGATAAAATGACCCAACTAAGCCTACATCTGGAAAAACACTTGGAGGACTAGAAATTGTTAAAATCCCCGACACAGTGAAAAGTTTTAGTTAAGTTTTATTTTGCTTTGTTTCTCACATAGGTTCACACCATAGCTTGATAGCTTTTGTTCTTGGACATTTTATCATTTTGTTAATGGAATAATTTCTTAAACAGACATTGGCCTGAAGGGAAGCTTTTATTTTTTTAAATTTTTTTTTCAAATATTGCACAAAAAGCCAGACATTTAGCTGAATTATCTTACTAACACTAAGAGTTTTCCAGATTATTCTTCTGGATCTTTCAGGTTTATGATCACACTGTCTATAAATAATAAATCCCTGACACAACAGAAGATTCTTAAGGCTATTGGGGGGGGGGGTGAGTATAAAATACAAGCCCTCCCAGGCACCTTCCAGAGATGTTTAAGAGACAAAGAGTGGCTCATATGTTCTGAGGTTCTGTGTACCTGTCAGCCAGCAGAGAATGGTAAGTGGCTCTGTGGGGGTCTGGAAAGGAGAGGACAGCTCCAGGAATTTCCCATCCTCTAGGCTGCAGCTCAGTGGTCTCTGACCCACCTTATCTGGCAGCATTGTGCCCATGGCCCTGGTGCATTTCCAGCTCACATCTCCTTGCCTTGGGTTTGCCTGCTGATGCCAGGGCACAGGACACCCTGGGAGCCATGCTAACAGAGGCTGGAAGTATGTATGTGTGTGTGAGTTTGTGTGTGTGTGTCTGTGCGCACGCTTAGTCTGATCCTGTGAGATATATCTTCGACCCATGACTAATAGGAATTGGTGGATATATTCTTGCTTCTTGGTCCTCGTGACAGATTGTCCTGAAACAAAGTTGTAGCTTCTAGGAAGATATTCTCCAGGGACCAGACAAGCAGTTGCAAAATTGACCAAGGTCAACCTGAAAACCGTCCCTCCCTCTCTGCTTCACTGTCCCTTGTCCCTGCCTCCCACTCTGCCCTCCCGTGGGTGCTCAGGCTGAAGCTTTGCTGCACGAGCCAAGTCTTCATTCCGCCCAAGCTGCTTTCATAGATAGTTCATCAAATGAAACAGCAGCAGAAAGATGGCCCGTAAGATCCACACACACTGCTGGCCAAGCTGCAAGTAAGGTTCATTGCCACTGATTTGCACCCATCTGTTATTGGGCAGTGTACACAATAGGGACCCCGTTAGATATCTACCTGGTGGTCCTGGATATCCCGGCAACCCTATAGGTCCTGGCGAGCCAGGACAACCCGGGGACCCGGGAGGCCCCACTGCATTCTTTCCTGGGGGCCCTCGTTCCCCTTTACTTCCTTTCACGCCTGGAGGTCCAGGGGCTCCTCTGAGGCCAGGCCTTGATGACCCTTGGAGAACAGAATCATGTTAGTGCATTTTAAATGTTTTCCTGATTCATATATATTACTTTTTTAATTGCAAAAAGTAACGAATTCTTATTAACAAAAGTTACACAATTGAGAGGTATAGAAAGTGTATAAAACAAAAAGAGAGTATCTTCCTTCCTTCCTTCATCTGAGGTCTTGTTAAACTACCACGGCACAGCAAAATCCAGAAAGTTCCAGTCCCATGAGGTACGATAGGGACTTATTTAGTACAAGGGACTGAAAGAGAGTTAGCAAGATAGGGACTTATTTAGTAAAAGGGACTGAAACAGAGTTTCAGCTGCATTGTTGTCTTTTTTGTTTAAAAAAACCTCATGAGAAATTCTCCGATATGTGCTGCTTTGTAGAATTTTTCATTAGAGACTAGAAGATACCTACTTTTCAGTGTTCAAAATGAGAAAGAGAGACTGTCCTACTGGACTTCATTCCTGCCAATCATCTTAGTTATAAAATAGCGTGGTGGGGAGGCCAGCATCTCCTGGGAGAGAAGCCTTACCAGGTGGTACAAAGCCGTTTCATCTGTCTCTCTTATGGTGACAAAGATGTGAGGAGAGGGCCAGTCTGGAATCCCTGAGTTGCAAACAGTTTAACTATAAAGAAGAAAGACCTCACCACCAAAGGGCTGAGAACCGGCAGGGGTAATATCTGATTATTTCTAATTATTGAACAGGATTTTCCCTGTAAAAGCAAATCCCTCTGGCCTCTGTTTGAGAACTTTGTAATTTTTACTCACTGTCTTCCTAAAGAAGCCTATTCATTACTTGGGGGTTCTGGTGGAGAGCAGCTCTTCCCTAATCTTTAACCAGACCTCTAAAATATCCTTTTGTATTCCAACTTCAAGAGATACCCATTGTTAACAGTTTGCTGTATATTTTTCCATGCACATGCAAGTACACATAATACCCATTTATTTTTTTTTACAATGTGATTATAAAATACATACAGTTCTGCAATTGCCTAATTTCAATTCATTTTCAGAATTATGAAATAGTTTAAACATACCACAAGGCTTAAAGAAAAATGTAATCAACAGCAGGGCTCACTTATCAAATCTTTGCTATTCTTTTTAATCGTTTCCTTTTAAAAATGACACATGACAGCACTGTAGTTATAATTAAAGCCACTGAGGTTAATCCTTGATTAAATGTCTTTGATCCTAGTCTTCCTCTCTCAAAAGGCAACCACTCCAGTGAGTCATGGATGTTTTTATAAAACATAAACATGTAAAAGTTTAATCTATGGGGTGCCCGGGTGGCTGAATTGGTTAAGCCACCTACTCTTGGTGTCAGCTTAGGTCATGATACTGGGGTTGTGGGATCGAGCCCCATGTAGGGATCCACACTCAACAGGGAGTCTGCCTGAGACTCTTTCCTCTGCCCCCCTCGGCTTGTGCGAGCTCTCTCTCTCAAATAAATAAATAAATCTAAAAAAAGTGTAATCTACGTACTTACACAACACATGATACACTATGAAAACTGCCATTTTGAACCAAACTGATTACGATAAATTATTGTTTTCTACCTCTGTGCCTTTTCTGAGCTTCAAGGCTTCTGCAACTATACCAGTTATTACCTTACACTTAGTTAAAACCACTGGGAAGTCAAAGAGCGTCTCTAAGTGACTTTGTGTCAGCTTCCACTCCCTTTTCTGCTATGAGTTACAAACTTAACAATAAGGAAGCTAGGAACGCTTTTAGATCAATTAATGAAGCATTTGTCTCCTATAAGCAATGCAGACATGAGTTTGCTTTTTTAAAAATTATTTATTTATTTATTTTTTAAAGATTTTATTTATTTATTTGACAGACAGAGATCACAAGTAGGCAGAGAGGCAGGCAGAGAGAGGAGGAAGCAGGCTCCCTGCTGAGCAGAGAGCCCGACGTGGGGCTCGATCCCAGGACCCTGGGATCATGACCTGAGCCGAAGGCAGAGGCTTTAACCCACTGAGCCACCCAGGTGCCCCTCCTTTTTTTTTTTTTTTAAAGATTTATTATATATTTACTGGAGAGAGAGAGAGAGAGAGCGAGCATGAGTGGGGGGAGGAGGAGAGGGAGAGGAAGAAGCAGGCTCCCTGCTGAGCAGAGAGCCTGATGTGGGGGTCCATCTCAGGACCTTGAGATCACTACCCGAGCCAAAGGCAGATGCTTAACCGACTGAGCCACCCAGGTGTTCCTCGCCCCATGATTTTCCTTTTAAGACCATTTCTATTGGTGCCCCAAGAAACACGTACATACCAGCAATTCCAGGAACCCCAGGAGAGCCACGGGGACCTGCAAATCCATAACAGTAATTACTTAAGCATAAGGACGTACATACATCCCTCCCCCCCATTTTTGAAATCTTGGGTGACCATATTATCGTCATAATATATAATAACATTATAATTATATAATATTTATTTATATAATAAATATTATAATATATAATAAATATTTTCATACTTTTTCTTCCACTTTCACATAGATAACTATTAGAAAGCTTCACTTGTTTGGTCAAACCACAGAGAAGAAATTAGTCTGAGATGCTTAGCACTCAGAAGTGGATCATCCCACCTTCCCACCTTCAAACAATTCAGCGGACATCTACTAGGAGCCTGCTCTGTGTTTGACCCTTGGTGGGATGGTGCAGATGGGAGAACGGTGAACAGCTAGAACTGTCAGGGTCCTGTGGTTTGGCCTGGTGTTGCATCTCAGGTCACTTCCAACTGTGACAGTGCAACAGGATTCCAATTCTCTGATACTTGTGAGTGACTTAGAGTGAACATACCAGATTTAAAAAAAAAAAAAATCTATGTTCGTGTCTGTACTTCTCTGTCCATTTATTTAAGAACCCTGGGAACTTCTCCTCTTTTAAGTGAAATTCTCCTTTGAAATCTTATTTGTATCAATAATTGGTCTTAGTTCGGTGGTTCTTGGTCCTGCCTGCATACTAAAATCATCTAGAGAGTTTTTATAATCTACCAGTGCTCAGGGCCCCCCTCTAGACAGTTATGTCAGAATCTCAGGGATGGGACTTTGGCATGTCATTATTTAGAACTTCCCAGGGATGCTGATGTGTGGCCACAGAGGAGAACTCTTGGCCCACCTTCTAATCTATCCAATGGGACGGCATCTGAGTAAATGTGACTCTGCTTCATGGTGCCAGGAGTCAGAAAACCCAGGGTTCAGGCCCCTCTCATCACTATTGTGTGGGTTTGCTCAAATTACAGTTTTTCAGGGTCCCCATTTTTTCTTTTATACCCCACTGAGATTGCTGATTCTTCCCATTCCCTCCTCCTGCCCTCTGGCCACATTTGTGTTTTCTTGTCAGACTTGAACTTGATGCTTTCACACACAAAGGGAGTTTAATTACCTTCTGTGGTAGAGCACCTATGAAATTTTCATATAAAAGTATGAAAATTAGGACACACCAATACTGCCACCCGTGAAAACTGGGAGACTTCCTTGTTGCCCCCATGCAAATTCTAGGTCTATAAGCACATTTGCTATATGTTGCCTGGAAAGAAACACATGGAAATGGTCATCAAATGCTTTAGGAAGAAATTTATTCTCACCTTGTGGGCCACGAGCTCCTTTAGGGCCTGGTGGGCCTGGAAGTCCTTCATCTCCTTTTTCCTGGTATGCATCATAATATTCTGTCTTAAAGGAAAAAGAAACAAATAGAGAGACAGGATAGCTATTTATGGTGGGCTCACCAAACACAATACCTCAATGTCCCCCCTCACACAAGAAATGGTATTTTCCTGAATTTGTAAGTTTATGTGTTAGCAAGAATAAAGTCATATATACATGATGGATAAATTTAAAGATCAAAGTTGATGATTCTGGTATCATGATATCATATATTTCATGGGCTTTCAGTGAGAAATGTATTTTATGATGGGAATGAGCCAGTTCACACCCTCACAGTTCCATATGTATATATCTATATCCATATCGAGATATGTGGGATATGTATACAGAAATTAAAGTTTCACAGGCAGTGACTCACCATTTTGACACAACAACTCTTGATTTTTTTTTATTATATTCTATTTCACTTTTTAAAAATGCTTGTCCTCATGGACTAACTTTATTTCAGAGTATGTTGGGACCCACCCATCAAAAAATACTCCATTTTGATTATTTCTTTAAATTTAAGGATACTGCTGATTTGCAATAATAAGGAGGGTTATCATTTCTAACATGTTGGGTGGACCTACTGCTGGTCTCCTACACTGTCTGGTTCCTAAGTAGAACTTCCAAGGAAGATATTAGAAGTGCTGAGTTATATAGAATGGAAACACACACAGCAAGCTAGGAATGCCAAGAATTTCTCTCACATGCAACTGGCAAGTCAATTTCACTTAGAATTTAGTACATTTATCTTGAAGGAAAGAAAATGAACATAAAAGTTTTGGTGTTGTTTTCTCATATGCCGCATAGGACCAGTTTGTTTGGCGTGTTTAAAAAAGAGGTAACGGGGGGAGGAGTCAAGATGGCGGAGAAGTAGCAGGCTGAGACTACTTCAGGTAGCGGGAGATCAGCTAAATAGCTTATCTAAAGATTGCAAACACCTACAAATCCAACGGGAGATTGAAGAGAAGAAGAACAGCAATTCTAGAAACAGAAAATCAACCACTATCTGAAAGGTAGGACTGGCGGAGAAGTGAATCCAAAGCGACGGGAAGATAGACCGCGGGGGGAGGGGCCGGCTCCCGGTGAGCGGCGGAGCAACGGAGCACAAAATCAGGACTTTTAAAAGTCTGTTCCGCTGAGGGACATCGCTCCAGAGGCTTAACTGGGGTGAAGCCCAGGCGGGGTCAGTGCAGCCTCGGGTCCCACAGGGTCACAGAAGGATCGGGGGTGTCTGAGTGTCGCAGAGCTTACCGGTATTAGAACAGGGAAGCCGGCTACAGAGACAGAGCCGAGGAGTGAGCTCTAAGCTCGGGGTTACCTTGAACCGGTCGCAGGCTCGGTCAGCTCAGAGCGCGGCCGGAGGCCAGGGTGACGGGAGTCATTGGGTGCTGTTCTCTGAGGGCGCACTGAGGAGTGGGGCCCCGGGCTCTCGGCTCCTCCGGGCCGGAAACCGGGAGGCCCCCATCTTCATTCCCGTCCTCCGGAACTCTACGGAAAGCGCTCAGGGAACAAAAGCTCCCGAAAGCAAACCCGAGCGGATTACTTAGCCCGGCCCCGGGTAAGGGCGGTGCAACTCCGCCTGGGGCAAAGACGCTTGAGAATCACTACAACAGGCCCCTCCCCCAGAAGATCAACGGGAAACCCAGCCAGGACCAAGTTCACCTACCAAGGAGTGTAGTTTCAATACCAAGGAGAGTGGCGGAATTCCAGAGGAGAAGAAAGCAAAGCATGGAACTCATGGCTTTCTCCCCATGATTCTTTAGCCTTGCAGTTAATTTAATTTTTTTTTCTTTTTCAATTTTTTTCTCTTCTTCTGCTAAATTTTTTTAACTTTTACCGTTTTCTTTTTTAACGTTTTTTAAATAGTTTATCTTATATATATATATATTTTTTTCCTTTTTATATTTTTTATCGGCTTTCTTTTTTTAATAGTTTCTTTTTTTTTTTTTCTGAACCCCTTTTTATCCCCTTTCTCCCCCCTCATGATTTGGGATCTCTTCTGATTTGGCTAAAGCATATTTTCCTGGGGTTGTTGCCACCCTTTTAGTATTTTACTTGCTCCTTCATATACTCTTATCTGGACAAAATGACAAGGCTGAAAAATTCACAACAAAAAAAAGAACAAGAAGCAGTACCAAAGGCTAGGGACCTAATCAATACAGACATTGGTAATATGTCAGATATAGAGTTCAGAATGATGATTCTCAAGGTTCTAGCCGGGCTTGAAAAAGGCATGGAAGATATTAAAGCAACCCTCTCGGGAGATATAAAAGCCCTTTCTGGAGAAATAAAAGAACTAAAATCTAACCAAGTTGAAATAAAAAAAGCTATTAATGAGGTGCAATCAAAAATGGAGGCTCTCACTGCTAGGATAAATGAGGCAGAAGAAAGAATTAGCGATATAGAAGACCAAATGACAGAGAATAAAGAAGCTGAGCAAAAGAGGGACAAACAGCTACTGGACCACGAGGGGAGAATTCGAGAGATAAGTGACACCATAAGACGAAACATTAGAATAATTGGGATTCCAGAAGAAGAGGAAACAGAGAGGGGAGCAGAAGGTATATTGGAGAGAATTATTGGAGAGAATTTCCCCAATATGGCAAAGGGAACAAGCATCAAAATCTAGGAGGTTCAGAGAACACCCCTCAAAATCAATAAGAATAGGTCCACACCCCGTCACCTAATAGTAAAATTTACAAGTCTTAGTGACAAAGAAAAGATCCTGAAAGCAGCCTGGGAAAAGAAGTCTGTAACGTACAATGGTAAAAATATTAGATTGGCAGCAGACTTATCCACAGAGACCTGGCAGGCCAGAAAGAGCTGGCATGATATATTCAGAGTACTAAATGAGAAAAACGTGCAGCCAAGAATACTATATCCAGCTAGGCTATCATTGAAAATAGAAGGAGAGATTAAAAGCTTCCAGGACAAACAAAAACTGAAAGAATTTGCAAATACCAAACCAGCTCTACAGGAAATATTGAAAGGGGTCCTCTAAGCAAAGAGAGACCCTAAAAGTAGTAGATCAGAAAGAAACAGAGACAATATACAATAACAGTCACCTTACAGGCAATACAATGGCACTAAATTCATATCTCTCAATACTTACCCTGAATGTTAATGGGCTAAATGCCCCAATCAAAAGACACAGGGTATCAGAATGGATAAAAAAACAAAACCCATCTATATGTTGCCTACAAGAAACTCATCTTAAACCCGAAGACACCTCCAGGTTTAAAGTGAGGGGGTGGAAAAGAATTTACCATGCTAATGGACATGAGAAGAAAGCAGGAGTGGCAATCCTTATATCAGATCAATTAGATTTTAAGCCAAAGACTATAATAAGAGATGAGGAAGGACACTATATCATACTCAAAGGAACTGTCCAACAAGAAGATCTAACAATTTTAAATATCTATGCCCCTAACGTGGGAGCAGCCAACTATATAAACCAATTAATAACAAAATCAAAGAAACACATCGACAAGAATACAATAATAGTAGGGGATTTTAACACTCCTCTCACTGAAATGGACCGATCATCCAAGCAAAAGATCAACAAGGAAATAAAGGCCTTAAATGACACACTGGACCAGATGGACATCACAGATATATTCAGAACATTTCATCCCAAAGCAACAGAATACACATTCTTCTCTAGTGCACATGGAACATTCTCCAGAATAGATCACATTCTTGGTCCTAAATCAAGTCTCAACCGGTATCAAAAGATTGGGATCATTCCCTGCATATTTTCAGACCACAATGCTCTAAAGCTAGATCTCAATAACAAGAGAAAATTTGGAAAGAACCCAAATACATGGAGACTAAACAGCATCCTTCTAAAGAATGAATGGGTCAACCAGGAAATTAAAGAAGAATTGAAAAAAATCATGGAAACAAATGATAATGAAAACACAACGGTTCAGAATCTGTGGGACACAACAAAGGCAGTCCTGAGAGGAAAATATATAGTGGTACAAGCCTTTCTCAAGAAACAAGAAAGGTCTCAGGTACACAACCTAACCCTACACCTAAAGGAGCTGGAGAAAGAACAAGAAAGAAACCCTAAACCCAGCAGGAGAAGAGAAATCATAAAGATCAGAGCAGAAATCAATGAAATAGAAACCAAAAAAACAATAGAACAAATCAACGAAACTAGGAGCTGGTTCTTTGAAAGAATTAATAAGATTGATAAACCCCTGGCCAGACTTATCAAAAAGAAAAGAGAAAGGACCCAAATAAATAAAATCATGAATGAAAGAGGAGAGATCACAACGAACACCAAAGAAATACAGAGAATTATAAGAACATACTATGAGCAACTCTACGCCAACAAATTTGACAATCTGGAAGAAATGGATGCATTCCTAGAGACCTATAAACTACCACAACTGAACCAGGAAGAAATAGAAAGCCTGAACAGACCCATAACCAGTAAGGAGATTGAAACAGTCATCAAAAATCTCCAAACAAACAAAAGCCCAGGGCAGACGGCTTCCCGGGGGAATTCTACCAAACATTTAAAGAAGAACTAATGCCTATTCTCCTGAAACTGTTCCAAAAAATAGAAATAGAAGGAAAACTTCCAAACTCATTTTATGAGGCCAGCATCACCTTGATCCCAAAACCAGACAAGGATCCCATCAAAAAAGAGAACTACAGACCAATATCCTTGATGAACACAGATGCAAAAATTCTCGCCAAAATACTAGCCAATAGGATTCAACAGTACATTAAAAGGATTATTCACCACGACCAAGTGGGATTTATTCCAGGGCTGCAAGGTTGGTTCAACATCCGCAAATCAATGTGATACAACACATTAATAAGAGAAAGAACAAGAATCATATGATACTCTCCATAGATGCTGAAAAAGCATTTGACAAAGTACAGCATCCCTTCCTGATCAAAACTCTTCAAAGTGTAGGGATAGACGGCACATACCTCAATATTATCAAAGCCATTTATGAAAAACCCACCGCAAATATCATTCTCAATGGAGAAAAACTGAAAGCTTTTCCTCTAAGGTCAGGAACACAACAGGGATGTCCGTTATCACCACTGCTATTCAACATAGTACTAGAAGTCCTAGCCTCAGCAATCAGACAACAAAAGGAAATTAAAGGCATCCAAATCGGCAAAGAAGAAGTCAAACTATCCCTCTTCGCAGATGATATGATACTATATGTGGAAAACCCAAAAGACTCCACTCCAAAACTGCTTGAACTTGTACAGGAATTCAGTAAAGTGTCAGGATATAAAATCAATGCACAGAAATCAGTTGCATTACTCTACACCAACAACAAGACAGAAGACAGAGAAATTAAGGAGTCCATCCCATTTACAATTGCACCCAAAACTATAAGATACCTAGGAATAAACCTAACCAAAGAGACTAAGAATCTATACACAGAAAACTATAAAGTACTCATGAAAGAAATTGAGGAAGACACAAAGAAATGGAAAAATGTTCCATGCTCCTGGATCGGAAGAATAAATATTGTGAAAATGTCTATGCTACCTAAAGCAATCTACACATTTAATGCAATTCCTATCAAAGTACCATCCATTTTTTTCAAAGAAATGGAACAAATAATCCTAAAATTTATATGGAACCAGAAAAGACCTCGAATAGCCAAAGAATATTGAAAAAGAAAGCCAAAGTTGGTGGCATCACAATTCCGGACTTCAAGCTCTATTACAAAGCTGTCATCATCCAGACAGCATGGTACTGGCACAAAAACGGACACATAGATCAATGGAACAGAATAGAGAGCCCAGAAATAGACCCTCAACTCTATGGTCAACTCATCTTCGACAAAGCAGGAAAGAATGTCCAATGGAACAAAGACAGCCTCTTCAATAAATGGTGTTGGGAAAATTGGACAGCCACATGCAGAAAAATGAAATTGGATCATTTCCTTACACCACACACGAAAATAGACTCAAAATGGATGAAGGATCTCAATGTGAGAAAGGAATTCATCAAAATCCTTGAGGAGAACACAGGCAGCAACCTCTTCGACCTCAGCCGCAGCAACATCTTCCTAGGAACTTCGCCAAAGGCAAGGGAAGCAAGGGCAAAAATGAACTATTGGGATTTTATCAAGATCAAAAGCTTTTGCACAGCAAAGGAAACAGTTAATAAAACCAAAAGACACTGACAGAATGGGAGAAGATATTTGCAAATGACATATCAGATAAAGGGCTAGTGTCCAAAATCTATAAAGAACTTAGCAAACTCAACACCCAAAGAACAAATAATCCAATCAAGAAATGGGCAGAGGACATGAACAGACATTTCTGTAAAGACGACATCCAGATGGCCAACAGACACATGAAAAAGTGCTCCATATCACTCGGCATCAGGGAAATACAAATCAAAACCACAATGAGATATCACCTCACACCAGTCAGAATGGCTAAAATTAACAAGTCAGGAAATGACAGATGCTGGCGAGGATGCGGAGAAAGGGGAACCCTCCTACACTGTTGGTGGGAATGCAAGCTGGTGCAACCACTCTGGAAAACAGCATGGAGGTTCCTCAAAATGTTGAAAATAGAACTTCCTCATGACCCAGCAATTGCACTGCTGGGTATTTACCCTAAAGATACAAACGTAGTGATCCGAAGGGACATGTGTACCCGAATGTTTATAGCAGCAATGTCCACAATAGCCAAACTATGGAAAGAACCTAGATGTCCATCAACAGACGAATGGATAAAGAAGATGTGGTATATATACACAATGGAATACTATGCAGCCATCAAAAGAAATGAAATCTTGCCATTTGCGACGACGTGGATGGAACTAGAGGGTATCATGCTTAGCGAAATAAGTCAATCGGAGAAAGACAACTATCATATCTCCCTGATATGAGGGAGAGGAGATGCAACATGGGGGGTTAAGTGGGTAGGAGAAGAATAAATGTAACAAGATAGGATTGGGAGGGAGACAAACCATAAGTGACTTTTAATCTCACAAAACAAACTGAGGGTTGATGGGGGGAGGGGAGTTGGGAGAGGGGGGGTGGGGTTATGGATATTGGGGAGGGTATGTGCTATGGTGAGTGCTGTGAAGTGTGTAAACCTGGCGATTCGCAGACCTGTACCCCTGGGGATAAAAATATATGTTTATAAAAAATAAAATTAAAAAAAAAAAAAAGAAACACTGAAGGAAGTGAGTCTTTCAGGCTGAAATGAAAAGACACTAGACAGTAACTTGAATAAAGAGCACTGGTAAAGACAAAAAAAATGTAACAAAAGTATTGTGGTTAATCAACTATGCATAAAATCACAAAAATAATTTATAATAGTAACAGTAATGATCATGTCAATAATCATCACAAAACCTATAATGACATACGTGCCCCTGCCAACTGCTGGCTAAGTGTTTTCACAAAATGACCCATTTCTTCTTCCCCACAACACCATGAAAGTATTCTGGAACTACTTGCATCTGAATCATTGGTGTGTGCGAAGATGTGAATTTCCAGGACGTTCCTCCAGTTACTGAGTTAAATTGCTTAGCCAAAGGGGTCTGAGAACTGCATTAGTAACAGAACCCCCCGCCCCGACCCCATAACTCTTTTACCATCATGGACCTTTCTGTACAACTGGCTTAATCACAAATACCAGCTCTGTTCAGCACACTGAACGTGAGAACTACTGTCTTTTTAAATTTTTTTTAAGTTTATTTTTTTAAGTGAGGGGACAGGGGAGGGGCTGAGAGAGAGGGAGACAGTGTCTTAAGCAGACTCTGAGCTCAGCACAGAGACTGACTGGGGGTCAATCTCATGACCCTGAGGTCTTGATCTGAGCTGAAACCAAGATTCTGACCAACTGCACCACCCAGGTGCCCTGAGAACTACTGTCTTCTAAAGGCAGGAGAGAAGGGGATACCAGAATTCAGAGCTTGGGTCCCTTCTACTCATCTCCTTAAGCTATAGAGTCACAAAACAGAGAATATGACGGCTCGGTAGTGGAGCTGATGGACATCACACCCATGTCCGTGCCAGAAAGAAGAGACTTCCTGCGGAGTTGGAGTTTGGGCAGGGGGCGATCACTGGTCTTCGCTGGCCCTGGTTGAGTTTCTGCTGCGTGGAAATGCAGGTTGTCATACCTGTGCCCAGCTGCGGTGGGGGGAGTGGACTCATTCTCCCCTGGTTCCCCAGTTGGCCTCCAGTGCATCCCTTCTACTCTGCTCAAGGGCACAAATCACCTTGGCCATGTCTGATTGGACGTAAGATTTCTTCTTTGCCACTGACCAGGGTGGGCATTTCATGCCTTCCAGAGACCAGATAGGACCAAATAGAAATATTTGTCCATTGTCAAATGGACAAATAATGACAATAGCTATTTTCTTCTTCAGTTTGATAAAAAAGTGAATACCATAATCTCTATCTTAAGTTAATGAGCGACATTGATTCAAAATTTCCTTGATATTTTGAAGGACTTGATCAAATAGGACATGGATACTGTCTTTAGTTACACTTACTGGACCACGAAATCCTGGAGGGCCAATGTCCCCTTTCCACCCCTGTATTGAAAGACAGTTACAAATTATGAGTACATTAACCCAAAGTATTTATTTATTTGGTATGCTTAAAAAGCAAAATGCAGTTAAACAATAAATCAATGCTAAAAGTTATGTTATTTCCATGTCGTGTACAAATCTCACTGATCACAATGCCAGTCAGCTTCTACCACACAGAGCAGGTTTTATATCTTTCTCACAAAACTGCCCTTTAGGGGTCTATGTAAACTTGTCACACCTCTCTTTTCCTCTTAATAAACATACTAAGGTATTTTAATTGCAATCCTTGTACCTATTTTCAGGGCATGGTTGGGAAAGTGTGGACAAAACCAAGCAGTTAAAAAGCCTAAGGATGGGATGTTAGAGAGGGGATCACCTTAATGCCGTCTTCACCCTGTAACCCAGGGAAGCCCCTGTTGCCTTTGGCTCCCTGTGGAAAAGGACAAAGAGAATGGGTCAGAAGACATACAAGTCATTTTCTTCTGTGGGAAGCAGGAAGAGTTGGAACTCTTTTTATTTATTTATTTATTTTTATTTTATTTTATTTTTTATTTATTTTTTTTTAAGATTTTATTTATTTATTTGAGAGAGAGACAGTGAGAGAGAGCATGAGCGAGGAGAAGGTCACAGAGAGAAGCAGACTCCCCGTGGAGCCGGGAGCCCGATGCGGGACTCGATCCCGGGACTCCAGGATCATGACCTGAGCCGAAGGCAGTCGTCCAACCAACTGAGCCACCCAGGCGTCCCTATTTTTTTATTTATTTATTTATTTATTTATTTTTTATTATTTTATTTTATTTTATTTTATTTATTTATTTTTATTATTTATTTATTTTTTTTAAAGATTCCATTTATTTATTTGACAGAGAGAGATCACAAGTAGGTAGAGAGGCAGGCAGAGAGAGAGGGAGAAGCAGGCTCCCCGCTGAGCAGAGAGCCCAATATGGGGCTCGATCCCAGGACCCTGGGATCATGACCAGATCCGAAGGCAGAGGCTTTAACCCACTGAGCCACCCAGGTGCCCCTGGAGCTCTTTTAAAAAAAAAAAAAAATTATTTATTTATTTTAGAGAGGGCAAGAGAGAGAGTGAGCAGCTACACACCCATGAGTAGGGGAGAGGCAGAGTGAGAGGGAGAGAGAGAATCTTTAAGCAGATTCCCCACTGAGCATGAAGCCCAACTTGGGGCTCAATCCCATGACCCGAGATCAAGGCCTGAGCCAAAATCAAGAGTCAGATGCTTAACCGACTGAGCCACCCAGGTACCCTGGAACTCCTTTTTGAAAAGAAAAAATAAGGTGTGCTCTGATGATCTCTCTTTACGGTGAGGATGTAACACTTCGATTCTCAAATACAGGTTTAAAAATCTATATGCTTTTGCTAACTTAATAACTATTAGTAATTCCCCAAATCCTTCTTTATCTAATGGGACTGGCATTTCAACAACATCAATGGGCCACACATGTCTTTACCTCAGTGCCGGGGAAACCAGGGGCACCATCTTTGCCAGGTTTTCCCTAAAACAAAAAACAAAGCAAAAACACATAATTTAATAAATATGGATAACTTTAATAAATATGGAAAATGTAAATAATAAATGATCATCTCCTCTTGACCTCGGGCAAGAGTGTGTGACTAAAACTTCCCACCCATCTGTTAGAAGGAAAAACCATTAATCACAGAGCACACATGACCTTCTCTTGCTGGGGAAGGCAGAAGCCAGTCAGAATAGAAAATTAGGGAAGACCAACGGAAGAAAAGTTGGGAATTAAGATTAGCTGAGCTTAAACGAGTTTGATACTGCCCATCCCAGCTTGGAAGAAAAATTGAAAAAGCAGAGAAATGGACAAAAAGACCTAGAAAGAGTTCACTGTCAAATTATTTATTTGAAATGTTGGCAATTCCCTGATCCGCCCACATGCCGATATTTGAACACATTTGTAAAGGTGTATGGCAAGCGTCCCAAACAGGGCTTTTGGGTGAACTATTAACAAAGTCTACCTTCTGTGATAGGATTCAATATCATATTGACTGAACACTTTTTCTTAGGAAAAAGTATTTTTCTCAATGTATAATCTTTAGAGTCTTTAGACAATATATGTGTTTAAATCTTTCTAAGATAGAGCTGGGTGTGTGAGTGGACCCCGGTTGCCTCTGTCTCCCCAGCTCCCATGTCACAGTGTGCCTCATCTTCTTTGGGGATCTGCCTTTCCTTCACTGTGTGGGTCTGATGGGACTGTGGGTCACATTACGCCCCACCACTCTGGCCTGGCTGATCCTGGAAACTTTCTCTCCTGGCCACAGTCACCTCTCCAGGGTGAGACCTAGGAGCACTCTGGGTCAATTAGAGCGATTCTCTGGGGTGTTATTAGTGGATACAGGGAGACACACTTTCTTCTTGGAGGCCATTGACCTGAAGCTGTGTGCTGCTACTTCCTGCTATTTCTTCCCATTGCTGCCGACGTGGAAGATCGATGTTAAAGGAGACCACGAGGTCAATACACAGAGGAGGAGAAGCGACAGGGAGAGTACTACCCATCTTGTTTCAGGCTCTGAAGTCCTCAAAGGCTGTTGGAGCCTTGAACTCCTCCAACACTTGAAAAAATAGGTTTCATGTCCTAAATCTTTGAAAAAACGTACAAAAATCTAAGCTAGTTTGAATTGGGCATCTTACGCTTGCCTCCTAAAGAGATCTGAGCATTGACTGATACAGGTTGCACATGACACTGAATTTCCAAATTTACCTGCGGGCCAGGTTCTCCAGGAGCACCCTTTTGAGATCCATAAGATTCTCCAGGCGGTCCCTGTAATTAATAAGAGTTATGTCAAATTTTATGAATTGATTTTTTGACTCACCCTCGATTGTCATTAAGTCGTTCCTTCTGATTATTCTGTTATATTTTTAAAATGTTCCAATGGTGGGTCATCTCATGTATAAGCATTCATTTAAAAACAGATGCAAAATGAGGGTTTTGGAGGGAAGGGGGTTGGGGAGGGGGGTTGGGTGGGCCTGGTGGTGGGTACTAAGGAGGGCACATATTGCATGGAGCACTGGTATGGTGCATAAACAATGAATCTTGGAACACTGAAAAATAAAATAAAATAAAATGAAATGACAATAAAAAAATAAAAATAAAAATAAAAACAGATGGTAAAATAGTAGACGCTGAAGATAAATCGTAAGATGGGAAACAGTGGGTGGGTATACAACCGTGCAGGGATTTCGGCTAGAAGAGGCTATGAAGTGATTCTAGTATATTCTGTGATGTCTGTGCTGAAATATCATCATGCTTTAACTAGCATTAAGATTTAAAAGGAGATCCTACATCAAAATCCACACTAAGGCTCTACTTCATGTTTCAAGGAAACAGTATGACTCTGAATAACCTACCGAGGGTCCAGGAGGTCCAGATTTCCCCATGGCTCCCTTGTCTCCCTTCTCCCCTTTGAGGTTCTGCCACAAAAACAATTTAAAGTCATTACACACAGATCAAACAAAATAATTCCGCTTTTACTTGAAAATTTTCTCTGTTCAACAAACTGTATCTACAAACTACTTACAAACCTCCTGTTAACATGACAGACTATCATTTTTCATATTCCAAATTTTATACTTGTGAACCCATTAAAACCATACTTAAACTTTTGTTGTTTTAAAGAAAGCATCTTTTGGATCAAACTATGTTAAACCAACTTAATTCCTAAATCTGTTTTCAATAAGCACATTCAAATCATTCCCAACGTATCTTATTTTCATTTTTAATATACAGAAATTATTTTCACTGGGATCAATTAGTTTCTGAGCATGTGTTACGAGGATTTGATTGCTTTAGTCAGGTTTGTTTGTGTTCTTATCACATTTCATTGACTGTATTTTCCCCAGTGTGAGTCTCCTCTTGGAGCATCATTTTTTTCAAACTCAAAAATCGTCCCCTGGGTCAAATCTTCCAGATCTAGATTTTCATCAAGATAAGATTTTTTTTTCTTTCCATTTCTGGCCAATGAAATTTTAGACTTCTTTAATTTTTTGTTGTTGTTGTTGATTACCTCTGAGAAGTTTAGCTTTTTTCCTTAGGTCAATTTTTTCCAATCTTCAATGAGAGTTATTATTTTGGTCATATCAAATTTCACCATGTTTTGTTTTAACTCTTCTCAGTTTTGTTTTGATAATTTTTACCATTAAAAATTAATTGTATTGGAGAGTAAGGGCTAGAGGGTTTATATTTTAGGAGATGAAAATGTTCTAAAATTGCATGTGGAAATAGTTGTACAACCCCATGAATACACTGAAAGCACTGAAATATGCAACAAATAAGTGAGCTTTGCGGTATATAAATTATATCTGAATTATGTTGTAAAAACTAATTATAACTAAAACCCATGAATTTTATTTTTTAAAACAGTGAATTACATGGTATGGGAATTATATTTTAATCTAGCTATTATTAAAAAATCAGAAGTTTAAAGAGGAAGGTTTATGTTTATTTCTTAGTTAATCCACAGGAAAAATGTTAGTTAACACCTTACTTCTCATCCCCTCTTCTCCCAGACATTCAGGATTAACCTTGTGTCTAGGTTTGGGGTATTATATTATGATTCACTTTTTCTGAGCATTCATTCAGTTCTATATCCTGGTCCTTCTACCTACCCCAGAGTAGGAGCAAAAAAACCAATTCATTCAGTTCATTTTGAAAAACAGGATCACAATGTCCTTGGAGAGGAATGCAGGCCACATTGCCCTTGGGGACATAATGGCAGGTAAAAATGTCCCATTTGATTTTCACACTATTCTACTAATATCTTTAGGTCATTACTGTCTGGCTGGATCAGAGCCATACACCTATTTTGTTATCATATATTCAAAAATACTCACTGAATCCCCATCTGAATTAGGAGCAATGTGGGGGTGGTGAGGATAAAAGGTGAGCAAAATTAGATCCAGGCTCTACCTTCTAGAATCGTGGAAGTTGCTAGCATCTAATCTTGCCTCAGATCTCTGTCTTATGTTTTCTGGTTCTCAAGTAAAAGATGGAGGAAAAATAAAATCCAGAGGCTGAGGCTGGCTGAGAGGGCTCAGAGGGCAAAACTTATAAAAGAGGTAAGGGAGGGACGCCTGGGTGGCTCAGTGGGTTAAGCCTCTGCCTTTGGCTCAGGTCATGATCTCAGGGTTCTGGGATGGAGCCCCGCATCCGGCTCTCTGCTCAGAGGGGAGCCTGCTTCCCCCCCGCCCTGCCTGCCTCTCTGCCTACTCGTGATCTCTCTCTCTCTCTCTGTCAAATAAATAAATAAATAAAATCTTAAAAAAAAAAAAAAAAAAGGAGGTAAGGGATCATGGGGACCTCCCCCCGGAAGTGAGAACACACAACCCATGTAATAAAATGGAAGAGTTACCGTTCTGTTATCCGGGCCGGTTAGTGTCACAATAACCGTTCCTGGTGGTCCAGGGGGTCCTGTTAATCCTTTTACACCCTAAAAACAAACACACTCAGGAACGCGAAACCAAACAACATCACCTCGGTTTTTGGAGAGCTAGAGTTTCCCCTTTGGTTCTTAGGTAAGAAGATATCGCAAATGACAAAACAAACACGTTTGTTCCAGTGTCACTTACAGACTAAGAAGTGCAGGATGATTGCTATGAAATTTAAAATGTCTTGCCCATAAATAAACCACAATATTTGAATTACCTGCTCTCCTTTTTGTCCTATCACATTATCGCCCATGTGACCCTGTAAGAAAAGAAAACATTAAATTATTTTTTAAAAATGGATATGAGGAGTCTAAACCCACTGATGTTCCTTCCAATGTTTGTAATGGAACGTTTGTATTTTAATGGTGATGTCAGTGTTACAAAATTACTTTACCTATTCCTTGGAGGAGAGACGCAATATGTTTCTTTCAAAAGTGGAGATCACAAACTGCAGAGGGCTTAAGGGATTGACTTCACAAGGCGAAGGAGGACATGATTGTGGGGTGGGATGGGAAAGAGAAACCAGCTTGGAGAACGTTTTCCTGGCTCAGACACTGGCTGGTTATCTAACTTTCTGATGCCCTAGTTCTCTCATCTTAAAGATAAGAGGGAAGGATGACTGAACTTCTGGATTCTGAAATTCAAAAGTTGAAGGAGGCTAAGAAAACATTTGAGGCTATCTCCCTTCACTAGTCATTTAGTGAATTGAGCTAATCTAATGTGAATAGTCTGTCTCGCTGTAACAATGGCTAATCTATCATTTCAACCAATGCCTCCTTGCTATTTTTTTTTAACTATTTATTTAAATCTTGTTAGTTACCATACAGTGCAACACTGGTTTCTGGAGTAGAGGTCAATGATTCATCACTTCCATACTACATCCCGTGCTCATCACAAGTGCCTCCTGGCTTTTCTGCTCTTGAGTATATAGATCTTTCCCCTATTAGCCCACAAGCTACAGGGAAAAAAGCTCAAGATAAGGAATCAAAACACTTTAAGTATCAGCTCTGTCATTTACGGTCTAGTTGTCCGCTCAAATAATGATATAATAATTGTGGAAACACCTTGGCAAGTTCCCTGCACACCAAGTCTAGCTGTAGTGAGCAAGAACTACTACTGCGTGAGGACTAATTTCCTGGGGGGCTCAGCCTCACTCAACACTTTCCTCCCTAGTTAATGGAGGGGCTCAGAATAAGCCACTCCAAAATATATCACTTTGGCATAAGAATTATTTTGAGCTCAAGACAACTGAGTAACAGCAAATGGAGAAAAGGTTCTCCACCCTCCTCCATTTGCCCAAGGGCAGGGTTTGGGGACATCTTCCCCAGGGATTGGGGAAGATGTCCCCCGGCTCTTCTTCTATCCCAGGAAGAGGAGACAACTCTTACCACTGGAGCCAGCACTGACTGAAATCTTCAACAAATCTTACTGAAATAGCCCTCATCTCCCATTAGTTTCCCCCATATATTTACCTTCCTGCAATTTACTGCCCCTACCAGCTCGAAACCCTTTTCCTTTGTCTTGTCACTCCTCCACAAATTTTTATCATCCTTTGTTAATATGGTACACAAGCCTCTGGACCTGACGGCCTCTTTGGGGTTTTTATTTCATTTCTGTGAGGCCCCCATATGCATATGAAATAAACCTTCTTCTTCTGTTAATAGGTCTTTTTTCAATTCCATTTGCATGTCCCCACTCAGGACCTAAGAGGATAGAGAAAAAGTTTTTCCTCGCCAACACTAGCAATTGGTCTTTATGAGAAAGACATGCAGGACCCTGCTTAATGAGTACATGAATATTCACCCTTCGTTTACTAGCATTAAGATCAGGTTGGCATTGGGAAACGGTCCACTACAAAAGTTTATAGGATACAGTGTTGGGTGATCGGTAGGATTATCGGAAATGGGAAATCTATGGACTTGCCCTAACCTGATAGGGAGCTCCTTATAACTGAATTATCTAGGATCAAGTTACTAAGTCCAGGGAGAAGAGAGTGAAGGGTACAGAGCTGCTTGTCCTGTTCCCTTCCCTGCCAGGGATCCTGTGGCTTCTAGAGAAGAACCAGGATGTAACCACATGTCCAATCAGACCAGGTTTGTCTTTTAGCTCATTTTCGGTGTTCTGGCTGTTGTAATATATGAACCATAATCTACCTTAGGTCCTGGAGGTCCCATGGGTCCTGGAAAGCCCTAGAAAAATGCACAAGTTAAAATTACAGCAAACAATGTGCCAAGATGAAAACTCTGTGTAAAGTTTTCACTATAATGAGTTTATTAGGTTACAGGGTCTAGAGTAGTGATGATTTCATACTCACTAAGAATCCTGGAGGGCCAGGTGGACCAACAGGTCCCGGAAAGCCTGGAAGGCCTGGCAAACCCTGTAAATTAAAAGAAGAATAGAGTTAAGCTTGAATTTACTTCTCATCTAAGAACAATGTCCATTAATTAAATCCATTAAAATATTTTAGTGAAATCTGGGGAACACGATGCCTCTCATTTATGGCTGCAGTTAATTACAAAAAAAGTAAAGAAAAACGTGCCTAAAAGCATGTTGCCATGTATAACAAGATGCCAGGAACATGCTGATGGGAACATTTCCAGAATTATTTTAGAGCTTTTTAAAAATTTTTAAAATTTTACTTTTCTGTCTATCTCTCTTTCTGCCTCACTGCCTCCCTCAGCCAAGCATGCTCCTCGGGTAGGGCCCTCTGCTTGCTCTCCTTCTGCCTACACAGTCCACTTTCCCCAGACATCTTTAGGACTCATATCCTCTCCCTTTTCTAATTTTCACTCAAATGTCATCCTTTCCCCGTCCATCCAATCTAAAGCCACAGCCCTTCTTCCAACCTGAACACTTCCTCTCTCCTGCTCCTGCATTATTTACCACCTTGGCATTTCCTGCGATTTAACACACCATGCACTTTACTAATTTACTAATTTACATCTTTTCTGGTTTCCACTACTAGAATGTCAGCTTCATGAGGGCAAGAATTTTTTTTTTTAATTCTTTTTTGGCTAATTTGTGCACCATGATATCTCTAGAGCCTAGAGCAGCTGCTGACACATAATCGGGATGTAATAAATACTTCTTGTATAGATGACGGTTACCCTGCTCTGTCTTCATCAGCAGTATGCTGGCATACCTAGCCAACACTCCATGCACATCTAAGGGACACATCAGTGTTCCAGATCGCTGTTATCTCTTCTTACTGGATCCCTTTCCTTCAGCATCCCACCCCGTAAATGCTTCCTAAGCAAGAAAAATCAAGTCCTATCATTTCTGCATCTTTCCTCAGTAAAGGCTCCTAACTGCATCATTGTTCCATTTTGTGGTTCACTGTCAGTTGGCATGGCTCACCATCAGGGGGTTCAATACCCTAAACTCAAACTCTGTGGCTCACTTAGACACATTTCCAGAAATTTCCACATACACCTCTGAACTAGGTTAAAATATTTCTGTTTAATTAACCTGGAAGTTACTCCCTATGCCTTAGGTCTATCAAGAGACCCTTTGAATCTCAAAGTAAAGCATACACAGTCCCCAAATAACTGCGTCTCTTCTTATCCATTAGGGATCACGCTCAGATCTACATACATCTAGATCAGATAGTAAACCTTTCAATAGGAGAAGATGCATTTAAATAAATTCCAGTTACTTACTGTCATGCAAACTTGGAAATAGGGCTGTTATTTAACATTATAGTTTTAAATGATATTCCATGTATGGTACAAACCTATCCTTGATTTCAACAAATACGGAATAAGTGGAGCATAACTATTCCTTGAAGATTCCTCCTTAGGTTTAGGAAAGCTTGGGTAATTGAGATTTAAGCAGAGATTAAAAGACTTAGGCACAATATCATCCTTTTATATTAGTTTCATGGAGTTTCGTATGAGGTGAATGTTTTAGAATGAAATGAAGTCAATATGTCAACAGAAGAAATATGAATGTCTATTTCACATGTTCTTGTGGTTGTCAGGGGTGGGGATGGGGGATGGTGAAATGGGTGAAGGGGGTCAAAGATAGAAACCTCCTGTTAGAAATAAATAAGTCTCGGGGATATAAGGTACAGCATAGTGACTGTAGGTAACAACACTGTACTCCAGATTTGAAAGTTGCTAAGAAAGTAAAGTTCTCATCACAAGAAAAAAAGAGTATTCATCACTGTGGTGATGGAGATTAACTAGACTTATCATGGGGTCGTTCCACAATATGTGCTAACATCTAATCATTACCCTGCACCTCTGAAACTAATATAATGTCACATGTCAATTATACCTCAATAAAAAAAGAAAAAATAAAAAAGAAAACAGAAAACAAACCATAAAAATGTTCCTGAGACAGGGAGAAAGAGATTTAGGGGAAAATAGAGAAGGAGAGACAGACAAATACAGAGTCGCTGAGATACAGAGAGAAGAGAAAAAGGAGAAGGACAGACAGACAGACAGGGACCGAGAGCCAGAGCTAGAGGACTGAGAATAACGAGACCTTCTCTAACAGGTGATACCTGGAATCCCGGAACTCCTGGAAACCCAGGGTCACCTCTTCCATCAAGTTCTATATCTTCTGCAGCAGGGGCACCCTTGAAAATGAAGAACTTCATTAAACATAATCATAAACATAAACATATTTTCAAAACTCCTTTAAATGCTTCTTCAAACTCCTACTACCTCAAGGACAGAAGTGCTTTTCAGGATATATCCTTAGAGAGATGATTTAGGATTATGTAGTTACTCCATTTTGAAGAAATAAAAGATTTTCCTGTATCCTAAAATTGACAATTTACTACAGAAGGAAGAAAGACACAAGGATGAGAAACATTTCTCAAGATACCAAAATTAGTGGCAACTCCTGATATAGAAGGTGGGGCCCTCAGGCTGAGGTGAATTCTCTTCTCCTAGACTCTATTCCCTTAAAGAATTTTATAAACATTGTATCCCTTAAGAGATATGTATGACAAGAGCTAAAAGAAGTTGCTGAATAGGAATAAGTATCGTATCCAATTTTTAGTTGGTTTCTGAATTAATTGTGAAACCTGATTTGTAATTATTTACATCTCATTATTTAATAGCAGTCCTTTCTTATGTACACTTTGAGATAATAATATGCCACACTTGACTTACCTTTTCTCCTTTCAAACCAATAGCACCCTAAAAAAAGGAAACCAAATACATAACATCACTGCTTTGTCCTTGCTGCTATTCTGCTCCCTCTCCCACTGTGTACTTCACTGTTTTTAGATTTTTTAAATTTAAATTCAATTAATTAACACATAATGTATCATTACTTTCAGAGGTAGAGGTCAGTGATTCATCAGCCTTATATAACCCCCAGTGCTCATTATATCATGGTCCCTCCTTAATATTCATCACCCAGTGACCCCATCCCCTTACCCTCTCTCTTCCAGCAACCCTGTTTGTTACCTACGATTCAACCGTCTTTTGCAGTTTGTCTCCCTCTCTGATTTCATCTTGTTTTATTTTTCCTTGCCTTTTCCTATGCTCCTCTGTTTTGCTTCTTAAACTCCACATATTAGTGAGATCATATGATAAATCTTTCTCTAATTGACTTATTTCGCTTAGCATAATACCCTCTAGTTCCAACCATATCACTGCAAATGGCAAGATTTCATTTTTTGATGGCTGAGTAGTATTCCATCGCATATATATTCCCACTGCTTTTTAAACATGCTTGAGTTTCTTTCATTTAAACAGACAAAATCTCCCCCCACCAGTCTCTCCTTCATGCCATCTGCAATCTTCCCATTCTGTTCATTCCTTACTCCCCCACCTGCCTCCTGCTTCCATCCACGCTGGAAATACCCTTTGCTAAGGTCTGCAATGACAGTGACATTGCTAGAATCAATGACAAGACCTCAGATCTTACTGGACATCTCAGCAGCATTAGGCAGCTGTCAGCCACTCCCCTCTACTGAAACACGTCTTCCCTGGGCTTCCACGATATTCTTGGTCTTCTTTCTACCAGTAGGGTCCTCCTCTTTACAGACTTATTCCCCTCGACCCAGACCTCCCATGCTGGGCTTTCTAAGTCTGTTCTGAGGTTCTTTTCCTCTTTCTCTTGCTCATTGTGTCGTCACCATCCAGGGCCTCTCTTCTAACTGAATCCAGCTGCCTATGCCTCATCTCTGCTTGGATGTCTCACAAGCAAAATAAAGCCTCAAAACACAAACCTGAACTCATAAGGTATTTAATCATTCATTCATTCCCCCACCGATGAGTTTAATATCTACTACTGGCTGCCCCTGACTTCCACAAAGTCATGATGGATTTGGGCACACAGCCATTCTGGAGTAAATGACTTGTATTTCACTTTATACAGAGTTAGAAATGGACACCTACCGGGATCCCCGGGTACCCTGGTGTCCCCGGAAGGCCTGGAAACCCTCGCTCACCCTGGAAGGCAGACAAAGCTTGTTATTCTTTTCAGTTGTTCTAGAACAGCCTATTGAGATATTTTCCCTGTTTCTCTCTTCCAGCCCTGCAGTGGTAAATCTAGACTAAGTAACCCAAATTCCTTATGGCTACTGGGTCATGAGGCTGAAGGCCAAAAAACCATTATCTTAACTGAAAATAGGATTAGAATATACTGTTTCTCAAATTGTGCATAAATGGCAAAAGTCCAATCATGCCAAGAACTTTTTAATTGCTGTTTCCTTGAAACTTGAGTAATTAGTTCTTTCGTGGGCACCATTCTGGGTGAAAGGAGGGTGCTGTCATGGAACAAAGGGCATGAGTGAATGCTGGAAAGCTCAGTCACTCTTTTCCAAAGACCAATTTTGCATTCCAAGCTTTCATTTCTGATTTAGATAGAATCACAACCTCGGGTGAAATTGACTGGGTGAGCCCCTTTTTGTGCGAGAACACAAGAGAACATCTTCAAAACCAAGAAACCAAGCCACAAGAAGAAAGAAAACCATCATGTTTCTGTCCTGAAGACACATACCAGTGGTTCTGGCTAAAAGAATCTCTCAAGGAAAATCTGTGCCTTCTCTTTCCTCCTTCCTCTTGATTGATTCAATCTGCAGAACGTTTCCTAGCCATCTCCTAGGTGAGAAGTACATACCTTAGAACCATTGCATCCTGGGACACCGGCAGGTCCATAGGGCCCAGGATGGCCCGGGGTGCCCTAAAAACAGAGCAAGTCTCAGAAAGGTGACATCAGCACTGGGCCCCGGGAACAAGTGGCCATCGTGAGGGACCCAAGGTGAGGGAAGAGGTGGTCCAACTTAGATAGTTATTTAAATACAAATGGCTATTAAATAGTTCCGTCGTATCTTTAGTTATTTTAGGCGATTTAAGTAAAAAGTATAGCAAATAAAATGGCCAATCAAAACCAAAAATTATCAAGTGAGATACATATATTTTAGATAAAACAAAAGACCTTTCTATATAAAATGAAGTCCTTAATATGCTATTTTAAGCTGGAAGAAAGGAAAGGAAAAAGAAGAGGGATGTATACATAAGGCAACATTTTATTGTTCTACACTATTAAGCAGAGTTAATATTCTATCTCATCTCTTCTCTTTTCTTCTCTTCTTTTCTCTTCCTTCATTCCATTCCTCTCTACTCTACTCCACTCCATTCCATTCTATTCCATCTAACCTGTCCTGTCCTGTCCATTCCATCCCGTCCCATTCCATCCCATCCCATCCCATCCCATCCCATCCCATCCCATCCATCCCATCCCATCCCATTCTATCCCATCTCATACGGTCAAGTCCCATCCTGTCCCATTCCATTCTGTTCCATTCTGTTCTGCTTGGATTGTTCAGGAAATCCAATTGGACTTGTGTGTTCTACAAATCCAAACTCTGTTATGTGACTCTACTGTAACATTTTCATCATGTAGCTCATATCATAGCAACCATTTCCTTGTGCTATTGCTTTAACCTCTTTATTAAAGTGAACTTTTTAAAAATTTCTTTTAAATTTACACATTTTCCCCATTACTTACTGGAAGTCCAGGAGGACCTGAAAATCCCGGCAATCCTGTTATTCCCTAAAGATGTAGAAAAGGGGAAGGTGGCAAGAGAAACACTTAAAAAGTGTTTGAGCCTATAAAAATAGAAGCATTTACCATTATGATAACACCATCCTGTAATGACAATTAGGAATGGCTAAACACTATTTGAAAACAAAACAAAACAAAACAAAACAAAAAAAGGTTGGACAAACTTCTCAAAATCTTACATTTATCAAACTACTTTTAAAAATTTTTTTACTTAAATTTTAGTTAACATACAGTGCAGCATTTAAAAAGAGATGATTAAGATTGTTTTTGCCTTCTTTCGGGGCACTTTTGAGGCATAATTTGTATACAATAGATGGCCACAGGCTTCTGCAAAGAGCTTGAGGAATGTTTACATATGAGTGCACGTACATACTGGTATCACCACCACCATCCCATCCAGAAAGGGAACATCTCCACACCCCTCCATGGTCCTCTCACACCCTTTCCTAGACCATTAATACCCACCCCAACACAGTAATCACTGCTTTCTTTTTACCTGTTCTTGAACTTCACCTATACAGTGTATCAAACAGAATGTATTCCTTTGTGACATTTGTAGAACTTTTACAGTGCAGAGTTCTTAATTTTTAAAGAAGAAGATTTTTCATCAAACCATCCAGATGGACCAGTTGGACTACTAACCCTCACACCTTTGGGACCAGTGAATCCTGGGAGTCCTGGTGAGCCCTAGATCCAAGAAAAAAAAAAAAGGAACTGGAAATTATTTGGTACTAAGACACTATAAATTAAAAGTTCCCATTCTATTCACACACCACACTGTTTTGCTCTTGTGATTATTTCAGTGTTAACACAGTGAAATTGCTTGTTTGCTTAATTGAAGCTAAAATAGTTTTTAAAAGATTCTTATTTACTTATTTATTTGATAGAGAGATTGAGAGAGAGATCAAAAGTAGGCAGAGAGGCTGGCGGGGGGGGGGGGGAGGGTGGCGGGGAGCAGGCTCCCTGCTAAGCAGAGAGCCCAATTCGGGGCTTGATCCCAGGACCCTGAGACCATGACCTGAGCCAAAGGCAGAGGCTTAACCCACTAAGCCACCCAGGTGCCCCTAAAGCTAAAATATGTATCAGAAAGGATGAACAGAAATTCATTCAAAGCCCTGCTACCCAATGTGGGGTCCGGGGTCCTGCAGGACTAACATCACCTGGGAGGCTCCCAGGCCTCCCCCACCCCCACACACATTGATTCCCAATCTACGTTTTCACCAGATTAGAATATGACTCTTGTCCCCATTAATGTCTGAGAAGAACTGCTGTACAAACCCCGCATTAACAAGACAGCTGCTGAGGTCTGATAAGGATGATGCTGCAGTTATAATGGGGATGAGAATGCCAGCCAATATTCCTGTGCATGAGAAAGACTTTATTAGCAAAATGGGCCTGGCAGGCATGAATAAAGGAACAGCCGAGTAAGGACGGTCTGAACCAGAGATAAACTTGCTCTGGGCATAGGATGAATATGGCATAGAGGCCCTGTTCCTTACAGAATAACCTTAAATGGAGACTTTTTGAACCAGGCCACTTGGTAGGGAAGTTCCATTGTCCAAAAGCCGTTTTTGTCATTCTTGGGAGTTTTAACATGTTTTGGTATTTTTGCCTTTTTTTTTTTTTTTTTTTTTGAGAAAAGGGTTGTTACAGACAAAAAGGTTGTTACAGACTTTTCTGAGATGGGAGGATCAAGGCCACAGCTGGTCTTTGCTGACTGAGGTGGAATGCCTGGGAGCATGCCCATGTTCTCCGTCTCTGCGTGATGCTGTTTGTGTCATGTGCAAGACCCCAGAATTGTGACTCTTTTCAAGCATACAATATTTAAAATTAAGAGAGGAAAATTTTAAGACTGAAAAATCTTTTTGGTCAGGTTTTAACATGCAATAATTGTCTGCCTTTGATCAAATTATCTTTTGTGGGTCCATCTATAAAGTACGCTGTCATATCCAAATTCCATGGCAACGTGGCCCCCAGATTTTCTGGATTAACTTTATGGAATACCTCCACATCACTGAACCAAACTGTTGTGTCGTATGTTTGCAAAGATTATTTTAATCGATTGTTGGCTTTTCTAAAGAAATGCCAGTGTAACGAGCAGAGTGGGGGTAGAGAACGAAACAAAAAGGAAAGAGTTGGCATGAGTTGATCCAAGTCCAGCGTTGAAGCAGCAAATCCGTTTTATTAGTGAAATGGAGTAACAGCCTAGGCCATGCCCTAGAGGAAGGTAGTGGGATGGTCAGTCACTGAATGGATACGATTTCAGACACTAAATGTCCAGAGTCTAAATGATATTTTTTCCCCAAAATTAGGGTCAGAAGAAAGAGAAATGGAGAAACAACAGACACATGAATCAGAGAGACATGAATGGCAGAATTCCTGGAAAATAACAACATTTTGCTTGTTAGAAACTGTAGGTGTGGATTTAGTTTCTTTGGTTATGGGAGTTTGATTCTGGCATCATCTAAAACCATATCTGAACTCTGATTTTGCCACTAAAACAGAGACTGAGTCACCATAGTCATGATTTCTGGGATCAATGGAAAGAGTAGCTCAGAGACAGTCAAGAGCAAACATCCCAATGCCTGACACAGAATAGATTCACAGTAACTGTTGCCTTTGATGACCAAACAAGTAGTCCACACATTGATGAAGTTTAAAAGACTCTGTGGGGATCAATTTCAATGATCTTTCATAGCTTACTCATTAGTTCATAGCTTGCTGGAGGCCTGCAGTCGGGAACGACCGCATGAGTGCGTGAGAGCCCAGGCTTAAGTCTAGCTAGTGTCCGCAGCAGGAAAGAGCCATCAGCACATCTAGTGGGTATGTAGTTCTTTAGCAAATCCTCTAGGGTATTTATTTGAACAAAGCCCTTTGTTGTATCACAGACTTTAGGATAAAAATGTGTGATGAGTTGAGAAAGAGGAACCCATGAAAGAAAAGAAGGGTGTGACAAAGGAAGAGAATCGGAGGAAGGATGATTCCAGAAACAAAAAAAGACAAGGGTTTCAAGGAGAGTGACCCACATGGTTTGAAACAAAGCAGAAGGGCCTGGGACAGATAAGGACACAAAAGTCATGGGTTATTTCTGCAGGAGCATTTTCAGGGCAGGGGGACCAAAGGCAAATCATGGCAGCTAAGGAGCAAACAGGAGATGAACTACAGTTAGCCTGGTTAGTTACTTTGTTTGTTTTTTAAATCTTGACAGAGAAAGGAAAGACAGGGAAAGGATAGCAATCCTTTGCTTACAGGACCTGAAAGATCTAGATGAAATTTTATATTTCATTAGTATGGGGGCCATTTACATACTTGAGGATTGAAAGAGAAAAGCTAACATCAAAAAGAAAGGAGGGGCCAAGAGGCATGGTTCTGGTGGGAGTCCCAGGATCAGGGGACAGGGGGAAGAAAAGGTCCTGAATGGAAAGCTAAAAGAACTCACCCTTCTATGCAAGACGAAAGAAAATAGGCAGGTATAGAAGCTGTGTGGATCAGGGAGGAGGAGGAAGTTGAGTAGGGAACGTCAAGGTGATGAGCATTTGAATCTCTTGGGACAGATGCTGTTCTGAGGACCAGGCTAAGTCTGGAGAGCAGAAGTTCGCCATGGCATTCACCAGTTGGCTTAGATATGGAATTCTCTCTGGTTCCCAGCAGCCCAGGGGTAGGCATAAAGAAGGTTAGGTGAATTGGGGATATTCTAAGCTTATGAACTGACATACCTTGGGTCCCTGTGGTCCAGGCAAGCCTTCGGGACCTGGGAATCCCTTCTGGCCAGGAGAACCAGCAGGTCCAGGAAAGCCTTTCTCCCCCTATTAAAAACCAACACAGGATAAGAAACACACAGAATAGCATTGTCTAGCAATAAACATACCAACAACTATTGCTTTCTTTTCTTTACAACTTAATGAGAACATCTGACATATTTTCCCCCCTTGGATCAACGAAATTGGCACTCAGCAGTAAGTATAACAGTAAATGGAAAGCTACCTGCTTTTAGTATTTGTTGATAAGCTTGAAAGTATATGCCTTTGGTGTTGTAGGAACTACTTTTCCCCAAACGGTGGCGCTACACAGAGCAGAGATTCAGAGAGTTCATCAAGAAGTAGGAAGGGAATGGGTGCTTGGGTGCCTGGGTGGCTTGGTGGGTTAAAGCCTCTGCCTTCGGCTTGGGTCATGATCCCAGGATCGGGCGATTGAGCCCCATATCGGGCTCTCTGCTCAGCAGGGCGCCTGCTTCCTCCTCTCTCTCTCTCTGCCTGCCCCTCTGCCTACTTGTGATCTCTGTCTGTCAAATAAATAAATAAAATCTTTAAAAAAAAAAAAAAAAAAAAGAAGTAGGAAGGGAAAGCCCAGCGAGAAAGCTGAGATTGGTTCAGTGTGCTTGCTTGGGGATGGAGAGAGAATGAGGCTAACACTCAAGAATGTGTTTTGGGAGTGTGCATAATTGCCCTGTAGCTTGAAAAGAACAACGAGCAGGCTATCAGCTTTAGCCCTTTCTTGATTACACAGGAATTAGTAATCCAATCTGCTCTTTGTGTAGGAGAAGCAGGAGATATCAAGAGTGGCATTACCAAAAGGGTGAGCTAAATAATTTCTTAGAAAGAGATGATATTATGAGAATGTCCCTAGAAACGAGTGAGTGAAAATAATTTAGGCCCCATGAGTGACATGGTTCTGCCAACAAATAATTTTCTGGTGAACATAGGTCCTGGGATCACTCTTTATAAATGTCACTGGTTGATTCAGTGAATTTAATTACACAATTGGTAAATTACATTTTAAAAAAGAGGAAGAGACCAAGTCAGCCATTTCACATTGTTATATGCATACACATCCCATAAAAGGAGAAACAAAAGAATTTGCTTGTCCTCTGTCAATACTCAGTCACTTGCGCACATTCTAGAATAGCATCTTGCACACAGTAGGGACTTGATAAATTCTTGAGAGCAAAAAGGAATCCCAGCTTTCCAACATGCATTTGAGTATACTACATTCATAGCTTTAGGGAAAAACTTAAATCAAAGTTCGTGTTAATTATAGAATAATTGAAAATAAATAGAATAGTTACTATAGTTAGTACATAAATTATGTGCAAATTATTTTATCTAAAGAGCTAAAAATACATTCTAAAAATATTTTTAGTCCCCTTCAGTATTGTTAAGCAATTCATTAGTGTCCCAGAGGAAAGGGTTTGGTAAACAAAGAAAAAACTTTAGTTCTGCCTCTGTCTTAATTATCACAAATTGCAGGTTAATGGAGCGGACTAATGAGATTTCATGGCATTCTATTTTTTCCTTGAATTCTGCAATGGAGCTACAGGTTTGCCCCGCTATCTGAAGACACAGACTTCCTACGAAACTTTTCCTAATTTGAAATGGTGTAAAGCAAAGAGTATCCCCACATTCCGAAAGTTCGAATTACACCACTTTGCTTTTATGAAAAACCTACGTTAGTGTGGTAATGTGTTTTTTTTTTTTTTTTTTCAAAGAAGCAAAATCCTCTTCGGATTTCTTTTGGTTACCAAAACGAATGGTCTTTCTGTGTGGGTCTTTCCTAAAAGCGGAGTGGCGCAAGGCGAGCTTTCAGAAAGCGGGGGACACCTGTAGTTCTTCCTTGTGCGGCATTTCAGCCTTAGCCAGAGTGCTGTTGCGGAATTCTACCGCCAGGGGGCGCGCCTGCACCAGGGCTGCGATTCTTGAAGTCTGCGGATTCCAAAGCCTGTGTCCAACTGAGTGTGTATCAAGCTGTCTTCCGTTGGTCTCTCATGCTTATCAACATTTCTACATATAGAGACATTCTTAGAAGCTTTCTTTTTTGCCAACTTGCTCCTTTTTCTTTACAGACCGAAAGAGTTACATTTTAACTGATGGCATTACACAAGTTGCTTGAAACTTTCCAGAAGGCTTTTTTTTCCCCCTCCTTTTCTTTGGTTAATGTTTATATACAATTTCTTTAAAATTGGACTTAGGGAATGGAATAACACACTGCGGGTCTTTCTGATAAGAGCGAATTCCTGGATGAGCCCCACAAAAGAAAAGAATATTATTAAGATTTCATTTTTACCTTCTCCCCTTTGATCCCATCACAGAAGCACTGGCCTTTGTCTTTACAGACACAGCCCTAGGAAAAGGGAAAAAGAAAGAGTATTGTTTAAAAACAGCTTAATAAATCCTGCCTGACCAGGCAAAAGCAAACATATTTTTCTATTCTTTGAGCATTAAACACCATTTGTTAGGAGCCATACTGGGACAATAATATATCAAGAGAAACAGAGCCAAGAAGTGAGAAGATGTTGCATTTAGGAAAGCTGTCGGGTGAGTGTACATCATTTTTATTATGTTGGGAAATTTAAGTTATTTATGGAAAAAAGGAAGTCATCTTTCCTTGTTTCAGGATAATGTATAGTTGTACCATATGAAATTGCCGTAACCATCAGTAGAAAGTGGTCTAATGTTGGCCAGTCTCTTAGATTTAACTATATATATATGCATATGTGTATATTAACTGGTCATATCATCTATAAGTGATTCAAAGATTTTCTTTTCCTGGAATGATGTTCAAGAAGAACAAACTAATTCACTAGTGTATCAACGGGTTCTTAGTATAAATCATAAACAAAAATTTAGCTGTGAGCTTGGGCGCTCTTATCCTATCACAGTTACTTTGATACATTTTAGAACCTATGCACAGGCCAACTGTAATGAAGGTCGATTTTTGAAAATATCTCTGCCAGCAGAGGAACAAAGAGGTAGTTGAAAATACTAAATTTAAAAAAAAAAAAAGAAAATACTAAATTTAAAATGTGTTTTGACACATGTTCTTATGTTTATGTATTTATCTTTTAAATGTTTTTCTTCAGGTTAATATTAACTGAGAATGAGTTTGCTTTCCACAGGAAATGAATATTAATTGACAGCAAAAGCAGGGCAAGTCTAGGACCTGTGCTGGCTGGTTGGTAGGAAGAAATAAAATAGAAATTACCTCAGATATTTCCAAAGTGGAGGGCCCTATTTGTTCAATTAAAATAAAATGCTCAAGCAAAAACATCTTTGTTTCCCGAACGTAGAACAGTAGGCTATGCTGCCTTTCAAGGAAGAGAAGTGTATAGTAATTTTCAGACACCAAATTTATACCTACCTCACAATTTATACAAATAGAAAGTGATTGACAAGGAAAATCTATATTCTCCTCAAGGGTTGGAGAGTTGGTATTTTTTAGAAAATGATTTTTCTGATTTTCCTCCCAGATGTTTGGGGTCATTCAGTCATACCTTGACATAATATATCTAATCTTGTCTTTCTAGATTTTTAAACTTTATGTTCATTTCAATCACATATTTAAGAATACTCTACTGAAGTAATAGTTCTCAAAGTGGGGTCCCCCCATGAGCAGCATCCACACCACCTGTAAGCTTGTCAGAAATGTGAACTATCGGCCCTACCCCAGTCCCCCTGGATCAGAAAGGTGGGTCTCAGTATTCTGTTTTAATAGGCCCTCTGAGTGATTCTGATCCCACTGGTCTAAGCTATCATGTAAAATCTGAGTCTGCAAGCTAGAGCTAATTCTCGAAATGTGTCTGAACATTAGATCATTTGACACACTAATTTGCACATCGGTTTTCGTTTGGGATGTCTTTTTTTTCCTGTCATCCCAAACAAGTAGCCAAGTTTTTGTGCCCCTCACTTTTGGGATGCTTTGTCACTGGGCTGAAAGCGAAAGCTGGCTGAAGACAAGGGCTCCAGCTTTTGTTTCTGGTTTCAGTACCTGCTGACAGTTGGTCCCAAGAGTTGGAGGGACAAGCATGCTGCTCCCACACAGCATGTGTATGTGTGGGGGTGCAGCAGGGCCTCAGAGAGGAGTCTTAGTCCTACACCCAAGAGCACTAGATATTGGATAAGGAAGCACCACCTGCGTGAGGACCCAATGCCCAGGTTCACGTGGTGGTGATGGGCCACGGTTTTCAAGTAGACAGTGAGCATCTCTGACTCTTCTGCCTCCAGACACAACACAGCACTTTCTGGGAATCTCTGGACCATGGGTAAGAGGAGGCAAATGACCAATCCTCTAAACTGTGAGAAGGTAGGTGGAGGTCATGAGGCAGGCCTTATTTTATTTCTTGGAGCGAACGCCATGTTGGCCATATGTTACTGGAAATCTTTCACTATGAGTTTGAACAGGTATGTGTTTGCCCCCAAATAAGATCAGGTCATCCTTCTTATTTGCTCCCATGAACACTTGTAGTTACATGTTTAATGTATATTTTCCCTGGGGCCTGTAAGCCCCCAGGAATGATAGTCTTATTCACATAAGTAGCCCTGATGTATAATATATACTCAGCAAATGCTTGTGGATTCGGTAAATGGATGGATGGGTAGATAGAAAACTGGTAATTTGTTTACATCCAATTTGGACCTGGAATTTCTAGGCACAGGAGTCTATGGCTATTGTTACACTGCTGTGACTGAGATATTTTCTCTATGCATGAATTATGCACAACTATCATTGAAGTGGCAAAAAATGAAACTAGAAGCCTTGGCTATTTTAATACAATTTAAAATTAACACCAGGCTAATTAGTTATTAGTTGCTTGGACTGAAAAGTCTTTTTTGGAAACTTTGAAACCCTTCAAGAAGTTGAAAAACAGTGCAATGAACCCTTCTAGAGCTTCCTATCTAGATATGCCAACTGTTACCATCTTTTTTTCTTTCCCTCCCTCTCACATACACACACACGTGTTTTTGCCAAACTGTTGAAAAGTAGACTGTAGACACCATGACATTTCACTGCTAATGCTTCTGCGTGCGTCTCCCCAAAACAACAGTATATTCTTATCCAGTTGAAACATCATTTCTGAACCTAAAAAATCAACACTGATTTTTTAATTTCAGGTAATTGGTAACTTCAGGTTACTGGTTCTAAAGTGAGCTCTGGAGGCTTATATAAGATTATTGATGACCATTAGTAAATAAAAAGCTGTTTAATTTTTAGCAAATCTTTCAATTCAGACCCAGATTTAGACTCAATCAATGCTTTTACTTATAACCAATAAATGAAGTCTCTTCTCAACCTGTGGCTCTCACGGTTTCAAAGAAGAAGCCTTAGGACTCAGACGGGTGATATTCACAGATTGGGTATGGGGCTCGCTGTGTGTGACTGTATTGTTCCCTTGAGTTCCCTCTTGCCTGGGGTCTGGCTTTCCATCTTCACCCACAGTGACTTTGCTCCCCTTTTCTGGTCATCAAAACCATGGTTCCTGATTTTTTACATTATAGTCCTTCAGTTGGAACATTAGGGGGTAACATATTTAGGTTTTGTTTGTATTTGGTTTCATTGTCTTTACATTAAGATAAAAACCCTATTTGATAGTTCAAAACCAGCTGGTTGGTTAATTGAAAAAGTTAGTTAAATTGAGAAATTTAAAAAAATGAACAAAGAGATCCACGAACATTTTAGACATTTTATAACTTAAAATATACACATGTATGCCAATTCTTCAATCTTATGAAATAGGGTCCAGATCTTTTCTTTGGGAATGGGTCTGCTGTTGGAATTCTGTGACACCATTCTTCCTAAGCCACACCCATGATGCACCACTGACAATTTCAGCTTCTGGTTTCTTTGAAACAGGTTTATTCCTGGAAGATGCTTATGGAGCAATTTGAGTATGGAGTCCTTCTCGGCATTAAAACATGTTTTTCTCTAACTTCTTAAATGTTTTCTCAGCCATATTTAATTGAATAGCAGTTTCTAGTTGTCACAGAAATACAAATCTTATGCATTTGTATTTAACCAATTTGTTATTTAATATTTAACGAAATCACTTTGTTACTATAATAAGTACAACTGATAGAAACAACGAACTCTTGGCAACCATAAAACTCCACCAGTGGAGAAGGCATATGTCAATGTACTAGGGAGAAGCCTATGGGTCTCAGGTGGGCAGTGTCAGTGGGCATCGACCGATATACTATAGAGCAGATATGGAGAGTTCTGGTCAGTCCAACAGTCACTCAAAAGGAGAGTCATTGTGAGAGCATCTATCTGTCCACCATGTCACATGCAGGTGGTCAGCACAGTTGGCAAGATTCCAGAGCTAGGTCCAGGGCTGTTTCTATGCTTGGGTTAGCAGAAATGCTCCAAAACTCTTCCAGTTTTAATTTGCAGTTAAAATGACAAGGCATGGCCAGCCTATATATTCGCAAAATTGGACTGACCTAGGACTTCAGAGTATGTGACAATTTTGCTGACACACAGATGCTCCACCTGAGTGAATAAACTCAGAATTATAGTTAGGGCACTCTCTGGCTTTTGTTCAACTGCTACCTTAGAAGCAAGTGCTGTGCCTGTGATACATCTGAGAGCACTTCCCAGGCCATGGAAATTAGGCTCTTCACTTTTTGGATGGTAATGACAGTAGCCTCAGACTCAAGATACTCATTTCTCTTAATTAAGCTGTTTTTCCTGAACTAATTTTTAAATTTGCAAATGTGTATGAATAATTCAAATAGATCATTTGGCTCAAAGGTACAGTGACTCTATTTTCATTATCACTGAGTTTGATCCACTTTTTTTGCAGCCACTTTTGAAACACCATGGAATGTTTTTCCGTGGTAGAATAGACTATAACCCATTACCCTCTATTCAAATGCTAAATCACTTAAAAACCAGCTTGGCCAAGTGTTACTGGCCATTAAGAAAGCAGAACTAATGAATATTTCTTAAGCAAAAATTTTATGACTTTTCCTCTTCCAATAATAAAGTACCTCTTAGTTTCCATATACCTTAATGAAGTAAGAAATCATTTGTCATGAGCAGAAAGCTCTTAATAATGATTTTATGGGTTTTTGTACCCTGCTAGCCATTAATATATCAGGAAGTGATCCAAGATTACATGATGTTTTAGCGCTTTCGAATATTAAATAGTTAAAACTTGTGAGAATAATTCACTTAAAGGTCACATGCATTTTTTACAACCTCACTTAAAATGTAAAATAAACTGTGATAGTAGAGAATCTTAATAGGTTTAGAAGTCAAGAAATAACAGTTCTTAGGCTATACCTACATAGGATCTGTTCCCAGATTTGTTAGCTGTGAACTGGAGCTTAGGACAAGTTACTTAATCTTTCCAAGTTACCTCTTCTTTAACGGAGGATATTAAGATCTATCCTCCAGGGGGGGTTTTGTGAGTAGGATTTGAGATGCTGTCACTAAGGAGCCTGCAGAGTGCCCTGCTTCCAGTCAAAGGGGGTCACTTCTCTCCCCTTTCTTGCTGTACTAGGCCAAAGGACACACACACTATTATCTGATACTTCCTACCATCGGTCCCATCTGCACTGGTCCTGATTCTAACAGCAACAGTAAGAGAGACTGAAAAGTATTTTTGTTCGACTACAAATGAATTAAGTAGTATTTGTTAATAGTACTCTTAGGGTATATTGAATATACTAGTTGATATTATTTATACATGAGCACAGATATAATTTGTTTTACTTGTTTAATAAAATGTTGGTTGGAAACCCCAACGGTCCCTGATGCTCATACATGAAATATGGCAAGTCAACTGTATTATATAAAGGCAGCAGGCACTTCCCAGGAGGTCTGATCAGCTGGATCTCCCGCTGGTCTTTGTCTCAGCTCCCAGCCTGCCCTTGGACTGCCCACGAATTGCCCCCATGTTGCCCTCTCTTCCCAGCAATGTGGCAGAAGGGTTAAGGGTACCGTTTCCAGGGCAGACTTCCTGAGTCTACATCCCAGCTCTGCCAAGTCATTTGTATAACTTTAGGTGCTCTCTAGTGCCTTAGCTTCCACAGCTGTAAAATGGGGTCAAATGGGTTAATATTGGTAAAGCACTTAAATGAATATATAGCACTGAGGGTTGTGAAGGGAACCAGAATATGGCACCCCCATATTCCTCTCTGACATAAAGATTATTTTGAATTGAAAGCAATAATGAGGCAGTAAATGCAGAGAAGGTTCCCCCTTTTCTATGTAAAGGCAAGAAACTGGAGACAGACTCTCATTAGTCTAGAGATAGCACCAGAGGAATTTCATTTTTTTTAAAAAATTATTTATTTCTTTGACAGACAGAGATCACAAGCAGGCAGAGAGGCAGGCAGAGAGAGGGGGGGTGGGGGAAGCAGGCTTCCCGCTGAGCAGACAGCCTAATGAGGGGCTCTGGATCATGACCTGAGCCAAAGGCAGAGGCTTTAACCCACTGAGCCACCCAGGGGCTCCACCAGAGGAATTTAAAATAAACCTACTCCTAGTTACCTCTCCACCATTTACAACCACAAGCCCAAACCCCTTGTCTTGTTAATTCTTCACAAATTTATTGCTTTGCCTAAAAGGTATAAAGTTTCCCGCTCTGGTCACTTCTTTGGATCTTCATTCCCTTGTGAAGACTCCCATGAGCATGTAAAATATTAATTAAATTCGTGTGCTTTTCTCCTGTTAATCTGTCTTTGTCAGTTTAATTTTTAGACCCAGTCAGGGACCCTAAGAGGGTCAAGGAAAATTTTTTCCTCCCCTACAGCTGTTACTGTGGCTATCAACAGTTTGGGCAATTACTAATGTATTAAATTAATATTGTTACTTAAAAGCCCATGAGTTGAGGGCTTACTATGTTTTCTAGACTACAAGAGAAACAATGTCTCACAATTCCTTCTATCTCCTCAGCCCTGGCAGGCAGTAAACATTTCTCTTTTTACTCCTAAAACAAATAAAGAATCTAGTTATGAACATACATTTTTACTGGTCATTAATAGGCCAGGAAATCATTTCCAAATAATCTTGGATGTTTTCTCTTTCTGCCTTTAAAACCCTGTATGCCCATCGTACCTACATTTTGGTGAACCAGAAGTGGACTTCCCTGCCTGCCCCCCAGCCTCTCCTCCCCCACGTTCAGCTCGGCCTGGTTTAGTGTAAGGGGAAGTTGGCAGCGCTCAAAGCTGGTTAACACTCTACTGAGCAGGTCTGTTGATTCTGCATTATGATTATTGATCCTTTGCCCAGCCAATAGCCTGAGGCGAAAGTTTTTGTGTGTGAAAAGAGCTGACCGAGTGTGGCTGACTGAGCCAGACAGACTCCATGAGCCGCTCTTCGCAGGGCCCCTCCATCCCGCGTCTGCCTTAAGCAACTGACCATGAGCCTTGGCAGCCTGCCCTCCAGTAAAGGAGAAGGACACCCGTGCACCGCTCCCGTGGTGGCCCCTTCTTCCCCGCCCAGGAGCCCCTGTCACCACACTTGGATATCACAGAAATCTCACTGGAGCTGCCACTTCCTATCTTTCAACCCCTGTCCAGAGAGACATCACTAGTCTAGACATCTAAATCAGCCACCCGTTTTTGTTTTTCTGGACGACAGCAAGCATGCACATTACTGGCTCTGACAAAGAAGGTGGCAATCAGAGGTCTCTGGTACATTTGGGAATAAATCGGTAAGAAAGTTCTGTCCATCTTGTATAAGGCAGTGAGTGGGATTTATACCTATAATGATTAACTCCAGGTTTTCGGTTTTTTTTTTTTTTCCCCCTTGCCCTAAAAGGTTTTACGTCTAACAGGACTAAGAGTCCTTCACCATTCATGTAAGATTAACAGACTCTGAAGGATCCCATGATAAGGATGCTGTAGAGGAAATGAACTTGGATCCTTCTTAGTATGATTTCAGTAGTTAACATTTTTTTGAACAGTGACTACATAGGACACTGCTCAGGCTCTGCTTTGTGTATGGCCTCATTTACACCCAATAACAATTCTGGGAGGTAGGTACTAGAATTAGCTCTACTTTTGAGCTATGAAAACTGGATGTCAGAGGCTAGAGGTTGTTACGAATGGAGCTGGGGGATATGGATCCAGCTGGTTTGATCCAGGACCACATTCTCAGCCACTATACTATATTTAATTATTGGCTGGCTTTGTAGGCTACTGAGGCATTGGGGGAGGACTCAGATGTATCTCTTCCCCTCACACTGTCACTGTGTCCCCAACGATGGCATGTAAAATCCCAGGGATAAATGTAACATCGTAGTTCATGGAATTTACAGTATAAATTAGGAGTTGGTACACTGCTGCCCACAAGCCAAATCCAGTCTGTGTCTGTTTTTGCACTACTTTTGACCTAAGAATTTATATTTTTCAAACAGTTGGGAAAAAATAAAAAGAAAAATAGTATTTTGTAACATGTGAGAATTGCCAGAGTGGCACCCAGGAATCTCTCTCTTCCCCCTGTTCCCTCCCTCATATTCCTCCCCTTCCTCCCACCATACTTCAGTCCAAGGGTTATTGGCAGGGAGGGCATAGTTAATGCAAATTGTGGGTTGGAAGAATCCAGAAGATCATCTAATCTAATAGTTCTTTATATTTTGTACTTCACAAGGCAGCAAAATTAAAAAAAAAATTAATGGAGACCAACAGTGGATTGTTTCATTTATATTTTGATATGTAAGGGCAATGGCTATCTTCAAACATGAATAAACAAATCTATCTTCCCACCCATGAGCCAATAGCAAATCTATCATCTACTATCATCATCCCTTAAGAGAAAACAGGGTTTTTTGGAGCACCTGGGTGGCTCAGTGGGTTAAGCCTCTGCCTTAGGCTCAGGTCATGATCTCAGGGTCCTGGGATTGAGCCCCACATCAGGGTTTCTGTTCAGCAGGGAGCCTGCTTCGTCACACACACACACCCCGCCCCGCCTGCTGCTCTGCCTACTTTCGATCTCTCTTGCTCGCTGTCAAATAAATAAATAAAAAAAATATTTTTTTAAAAAACAGGTTTTTGTTTTGTTTTGTTTTAAAGACTCACCTATTTATTTGAGAGAGAGGGAGCAAGAACTTATGTGTGCTCTTGCCCCAGAGGGGAAGGGGTAGAGTGTCTTAAGCCCACTCCATACTGAGCATGCGGGGCTCAAATTGAGCCTGACAGGGCTCAATTTCACAACCCCAATCACAACCCGGATCATGACCCCAGCTGCAAACAAGGCACTTAACCAACTACACCACCCAGGCGCCCCAAGAGAAAACAAATTAGAGCACTGTTAACGAAGCAATTAAATGCTCATAGACTACAAGATGCTTCTTTAAAGTGAAAATAAGTAAGTTTTACTTCATAGGCAATACCTACACTGTTCTTTTCTCATTTCCCTTGGTCTGGTGAAAGTCTACACCGTCCAACACAGGCATGACTTTGGGAAGCACTAAACTAGTCATAACTATCTTCTCTCTTCCACTCACATCCCTCTGGTTAGCCACTATCTGCTTTGTGACCTACTACCACAAGGTCTTCTCTCTGAGAGATGTCAGCAAGTTAATCTCATACAGTGTAATGCATGTTGCATTTTAAAATATGCCCTGTAAACTGACACATTTTTTACTGATAAATGTCTCTTACACACACACACATACACACACACCCCTCCATTAATGCCTCAAGTGGTAGAAAATTCAAACTCCCGACTGACAGGCAAGACACATGTTGGGGCACATGGGACCCTTTAGCTTGCCTGCTTGGTTTGCCTATATGTAGGACCAGGTCTTTAAAAAAATATTTTTGATACTATTACTTGTTTAAAAAAGTCAGAGGGAGAGATAAAACAGAAGAGACTGTGGACTCTGAGAGAGAAACTGAGGGTTTTGCGGGGGGGGTTAAAAAATATTTTTGAGGGCCGCCTGGGTGGCTCAGTGGGTTAAGCCGCTGCCTTCGGCTCAGGTCATGATCCCAGGTCCTGGGTTCGAGCCCCGCATCGGGCTTTCTGCTCAGCGGGGAGCCTGCTTCCTCCTCTCTCTCTGCCTGCCTCTCTGCCTACTTGTGATTTCTCTCTGTCAAATAAATAAATAAAATCTTTAAAAAAATATATATATATATTTTTGATACTATTACTTGTTTAAAAAAGTCAGAGGGAGAGACAAAACAGAAGAGACTGTGGACTCTGAGAGAGAAACTGAGGGTTTTGGGGGGGTGGGGAGGTGAGCCTGGTGGTGGGTATTATGGAGGGCATGGATTGCACGGAGCACTGGGTGCGATACATAAACAATGAATTTTGGAACACTGAAATAAAATAAAATTTAATTTAATTTTAAAAAAAGAAAAAAAAAGTATCTTGTGGCGGCACCTGGGTGGCTCAGTTGTTGGGTGTCTGCTTTCAGCTCATGTCATGATCCCAGGGTACTTGGATCGAGCCCCATGTCAGGCTTCCTGCTCAGTGGGAAGCCTGCTTCTCCCTCTCCCCCTCCCCTTATTGGTGTTCCCTCTCTCGCTGTGTCTCTCTCTGTCAAATAATAACTAAAATTTTAAAAAAGTATCTTGTATATAAAACTAATCTAGGGGCGCCTGGGTGGCTCAGTGGGTTAATGCCTCTGCCTTTGGCTCAGGTCATGATCCCAGGGTCCTGGGATCAAGCCCCGCATCAGGCTCTCTGCTCAGCACAGAGCTTGCTTCCCTTCCTCTCTCTCTGCCTGCTTCTCTGTCTACTTGTGATCTCCATCTGTCAAATAAATAAATAAATTCTTTAAAAAATTTTTAAAAATTAAAAAAAAAAACTCATCTATTTGTTTTTCATTTGCCAACCCGTGAAGAAGCACAGTAGAACCAGGCATGTCAAGGTTCTCGTTCATCTCTCCAGGGATGTTTCTTCATGTGGGAGAGAATCTGGAAAAGCGGCCCTTAGCTCTTGTCCGTGTGGAGAATGATCACATGCCTTTCACCACTTCCAAAAGCTGTTACTTGGCTAATTATACCAACTGTCAATAGCAAATCTAAAGTGATTTTCAGAGTTTCACAGTTTTCAGCTTTGGGTTCTGGGAGAGCTGCTAGAAGTGTTTAGAAACCTTGCACTCAATCATATAAATAAGATGATTCAAGGGAAAATCCATTTTCTATCTGTGAACCTAAAGGTAACCCAAAAGGAAGACAAGAAGCTGAAGGTCCCTCTTTAGACAAGGTCAGTTTTCCAAATGGAAGCCTTGTTTGGATTTTTGGGGAGATTCTGATGTGCTACTGTTTGAAAATACAAACACGATTTGGGTAGCCAAATTATTCTGAATAATGAGAAAAAACAGGCTCACTTATGTATATAAAAGTTAATCCAGAAAGATAGTTGTTTATTTTTTTAATTAAAAAAAAAATTTTTTTTAAGATTTTATTTATTTATTTGACAGAGTTCACAAGTAGGCAGAGAGAGGGAGAAGCAGGCTCCCTGCTGAGCAGAGTCCAATGTGGGCTCAATCCCAGGATTCTCGACCATGACCTGAGCCGAAGGCAGAGGCTTAACTCATTGAGCCACCCAGGCGCCCCTAAAGATAGTTATTTAAATACTTTTATATTTATCCTCTTTTTTTGCATGTGTGTGAAAACCAGAATAAGATGGATAAAGAATAAAAAACAGTACCAACTCACAAAATGAGAAAAACAGGTGAGCAGACAAAAACAGATCAAAAGTGTCAATTGTTGGAAGGAAGCTGGGTGACCAGTGAAAGCTTCATGTCAACTGGACCATTACATTTGTAAATACTTTGCACATATCCTCTGTTCCAACAAAAGATAAGACACAAAACCAGAAAGCAAAGACAAACTCAAAAACAAGATAAATATTTCTGGTGAGTAACATGCAATGACAAAACAAAGCATTGGGGGGGTGGTATTGAATCATCACATGGTTGGACTGAGTCTAGAAGCCAACTGTGGTGGTTTGGAATTTGGCACCTGTGCATAGTAGGGAACGTGAGCCAAGAAACACCATTTTAACATTATTTGGAGTCATGAGGCATTTCCAATAGGGTCCATTCCAAAAGGGTGGGTACACACAGAGGAGAAAGAAAAAAGAAACAACAAAAATTGGATTACAGAGCTGTGGTAGCTAGTCTCTAAGATGGCCCCTAGTGATCCCTCCTCCTGGCATTCATGCCTTTTTGTAGTCCCATCACATATTGAACCAGGGTTGGTCTGTAGGACCAACAGAATAGGACAAGCATGATGCTATGTCACTTGAGACTAAGTCATAAAATAAAATTGTGATATCTGCTCTGTCTTGGGTTACTTGTTATGAGGAATCCAGCTGTCATGTCAAGTCAAGAAGCCTTATGAAGAGGTCCATGCATTAAAGAACTGAGGCCTCTGGGAACAACCCTGTGAATGAGCTATTTGACTCTGTCAAGACTTAGCTGACTACTGCTCCAGCCTACAGCTTCTGAAATACATGAGGGACCTGGAGATAGCACCTCCAGACTTCTGCTCCCAGGATTCCTGGCCCTCAAAAAATGTATGAGATGATAAATGTTCAATGTTTTGAACTGAACAATTGGGGGCTAATCAATTAGGTAGTAGTGAATAATACAGGGTGTCCAACTAAAATTAAAAGTTTGATGGAAATGATAAAAGAGAAATTTAGGAACTTTCTCAGAAAATAGGGCAAAAGAAAAAGAGATGAACAATAACGAAAAAAAGCACAAAAGTTTTGAGGATCAATTCAGGATGTCCAGTATCTGACCAAATGGGATTTCAGAAAGGCCAAGGAGATAAAATTAGAGGAAATTATCAAAGAAATAATAAAAGAAATGATTCTCTCAGTGAAGAATATAAAGAGCCTACTGAATATTCCCTTACAAATACACATCTGAGGTATATTATCAAAGCATTCCAGAACACTGGGGACCATGAGAAGATTCTAGAAGGAAACACCACAAGAAACCGACACATACAAAGATCTTAGAATCCAATGACACATTGGATGTGTCAACAATAATACTACAAGGGAAATATGGCATGATGCTTTCAGAATTCTAGGGGAAATTGATTTTCATTGTAGACTTTGATACTCACCAAATGATACATTAAGTTTGAGGACACACAGATTATATTCAGGTCCATAAGGAAGCAAAAATATTACCATCTTGGCATTCTTCCATGGTTAACTACTAGAGGATGTGTTCCACCAAAAAAAGGAATCAGGTCAAGAAAGGGGAAGACCTGGGATCGAGGAGAGAGGATCTAACTCGGAATGAGTGTCTCAGGATGACCAAGGTATAAATAACTCAGACTAGAGCCAGAGGGTGGCAGCCCCTGGGGGACACCAAGGAAACTGACAAGTGTGACTAGAAAATTTAAAAACTTCAGGAAAAACAAAAGTTTGTCCAAGAAATTTCAAACACATGAAAAGCAGTGGCTTAGTAATGAACACAATTTCCAAAACCATATACTACTGATATTACCAAAAGTTTTGATCTAAGCATGTTGGGAAGATTTGAAGAAAAGGGAGTTGTAGGTCACAGACGCGTCCTCACCTACTGAGCTGCAAGTCAATAGTGTTAGGGGCGCCTGGGTGGCTCCATTGTTAAGCGTCTGCCTTCAGCTCAGGTCATGATCCCAGGACCCTGGGATCCAGGCCCACATTGGGCTCCCTACTGGGCAGGAAGCCTCCTTCTCCCTCCCCCACTCCCACTGCTTGTGTTCCCTCTCTTCCTGTGTCTCTCTCTGTCAAACAAATGAATAAAATAAAATAAATAAACAAATAAATAAAATGTCTGCCTCTTTGGGGGGATGCGTGGGAGGGTAGGCTAGAGGGGGACTTTGTTTTACTCTAAGTCTTTTAATACTACAAATATTTTATTATTATTATTATTATTTACTATCTATTTTTTACTCTGCTCAAAATTCACAATAAAAAAAGAAAGTTCATCTCAAAACCAGAAAATTTCCTGTTAAGTTCACATTTAAAGTCTAATAAGTTATTGTTTTCTCAACCTAAAAGCATTCTAAGTTCATCTTCAGTGATGTTTTTCTCCAATTTGGAAAATCACCAATCTAGCTTTGACTTCCCAGTAGAAAAAAAAATACAGTAAGAATAAACATAGGAAAATTTTAAAGGAAAATGATTCAACCACTTGATGAAGTCACATTCAGCAGATTCTCTGCCAATGAAGGTCAGTCCTGGAGGTTGCCTGGCCTACCACTTGCTGGGGAGGCGGGACACCGACACTCTCTGCTGTTCTAAATCATACACTATTAAGACTGCAAGTGGCCTTAGGGTTCATCTGTCTCATACTGAGTCCAAGGTTGGTCCAGATTTTATGTGGAGCCCAGAACCTCTCCTTTTCTCTTGAGCAGAGGAGCTGACTACATTTTAGGAAGACTGCGGAACTTCCAAGCATAGAGGCCATTACACATGCTAGTTCTCTTGCCGGTTGCCCTGGCTGGATTGGAAAGGTAGCACCCACAAACCTGCAGGCTTGGTCTCAGCTGTGCCCACATTATAGAAAAAAAAAATCTTTAGGGCTGATTTGAGCTGGGGCTCCATTCCTGGCTCATGATGGCCACTATCATGAAAGTATTTTCTCCCTAAGAGTGGAGGACAGTAAATGCTGTTTAACACTTCGATAGGAGCAGGGCAGAAGCCAACAAATCACAAACATAAAAGCTCTCTAAAGGATAAGGAGAGAATCTGATATCCTGACTTGCCTTTTAAAATAAACTATAGAAATGTTTGGAGTTTTTGTTGCATTTGTAATGATTAACGTGCTTCGTGGATAGCACCAGTTCAAATCAAACCGTAATTAAGAAAAAAATCTGTTATTTTCATGGTGTTCCGACTGAAAGTTAGGATAGTGATTCTCAAGCACTAGTATACATAAATTATCTGGAGCCCTTAGCAGTCTTAATTTTTCCAGGACCGCAAGTCTAGAGAATAGCTCTGAGTGCCTGGAATCTGTATTTGTATTTAAAGTCTAATAAGTTATTCATTTAAAGTCTAATAAGTTATCTCCTGTATGGCCAGGAGACTGGGTTACAGGAGTTCCCCCAACACACTTTGAGAGTCAACTTTACTTCTTGAGCATTAAGCAGAAACTGAACCTCATCTGGAAAACGATTACACTTAAGTCTGTGGTATTTATGAAATAAGAAAACAATATTTCTTTTTTAAAATAGAAGTTAGAATTAATTATCAACCATAAATAAATTTCCCAAATTGTATTATGTCTCTCCCCTGATTAAAATTGTTTGTTCATTCCTTACGGCTGGTGGTGCCAAGTCTAAACTCATCAGCATGACGTACGAGGCTCTTTGTATTCTGGTCCCCCCTCTTTCCCCAGCCTCTGAAGCCACTGGTCACCCCGAGCTCTCTTTTGCATTCCTGGGATTTTCCACATGGTCCTTCTTTGGCCTGAATGCCCACTTCTCAATATCCCTTACTCTGCTTGGCTAAGTTGTGCTCATTCTGGAGCAGTTCAAAGGTTACCTCTTTCCGGAAGACTAGCTCCTTAAATCTTCTGGTAGTTACTTGCTCTCTCCTCTGTTTCGTGCATAACTGCTCTCATAACACATATTTAATTGCATTGTAATTATTTGTTTCTCCATCACCTAACAAAGCTTCTCATAGGAAGTCACATTTTACTCATCTCTATGTTCCTAGGAGAGGGGACAATTTACAGGGCAGGGGAGGAAGAGAGCAGTTGTCCCAGGGAAAAACTGCTTAGCTGTGTCATATGACATGTGGACTTGCTTGATTATAAAACGAGGCCCTCAGGATGAACCTGAGTGGTGGGGGTGGGGGGCCCCTATATATGGACTATATATGGAAAGGTATAAAGAGAAATGTAACAAATACCTCTTCACCTACCCCCAGCCTAAGAAATAGCACATTACAAATATGGTTGAGGTCCCCTGTGTTGTCTCTGAATCTTCGATAAAGTTTGTTCTGTAAAACTGCCTCATCCTGGGAAAGCTGAACAAGCAGTGCACTGTCCTGCTCCAGTCCACGAGTGGAGGAATAATGGTGGAAATTGAGATGTTGGTGTGATTCAGTCTTCAGCAAGTACAGGAAATCAGAAGGAGAAGCTACCAAGAGAATGCAGGCCCCAGGGAATTTGCAGAAATCTTGGGCAGAATTTGGATTTCCCATGGATTTGAGATGGTATTCAAAGAATTTCAAGTCGTTTTAAATCTCAAAGGACAGGATACTCCTACATGGCCCTGGGGCTACAGTCGCCAATAGTAGGTGTTCAATAAATATCGACCCTCTGAAAAAAATAGCTTACAGGGTACTAAATCCATCAAGTGGGTAGGCATAATTTATATGACTATAGATGCCAGATAACTATTATTAAAGCAACAAAAGAAAGTTAAAAATGAAATTGGGCACATGTCAAGAATAGTACAATGCTTCATGGCACTGAAAACAGACTATGGAGAGATAAGCATATAAATATGGTGATGACAGCTAGAGTGAGACACCATACAAAAATAAATAAGAAAGTGTAAGCTATGTCTCCAGAAAAACAAACATTTGGATATTTTAGACATTAATGATTGACTGAAACTTTTCTTCCAGATGACTAATGCCAAGTAAATAAAAATCATAGGAGGACGAGAAAACCAGAGTCCTTAGGACTGGCTCTGGGAAAAAAATGCACAGTGTAGTATTACAAGTAGGAGGGTCTAAGAGGAGGTAAAGGGCATGAGCCCCAGAGCACAGTGAGCAGAAAAGGCAAAGATAAAACAGAGATAATGGGTCAGAGGACAGAGACTTCATTCCATGCTTTTATTTTAGATAGGAAGAAGGGAAATTCTGCACAATGGTGATATCTATTTTGGATGGAAAGAAAAGAATATGAAAAACAGAGTTTTTCTTTTTTTTTTTCTTTCTTTTTTTTTTTAGTTCCCTATTTTAGAATAAAAAAGAAAAGCAAGCAAAAATGAAAATTCAGAATTCAAAGCAACTGAGATCCAGATCACAAAACTTCTAAATGTTAAACATCAGGTGTCTTTTGGAGCTCTCTGAAGATGACTGTATTTTCACACCTCCCCTAGTATTTGCTTTGCTCTTCATATTAAAAATATTGTTTATTGTTGCTAAAATAGAGTTTGATTGTTCGACTTGGATCAACAGAGCAGGCATCTAGATAGCTTCCTTCACTGTTAGTTTTGGAAAGAAGACTACAGAAAGAACAACAAAGGCATACTTAAATGAGTTTTCTTAAGACAGAGATGTAATCAGTATCATATCCTGATTAAAAAAATGCAGAACTTTGACTTTTACATGACATCTTTTCAAATGTACAACTGTGTTTAGAAAACGCTAAGAAAAGGTTTGGCCATTCTGGCAAATCCAGAAGAACTAGTATATATACTAGTGTATATATATTTGGATATTTATATATGTATGTATACATATGTATATATATATGCGCTCGCATGCACGTATATACACACTCCTATACACCGGCAGGTGCAGCTGTCCTTTGATAAGACTTTGGTAGCTAACTAAGGCTTATGTCGGCAGCAGGGATGTGTGCTGTGTGTAGTCTTTACACAATGTTGGTATTCAGTCACATTCAGGTATTTCAAAAGCCATTAACTCTGGGAGTTTGAACATGAATATCCCAGCAGTGCCGAAAGTATCTTCAGCCCTCTGGCAAGCAAGCACAGTGTTGTTTGCGGAAACATTCTGCACCATGGAACGAGCAAAGCCAGTAATGTCCCAAATAATGCTTAACTTTCGGGTCTCTCAATTTTTTTTAGAAAGATTTTGATTTATTTATTTGAGTGACAGTGAGAAAGTGAGAGAAAGGGTGCACAAGCCCTGGGAGAGGCAGAGGCAGAGGGAGATGGAGAGGCAACTCCCCACTGGGCAGGGACCTGAATGAGGGACTGAATCCCAGGGCGCTGAGACCATGACGGGAGCTGAAGGCAGAGACTTAATGGACTCAGCCACCCAGGTGCCCCCAGGGCCTCTAAATTTTAATACATTATCTCTAAGGAAAAATACTTAGGTCTATTAGAGACCATGGCAACCAAGGATTCTCTGTGAGCACATTTCTTCTGAGTCATTATCTCTACTACTACTGAATTCAGTTGCTAAAACCACACATGTTATTTCTGAATCTTCATGTGGTAAATAAACTCCTAGGTGACATACAGATGATTCTCACAATTTGCAATGTCCCTAGAAAAAGAGAGGAAGAACCCTAAATTAACCATCATGTAGCGATGGTATTCCCAGCATTATTTTTTTCTGTCCCGTGTGAGCTTTTTCTATAATCCAAGCCTATGAACTGTGGTTATTGACAAAAATACCCAAATAAAACACAGCTATAGGGGTGCCTGGGTGGCTCAGTGGGTTAAGGCCTCTGCCTTCGGCTCAGGTCATGATCCCAGGGTCCTGGGATCGAGCCCCACATCGGGCTCTCTGCTCAGCGGGGAGCCTGCTTCCTCCTCTCTCTCTGCCTGCCTCTCTGCCTACTTGTGATCTCTGTCTGTCAAATAAATAAATAAAATCTTAAAAAAAAAACAACACAGCTATAGCCAAGAACACAGGGTAATTAAAATCAAGTTATTTTAAATGTTGAAAACCAGCAAATATGACTTCATAATGTGCACACCTGTTGCGTGGTGAATGACATGCTTACAAACGGCTTGTTCACAAAAGTCGGTTGAAGTCAGCCTAAATAGATAAAAAGTCACTAATCTATATATGATTGTTGAACAAGAGTCTCATTTGGGCCCAGGGTTGTTGGGAAAACATGAAACATTCTAAAAAGTACAATTTCTAGATAACTGAAGTTTACCCTTAAAAGTACCCAATCTTTGATCAACTGTCATTGTATTCTATGGTCTTTGGCCTCTGTAAATAGCCTATAAGTGACATAATCCTCCTTGCTAAACACTCTTGCTGTCAGTGTCAACACTTTTGTGCCCCAGTGGATTTCTTGGCCCCCAAATGATGATGAAGAAATATTTGTTGAGTGATGCTATTGTATGTATATTTGTATCTATATAATTTGATTACAGGATGGTATGTGGTTTCAGTTGTCAAATATGCTTTTTTTTTTTCTTTTGAGGGAGGCTCTTTTCCTTAGGCATTCTGCCTTTCCTTCTTTCTACTCTTGACTTCCTGCCCATAGCTGTTTGTACCTCTCCCCATATTTCTGTTTCATACATGTTATTAATTAAGAAATCAGGTAGCTGAAGTTTGGTAGAATTGCTTATAAATTCAGAATAAAGAGACTCTGGGTATGGTTTTAGGGCCTCAATGATAAATGAAGTTCAGAAATTTTGTAGCATTGTTCTGGTTTTTGTTTATCTTCTAGAGAATTGAAATTGCTAGGTAATGATGTGCTTATATAGTGAATAAGTAAACAGTTACAATAAAATACATACAGTCATATTTAAACATCTTCTTATTTAAAAAACTTTTTTGCAGTACATATACGTAACATATAATTTATCATCATAACCATTTTTAAGTGTGCAATTCAGTAGTGTTAAGTATAATTGCATTGTTGTGTGACCCATCTCCAGAATTCTTTTCATTGCACAAAATTGAAATTCTGTTCCCATTTAGCAACTCCCCATTTTTCCCTCCTCCCAGCCTGTAACAACCACCATTCTTTCTTTCTCTATGAATCTCACTACCCTAGGCAACCCATATAAATGGAATCATGCATTTTTTGTCTTTTGGCATATTTTACTGGCATAATGTCCTCAAGGTTCATCCTTGATGTAAACAGCTTAGGTAAACAGCATGTAAATACCTCTCACTTGTTTTGTCATCATTAAATTTTTTTAAAGATTTTATCTATTTATTTGAGAGGGAAAGAGAGAGAGTGAGCATGAGCCGGGAAGGGGCAGAGGGAGAGGGAGAGGGAGAAACTACCCGTTGAGTGCAGAGACCAACGCAGAACTCATTGAGATTGTGACCTGAGCTGAAGTCAGACGCTTAACTGACTGAGCCACCCAACGTCCCATAATTAAATTTTTAATATCAAAACATCTGTCATTGAAAGCCAAGGTCATGAGATGCATACCCATACATATGATGCTAGGAAAAGCTGAGGTAGTATAAATGTGCCCATAAGACAGACAAGACTTCCTAAGGACTCAGTTGTGTATAGTATGGCATATCAATACACTGGAATATTATGGAGACATCTAGAAAGATGAGGCAGATCCAGATGTTTTACCTTGGAGAGAAGATATGACACTAAGTGAAGAAAATATACCCGTAAACAGTATGATCACAGTTTTATATAAAACACATATGTGTATGCATAGAAGTATGTCTGGAAGTATATACCTAGAATAGTTAAAAACAATTATCTCTGGGGCGCCTGGGTGGCTCAGGCTGTTAAACATCTCACTTTGTCTGGGGTTGTGATCTCAGGGTCCTGGGATCAAGCCCTGCATTGGGCTCTGTGCTCAGTGGGGAGTCTGCTTGAAGATTCTCTCCCATTACTCCTCTCCTCTCTCTCTCTCTCAAATAAATAAAATATTTTAAAAAATCATTCTTTTTGGTAGTGGGATTAAGGTGTCTTTCAAATTTGACTTTTTACTTCCTTGAATTGTCTTAGAACTTTGGCATCTACATTATTTCACAATTGGGAAGAAAAAACAGTAATAACATTTTCATTTTTTTAAAAAAGGAAATGACAATAATGATGAGGTAATGGTAGACTGGTGACCTGTCCACAAAAATGAAAAACAAAAATGCTTTGCTGAGAGAAGTCTATTTCAGGTTTATTTTTTTATTTATTTATTTTATTATTTATTTATTTATTTTCTCATTTCAATCCTACATTCTAAGCCAATGAAACAAACAAACAAACAAAACCAATAAAAGTTTCAGACATACAAGAATGAGTCAGTCTGAAAAATATTTTCAGGTACACTTTTCATTCTTGTGGAGCTGAAAACCAGCGCCCTTTGTAGGTAATGATGTGATAAGAAAGTTCTTAAGGCAGACATCCAGGCTATATAGAGCCCTATGAGTTTACAAAAAGCCTCTTCAGAACATGAATAAATGGGAAGGAAGCAAACATACCTAGCAACCATATTTCAAAGGACTCAGCAGTGAGTCTCAAGTTTTCCACCCAAGTCTCCGAAATGTTTTTCACCTTACACAGCCAGTGGCTGTAATAATGGACAGGTATTTGAAGAATGGAAAGCTAGTTCTTTGCCTAGAGATAGGATTGTGAAGTGTTTTTATAGACTCTGGCTTAAGGAATAAAAAATGAAAAAAGACAACACTGGACACACTCTGTAGGGGTCTGGATTTACAGCAAGAAACAGAGAAAATTTTCTCTGCTAAGCTGTCATGAAAATGCTTCTTCCTTTAAAATGTGCAAGAGACAAACAACTTTTGCCTAAACCACAGAAAATACAAACAACAAAATCCCCATCAAAGAAGACATCTCTAATAGAACAATGGAAATACTATTTGGCATGTCCATATGCCCATAGTTATAATATACTTGGGTTTGAAGAAACTCTAAGAATTACTTAACACCACCTTTTAATTTTTAAATGGAGGAAAAGCATGATATATATTAATAACCTTGTTTTCCCAGTGTGCTTATTTAAGGTATTATAATACACATGTAGGTATTTTACTGGATAATCAAGAAATCTCAGCATCATTTTCCATTCCTAATTTTGTGGTTTGGTACTAAAGAGTCCCTGAGACATTCAGACTTCTCAATGTTTGGAAGCTAAAATGAACCAGACTCCAAATGACTTAAGCCATCTTCAGAATGCAAATACAAAACTAAATTTCTGTCTGCAATAGTTTCACCTGTGCTTGCTTCTAACACACAATCAGAATCTTTGTTACTTTGGGGCTTTGACTTGGTTTTCATGTGCTCCTTATCACCAAAAGGGCAAAAATGAGAGTTTTCATCTCTTAGGTATGGATTAGAGTGGGAGGGGGTGGGGAATAAAATTTGTGGGGCACATCTGGTCCACTGTTTATTTTTGTCTGGCCCTCAGGCTAAGAATGGTTTTACATCTTTAGATGTAAAAAGACTATTAAGCTTTCCAGGAGAACAGTTGCTCAGAATGCTGGGGACATTGCCTCTTGGCCCATAAGCCTAAATATTTACTATCTGAAGCTTCAGAAAAAGTTTTCTGACCCTGATGTAGAGTAGAAAAATTTGGAACTAGACAGAAGGCAAAAAGACTTGAGTGACTTTTCAGACTGTATGACCTTGGGCTGGTTGAAGATCCTCACTGGGTCTCCATACTCTTACACACATGGTCTCTTTGTCATTTGATTCACGTTTTTGTTTCATGCCACACTGTAGCTATTTAAGAAATCCTAATAAACCTAATTTAATTTGCACGGCACACAGAGAATAACACTCTGACCTTGATTTGCTTTGGAAGAAACCAATCTGGGTCAGGATGAAGGGAAGTCATTACAACGTTTACAACTTTCTAAACGTTAAACCCAAAGTTTAACCATAACAGGTTTGTTTATGAATGGCTGTGGCTCTTCTGATGGAGTCAAGAACCATTTCTACAGCAAGGGTCTTGGATATGACTTTAAGCTGGTTTATAGTCTCAAAGCAGACAATAAAGATGATGCTGTGTCTCGACTCTGATACCTCTCAACTACCTTCCCCAGGACCTTATGAGTCATGGATGTTCACCCAGGCTGTTGCCTGATATCTGAAGTCCCACAGTAAGAACTGAGAATGTTCCTTTAGCATAAAGACACAGCAATATGCACTGGGGCTGACCGAGAGCCACAAAAAGTTGGAAACACCATTGTAACACATATATGGAAGTGTAGTGGGCCCATAATGGGCAAAATATATCTGAATAAAAGAACCAGGGAGGGAGGATGCTATTCAAGATTTCAAGACTTATTATCCAAAGCTTCAGGAGTGAAGACACTGTGGTGTTGGTGTAGAGATGGAACAACATAAAGAACCAAGAAATAAACCTGCCATATATATATGTATGTTATATATACCCCATATTATATATATATGACATATACAATATACATGCCGTATTACATATATCATATATAATATGTATACCATATTATGGTATAATATGGTTTATTGATTTATCTTAGAGAGAGAGTGTGTGTTTGCACAAGAGGAGGTGGGTAGAGGGCAAGGGAGAAACAGAAGCTCAAGCAGACTCCGCACTAAGCTTGACCACACAACTCGAGATCATGACCCTGAGATCATGACCCGAACTAAAACCAAGAGTCAGATGCTCAACCGACTTAGCCACAGAGGCACCCTTGGACCTGCCATATATTGAAAGCTTACATATGACTGAGCCAGCAAAGCAGATCCCTGGGGAAAGGACAGACGCGCAGTTAATGGTGCTGAGCCAATTGGTTATACATCTAGAAAACAACGCAAAGTTTCTCCAACTTACACTTTTCAAAGGGCCAAGGCCAAATGGACTAGGACTGAAATGAAAAAGACAAAATTTTCAAACTTTCTGAAGAAAATGTAAGAGTATTTCTTTATGACCTCGGGGTAGGGAAGGGTACCTTAAACATGATGCAAAAGAACATACTCTCAATGAAAAGATTGATATATCTTAGGAATAAATAAGAAAAAGACAAAACAATGGACAAGAGTTATGATCAGTCATTTCACAGAGGAGGGAACACAAACAGCCCATAAATATATACAAACGTGCTCAACACCTTTAGTGACCAGAAAAACTGCAAGTTTAATCCAAACTCAGGTGTGACTTCATGCACACCATTTTCACAAAAATTGAAAGGGGGTTGCAGAATGGCAAAAATTAAGTCCTGCAGCACTAGCTGTTGGTGACAATCAAGAGAAACCGAAGCTCATATGTTGCAGGAGACACTGCAGGCTGTTTTCCTACATGAACATAGTATTTCCTAATCGAGATAAACATAAGCATACTATATCCCATAGCCTTCTAGAATATTCTCTAGAGAAACCCTGACACGAGTGTGCCAGAACAGATGTACAAACGCATTCAGCACACTGTTGCTTATAATAGTGAAAATAGAAAATCTCCATATATGCTTCAAGGTAGGATGGAAAAATAAATATATATGTATATTTATATATTTGTTTAGAAATACATATATATATAGTGAAATTATAAAGAAAAAAAAATAAAATGAAATTCCAGGTCACATTTGGTAGCCAGGAGATTGTGGGAAGGGAGCTCAGTTGGGGGGGGTCATCCTGGTATTTCAAAGGCACTGATAATATCCTATATCTTAAAGCATGCACACTTTAGGGAGTTTGTTTTGTATTCTTTACACTGAAATAGGAGTCTGGTGTTTAAATCCCTGCTCCACTATTTTCTAGGTGAACAAAGTACCAAAACTTCCTTAGTTTTCAGTTTCTTCATTTGGAAAATGGGGCAGTGATTTAAAAAAAAAAAAAAACAAAACAAAAAAAACACCTTCCTTCTGGGTTCACAGGAAGCTTAGCAGAGATGAGAACCCCTTAACATCAAACACCAGCGTGTCAGGGGTGTTCTCAACAATAATACCTTGTGTTCTAGCTTGACCTCACTGTGCCTACAGATCACCCAGAGCCTTGTTAAAAGGCAAATTCTGATTCAGTGAGTGTGGGGTGCACTCCGAGAGCCTGCAATTCTAGCAAATTCCCAGATGGAACTCATGGTGTCAACAGAAGGATCCAGAATATTCCATTACTCCTATTGTTCCCACACTGACTCCCTTTGGCTGCCTTCTGGTCCTCTTTCTTCTGCTCTCTCATCTTCTCTTATTATTCCTGTCCTCTGCCTGGTCCCCTTCCCAATCTATCAAAATCCTGCTCATTCTTGAGACCCCAAATCAAGTTGTTTGTGCCTTAGAATTGCCTGGGAAGCTCTTAAAACCTGTGAAGTCCCAGGCTACACTCCAGACCAACTAAATCACGACTTCTGGAGGCTGAACTCTGTTGTCTTATTTTTTAAAGCTGCCCTGATGATTTCCATTGGAAGCCCAGGGGGAGAACTTCTGCCCTAGGGTCTCAACTGAGTAGCTCCTCATCTTCCCAGAAATGATGGGGTGACTCACCAAGACAGTTCTCTTATGGCATTTGGCATCTTACTGCTTTATTTAGTCACCTAGGTCCTTGTCCTTTTCTACTTCATCAAATGAAATTTCATGGAAGGTGGAGACATGTCTTGGTAATCTTTAAAGCTCATGTAACTCACAAGAGAGCATTTTGAATGAGATTTCAAAAAAATATTTCTTGTATTGAATTGTGTACGAGTATGAGTTTTAATCATGAGATGGAACATAGTACTATCAGTGATAAATATTTAAAAAGTAATTTACTTGCTTTCACGCTATTTTAATTTCAGTTGATAATAATCTCAGGTATATAATTAATATTCTTAAAAAATGTATACATCTCTGTGATTATCTACAACCATAAAAATAATTTCCAACATGAAATACCAATTCTGGGGCTCCTGGGTGGCTCAGTCAGTTAAAGGTCTGCCTTTAGCTCAGGTCATGATCCCAGGGTCCTTGGGGGTCCTTGGGGGACCGCATTTTGTTGCGGGGGGGTGTTTCCTGCTCAGCGGTGAGTCTGCCTCTCCCTTCGCCCCTCCCCCTGCTCATACTTGCACACACACACACACTCTCTCTCTCTCTTTCTCTTCTGAAGTAAATAAATAAAATCTTAAAAAAAAATTTCTGTAATTATGGAGTATAATAAAAACATTGTAGGTCCTGAGGCATTGAAAATAAATTCTCTGTTATAAAGAATATCATAATGTTCATGCTATTGCAGATATTGCCAATCTAGAACAACAGGATTTTACTCTTGAGTGTTAGCTTAATATATGGATTAGATTGTTTAAAATTCTGAAATAAAAAATATATGTATATCAGGCCTTTACACTTCAAGATAACACATGAAGTTTTATACAATTTTCATTAAATAACCAAATCTATGTTTCTGGCTAAAGAAACTTCTGTTTCTTATTTGGAATATATAATTGTCTTTCCATAATTTTCATTTACCAAATGAACTAAAAGGACATATGAATCCTGTTTCTCATCACTGCTGTTGCACGTGTATCCAGGTCATTAGTCAAACATACTGGAAATACTAAAAACGGTTTGGATTTTTAAGGTTTGTGTTCTTGAGTGCACACACATTCACAAACACACTTGACATTACGTGTTTTTGTTCTGAGGACCCAGACACAGCAAGGGAATGTCATAGGTTCCTTCAGTAAACATTTCCCTGATTAAACAGGGAAGCTACATATAAACAACTTAAGAGATAAAGGGTGGCTGAGGCAAGTCGAGGGATAAAATTGGAAAATCCCTGGGTTCTTGGTCCTGTGTCCAACTGGGCAATTGTTGGGTAACAGGATTAAGCTAAGAAAGAGGCATTCATAAGGAAAGCACAAATGAGGAATTCCGTTAGCCTGTCCCTAGAAACTACAAACTTCTGTATTTTTGAACCATCCTTTGCAAGGGCCCCTTCATGTATGGTGGATTAAGTAATGTTTGTGAGAGTCTCTAGCAGGACTGTAGTGAAGGAGAGGAGGGAAGAGAAGGGGAGAAGGAAAAAAAGTGAGGTAGGAGGAATGATGGAGAGAAATAGAAGAAAAGAGAGCAACAAGCATAACACCATGACATGTAAGAATAATACCTTAGATTTCTCAAACATTTGCATGCCCAGATGTTGCTCTTGGTATGCTATTTCTATAAACCCATTTAATCCTTACAACATATTATAGATAAGAGAAAATGAAGGTACTGAAAGACTAAGTGATTTTCCCAAGGTCCCCCAGCTCATAAAAAATGGAAACTGGATTTGAATCCAGGTAGCTTAGATCTACTATGTGTTATCAAAATGACACCCAAAGAAATGTATTCTGTAAACTGCTGCTCTCATGGAGAAGGCAAGCTCCATAGTGCCAAAGATCTCATTTCCTCATGACTGCATGCCCAGCTTCCATTTAAAAGTGAATGTGAGTTAGTGAATATTTATTAAGTCTTTTACTCTGTGCCTGGCACTGGTCTAAGTGCTGGAGATGCAGCAGTGAACATTCCACATCCACTCAAGCTTATGTTCTAGGGAGATGTGCTTGATATGTAGGAAATATGTATGGAGAATGATTGCTGAAGATAAAATGAACTAGAGCCCAAGAATAGACTTTGCTTCTGTCGTATAGAGCTCTTTTTTTTTTTCTTTTAATGTTAGTAAACCAATACCATCGGTCCAACATAGACAGCAAACTTCAGGTGCCAAAGAAAGACAGCCATAGCAAAGAAGGTAGGGCTTCAAGAAATACACAGAGCAAAAATTGTAACATTTGACAGGAAGGACAATGAAATAGGAAAAAACATAAGAATAGCCACAAAGAAAGTACAGACATGTGTAAATTACACAGTTGTCTGAACACAGGTGAACTACATAGCTCAGGTAAGCTAGAACTTGTGAATGCCTATTGACACCCTACAGTGTTACCCTACATTCGAAACACCGAGTTCCAGTGAACCTTTATTTAATAGTACATGGTAGTACAATAATTCTGGGAAGGAATTCTGCACCTGGGTTTTCATGCTGCTAACCAACCTTGAAATCAAACTGCTAAACAGGGTTTAGTGCCCTGGCAAATCCTGAAGTCCTTTTTCACCAGTGTTCAGGTTAATGGGTGAGAGTTGGTACTCAGAGTACACCAAAGTTTCTTTTAGTTAATAATACATCATCTCATGAGGTCTGAAGACTCTGTCAAAACAAGTAATGGCAAACTAGACCAATGCCTCATTTGGAATTGGAGGATGCTTTGGAAAAAATGAGCCTGCTTATCTGTTTCCAGTAGACAGTAGTCATTCATTCCAGTTGGAGAATTATAGCCAATGGGAATGCCTGAGTCTCACTGATGAGTTTAAATCCTGTGCTCCATTTAGGATCCTTCTTATTTTACAATTATTTCTCTCTGATGCCTGTAGTAACATCAGGTATTTCTCAGTTTTGAGAATGAACTATTTGTTTCTTTAAACACAGGACCCCACACCTTGGATTACACAGTCTATTGAAATCAAGGTCAACTGGAAACGAATACTCTTTTTCCATTCTTCTTTTTGTGCCTTCAGATTTCAGCTGAAACCATTGAGTGAATGTGAGTTGCGGTTGTGACAATTTGCTTCCAACACCAAATATATCAGACTTTCTTTCTTCCTTCCTTTCTCTTTTGTTTTCTTTTCCTTCCTTCCTTTCTTTTCTCTTATTTTCAGTTTTGCTTTTTGATTCCACTTGGCTATGTTGCCTCTATTATATTACTGTTAAAATTGTACCAACAAGGAAATTTTTTATTCCTTCTCAGTGGAAATGTTTAAAACTGTCTTAAAACTATTCGTGAACTTGTAGATAGGAAGAGATAATGACCTGATCTGAAAGATCTAGGAAGAAAGAAAGATCTTTCAGAAAGATCTGAAAGAAATAGGAAGAGATCATGACCTGATCTGAAATCAAGATTCAGCTGCCCAGTCAACTGAGTCACCCAGGTGCCCCTCCCTTGGTTCTTTCTTTTGGTGGCTGTTTGGTTTTAGAATAGAGATTCATCAAGATAACATCTCAAGGGGCACCTGGGTGGCCCAGTGGGTTAAAGCCTCTGCCTTCGGCTCAGATCACGATCCCGGAATCCTGGGATCAAGCCCCGCATCAGGATCTCTGCTCGGTGGGGAGCCTGCTTCCCTCTCTCTCTGCCTGCCTCTCCGCCTATTTGTGATCTCTCTGTCAAATAAATAAATAAAATCTTTAAAAAAAAAATGCAGTTTCTAACCTAAATCTAAGTAAAGGTAAGGGAAAAATTCTTTCAAATTTCCTGCAAGGTTAAAAATTTCTATAATAGAATTGTAGAAAAAAAAATGCAAAACAAAACCAAGTAAAAAATAAGCAGAGATGTTACCTTTACAGTTGAAAACTGAAGTCATAACCAGTATTGTGAATTAATGTCATGTACCTGATTATAGAGATGAATTTACAAGTGCAAAGTGCAGAGAACTAAGATGTTCTTTTAGTTCTCTTAGAGAATTCTGCTTTTGGGGTGTGCATAGGTTTCTAGAATTAACAGTCTAGACCAGAAATGTTTTAGCTCCATGTGTGTTGCTGAAGGGGATGAGAATATACTACCTCAAAACATGCCACTTTGGCATAAGGATTATTTTGAGGGGAAGGCAACTGAGAAAAGAGATGTGCTCTCTGCCCTCTCTTGATCTGCCTCAAAGCCAAGCATTTATGCCCCTTGAGAAGGTGTTCTTCCTTCCCACATACCTGGAAGAGGAGAAAAACTCTTACTACCAGGGACAGAGACAGTACTGAGATGAGTCTGCATACATATACCTTAATAAATAACTCTTATCTACCATTAGTTTCCCCTCACATGTTTACCACCCACAAGCCCCAACCCCCTTTTCCCTGTCAGTCACTTCACCATAATTTATTGCCCCTTTTAAAAATAGTATGTAATCCCCAAGTTTAACCACCTCCTTGGGTTTTTCACTTCTTTTCTGTGAGCTTCCTGTGCACATAAAAATATTACCACCACATAAAAGCTATATGCTATTCTTTTGTTAACTTACCTTTTGTCAGTTTAATTCACAAGCCTCTGGCATGAAACCTAAGAGGGTAGAAGAAAAGATTTCCCTCCCCTACCCTGCCAAAGCACCTGCTATCAGTGATTTTGTGAGTCTGAGCAGTTTCATAAGTTCTAGCACCTGTGTAAGTTAGAAACATCCACCATTACCTTTCTTATTTTCTAAAAATGGGCAACTATTAAATTCACATGCATTCTTCAAGCACTTATGGTGTGTCATAGCTATGTTTGGAACCATGAAAAAAATTCCACTGTGGGCCAGCCTCCAAGGAGCCAACAATGTGGAACAGAAGAGAGATGAGAATCAACGAGAGAACAAGCAATGATTGAAATGCTATGTCCACGGAGTGCTATCTGAGACCATGGAGAAAAGGAGGTGCCTGGGACTGCCTGCACCTGGGAAAGACTCTCTGAATGCCTGAATTAATATTCTAATAGAAAGTAGTTTTACATTGAAGATGGGAGGGGGGGAACCAACTCCTGCATTGAACTATATATACATATATACACACATAAACATACAAAATTGTTTCTGCTCTTTCTCTTCCCATGAATACCCAGATCACAAAAAGAAATGTCTTAAGATGGTAGGGTGGGACAACTCAGCCCACAGTCGGCTCTGCCAGTACTTAGCCTTGTATACCTGGAAAAGGCTTCACTCCTGTTCCTTGGCTTGGTCAAAGCCACTTCTTTTTTTTTTTTTTTAAAGATTTTATTTATTTATTTGACAGAGGTCACAAGTAGACGGAGAGGAAGGCAGAGAGAGAGAGAGAGAGAGAGAGAGAGAGAGAGAAGCAGGCTTCTCGCCGAGCAGAGAGCCCGAGGTGGGACTCGATCCCAGGACCCGGAGATCATGACCTGAGCCGAAGGCCGCGGCTTAGCCCACTGAGACACCCAGGCGCCCGGTCAAAGCCACTTCTAATAGCACCTTCGACTTCCAGCATTCTATGATGAGGTCAAACTCTGCTATGCATACACACAGTGGGCTGCCTTGAAGGCTGTGTATAAACATGCCATGTAATTTACTAATTTACACATAATATGTAAAGAAGGACTTACCTCAGTTTACCTATCCTAAAAATCACTGAAGGCATGACTCATCTTTCTAGTTTTTTTTTTCCTTTTTTTTTTTTGTATTTTTATCTGCACAAGAATTACCCAGGAAAAGTACAAGCCCTTTTGAACTGCTCCCTATACCGGTCCTCATTCTGATTCAGTGAATCTGGGCTGGGCTAGGGATGTTGCATATTTACGTTCCCGCAGGTGATTCTGATGCCTTGGGTTGTTGTCCTGAGTTGTGGGCAACAATTCGGGAACACTGAAGAAGGGGATTAAGCCTGACCCTGAGCCATTTCTCCAGCTGAGTACTTTCAGAGATTTTAGGGAAGTTTCAAATCAATCTCTTTGGAATGCTTCAGATTAGAGATAAATCCCTTAGATCTGTTTTGATCCAGTCATAGTTGCAGTCGGAACCAAAACGAGCTACAACAGGGCATTGATTATCTGGTTATATTTAAATCTCTAAAAGAGTCCCCCCGCCATGATGGTGTACCAGGGGCAGGAATTTCCACAGGCAAAAATTTCCAAGTTGTATCAGTGATAGAAACAACATAAAGGTGGATGGGGGGAGGGGTGGCTAGACAGGGAAATTAGTAACTAATTCTGCTATAAAACTACTGAGTTTGCAATTACCAAGGTAAATCCTCCACAGGAACATGGAATTTTTCTTGTGATAAGCATCTCAAAATGTTTATTTTGAGATGCCCCGTTGCTGACTGGTCTTCCCTTCCAGGTAATGTGCTTCTCTGTGCCTGGCCCGAATTTTTATTCCTGAACTCATTTTTCTCTATTCTTAGCTAAGAGTAAAAACAACTGACATTCTTCACTGTAAACCAAACCAACAACGAGAGAAAAACTTTTATATACAAGGAAAATGTTAAAATAGCCCCTCAGTTTAGTCATCTTATTTTCAAGGGTGCTGAACGAGCACTATTTTGGATCTTGTGTGAGCATGCCCAAATTTTCAGAGAGGAAAGTCATTGTCCAAAGTCATAGCCTGGCTGGTGGAGCGGCCTGCGTGCAATGATGGGATGTTGGGACAGGGTGGGGTGTTAACGTCCCAGGAACTTGCTTGGATTCCTTGGATTCAGTACGACCACCCCAGTTCCTATGATCTTCAGTCAGTTTTCTTTCCAGCCACCCTTTGTACCCTCTCTAGAATGTAATCTATGTTGATTCCTTGCTGAAAACCCTACATTGCCTTCAATATAAAATTGAAATGATTCTAAAATGGAAAAAAAAGAGGAGGGACTTTCATAAATATGGAGTATCTGTCCCCCTCCTTCTCCCCACCTTCCCTTTCTCCCTCTCCTGCTACCTCCCAAGAACCCTCAACTGGGCCACTGGAGCTCTTCTCTCTTAACGTCGAAGGCTTACCTCACTATAGCAGTTGTGTAAGTAGTTTGTAAATTTTCTAATCTACCACTCTGATGGGAATTTCTTAGGCTCATTCCTCTTCATAGCCCCAGCACTAGCATATGGCCTGGAGTTTTTATTAAATGAATATAATTTTGAAAGAATGAAAAAAAATTATTTGTCTCAAAAATGATGTATATATTCCATGTGCTTCATTTAAAGTAATAACAAAAATACATTTGTAACCATGTTCAATGCTCCTTAGCTCATGTGAAACAGTTTAATACTTAATTGACATAACAGCTCATGTTCTTCATAAATGATACATTGTATATATATATTTTTTTTCTTTTTTTAAAAAAGATTTTTATTTATTTACTTGACAGAAATCACAAGTAGGCAGAGAGGCAGGCGGGGGGGCGGGGGAAGCAGGCTCCCTGCTGAGCAGAGAACCCCTGGGGGGCTCGATCCCAGGACCCTGAGATCATGACCGGAGCCGAAGGAAGAGGCTTTAATCCACTGAGCTACCCAGGTGCCCCATATTTTATCTTTTTATAGACCTTTTTGTTTCTTTAAAAAATGTTTAATTGAGGTCTAGTTGACATATAATAATAGCATAGTCATTTCAGGTGTATTGTATAGTGATTCGACATTTATATATATTATGAAATGCTCACCATGGTAAGTCTACCATCTTCACCTAACAAAGTTATTACGATGTTATTGACTGCATTCCTGATGCTGTACTTTTCATTCCCATGAGTTACTTATTTTATAAATGGAAATTTTTACCTCTTAATCCCTGTCACCTGTTTCACCCATCTGGCCACTTCTCCTCCTCACTGACAGCCATCAGTTTTCTGTATTTATTTATTTGTTTGTTTTGTTTTGAGATTCCCCACATAAGTGAAATCACATGGTACTTGTCTTTCTCTGTTTGACTTACTTCACTTAGCATAATACCCTCTAGGTCCAATGATATGTTATAGTTAAATTTTTAAATAAGCACTGTAACAATTTTTTAAAAAAAATCAACATTTGCAGTTAAGTACCTATTTCTAATCAGACTCTGATGGCCATTCACCCATCTAAGTTTGCTTGATTAAACCTTGATTTAGGAAACAAATATCTCAGTTCCAGACTTTGGTTTCAATGCCATGAGGGGTTACAAAATGAAGATAGCTGCCCCCACTATCACTTACAGAAGATGGCCCACATAGATAGCTAAGAGCTGAATCAAATCTATTCTGACCAAGAGAAAAATGCAGCAATCCATAGAAAGACAAACCAACGAGCTGGGCCTCACTAACACACAGGTAAGAGGGAAACCGGACTTGCTTGCTTGCTTTCTCTTTTTCTCTCTTTCTTCCAAAACAGGAGCTATTTCCAAGACCTTTGGCATTTTGATCATTCTTCACCTGGGCATACAAATGATTCCCATATATACAGAGGCCATGGAGAAGGCAGTATATTGGTGTGCTCACATCGAGGGTTCTGGAGCCAGAATGCCAGGCTATCATGACAACTTTACCATTCACCACTCTCATGACTTCACCTGTCTCTGCCATTTCCTCATTAGTAAAATAGAATAATTGTAACTTCCCTCATGGGAGTATAGGGGCAATCTAATTCACACATACAGAATGCTTACCACCACTCCTGGCACACAGTAGGTAGGTTCTGTAAGTGTTAGCTATTATAATTATCCACTTACATCTAGTCTTCCAAGGGGTGTGTGTGTGTGTGTGTGTGTGTGTGTGTGTGTGTGGTGAGAAATGGAAAAATGACTGGAAGTTTTTCAAATGCATTCTAGTATCTACAGAGAAAAGGTTATGCTTTTCTTTTTTGACCTACAAACATGGTCAATTTATTCATTTATTTTTAAAGATTTTATTTGTTTGAGAGAGAGCATAAGTGGGAGAGAGGAGCAGAGAGAGAGGGAGAAGGAGGCTTCCCACTGAGCAGAGAACCCAATGTGGGACTCAATCCAAGGACCCTGGGATCATGACCTGAGCCAAAGGCAGATGCTTAACTGATTAAGTCACCCAGGTACCCCTAAACATGGTCAATTTATAAAGAAAAGTATTAAGTAACTTTTAATTTCTGTAATGATTTGACTTGTTCTTGCTGTTTTATTATTTTTTAATATATACTGTACTATTTTTTATTACTTTATTTTATTTTGCCAATTTTTTTTCAGCACTTTTTCATCAGGACAGTTAAAGGATTAACGCTCCTGTTATATTTTCTGCAATATTTTGCTCAAGTTTGGAATTGATTTAATGTTTGATTTAATGTTGTTTGTAAGATAACAAAAATGGATACAAAAAAATTAGGACACCTATTGTTTTGCTTTATGTACCAGGACCATTTAATAGCCTGAAGTTTAGCTACTTCCTGAAATGGAGAAAAATTCAACTGTGACAACTTTTGGGCTAAGAGTTTCCTTAGAGGGTAATTATTAGAGAACTTTATTGTTTCTTCCAGGATTATTGGCTTATTCTATTAATTCTCTTAATTATTCTCTTAATAATTCTAATAATTCTCTTATAAAATTCCCTTAATTTTGATAATATATATTCTAATTGAAAATCACTTCTGTTCATCTATGTGTCAAGTTTGTTAGCATGGAACATTCAAACTGATTTTTTACTTTCACTTGTATTTGCCATTATTTCCACATTCTCGTTTTGTCTATCAATGATTTTTCTATTTTTTTAAAAATTAGATGAGCTCCGTATTTTCTACTTCTGTTTGCCAATGACCAAGCTATTGTATTTATGAATTTACAGCTTTTCGATTTTCAATGACACTCGGTTTCATGTTTTTAGTTGGTTTTCCCCCTTCTGATTTAGTTTTGTGTATTTGAATTTTTTAAGAAGACTTTTGAGTTGATGGCTTACTACACGTGTCTTCTTTATTTTGTGAAGAGTATGATTTACAGCACTGGCAGGTAACTCTGGCCTCCTTCCAGGCCTGCTCCCTGTCCTGGGAGGCTGACTGTGAGGTCCACAGCCCAGGGTTCCACCACAAGGGGTTCCTGAGATGGAAGGAAGGAGGGATCAGATGAGGTTAGGGTCTTCATCATCCTGGCTCCCTCCCTGCCTGGTTGCCTTGAGCTCCTGAGTTCCTGTCTCTCTCCATTTCATGACCAGCTCAGTACCACTGTTATTCCTGCGTCCCAGGAAAGGAAGCAGAGGCGGGAACATTGGCTGCTATAGCATCTCTGATGATTTCCCTGGACCTCAATTTGTAAACACTGTATCCATAAATAAACTCTGCTCAAATTATCTGATTTTGAATGTGCCGCATGTGTCTTGTTGAGACACTGACTGACACAATAACTATGCATTTTCCTCAGAGGTTATTTGAATGCATCCCATGGGATTTTATTCCTCATCTTCTCATTATCGATACTTATTTAAATACCGTGCCATTGTGATCTTGACTTCTTCCTTAAGCTAAGAGTTTTTGTTGATGTTTGTTTCTAATTGTATTTGTTTATAATTTTGTTGCATGGTGGGTAGATTTTGATTCTTACTCTATTGGTGGACTTTGTGGGATTCCATCAGCTTTTCTTTGTGATAAATTATGGTCAATTATTATAAACATTTTATGACCCCTGGCAAAGACGTATTATTGTATTTAGGAGATAGTTTGCTTATTAGATTCATTACTAATTGTATTACTCAGGCCCTCTAAGCCAGTGCAATTCAAAGCACTGGTTTTAGTTTCTTAACCTGCTCGTAATTAAATAAATACAGAACTGGACAGTAAGGATTTAGAAAGTTTAGAGCAATTTGATAGAGCTAACGATGATGGTTGGAAAACAAAACGTTTGGTCTTATATTTTATATATTTCCTATTCCACTTTCTTATAATTCATTTTCATCATATAATAGTAATGGTCCAAGATAAAATGGAAAGTAAGCCACACTGTTCCTTCACTATAGGAAGTTTAAGAAACATTGCTCCCCTTGATTTATCAAAGTCAACTTGATTTATCAAAGATCTTTTATTCACTCTTCACTCTCACCCACACAGAGGACAGACCTATATCTTCTTCTTCCAGGACACTTCTCCGACTCCCCCCACCCCCAACTCCACACACACACACACACACACATACACACACACACACAGCAAAGTCCCAGGAAAAGGGACACTTTCAGAGATTGAGGATTTGAGTCACAGAAAAGGACTACCACGTAGTTTCTTGCCAGTGATACGTACTGCTACTTTTGAAGACTTTTTACAGTTTCATCATCAACCCCAAGACAGGAGGGACACATTCATATCTGCTACATCATTTCATCCCCACAATAAGCGGAGATGTATGTAGCAAGAGGAAATCGAGACAGAGATGATGTAGGTTGTCAGCACCAGGAATAATGGGACTGATGAACCATGTCTTCCAAATACATTTTGCATCCAAATGCTATAATGTAACTTAGTATTTATACTCTGTGTCTTGCTTTTCATCCTATAACAGAGAAATTAAAATGAGTACTTGAACTTAGAGCAAACTAACTCTTTCTTCTAAATGGTGTGCTTCTGTGAATGAAGAAATGATACTCACAGAGAAGCTTAAGCAAATAAAAATTTCTTTCTTTTGATGATTTTTTTGTTTATACTCTCCATGATTCTCACTGCCCTGTTTTCGATAAGGGCATTGCCTTTGAAGAAATGGTCAACCTGATGCCAGTGTCTTTGTGCTTTGTAAGAGCATTAGCACCATTCTAGATTCTTACTCTTCTTAGTGTTTCAGAAATGAATTATGAAAAAACCTTTATTTTTAGCCTTTGTAATTACCAAAATAAGAAAGTGGTTTCCATGAAAAGTTATGTGAGATTTCACAGTCGATTTCTATTAGAATTACATGGGAATTTCTTGAAGTTGAAGCCAAGGGTGTAAAATTTTAGCCACATCTATCTCCAAGATGAGTTATTAGGCTGACTTTGAAATCTGATAACTCTGTTTTGCTGAGTCACTGAAATCTATTGTGGCCCCTTGGCATGTCTTGTTCTGAATTCTTGATATGGGCCTGGCCACCAGGGGTGCTCCATTAATGCTTCTCAGATGGAGCCGATCAAGATTTTTTATACTGCTGATACAGAGTGATTTTGTGCACTGTTTTTCAAAAACACTTTCATAAAGCTGATTGCATCTCCTGCCTTCTCACTTTTTTCCCCATAATATTAGACCTTTAATAAATGGGTCTTTTGTGTGTATGGAGAATCTTAAACATTCACACCTTTTGACATAGCAATTCCACTTCTGGGAATTCTGTTCAGAATCCTGAATAGGAAGCAGAGTGCCATATACAAATGTGATTATAGCAGCATTATTCATAGTAATAAAAAATTTGTAATGTCTGAGTGTCCACTAAGAGAGAAGCAACTGAGAATGACTAAATGTTAAAAAATGTTTATAAGACCACATAAATATTATTTACAGAGTCTATTTTCACAGGAAAAAAAAAGACCATAGAATTGTATACACAATATCTTTACATCTATATTTTTGAATATCTTGCATGTAATAAAAATGCTAGTGGAAAATACTAAAAATATTAATGATATTATCTTTAAGTAGTGAAAATATGATTGAATTTTTCCTTTCAAATTTTCAGAATTTTGCATTTTCTTTCTTAAGCATACATTACTTTTATCATTGAAGATCATCACACATTTTATTTTTATTTTTTATTTTTTTTAAAAGATTTTATTTATTTGACAGAGATCACAAGTAGGCAGAAAGGCAGGCAGAGAGAGAGGAGGAAGCAGGCTCCCCGCCGAGCAGAGAGCCCGATGCAGGGCTCGATCCCAGGACCCTGGGATCATGACCTGAGCCAAAGGCAGAGGCTTTAACCCACTGAGCCACCCAGGCACCCTCACACTTTTTATTTTTAATCATTATATGTCTTAGTCTTATACAGAGAATACAGGAAATCCCTCATCTGTTACATATCTAGTTCCAAAGTAATAAAATTATGTATGTTCCTAGATAATACACAAAATACATGTATCGATTTATGTGTTTGCTTTAGACTGCAGCGGTATTTCAATTTTAGTTATTCAGGAATGGATACAGACTGCTATGAGGAGCATCACTTTATGTCCAAGTTCAAAGAGTATCAGTATCTGCAAAAGATGAGATTCAAGGTGTGTCTGCAGAACCTGCAGAGAAAGTAAACGTTCACGGTGCAGATGGGCCAGGGCACCAGGGAGGGAGAAGGTCCCCTCTCTTGAGCATTCTCCTAGCTTTATGGGGACCTGCATGCACCTGGCACTAAAAGATGAAAATTTATTTCAAAGTATCCTTGTTTGGTGAATATCTCAACTCGTTTACAACAGTGAACTTCAGTTAAGATGCAAAGAGAAATTTACTGAGTGTAACGGGTACTTGGTTTCTTTCCCGTCTTCTTGACATTCTTCTCCTTCCTCTCAGTGGGAGCACCTCTTTCTCTCTAGCCACTGTGAAGGCTCCAGAGCATGGGACTCCAAAAAAGTTCCCTGAGTATTTCTGGGAAATGAAACTTGCTGTCTGGGGAGGGAATAACTGGTGGAGATGGTTTCTCTTCACGGTAGTCATGACACAAACATGGAAGCATATTGTGGAGGTCATGACAGAAGGCAACTTTAGGATGAACCAGAGATCACATAACGAGCAGGAACAAAAGAAACCAGGTCTTTGGTGATATCACTGAACCAGTGGATCCAGCCTCACCTGAAACCCTCCTGCACAGTGGATTTTTAAGTTATGGGAACAAAAAATATACTTTTTATTGTTTAGGCCATTTTTTATTGTTTTGCTTTTTTTTTTTTAACTTATAATGTATTATTTGATTCAGGGGTACAGTATGCCAATTTTTTTTAAAAAAAATAGACTGTTTTTCTTTGTGTGTGCTGTTTTTACTTAGTAATCTCTACACCCAATTTTAGGCTCAAACTCATGACCCTGAAATCAAGGGTCACATGGTTCACTGACAGATCCAGGTAGGTGTCCCTGTTTTTGCCATTATTTCTTAAAGATTTTATTTATTTATTTGACAGAGAAAGAGACAGCAAGAGAGAGAATACAAGCAGGGGGAGTGAGAGAGGGAGAAGTAGGCTTCCCGCTCAGCAGGGAGCCTAACGTGGGGCTCAATCCCAGGACCCTGGGACCATGACCATGACCATGACCCAAGGCAGACACTTAACAACTGAGCCACCCAGGCACCCCATGTTTTTGCCATTTTGTATAGGGTTTTAGGTTGCTTACAGTTACAGGGTTGCTAATTGAAAATCTGGGTTATTTCATTCTTAATCAATAAAAGGAATGCATATAATATAGTAAAACAGACAAGCGCTTTGCAGAGACTAATTTATTTCATTTTTATTTTTTTTATTTTTTTATTTTTTTAAAAGATTTTATTTATTTATTTGACAGAGAGAGGTCACAAGTAGACAGAGAGGCAGGCAGAGACAGAGAGAGAGAGCCAAGCAGAGAGCCCGATGTGGGGCTTGATCCCAGGACCCTGAGATCATGACCTGAGCCGAAGGCAGCGGCTTAACCCACTGAGCCACCCAGGCACCCTGCAGAGACTAATTTATAAGATGGACGTAGCACAAGTCCTCAGTTGAGGCCAAGGCTTTGATGCTGACTTTGGGTAGATGGAGAGCCATCCATCTACTATCATATCAATTAGACCTAAACAACCTCACAGATCTGCTTGCTTCCTTCCACCTTCTTGACTCTTATCCTCTTTCAGACCACCTCCATCTTGCACCTGAATCACACCATGCCTCAGTTTCTCCTTGCCTCCAGTCCATTCCCCACACCACAACCACAGTTCTGTTTCCAAAGTATAAATCTGATCATATCTCTGTCCTGTTCAAAAACTTTCTGTGCTTTCCATTACTCTTGGGATCAAGTTCAAACTCCTTAACCATGATCCAGTATGATGGAGTCCTACACCTCCCCAACCTCCTTTCTCCTTTCTCCCCTATCTCTCCACATCCAGGCATGTTGGCCCTCTCTCTAGCCCTCACATAGAAAGTCCCAGTCCAGCATGGACTGTTCTCTCTACTGGAAGATTCTTCTCTCTCATCCTTGGGAGAGCCATCTTGGTTGGCTTTTCCTCATCTTTCAGGTCTCAGCACGGATATCACTTTCTTGGGGAAACCTTCTTGGTGCTTCTCTGTGTGCCCTGTGGCAACTATTCTCTATCATCACCCCACAGGCCTACTGCCCAGCTCTTACTAACCTAGAAGCTCTGTGAGGTCAGGATCACCTTCCTCACTCTCAGGCCCCCAACATAACACAGTGTCTGGCACAAAATAAGAGTTCTATAAATACTTGTTGAATGAATTAATTAGAAGATTATTTATATGGTAAACCCAATACATAATACATAATATGGCAATGCAAAACACTATATTGTGCATACACATACGTGTGTCTAATCCTGAAAATGATTTTTTTGGCATTGTAGCACACTAAGGGACAGTGGTTCCAGTTCTAAAGAAGTTAAAAACATTTCATTTGGGTTTTCATTTCATGAATTGCAGAACCTGTGCCAATTTTCTAAGCAAACTGCTGTAACTCTGTTACGTGAGATGGTGTGGGGGAGAGGGCTTTAAAAATAGCCGACCGGATATCCCTCTTGGTGGCTTGGGTTATGTAAAAGTATTTTGTGTTAAGCCAATGTCTCACAATGGATCACTGAGCTTTGAAAAGGCTATTTGGGATCCCTTTTTCAGTGTTAAATATCTGCTTATGAACAGAATCAGACTGAAAATCTCCTAGAGAAAGGGTACAATATCCAAAGAGTTATCACTTTATAATTCCAGGTACTAAAAAAATTCCCATGTTAATACTGAAAGTGATTTAAGAAAAATAAAGTCCCTTCTCAATTCAGTGAGAAAGAAGCCAGTATTCCTATAAAGAAAAGTTGTTAGACTTGGGCTTAAAACATTTTTCTATTAGAGCAGAACAATCTGATAGTATCTGGCTTTATTAAATATTTACTTTAGTTTTCAAAAAGAAGTAATTTGGGGACACTGTTCTCATGAAGACCACATAAAAGCAAAATGATAGGGATTGTTTTCTGAGAGTTTGTCATGGACTGAATCCTTGGGCACAGCTGAGTGAGCCAAGTAGATGAGTCTGTTGTCCTGTGCCATGTCCTGACCCAAAAGCTATATACAGGGGAAGATGGTATGATTAGCTGGACCAATAAAATTCTCTCTCAAGTGGGGAATTAGGTGCTTGGTAGTTGGAGTGGATGCCCAGACCAAAAGAGAGAAGGCAGAAGGGAGTCAATCTAGTAAAAGAAGTGAATGAGCAGAAGACATGAGATAGGACACACGAGTTAGGAAATGAGCTTGTTGGTTAGCTGGGGCAGAAGTGACAGAAACAGAAACTTCTACTGAGTTGTTACAATTCCTGCTGTTGAAGGAACAATGAGAGAACTTGGTCAATAAACATGCATATTCCTACAGTAACTTCCATTATCCATGAGACCTGCCTCAAGACTTAGATTCCAATTTCTTTTATTGGTGGGTGTGTATACCTACCGAAAACTTGTTTCTTGAGGTATCAGAAGAATCTCTGTTCCGCATCAAAAAGACTCCTCTAGATAGAGATATCCAAAACAGCACGTGGACTCAAGTGGTTTGTACACAACAATTCCTTGCTGTCATACTTTCTCTTGGGCATGGCCACACAGTTCAAAGCCCATTTGTGCAAAAGCCCTGCCAGATTTACCAATCTCATCCCAGTTAGAGTGGTGTGACCACCAGCATCCCCCCAGCCTTACTCCCATCCTTCCTTCCATTTTCTCAGTTTGCAGAAGAACCCATTTGGCATCTTGGTAACTCAGTATCTGAATGGTTGCTGGGATCCCTGATTCATGAAAAAGATGGGGAATTATTCTGCTATGCTGAGGAAGGTGTTCTGAACTTTTAAAGGCATTATAGCACCTGGATTACAGGACAGAAGAAATGCAATGCATTGCCACTCACCTGCAGTTTGGGTATGTGTCCTGAAAATAGCTGGGAAATGTGAAGTAAGTGAGAAGACCTTCGATGAGAAGAGTTGTTCCAAGTAGTTTCTAACTAGTTGTTCCTGGTGGAATTTTCTGTCCTGTTGACAAGCATCTAAATGTATGATATAATCAAGAACTAAATTTTCATTTTCTCTACATTTTGACTCTGCATTGCTTGTATTAATGTATTATTTAAGTTTTCTGCCAAGTGTGTTAAAGATACAGTGAATACTAAATATGGGGCTGATTCTTAGTTATTTCTTGATGTGTTCAAAACTTCTTTGAAGATATAAGTTAATTTAACAATACAGTTGGATTTTTGAATATACGTTTGCCTGGAGCCTTTTCTAAAATGCATCTATTTTATATAGTGAATTACACTGACAACAAAACACTAGGTTTTTTTGTTTGTTTTTGTTTTGTATTTTTTAATGTTTTATTTAACATAGGGCTCAGAGAATTCAATAGATGGTAGTGCCTAGCGTCAAGCTCAGTACCTGTCATGTTGTAAGCATTCAGCTTCTACCTGAAACACTAGTTTTTGTTTCCAACTAAAGTAATTGCATTTTTATTCAACCTTCACAAGTATAATTGTTATACAATGTGTTACATAGATGCATATATACTTCACATTGTCCAAAACACAACCAAATAATTAACATAAATATGTGGCAAAGTGAATCTATAAGATAAATATTAAAAAGATTCTCAAAGCTGACATATGAAAAAGAATTAGGAAGAGAACCTCTCATATTCTCCCTTGTGTCCTGAAACAAGGACATTTATCTTATAGAATATCTCTCAAAAATGCATGGTCTATACTCCTCCCATGGCATACCAATCATATTAAAATCTACGAACAGGGGAGCCTGCTTGCTCCCTTAGTAAAACCCAACTCAAGATCATCCTACATTGGTAGAGAGGAAGAATCTCCTTGCAAGAAGAAGTAGCTTGATTTTGTAGCTTTGTTTTGGGGTCAATCAAAGTCAAATTCCCCTTGAAATGTCTCTCACTGTGAGACTAGAAGCACTGATACCAACATAAAAAACTAGCTTGGGGGAGAGGGATTGATACATCCTCCCCTTAATTCCTAGTTGGGCAGCAGAGACCATGGTTGTCATCATAGTCATCACTGATGGACAATCATCATCAACCAACATCTCTACCAAAACAGCCAACATTGTTTGACTTACTTCTATGTAATATGCCTGATGTCAGTCAGTTCTAACAATAACAGAATGATGGAGATATAGTAGAGGCCTGAACATATAGTAGAAGTCATATCAAATATTCCCTTCTCCCTCCTCTAAAAATCTTTACCAAAGGAATAACTAACACAAAACCAGTCACAGTGATTTTCCCTGTATGGACCATGCTCCTATTTTGCTAGAGTCCTCCCTGGCCAATGTGGAGCAGACCCTCTGTAGGAGAGGCTGACTTGTTCAACTGTGGGAACTCTTTCAGTGACTGGTCTGGGATTCCAGGCTCTGGAGGATGAGGCCCAGAGAGGGGCAGGCATTCCCTCTCTCCCATCAGTCTGAGGCAGTGTTTCTACAAGAGAGTTTGAAGGACCTCTTGTCCCAGAATCATCTGAGATGTGATGAGCAAAGATTCCTAGGCCACACCATGAGTATTTTGTCAGGAAATCTACATTCTAAAATAAGTCCCACAAAGGACTATTACAGACTAAAGTTTAAGAATTAGTCTAAGGCTTTCCTTCTGAATTTAACTTCTCTTTTTACTTCTTTCTTGTCAAATGATGGAATAGTCTTCCTTTTCTGAGGGGACCATAATGATCCATGGAGTAGGGCCTTACCCTCTGGTCTCAAAAGGGCCATTTATGTATAAAAGAGGGAAACTGGTGTACTGTATGATACATAAAATGAAATCTATTCCTTCCACATTTGAAGATGAACACAGTATCTTAAACTTATATTTATATAGCTCCTCCAGTAGTAATGACTGATTTGCCATATACATAAGAGCAAAGATGACTTGTAGGACTGGCTTTCCCTCAGACTGCTAGATGTCAACCAGTCCTTATGATATTTTATGTGATCTTTGTATACTGACTTACAGCACCATGTACTAACTACCTGGGGTGATCCCTGAGAGCCCTGTGGCAAATCATCTCAAGCTACCCATTCTTCATTTAATCAATGATCAACCAAACCTTGCACTTGGCCAGAGCTCTTAACTTTTTATAATTTGACCAAATCCACTTCTAAAAAAACAATTTCAACCTACTGTCAAAAGTTCAGTGAGACAGCTATGCAGAGTAAGGGTCAAGAATGTGTACACCAGTTTACAGAGAATTTTTCCAAAATGTGCATAATGAAAAGAACAGGATTAGACTTTTTTACATACTTAAAATGCTTTATCTGGTTTGTATGTTTCTGTGTATGAACTTGAAACATGTTCAAGTTAAATTATTTAAAGCAGCTGAAAAAAACACAAATATTGCTGGAGAAGAAAAGACAGACCTCATAAAGTGAAAGACGTATTTCATGACAAGAGACTTAGAAATGAATCCCTAAAGGTGGAGTGTAGCAAAAATTTTGACCGGATCCTTCTTGGTAGAAAAGGCAAGGACCATAACTTCTTGAGGGGCTTGGATGAGCAAGGCAGAGAGAGGGCTGAAACCAAGCTGATGAGTGAGGTTACCTTGATGAAGGTCTAAGTCAAGCAGTAATTCCAAGTTACATCTTCTGGGAAGACATAATAGTTCAATATTTACCATTTCTTCTACACATTGATTGAGTCAATCTTGATTTTTACCTGGTCTGGCACTCTTACTAGAGACATTCAAAACAGAAAGTGCCTCATAATTTGGTGATAAGCAACGATTAACCAGTAACTCAGTTCTCACATTCCCCTAGTCCATCTTGGGTAACTGCCAGATCAGTTTCCTAGCAAGAGTTCACCCATGTGCACTTGCTGGCCTGAATCTGTTGCTCCTGAGGGGAACTCTCTCCTCACATGTTAATATAAGAAGCTTCTTGGCCAGGGGAGAAGGTTGCTGACCCACCAGTTCTGCCGGCCAGACTGGTGTCTGGATTCCTGAATCCTTGCCAGGGTTCTTTGGTGGCAAGCAACAGAAATTATTTAGGCTAACTCAATGATAAAAGAGGAATTTGTTGGAATGACATGGGGCAGCACACAGAAGTTGAAGAAAAGTTAAATAAACAGGCATCAGAAAAGACCAGCCTCAGGGCTGTTATGAGGATCAAGGTACAAAAACTACGGAAAGTTTTTCAGGGCACTGCTGTCAGGATAAATAAGCTCCTTGCATTTTCAGTTGAGGATCCAAATTCCTGGGGGAGGGCACTTACTGGCTCAGCTTAGGTCATGTGCCCATGCCCTTGGCAATGAAGGGATGATAGTTCCCTAAAGTAAAATCAACATGCTACCATCAGAGAGGGACAGGGGAGAGGTCGGGGGAAAAAAGCAGATGTCCACTGCATTCTGTTTTCTGGGGTCACCTGGTTTCCGTGTGCCTGCCTTTTGACCTTGGACTCACTGTCTCCTCTCTGTTTAGGTCCTTCTGGCCAGTTCTGATAACCACCAAGTTTGAGTCAATCTTCTACCTGGCCTGACCTAAAGTCTGAAGTCAAATGAATTCCAGTGAGCCTTCTGATTTTTATTTCCCTTACTCCCACACACTCCTTTTCTCTGGTCTCTGCTGGGAACATTCAGATATTCCTGGGTCGTCAGTTTCTCAGAAATTCCCCAGATTCACCCTGTTCTTATGCTGGTCACTGTTATCCCGGGCTCTCTGGCCCCAAATGCTTATTTTAGGCAGAATAATTCAAGCTGTTTGTATATGTACTTCCAAGTTTTTTAAAAATGGCAAAGCAAGCAAGCAAGCAGAGAAATAGAACCACTCTACTTCCTTTGGAAATGCAGAACCCTTGAGAATCTGTTCATGCAAAAATGACTTCACGTATGTTCAAAAGTCAGATCTTTCAAAAATCCAATGTCAGTGAGTACAATGCCACGAGGAACAATTCTAATTTAATTTATGTTTATTCCTGTTGGCAAGCTGATATAAACAATTAAGACAACTACTTTGTGATACTATTAGAATCCCATTTTAAAAAATGAATAGCTCTACTGATCTCCCAGGTGTGCCATAAAAGACTGAAAATGAAAGACTTTTATTTTTTTTTTTAAGATTTTATTTATTTATTTGTCAGAGAGAGCGAGGGAGAGAGAGCGAGCACAGGCAGACAGAATGGCAGGCAGAGGCAGAGGGAGAAGCAGGTTCCCCGACGAGCAAGGAGCCCGATGCGGGACTCGATCCCAGGACGCTGGGATCATGACCTGAGCCGAAGGCAGCTGCTTAACCAACTGAGCCACCCAGGCGTCCTGAAAATGAAAGACTTTTGACTGCAGAGTTCTAGTAGGTAAAAACCCAGATGTTGCTTTGATTGAATATTACCAAATACCACCTCTCACCGCCAGCAATACATAACTGAGCTCCTAACATGTCAGGCATGGTGCTAAGCTTTTATAGACATTATCATATTTAATCATTATCATTTTTATGAACTTATACACTATATTATTATCCCCTTTTTATAAATAAGAAAAACAAAGCTCAACAAAATTAGCCACGGACATGCAGCTAGTTCTTGGTGGAGTGAGTTATATAAGGACTGACTTTCTAACTATCTTCTTAAATAAGTTTGTGAAAAAAAAATTGTGCACAAGGAAAAGGGTTCTCCTAGTAAAAATGGTGAAAAATGAAGGATTTAAGAGTTCAGGGAGAAAATATAATTGGAAATAAGAATCCCTTGATTTTATTTAATGTGTGACTTTGTTCAATTGTTTTTCTCCAGAAGGCCCCAGATACAGACCACTGGAGACCACCTCTGGGCCATGGCTCACTGTGGTGGTTTTGATGAACACCATCATCTTCAACGTGCCTGTAGAATTAGGAACTACCCCTCCAATGTTAGAAACACAAAGCACTGCTCTTCCTCATAATGAATAAACAGGAAAACTCTAGGCCAAGAAAAACTTATAACAACAACAACAAAGAGCCCACTCTAGCCCAAGTCAGTGATTTATCCAAATGAAAAAGGACAGCAGTCTCATATGTGAAAACAAGTCTGGCTCTTGTGAAGCTTTTCTGACAGCCCCTTTCTGAAGGTGAACTGTACTGAAATAGATTCCCAAGTAAATCATTTACAGTATGCTAGTGGTGGATGTCGAGAGTACTTGGTATTAGTCTTCTGTTTTTATATCAGAGAATGTTAAATGCATTGCATTCATGCTAACCTGATTAAATAAAGGGCTCATGAGTAGTATGTGTGATGAGGTTCAAGAGGGGTCCAGGTAGTGTTTTGTTGTGATAGGTGTGGTCAAAATTTCCAACATTTTCCTCCTTTACCCCCTCTATGGGTCTTAAGGTCTTTTCTTCATTTCAATTTTTTTTTTTCTGCAACCGTATTTGCTTCTGAGATTGTAACATAGCCACTACTCAATCTACTGAGATTATTCAATAATGCTTATTAAGTTACTGCTCAACTTGACATAGGAAATCAACTTGATTTTGATGCCTGGTTTAAGCCAAATTGAACAAGTAGAGATAATGCTGGGGAACATTTAATAGTCATAATTTGGTCCTTTCTTATCTTTTTCAAATACAGGCATTTTGGCATGGATTTAGAAGAGATGCAACCAGTTTTGGCACACAGTGTCCCTCAGCTCCCATTAATGTTGGGATTGAAAAATAGAAATTGAAAACTAAACTAAAACCAAAATTGAAAACTAGAAAAAGAGTAAGAGATTCTAGGTCCGAATGTCATCTGCTGGTAAGTCATAAAAACGGATGAGAAAAGCAAGAGGAGATGAGGTAGATGGAATGATGCTGGGAGAGAAAAAAAAATGCTCTTAGGCTTATTGATTGGAAATGGTCTATTTTCTCCAAATGACTGGAATGATCTAATGGGGTCATATAGTAATGGGGTGTCATATAGTAATGACTAGTGGGGGTCTTTGAGCCACGCCCTTCCAGATGCAGAGCTAAGAGTAAGGGATGAGGGAGCACTGAGAAATGGTAAACTGATTGAGGCAAGAGTCTTTAATCTATCTAATGCTACACTGACTCTAGGTCTGTAACGATTTAAACAACTGGTAAACCCCGTTTTTCTTTTTTTTTTTGTGGCCATTAGCCATGCATCTCATCATCAGCTCTGTGTCCCAAAAAAATCGTGGCTCTATTCAAGATGTTGTTTTGATTCATTCTTGAGTGGAGCTAAGATCAGTAGAAGTCAATAGGGGAACAGGTAAATTATTATAAAACTAATGTTTAGGAAATTGACTAGTTTGGGAAATTTTAAAAATTTAGATCCTTGGCTCAGGTCAGACACCAAACAATATTTTGGATTAAGTAAAAAAAAAAAAAAAAGACAATAGAGTATATATCAAAATATTATTTCTAGTTATATTTACATGATAGCATTTGGCCTGATTTTTTTTTTTTTCCTACTTACCAGTATTAAAACTATGCCTATCATTTGACAAGTAGAATTTGTGGTATAAAAAAAGAAAAAAATTATACCAGTTGATCTAGTTAATAATTTTACTATAAAAACCTTTTAAAAAGGTACATGGGCAAGAATTCATCATACCTTTGTTTATAATATCAAAAATTTAGGTTAAATAAACCTAATCAGTATATAAACATGATGGCATAGTATGGAATTATTTGTAGAAGATGTTTAATGATATGAAAAAAATAATAATATAATGTCAAAAAAGCAGGATACAAAACACCTTATACTATATGATCTCATTTTTATAACAAATATAACAAAAGATTAACACTGGCTACCCCTGGGTTCTTTGACTAGGAGTGCTTTTTAAAAACGTACTCGTCTATATATCTTGAATGTTCACAAATGGGCACAGATTACTTTTATTGTTAGGAAAAAAAGATCAACATAGAAAAAATATTTTTGGTTAGTCTGATAATTAGTTCCAGCCGCTTCATTATCAAACTTCCCAAGGAGCCATCCTGTTTAGAGGCTATTTCAAGAGTTTCCTTAGCATAGTGCACTGTACTTAAGGTGTTCAGGGACTGTGCAGCTGGTGAATTTACACTTTCAACCCTTGGCTGCCCATGACACATTAATGGGAGCTGAGGGACAAACTGTGTGCCAAAACTGGTTGCATCTCTTCTAAATCTGTGCCCAAAAGCCTATATTTGCAAAAGACAAGAAAGGACCAAATTATGACTACTAAATGTTCCCCAGCATTATCTCTTTAATTAACAGGTATTTTAGGCGAGGTGTTTGGAAAGTCACCATGAAAGTGATGAAATCACTGGATGAGTTTTAGCAACAGTATTTACATGGGGTGGTGCAAAGTAAACACACTGTTCATTTTTTAATGGGGACAGTGCTCAGGGAGGATGCCATTTCTGCTGATGCTTCCAAATAATGTTATTAGAAAATACCAGCAGCAAAGGATGCACTGAATAGTATTTTTGAAAATAAGAAACTCCTTAATACATTCCAGGAAGTTGATACTGAGTCACAAAATAACAGGAGAATTAAATGTATATAAGAAACATTTGGACTATTGCTTTTCTGATATTGAAACTCATTCCTGTCTCAATACTGCTTGGCATTTGTAGAATGCCAAATGTGTTTGGTTAAGTGATTTATGGAGATAGGAGGGATTGGTTTTATCTGCCACATTTTATGATTGAGGGCAATTCAAGAGACTTGCCTCAACTGTCCCAACACCTCGGATGGTGAGGTGTCTCAGATGTCCTTATCTCCATGACTGTTTTCCTGGGGTCTGGGGATACTGCTTGTTTGGGTCATGTGGGCTCTGAATGTTCTATCTCTGAAAGGCCTGAGCAGGTCACAGTGCGTAGGAGCTCGGAATATTCCATGGGCACGGCCATGGGCACATGCAGTGCTCAATTAGTTCACTTCTTGGTGGACCTCTTCACAGGATGTAGGCATTAAAGAGTGTTGGCCCTTCCTTGGGCATGCAGTCTGGCTTCTAATCCATAGGATCTTTATCTCATGAGATTTCAGATATACTACTGTTCTTAGTTTTGCTTTTGTTTTTGGGGTTTTTTTTCCCCCCTTTTGGAAAGGATTGTGGATTGCTTTTGTCTAACATGGCGAAATAAGGAGAATCCTACCCATGTGTGTAAACTCTGGGGCTCTACTAACTGAATGCTGATGAGGGCTCTGCCAGGGGTGGAGGCTGGAAGCAGGTAGAAGGACCAACTGCCGGTAACTCTACACGCTACGTTCTGTACTCATTCCAACATTTTTAAGTTCCTTATTTTGAAGATAAGCTGCGTTTTTCAAGCCACTGAATTCTTACTACTTTCTGGCTCTATTGTCGTTACATGATTTATTGCCATTACACAATAAAGCCCACATGTTCACTGTTCTGGACATTTAACCGATCTTTATTCTTTCTCAACTCCACCCAAATTTTGCTTTTCTTATCTGGCCTGTTATAGCATATCTGATTTTATTGTTATTTTCTGTGTATTTATCTAAAGCCCTCACCTGGGGCATTCTCCGTGAGGGCGGGAGGGACCATGTTGGTTTTTCCCACCTTTTCCCCAGAATCTAGCTGAATCAATGGGCGAAACATTCAACATTTCACCTGAAAAATATTTTTTGTTTTTATTTTTGTGCCAAAGGATTCGAGAATCTACTAATTCTTTATTGCCTTTTTAGATTTAGTTTTTAAAATAAAATGTTGGTCCAAATCCATAAACCTTCATTGAGTATTACTAGTAGTCATGCCAAGAGCTGTTATGCCAACAGCTGAAATAATAAAGAGGCATAAGATAGAACACCTGTCTTCCAGGGGATCAGTATGGGAAGCAACATGGAACTGGGCTAAACTTTTTCTAGACTGCAGACTTCTTCTAGACTTTTTCAATACTTCAGTAAAGTATTGCATTGATGTGTTGATTGTAATGGGATAACAGTTTAAGAAATCATTCTTTCTGAAAAACCAAAACATTTTTAAAACCAATCTTGTTTCAAATAGTGCTTAATTATTTAAATAGTGAATAAAGTGATATCCGATACTCCTTTTTGATCATCTGGGAAGTTTTGGTAAGAAAGAGTCCTACTAAAAGCCCAAATAACCAGAACTCCCAATTCTAAAACTACTTTCTCTACAAATCTGATGAGTTTTCTTGGTTCAGACTCTTACCAGTTAATCAGGAATGATACTACTTTGCCATCTTATTCAGAAATGCACAAAACCAGACATTTGGTAAGAAAGCAGCTACATACACAATTACTTAAAATATGATTTTACTAAATGTTAGTCTTCAAGGAGTTCCATTATAGCTTTATTTCTAAACAACGGGAAATACCCCCAAAATTCAACAGAAGGGTATTACCTAAATAAGTTATAGTACCAACCTACAATGAAGTGTTCTGTAGACATTTAGAGATATACCTGTAATAATTAACAACTCAGAAATTTTTTTCCAGTCCATTGTTAGGTGAAAAGAGTAGAATAAAAAAGAAATAATCCCATAGAGAATAGAGAATAGTGGTCATCTATGGGTAATACGATTATGGATCATTTCTATTTTTAAATTTCTTTTGGTAGTTTTAAATATTTTCCAGATTTTGCACAACACAGGAAACTTTTTTTAAAGCTAGCATGTGAATGAACACTTCAGCATTCCTGATATCATACATAAATAAACAGAATAAAATTATCCTATCATCTAGTTAAACAAGGAAGATGAATATGAACCTTGTTGTTTTGGGCCTCTGCAGATATACTTTGACATTTGATTCAAGGGAAAATATTACAGATTTCTTGATGTTCCCCTTGTAGAACTTTTTCCTTGAGAATTTCATGTAACAACAAAATATCCTGGTGGGAAAAAAAATCCAGTGACCTGACTGTTTTGTCTACATAATGACAAATCTCCCAAGGTTTCTAAATACACTTGAACTCCTTTTTAAACATTGGGATCACTTCTCTAAGAAATGAAGTTGGAGATACTATCTAATTAACAAACATCAATCTTAAAATTAAAAATGGAAAATTCCTAACTTTCCTCAAAACTGTCAGAAAAATAAAAGATCTTTATACAGTTAGGATTATACTTTTGAAAAAAACAATTAACTCATTGCAATAATACCAAAATATAAGACTATGAAATACTCCTTAAATGCGTTATTTATATGTGCATATGCAATGCACATATATACTACCTACAATGATTTGTGGAAATATTTTTTTGACAACCTGATACTGTATGTACAGGGCACCAGACTGGATTTTTAACCCTCCTCTCATTGCATATATCATTATCAAGTTAATTGCACTGAATCAATTAACAGGGACAGATTGAACAACTTCTCTGTTGTTCTCCTCCATTTCTCTCTGACTGCCAAGCCAACAAAATCCAAAAAAAAAAAAAAGAAGCACCACCAAGACTTGCTTCCCGCTCTGTAACCTCTCCTTTACCTAGGCTGGGTTCCCAAAGAGAACAGTCAGTCTTCTCCATGTGTCAGTCATACAAGTCTTTAAAATAGAGATTATGTCTCCATTCTTTTGAAATGCAGTGCCATCCCTCTACACCTTAGGAGAACTTTACAGTCCCTACCAAGGCTGGCACAGTTCTCAGACAATAACATATCCAGGAATGGAATCTCCTGGGGACCTGGTCAGTATGCAGATTTCAGTTGGAGTGGGTTTGGAGAAGGGCTCGACAGGACCTTCTGACTTGCTAACCAGCACCCATCAGGAGAGGAAGCTGGTGCTGTAGGTCCTCTGAGTGAGGAGCTCTTCACCTCCTTCTGGCATGGCCTTCACTGGGTTTCATTCTTCCCCAGCTTAGAGCCCTCTCTGGCCCAGGACCTTCTCAGCTGGGACAAGGGCTCAGATGGGACAAGGCCCTAGGCCTCACAGCCACATCTGACAAATTCAAACCTGTCCCAGTGAGGTTGAGAAGAGGATGACAGACACGCCCACAAGGATGAAAGAAGAACATTTTCATCACATCACTTTACATGTGGGCCCATTACCAAGTTACAGTGTGAATTCATTACTCATCCATTGCTAATGCAACAACTGTCTTTTGAATAGCATAAGTACACTACATTGTCTCTTTTTTGTTAAAATATTAATCTGTTAAGTGCAAACATTAAAATGATAGGGTGATTACCCACATACGATCCTGTGGACTTATTTCAGGTTACCCAGGGAGCAGTTTCCCCTCCTTAATCAGTGCAACCACCATGAGCCTGTCTCCCTCTGGGGCATCCCATCCCCAGCCCACCTTGAGCAAAATACCCAGAATATGTATTTCCTCATAGTGAGTAAATAAATGCAACATTTTCTTTTTCTTTTTCTAAAACTTCTGTTGGTCTTGGTTTTATTCTTTGACAACCCAGGAGCCGTAACATCAGAAGCGTCTCACCTCTCTCCCCTCTGGAGAGGCCTGGGCCTGAGTCACATTCCTCAGCACTTTCCACATTCCTCAGCCTCCATGTAAGGCTGCGAGCCAGTTCCTCAGACAGGTTTTCCCCAGTGACCTCTAGCTAAGGTAAATGTTTTCCTTATCCATCACCACATTATTCTCTCCCAGCAGGTACCCCAATCTATGGTTATGTTCATTTACTGAGCTGCTGCTGTCTCCCCCCCCCCCCCCCCCGCCACCCCCGTTCCCCTGGACTCCCAGCTCTGAATGGCCAGGGACGCAGACTGTTTATCAGTGAATCTCCAATACCCAGTCCACATGCCTATATTTCTGTCCTATTATCTCCTTCCTGATTTTAATAATAACAACAAAATAATTGTAACTAGACCATAAGAACTGTGGATCCTGGTGAGTACTTTTTCTGCAAGAGATAAGGTATCATCATGTAGAGATAAGAAAAGCACAGATTCTTTCAGAAGTAACTTGTTTAAAGGAACATTAAACTTCTTGCCTGGCTAGACTGTAGTGATAACTTAGTTTATAGTTTCAGATGAAAGGCAAGTCAGTTTCCAGTATATTTCTCCTTTTCTCCTTTCCTTTTGCAAATGTTTACTGGTTTGTGATTTTCTTTCCACTCTTCAGGTGTACAACTTACTCATATTTTGATAATGGGGCAATCTAATTAAAAGTATACAAAGTAGTTTGTGCAGCTTTAAGCACTTTAGTCAAGGTCAATATCTAAGCTTTCTGGAGAAAGAGTTGCACAGACATTTAGGCATAGTCCATGCTGACTTACTGTCTTTAAAGTTTGTCATTTTTTTTAAAGATTTAATTTATTTATTTGACAGACAGAGATCACAAGTAGGCAGAGAGGCAGGCAGAGAGAGAGAGAGAGGGTGAAGCAGGCTCCCCGCTGAGCAGAAAGCCAGATGCAGGGCTCGATCCCAGGACCCTGGGATCATGACCTGAGCCGAAGGCAGAGGCTTTAATCCACTGAGCCACCCAGGCGCCCCTAAAGTTTGTCATTTTGACAGTATGTTTATTTCCTATGACAAATCAGCAAACAAAATGTGTTCTGTTCAGAGATATGACCTTATGGGCTGTATCTCCCGCTCCTATCCGGACACCGTGTATGTGGGTCTGCGTTATCGAAGATGGTAGTCACCTGTGGCTATAGACAATAGAAACATAGATATTCTGAATTAAGATGTTCTGGAAAGGCAAAATAGATACCAGATTTTAAAAACTTAATATGAAAAAAAAAGATTGTAAAATATCTATTAGCATTTTTACTAGTGATTACATGCTGACATTAAAAAATTATGGATGCACTGGGATAAGTGAAATATATTCAAGTTAATTTACCTGTTTTTTTTTTTTTTATTTTTTTAATGTGACTACTGAGAAACTTAGAGTTAAATATGTGGCTCATTGGTATGGCTCACAATTTTCTATTGCATGATGTGGACACTGATGTTCGTTTATCTGAACTTTTGAAGGCATGTACAGTGTAAAATAGTAGAGCCAATGTACTTTCATTCAGCCTTGGCTAGAAAATATATCTGAAGCCAAAGGCCTCAGCTGGCAGTTGCACTAGGAATCCCAAGAAGGCTGAAAAGACTGACATGGGTGCTTCCAGAAGAGAAGAGCCGGTGAGATACCTTGTGAGATAAACATAGAACAAGGAGTGAGAGGCTTTCTTATCTGATTTTTAGAGATGAAGACATCTCGGATGGATTAAGTAACTGGTCAAGGCCACAGTGGGAGGGCTGAGAGGGAAAATGTCTATTCTGTTAAGAAGTTGATATGATCTCAGTTTCCGTATTTTCTGAAACCGAAAACAGAGGTGAAATAAGTAAATTACAGTGAAAGTCTGTTATGATTAAAAAGTCTAGGCGGGGGCCAGATGTAAACTTTGTAAAACAAATATGCTCTGGGCACCACGTGTTTTCACTGATCTTGGAAAATCTTTTACTCTGTGGCGGGTGGAAGCTTTTTGGCTGAAGGCCACAGCATGAGCAGGTCAGACGCACACGGATGAAGAACCACAGGGCATTTGCAAACCAGACAGCCCTGTTGTCGGAATCAGACACTGACAGGTTTGAGGGTTTTCATCAATTGCAATATTTCACAGAATTATCCTCACTCACAGTTAACACTAGACAGGTGCGGCTGTACTCTCCATAATAGGGCAAATGTTCTAAGGGAAATGCAAAGACAGACTTTATTTAATTCAGTTTTTCCAAGGATCATGTCTGAAAGCAAACTAACTACTATAAGCCCAGAGAAATGTTCAAGGAGGAAAGCCCGCGTCAGAGAGGGAGAGGAGGCTGAGAGAGAAAGTTGGTGGTTTTGCTGTTGTTGACCTTGACCCCCACCTCATCTAATGGAAGTCAGAATGTTTGGAGGAAATTGGCAGTGGGAGGGCCTGGAGGAGGGTGGCCCTGAGAAGACAAAAGGAAACATGTTTGGTGCCCTCCATCCTCCCAAACCGTTAGGATGCAAGTCTATTCTAATGGGAAAAAATTCTCTGGGAGTCACAGAACTACTTTGTTCTTTTTTTTTCCCTCCCAGGGCAGAACAGCTCCAATCTGTGAGCAATGAGGTGAAATGGAGGGGGTGGGGCAGGCTGAGTGATGACAGAGGAGGCTTTTATTTTCCCCAAACTTCTCATTCACATGGTCTCCCCATGGGTGATAATAGACAGAAGACACAGGACAGATCCGACCTTGAAATCATAGAAAAAACAATCAGAAAGGGATTGGGTATAGAGTATATGTAAAGTGATTAAAGGCATAAGATAAAGGGGAAATCTACAAAAGAAAAAAAAAAAAAAAAAGACAAAACCAAACCAAACCAAACCCAGACTTGGACTCCAAAAAGGACTTCTAGAATAGTCACTGAAATTAAAATTTAATGAATAAAAATAATTATAGTTAACATTATTGAATGATTACTATGTGACAGGCATGGTAAAAGTATGTGTTATGTGTATTAAATCACTGAATCCTCATTAAAACCTGAAGTCAAAAAAAAAAAAAGCAAAACAAAAAACAAACCTGAGGTCAGTTTCTTACTTCCATTTTAAGGTCAAGAAATTCAGACAAAAATGTAAAAGCTGGTAATAAATAAATCTGGGGCTATAAACCACGTCGAATGGTTCCATCCAGAGTTCTTTTTCATTACTGAAAATTACAATAGACTGAAAAATCTACTGAAACTTACAAACAGCAGAAGAGGGAATTAAAAATTGGAAGAAAGACATGAGATGGCTTCACAGGGTGTGACATGGGAGAAGTAGTGCCTGGGACAGAAGTTGGATGTGCTACCGCATGGTCTCAAGTCCAGCTGATGACTGGTCTCATGGAGAGTCTGGGTGAAGCTCTGCACTTCTAACCACAGTTCTTCCGTGAGGAGAAGAGAATTTGTGCAATAGCGCCCATTGCCCACACATCCAAGATTTGTCCCACAGGGGTTAATACCCTACATCTAAAGGACAACAGGGAGCCACGAGTAGAGTCTAGAGGAACCACAGACTGTTCCATGTGCAAAGTCTGTGGCCAGGTTGGCAGCTGGGGTAAGTCAGTGCCCAAAGCCCAGGAGGACGGTGGGGCCCAGAGGATCCAAGAAGCATAGGAAGGGTTTCTGTTATAAGAAGTTAGGAGAACTGGAGGTGAAGACAAGAAGGTCCAGGATGCATCCTAAGAATTTCAGGAGTAGAGACAGTGGGGAAGGAGAAGTATAAAAAGGGAATGTCTGAGAATTTTGAAGATTTGATAAAAACTATAGACTATCAAATTAACCACTGAGTAGGATACATAAAAAATACACGGGCACAGATAATTTTAATAACATGATTAAGAAATCTTGACCATATATATATATACATATACATATATCTTTGAAGACAGAATATCATCTCTATCATAATTTCATTAAAAAAGATTTAACTAGAAAATCTACATTTGGAAATTAAGAAATAAGTATGTAAATAACCCATAGATGAAGAAATCAATTAGAAAGGAGTCTGAATGTAATTATGCTAAAAGAGTGCTTATTAAAATGTGTGTGATATAGTTAAAGCAATATTTGGGGGAAGTTTTTAGTCTTAAATACATTTGAACTATTTAAAGTTGCTTAATTAAGGTCAAAATATAGAATTCACCCAGTTTGCTATATCTTTGAGAGTAAGGCTATTAAGTCTTGAAAAAAAAATACCATTTACAATAGTACTGAAAATATCAAATATTGAGAAATTAAAGAAACAGAAAGCTCTAAAAAATAATGAGAAGTGAAAGCCCTAAATAAAAGGTCCCATAAGTGAATACAAATAGACCCATTTATGAATGAGTGATTGGTACACAAGCTTGCAGATACAACACTGCAAAACAGTAAGGGAAAGAATGCACTGTTTAATAAATAATGTTGGGACAATTTGTCATCTATATGGAAAAAGATAAAATCATATCAGTTAAGTAGAAAAATAATTCCAGGATTAAGAGTCCCAAATGCAAAAGAGTTAAATTGTAAAACATTCTTTTTTTTTTTTAAGGTAAGAGAACATTTTCATAATCTCAGGGAAGAAAAGGATTACTTCAATGAGACACAAAACACAAAATGTCCAGAAAAAATGAATAAGTTTGAGAGTATAGTGAAAAAAATTTTATATGTTAAGACACCAGTAACCAGATGAAAAGATAAACCAGAGAATGGAATGGAATCTTTGCTGCATGTTTAAATGGCAAAAGTTTGGCATCCAAATACATAAGAAACTCCTAATTATTAGCAACGGAAAGGGCAAGGCCACAAGAGATCGGTAGGAAAAGAGCTGCCATGCAATTCACCCGGAGGTAATCTAAACTGCCAGTTAAAATAAGAACAGATCCACAAACTCACTAGTCAAAACGGGAAACTATTTTATGCCCATGAACATATAAACACACCAAATTTTGCTGAGGATGTAGGGAAACAGGTGCATTCTGGGTAGGCTTTCAAAATCTAGTTGTCACAATGGTACCTATATGAAGATGTTACATCCCAACTTCCTGAAACAAGACCATGGAAACAAACTTCCTGTGTTTAGGGGGATGGAAAAATAAACTGTGCTTTATTTATATAACTGGATACTTGTAGCAGCTATCACATCCTATGTATATGCCTGAATCACATCTATATGTATCAACATGGATGAAATCCAAAACCGTAATATGGATTGACACAAACAAGAGCCAAAAGGTACCTATTAATGTGAAACCACTTATTGCATTTGGAGGACAACAAAACAATAATATTTATTTTTCGTGGTGACTAACACACACATACGCACACACGCACAGTGTGGAAATACAAAACCATACACAGAAGAGGGGCAAAGAATGTGTGTATGACTTGTTTATTCATATGCTGTTTTCCCTAATGGGAAAGACGTTACTTTTAGGTTACTTAACGTTACTGTTACATTACTTTTTGTCTCTTTGGAATGTTTCCCAATTGAACTTACTTTTTAAAATTTAAGAATGAAATCAGTTGAGAAAGCATCCTCCCTAAAATGTAACTGTTAGGGGAGCCTGGATGGCTCAGTGGGTTAAAGCCTCTGCCTTCGGCTCAGGTCATGGTCCCAGGGTCTTGGGATCAAGCCCCACGTCGGGCTCTCTGCTCAGCAGGGAGCCTGCTTCCTCCTCTCTCTCTGCCTGCCTCTCTGCCTACTTGTGATCTCTATCTGTAAAATAAATAAATAAAATCTTTTAAAAAAAAAATGTAACTGTTATTCAGCCCCTGGGAGTTGCTTGCGGCGTTTCTGCTCTGTCTGGAATTTTAAGGGGAAAAAAGGCAGTAGAAGCATACCTCAGACCATGAACCTCGCCCATGGTCTCTAGATGGGCTAGAGAGCGCCCCTCTCCCAAATCTATGTCCTGAAGCAACAGCAATGTGCCTCCCAGTTTTCTGGTTGACGAGCTGGGCCCAGGACCAGCGATGAACCTGAGGAAACCCTGAGCAGCCAGGTCTGAAACCACAGTGGATTTCACAGAGGGTACTTGAGAACAAATTATGTGGGTGGACAGTTCCACCCTGTCTGAACTCAGAATGTGTAGTCAACGCCACTACTACCTCCCTGCTTTAAGAAATTGCTGAGGTACAACTGCAGAAATTAAGAGCAAAATGTATTGTTAACTAGTGCAGTCCCAAGATGATAAACATGCTCGTCCAGAGGCTAACTGTAGCCTGCACATGCACATTACTTGGCCCGGGGTTTGTTCAGCCTTTTACAAAAACACAAAAAACAAAAAAACAACCCAGACACTGTGTGTTTTGCCAAAATTTGACTTATTTGCTAACATCTGGAGTTTGAGAGATTTCTTATGGAAATTGGACCCCCCACTCCTCACCCACCCCCCTTCTCTCCTGAAGAAGGCAGGGATTCTGGCATTACTGAGCCTGAATTCTAGAATGTCAATGAAGTCTGGTCCATACCCCTTGGGCTGAGTCAGTATCTCACCAGCTGGTCCCTCTGGAACTTTCAATTCCCCCATTTTACAGAGAGACTGTCTTGAGGCTCAGAGACATCAAGTCCCCTGCCCAATGCCACAGTTATCCTATGGAGAGAGCCATCCTGGCATCCCCTAGACCAGTGACTGGTTGACTTGTTATTCTTTTTCTCTACACACATTTCAAGGTTTCTAATGACACTTTTTATATAATTCAGCAGGTGCAAAGGAAATGATCATTCTTATCAATTTTAACAAAAACTTGCTTCAAGCGATGATAAAAAGAATACAAATGGATTAACTGTATTATCAGCAAGAAGTCATTAAGATTTGACCAAACTCAAGACAAATAATGTTACATGTAAAAACTAATAAGGGACTATGACAATATAATTAAAAATTGGCATAATTAGAGGTTGTATGATCACAGAGCATCACTTTTCCAGGCTGATCTTTACATACCCCTCATTTCCCCCCTGCCTCCTTCCCCTACCTCTCCTCTTCTTTGGAGTCTAGAAGGATGTGCAAACCCTGCTTCGGGCCTCTGCCCCATGCCTTCCCACAACATACACTTTCTTTAGGTTTTTGCTTGTTGTATTTATTTGCTCCTGGATTAAAGATAGTAGACAATCTACAGTAACTTGGATGAGTTTAATATGCCATGCCTGGGGCGCCTGGGTGGCTCAGTGGGTTAAGCCTCTGCCTTCAGCTCAGGTCATGATCTCAGGGTCCTGGAATCAAGTCCCGCATTGGGCTCTCTGCTCGGCAGGGAGCCTGCTTCCTCCTCTCTCTCTCTGCTTGCCTCTCTGCCTACTTGTGATCTCTCTGTCAAATAAATAAATAAAATCTTTAAAAAAATATGCCATGCCCGAAGTATTGGGTTGGGCATTCTTAGTCTATGCAAAGTGCATTTCTGTTAGAACCAGCTACATGAAGAGATTACATGGATTATAAAATTCCTTAAAATGGAAAATACTCAATAACCTAAGTGTAAATTGACATGGGGATACTTCAATGGACTTTAGCATATCCGTATACTGTGGAAAATCATGCAACGGGAAAAAAAGAAAGAGAGATGAATGTATATCACATATAACATGGACAGAGCCATAGGTTGCAAAAGGATGAGTATAACATGGTACCGATTATGTTAAAAAATAGCAACAAAATCACATGTTGTTTGTAGGTCCACTTATGTCTACCCAAATGCATAGAAAATGCCCAGAAAGAAACATGAAGTGGTAAGTGGATGACTTTTGTTTTGATAGGGAGGGGGAGAGGTATAAAGATGCTCAAAGAGGATTTTAGCTTCATCTTTCATGTCTTAATTTAAAAGAAAAAGTACGTAGATTACATATGGTAGTAACACATATTTATGTGACTATTAACTTCCAATCACAATCTCAATCATGAAATTGTAAAAGTGCTCATCTTTGGAAATGAAACTTTTGCTGCACTATCACCCAAACTAAAACTTTTTAAGTGTATAAATCACAGATGCATCTGACAAGTTAAATTTGATTCTCACGAGTTCAAATCAAGCCAACTAGAAGTTATAATAGTTTGGAGGACACCTAATTTATTTTTGCAAAGAATAGGAAATATGGAGTGCATTTAAATGAATCTGGGATCTCTCAGATTATAGATCAAAATCAAAGTGACAGATTTCTTAATTCATCCTAACATGAGTTTTATTTCTAAGGTGCTAATAAGTTTTCAGTGATAAGATTTCTCAACAATAGCGACAGAACACTGGAGTGTGAATTTTGACAAGGGGGAACCAAGCCCCAGAGAGGTCACAGTTCAGTGTGAGGTGACATCTAGGAAATGTCAGGGCTGGGAGTCCCCCAGCACTCTATGCTTTCTGCCAGGCCATGCTGCCTGCTCTGACTCACCAGTATGACATAGTGTTTCTCTGGAGCGGGTGTTCTCATCCCTAGCCATTATCTCAGACCTCGGTCCCTATCTATCTGTCTGTCTGTCTATCTATCTATCTATCTAATCCATCATCATCATCATCTATCATCTTCCACCTCTGGAGGTCTTTCCCCACTATCCTCAACTCCCACGGAACCAGACAAGCTTGTTCCTCTCCTCTTCCACCAGCCTTTCCCCCAGCGCATTCCACCTGTTACCCTGGCATGCCCGCTTGCTCGCATCCCCCACGCTGCCCGCCCAGCACCGGCGTGGAGCCCAAAGTCACGCACGCACCGGGACTCAAGGACTGCGCCCCGCGGGTGGGGCCTGCGCGTTCCCAGGACGAGGGGCTGGGTATCGCGCAGCCCATCACTCACCTTGCCTGTCGTTGGTGCCGCTGCCAGGAGCACCAGCAGGAGCAGCCGCAGCAACACGGGCGGCCTGGGCGCAGCAGTCCCGGGGCGCATGGTGGGCGCCCGCTCAGAGCCCCGGCGTGTCCAGTGACCCGCAGGCTCTACGGCCACCGTGTCCCTTGCGCGACGCGGGTTGGGGAGCCTGGTTGTGAAGCTCGCCTCGCCAGCCCGCCCGGGGCGGGTTATGTAGGGCTCAGCCACGCCGTCCGTCCCTCCCCACTGAGGTTTTTGACTGCGGCTCCAAGGGAGGGAAGAAGTGGCTTAGGTCCCGCCCTCGTCCCCCCTCCCCTTCAACTCACCAGGCAATGTCCCTCCGACCTGGGCATCGTGCCCAGCAGGGGAGAAAAAACTGCGCTGCGGGGCAGGTGGGCGCAGATCCAGGGTAAGGGCTTAGGAGATGATGCTCCCAAGGTCCTGGGGCCGAGGCCGGGCCGGGGGGCGCGGGTCGGAGGTGGAGAATTTGGGGGTGTGCGCTGGGGAGGCGACTCAGCGGGGCTGGGGGAGTGGCCAGCGGCCGTGCCCAGATTAAGCGGGAGGCGCGCTGGGGCGTCCTCACTCGAGCGGCCCAGCCTGCTTCCCGCTCCCGCCGCGCTGCCGCCGCGCTGCCGCCGCGCTCCCGCCGCGCTGCCTTCGCGCTGCCTTCGCGCCGCCTCCGCTTCTCAACCCGCCGCGGACTGGCAGCCGCCGCACTTGGCGGTGAAAGCGCGGAGACCCGGCCGCCGGGTCGCGCGTGGATTTGGACGCGGCGGGGCGGGAAGGCGCGGCGCGGCGCGGCGCGCGCTGCGACCAGGCGGCTTCCGGCGCGGCGGGTGTCCCTGAGGTAAGGCGCCCACCGCCCAGACTGCGCAATCGCTGCCCCCGGCCTCGGGCACCTGTCTGGAGTGGGGGTGGGGGCAGGCAGTGGCGGAAGCGTGACAACTGAGGGTGGGGCGCGCGGGGTGGCGGGCGGGGCGGGGAGTTGGGGTCCCGGGGTCACCAGAGGAGAGCTTGTCTGGCTCCCGGGCTTGTCTGCCCGGGCTTGAACCGGGCGCTGTGTTTTGATTAATTTGGAGACTCGAGTTACCAGCCTGGCAGTCTGGGCACTCCGGAATGCCAAGAGCAAGAGGCAGCTGAGGGGAAAGAGAAAGCCCATCCTATTCTCTGCTGCACTGAACTGGCTTTTCAGGGTAAATCTTATCTGCGGAAATGGCAGAGGAAACCAAAAGCCAACTCTGTCCAGGGTGTCTCCCTCCTGAGAATGCTCTTCGTGGAGGTCCAGTATCTGGCTTGTTAGGGCACTATCTTCAGAGCAGGGCTCCTGCCCTTTCTTGTGCCACTGGCCATATGGGCTCTGGGGAGACATTTAGACCCCTTTTCGGAATCATGGGATTAAATACACAAGATCACAAAATTTAATTTTGTGATCTTGTGTATTTAATCCCAGTTTTACTGGGATGCAGCTATCAGAGTATTAAAGTCATGATATAGTGACAGATGTGCGACATTATTATTGCACTAACTACCTGCATCTAACAACAGATCTATCAAACACCTGTGATCCCAAACTAGTGGTGACAGCAAAACTAGCATGTGACATGGAAACACCAGCAAGTGCCCTCTCAAGGGCTACCAGTAGGATTGTAATTTTTTGCCTATATTCAGAACATTTTTGCCTATATTCAGAACTATATTCAGAACCTTCCAAGGAAGGTTAGTGAAAAGAGACGTGTACTTTTGTTTGCCATACAAGATCACAGACCACCTGGATTCCATCTCTACCTTAAGGCCCCCTGCTCTGAAGCAGTGTTTGCTGACATCTGCAGTCCTTGGTCATCAAGCACCACGTGGGAAATATGAGCTTTAGTTACTGATTGTGGAGAACCACTTGCTCTCCATTAGAATAGGGTCTCTTACTGTATTGGATCTACTGTAGATATGTAGGAGGGCAAAATCCTGACAGCGAATGAAGGCATCTCACCCTGGCTTGGGGGGGAGGTGGTGGTGAGTGAATTTACTGTCTTCCCTCTGTTTTTTATGCCAGCAATTGTTGACTGTGTCTGTGCATTAGAATCTCCTAAGGAACCTCTGAAAACCCTGATACCCAATTGATTCCAAGCCAATCACACCAGACCTTCCAGTGGTGGGACTCAGGTGTGTTTTGGAGCTCCCTGGAGATTCCCATGTGCAGCCAAGTTTGAGAACTGCTGTTTTACATGTAGATTTCAGTTAGCTGAATTGAATTAGGGCCTCTCTTTTGTAGAAAAATCAAAAGGATATATGTTAAACTCTCTATTAAGACAGGTGTGTCCAAGCCACAGATGTTGCAGTGTGGGACATAGTAGCTTCTTTCTGTTGACAGGGAAGCCTCTAGGGAAACTTCTCCTGTCACTCTTGTGAGAAAGGACATCAGGAGCTCGGTTGATGAAATTAAAGTGTCTAAGAATTCCAAGTATGATAATATTGCATGAACTGACATTTCCTCCTAGAGGAAGAAAAAAACAAAAACAAACAAACAAAACCACCCTCAATGCCAGTGCTAAGTACTCTTTCTTTTGGCCAAATTTTGGAAGAGCTCTCAATTTTTGTTTTTAATTGCTTTTTTCTGAAACCAAGTTATTTTGACAGCAGGTCAGACTTGGCTTTATTAACTTTGAACTGGGAGGCACCGGTCAAGTGCACGTCACTTCTGATGCTGCAACACAGCAGGAAGGAAGCCTGGGATGTAAATACGGAAAGGTGGAAGCAGTGGTGAAGAGCTTGGTCTCTGGGGTAGCCTCTAGATTTTGAATCCTTTTCACACTTACTAGTATGAGCTAACCTTTCTGATGTGGGATATTCTCTTCTGTAAAATGGGCATAATCATAGCACCCACCGCCAGGAGTTGTAGGAATCCAATGTGGTAATGCATTAGAAGCCCTCTGTCCAGGGTCTTCACAAAACAATTGTATCTTGGGATCCGATTCTCCAGTTGCATAAAGGAAAAGAGGGTGAACCCGATGAGAAATGGTGGCACAAGCTCTTCTCAGCTCAGTAGGAAAGGGGTGATGGCCAAGCACGTCCCACCAGCTCCCTTGAGGTCAGCCAAGTACTAAGACATCTAGAACCTTGCTACTTGGTATCCCTGGGAACAGTAGTTTTGGCCTCCTGGAGAGCTGGTTAGAAATGCACAGTTTCAGGTACCACCCCAGACCCATTGAATCAGAGCCTGCATTCAGCAAGGTCTCCGCTGAGCCTCCTCACATTAAACTTTGAGAAGTGGCTTTTCTAACAGCCACATTTCACCTCCCATTCGTTACCTCCACACCACATACATACATTCCCTCTGTATGTACAGTGTTGTATACCTGAAACTAATATCAGATTCTAGGGACAGAGTAGGTCAGCTATACATACATTTAAATAAAAAAGAATAGTCTCACACACACACACACACAAAATATTTGGTATACTCACTAGGTGGGGTCTATAAATCAGAATTCTTGATTTTAAAAAAAATAGGCTTGGGGTCGAGAGAGTTGTTTTTTCCACTGTTGTTTCTTTATTTTTCTCTTTTTTTTTTTTCAATTTGTCTTTATTTTTCTAAGTACTTCACTAGTTTTTGATATAATGTTCAGTGACTCATTAGTTGGGTATAACACCCAGGGCTCATCACCTCATGTGCCCTCCTTAATGCCCATCACCCAGTTATCCCATCCAATGTACTAAGTAAAGTAAAGTGGGGATGGTTCTTTTTGTCTGTACAGAGGACACAGAGACCTCTACTTTTCACACTGAGAGCAGGTGAGGGTTTTGAACCAAGTGGTCACTGCCTCTGACAAGCTTGATATTATTACTTTGCCCTTTTTCATCATCACAATATCATGTTTGTTTTCTACACAGTGCTTAAATGCATAGCGTTTGCCTCCCTTTGTGTGAGTGGAAGCCCCATGAGGACAGGAGTCTTGTTGGAGTTCTTTACTCTTGTTAAATGAATGAAGTTGAATGATGTCACCAGTTCCCTCAGGATTCACATGGCCTGGTACTGCAGTCATCATCTGTGAATGACAATAGCTTTCTAGCTCATCCCCTACAAGTTCTCTCAGAAACCCTTCTTCTAAAACATTGTCAGAGTTCCACCTAAAACTGCACGTGGTGTGGGAAAGGACAGATTGCTTCTGGAACACTTATAAGCAGTCTCCAAATTTCAGAGGCTTAGGGTAACAAGATTTTTTTCCCCCCATTTTCCTTACATGTTCATCACAGAGTGTGGGGAGGTGAGAAAGGGGAAGATGCTCTGTTTATCATAATAGCCACTCAGGAACCTAGAAATTCCCATGCAACACGTTCTCTGATCTCTTCAGAAGGGAGAGAGAATGTGCCAAATCCGAAGCTACTCTAGAAGCTTCCACCTGGAGGGGACACATACTACTTACACACTCACATTTCACTAGCCACACTTCATTTTGTAAGTGACAGGGAAATGAAGTCTACCATGTGCCCGGAAAGAGAGCTGAAAGTATTTGGTGAATGTTAGTAATGTTCATCATACATGATCCCGTTTGCTTACTTTAAAGCAGCCAGAAACCCTTCTCTATCTACTTTACAGCTAATTTCACACTGTTTAGAATAGAATAGAGTGGTTCCAAATCAACTTTTTGTATTGCATGTTACTTTTCTGGATTACAAGGGCAGGGACAGAGGGTGACTTTTTTAAATGTAATAAATGCACCACAAAAATTAATTTACTGCACCATAATTTTTGTACAAAGAACAGAACCTAAAGTACACAATTCAAGTTGCATTCATCCTGTGAAACCACGATACAGGTCATGATACAGAGCTTTTCTCTCATTTTTCGCCCCTTTGTAATCCATCTTTCTCTACTCCTGTTCCCAGGCAAACCTTGATCTGCTTTCCGTCACTGCAGATTCCTTGGCATTTTCTGAAACTTTACATAAATGGAATCAAACAGTATGTGCCCTTTTGTGTCTGGCTTCTCTGACTCCGCAGAATGATGCGGAAACCCATCCGTGTTGAGGATAAAAGCAGTTTGTTTCTGCCGCCCAGTTGGGTTCCATTGCATGGATAGCAGCTTTTTAAGTGCTACTTACCAGTGGTTGGACATTTGATTTGTTTCCAAGTTAGGGACTATTACAAATAAAGCTCCTGTGAAATTTTTAAAAAAAATTTTTTAAAAGATTTTATTTATTTATTTGACAGAAAGAGATCAGAAGTAGGCAGAGAGGCAGGCAGAGAGAGAGGAAGGGAAGCAGGCTCCCTGCCGAGCAGAGAGCCCGATGCGGAGCTCGATCCCAGGACCCTGGGATCATGACCTGAGCCAAAGGCAGAGGCTTTAACCCACTGAGCCACCTAGGCACCCCAACTGTGAAAATTTTTGTACAAGGCTTTGTGTGGACACGTGTTTCCAATTCTCTTGAATATATACCTAGAAGTGAAATGGCTAGATGTATGTTTAATTGTGAAAGAAACCGTTTTCCAAAGGAGTTGTGTCATTCTGCATTCTCACCAGCAATGTATGAGAGTTCCAGTGCCTCCATGTACTTGTGGCGCATTCTTGTGGTGTCCTCAATGTTCTTTGTTTTATTGTAGTAGTTACAGGGTGGCATGTCTGTATGCTTTTCATTTGCCTGATAACTAACTATGCTACATATCTTTTCATGTACTTAACCATTCATAGAACTTCTTTTGTGAGGTGTCTGCTCAAATCTACTCCCCCATTTAAAAAACATTGATGGTTTCCCTTCTTACTGTTGAGTCATAATAGTTACTTACATATTCTGGACACAATATCCTTGCCAGATATATTTACTATAAATATTTCCTCCCATTCTCTGGCTTGTCTTTTCATTTCTTTATTGGTGTCTTTTGAAATGCAAATATTTTTCTTTTGCTGAAGCCCAGTTTATCAACATTTTCTTATTTTGTTTGTCTTTTTTTTTTTTTTTTTTGTTATCTGAGTAATCACTTACACTAGGGTTACAAAGATTTCATCTATGTTTTCTTCTTTGGTTGTGTTTTTATGGTTTAAGTCAGTGATCCATTTTAAGTTAATTTAGGAATATGGTGTAAAGCAAGGATCTATTTTAAATTTTCCTTTACATATGGCTATCCAATTATTCCAGCACCATTCATTGAAAAGACCTCTTTCTCCACTAAATTGTCTTAGAACCTTCATAGAAAACTAATTAATCATCTACATTTAGGTCTTTTTTTTGTTCCCCTGATGCATATGTCTCTTCTTTCACCAATACCACATTTCTTTATTACTACAGCTTTTAAAAAAATATTTTATTTGACAGAGAGAGATCACAAGTAGGCAGAGCATCAGGCAGAGAGAGAGGAGGAAGCAGGCTCTCTGCTCAGCAGAGATGTGGGGCTCGATCCCAGGACCCTGAGATCATGACCTGAGCCGAAGGCAGAGGCTTTAACCCACTGAACACCCAGGTGCCCCTATTACTACAGCTTTAGAGCAAGGTTTGAAATCAGGGTATGTAAGTTCTCCAACTTTGTAGTTGTTATTTTAAAAAACAGCTTATACTATTCTAGATAATTTGAACATACATATATGTGGATTTTTTCAGCTAATGTGCTATGGAGAGTTGAGTCTATGCTCATGAGTTCATGAGTCTATCTATGTTCATGTAGTTTTCTTGTAATACCTTGTAATATCCTTGGAATCTGAGTAATACTAGCCTCATAAAATGAGTTGCCCAGTGTTCCCTCTTCTATTTTCTGTAAGTCTGTGAAGAATTTATATCATTTCTTCCTTAAATATTTGATAGAATTCACTAGTGAAGGCAGCTGACCCTGGAGTTTTCCCTGTGGAAAGTTTTGAATGACTCAGTTAATTAATCCCGAATTTAATTGATATAGGGCTATTCAGATTTTCTATTGCTTCCTGTGTCAATTCTGATAATTTTCATCTTTCATGAAATCTGTTCATTTCTTATACATTGTCAAATTTATTGGTATATAATTGTTCAGAAGATTCTGTAATGATCTTTTTAGTACCTGTAGATCTATAATGTTTTCCCTTTTGTCATTTCTTACCGTTGGTAATTTCTCAAGTAGATCCATTTTATTTACCTTTTCAAAAAACCAAAGAACCAGCTTAGAGTGTCTTTTGTTTTTCTCTATTGCTTGAGTGCTTTCTCTTTTATTGAGTTCCTTTTCTACCTTTATTATTTCCTCCCATACATTATGCTATGTTTTTTTTTTTAAATTATTATCATTCAGTTCAAAATATTGTCCTTGATGAATATGTTATTTGGACAGTATTGATTTCCAAATACTAGGAAATACATTTCCTAGATGGTTTACGGTTCAGTTCTAATTCAATTCTCTGCAAGATTTCAGTCTCTTGAAACCTACTGAGACTGAGACTAGTCCTGTGTAGGGTCTATCTTGATGAACACACTACATCCACTTGGAAAGAATATATATTTTGCAGTCGTTGGGTGTAGTGTCTTATATATATATATAAATTAGGGTAAAGTGGTTCATGGTGTTATTCAGATCTTCTGTGTCTTGATTGATATTTTCTACCTTGTTCTATCAGTTACCAAGAGAAACATTAGTTTCCAACTATGTTTGAGAATTTATCTATTTCTTCTTTTAGTTTTTCAGTTTTTGCTTCAGGTATTTTGAAGTTCTGCTATGAAGCCCATATATTTATAATATTTGTAGCTTTCTGTTATGTTAACTTTTTGATCATAATTATATATTCAAATTTATTTTATGTGCTGTTGGCATAGCCAGTCTTTCTTATGTATACTATTTGTGTGGTTATCTTTTCCTAGCCTTTCCTTTCAATCTGTTTGTATCTTTTTGTTTAAAATGTGTATCTTATAGCATATAGTTGAACTTTTTTCTTTTTTAAACCCAGTGTGACAGTCTTTGCCTTTTAATAGGAATTTCTAGTCTATTTTCATATAAAGTAGTTGATATGGCCATATTTAGTTCTGCCATTTCTCTATTTCTCTTCTATCTGTCTCACCGATTTTTTTGTCCCTTTCCTTCTTTTTGGCATTCTTTTGTGCTATTCAATTTTTTTTTAGTATTCTATTTGAATTTTTCATCAACTTCTAGTTATATCTTTCTGCATTATTTTTAGTAGTTACTTTAGTGATTACAATATATGCCTTTAACTTTTCCCAATCTGCTTAAGAGTAATATTTTATTACTTCAGGTAAATCAAATTCATTTTCATATCTGCAGTTCCCAGGTGGTATTTGATATTAAATGAGAGATTGATAGATATTTCTTTTTTTTTTAAAGATTTTATTTATTTATCTATTTGACAGACAGAGATCATAAGCAGGCAGAGAGGCAGGCAGAGAGAGAGGAGGAAGCAGGCTCCCTGCCGAGCAGAGAGCCCGATGCGGGGCTCGATCCCAGGACCCTGAGATCATGACCTGAGCCGAAGGCAGCGGCTTAACCCACTGAGCCACCCAGGCGCCCCTAGATATTTCTTGAATGAACAAAATCATAGGTATTTATTTATATTGTACCAAAAATAAATGGAATTAATTCCAGAAAAAAAAAATTTGGTTAATGCAAGTTAACTGAAAGTCACTTCAAGTTTTATTTATTTATTTTTTTTTAAGATTTTATTTATTCATTTGACAGACAGAGATCACAAGCAGGCAGAGAGGCAGACAGATAGAAAGAGAGGTGGAAGCAGGCTCCCTGCAGAGCACAGAGCCCGATGTGGGGCTCGATCCAGGACACTGGGACCATGACCTGAGCCGAAGGCAGAGGCTCCAACCCACTGAGCCACCCAGGCGCCCCCTTTTTTTTTTTTTTTTAAAGATTTTATTTATTCACTTCAAGTTTTAAACATTATTACATTTTAGTGGATTTGAATTTACAAGTCTTGTGATTTTCATATAAAATCAAGATTCTATGAATTATTTTATTTTCTATATATTTGATATTTTTGTTGTAAAATATGTGGACCTCTTCCTATCCTTAGGTTTCTGAAGTTTCAAAAGAAAGGTCACTTTCAAATTTTAGAACAGGTAGACAGTCTTACTTTAATAATCCTGTATGATTTTGTGAAACTTCTAGCTGTTAATTGTCTTAGCTACTCTGCCCATATATCATCCTCATCCAATACCAAGCACACTGCCTTGGCTTTGTGCTCTTATTTACTGATTCATAATGTCCACAGTGAAACTCTGAATGTGTTCTTATGGTCTGTAGTAGACTGTGGGATGGCCTAGCTCTGAAGCCCGGCTTTGAGGGATGAAATATTTATTAGGTTCCAGAGTGGCAGAAGCATTCTTAGAGGAGTCTGGTTCTAGGACATCCCAAGGGAGGAGACCCAGTAGGAGATTCTGAGTTTCTAGGAGCCAGCTCCTGCCGGAAGCAAGACAGATGGACACTGGGCAGAAGATAAGAATGAAGCCAGAAGAAAAGGAGGTAGTTAAGCTCTCCTCAGAAAAGACATAAGAGTTTTATGAATACTGTGCTCCTTCTCACCAAAACAAAGCTTTCCTTCTTTTTTGGAAGCAATTGTATGCTCACTCCAGTATTTCTGTTTAACATTCAAGTTCATTTGGACACTTTTGGGAAATCTCCTTCATTTTTTGGCCACATAGCTACCTTATATGCTTGAATAATTGACTTCTCTACGTTCTAGTTAGAAATGGTACATTTTAAGATCCCCCACTATTCGATAAGATTTCCCAGATTTGAGATTCCAGACATAAAGACCTTCCTGCAAAAATTCAGGTTTTCTGGGATTCACCAAAAATGAATGTCTTTGTATCATAGTGCACCACTGCATTCAGAATTGACTGTCCTGGCTGCTGCTGTATTGGAGGCTAGAGTTGTTCTTCCCAGACACAAATCCCTGAAGCTTATCCAGGAATTTGCATGCATTTTGAATCTGTGTAGTATAATGGTCAATAGGGAAAGCCTTGGAGTTTGAATCCTGGATGTGCCACTCACTGCCTGTGTGACTTCCTTGCAAAGGGAAGTAATCATATTGCTTACCCCATGGGATGATTGTGAAGGTTGCAGATCTGTGTTAAGCCCTTAGCAGTGCTTAGCACCTAGGTGGCCCTCTGGAGATGCTGCTCATTATACTTTCTTATGGTGGGATAGTGGTGACGATGGTGATGATGGGAAGAGGAGGAAGGAAAAGAACACAGAAGAAGAGAAGGAGGTCTAAGAGGAGTGTGTGTATAGTGGGGTGGGGGTGGGGGAGAACATTAGTAGCAGTGACAACAGAAGGAGCTGGCTTTCTGGTTGATAACACCCAATGTCAACTTTTTTCCTGGTGTCCTCTCAGAGTCAACTTATGTTAACTCTGTGATTGTCTGAAGATTCATCTTCCTCCATAAGTTCTCTCTCCTCATGTTTAAAAGGACTTTAGGAGGGACTGTCATAGCTTATCCCTCTTTTCATTTCCCCAGATCTTTCTCCCTCCTCAGATCAATCTTCCCCTGTTTCTGAGCTCTGCCCAGGCTTGATCCAGTTCCCAATTTTCTAACCCTTTTCTAATATATTATATACAGGAGATCTTTCATCCTAAAAAAATTAAGAAGGAAGGAAACGAACATTTCTTGAACCACTGTGCCAGACACTATGCTAGGTGCTAATTTGGACTCATGCAATTCTCTTCAGGATTAACTTCACATGCTGAGAAGTCAGGAGTTCAGAAGAGTTACGTACTTGCTCAGGGTTATGCTGCTAATTGATCAAGATCTGAACACAAGTCTCTAACTCTAGAGCCTGATTTTATCCCTAACATGAGAGCACATGGTACCAGGAGAAGGAGGCAGACTGTATCTGTGGAGGAGGGGAGAAGTCACTGAAGATGACAGCCTCACAGTATGGGTGGTCCCTGCCTGCTGTATCATAGGGTGTTACTTCCAGAGCTCAACACAAAGACAGTTCCCAGAGGTCTAAAAGTTCCAGAGAATTCGTATAAAGCCACCCCAGTCCTGTCCTGAAGGGAAAATTATAGACCAAGAGCAACCTGGGGGATTAGTGCTTTTGGCAAGAGACATACCACATTCTGAGTCAAGAATGTCATTCTTAACTTGGAGGTACAGGGCCCATTTGGTTATGAAAATCAATTTATATTTTAGGAACATATGTCACTTCCATGTGGGTTCCAAGTGGTGACATTATTTTGGTCATTGTCAACTTTTCTGTTGATATTGGGAGGAGTTCTCAAGGAGAAAATGATAATAAAAGCCTATGTTGGCAGAATAGTAGGTTAACTGAGATATGGTCTGGTTGGTTCTGGACTAGCAAACTGAACTCCAAGGTCAACTGAGGACTCCGCAGCACTCTTAAACAATTCAACTGAACCTGGAGGGAAGGCAAGGTGGGGGCGGGCTTGGTCCTAATCCAACTGCATTCTGGTCAAGTTGGAACTGAGTTATTCTCAAGAATTTACTTGAGTAGTTCTCAGAGTTTTTCCATGTTGCTTCTCAGAGAACATGGAGCTCCAAACACATTCCAGTGATCCATGGACCACCCAGATTCATGATGTGCTTTAAAAATCTTGTGATATTTGTTGAGATTGACTCTTTTTGCAAAAAAGCTCAAACCAACCTGAACTGTTTGAAAGTCTGAAGAATATGGGATTGTCAAAAGACCAAAACCAAATAATCAGCTTGAATGTTGGGGAAAGGTCAGGTCATCTCTTAACAGGGAAAGTGTAAACCTCAAAGGCAGATATCCAGCCACCAAGGTGGACAGAGCATGTCATTCTTTTCCTGGGAGCACTATCCTTCTATCCTTTGAGGCCTTTTGCTTATTTCTTTGCAAAGATGAGCCACTGGGAATTCTATCTTGGAAAGATAAATGTATATACAAATAGGTGTTCAGACCACACACAAAAAAAATTGCCTTGGAAAGAGAATCTTCAGATAGCTCAGTGTCAGAAGGTCAAAGGAAAGAACATGTAGACATTAAGTTAATAGGGATTTATTTCACTGAAAGAGCAAAAATATTGGTATTAAAAAGAGCTCAAAGACTTAATGTTACTTGGGAAAAGAAAAGACATTGTACTTATACTACCTTTTTGTGACTGGAAGATTCTCATACTCAGTCTCTTGTAATCTGGCCCTCTAATCTTGGCCATTGCCCACCCCCATCCCCTAGTCGATGAGAACCCAAGCAGGGTGTATTTCTTTTCAAGATTGGGCTGCAGAGAAAACAAATTCCTCGTAGTAGAAATAATTATTTGGAAGATCTTAGATCTTGTTCCCAGACAAAGTATTTGAAAAACATCAAGCAGAGACTCATAAGAAGTCCCAAGGGAATTGGAGTCCAGGAACTTTCATAAAGTAGTGAAGAAAAAAAATCAGCCCAGGGAGTTGGAGAAAGAGAAGCTAATGACATTTATTGAATCTACATTCTAGAAACGACTGAAATAAATAGAGGCTGGGAGAGAGTGTGGGCACGTTACTTGGGTTGTGGAGTGAGGCCTATGTCAAAGGTTCAGGGTGCTAATGTTCAGTCTCTGGCAGAACCTCCAAGAGAGTTTCTGTTGGGGTGTCACAGGTTGGGACCAGCTGTGGGGATGGGGCAATGCTTTTGTCAGACTTGGCTGGACAGGTCGGTTTGCTCAGGTAAAGGGAACAAACCATAAGCTTGCATCAAAAACGGGGCAGCTCTCGGGAATGAGCTCGTCTTTCATTCTCTTACTGTAGACACTCCATCTTTCTCTTCTTGCATTTTCTTCTCTTAAAAATAGCTTTTTATGATTACTGAGGATATCTGTGTCCTCTAAATTCAGGCTTGTCCTTCACCTTGACGTGTCCCAGCCTTCAAATGGCTGACTGTACCTCAGGGCATCTCCTGACCCTCCTTCCTCCTTCATCCCCTTTCTTCTCTTTCCTAATTTCGGCTCTTCAAGAGGACTGAGCCAGGCTTTCCTCTTGTGCCATCCTCCCCAGCCCTAAGTTGAAGTTCTAAGTCAAGCTCTGGGTTGGGCTGCCTTGGGGTGAGGTGGTTCCTCTTCTCCACAATGTGGTGGGTGATGAAGATCTGGCCACACCCTTGCTTAGCTGGGCTGAAGATGGTGCCTGAGTGGGTCGTGATGCAGCAGCTTGTGGAGAATGCTCCTTTCCTGAGAAAAACAGTAGGCTAAACAAAGTGTGTCCTTTGAAAGGTGTAGAACTTTGGTAGAAGTTTCCTGGGTAGGCAGTCTCCCAAAGCTGCTGTTTGCATACATTTTAGTGGCACAGCACTTTGGGTTGTTAAAGCTTTTTTTTTTCTTTTTCTTTTCTTTTTTTTTTTTTTTTCTGTACTAATGATAGACTCCATTGAAAACTCACTGCTTTGGCCAATCCCATGGGATAACCGCCATGTATTTGTGAGAAGGTAGGTCAGAAGGACAGTGTTTTGAGTAAGAGTGTTTTTGTTTGTTGTTTGGTGCAGTCAAAAGCTTGGTTGAGACAGAAGTTTTCATGCTCTCAACATAAGCAGTTGCAGCAAAGAAAATCCCCTCAGATTACTGTGGATTTCCTGTGTGAACCATAGGGCACTGTGCACACCAATGTTCATGGTGTCCAGCTGATAACGAGATGGGCCCTCTGCCGAGCTATGATGCAACTTAGACAGGAGAACAGTTATAAATTTATATATATGTATATATATATATATATACACACACACACACACACACACACACACACACATATATGTATACACACACACACACACACACACACACACACACACACCTTTGGAAGTTCATCTAGAGCAGAGATCTTCAAGCTGAGGTACATTTACCCCTAAGACACAAAAAGATTCCTAAGAGTTGTGCAGGCAGCTTGGAAAATCAAGTAAAGGTATCAATTTCTAGATTTTCAATTGCTATAGGTATTTGTTCTTAGAATTGTTCTATCTAAAGATTGGGGGCCTTTGGTTCAGGTTCTCACCAACCCCTTCATAATTTTCATTCTACTGCTTTCCACCAGATAGGTATAACCGCACCCTCAGTCATCCCAAGGGTTACCACCCTGCTTTGCCCCAAGACAAGACCTGTTTGCAGGCCAGATGGTGAGAGTGTAAAAGCAGGTGCTGAGAACAGAGGCACTCTACCTCTCAGGTTCCACATCCCAGGGCCAGGTGGTTCCCAACTTTTTGCTTTCATCACAATTGAGGGAAGACTTATCAGATAGTTGATCACTCAAAATGATTCTTGGTGATGAATTCTATATTGCTTTTGATATACAACTCAGAAGTTCAAAGCATTGAGTGATATATAGAACAAATTTCTTCCATTCACAACTTTTTTTCTGTGAATAGGTTTATTAGAATTTACAGTTTTAAGAAGCTAAAATGGAAGCAGAACTGTTGTTTGACCTGCCTCTTTTCTTGACCATATCTCCTTATTGATCTGGGCTAAATAAACTATTTGAGAAACCAAAAAGCCCAATTCATTCATTGCCAACGACATTTCCAGTAAAATTTCATTTGTAATGTGTTTAATAATTATTTATCAAAGTATGAATTTAGGGGCACCTGGATGGCTCAGTTGGTTAAGTGTCTGCCTTCTGCTCAGGTCATGGCCCGAGGGTCCTGGGATCGAGCCCAGGTCAGGCTCCCTGCTGGAGGAGTGGTGTTTTTGCTTTCTTCCCTCTGCATTCTCTGTCTCTCAAGTAAATAAATAAAATCTTTAAAAAAATTAAATTTATTTGGTTTTGGTGGATTACATACTACTTATCATTATGGCAAGCAAATTCAGGCAAAAAAATTTTAAGACTTAGAGATTTGTGATCTCAGTCTTGTGATAGGACATAAAAGACACTTAACTTATATACATATTTTTGTTGCAGAGAAGTATGATAGGATGATCAATACAAGATTTCCAAATATAAAAATATATTGCACTACAGTATACGTGAGAGAGTGGAATGGAAATATGAATTCAAGAAGAAAAATGGTGCAAAATTTCTAGCTATTAAAGAAGTTGTGTGCATGAATTTTAAACCGATGTTGGTGAGGTCCATTCTTATGATGGTCCGTCGGCTACATCTAGAATAGTATTGCAGGGCACCTGGGTGGCTCAGTTGGTTGAGTGTCCAGCTCTTGATTCTTTTTTTTTTTTTTTTAAAGATTTTATTTTTATTTATTTGACAGACAGAGATCACAAGCAGGCAGAGAGGCGGTCAGAGAGAGAGAGAGGAGGAAGCAGGCTCCCCGCTGAGCAGAGAGCCTGATGTGGGGCTCGATCCCAGGACCCTGGGATCATGACGCGAGCCGAAGGCAGAGGCTTTAACCCCACTGAGCCACCCAGGTGCCCCCCAGCTCTTGATTCTTGAACGTCTAGCTCAGGTCATAACCTCAGGGTCGTAAGATTGAGCCCCGCATTGGACTCCACACTCAGTGGGGATTCTGCTTGAGATTCTCTCTCCTTCTCTCTCTGCTCCTCCCCCACTCATTCTCTCTCTCTCTCTCTCTCAAATAAATAAATAAATCTTTAAAAAAATACAAAAAAATAGTGTTGCAACTGTTTTTATTTTATAGGTCACCATGTACAATGTTCCAAATTATACTTTGCAACTGTTTAAAGAGAAAATGAAAAATTTTAGATGTTAATTTGTTAAAAAAAAAAAAAAGGAGACAAGGTACACATAATTTAAAAACCATTCCTGGGGGATATGAGAGCAGACATCGGCAGGCTGCCATGCTTAGGTATCTATTGGGAGAAGGGTTACATATTAGAGTCAAAAAACCTTGGTTCTACCATTTATTAGCTCTGTGACTTTGCGCCAATTACTTAAATGGACCTAATTTGATTTTCTTTTACAACAGAACCAATACTTACTAAACTGTGGTGAAGTCCAGTGACTCGATGTGCACAGCCCTCTTAGCAGAGGGTCCCTGATGTAATCAGCATCATTATCTTCCTCCCCATCCACTTCCCCCAAGGCTGTATGATCCCTCTTTCCATCACCCTCTTTCTCCTTTCCTCCCTCACCCCATGTATATACAAAGTTGGCCTTATCTTATATCCTCTATTAAATATATTTGATTCACATTCAAAAGGTCCTAAAGTATCTTCTGTAAATTCTCATCCAATGAATGAAAAAAATACATATGTTTAACTGTGTTCCAAGCACTATTATGGCACTAGAGATAACTGTGAATAGAAAAAAGACAAAATCCCTGTCGTCACAGGGCTTACTAAGTGCACAGTGATGAGGCTGCAATGGCAGTCCCAATCAGCAAGGTCCTTTCACTCCCAAGAGACTAGTTAGATTTCTGTGGATTGGTCCACCTGCCCATCCACCCGTGTACCCAACCGGCCAGCCATCCAATTACAAATTGTATTGAGAAACTCCTAAATGTTAGGGCCCTGATTTGGTGTTCTTGTTCTGAAAGTGACCACAACAACACTCTGTTTTAATAAAATCCCCTTTTACACCCTTATCACAATATGTTTGGAGATTAATTGCATCATGTGTCTGTTTGGAGGTTAAAAGCAAATGCCTCTGTTTTCTTTAATTTTTGACTCTTTCCTATTTGCTTAAAATATCGAGTACCTTTTGAATGATTCAAGCCAATTTGTGCATTCCTTCCAAATCAATAATTTGTTTTATTGAGACTTGCTCCCAGAAAGCAGCTTCAAAAAATATTTAAAATGATGGATTTGGGGATGGAAAATGGTTTGGGCACTTACCGGGATTCTTCTCCTACTTGATTTTCAAACTGTATCATGGAATGTTGTTCTCCCACCTACTTGGAGAACTAGTCTCCTGTAAATACAGCACTGAGTTAGTTTTATCCAGATTTTATCCAGAAATTTAAAAATAACTCCAACACTCCCAGTTTTCCTCTCTCTACCCAATTCTCATTGATACAGGTCTTCAGAGAAGCCAGAGTTTTTAAGATGAGGTATTTCAATTTCAAGACACTTCCAATTTCAAGACATTCCTTTAAGCCAGAGATCTTTTATCAAAGATAAATATTTTTTCTTTTTTTTAATTGAGATAAAGTTCACAAAATAAAATTCACTGAACTCTTCTAAAGTTTATAATTCAGTGGTTTTTATTGTATTCATAATGTTGCACAACCAACACCACTAATTCCAGAACATTCCATCACCTCAGGAAGAAACCCTGGACCTTCCAATTCTCTCCTCCTCCAACCCCTGACAATTACTGCTCTATTTTCTGTCTCCATGGATTTGCCTATTCTGGATTTTTTGGTATCATATAATATGTGACTTCCTTCACTTAATATAACGTTTTCAATGTTCATCTATGTATCAGTACTTCATTCCTTTTTATCGCCAAATCCAATGTAGCACATTCTGCTTGCCTATTCACCAGTTGATGGATGTGCGGGTTGTTTGCATTTTTTGGCTACTCTGAATGTTTATGTACACATTTATGCATGAACATAGTGTCAGTTCTCATGGTATATACCTAGGAATGGAATTGTTAGATCATATGGTAATTCTGTGTTTAACTGTTTGAGGAACTGCCAAAATGTTTTCCATAGAAGTTGTACCATTTTACATAAAAATATTTTTATACGTATTTGCTGTTGTGTGCAAAGTATTTCTTTCTATACTAATGGGTCCCTTTCCTAATTTCAAAGGTGAAAAAACAAAATGAAACCAAATGAAACAAAAACTCACTCGAGGGAATTTTAACTTGGATTTCCAAGGGCAAATGTTATGTAGTAGAAAGTGCCGCTTAACAAAATGAAGCAGTAATTTTTTATACAAGCATTACATACACATTTTTTCACTTCTCAAAAATATATTTATGACATAAATAACTGGAAATTGTTTTTATTTATAAGAATGAAATTGATATTTGTTTAATCATCACTAAGATTCTCATCAAAAAAATTGAATTCCCCTTTTAGAAAATATTTCCCTTACTATGAATGATGAAAGTCATTGCTTTCCAACATTATAATGCTTGTTGTGTCTTAAAAGGTATCTTTATATTTAAAATGTTGTGTCTTACACCCTTTTTATATGTAATTACACCCTGTTTTATATGTAACATATCCAAACTTTAAACCCAGGACATAGAACCTCACTTATAAGTCAGAGTCTTCTGGAAGAGAAGAGAAACCTGACAGAGTTTTTTTTAAGTATCAAGACTTGAAGTAACCCATGCACATGGCGTCAGTAAGGTGCTCATTCAGGTGGATCAAACCCTTGGCCACAGATCCCTGGTGAGTGTCCTTAGTGCAATCACTTGCTTTTCAATAATTTCTCCTAACCGTTGGTTTTATAGTTATGAATCGTCTGAATGTTTCATGTGTCAAAAAGCCAAATTTTTCCAGAAATCTATGCATTATGCCTGCTTTTTTGTGTGTGATTCGTTTTTATTAAACACCAATTCTCTCTACTCTCACTGAATCACACCACATCATCACCAATGGGAAAGACACTCATCTAAAGGCTGTAGATTGGTGCTCTCTTACTAGGTTTGAATAGTAAAGACTTTCCTGATGTCCAGGGCAGGAGAGGCCCTCTAATTAGCAGAGATACTAGAGGGCACTTCACTAGTATGGTAGGCAGGATAACAGCCCCTGAGGAGGTCCGCATCCTAGTCCGTGGATCTTGACAATATGTTCTGTCACAGGGCGACAGGGAATATGCTTGTGGATGACATTAAGCTTGCTCATCATCGGACCTTGGGGAGATTACTCTGGGTTATCTGGATGGACCCAGTGTAATCACAAGGGTCCTTAGAAGTGAAAGAGAGGGAAGGGGAGTGAGAGGCAAAAGAGATGGGACAATGGAAGCAGAGGCCAGAGGGATAGACAGCCATTGCTGGTTCTGAAGATGGAGGAGACCATCTGAACTACCTAACTCTTCCCTAACTGGTTCATATTATTTTCCTTCCCTTCCAAACCATCTCCCCAGTCCAGATAGGTTTTCTTCCCTCCTCCCTCCTTCTAGTTGGTTCCACTTAATGTCATCCAGGGTACACTGGTCTTTGCACTGTCTCTGAACAAAGCTGCCTCCTTCCTTCACTCCTCTGCATTTCATTCAGAGAGTCGCCTCCCTTCCCTCAGCTACTTATCTGGGTCTCACCTTCAGGGTGTCCCCAGGGCCCCAGACCCAGTGGGGACCCCACTAAATGGTTGTGAGTACTTCTTGACTGATTAACAAGAGGGAAGGTAATGATGACAGCCAGAGAGAGGATAACATTTATCTTGTCACAGATGACAGCTGCCTGTTAGAAATAAAAAGAAGCTTTCTGGGATTTATTCCTTTTTTCTTTCTCTGTTTGGTTTGTTTTGCATGAAAATGAACAGTTTAAATTAATCTCCTTTTTTGCTATTTCATAGGTCACTTATGTTCATCCTCTTTTCTGTACAACATGTATATGGGGTAAGTACATTAATTAGCTCTAATTGCATGCATTACTCTCATTAGAAATCTTTTTGTTTCAAACGAGCCACTTGGTGGGACTCAGTTTTCTCATCTGCAAAGTGAAGGGCTGGACTAGGTGAACTCTGAGGTTTCTTTTCTATTTTACAGTCAAGACTACTTAGCAAATAATTGCCCACATATTGGAGATTTCTTTATTTTATGACAATCTTTTGTTAAAATCTTTTTTGTTTTGTTTTGTTTTATTTTTTGTTTTGTTTTGTTGTTGTTGTTGTTGGAGAGAGGCAGGAAGCAGCTGGGTCACTTCAAGATTAAATCAAGAAGTATAAGATTAAATGTGAACATTTTGACTCTGGAGAAAGAGAAGCCTAGAATATTCTGTAACAAGATCTCTTTCTTCTGCTTCTCACTGAGGAATCAGAATTACTAAACCCCACCCCAGGCGTTTCTGGGAAATCACACAATGGACCGCCTGTAAGGTAGACCTTGAGACAACTGCATGGGTTCAGTCACGATAGAGCACATCTCCATCATACATCCTCTCTAGCTTGGATTTATCCAATCTAATTTCTGTGATTATTTAAGTTAATAACAGAGGTCTTTTCAAAGCCAGTCAAAATAGGAAGTTGCCTTCTGGTCTCCTTTTTCTACCAGTCAGGAACAGAAAGCACAGGCGTCAGGGAATCAGAAGCTCTCCCCAAGCAGTCATAGTTCACACGCATTTGAGAGCCTCATCTGAAATAATGAATGGAAACCCACTGAAATATATATGTCTGGATTTTTTTTTTACCTGATTTCTCCATGTTTATTTCTGTATTACATTATTTTTCCCTATTGTAAGACTCTACAGAGTCTTAAATTTAACTTCCTTTATTTCTTATGCTCCATATGAGTGAATAAAATTCTTGAACCAGACTGTTCTAGCCTGGACCCTCCTAGCGGGTTGTGCTATACAGAGGTTTTAGAGATTTTGCCCCAAAAGTAGCTTATACTGTAGTTGGGTTTGAAAGGTGGTGCTGTAAATCAATGCAGTAGCTATAGAAGGCAACTTGGCATTATCCATCCAAATTGCAAATGCATAGTCCTGTTGAACACAGGTATTTTCCTTTTTGGAATTTGTCATACATATTTATACTGACTTGGGCATAAAGAAAATGCCCAAGAATATTGGCTTCAGGGGAGCGTTCAGTAACAAGAGAAGGGAGATAGCTAAATACCCGTCAAGAAGGTCTGGTTATTGGGGAGGGCACGGATTGCTTGGAGCACTGGGTGTGGTGCAAAAACAATGAATACTGTTACGCTGGAAAGAAATTAAAAAAAGAAAAAAAGAAGAATGTCTGGTTAAACAAGCTATAGTACTTCACGCGATGGAGAGGGGTTCTGTTAAATTGGAATGATTTTGAAGAAGTCTGATTACGAAAACAGAAAGGTACAGAGAAATACACCTTTGGGTTAAGATAAAACAAGACCAAAATGGCCAAAGAGTGCATCTGTGTGCACGTACGTATGCCTGGATGTACACGTGGGTATGCGTGTGCGCGTGTATGTCTGCATGTGTGTGTGTACGCATGTACGTGTGTGCATGTATGTTTACACGTGTGCACGTATGTTGGTGCGTGTATGTGTATGTGATCATGGCATGAACATGCTTGTAACTGTCCAGACCCTGAGTGAGAACAGTGACTGCCTCTCCTGAGTTGGAAAAGAAGATTTTTTTTTTTAAAGATTTTATTTATTTATTTGACAGAGAGATCACAAGCAGGCAGAGAGGCAGGCAGAGAGAGAGGAGGAAGCAGGCTCCCTGCGCTGAGCAGAGAGCCCGACGCAGGGCTCGATCCCAGGACTCTGAGATCATGACCTGAGCCGAAAGCAGCGGCTTAACCCACTGAGCCACCCAGGCGCCCCGAAAAAGAAGATTTCTTCTTCCATTATCCTTTTGCCCTATTTGAACTTTTAATTTTGTGCAAATGTTGTTTTTCAAAAAAAGAAAAAATAGAGGCAGAAATGTAGGACTGGTTATTAATCTAGAAATTAATAACTTCTTAAACATTTTATTCACGATAAATTTGTTTAAAAATATCTGAGATGAAATGGATAGGAACTTTTCCATTTTCCTCTTTGAGGAGTAGCATTAGTTTTTGAGAATGCCAGTGTGTTCCTGGTGAATATGGTTTATACATTGAATGTTGCCTTGTCTGGGATATGGTCTTTATCTTTTCCAATGGGTTTACATGATCTGTTTTTGAGATGCAGCTTCTTCCTTTACAAATGCCTCCCCCTTTTAAGGTGGCATTTATTGGGAAACATGTAACGTAGAAGAACTTCAGAGACTAAAATGATCTCTTGCCTTTTCTCTTATCAGTACTAGTCAAAGCTTTATATGCAACTATTTCTTTTTCTTTATTATAATCTTCTAACTTATCTAATTTATTTTAAAACGATTCTTTCCTGAAATGTAATTTTGCTACAAACATCTCTGTGATGCTTGGCACACAGTTAAGTAAAAAAAAAAAAAAAAAAAAAAGCCAAAACAAATAAACAATAAGAGAACAAACTTGCCTTTATTATCAAGCCAGCTAATCAACCAACCTTCTTTTTCTGGTTGTTTTGATATCTCACTGAACACATAGTAATGAATCCCAACCTTAAGTGAACCCAAGTGTTCAGACTAGTTATTTTAAGTGTTTTCATGCTGTCCTGGACCTGGGCTATTTCATTTTTTTTTTCCACCTTATCAGAGTTTTGAACTTGATGTTTCTGCATTCATAGATAACAATGTGACTCAAACCTCAAGAGGTATATATTTCTAAAACTTCAAATACATTCTTTAACTTAACTCTTGTCAAGGTTTACATTCTTATATACTTTCAATGACCATAAGGAGTTTTGTTTATAATAATGTCTTTTTTATTAATGCTCAATTTAAAGATTTTTTGGGGGGGATTGCCTCTGAGCATATTTTCCCATAAAAAAGAGGTCTAAATTGTGTGATTGAAAAAAAATGCATTTTGGATAGACTCTTTTCCCTCCCATACACATATTCATATACATGTGTATATACACATGTATATATTCCTATGTACACTACTCAGATGTATTTACATATATGCTTATGCACATAGGTGTGTATGTATGTATAGAGGTCTCTCCATCAGAACTATAACTATTGGTTCAAATGTTTTAATGTTCCCCGCCATACTTTGGCATAAAAGCTTAAATTTATAGCCTTGAGTGTAAAAGATCTATCAATCATAGAAATGTGTGGTTAATACGTAAGAGTTGCAGTGAGGGCTGGACCAGCAAGATGATGAACTAGGTGAAGTTTATCCCTGGTGCCCTTCTGATATTCCTATCCACACTCTCAGCTCCTAGCATCTGGAGCTGCTTTTGTCACTATTCCCTCCCAACCCACAGTCCCAGGCTCTGAAGGAATGCTCAGTGTCCATTGTCAACGCAGGTGCCTCATGGTGGCTGTTTTGTTGTTAAGGCGTCAATTTATGGAAACAGTTACTCTGGGATTATGCTTTTGTACTGAAGTGACAGATGACTCTGGATATAGACAATGAGGATTTGTGAGAACAAGGGGCTGATTCTTCCCAAAGGGTGTGTGTGTGTGTGTGTGTGTGTGTTTGGAGGAAGCATGAACATTAAGAAAATATGTGAGTGTGGAGTAACTCTTTAATGAGAATTTTGGAGGGAAGTTAGGGAGAAGTGGAGAAAGTGCCCAAATGATTCAAATTCAAGAACTTTCTGGTTGAGAGACACATTTGAAGAACCTTCTTGGAGTTTCAGCAACTTGCAGGAAACAGTTGTCATGTGAAGTCCACAGCTGTGACTACAGCAGTGACCAGGAAGGACTCAGCGTTCTTGGAGGGGAAGCAAGAGGGTCCTAAAAAGCAGCCGAATTTATAATCTGAGTGAGACACCATTGTGTGCTTACAGTTTTCCTAACCATATAACTTACACTCTAAGATTATGCACAGCTTAGTAAGTGATATCTTACTAGGAGAGAGACATTACAGAAGATTCTGGCCAGTGAAAAGTGGGTTCAGAAGCAGGCTTTTTTTTTTTTTTTTTTTCTTTTTAATGCTAGCTCACATGAACTTTTATTTTGCTCGCATAATCATCTTCCCTCTTATCAAGCCACAGTGTAATTTCTTTGCCTTTTTATATATCAACATTAGCCTTTTCTTTTCACAAATCCAAAGGTCAAAGTATACTGTGGAATTCTCATGGGTTAGGGAAAGCAAGGTGTTTGTTATAATGTACACAACGGGTACCCAGCTAAGTGAAGAATACTGCTTTACTAAACCAGATGCTTCACTTTCCAGAGTGGAAAGAAGTTTGTGGGTCCTTGCGGAGGAAGAGATTGCGCAGTGTGCCAGTGCTTTCCTGAAAAAGGGTCTCGGGTAAGTGACGTAAAAATCCGCATGGCCAGTGTGAGGGAGAGATGGGGAGTTGCTAATCAAAGGGCATAAAGTTTCAGTTGTGCAAGGTGAGTATGCTCTAGAGATCTGCTGTATAACGTCTTCCTACAACCAACAATAATGTAATGTTCACTTAAAAATTTGTGGCAAGGGTAGATCTCTTATTAGGTGTCCCTACCACACTAACATTTTTGAAAAAAGACCCACATAGACAGCATACTGGAATTTGAGGTTTTGTGAATGCTTCATACTAAGGATTCGCAGATTCTTAGCATGTTCTGGTAATTGTCAGTGTTGATAGGTTTCACAATTAAAGTTCTGTATATCCTGATAAGAGATCCCAATTATATTACACTATGTGTCATGCTTGGAAATGCAAGCTGTGATTCACCCAGTGTTTTCTAGTCTTGTGAACTGCCTTATGCAAAAAGGGTCCTCGTGTCAAATGGCCCATACTTGGACACAACCATCTTGAAACTCAGGTTGCATATCAGCATTTTAAAGGCTCTGAGAAGTACTGCAGTGAGGGGGGAAAGAAGGCTTGTTTGTTCTTACTTAAAGTGGTATATCTGGACATTTGACTACAAGACTGTTTTTTGGATAACATCTATTGAGATCACATGGAATAGAATTCTATAGTTGAAGTGATAGCTGCTTCTCCTGTGCCAGGCACTGTTCTGTGTTCTGAAAGTTCTTCAGCTCTCTGGCTCCTCATGACAACTCTCTTACCATCATATCATGCAGAAGATCCAAGCTCAGAGAGGTTTAGTATCTTGATCAAGTCCACCCGGGATGGCCCCCCTGGGTGACTGTGCAAGATTCTCTATCCTGCCATGCACAATAGGCCTCTTAGCTACTGTGTTTCAGATCATTTGAACATTTATGGACTTCTCCCTTATATTCTGACAGTAGCAGTTGGCTGCCCACTAACTCATTTGTGCTGGAGCATTAGATCAAACAATTCTTCTGATTTAAAATACTCCCACAATCTTACAAGAAAAGAGCATGCTTCAGAAACTTCAGTTTTTTTGAGTCAGAGCAAAGGTTCTGTTGGAACGTGTCTATATCAATCCTATAGAGCATGACACTCAAAAAGCAGAATTCAGTAAAGATCAGTTTACAAGGATGCAAAACATCTCCTAAGAGAAGGGACCTTATATTTTCCCCACAACTTCAGTTTATCTGCACACAATACATGGGCAATATGTCAGAGGCTCCTCTGTTCAGCTCTCTCCCTGAAAGCTGCCATCCTATTGAGCTTCTGCTCTGACAAGTCCCTTTCTGTTCAAGACGCTTTGTTTTTTTTAGTACTTCCCAAGCTTTGGCGCTCAGAATTTATCTTGAGCTTTTCCAAGTTGCCTTCATGATATAATTTAAAAACAAAAGGGGCAAACTTCTAGTTTTAAAATAAATAAGTCCTGGGAAAATACTGTAGAGCATGGTGACTGTAGTTCATAATACTGTTTTGTATATTTGAAAGTTGCTGAGGGTAGATCTTAAAAGTTCTCCTCCCAAGGGGAAAAGAAAAAAAAACAGTAGCGGTGTGATGAGAGATGCTAAGGAAATGCATCATGGTGATCATTTTGCAATATACACATGTATCAGATTTTGATGCTCTATACCTAAAACTAACATAATGTTATATGTCAATCATAGCTCAATAAAAAATTCTTTTAAAAACTAAGGATGTCTAAAGCTAGCAAACTAAGAAGTACTTAAGTCTCTTTTACATAAATGTACATGTTATTTGGGGATGGGGGAAGCCTGGATTTCATGTGAAAAAAAATTTTTTTTTACTTATAATTTTATTTTATTAGTAACTAATGCCTGAAATGTCCATTTACTTGATAAAGTGATGTCTATCTTATTTAGTAAAAAGTAGACTTTGTTGCACCCAGAAGATATCCAAACTGGAGAAGAGTTGTGTCGAACTCCTTCAGGACATTTCCTGTGGGATAAAAAGTCTCAAGCCATAGAGGGCTATAAGATGAGACCCTGCACAGTGTATGAATTGGATATTTTATTTTATTTTATTTTTAATGTTTTTTTTAACACTTATTTAAACATATATTTTTATCCCCAGGGGTACAGGTCTGCGAATCGCCAGGTTTACACACTTCACAGCACTCACCATAGCACATACCCTCCCCTCATGTGAAATTTTTTAATAAAAACATATGAAGACCATGTAAATGAGAAGAAAAAGAAACCAGTGCATCTAAATATTAACACCCTTTGAGTTTGAGACCCAAGAAAAATGGATCGATCAGCTTTAGGAGAGGAAGGGGACAGGGGTACCAGAAAACAAGGAGGAACAGTTGCTTGGATAAAGCTCTGATTTAATGAGGCTGATGGTTATCACAGCTGGGTCGGGGGGCGCTACTGGTGTCTAGTGGGTACAGGCCCAGGGTGGTGCTCAGCACCTGCAGCACGGGCCAGCCCTACCCCCAAACTTACCCGTCTCCAAACACCCACTGTGCTGAGGTTTTAACCCTGCTGGAACGCAGCCACAGCTCTGTGAGGCTGCTTTGACACATAGTTTCATGTTTCCCTGCAAAGCACCTGAATTTCCAATTGCTAGTGTGTGGAAGAGGCAGGAGCCCCACCCTGGTAGCTGACTTCAGTTGCAGAGTTTGACCCACAATCACGAGAGGATGACGACGCTCAGATTCAAACACCAGATCTTCGTCATAACTTTGTGAGCCCGGGGCACCCGAGCCTCGGTTTCCTTGTATTCCCACCATTAGTCCTTCCTCTTGTGTTTTCTGGGATGTTCAGCAGTCACCAGCAATGCACCTGGCGTCCCATAACGCAGTGTCCGGGGCCAGGGGTTGCGAGGGCTGACGGGACGGGCCGCACTCTGCCATCCGTGTCCCCGTTCCTGGGTTGTCAGGGAGAGCAGAATGCACACCAGTCCACCTCTGCCCTTTCCAGCTAGACGGCCCCCACGCGCAGGCTGCGAGTTGCTGGCGGCGGTTTCCAGCTGGGAGTCTGGGAGCTCGGCTTGTGCATAACTGGGAGGTGGTATAGGCGTGAGGGCCTCCCGAGGGCTCCCAAGGGCTCAGCAGTCAGCCAACTCACATACCATCTCGGGGCTTCGGTGACAGCTCGGGGGGGCTAGAGAAACAGGAATAGATCCAGTTTTGGGGGGTTGAGGAGCCGCCCAAGGCGGGAGAGCCCATGAGTGGCACAGCCAGGCATTCCTCAGAAGGAAATTATTTCCCTTTTCGGGGTGAATGCCTGAGTGAGTAGTTTAAGCCCCGATCAGAACTGCTGTGTCTGGAGCAACTGCTGGGAAGCCAGGCCGGCCCCATGCCCTGGAAAGACCAGGGGTTAGGGCTGGAACCTGGGACCCACGTGGGAGTTTGAGGTGGAGCTGGGGTGTATCTGGGGCAGGGAACCAAGGACTGACAGTTCTGACAAAGTGAAGTTCAGCTGCATCCATGGACCGTGGAGGCCCCTAGTGTAGCTTCACCGTGTTTTCCCACCAGCCCTCCCTGCTGCTTTCCTTTCTCCCGCTGACCCCCCCCCCCCCCGCCCCCGCCCCAGCTGCAACTGTTGAGCCACTCACTCCCTGGAGCATAAGCTGAACCTTCTCACCTGCCTACTCCTTTCTGGAATGTCTTCCCACTTGCACTCAGCCTCTGTCTTTCCTGCCCTCCCCAGAGGAGCTCTGTGGAGACCCCAGCCCTCCCAAGGCATCCCCTCCAACTCCCCTCCAACTCCTCCCAGCCAGTGCTGATGCCCCTGGTGGGGACCCCGTTCCCTTCCCTCATACTGCTCGTACCTGCAGCTCTGTTTGGGTGTGAGCATGGATGCCCTTGACCCTCTTGCTGAGATCATAAGCACGCCCTCCTTCAAGGTGCTCCTATGGACACATGTACAGTGTTGATGTTGGCTCCTGGCCCACAGTGGACACCCTAGAATTGAAGCTGCTTACTTGTGTTTCACCCCTTAAGAACTGGGGGTCAGTTTCTTGTACTGCTTCAAGATGATAACGTTACATGGCACATTAAGGCAGTTAGTCATAAATCAAATACATTAAAACCAGACTCCAGCCTGGGCAGGATCGGGAGCCTGGGTGGGTAGCCATGCTGTTCTAGAGCATGCCTACAGGGACACCTACCATATCTGAAGGGGGGGATCAGAATTAGCAGGGAGCCCCTCACCCCAATCCTCCCCACACCCATACACGTACATCTTTAAGCCTGTTACTAAATGCACAATCTCATGTAAATTCAAATTCCCTTGTGGTTACAGGAAGGGCCAGAAATAAGTGCCTTGAGCAGTGGCAGCAAACAGCCCTTTAAGGGCTCAGGACCATCCTGGAAAGAGCTCCAGGTGGAGGGTGGGAGATTGGAATGCCTATGGCTTCTTCTTTGGGGTTCAGAGTCTCAGCTGGGAAATAAGTGTTTGTCCTGTGGGGCTGATCCAGTCCCTTCCAGCCCTAACAGCCTCAGGTTCTGTGATGTGGGCGAGGCCTTTTACATGTAACAGCTATATAATCGGCTTCCAAAATATTTTGCAACTATGCCCTAACATCTTCCCTAACTTCATGGTAGTCCCTCTTTAAGGACATGAATGAGGTGGCATTGGACAAGATTTTAAGGTTTTCTTTACTAATTTCAGCAGAGGAATCTTCACGTTTTTGATGGCTGCCTCCTTGCAGGGGAAATTATGTGTCTTTACAGAATAGGATGGGACCTTTTATAAGTTCCACTTTAGTAACTAGAAGGATACTAAAGACTCTTTCTACAGCTTTTTCCAGAATAAAATATATACCCATACTGTCTTTTTTTCAAGGGAATCTAGCAGCTGTTGAACTGTTAACTGTTATAGTAAGAACTTTATAATTTGGTGGTTTTTATACAAGGGGTCATGGGCTTAAAACTCAAGACCTGTCTTAGTTTTTGCGGTTTGGAAGCTAAAATCACACATTAGCAAATCAGTGTTTCCTATGGGAATTTTAAATCACAAAAAATGTACAAGTATTTTTCCCCACAATCTCATTCATTTGTCTCACACACTCCTAAGAGCCTGCATTCCATGATAAAAATGGAATTTGCTTGGGGGATTTTAATTATTAACATTTTTCATTGTTAAATTATTTGCACACAAAGTTCTAGAACTCTATCTCTTTATCCCTCATACAGCTGTATTCCAGTACACTGTAGCCTGATAAATGGTACAGAGCAATTAGTTTTAGATCCCAAAGTTCCCATAACTCACTTATGCTATATTTTGGTATAGGCAGATTCCAATGACAACTGACAAATTTGATCTGTCACCAACCCCTTAGATTTTTGGTTCTACTTTCTTCTTTTCCTTCCACATCTTTCTCTTCCAAGAACGCACTTCCTAGCTCATGTTGTCTCTGTTGGAGAATTCTCTGAGAAATGAAGCCGTGCCTGAGGGAAGTCTCAGGGGCTTTCAGGGGACAGCAGGTAACTCGAGGGAGGGGCCTCAGGAAGGGATATTGGCCTCAGGGACCTTAGGGAGCTATATATAGTGCATTTGTCACGGAAAGGCATCAGGACCCAGAACTGGAGAAAATATAGTGTCTACAGAGCAAATTCCCCAGTACAATTTAGCTCACCAGCTGTTTATGACTTTGGCTTTGCTTGTTAAATGTTCCCCTGTCAGGAATAGTAATCTTGATTTCTGAAGAATGAAAAATTTGCAGAAGTGAACAGAATAGATCTTCAGTTGCAGAGGCTGGAGGGAGTATTTCTGAGCAGGGCGTGGGAAACCAAGTGGGGAGAGTGAGGATACATGTCTATCATTTTATACTATTTGGTCTATTAATAATCATAGTGGTAGAAGTTATAGTAGTAGCTTGTGTCCATATACAAGAATGACTCCAATGAACTAACACAGCTTTCAGTATGCTGACAGAGCTCTCTCTCTCTAAATCTAGCATTTGTGCTTGAGAAGGCAGGAGAGAAAACCAGCTTATATTTGGCTATTATGTGGTAGGACATGTTGTTTTTCCAAACAGGCTAGGTGTGCCGAAGCTCACCGGGGGGTCCTAGTGGTGGTGTGGTTGTGAAGGTAGGTTTTGGCGTATCTGCCCTGATCACTCACCTCATTAAATGGCCAGTGATTTGCAGCAGAGCCTTTGGCCTCCGCATGTGGAGTTCAATTCCATAGCAACGAAGACTGCTGAGCTCTGCGACCCAGCATGAGCTGAGGCCAGGCGGCCGCAGAGCTCAGCAAATGTGGGGACTACGCTGAACTTGAGAGGATCAAGGTCATTGCCAAAGGGGAGACAGTCTTGTTGGTGGTGAGAAATAAGGGCCAGCAATACAGGTGTTTCCCAAAGCAGGCCATATTCCCTACAGAAAATGTGAAACAGTATTTGTAGCTCTAGAAAACCTCTCTAGGGCAAGGGTAACATCTGACTAAATTAATTAAAATGCTGAATTACAAAGAAAGTTAAAGTAGATTTCTCCTTTCAAATACTATTTTCAGTAAATTGCCAAGAAATCGCTGGGGGAAGCAGCTTTGTCTCAAAGGTGCTAATTTTTTTCATTCATCTGTCCTAGGAGCTCATCTGCAATTCATTCGGCAGATGGCCATTCATTCATCCCATTCATTCATAGTCCTTGAGCATTTGCCCTGTATCTGCCATCATGAGGCTTTGATGAGTAAGAAAAGGTCCTTGTGGCCTGGAACTCAGAGACCAGAAGAAGGGACCAAGATGCACGTTCGGCCATTATTTCTGGGTGCCCGAGAGTGCCAGGCACTGTTAGGAACTTGGGGGGCATCAGGGTAAGAACAGACAGAAAGCAAGGATCTCTCCCTGGGAGAGCTGGTGGGGCAGGGGGGTGAGGCGGAGACAGCAGTGGAATCAGAGGCCATCTAGTGATGGCCTGGCAGCGTGTCCTGTCAGTCCCTAGGGCAGCCACAACAAATTACCGCATGCTTGGTGGCTTAAAACCAGAGAAATATATCTTCTCGCAAGTTCTTGAGCCAGAAGGGCACAGGCAAGGTGTTGCCATTGCTATACTCCCTCCACAGGCAAGAAGGGAGGCTCCATCCACTGCCTCTTCCAACTTCCATGGCGACTGTCAGCATTCCTTAGCCTGTGCCCCTGTCCCTCCAACCTCTGTCGGCACACTGCACCACCTTCTCCTCTGTGTATCTGTGACGAATCTTCCTCTGTGTCCCAGGACCCGTCAGATAATCCAGGACCAGCTCCTCCTCTCAAGGTCCTTAATGTCAGCACCTCGTTTGCCATCTCGTGGGCTTTCCACAAACCCCGGGATTAAGATGTGGACGTACCTTTTTGTGGACATCATTCAACCCACCGCAAGTGTCTGGGCTGAGAGAACAGCCTCTGTTCGGTCCTGAAGGGAGAAGGCGATGGGCTGGCGTGTTTGAGGAATCATAAGGAGCCGGGAAGCTTTGGCTGTAGTAGGTGAGGGAGGAAGGGACATGAGGTGCAGGGAAAGCAGGCACAGGTTCTTTCCAGGTAACAAGGAAGGCTCTGAAGGATTTTGAGGAGTGTGGAAGCGTGTTGGATATGTGTTGTAAAGAAATCATTCCTGCTGCTGTTTGGAGGATACAGGGAGTGTACGTGGGGGGCGGGGGCAGTGTTAGGGAAAAGCTGTCAGGTTTTCGTCCCAGATGGGAGGTGAGGTTGCTTAGCAAGGGGGTGCGTGAAGAGGTGGGGGAAGCAGATGGGCGGCAGGGATATTTGGGAGGCAGGATGGATAGGAACGAGGAGGACAGTGGAGGTAGGCAGGCGAGGTGCAAACCGCTGTACAGGGAGTGCTGTATGACCAAGGAGCACATTGCGGGGCATGATCTACAAGTCCCATTTTGGATTTGTAGAGTTGGAGGTCAGTTGAATATGGTCAGGGCTCCACAGAGAAGTCTGGGCTAGGGAGGGAAGTTGAGGGGTTGGTTTTTCAGCATTGGACGCCATTAACTCCATGGAAAAGGTCAAGTTTGCCCAAAAGAAAGTGAGAAGAGGCCAGGGCAGCCCTGTAGAGCTCCTAGGGGCTTCTCTGCAGCAGGAGGAAGGGCGTGGGCACAGAGGACACAGGAGAAAACATGGAGAGGACAAGGTGCAGGGATACTGAGAAAACAGAGCAGGGGTCAGCTGGTTCCAGCTCCTCAGGGAGGCCACTGGGAGCTCCCCACACTGCCTCATTCAGTTCCCACAGCAGAGGTATGCCGGGCTGCTCTTCCACCGTTTTTAAAGATGGGGAAGGCACTCTTCAATAACCAGGTTCAAGAGGTGATTTCTTTATTGCTCAGCAGTGAAGCCCTATCTTCTGGTTCTCAGAGTAGGGTTCCTTCCACCGCACCATGCAGCCTCTCAAGAACACGGCTGGGAATCCTGAGTCAGTGCTATTCCAGGCCGAATGGACCAGTTTATCCTCTCATTAACAAGTGAGGTGATCTGAAGGTACAAGAAGACACTCTGCCACCACAGTCCAGTCTCCTTGGACTGTACTCCTTGAATAACACCTTTTCGTTATTTATTTTTATAACCCTTCATGATATCCAGCACTTTCTCCCATTATAGGGGGAGACCTGACAGCGCTTAATTAAAGAGCTCTGTTCCTCATGGAGGCCTGTTTGAGGCTTTAGGTGATGCTCTAGTGTCACCTAGTGGATCACTCTTTGAATTACAGCCAAGTTTGGAAAAGGCAGGAGGGGTGGTGCTTGAATGGTGTGTTTGAATCAGAAAGTCTTAATCCATTCACTATTCCCTGAGTTCATGTTTAGAATGTACACCGTGCCAGGCAGTGGCCACGGTTCTGGAGTGGTAATAAAATGTACACACATCTCTGGCCCCAAAAAGCTTACCGGAAGACATCATCCCAGGCAGATATTCCTTAAACTAACATGCACAAAACAATAATGAAAAATAGGTGATGAGTCTTTTTAGGTGCTATTTTATGGTGGTCAGAAGGGTTTGTGCAACAGTGAGATTGATCAGAACTGGGGTGAAAAGAGCAGAGCAGAAACAATTGAAGTTTGAGGACCTGAGTTCGAATCTTCGTTTCCCTAGGCGATAATCAAGTGGTCTCTGTCTCTCTGAGCCTCAGTTACGTCATTTGGGAAACAGAAAAGTAGCTATAGGGTGGCTTTCTGCTTTATAGACGTAAGGATTCCATGAGATGAATGCACAGTGCTGTGTTGGTGCCTAGAACAAGTGTCTTCCCTGCCACCACCACCATGATGGTTTGGGTTGGAGGAAGGTTGAATCTGAGCTACAGATGGAGAAAGGCTGCCATTGCTTCAGGCAAACGGGAGGCATACGTGTGATTGGAGCAGAAGGTGTAGGTGTGGAAATGACAGGCAGTAGGTTAGGCTGGGGGGGGTGAAGGGCAGACTGTCCCCATTATAGTGGGTGATGAAAACAGTGACAGGGGCAAGAGAAGACTGCAGAGGAGTTGACAGTTGTCTGTAGAAGTGTGTGGAAGCCCAGGGTGAAGGAAGGGAGGGAGGCTGGTGCTTGGGTAGCCCATGTGAGATGACAAGACCAGGACAGGGAGTCTCTGCAGGGGGATGACAGTAAGACACATGAGATTTAAGTCAAAGAGAGTAGGGTGTCCTTGGCCACAGGGTGGACATGGAGAGCGAGGGAAAGCTGACAGCCATGTGGTGAGCTTACAGATGGAAGGAAAAAATTGCCATCTGGGAAGAGAGGGGCAGGGAAGCTAGTTTGGGAGTGATGTGCTTGGCTTCTCACGTGAGGAGTGTGAGGGAGGAAGGTTCCAGAAGTGTCTAGAAAACAGTTTTGAGATTGACAGGATGTGAGAATGACAAAAATATAGGCCTTTAATTAATTTGATGAATATTGCTGTTTCCTAAAGAAACTTTACAGAAGAATTATAGAATACACTGGGATAATTTTCTTTTAAGTTTAAAAATAAGACGAGGCTGGAGGCAGTGGACATGTCACTGCAGGTGTGGTGTGAGTGGGGGTTGGTGGAGGGACCCTCCACTGTGCCAGGCTGAGGTGTGGGAAGAGGAGCGGTTTGGGGAGCGACCGACTGATGCAGGTATGAGGCAAGCCTACTAGGTATGGGTGTCTGAGTGAGTTATACCCCTAAATAGAACTTTTCTCATCTATCTGGGGATACTAATTCACATTTCTCGGTGTTGGTGGATGGATTAAATGAAGCAAGGTCTAGAGAGTGACAGGCACAGGACCAGACTCCATAAACAAATTCCTTCCCTTCCTGGACACTTTGATGATCACTGTCATGGTCATAGAGACCAAGGGTGATTTGGAAATGTGTATGTAATTAGTGTAATAGAAACATCTTTCATAGTCATTTGTTCATTCACTAACGAATGAATGAACAAACATACGTTTGTACTTCTTTGCACTGTCTCTCACTGAAAGTCATAAGCCACAGAGACATTTCTGTGCACACAGTAGCAAAAAAAAAAAAAAAAAAGAAAAAGAAAAAAAAGAATTTAAAAAAAGGAAAGGGAAGGAAAGGAAGGAAGGAAAATTAAGAAAAAAATTAAGAAATTAAGAAAGAAAGATCAGTAGATACATCAGGAAAACTACGTCTGAAAGTCAGTCAGTCATTCCATGGGGAATTTCTTTTTTCCTTTTTGCTAGCCTGAATCCAGTGTAGCAATCCCACTGCATATCATGTTGTTGTTCATGGGTGAAGGGCACGTAGTTAGGAGTAAAATATTTCTTTAAAATTCTTTTTTTAAGATGCAAAATTCTTTTGATTATTTAATGATCCTCTAGATATAGAAACATCGCTTACGGGTTTGTTATTTATGTCTGTTCATCCTGAAATTAATTCCGTTATAGCCTCATATATGAGTGAGCTCAAATATTTACTTGTACTTTATGGTTTTTTTTAACTGACCCCTTTTTAAATACGAAATAGTTTAAGGAGATTAGAATTATCCTCTACATTGCTGTGGATAAATTATTTGCTCAAATTAGATGAAATAGCAATGACTATTTTAAAGACTGGTGTTTGGAAAAATTTCATGAGCAGCTTTCTGACAGATTTAATATTGTGATACAAGGTTAAGTGTATTTCTTTAAAAAATTTATCCTATAATGAATTACCTATTAATGTGAAAAATAAAAACAACACTAAAAGTAAAACAAACCACAGTCTTCCCCAGTGGCTGTAAATAAGTAAGCATTTAATACTTTATGTTAGTTTTTCCACCTATAGAGTAGGGGTTATATTTGCCATTTAATATGGTTGAAATGATTGTATAACATCACTGTGTTTTATCTCAAGAAGAAGTTACAAATATTGTTGCAATTAGGGCCATTGTTCATGATGTCAGGTTGTGCTCTGCTTACCTCAGTGTGGAATCATTGACTATTTCACTGTTCGTGTTTTATTAAGTATTTATTGTCCTTCCTATCATCATAGTCTTGGGCACATAGCCTGTGCCCTCCAGAAGTTTGTGGTTAGCAGTTGTGGGGTTGAGGGGTAAAGAGATGGTCACTGTAATTGGCGAGGGGTGTTATTATAGAAGCATCTTCGAGAACCATCTAGCTCTGAAGGATGTGTGAGGGGAGGACAGGAGGTTGGAAGTCTTTCTGTGGGAGCACTAAGAGGTAACCTTAGGAGTGAGAGGGACATTTCTGGGACAGGATACCAAGTCTGTGAAAGAACAGAGCTTATTCAGAAAGGGCAAGGAAGTCAGTGTAACAGATCAGGGCGAGGGTGGGGGGCAGTGAGGAAGGACACGGGGTTCAGAGATGAATAATGTAAATAACCATTCCTTATTTTATTTTATTTTAAAAGCATTTTGGATGGCAGCTTCTCAAATCAGGACCCATTTATATACTGAGCAGGGTTTTATTATTCTTACCACCATGGGAAACGTTTCCACTCCTTTTTTTTTTCTCTCCCTAAAGTTCCATTAGCTCACCGGATCCAGTCTTGCGCGTCCAGAGTGAAACACATTAAGGAGATTTATAGGCAGTTAATTGACTGTCTCTTTCTCAGTTACCCTTTTATGTTTAAACGTATATTTTGTTGTTTCTAAATGTTACATTATTGTAAAGGACAACATTCACAAAAGGTAATTTAGGAGTTTTCTTTTATAAATTACCTGTAAGATGAAAAGATAATTCCCAAACTTAATGAAAAAGCAGTTAATTTCCTGAGTCTTGTATTTAGGACATCTTACCAAGTAAGAGCAATTAACATAGTTTTTTTAAAAAAGGAGCTGAAGTCATTATTTATTCTTTTAGATTATTGTTTACGGTTTGTGCAATATTTAAATTGATATGCCCTCAAAATGCCCCAAATGATTTGTTCCTGTATAATTACATTTCATATTTTATTGTTGTCTGTTTTATAATACATATTTATAGACTTAAGCTTCCTTGAAAATTCTAAGCTTTTAGTATTTTTATGGATACTCAATAAATAGTAGCTGTTACTATGATGATGAAAAAGCATGAAGAGAAGGGCAAGTTCAAATGAAGTGTGATTTTTTATTTGCAAAGTTTAGTCAAGTGATAAAGGTTGTTGATAATGTTTGTTGAGTCGGTGACTTCATGGTGAAAGAGAAATGTTAGTCTTTATTAGAAAGGTCATATTTGCTGTTGGTAAATGGTAACATTGCTCTGGCTTGCATTTTCCCTCCTGAGGCATGACAAAATGTTATCTCTTGTATATCCTTCAAGAAATGTACCTTTATAAACATGCATTTAGAGAAGATGTCTGTCCATTTGTTTCTCTACAGGTGGGATAAAACATGCAACTTGTTTGTCCCCCTTTGAACAACGAACTAGATAGATATTATAATAATTATAATAATATTATAAATATAACAATACAACAGTTAGCATAGATGTGCGGGGCACTATGCCATAAACATTTGCCATGCATTATTCTTTTTATGTCCACCAGCCATTGACAGAGAAAGAAGCTGAAGAATAGAGAGGGTAAGAAATTTGTCCGTGGTCACCCAGCTGGTGGGCCTGGGCCTCAACTCCAGAGGCCTGTCTGCAGAGCCTGGATGTTCGGTCACTGTGTCTACTTCATGAGAATCACGAGGGTGATCTGTGTCAGCTCAGAAAGCCTTGCCCGCTCTCTTTAATGTTCAGGCCTTCCACATTTCCGTCAGGTCTGTTTCTTCTGTGCTCGCCTCTGGGGTCTCCAGCTGCCGGTCTCTGCATCTCTCTGCAGGCTGTCAGAGCCCCATTTGCCTGCTTGGCAGCTGGCACTCCCCACCCACCCCCATGGTCCCCCAGCGAGGAGGTAAACCCCGCAGTTCCCTCGCTCTTGGGTGGGATCACTCTGAGGTGTGTATTCTACCCTGAGTCCCGAGGGCCCTCTCTGGGGTGAGCTCCAGTGACCCACCGGTCTTGTTACTGGAGTCGGATTCTTGGGTCTGACAATATAAACGAGGCTGGACCCCAAAATCAAAGGCATAGGCAAGGCTTTCTTGGGGTTGCAGCTTGAGCTGAAGGGAGACTCAGCACCAACCAAGAGTGTGGTTAGGCTGGCCTTTCCAAGAGACAGGGAGACCCTGTTTATCTGGAGAAAATTCCCACTCACTAGGCTAATGAGGGAAAGGGGGACAATGTCTCTTCCTGATTGGTTAGCAAGGGCGTTGTCCTGATTGGCTGGCATGGCCTCATCCTGATGGTTGGCAGAGCCTCGTCCTGATTGGTTGATACTGGCAGTCAACTCGGGCAGCTCATTGGTACTTTTGGAGCAGGGTCTTCAGGGTTGTGGAGCTTCTGTTTCCAGTCAAGGTTGTGTGTGGGGCTTGGTCCTGGTTCTGCTCTGTAAGAGAAGCGGTTTAGCAATAACAGTCAACAGAAAGCGCCCCAGGTACATAATGTTTTTCACTTGGGGCTTGTTCCCATGGCCCCTAACTGTTCCAGTGACTGGCTTGATTCTGCACCCTGATTGCCTGCCTTCCCTTTTCTCTGTCGCATCCCTGCTTCCTTACCCTATGTCCTTTGAATCTCAGACAAATGGTTTGCATTGACTCCTTGTCCTTTGCTTTGTGTCTGGGGTACCCAGGCTAAAACAGGCTGTAAGGTGTTTGATTGTGTGAAGTTACCATAATCTATTCTATTAATCTCATTTGGGAAGGTTTTTATAGAGTTTCCAGTTTTGCTTGTTATCACAAAAAATGTTGTGAATATTCTGTCATTATTGTCTTTAGACCAGGGCACACAGAGCTTGTGTCCGGGGACCCCAAGCCCCAGGCCGGGCCCCAGCCATCTTCCTGTGTCTGGGCTTGGCCAAGCCAGCAGCATTTTTGTCCAAGGTGACTCATCACGTGTAGACTGGGACTGGCTGGGTCCCAGAGTCTTTTTTTTTCCTCCTTCAAAGTTGTTAAAAATGATTAAAGAAGACAATTATGATACAAACTTTAACACTTCGTGAATTCCTGAGAATCCAGGGAACAGCAAAATGGGCAGAAGTCAGGAAGCTTTTATGGGATAAAGAGTAAGGAACAAGGAAGAGAACAACTGAAAATGAGTAAGGCACAGGGTAATATGTATAGACTCCAGAGCTGGATTGGTGTGTGGGGATTGGCAGACTGGAAATACTGTGTGTCTGGTCAACCCAAGCATTTATAGGGACCCAGAAATTATCTAAGTTTCGGTTTGCTCACATGGAACCTGGGCTCCGTCTTGGGCCTAGAGAGTTGTTTTAAGTGATGCTCTTAGATCCTTCTTCTTATACAGGATTCACCTCATGAGGAGCTCAGGGGTTCATGTTTATGGCTGGTCTGGGACCCCATGGCTGGGCATGTTTCAAGAGCCCAGCCACCTAACAGAATACTCCCACTTACCAGCTTGTGGAATTTTGTTCATGGGATCATAGGAGATTAGATCACTAGAATAGTGCTGACACACTGATTTTCATATAGATGAGACTCCCCCAAAAATATTTCTCCTGGTCCCTACACACCAGAGGGGCACTCCTGTATTCTTGTATGTGGTCCCGATTGGAGTTGAGCACCAGTAATTCAGAATGGCCCAGAGGTTTGAGATCTGAACGGAGCAGATATCTCCTGAAATCCATACGGCTTTTCTCTCCACATATCAAGATGTGCTTGTTCACTGAATCATGAGAATGTTCTTTGGTGGAGCAAAGGGATACAACATGATTTTTCTTACATCTTTGGAAAATTTTAAGAAGTATGAAAATTTACTGGTGAACATCCTGACTTTAAATGAATACCAAGAGTGGTTTCTAACTGATAAACTATAGCATGGGCTCCGAAGCATGTTAGACAACACAGTTGAATACCTTAGACACCACAGTGCATGTGCTGTGCAGATAAATCACCTTGCATCGGTGGAAACCTTATTGTAAACTTCTCATTATAAAGCTTTTTTTTTTTTTTTAATCTGATGTAAGGGTGTTGTCTTCGGATTGCAAAGTGAGCTATTAAAAAAAAAAAAGTATGAATCTAAGATACCTTCTGCCCAAATTAAGTTATAGACAGAGATTGAATGCCAGAGCTAGAAATATCATTTAGAAACTCTGATTTTAGATTCTTAAGTTCATTCAAGTAGCCTCACTATTCTCATACGTTGATCATTTTATGAAAAGTAAGTAAGTTTGAATGTATAATATCATTTTATATGTCACAAAGATGATAGTTGATAGAATTGCCTTTTTCAAAGTTCAAAAATCGCTTTCTTAACCACACTGGATCCAGGTAGAGTGTGTCCAAAGTGGCTGGTGGTCAGGCTGGACCACAAGCCTGGGACCATAGTCACTGACAGTCTGTCTATCCCGTATTCATTTAGAAGGGATTTCCTGAGCCAAAATCTGGGATAGATGATAGAGGGAAGACTTAACTGGTGAGCAAATACCCTTGTCCTCATAGAGCTAATATCTAACTGGAGAGCCAACCAACTGATGAGCAGGTAACTGAAAAATAGGAAATGCTAAAGATGCAGAGAATGAAATGGAGAGGCTAATGAGGGTGGCACTGGATTGGAGATCCTACCTCATGGAGTCGGGGGAGAAGCCAGGGGTCAAGGAAGCCCGCTAAGCAGGTGGCAATATAGGAGAGATCTAAGTCAAGTGGAAATCTAGAGAAGGAGCAGTCCAGAGGGAAAGCCGAGCCAAGGAAGAGCTCCCAGGGCTGGCTGGCAAGTAGTGAATGTGGGGTACAGGGGAATCCAAGACCACACCTTGGAAGGTTGAGAGGGAGCTGGAGGTTTACTTTACCTGTGGGAAGGAAAGAAAGGGTTTTAAAAAGTGGGGCAGTGCCATGATCTGATGTCTGTTTCAGTGTCTCTTGGGTTGTCCTGTGTAGAGAAGCCTAGGAGAGGGGAAGAGGAAACTAGAGAGCAATTTAGGAGCCAAAAGCAATAGTCTTGATGCTGGCCTGCACCAGGGTGGCGGTAAGGGGGACTGAGAAGAGATGAGTCCCAGATCTGTTTTGGAAATGAAATGGTAGTAATTGATCATAGATTCAATGTAGGTGTAGCAGAAAGAAGAATAACAAGACGACTCCAGGACTCTGGCTGAATGAAAAGAGTAGTTCAGGAAGGTTGACAGATTAAATTTCAGAAGAAAATGAAGAATTCCATTTTGGATCTTTTTTTTAAGTTGGAGGTACCATTATATCCAAGAAGATGTCAAGGAGGCAGGTGGATATGCTCAGCCATCTGGAAGTTAGAGAGGTCTGTGCTGAGACATAGAAGTGTTGCTATTCAGACCCATGATATTTAAAATTTCAGTCCTAGAGGGAATCATGAATGTACAGACTGTAGAGAGAAAGAAGGGAGCCTGGGACAGAGAAGGGAGCAAATCATGGGGGGCCTAGAGAGTGTGCTCCTCTGAGACCAGTCTTCCCTACTCCAGAATAGAGAGAGCTGTGAGACTCAGTGCTGCTTCTAGTGAGCGATGACTCAATATCCATTTGGTGCATTAGCCCGTCTAAATGCAACGGAGGACAGATAACAAGGAAGCAGAGAGTTTCTCATGTTTGTACTGGAAATGTACCTACTGTGGGTTCAGTGGGGGAACTGAGTTCATGAGCCTTCTTCACCTTAAATAAGAGGTGACCCTTTCATTTATGGAAAGTCAGATTGCACCAGTACAAATTGACATGTGGAGTCTACTTCCCAATTAAGAAATAAAATACAAGATAAAAGTAACTAAAAAAGGGAAACATTGGGGCGCCTGGGTGGCTCAGTGGGTTAAAGCTTCTGCCCTCGGCTCAGGTCATGATCCCAGGGTCCTGGGATCGAGTCCCAGATCAGGCTCTCCGCTCAGCAGGGAGTCTGCTTCTCCATCTCTCTCTCCGACTTGTGATCTCTGTCTGTCAAATAAATAAAAAATCTTAAAAAAAAAAAAAAAGGGAAACATTTTCCACTAAAAGAGCAGAAAAATCATTAGCCATATGAACTTTTCAAAAAGATCTGGCAGATTTCTCCATTCTTGATTTGTGTCACTAACATAATGGTAGTGATGCTTTGATTTTTTTCCCTTGCCTTTGCAAGTTCCTTGTTTTGCTAAACAGCTCAAGATTTATAAATGTCATTGACAGAATGAGAATAGTAGGAGAACTACAACCAGTTCATGTGTGTGTGTGTGTGTGTATACACATGGACTAATTTGACTTACTGTGTGCCTTAAATTCAGATTGAAAAGGACAATGTTGATGTTCCTTATTTTTGTAATTAATAGATTATTTATGTTTTTATAACTAGAATTCTACTCAAACTCTAAGTTTCTTGTCTTCTGTCAGCCAAGTGAGCATGTTTGTGTTGGAAGACATAAGAAACACCAACGCTCTGCCTTTTTAATCTTCCTTCTTAGGGTCAGCCAGGACCTCCGGGGCCACAAGGTCCTATTGGACACCTGGGAATGCCAGGACCCATTGGAATTCCAGGAGAGAAAGGGATGAGAGGTGACAGTGGTCCTCCTGGAGTGCCAGGTGACAAAGGTGATAGGGTAAGACTTTTCTTAAGTGAGAGATTCTTCCCAACCAGGGTTACTATGCCAGATTTTTTTTATAATCACAAATAGTCCCTACTAGCACCTTATAATAAATTAAGTCTAAAGTCCTCTTCCGTAATCAGCCCTAATTCCCTAACTCTGTTCCAGAGGAGCATGCCTTTCTAGACACTTCTATGCACTTAAATACATGAGTGTCCCCAGTAAAGGGTTATATTCTTTCATGGCTTTCCTAAAAACCTAAATGATGTATTTATCATGCTGAGCCTTTCTTTTTTTACTCAACCATATGGCTTAGAGATCATTCCATATCAATTTATGTAGATTAAAGTTATTCTTTCAAAAATACTGCACAATATGCCATAATATAGATAAAAACCATAACTTATTCCCTGTTGATGTAAATTTGAGATCCTGTCCCAACTTTGTGTCATGCCAGGTGCAAAAGCAATCCTGTAAATGACCTGTGTTTACAGTTAAGAGTTTATTTCCCTTGAAGAGACAGATTCTGAGAAGTTGAAATTCTGGCATATAGGGTATTGAATATTTTCTTTCAACTTATGCTGCCAAGTTGGCTTCCTAAGTATCAAAAAAAATGTACAAAAGGTTTTTTTAAATGTTGGCTTTTAAGTTAATTAATGTAAAAAGGGACTCCTGGATAGCTCAGTCGGTTAAGCGACCAACTCTTGGTTTCAGCTCAAGTCACGGTCCTCGGGTTGTGCAATCAAGCCCCATGTTGGGCTCTGCACTTAGTGGGGAATCAACTGGGGATTCTCTCTCTCTGCCCACCTCAACTCTCAAATAAATAAATAAGTCTTAAAAAAAAAAATCAAGTGACAATGACTGCTAAGAGTTTTTTTTTTAAAGTAAGTCATTAATTATTTGTTTTCAAGTAATCAATCTGTTAATTTAATACTTTAATAACTTTTATATTTTTGTTTTGTTTTTGGTGACATTAGGGTCCAACTGGTGTTCCTGGATTTCCAGGTTTGGATGGTATACCTGTAAGTATCCCTAAATTTTCTCCATTTTTTTTTTAAAGGGAAAAGCACTCATCAAAGCCCTTAAAATCACATTTTATCTCTCTACATATACATTTATTTGGCAAACTCTTCTTTATTTTCTTTTGGTAGTACATGGAAGGTTGCTTTCATTTCAATTTTGTATAATGACTTTGAGACCAAAACACTACTTGAAAAGCAAGATTTTCAAACAGATTAGAGAAAAACATTCTAAAACATAAACTACATGTACTTGCCATGTTCTAGAAATAAATGTATACTCACAGGGAAAGTTTTTCCTTGGTTAGTTTTAACAGAGGAAGAAGGTTTAAATCTCTCATTTCTATTATGAAAACCAAATAAAAGAAGGAAGATGTGTTTCAAGGGTTTTATAATCCATTAGAGTCTTTCTAAGGATTTTTAAAAAGGTGCTCTCCCAAATCTCTTGGACTATCCAAACTAAATTAATTTCAGCTGGGGATATTAAAACTTATCTCTATATTCTTACTGTGTCACCTAGTACTTGTGGGTGGGAAAGAAGTTTCACAAATTCAGTAACACGTGAGTCATAACTGTCATAATTTGGGGACCCATATTGCAGAAACTTTGTGTTATAGTATTCTTGCAAAAACACCTCACTTATCGACTTATTTCTTACAGGGGCACCCAGGACCTCCTGGATCCAGAGGCAAGCCTGGCATACATGGCTATAATGGTTCACGAGGTGATCCAGGGTTTCCAGGAGAAAGAGGAGTTCCTGGCCCAAGGGGCCCCCCAGTAAGACCTCCACAACTCACCCTAAACAGAATCTTAAGTGGAGGGCTCTACAGTGGGCATGAGCTTGATGTGTTCAAGAAACAGAGTTTGTACAAGTGTGCCAGGAGTGGGGTGAATGATGGGGGTGGCTGGAGGGTGAGGACAGAGAGGTGTGTAGGACCCAGAGCTCTTGGGCCTTGCAGACTGTGGGAGGAGGATGTAGTTTCTCTACATGCCATGGGAAGGCACTGGGGTGTTCCAAGGAAGGAAGCAGTATGATATGATGGATGTTCCATTAAGATGTTCTAGGCTGCTGTATGGAGAACTGGATAGCAAGGGAAGGAGCAGGGAGGTCAGGAAGCAAAATTTAGATTGTTTATCATTCAGGGTTCACTGCAGACTTGTTAACTCTCTAGGTATTCCAAATAAGAAGGTATTTCATATAGGGAATTTGACACATAACAGAAAGGTTGAAGGAGGGGAACTCAGGGGCCACTGAGGGACTATGATTTCAAGGTTTCACACTTAGCTGAGAGCCACCAGCCAGAAGGCTGCTCCTGCACATGAGCACTGCCTCCCACCCCCACGTCCAGACACTGGCAAACAAACACTCAAGTTTCTAACCTTCCCTACTTGGCAGTAATGACAATACTGAGAAGAGGATGTCTTCCTCACTTCTGCCTTCCAAATCTCATAAGCCCGTCTCCTAGGTGGACCCTAAGTCCCATTCCAGCTGCAAAGGTTTCTGGGAAATGTAGTTTTGGCTTTCTCATCCTCATCATGCAATAAGAAAAATAGAAGGCATTTTGAATGGATGTTCAGAAACAGTTGCCAATATCCAGCACTTCAGAAAACGTTATGGCTTTTAGGTATTTTTTTAATTCAAAAATATGGCCTCTTATTTAAATATGACTTTAGTAAGAACTATTCTTTCCTGTACCTCTAATATTTCCTTTCACTCTCTCTTCCTTTTTCTCCCATAAAGTTTGGGATGATTTGGCCTTTTAAAACTGGTTTCCTGGAACTCGGGCAGCCTTTCCACCCCCCCGTAAATATCATTTCCCAAGATTCCTTCTAAAGGATTTCTTATCCTCACCACCGTAATCATCCTGCTTTCTCCTCATTTTCCATTTGCTCCCGATTCTAGTGGGACTGGTCTGAACGCAGAACTCAAAAATGATTTCCAAATTTATATCTTTCTTTAGTACCAAGGAAAAACAACAACCATCTTCCGTAGTTAAGCTTTTCAACTACCCTTTGTTTTCAGACTCAGCCATTTGGAGGCTCAACTGCAGTCTGATGAATGCACATTCTTAAGATCTTCAGATTGGTTCCAACCGCATTCTGCTGTGTGTCCATGAACATTCAGAAGAGGGGGAGTTTTCTATTTTAGCTTTCCCATGGCGTTCTCTGGTGACCACTGTACTGAAGTTTGTTGTAATGGTATCTTTGCAAAGCAGATTTCTTTCTCTTGACCCACCTCATTTATAGTAAGTCCTCACTTTGCCCAGTAGTGTGAGGCATTAAGAATGACCATGCAAGCTGGCACCACACAAAGCAACCTTAACATCCAATGGGAAAGGTTACTATTGTTCCTTGACCTTTAATATGTTTTGTTAAAATATTAAAAACTCTCTTCATGTTAGTTATAAGTACATAGGAAAAATTTTTTAAAAAACTAATATAGATTTAGTACACTGTCCTTTAAGACATACACAGTGAGAATCGAAGTGTTTCAAGTCTTTGTAAACACTTACCAAGAATGTTTTGAACAGTACCTTCTTCGGGCCAAGTAACTTACAGTAATGAAATGAAGGCGTCTTTCTGTGCTCTGGTGAATTGTCCTACACTTTTCTGAGTTTGGATCAGCTTCTGTGCCATGAACTATAATCTAAGAGTCCTTTTGCGATGAGGGTCTTGTGCCTATGCCATGTCCTCTGGCAATTCAACCTTTATGTCCCAGCCACTTCCCTTTTTTTGTGTTGAGAACTTTGTCTTCATGGAGTCCCTCTGGCTATTTCTTCTATAACTTCCCTGACATTCTGTCTGAATTTCACTACCAGCTTTATCATTTTTCATTCCCTCACTTACTTTCATCTTTGATGGCCAATTGCCTTTTGCAGTGGGGTCTATTTTCATGAAAGGTCATTTAGGCTTATTACTGAGAGACAAGGAGGGAACACAACTACACACTTTGCTGGTGTGTGCGTGCACACCCACTGACTCAACAGATGGGCAGTGACCAATCATTGACAGACTGAAAGGAGTGATGGGACCCGTGATCATGATTCCCATCTGTTACTTATATATACCTACAAGCTAGCAGTGCAGTTACTCTGTTAATATAAGATGGTAATTGAAATTTGAACCATTTTGTGGAGGACTGGTGCTATTTAACTTAATTATGGAACTAAAATTCATGCATATTGGAACTGTGTGAAGCAAGGACGGCCTGTATAGGCACATCTGATTTCTCAAAGAAAACAGTTGCTGTAACTTACCATTAAAGCTCTAGGTATCTCCCATTGGAAGCACAGTCAGGACTTTTTCAGGAAGGATTTACTTTGAAATGTGCATGTCCTTCACGGGAGCTTGATACACAAAAATGGCAGAATTCTTATGTGGTAACCAAGTTATGTTAAGATATCCAGTAGGAAAACTTCAGGGAAAAAGAAAACATTGAGTTATTTCAATCACTTTAAAAAAATACTCTAGGGCACCTGGGTGGCTCAGTGGGTTAAAGCCTCTGCTTTCAGCTCTGGTCGTGATCCCAGAATCCTGGGATCGGGCCCCGCATTAGGCTCTCTGCTCAGCGGGGAGCCTGCTTTTACCTCTCTCTCTATCTGCCTGCCTCTCTGCCTACTTGTGATCTCTGTCAAATAAATAAATAAAATCTTTAAAAAAAAATACTCTAAGGAAGGTTGCAGCTACTTACAAAAACCTTCCAAAAAAGATATATATATATATATATATATATATATATATATATATATTTTTTTTTTAAGATTTTTATTTATTCATTTGACAGAGAGAGATCACAAGTAGACGGAGAGGAAGGCAGAGAGAGAGAGAGAGGGAAGCAGGCTTCTTGCTGAGCAGAGAGCCCGATGTGGGACTCGATCCCAGGACCCTGAGATCATGACCTGAGCCGAAGGCAGCGGCTTAACCCACTGAGCCACCCAGGCGCCCCAAAAGAGATATATTTTTAAAAGTTAATCTTACAAGGATACAGAGGCTCTATTTTGAACACAACAACTGAAATGAATAAAATCAATCTTTAAAAAATTATTTCTAGGGCATAAATTATTAACTGAGAATTGCAAAATTGTTTACTTACAAGAATAATACATGTGAATTATTTTGTTTGAGGGAAAATGCAATTTTCCTGCAGAATAATTAGTAAATGGCTATGTATATTATTATATAAAGTATTACCTATATACATATTTATAACATATATGTATAAGTATGTTAACAGATTTTTTGGAGATTCATTAATAGATCTTAACTGAATATTGAATAAATAAGTATGAGAACCTTAGGATGATAGCAATAATGAAGAAAATAAAGAAATCTCTAGTGAAACTAGAGTGAAACATGACTATAATGGTATTTTACTGAAGTAGTATTTCACACAAAAAAGAAAATCCTGAAATAGTAATATGCTTTTTTTCCCCCTCTTAAGTGAATATTTTATTTTCAGGGTCTTCCTGGGGAAAATGGAGAAAAAGGAAACTCAGTGTTCATTTTAGGTGCCATTAAAGGTATTCAGGTAAGGTTTATGATATGGTGAGTTGAAAAAAAATTATTTTTTCCTCTAGGTAAACCCATTCAGGAAACACTTGAACACACCTCTTTTGAAATGTCCTAGAGCACACTGTTTTTTATCATTACACTGACTCTCTGGATGGCACCATACTTCTTATGAGAAGGCACTTGGCTTTAATAGTGCTGGCTATAAATTCCGGTGTGTCCTAACTATTCTTGCAAAATGTGACAGATATATTTATTTCAGAGTTTCTCATTCTTAGTACTATTGGCATCTGGGACCAGATAATCATTTGTTCTGGGTGCTGACCTTGTGCATTGTAGGATGTTGAACAGTATCCCTGCCTTTACAACTAGATGCCAATAGCATCCCCCCACCTAAATAATATCTCTAGATTTTATAATGTGCCCTGGGAAGAAAAATCACCCTAGTTAAGAAGCACTGATTTATTTGTAGATAGAATGTTGTAATAATAATACTTGCCATCCAGAATGAGAGGAGTCACTACCACATTGAACTTGAAAATTATGGAAATCGTATAGCACTATCCTGGGTAAATTAAATGTTTTTGTGATTTTATATGCAATGATATACAAACATTCAGAAATAAACTCTTGAATGCCCACCTAATCTCTAATATGAGTACCATGAATAAGCAGAAGATCAGTAGCTGTAAATCGAGAGTAAAAATGTGGTACTTTTGCAAAACATGGTCATTTTTTTTAAGGAAGAATATTCTACAACAGATAAAACTTAAATTTCTTCTATTAGACCTTAAGATTCACCTGAGTGGTGATTCCTTTAGTGAGCTCACAGTATTAGTTCCTAGGCTCTGAGACTTTATAGGCTCATTAAATAGCAGGAACTATGCTTTTGTTTGTGGCTTGAAGGATATGTTAACGAACTTAGCATCAAAAGCAGGGTCATTCTAGGAACCAGTATGGTATATTGGAAGGAGTAAACTGACCCTTACCAACCACTTTGACTTTGAGCAATCCCCTCAACCTCTCTGAGCCTCATTTTCTTTATTTGTGAAGGAAAATGAAAATACTATCTACCCAGCCTTCCTCTCAGTGCTGATGATCCCTTGTAATAGTTTATATGGAAACATACTGTCAACTACAACCCACTGCATGATAAGGGTCATGATGAGTTTTTTAAATTTAAATTCAGTATAGTTAATAAAGTTATAGTTAATAAAGTATTTTATTAGTTTCAGGGGTAGAATTTCATGATTCATCATTTTCATATAACATCAGTGCTCATTACATCAAATGCCCTCCTTAATGCCCATCCCCCAATTATCCCTTCCCCCAACCCACCTCCCCGCCAGCAACCCTCAGTTTGTTCCCATAGTGTCTCTTATGCTTTGCCTCCCTCTTTGTTTTTATCTTGTTTTAGCTTTCTTTCCTTCCCGTATATTCATCTGTTTTGTTTCTTAAATTCCACATATGATGAAATCATATGGTATTTGTCTTTCTCTGACTGACTTATTTCACTTAGTATAATACCCTCTAGTTCCAAACACGTTGTTGCAAATGGCAAGATTTCATTCTTTTTGATGGCTGAGTAATAAAGAAAGGTTGATGTGATATATATACATATATACATACATATACATAAACATATATACATATTTATATCTCCTCTAGGGAGATAAAAAGCAGCAAAGTGTCTACTAGGCGAGACAAGTTCTGGCAATTAGACCAGAGACAGTTAAACTGTAATGGAATCGGACCCCTGGATTGAGAATTTAGATTGTAAATGGAAAGATGAAAAATCTCACCTTGATTCCATGGCATCATGACTTGAGCAACCTTTGGTTTCAGCTGGATTCTGGGGTGAAGGATGGACCCAGAAAGTCTTCTCCACAGAACCCTCCACAGTGTCAAGACCAAACACTCAAACAGCCTGTATGGATGGTCCTAATAATTCCTGTGTAAAGTCCTCCCTTTACAACATGTGTGTTTTAGGGAAGTGGTGTTGCTCGTCTAAAGCAATGCATCATTCCTATTGCAGGGCGACAGAGGGGACCCAGGACCTCCTGGCTTGCCGGTAAGTCTCCTGAGCAGGCCCTGGGCTTCTCTTTGCTCCCTGACCAGCCTGTGGTCCACACCATTTGTATCCTGGCAGGACCGGCTGCATCATTTGCAGAGCGTACCCAGTGCAAAATCAAAGTATAGATCTCAAACTCAAAAATTATGAAGAATTTCAAGGCGGTGCCAATAGAGACCAAATCACCAGTGTTACCACACAGGCCCCAGGCCCATGGAACTAACTGTCCTGGAGTCCCAGCAGGCTTCTGCTGACCTTCCTTTTCTGTCTTTTAATGATCATTTGGCATTACTCGGGGACATACGGGTCCCTTAATATTTGGGAAGATAAGTCTCCCTCGAGTCTACCTAAATAATACATGTCAAGTGGAAATGATTTTGCTCTATACCATTCTGCCTGCTGGATCAGTAATGGTGTGTTACATTTAATTTTTCTACGTCATCTTTATCTTCCTGAAATTTGTAATTCCATGATTATATTAGTGTTTGCAATTAATCAATCAGTGTTCACAAGATTAAAATTGAAAGCAGTTTTGCCTCCAGATTGATTAACCTATAATTTTGCTTGGTATTCTGCTGTAGAAAGGATTACTCTCCCACATTACTTTCCTCACTACCCCCAAAGCTCAGTTCAGTGTCATCAATGAGATAACTTTCACGTCGCTGTTAAAATAAAGACCAATTCATCCTCCTGGAGAGAGTAATATCTGCACACTTGCAAGTCATTTGATGTGGGCAAGGTTGGTGAGAGAACAGAGAGGCTCTTCCCACACTTCTAGGAACGCACACCTAGAACCCCTCCTTGTGAATTTGTGTGGAATTATGCTATAGCCTACGTGTTACAGAAAGTTGTGCCTGAGTCTCCTTCATCTTGAATTGGTGCCATTTCTATTCATATTAATCCGAGAGGGCATGTTTTTAAAAATATAATGAATAGTATAAATACATTCATATTTTAATATAAATTATTATTAAGTAATATCAATAATTTTAAAAGCATCCCGATATATGGCAAAGTTATAACATTTATGCAATTTAGGAATAGCTGGTAACAAGTTTTCTTTGTGCTCTATATTCGCTATTACAAGATTCATGTGCAAACAAGTAGATTGATTTTTCAGTCTTAATTCAATCCTGAACATAGGAGTTGGTCACACCTTCCAGAGTGCAGCTGTCATGGACCTTTTAGTGGCTGTGTCGGCTGCAGTGAAGGTCCTACTGCCACAGGGCAGGTGTGTCTGTCACCATGATTTCTTTGGAGGTTTTTATCTACTTAGAATTACATGGAGGTTTTGCTGTGAATGATGATTTTGAGTTCTGGTAACCAATGCATGGATTGTTCTCATGTTTAGGGATTGAGGGGGGCAAGAGGACCAGCGGGCCCAATGGGACATCCAGGAGAGCCCGGGTTAGCTGTAAGTAGAGCACTGCTCATTCTATCCCTCTAAAAACCTGGCCTGATGTTTAAATTAAGCAAAAAAAAAAAAAAAAAAATTTGCTGCCTTGGGTGGTACACACAGTTGGGGTGTTTGAGAGGTTATCACTGATGAATCCGTGTAACCCCCATCACCAGGGTAGGTTTATCGTGAGATGTAGGTCCCCAGGGCAACAAGGGGTCCAGCCATGAGAGGAAGTCCAGCAGGCACGTCTTAAAACTCGGGGTTTCCTAAAGAGGAACATGGGAGAACCCACGCAGACACATTGTGATTCTTGTGACTGTGACTTGATATGTGTGTTTTTGCTCTTGATTTAGGGTGCTCCAGGCCATCCTGGGAGACCGGGCTTGAAGGTGGGTGGTCATGAGTAACATACAACAAACAGAGACTATCCGTGTCCAATGAGCCAAGTGACCGCTGAGCTCGGTCTGAATTATGTCTTTCCCTCAGTAGACTTCCCCAAATAGTTAATAAACTTCAATTAATTGCTTAACCAGAAGTCTTACTTGCTTGTAATTACCTTTTTAATATTCAAAAGCAATTATATTTTTTCCCCTTTTCTTTCCCAGGGTAATCCTGGCGTGGGAGTCAAGGGGCAAGTGGGAGACCCGGTAAGATTCCCCTTTCGCCCAGAGGAGTAGGTGTTAAAACGTATGTGCTGGCCAGGCGGCAGAGGCTATTCTATTTATAACTTAAATTGTGTTCATTATCCAGTCCCTGCTCAATTTTATGGCTGAGAATTTTTTTGCCGTATTATTATGGTGCCAATACCCTTAACTGTAAAGTGACAGTTCTGACAAAATTTAACACTAAACTCAAGTTAATATATATGACGCATTTTACCCTAACCAAAAGAGATTGAACATTTCTGATAATTTAGTATATCCAGAGAGACAGTTTAATTACTGATGTTCATGGCTTAATTTCACAAATTTTCTCAGAATCCTAAACTCCACCCATAAATAAAAGTATATACCTGGAACCAAAACCATTTAGCAGCAGTCTCCCAGTCCCTCCCACCTCTCGCCTGTCCCCACTGCCCCCTCCCTCCCTCCCTCACACCATTGATCCTTTCAGCTGAGGCAGGAAACTTAGCAAAGGAAAGCTTTAGATCAAAAGCTTCTGTACAACAAAGGAAACAGTTAACAAAACAAAAAGGCAACCCATGGAATGGGAGAAGATATTTGCAAATGACAATACAAAGGGCTGATATCCAGAACTCCTCAAACTCAACACACATGAAACAGATGATCATGTCAAAAAATGGGCAGAAGGCATAAACCGACACTTCTCCAATGAAGACATACAAGTGGCTATCAGACACATGAAGAAATGTTCATCATCACTAGCCATCAGGGAGATTCGAATCAAAACCACATTAAGATACCACCTTAGAGGGGCGCCTGCGTGGCTCAGTGGGTTAAAACCTCTGCCTTCAGCTCAGGTCATGATCCCAGGGTCCTGGTGATCGAGCCCCGCATCGGGCTCTCTGGGCAGCGGGGAGCCTGCTTCCCCTTCTCTCTCTCTCTGCCTGCCTCTCTGCCTACTTGTGATCTCTGTCTGAAAAAAAAAAAAAAAAAAAAAAAAGATACCACCTTACACCAGTTGGAATGGCCAAAATTAACAACAACAAAATTAACAATTTTGTTAACAAAATTAACAATTTACAACAGTAAACAACAAGTGTTGGAGAGGATGTGGAGAAAGGGGAACTCTTACACTGTTGGTAGGAATGCAAGTTGGTGCAGCCACTTTGGAGAACAGTGTGCAGATTCCTCAAGAAATTAAAAATAGAGCTTCCCTATGACCCCGCAATTGCACTACTGGGTATTTACCCCAAAGAGACAGATGTAGTGAAAAGAAGGGCCATCTGTACCCCAATGTTCATAGCAGCAATGGCCACGGTCACCAAACTGTGGAAGGAACCAAGATGCCCTTCAGCGGACGAATGGATAAGGAAGATGTGGTCCATATACACTATGGAGTATTATGCCTCCATCAGAAAGGATGAATACCCAACTTTTGTAGCAACATGGACGGGACTGGAAGAGATTATGCTGAGTGAAATAAGTCAAGCAGAGAGAATCAATTATCATATGGTTTCACTTATTTGTGGAGCATAAGAAATAACACAGAGGACATGGGGAGATGGAGAGGAGAAGGGAGTTGGGGGAAACTGGAGGGGGAGACAAACCATGCGAGACTGTAGACTCTGAAACACAATCTGAGGGTTTTGGAGGGGCGGGGGGTGGGAGGTTGGGTGAGCCTGGTGGTGGATATTATGGAGGGCATGTATTGCATGGAGCACTGGGTGTGGTGCATAAACAATGAATTCTGGAACACTGAAAAGAAAATTTAAAAATAAATAAATTTTTTAGATAAATTAATTTAAAAAAAAAAGAAAAAAGAAAAGCTTTAGAAAGGTATTTCAAGAGGGCATCTCATCTGCAAACAATCTAAATGGCTCCTGTTGGTAAGCGGCTCGTGCCACAACTGTGGGCAAGTAGATATTGAGCATCTACTCTGTGCCAGGCCAGGACTGGTGCTGGATGTGGGGAGTTAGTAAGACTGACCCGATCCCCACTCACATGGAGTCCCAGTGTGGTTGAATAAGTTATGGTACAGCCGTTGAACAAAATGGCTTGATTGCCTGAGATATATTGCAAGACTTCACAATGTGCAGGCGTGCTTATGCTATAGTGTTGATCAGAAAACACAGGTTACAAAAGTATAAGCTCAATTATGTCAGTACAACACAAGACATTAAAATAGACACTTAGACAGGAATTTGCAACCTCAACACTGCTCTTTCCTTGCTGTGGGGGCTGTCCTGTGCATTGTGGGGTAGGATGGTTGGTGGCATCCCTGGCTTCCACCCATTAGATGCTAGGAACAGCCCTTCCTCCCCAGTGGTGACAACCTAAAATGTGTCATGGCCTTGCCAGTTATCCCTGGGGGGGAGTAGTGTGTCCACTTGCTTACCCCCCTCTCCTTAAAAACCACTAATTTAGAGAAATGATTGGAAGGAAATACACTAAGACAAGGTTTTTCCAACTTGGGAAGTCATAGAGCCCTAAGAATGTGCTTGTCAGAGCCCCAGAAGCTCATGCCCCCTGGCTTGAGAAACTCTGCCCTGTAGAGTAAGGCAGGCACCATGGGCTTCCAGACCTCAGCCCCAGTGCAATCAGATACACTTGCAAACTCAGGTCATAGAATCAGGTGGAAATGTCAAGCTACAAGGTGGCCGTTCAGATGATCCAAAATAGGCTTATTTTAATTCTTTTGGATTGTCTGCTAAAGGAAAACATCATTGTGGAATTTTCATGCAGAACTCTCAGATGGAACATGTTTGTTCATGAAACGCTACCCCAAGTAGTAGGTGATGCGATTATGGGTGGTCTACATTTTGTTCTTCATGATTGATGTTCCTTGTACTTTTTCAATGTGAAAAAAATAGTGGCATGATCCACATTTTGAAGAGGCTCCCTTGCTTGCCAGCCTTCATCGGTTTTGCTCAGGCTGATTATAGCAAGACTAAGAATGGTCGTTTTTACCAGTGCGTGTTACTCACTCACCTATGTGCTGTTTATGCATTTGTTCAGTCATTCGTTTGCTAATAGACATCTTCAGAGCAGCCGCTACCATAACGTGGTGTTAGGTCCAGGGCTACACTGAGAAAAGGGAGCCCAGGTCCCTACCTGCTTGTTCTGTAGTTTCCAGGTATTATAGGTAGGCATTGAAGTGCTGGCTGTATTCACGTACACTGGAAATAATCTTCTTCTTCCCCAAAGCCCACTTAACCCAAAACACTGACGACTAAATAGTCATATATTTGAGAATCTTCTTTGTTTCACTCAGTGCAGTAAGTACTAAGCATTTTATGTGTGTTATCTATTTAACAAAGTAATACTTTACAAAGTGATACTTTGAAGTAGGTAGCATTATAACCCTTATTTCACAAAGAAGGAAAGTGAAATTCAGAAGAATCAAGGAAACAAAGGCTAGGAGAGATTTTTAAGGAACTTGTCCAAAATAGCAGTCAGTCTGAACCCGGTTTGCAACCACCTGTGACCCGCTCTGTCACCTGCTTTGAACTATGTCTAAGGCAGAATAGTAGAAATAGAAAAGTGAAAAGGTGTTATCTGTTAGTTAAGGATGAGAGGTAATGCTTATATTATACCAAACCCAATTCAAGGGACATTTTATTCCCAAGAGAATAACATTTCTAATGACATAAATGACAACTTTGGGCTAATTATTTTATACAGAGAGTTTAAACATATTATTGAAAACGAACTAGAAATAACTTAAATCTCTTCCTTAAGTATCAGACTCTTGATTTTGCTCAAGTCATGATCTCAGAGTGGTGAGATCAAGACCCCATGCTGGGCTCTACGCTCAGCAGGAAGTCTTCTGGAGTTTCTCTCTCTCTCTCCCTCTGCTCCTCCCCCTCCCCCTCACTTGTGGGAGCACCTGAGCGCTCTTTCTCTCTCTCAAATAAATAAATAAATAAATAAGGCCTAAAAAAATAACCTAAATCTAACCAGAGTGGAATGGCTTAATAAATGACAGCATATTCTTATGATAGGTTATTGTATAGGCACTAAAAATCAGGTTTTTGAAAAATTTCTAGTAAAATTGGAAAATATGCAAAAAATGGCATTGTAAAAAACAAACATAAAATTATTTTAAAATTTAAAACTTTAGCAAAACATAAAAATATAAACCATACTGTGTATTTTATGTTTATGCATTTTATATAGTATCCTAATTATATCTTAAATTATATTTAACACTTCATTTGGTCACATCTACATTTATGTACTTATTACATTATTCACATATGTGTGTGTGTGTATGGATACATACACACAAGCACACACACCACAAAGAACTATACCAAAGTTTTATTTTTTATTTATTTTTATTTTATTTATTTATTTATTTTATTTTATTTTATTTTTTAAAGATTTTATTTATTTGACAGACAGAGATCACAAGTAGGCAGAGAGGCAAGCAGAGAGAGAGGAGGAAGCAGGTTCCCTGCTGAGCAGAGAGCCCAATGCGGGGCTCGATCCCAGGACACTGGGATCATGACCTGAGCCGAAGGCAGAGGCTTTAACCCACTGAGCCACCCAGGCGCCCCTATTTATTTTATTTTTATTTATTATTTGAGAGAGAGAAAGAGAGGGCACTCCAGAGAGAGAGAGAGAGCACAAACAGGAGGAGAGGCAGGTAGAGGGAGAAGCAGACTTCCTGCTGAGCAGGGATCCCGATGTGGGACTCGATTCCAGAATCCAAGGATCATGACCTGAGCCGAAGGCAGATGCCTTCTTAACCAACTTCTTAACCAACTGAGCCACCCAGGCACCCTATACCAAAGTTTTAATAGAGATTTCTGACCATAGGATTATGACTCACTTTTGGTTTTGAAATTTATTATTAATGATAAAATCATTACTTATGAAAAACAACAAATACTTTCAATTACCTGATGTGTTTGCCATGATTTACATTTTAGATCCATGACACACAGGATTATATGTGTTATACTACAATACATGGGTGAAAATCTTCATTTCAAATCTTATTTCAAAATAAAGTTAATATGAAATTGCTACTATCTTGATTTTTTTGAAAGGGTGAAGTTGGCCCGCAAGGTTCTCCTGGACCCACCTTATTGGTACAGCCACCTGATTCTTGTCTGTATAAAGGAGAAAAGGTAATTGCCAATCCATATGTGGCCTTGATAAAGTAGTAAGAGCCAGCATTTCCTGACCATGTCTCAGTGCCACCAAAGGGCCGGGCACCTGCAGGCGTCACTGCATTCACCCCAGAGCAGCCTCAGCAGATTGCTACTGCTACTAGCCCCATTGAACAGACCTGAAAGATGAGGCTTCAAAAGTTACCTGTGTTCTCAAGTTTATTCAGTTGCTGAGTCACAGACCTAGCGTGGGCTGCTACTTCGTGACATGTTCTCCAGCATATAGTGCCCCACAGACACTGTCTTTGTTATATGGGCTTAAAGGACCCCAGGAAGCCCAGTTGTCCTTTAAGTATTACAGATGGGCTTGAGGTTTTGATGATTGAAAAGGTGGCGGGGACATAGTAGTGGGCGCGTCCTCTGTCAGCCTGCAGTACGGATGTTACTCCTGTCGCGTGCAGATTCTCTTGTCAGTTTTCAGTTATTGGATTAAATTTCACTGATTTGCTAAAAAATGAGCCACGCCTCTCAAGGACTGCATTCCCAGCTTGGATCTGCTTCCCTGGTCTATGGTTGTGCCCTTTGTACCCCACCAAGGTACAGCTCTCACGCGGAGCTGGCCTGAACCATGTCAGGTTTATAAACACTCCTGGACCTTAGTTGCTAACTAGCAACAATTGAGGAGTAATCCTTTATTTTAAAATTTAGTAAAATGTTTGTTGAAAAAGATAATTTCTGAAAGACATGGCATTCAGTAGGTTAAATACTAAGAGGGAGTCTGATTATATTCATTGCGATTTTTAGGGCGTAAAAGGAATGCCTGGTATGACTGGACGTCCAGGACCACCAGGACCCAAGGTAGTTTATTGAAATACCTTTTTTCTTTTTATTTGTATAATACTATATCTTAATTAAAAATTTTTTGCATGGTCTTTATCATTGCTTTAATGTTGATGCATGTTATTAGAAGTTTTCACTATTTTATCGTAATTCTGTAGGGCATATCTTCAAAGGTAGTTCTTTTCTTTATGCTGCTGGCAATAATTTTTATGTCTCATTTTGCGTTTGCATTTCATATTGTGGAAATATTGTTGCTTGAATGCCTCTAAATGTTGTTATCTCTTTAAGGGAGAACCTGGAATTGGGGCAAAAGGAGAGAAGGGTATCCCTGGGTTCTCAGGACCTCGGGTAAGGATCATTCATTCCATTCATGCTGTCGCTCACATCAGTGATTTGGAGGCTGTCCTCTCTCACATTTTTACAAAACTAGATCCATACTGATAGCAATTCAAAAGTAAAGATTTTCTCAAATAGGAGCAATACATTTTGGACAAGAATTATGTCATAGCTAAATGCCCCAACAAGACATTCTTCCAGTGACATCATTTAGATAGAATGGACAAGCAGAAGATAGAATTAGTGGGAAGTAACAGGATTATGGCATTTCCTGCTACAACTGGGGCTCAGTGTCAGTGTGATAGCAGCTTGGAGTTGTTCATTTAAGCCTATCTGATAAAAAAGAGTACTGATCTTGGGGCAGTAGCTACCAAAAACTAAAGCATCAGGACTCAAACATCACCACACATGCCACTAATGGGGTCACCATTGATAGAGTCACTCTAGAGACCAGAGTCCTCATGGGTAAGGACACTCAGTTTATTTGGCTCCAGATTCAGCAGTTAATGGGATGACATTGGCTTCCATGGTAATTTTTTTTTTTTGCTGATAATGCACAGACTACCTGTTAAACTCTAGACAAATTATATTGCAATGATTCCAAAAATATTTAGCCCAGTTCCAGCATTAGGCTAAATAACTTAAAACATAAGAATAACAACAAAAAGAAATTATGTTCTTAATTTAAAACACTGGCAAGGATATTAATTTTTAAAGTAAAACTGAAGATCAGTTAAAATTGCAAATGTTATAAAGAAACAGACTCTATTTTATATGTACTTCCTTTTATTCGGCTACCTTTGTTGACGAGATGAAATATCCATAAAGCAGTTTTGTAAGTTGAAAAATAATGCATTGAGCTGATTTCAGGCACTTTGATTTGATTCTGCTTGTGTTGATTTTTGTGAATTTATTAGGGTGATCCTGGTTCCCACGGATCTCCAGGTTTTCCAGGATTAAAGGTAAATGTGCACAATTGTAGAGATGATAAGTACATTTATTCATATTCATAAATTCAATTCAGTGTTCAGAATTCAATTCTGAATGTTCAAATTCAATTCAGAATTCATAAATGCAATCCAGTGTATTCAAAAGTTGTACTAGGGCATGCAAGTATGCACACACTAATTGGAAAAAGAGACACATTTATTTTACAAATTGCAGGATCTAGCTCTAGATGCAAAAATTAATTCCCAAAGCTGTCTGAATCTCGGTGGGCATATGTCATTCAAATTAAACAAGAATGTGATAATTTGTCACCCACTCAGATTTTATTTTTAAAGGCGTGTTCGTGGTTATTTGTAGGGGGAACCAGGACTGTTTGGGGAGCCTGGATCATTTGGATTTCTTGGCCCAAAGGTAAAAAAAAGCAGGTGTATTTGAATACAGCCTGATCAAATTCTATATCCCTTATGTTAAATAATTTCTTTTATAAAAAAAAAATCATTGAAAGAATCATTCAAAAATGTAACTTTTGAAAGAGACAGAGTTAATTTTGTTTATATTGTTTCAATGCATGTTGTAATGATTATGTTTTCCCTTTGAGAAAGTGTTCAATCTTTTAAAGGTAAATAATAACAAATGTTTCAGAAATTCCATGGGGATCACCTGGTATCACAATTAAAATCAGAGGGAGGAGTGGAGAGCTCCTGGCTTTCACTAGTACATTTTTTTTTTTCCTTTGTACCTCTGTGACATCATATCCAGCATTTGCTTGGGACAAGCCATGGTGGCAGTAAGGGGAAACAATTGAGGGGAGTAAACATTTGCTGTTAAGATAGGATGTAGATTCAGATTGTAGGTGAATAGACTATTTGTCCTAGAGTGCCAAGTTCAACACTAATGCTCATAGGACATCTAAGAAACTTCATGGTTTCAGAGGTATCTAATTTATGGGCACGAAATCTTTTTTTTTTTTTAAGGTAATTTTTTTTTCTTTTGTGAGAGTTTTGCCAGTTGGTCATTTACTTCTGCGTGTAAGTGGGAGGTCAGATGCCTTAGTTATTCCCAGAACTCCATGAACCGTTCATTTTTCTGGTCAGCCTATAATCTTCATTTCTTACATGAATGCACTCTTGGTCCTTCTAATAGTTATGGGCAACATGAGAAAAATATTAGTGTTTTTTTTTTGAGATTTTATTTATTTATTTGACAGAGAGAGAGATCACAAGTAGGCAGAGAGGTAAGCAGAGAGAGAGGGGGAAGTAGGCTCCCCTCCTAGCAGAGAGCCTAATGTGGGGCTCGATCCCAGGACCCTGAGATCACGACCTGAGCCGAAGGCAGAGGTTTAACCCATTGAGTTACCCAGGTGCCCCAATATTAATATTTCTAAGAAAAGTGTATGAATGGTTGATTTCAGGGGGATCCTGGAGACCGCGGGTACCCAGGACCACCGGGGGTTTTGGTAACCCCACCTCTTCCACTCAAAGGTTTGTGTTCAGTTTGGTTCTTCTCTAAATTATTAGGAAATGGGATTTAGGTGGTCCTGACAGAAGAGTCTGGCTCAGTATTTCTGTAGTTTGCGTATTTGGTATGCTAAATATATTCATTTTAGCAAGAATATATAATTTACAGGTGCAGGTAGATATGTGCATCTGAATCATTTCTATGGGCATATGACTCCCAATGTTATTTTAGGGTGCAGGAATTTTTATTATCTCACCTTTCCAAAAGTAGGGTTTTTTTTTTTTTTAATGGCTAAATCATTTGGTTAAGACCTACTGAGATGCTGCTTCCAAGAAAAAAGTGACCCACATCAGCGAGCAAGACAGTGCTGTCTCCAGTTCGAGTGATTGCAAAGCAGGGGCAGTTGGAGAAGGGTTTCTAGTCTGAGATCCTGCATTATTGTTGTTGTTTAATGTCATAAGAAATCACAAGAACAGTGTCTTAGCTGCACTCAACCAAGCCTCACAAGAAGTAATTGTGTGTGAAATTTTAAATGTATGTATACAGTTATTACATTGACATGTGTTGTTGTTTTGGGCAGGCCCTCCTGGGGATCCGGGGCGCCCTGGCCGCTATGGAGAAATGGGGTCTGTTGGACCACCTGGTCCCCCCGGCCCCTCCGGTCCACCAGGGGAAGCCTATGCAGGTAGAACTCTACTGACTCTTCCACGCCAGGTTTCCCACATCCTTACCCTCAACTCTAGCTGATACTGAAATCAACTAGGAGCATTTCGGAAAAAAATGGATGGCTGTCCTGGACCCCCAGACCAAGCATGTTGGGCTCTCTGAGACCTGGACCTAGGTGTCTGCTATTACAAAAGATCGCCTTATCTCTAATGGACAGCTGGGCTTAAGAACCCCTGAACTCAAACCGATGAAAGGATTCCTTGGAAGAAAGTCGGACTCCTTGGCTGCAGCCCAGCAATATCAATCAGCATCTCGTGTTGGGGAAGGGGGTGTTGAGGAATCCCTGAAGATTGTCACAGGCAGATAAGATCTGGAAATGGGTGCCAGGGGTAGAGTATTTTTTCAGGTCATAAAACACTCCCGGAAGGCTCTCCTAGTCAATCTCTGTTTGTTAAAATTGAGTTCCTCTCCTATGCGAAAGGAGGAAATACAGATTGTGAATTTAAAAATGTTATTAATTAAAAAAAAATGTGATTCAGTTTTAGTTAAGAAACCAAAACCAAGACAACAGTCCTTATCTCTCCCCAAAATTTGCACCCCCTCCCAAAACAAACAAACCCAAAACACCTGGTAATAGTGAAGGAAGAACCTGGAAAAGAATCCTATTGATACAGGACTTTGAACTCCTTCAGGTGCTGTGCTGTTTAATAATCCCCCGTAAGATTAAGAATAGAAGTGTGGAGGATATTTGCATTCTGTAAACTCAGGAGAACTGATTTAACATGTGAGAAGAGAGTCTTGAATAGATGTAATTTTATCCAGTCTGTGTCTGGATTTATATTTACTGAGAAGGAGTAAGAAGTTCCTGAGATTCATCTGCTAACTACCAAGATCTTTAACCTTCCCAGACTCTAGCTTCCACTTTGCGGGATCAGATAACCCAATGCAAAGGGGGGCAAAGCTTTGTGTAGTTGATCTAGAGAGCACGCAGCTGGTCAGGAATCATTTGCGCCTGGCCTCAGTTGTCTCCTTTCAGACTTGTTCGTAATAAAACAGGGCTCCAGCAGATTGAAATCAAAACCCAGTGGGAGTAAACAACACATATCTCTAGCAGATTGAAAACCAAATATAACACAAAGACTCTTAATTCCACAAGATTTTTAAAAAGAACTAACCCAGTGGCTTTCAAATCTTGACTACAACCCATTATAAAAAATACATTTTATATTATATTGCATTTACATCACATTGCATATATATGTGTGTGTGTGTATATGTGTGTGTGTGTGTGTGTACATATTCTCATATACATATGATTGAAGCACAAATTTCAAAAGAAAAAAGAAACACAAATTCCACAAAATAATACTTTTTTGTTTATGGGGTACTTTATTTTCTGTGACTTTCTTCTTTAAAAAAAATTTTTTTAATGGTGGCCACAACTTCATTGATTTCGTGGGTAGTCAGGGCTGCTATATGCCAGACACTGTAACCCATTTTCCCTGTTGGAAGGTGGTTGAGGATTTTCCATGGCACCAGGACAAGATACCAGGTAGCATCCAGGTCCATCCAATGATTGTAGGGGTTTGGACACAAGTCTTAGGAATGACATGAAGACAAGATGGCAGCCAAGTCCACAGGAACACATCTCATTTAAGTCCACCTATATGTCTATAGCCTTTATCATACATATCTTGTTTTAGAATCATCTAAAGTATTTTTCATGAGATAAGCAAGGGTTTGGAGTTAGACACCTGTGATGAATTCCAGCCTTGCCACTTAATGTAGTATACTAAAATAGTTATACATTTACACTATGGACTGAAGACGTTCCAGGTTCTACTACATATAAGCTGTGTGACCTTAGGCATTTACTAAACCTCTCTGTGCCTCAGTCTTCTCATCTTCAGGGTGCAGTTCTCATTAGGGTTGAAAGAAGTAATATGTATACAGTTCTTGGAATACCATTAGCTGTGTTAGTTATTATCATTACTCCTGTTTAGCCCAAATGTTTGTGCCTTACCTATAAGGTATAAACATTGCAAGATTGAGGAGTAAGGATAATGTAATCCTTATATGTTATCCATAAATATCCTATATATGTAAATGTTATCCATATATATCCTATATACGTAAAGCCCTAGCACATATGCACCTAATGAATCTTATTAATTTAGGTAGTGTGCTACTTACTGATTACTGATAGGGTTTCAGTAGTCTATTGCTGAAAAACAAATTTCCCAAAACCTAGTGGCTTAAAACAATAATCAACATATCACCCCTCACTCTGTGGTTGAAGAGCTAAGCTGAGCAATTCTAGATAGGGATGTTCCTATGGTGGCAGCCACGTAATGGCTGGAACTGAAAAGTGGGGACTGGCTGGGCATCTCTGTCCTCTATCTTTCATGTAGTCTCATGGCCTCTCTGTCTGGCTCTGTACTTATTTGTGCTTCCTTATAGCATAGTGGCTTCAGAGCAGTGATATTGCTTCCATGGTGGCTCAGGACTCCACTCCCACACATTTCGGCTCAAGAGGCAGAAGCTGAATCATCTTTAATGACCTAGCCTTGATCTTATTTTATATATAGTGTCATATATATATAGTCACCTCTTGCTAGGAGAGTGTCAAGCTTCTACAACATTCTGAGGGAGAAGAGCTACCATTGTGGCCATCTTGGGAAACTATGGTCTTCCACTGAGAGATTCATGCTCAGAAAGAAGAAGAAAGCTGTGAGAAGTGGTCACTCTCATAGGAAGGCTTTCAGCTGTCATTAGCCAAGCCCCCAGCAAGCGGGTCAGATGTTGCAGGAAAGCAGGATTCATCTTTGACTCACTTTCGCCTCTGAACACACTGAACATCTCAGCATTCCTTGGGCATGTGTAATTACCAGCTATTACACTAAGTTCCTTATGTGAATTATTGTATTTAATCCTCATAACAAGGCTCTAAGGTAGATATAGATGATTAAAGACGTTCAGTAACTTACTTAAGTACCTGTGGCTGGAGAGAGAAAGTTTGGGTTCAAATCCAGAACCTCTATGCCTCCCTACCAACCTAGGTTGCTATGAAAGGTATGGTATTCCATGTCTCACGTACATGATATAGGAGTCCGTATTTTTACTCACTAAATGTGCTAATATATTCATTCAGATAATTTTTAACCAAATTATCTAAGTCACAAGATATAAAAATAGTATTTTTAATTAAATAATATGTCCTTTCCCCCAGTAACCCTAAATAATAGGGAAAAAGTAAGAAAATCTGATTTCACAAACCTGTTTCCATTTGTATGCTTTTTCAAAGAAGGTGAGGCTGGGATATTAAGTTCATTTTGAAGTACATTTTTTTTTTCTTTGAAAATACTTACAGCCTAAGAAAGAATGTATTGATTTTCATTTCTTCTAAACACAAGTGTACTCTGGGAGATGTATGTGGTTTTCATTCTCGACTTCTCCTGCAGGCATGATGGGACCCCCTGGGCCAAGAGGGTTTCCTGGTCATCCGGGATTTCCAGGGGCAGCTGGTACCCCTGGGATAGCTGATTTCAGTCCAGGAAAGCCAGGGAAGCCAGGACCACCAGGGTTGCCTGGAGCCCCAGGGCTGCAGGGCCCTCCGGGATCAGACGGTAAAGTGCTCCCCCTTGGCATACATTCGCATTTTTGTTGCATGTGATATTTGCAGCTTCATGCAGAAGATGTGACTTTCTAAATTTTTTCTAAATTTTTCTATTGTTTCATGAGTCAAGTTAGTATTATTATTAATAGTACAAAAAAAGTAGACTGATGTTGGATATCACATCAGCTACAGCATATGAAAATATTTTTTGAGAATTTAAGTCTGAATTATGGAATTATGTAAGTGAATACAGTTTTTTTATTTGTTAAGTGTAGTTTTAATTTGTATCAGAGTTACAGATGGACTTGGCTTGAGAGTCAAACAGGTCTATGAAGCCTGTTGTGAAGAACTGCCATCCCGGGCAACCCTTCTCCTATTCCTTCCTTCCCAGGGGGAATTCTTTTCATAGAAGTAGTGGGATTTTCTGTTATTTGCCTTTCTAGTGACCCTCAATGTACTGTATTGTTATTCCTTAATATTTTTTTAAAGAGAGAGAGATGTGAGTAGGCAGGGGCGGTAGGGGAGGAGGGTGGGTGCAGAAGTAGAGAGAGAATCCTAAGCAGCTCCCACAGCAGCATGGAGCCTGGTGTGGGGCTCAGTCTCATGACCCTGAGATCATGACCTGAGCCCAAATCAAGAGTCAGTCACTTAACTGACAGAGCCACCCCGATGCCCCACTATTTTTTCATTCATGAGTTTGAGCCTTATCTTTAGACTTCCCTCCATAGAAGATGAAATTAGCTCTTTTTCAGTCTCTCCCCACTGCACACATGAACATTTTCACTCCTAAAACCCATTCAATTTAGTTATTATCTTAATTTTGTTTAAATATTCATTACTTACACTGAGTGGCTACATAAAATCTATTCACCAGTTCAGCCATATAAAAATACACATTATTACTTTTTGCAAAACATTTTGCTAATGTCTTGTTTTGTGTGTTTGCTTGGTTTTCAATATAACTTACTGCTAATTCAACCTCAAACCGTCTAGAATTGTATAAATTGTATAACTCTCCATTCTAACTCATTAAATATTTTATCAGTATTATCTCTTTGAATAAATCTCTCCTGGAGCTTTTTCAGATTAGGTCAGGTTGCAGGTTTTTTTTAAAGATTGACTTATTTATTTGAGAGAGAGTGCAACTGAGCTGGGGCCGAGGGAGAGGGAGACGCACAGACCACCTGCTGAGGATGGACCCTCCCCCCCACCACCGCAATTCTTAAAAGCTCTGAAGCTCTGCTCTAAAAGCTTATAGAAATTTTTCTTTCTTCTTTTTTTCTTAATGACCTTACATTTCACAATGACTTGCCTCTGTGTGGGCACATTTGCATTCATTGGTAGGCGCTCAGTGGGCAGGTTCAAGCCAACACAAATCCTCCATTTTTAGGTAAATTTCTTGAAGTGTTTCTCTGAGGATACTGTCTCCCTACCAAACACCCTCTGCCATTTTCTCCTTCTTGACTCTATATATTTGCCTGTTAGAGAATCTACCCTACAGGACTCTTTCCTCTCATCTTTATTCTTCTTCACCTTTGTATTTTTCTGTCGCAGTTTCTGGTAGACTTCCCCAACTCCATCTTACAACTCTGCTCCAGGATTTTTTGATTTCTGCTTTCATAGTAATTTTTTTTTTAACTTCTAAGCGTTTTATTGTTGCTTTTGTTTTAATGTTTTCTCTTGTAGTTGTCTGTTCATGTTCTCGGGATGAAATGCTTTCTTTCATCTACTTTTTAAATTATCTAGTTTATTTGAAAGCTTCCTTCTTGCTACATTGTCTGTTACCTCCAGTTCTGAAGGGTCATAGTTGCTGCTGTAATTGTTGGGAAGGAGATCTTAGGATTGAACTGTTTCTTTAACCAGTCGTTCTGATCGAGGCATCACTGTTATTCCATTTCAAGGTACTGATTTGTGGGGCACCTGGGTGGTTCATTCAGTTAAACATCCAACTCATGATTTCAGCTCAGGTCATGATCTCAGGGTTGTGAGATCAAGCCCCACACCAGGCTCTGTGCTGAGTGTGAGTCCTGCTGAAGATTCTCTCTCTCCCTTTCTCTCCGCTCCTCCCTCTTGTGCTCCCATGCACAAGCTCTCTTTCTCTCTCTTTCAAAAAACAAACAAAAAAACCCAACCAACCAACAAACCAAACAAACAAAAAACCAATTCCTGAAGTCTGGGAGGGATTTCTCACGTAGACTGTGCTTTTTGTTGCCTTTCCGCACAGCCTGCTTAGAACTCAGCTTTTTAGGGTCTGTTAGGTTCTCTCACATTTTTTTGCTGTTGTTTTCTCCCCCCCCCCCTTTTTTTGTCCTGCAGGCTTACACATTTTTATCATATCCCTGTACTGTTCGCTATTTTACTGGGATTTGGGAAGAATAAGGAATTTATTGTTTGTGTTTCATGTCACCTTTAATCATATGTCTCTGGATTTATGCTTTTATGAGCTATGTGTCATGCTTTCTTTAATTTAGTAATTATTCATCATTGGAGGGGAAAAAGATCCTTGCTATACAGTTATTTTGTTTGTTTGTTTTCTTGTCCATTGCCTTTCTCTTCAACCCACTAAGTTGGGGTTGAGAATAGGAAGGCTTTATTGGTGACTACGGTAGCAGCAACACACTGGGACATTTATGTGGTTGATTTGTATCTATATGTTCTTCTGTCAGAGAGAAAGAATCATGGGAAAGGAATGGAAGAAAGGTGGGTTTGAGGGGAAGATAGAGAGCAAGAGACACTCCCACTTGTTCTGTAGAAGACATTCACAGAAACTGTGTGCTTCTCTTGCCCCCCTTCCCCCCTGTAAAGTTATATATTGTAGTGTTGGGCACCCTGGACCACAAGGAATAAAAGGCAAAATGGGTCCTCCAGGAAGAAGAGGCTCAAAAGGAGAAAAAGGCAAGTATGCATCAAAGGTAGGATTTCCAGAAGACAGCAGTGTGAGGGGGACTGGGGGCATTTATGAAGTGGGCAATGGGACATTTCACTTCAATGTGTTATATGCCTTATTTACCCCTGTGAGCACTCCTCTTCATTATGAGCTTATGAGGTGATTAGAACTTACCAGAAGTCAAGTCTTTCTATCTGAGAGTCTAAGGGACACACTTCTCCGGCTGTGAAATTTGCTCCAGAGTGATGACTTTTTTTCATGAAATCCTTTTTATTCCTTAAAAAAGGAGAGATAGGATAGTCTGGATCTTTTATTTCCCTTTCTTCCTGTGGGTCCATATTTCCCAGACTCACAAAATGCCTCTGGCTTCATGTTTCTTCACCCCAAAAGTTGTTTCATGTTTTTTTTTTTTTTTAAATCATCTGGGATAGGTGAGTATGAGACCATAAACACAGCTGGGTTCAGCTATCCTAAAGGCATTTCTTTTAGACCAAAATTGCCGATGATTAGGAAATGCATTGTAAATTATCAGTTGTAATACACAATACAGTCAGTAATCCTTTTCACATATTATTTTGTTTATTTGTTTAGAGTTTATGCTCCAACCCATTTTTCTTTTCTGTTTCTTCAGTAGGAACTAAATAAAAGAGTTTCACACTTTAAAAAATAAGATCACTTATTTTTAAAGTTTCTTTAGTAGAATTGGATACCAACTTGTCCCTTAGAATTTGTCAGGATGGGTTTCTTAAGACTCCAAACACCCTATCTGGCTAGAAATGACATATCTGCCCCACACAGACCATGCCTAGCCACCCCAGCACAGTGCCCCATGCCCCCATGTCACACATTATCAGACCTTCTTGTTCTTATTTTCATTATTGGTTTTATTAAGTAAAAGCTTTTTGGGATTTTATGCAGGAAATATGACAAAGCTGCCTTTTATCCTCTGTCTAGGAGACGCGGGGCTCTGTGCCTGTGAGCCTGGTCCCATGGGCCCACCTGGCCCTCCGGGGCTTCCTGGGAGGCAGGGTAGTAAGGGAGACTTGGGGCTCCCTGGGTGGCTTGGAGAGAAAGGTCACCCAGGCCCTCCTGGTGCAGAAGGATCTCCAGGACCACCAGTGAGTAGCTTTTACCAGTAATAATTTTTCTAGTTCAAAGAGACTAGATAGAGATAAAATTCAACTGTACCTCTTTCTGATGTATAGTATGGTATATATTTTATGTATTGAACCTATACATATATTAATGACCCCAAAGTGAACTATATTCATTCATTCAAGCATCAAACTAATATTTATCGAGCACCTACTATGTTCTAGGTGCTGTTCTGGGTGCTGGGGATGCAGTAAGGAGAAGAATACAGTTTATGCCCTCCTGGGGACTCCAGGAGTTGGGTTGAACACAGAGCATGTAACAGATGAGTGCATATGGCTGATGATAATAAAGGCCGTCACCATCTAGTGTGACTTGAGAGCTAGAGCTAGAGGAGATGGAGTCAAGGAAGTGGCTAGAGGTTAGGATGGGCTGCGGAACATGGGGTTTGGTAGGTAAGTTGGATTTGAGCTTTTACTCTGGATGACATGGAATAGCCAGTAGAAAGTTTTAAGAGAGACATAATCTGCCATTAGCTTCATATGGTTCACTCTGATAGCTCTGGTAAGAACAGATCACAGGGGACAGGGGATGAAGTAGGCAGAAGAGCTGGGTGATGATTACAGTAATTTGGTAAAATGTGGTGGATTAATATGTTTATTATGAGTATGTTTAATATGAGTTTAATAGGAGTATTAACATGAGTATGAGTAAACATAAGTTTAATATGAGTATGACGAGAAGTTATCAGATTCTCAGGATGTTTTGAGGACTGCTAATAGATGGACTGGTAGGCTGGACATGGGATATTAGAAGAAAATCAAAGGCTGAGGCCCAAATGGGGAGGACAGTGTGAAGCATAGGTGTGGAATGGGGAAGGGAAGAAGCATTATTGGCTAACGTCTTAAATTTGAGGTGCCTGTTAGACGAGGAAAGGTGTTAAGTAGGTATTAAGATGATATTCAAGTAAGGGATTCACATGAGAGGTCCAAGCTCTAGATACAGACATTGGCTTTGTCAGGGTTTATATGATAGTTCGAGTCACAGAGTAGATGGATCTATTTTGAAATGGTTCACATCCGCTGACCAATACAAGTGACTTGACTTGAGGAACAAACTTTCAGCTACTTGGCTCTTCAGAACAAAGTCACTTCCCCGTAAGGCACTCCTCTAGAGGCTAGACACAGCCCACCTGTCCTGTCTTTTTTGAAGAGCCTTCATGCTGGGATGACCTGGGGGCCTAACCACCAGCCCCAATGTGCTCTTTTCCATTTTCCCTGGGAAACGCCATGAAAATAAGTTTCCAGTCTGAGAGCCTTAAGTGAGGGTGACAATTAGGCTGTCCCCGTGCCACCCCTGACACCCTTGCAAAGCACATTGGTAAAGTCCACTCAGCAAGAAGTTAATTCTGTAATGCATGTGTGTTGAATGGACATGGCTGCAGCTGTTAAGTACTCTGCCTTTCATGGCCGGCTTTTTAAATTCAACATTTTCACATAGTCATTATTTTTACGTTGGTACTTAATCTTCTTAACGAAGGTTATACTGGCTCTAAGATATTTTTGTGGCTTCCTCTGGAGTTGCTCCTCAGGGCTAACATCCTTGAGTGTGAATGGCTAGTTCATCCAGCATTGCCCTGACTGAGCTCTGTAATTCATTTGGTCTAGGGTTCGCCTCTTTGGACAGCTTCTATTTCTGACGTCATTTTTCTGTGTCTGACTCCATCCATATGAGTTCTCTGCTTTAAATTCATCACAGGGTGGTCATTGTTAGGTGCTAGATCCATAGCGTGAGGCACTATGAAAGGAAAAGTGGTGGAGGGAGAAGAATGGACAGAAGGAAAGAACCCAGAGGAGCCACAGGTGATCATGGGTACTCTCACCTCCCCAGACCTGTTCTCTCTCAGCAGCTGTCCCTGACCTCAGCAGCTACGGATGGGTAGTAGAGTAGAAAAAAGAAAAGTAGGTTTAGGTTCTTTGCAATTTTTTCTGTGGTTAGACCAAAGCTTGTGTTTATCACCATAGTCTGAGGATGGGGGTTTCCCACCAAGATGCTGTAGTGCAAAGCACGGGGGCTTAGGGGTACATGGACCCACCTTCACATCCCAACTATGACATTGGTGAGCTCTATAGTCTTACTGAGATTTAGGGCCTCATTTATAAAATGGATATAATGACACCTGTCTTACAGGTTTATTGTTAAGTATTCAATGGTATATTTTGAGGGCTCTAAGGTATACACATCAGGGAACAACCAGAGAAAACCAAAGGTCACAACTGACATGTGCCAAATCTGTCCTGTTGGCATGCTGGTTTTGTCTTCATAGTGTTTGTTTTTATATTATTATTAAGATTTATGGCTGCACTTGAGAAACTGGAAGTTCATTAACACAGGGTCAGTGCATTTCTATAGTCGCCAGGAGCTGAGAGATGGCTATGCCTGTGGGAGCAGGGTAGGGTGCTCATGTCCCCACTTGGTCCATCCATCTGCTTCCTGTGGTAGTCACAGTCCCTCCAGGCCTCTGTGGCTGAAGTCTCTAATCTAGACCATGTTTTAAACAACCGGTACATGCCTGGCAGAGAGCGATTCTTTTGTTGCTGCTGAGATTTTGTGGTTGTATTAACACATGGATTTAGTGATCTCAGATCTTAGAACAGTGACAAGTAGCTCTTGATCCCAAAGCTTCTGGGAAACTTTGGCCCAAAAAATATATTAAATTCAACATTTGTTTCACTAAGAATCTAAGCACCATGAAGGCAAGACGGTCTGCTATTAACTGTTGTGTCCTTGATACTCCAAGTAATGCCTGGCATTTTAAATTCTCAGTAAATGTCTCTTTAGTGAAATCCAAAATGAGTGCTGGTTATCATTTTGTTTTTTCTAGCTCAACTAAGTCTGTGATCTGGATCTAGTGCTTAAAATTCTATATCTGCAGAGCATTAGAGTAATTGATAGTACATTCTAAGTCTCCAATATGCTGACTAAGAAACTGCTCACACTCCAAGGAGACCAAGGTCTTATTTATTAAGCATTCCACTGGCATTGTCCTTCTGGAGAGGAACTGGTTCACATGCTCAATGAATGGTTTTATGTGTTGATAAGTTTATCCATCAGAAGGACGTTATCGTTATAATGTGGCCTGAGTACTGTGCCTCATATACTTTGGTCCTGTCCATTTGTTACTTATAACAGCATATACAGGAAAAGTAAGAAGTAAGCAACATTGAACTCATATTAGCACTTTATAATTTCTAAAGTTCCTTTCCTGTCTAATCTAGCTATTTCTATTCAGAAATTTCTTCCACCCACTTTTCTCGTGTCTGATAAACAATGTTACACAGGAAGTTGTATTATAGTGATGATCCTGGGGGTTTTGAATGGGTTTGTGGAAATGTTTTTTCTCTACATTAAATGGCTCCCACACATTTTTGCCATTTGTGTTTTTAAGCCTGTTGAGTATAGTTTTGGCTTCTTCTTCTTTCTTACTGCTTAATACTGCCGTTATGCTCACCTCTATTGGCACCTTCTTCCCTTAGTTGCCAACTGCTTATAAAGTGCCAGTTGAGGAGGTAATTAAGCCTGCATGAACATGTTGTTAGATTGTATGAGAATAAGACAAGGCATCTATGTGAGAGAAGATGGGTTTGCTCAGTCATTTTCACCTCCTTCTAAATTCTTGTCTATGTTTCTTGATTTTTAAGATCACAGGATAAGTAACCTTAAGCTCTGTATAGTGTTCCTGTAGCTATATTTACTATGGTGCTTGGCCAATTTTATACTGGTGGTAGGTCTCCAGATTTTTGACACAGATTAATGTTCAATGATAACATAACACTTATAAAACCATGACCCAATAGTTGAGTTTCAGAGCAATGTTGAGGTCAAAAGGTGATGAGCCCATTGGCCAAAATTAGTTGTTTACCTGCTATATGGAGGAAATATATCAGCTATAATGAAGGTTCTTGTTTCCTCCCCTCTTCCTCATCAACTTCTCTCAATATCACACACTTGTCCCTAAGCCTCTGCCTTCAGCTTTAGTGGCAGCTCTTGTGGTTAACCCACCCACCCCCTTCCTCTTAATTCTTCATTAAAATGTCCAAGATAGTTAAAAATTTTTGTTATGAATTTTTACTTTGAGATAAGTTTTATTTTATGACTTAAGGAGTTTGCAACATCATGCAGAGAAAGAAAGTTCCTGTGGACCCTTCATCCAGCTTCCCCATGATAGCATACATAACCTTAGTATATTGCCCAAACCAGGACATTGATATTGATACACATTTCTGTTGAATCTGGTACAGAACTTATCCAGATTCCACAAGCTTTTAAATGCGGGTCAAGAGCCTCAGTTTCGTAAGGTGGGACCCGCCTTGGAAGGCAAGAAAGAGAATGATACTGAGAGTACCAAACCAGAATCTGGAACAGGTTATTTAGAAAGAAACAAGAGACAGATTAGATGAACGTGACTATCTTTTGACCCATCAAAATTAAAATGATTTGTTCCTCTTATTTTTCACCAAGGGAAAACATGGTGTTTCAGGACCACCTGGCAGCAAAGGAGAAAAGGGCGATGTGGTCGTATCAAGAGTGAAAGGTGAGCCTAGTCAATCACATAGCTCCCTGCCATTTTATGAATGGAATGGGAACCATCCTCTTGTATTCATTTCTCTTCTGACCACAGATCAATTCTATGACAAGATACAGGGCTGTTGAGATTGCTTAAAAAAATATTCCTTGCCCCTCACATTTCTTGTGATAATGTTGAGCCTCAAATCCTCTATCCCTTATTTGAAAACATAAAAAAAAAAAACCATATTTGAGTCCTCATTATTGTGGCTCTGGGTTTGACAAAAGACCACCTTTGACTTGCCTACTGTTTATCCAGTGCATTATAGCATCCTGTATTAATCAAGGCTGTTTTGGTCATGACAGATACCCAGCTTGAAGTTGTTTTAGAGAAAAAAGTAACTTATTGACTCACCTAAACAAAATTTGAAGTATTAGAGGTAGGGCTTGCACTGGGATGGCTGGATCCAGGAGATTTTTCCTACATCTTGCATCTTTCATTGCACCAACTGCATTTCTTTCCAAGGCTAGTTTCCTGTGCTGTGCATATACTGCCCTTCCAGCCAGAATCTCCAAGTTCTCACAAAAAGAAGTAGAGCTCTATAGGAGCGCCTGGGTGGCTCAGTGGGTTAAGCCTCTGCCTTCCACTCCGGTCATGATCCCGGGGTCCTGGAATCGAGCCCCGCATCAGGCTCTCTGCTCAGCGGGGAGGCTGCTTCCTTCTCTCTCTCTGCCTCTCTGCCCCTCTGCCTACTTGTGATCTCTGCCTGTCAAATAAAAAAATAAAATCTTAAAAAAAAAAAAAAGAAGTAGAGCTCTACCTTCTTAACTCCAGTTTACCCCCCCCCCCCCGCCAAAAAAATCAGGAAGAACTGGTCTAGCCTAGGGGCAGCACACTACCATGGACTGCTCCCCATTCACCCTTGCCAGGGGATGGGGCACCACGTTCAGTGTTGTGCAAGCAGGGGCAGATGATCTTGTGGTTGGTGCCTCCACACACAGCCTCCCTGGCAGAATGAAGAAAGAAGCGCTTTCCAAGTTAGAAGGTCAGTGGGTTTGGCAACTGTCACTCTCCTCTCTTCCTTTTGCATGGTTGTCCTTATGTGACTTTAGTCAGTCAACTGAGATATTCTGAGTCTCTACCAGCCCACACAGAGGCAAGGTCATTATTTTTATGCTTGTCCTGTGTTTCCTTCTACTTCATCTACTGTTGAGAAGGGTTTGAATACCTTTTCGCCTTTGTTCCCAGGGCAGAAAGGAGAAAGAGGTCCTGATGGGCTCCCAGGATTTCCAGGACAGCAGGGACAACATGGCGGGGATGGACTTCCTGGAAAAAGGGGGGATCCAGGCCCTCCAGTATGTATAATTCTTCTTTGGCTATTGAATTTCATTTTCTTATATGGTCACGAAACGTCTGTTTCCCCCTTCTTGATTTAAAACTATAATGTAGTCAAGTGTCAATGTGCTGTAAATCAGAGTTGCCTTCTGTGACTGCCACAAAAAGTTGATTTTTGTCAAAGGTGTGGTCTGAATCAGATGGTCTAAAGAGCAGATGGTCTGAAATCCCGAGTGGCGGTTTAGTCATGGGAAGACTTCCTGTCCTGTCTTTGGTCTTTGCATCGTTCTCATGGTGTGCATCTGTTTCTGGGGCCCTCGCATCTACAAAGCCCCCAGCAACCTCAGGCCTGTTCAGTAAACTCTGGAGGGTGGAGGATAGAACATAGGTCTTGATAATGACCTTTGGTTCTGTCCCCAGGTGAAGAGGCACATGAGGGGAAGTGGCAAGCAAGAGAGGGTCCATTAGTGCAAATCCCCTGAATTTTGACATATTGGCTGAAGGGAAATCCCACTGACAAATATTTCTGCACTTTTCAAGCACGTTTTGGGTGGAAACCATGTGTAGGTAACAGAGGCCATAAGAAAAGTCTCTGATGCATGATCCAGTGCTTAGGAACTAAAAACATCTTGGGGCGATGTCACAGGAGCCGAGTTAGGTGTTTCATGCGTATCATCAATCTTCTGAAGAGCAATTTGCTTTCAGATTTTACCATCAGAAATGGAGGCTAAGGGTATGTTATTCCAGGTCACCTACCTATCAAGTGGGCTAAATAGGAGTGAAAACCCGAGTCTGTCTTATGCCAACGCATGTGCTATTTCCACCAGACATGCTACCTGTCATTGAGAGCATCAGGCCTTCCTTGTATGTGAGAGTTCTAGAAACTGTTCATTCCATTGGTGTGAATGAGATGAGCTCTGAGGCAGACATGGAGGCAGCCATGACTGGAGAGGCTCCTTCTCCATAGAAGCACATTGTGCAGGGACCCCATGGGGAACTTTCCGGTTCCAGGAACCATCATTCAAGGAAGCCCCAACAAGGGTTCCACAAAGATCTTTCTAGTTTTCCAGACCAGATGCAAATTTGGCAGCTGGGGATTGATTTTACCATAAGCAATGCTGCCTTGTGATATACTGGACATCCTGTTTTTATGAAGTTGCCAGAGGAACAAAACTAGACAGTTAATCAAAGGCCAAATTCTTAAGCAGGAGCAGAAAGTGTTTGTCAGTCCTTTGCGTGCAGATGTGAAGGACGGTGGAATCTATCCCTGTGCCTTCTCCTCAGAATATAGGACCACAATTTCAAATACATAAGAACTTACTTGTTCAGTTTATAAGCCTTCGACCTCCCTCTAACTACATGTTTCTCTATCTTCTTGTTTTGATATCAGAGGGTTGTTCCCACATAAAATTTCTCAAATATATTTAACACATAACACACACATGGCTTTCTGTAATTGAGGCTTAATCTCTTTCCCCCATAGCATCTAAGTCTTTGTAAATATTTATGTTATCTCTGAACAAGAAGCTGAGTTAATCATTTAAAATTACAATTGCTATTGAGTCTCCTGGAATTATGAGGTTTTCTATGTGTTTCTGTAGCTTATGACAATGACTGCTTTGAACGCATGGACTAGCAAATTTGCTAACTGACTCACGATGCAAACATTCCCAGGGGGATCATGAAGATGCACTCCCAGGTGATAAAGGGTTTCCTGGACCCCCAGGTCCCCCGGGCAGAGCAGGACCTAGAGGACAACCAGGTCTGGGATTTCCTGGCCCACCGGGAGAGAGAGGGCCACCAGGAGCTCCAGGCCACCCCGGTGAGAGGGGCCTCGAAGGCTTGAAGGGTCAGAAAGGTAATTTTGAATGTTATGTGTTACAGAATGGCAAGGGAAATAGTGGAGGCTAAAGTGATCCTCTCTTCTAGGAAAAGTCATTATAGCTATGGCTAGAACCACTAAATAATATTTCTTCTAGCTGCTGTTCAAACTTTGAATGTTGTCTAACAAAAGCATTACAGCACAATCAATAATTAAAACAAATTCTTAAAATACTAAAATGTCTTTGTTGCTGTATTTGTCTGACATACCAAAATTGCCTTTCATTCATTTCTCAGTACCAGCTCATGCAATTGGTATTAAATTTACATACATATTCAAAATATCTATTTGTTTACTCTCTTTTGAGACAGTGCAGGGTATATTAATAAAAAAACACTAGTGTTTCATTTAAAAAATACATCATTGTCCTGGAAAACCCTTGTGTAAGCATTCTAGGAAGGAAAAAAAAAGAATGGATTTCAAATATATTTGACAGTTATCTGAATTTAAAACAGTAAAGTGACTTGCGGTATTAGAACTGAAAACTTTTGAAAAGTCTGGAAAAAGGTTTATTTGAGATTTTTTTTCCTTTGTAATATGTACATATGCCTCAGGCTACATTATTAATTGTGAAGTGTTAGAATGAGATGGTCACATTGGTTCTCGCTTTGACAACACAGGCAAAAATTTGGTCCTCAATAAGGTTTAAGATTATGGTTCTGGACTCTTCAAAATCTAACATTATTTTTATTCAGTTGATACATTTCTGATTTGAGAGCATATGGAGTGGTACATTGTCATGCATTCATTCCATTATAAAAGAGAAACATTCCATTTCAAAGGGAGAGGGAACCAAGAGGCAAACAAAGGCTTTGGCATCTTCCTGTCTTCACCAGCAAAAATGGGGGGATGAGAGTGACCACAGTCCAGAGTCATTAACAAAACCAAGAGACAATACATGTGAAGGCCCAGATCTATGGTAGGCCCTCAGGAAATGTCAGCTGGCATTAATTTCTCACCGAGGGTACTCATCTACACAGGCCTCCCACACCCAAACCACACTCCAGTCCTCCGAGCTCACTGTTCAGTGTCGCTCCTATATCATGATTTCTCAGGTCTTCCGATTCCATCGTCTTGGGTGTCATTGGGCCTGTCAATACATATCTTTTTTTGGGTTATTAAAACTGAAAATTCTTGGGATTTTTCTTATTCCCTTTACATTCATACTGACAGTTGAAGCTCAGATTTCAGGACCCGTCTTTCAGAAATTCAAAATAACAGTAGTTCAGATGCTCTAAGAATACTTGGAAGTCTTCTTTTCCCTTGCAATCCACATATACTCTATGAAGAATTATCCTGATTGAGTTATCATTGAGATTCACTTTACATGGGGCTGTCAGTTGCGTGAATGCCATTTTGTTTGTTTTTTCATTCCAGGCGATACAATTTCTTGTAACATCACCTACCCTGGGAGGCCAGGTCCCCCAGGAATTGATGGACCTCCAGGTAGGATCAATGAGAAATGGCTCTTGTACACATTCCCCAGAGTAAAGGAACTGGTGAGACAGATGAACCCATAGTTAATCATCTGGTGACTAGTGAGAATAGTTTTAAAATAATCATCAGGTTTTGAGGGACTCTGGGAAAACAGCATCTGTGGTAAGACACACTTGGTAAGACTCAAGTCTACTGGTTTGGGCATACTCTAGGTGGGGTATTTTGTTTTATTTTTTTAATCTCTATGCAACAAAATTTACCTTGATTTGATCACATTTCAGTAGAAATATCTCCCCTTTGAGTATTTTAAAACTGTACCTTCTTTCTTTTCCTATGCCCCAGGAGGAAAACTGATAATGTACTTAGTGATTGTAAGTTTTACCCTGTTCTGCTTTGCCAGCCTCAAGAGATGTGAACACACAGATTTTAAGCTGCCAGTTGTACCTCCTTTAAAGTTATTTTAGCTGAGAGAACTTCCAGTTGGAAATCAAAGAATGTTTGAAAAAAAAATCTCAATTCCTTTTGCAGGTGCTTTTTGCCTTTGCTTCCTTGGAGGGCAATATAGTAAGGTGTAGGGAAGTAGATTGTGGCCTGTACCCTGATGGTTTCTCGGCAGACTACATGCTGGCTGCCATCTCTTTCCTCCTATAAGGAGGGGCTGTGCTTGAATATTTGTGTCGAGACAGAGCATGGGAAGGCACCAAAAGATTCATCGGAGTGGTGGTACATGTCTCAAAGGCTTTTAGGGAGAATCCTTTGCAGTATGGCTTTGGAGAAAACACAGTAACAAAGGTACGCTCTCTGAAACACTTGTTTGGAGCACACGATTCCTAAAACGATTATGTAAACCAGGCAAGGTAACATCTACTTATATACAGTAGAAATACTCTGAAAAAGGCACAGGTTCTTTTTAGATCACCTGATTTTCGTTCTCATTTGATTTGCATTTTATTGAGCCTGTGTTTTGTTGTTATTATTTAGGACCCAAGGGATTTCCAGGTCTTCGGGGCACTCCGGGGTTGAGGTGTTTCGATGGGCAAAAAGGTCGGCGTGGCAAGCCAGGAATATCAGAAATACCGGGTCCACCTGGTGAATAAGCATTTTTCATTTAAGAATGTGTCTGTACTTCTGAAACTCAATGACTGTAGTAAGCAGACAGCTCAGGGATCCCTACATAATGGGGGAATTTTTTTTTTTTTTTTTTTTGAAACATTAAGCTCTTAGCTTTTAGTGACTTTCAGATTCTGGTAACTTTGTAAATTCTCAGGGCTCCTTCTACCTGAAGCATGAGTTCCAGGCTCTCAGTGGTCTATTATTTGGTAGAAACTGCTCAGTCCAGACAGACTGCCAGTGAGTGAAAGCAATGAGAGAAACATCATGGGCTTCTAGGAAATACAAAATCACAATGTATTTTCCTGCAAAAGATGGCAAAGCAACGTTGCTTATTAAGTTACTCTTAATTTAGTTAATGCTCCTGTATTTTTAAAAAATACATTTTTGTCAAAGTAGTAGTCTTCCATTTGTATTAGTTCTATATTTGTACATCCAACAATTTAAACAATTTTTTTCGATAGGTTTTCGTGGTGACATGGGCGATCCGGGTTTTGGAGGTGAAAAGGGGTCCTCCCTTCTGGGGCCCCCAGGCTTCCCTGGTTCTCATGGAGCAAATGGTCAGAAAGGAGTCATGGGAGACACTGCCTATGGCCAACCAGGTGCTCCAGGAAAGAGAGGTCTTTCAGGAGTGCCAGGGTCAAAAGGTCACAGAGGTGTTCCAGGACATCCAGGCTTTGAAGGTATGAGGGCTGTGCTGTCCCTGTGGTCCATAGAGCTGGCTCAGCTCTGGAACAGGTCACTGAAGGCTATATAGACTACGTAGCCTTAGAAATCTAGAATGCAGAATTTTCCCCCTAAGCATCTTCATCATAAATGAGCACTGGTCACATTTCAAGGAACCTCCGTAGCATTGCCTTTGCATTGTATGGGTTGTTTTCAAATTCGGGGCAGCTCACTGTGGCTCATCTATTCAGTTTGATTCAGCAACTGCTGGACATCTGCCTGCTTCAGACTCAGGAGAACACGTGAGCCCTGTAAACGCCCGAGGAACAGGCGCTGGGTCACCTGCCTGCTGCGAAGGCCAGGTTGAAGGAGGACAGGCTAAAAGAAGGGGGGGGGGGAGCCCCAAGGGCAGAGCAGTGTGCAGTGGTGTTTAGGAAGCTGGGTGTGGTGTGGGCTGGGCCTGGAAGGCACACTGTGTTATTTGGACACGTGACAGGGTGGAGGGGCTTCCATTCCAGCAGGGGTAGTGGGCGAGGAAGGTGGGAAAATGGTCCTGGCACTGATGTAACATCTATTTCCAAAATCACTAAGGATTCCTTCGGACCCTCAGTAGAAGTCTTTAATGTATTTAACAGTAACAGTAACAGTAACCCTGGGTCAGGGTCCTTAAAATCATCATCTTTGGGGCCCTAGTCTCAGGAATTTTGATTCATTACATCAGAATTGGGTCCTAGCAGTCCAGACCCTTAGGTTGTGGTGACCAAGAGTGGACCCCAGACCAGACTTTTACAGACACTCTTCTGGTTCTTTTCTACCAGTGGGAGAGCCAGTATATACTAGGTATCCACAATAGTATCATATGACAGGGCAAATGGAGGGCAGGGGACTAAGTCCCCTTCTTTGGCACCAAGGGACTTACTCTATAGTTGGTAAGTCAAAATGTTCATATACAAAACCCCAATTAGTCAGAAAGTAACAGGAGAATACATTCTGTGAGTCAGTGAAAATAATTTTGACTTAATAATCCTACTCTCTCACTTGTGACAATGTAGCTAAGGGAAGTGTTCAGCAGAAGATAAAGATTACTATGAAAATACCCTTGTATCATCCACAAAAGATGAACAAATGGGAACAATAGAGTTGAGTAATACACACATGCACACACTCAGCGAAATACCATTCAGCTATTTTCAACTAAAATTGTATTTATAAAGATTATAACAAAATGAAAACATTTGCAGATTAATATGCAATGTGAAATAATCCAACAATGATATACTGTGATTACTACTTTAAAAATATAAATGCATGAATAGAAGTATAATGAAAACAAGGAAAAAAATAGATTTTTAGGGTAGGGCATGGGGTGGATGATAGGGGAATTGTGGTGTTGTTGTTGTTGTTTCTGGAAATGACACTGCCTTTCCAATAAATAGAAATTTAAGAGTTCAAGTGATGAAATGGCTTACAAAAGACACATCCATAAACTGTGAACTGGGTGTGTAAGTACTGTGGAGATTTGGTGGAAAGCCTTCCACAATGTGAGAGGTTAATTAAAATCAAGAAGAACCTCGCGGTGTTTACTTTGCCCAAGCAACTTCTTCGTTGTCTGTGTAACCGTATCAAGTAACTCTCCTAGTAATGCATGGTTTCCCCATTCATTTGGAGCTCACGACCATCTGGGATAAGAACATCCTTTGAGAGGCTTTACTCGTTTGAGCCCTGAGCTGGACGAAAAGTCTTGTTTCTGGTATTGCAAGTGTGCACCTGCTGTGGCCGGCTGACTCTCTAGTTTGATGCCCTGAGTGTCAACAATGCCTTGTATCATTTCAGGGGCAGCTGGCAGGCCGGGATTCCCAGGTCTTAAAGGCCCCAGAGGCAGAGAGGGAAGTGCTGGGTTTCCAGGAATCCCAGGTCTACCTGCTCGTTCCTGCAAAGGAGGTGCCCCAGGGTTACCGGGGCAGCCGGGACTCCGAGGGGCTCCAGGCCACCCAGGTGAGTGAGAGCCTGTGCCATGCCCACCCGTGAAGAGCCTGGGACTTGACTCTGCTTACAGAGGAATAAACTCACCTGCTACTCCTTTACGTACCAGTGGAACCAAGAGTCCTGGGGCAGAGACAAGGACTTTACTGTTCACAGGACGGCAAGGGGCATGCACTTCCTGGTGGTTTGGGTCATTTCCCCTTGTCACCCTAGTCTCATGGGGACACAGAAGTGGGGTTCAATGGATGTTGCATTGCACACGCAGCAGGTTGCAGGATCTGAGAGGAGCCCCGAGCCTGGGGAGCTGCTGCTTTATAGCCTCAGGCAGCACAGCCTGCTCTTTATGCTGGGATAGGCGCTGTGTCACCTGCCAAGGCTGTGGGTGCCAAACACAACCTTGAGAACTAGCCCAGGTAAAGAGTGGCCAGGACCTTGTACTTTGGGGGCACCCAGCAAGATGCATAGGGGCTTGAGAAACCCAGGAAGAAGTACATCTCAACCCAAGGCACTAGAGGGCTGTTTCCAATGTGATCTTCATTTCGCCATTTGGTTTGTCTCCTGTTATTTATATCCTGTTGCATTTATTCAAAAATGGCAGGAAAATGGATCAAAATGGGGTTGAGGCAAACCCCGCCTCTACGGCCTTATTTCCAGCACCAGTAAAAACCAGATGATGTTGCTGTGATTTCTGCAGTCCTCTCCAGTGAACAGCCTGACCAAGTTCACTTGGCCAGAGCTGCAGGGAACACCTGGAAAGTTTTCTTCTACTGGTTTCAAGAGTAAATACAAATACTATTTTTGTTCTTCACCCTTTCCGTTTTCCATTTTTAAAATGCTCTTTATAGTATTTGTGTATCTCTACTGGGAAATATTTATTCAAGTAATCTGCCTTTCTTCTTATAGCAGCCAAGAAAATAGGTTCGGAGACTGATGGAGCCTTGCCACTGTGGTTTTAGCTGATAAACATTGTTTCATAGGCATGGATACACAATTTAAGCTATCAGTGAATTTTTTTTCCTGCCCATGTGTGAAGCCAGTGTTCAGTCTTCACACATTTTTGTCCTTGTGGTTTGTCCCAGGTGCCCCAGGTTGGAAAGGACAGCAAGGGGACATGGGGCCTCCTGGTCCAGCTGGAATGAAGGGCCTCCCTGGAGTCCCGGGATGGCCAGGGGCAGACGGTCCCCTAGGACCCCCAGGCATCCCAGGCCCCTCAGGGGATGACGGACTGCCTGGTCTTCCAGGCCCAAAGGGTGGGTAGCACTCTTCTATTATTTACCCCTATTTTATAAACTTGAAATCTACTGCCAGGTGAAGACTATTACACATGATCATACTATTAAATTTACTGTTATATCAACCTGATTTTGTCCTACCCTTAGTGACCGCTCCCTTCATCTTATCCCCTATATCCCCTATATTGTTATTTCCCGTGGCACAATGTTTTGGTATAGGTAAATGGGAAAATGTTGGGGGGGTTTTAAGCCCACAGAACCCACAAATACTTCTCAACACACTGGGTAGAGCTGATCAGGTGTTGGGTCAGGGCTAATGTACTTCCGCATTGGATGAGTCCCCATCCTCCAGCCCCATATCCCTGGCTCCTGATCTCTTCAAGCATGATGAGATCAGGACTCAGAAATGTAAAGGCTCCCACTTCAGCCCTATGGGGTGGAAAGCTGAGTCCGAAAGCACAGCGGTTACACGAGGTGGGCCTGGTAGACGTTGTTTACCTTCAGTACAAACAGGGCCACAGGAGGGGGCAAGGAACACAGATCTAGGAAGCGTACAAGCTTTTAAAATGTCTTTCTATAAATTCATGCTGTCGTTTCATCAGGATCCCAGGGGCTGCCTGGCTTCCCTGGTTTTCCGGGGGAAAGAGGAAAGCCTGGCTCCGATGGACGTGCTGGCAGTAAGGGGGACCCAGGAGAGGACGGTCAGCCTGGCTTCCCTGGAGACCGGGGGGTGAAAGGTGCCAAAGGTAAATGCACTTGACAGCACGGTGATGCTACATCTTGGTTTTGGTATTTGATCAAAACCTATATAGATGGTCTTTGAAAAGTACGTGGAACTGTCCTGCAGCTTGGATTCCTCTTCCTTTTGGATTCCTGGTGTTTTAGAATTTTAAACCAAATTCATTTTCCTTATCTCTCGGTCTTATTGCATATAACTGATAAATGAATTGCTCTATTAGTAGAAAAAAAATATCAAGTGCTTTGATATATGGCTATTGGATTTAAAAGAACCTTCTCACTGGTTAGGAAGGAAGGGGGAAAGGCCCCCAAACTCTGTTTCAATCTTTTTCTTTTCTTTCTTTTTTAAAATATTGCTTTTGTAAAAAGCCTAGATAATAAATATTACAGGGCCTGTGGTCCCTGTTAAAAGCACTCAGCTCAGCTTTTATAGCATGAAATCAGCCAGAGACAGCACAGAAACATGCTGAAACATTGTGTTCCAATCGAATTTTCCTTATGGACACTGAAATTTGAATTTCAATTAATCTTCTCATGTCACAAAATATTGTTCCCATTTTGAGTTTTATCCCCTAAATGTAAAAGTGTAAAAACCATAGCTCACGGATTATAGGTAAACTGGCCACAGGGGGATTTGGCTCTCAGGTGGTAATTTACTGATCTCTGAACTAGAGTAAATCCACTCTCATCCGAGCCATGAGCTATACTTCCCCACCTGTACTTAAAGAAAGAGTTTTCGGGGCACCTGGGTGGCTCAGTTGGTTGAGCATCCAACTCTTGATTTTGGCTCAGGTCATGATCTCAGGGTTGTGAGACTGAGCCCCATGTTGGGCTCCACACTCAGCGGGAGGAGGGAGGGGTCCTGTTTGAGATTTTCTCCCTCTCCCTCTGCCTGCTCCCCTGCTCATGCTCTCTCTCTCTCTAAAATAACTAATAAATACATCTTTTTTAAAAATAAAGTTTTCAAATAAAATCCTAAAAAACAGTTTTCATTACTATTAAAAAATAAAAATTTCAAGACCACTGGTGTAAATGTTCTGTGTCCATCCCTGTTACATATTTACTTCTAGCACTTAGCTGGGAGGCTGCAGTGAGTGAAGGTAACATCTCATTTCCAGTGTAGAGAATGAATGCTTGACAATTTGAGAGACAAGTGTTTTGTCCTTAAAGCACTCCGGGTAAATAACCTCCTGTATAATTTAAATTACTTTTACTTCTTGGTGAATTGATTCTACTCTTATTTTCGTTTTACTAGCCTATCTGTTTTTTTTTTTTTTTTATAAAGAATCAAGGAATCAGAGTCGCTCTTAGCTAGCTTAGATTAAGTGATGTTTGCTATGCTATTATGGTCTCCAAAATAAAAGATATAAAAAACTGATAGTACATAATATGTTAACTAACTGGAATTTAAATGAAAACTTAAAAAAAAAAATGCTCTGATTGGTGTTTGCTCCCGTGGTATAAATACCCACCGTGGCTGGTTTAAAGCTGTGAGCACTTTAACAACTGGCTTGCAAAATTCTCCACTTGTTAGTAATTGGCTCTCACCACACTGGTATGAGCCTACTCGAGCACACTTCTACAACTGGACAGTGTTTACGAAAATCGGGTAGAAACACCATGTATTCTTCCTACCTTTCAGAATTCTCTAGGTGGAGAAGCAGTTGAAATAAATGATCTTTTAATGTAAGGAAAATAAAAGAGGGTAGCTAGGAAGGGAAAGACAGGGAACTGGAAAATATGAGATGGGTGGTTCACGTTTTATAGGATGAAGAGACATATTTTAGATCTGGAACCTTTCAAGCCTATCTGCTTTCACCTAAGACTCCGAGATCCGTTTGGCTGAATTTAGCAAGCGTTCACTGATCACTCTCTGTAGCCCAGACCCTGTTGCTGGACACATTGGGAGGGGAATGCAAAAAGATCTGGCCCTTCCTTTAGGAACTCCACCGGCAATGTGCAAGCTATAAACATAAATATGGTTTAGGGAATAAAATGTAGATTTGCAAACTGGACCTGAAGGGTCTTAACGGAAGACCTTCTGTTTGTTTTTCTCTTGCATACTTAATATCTGAAGGAGCGAGAGGACCTCCAGGAGATGAAGGAGAGATGGCTATCATTTCCCAAAAGGGGAAAACGGGCGAACCTGGACCTCCAGGAGATGGTGGATTCCCAGGAGAGGAAGGTAGGTAAATGCTCGTTCTTTTTAACTGTATCCGATGTGTTGATCTTTCTAGATCATTTTGAATAAACAAGCATGAGTTTGTTTGGGAAAGGGAAGGCCACTTTCTTTAGATACAAATATACACAGATTAACCTCATGCTGCATTTTTCTTTTGCTTTTCCATGCCAGAACTTAACTAAAGTTCATACATAGGTCTAGATTTGGATATTCCAAATTAGGGTGTCAGTCCAAAGATTATACTTCTAATACCAGTTCCAGCTTTCCAGTACCCCCTTTTGTGGTGACTGGTATTAAAACAAGTAACACAGTGATGACTACCTAGGTCATTTTGACCCATGCTTCTCCACCTTCAGTGTGCCCGTGAACTGCTGGGCTCTTGTGAAAATGCAGATTCTGGATCAGCAGGGCTGGGGCAGGCCCCAACTCTGCCTTTCTAACAAGCACCATGATGCCCGTGCTCCTGCTCCCCAGAAACAGCATAGGGCAAGGACTTTACCACCACATTTGTATTCTCTGCCTTCCCGTCAAGTTCAGGTTTAGTCTGCAGGAGGGCGGGGCTCTCGTCTTGGCTCTCTCCTTAACTAGTTGTTGGGGGCAGATGTTTTTTAACTGCGCTGGGTCAGCTCTTCTTCATCTGCAAGACGAGTGTGTGGCCAAGCAGGTGACCTTGCAGGCTCATTCCTCCCTTGGAGTCGTTTCATGCCTCTCTGAGTCAATTCATGGGTGCTTTTTTCCCAGTGAGGTCAGTGAAGCCCAAAACCATCACAATGGGGCTTAGGGCAAGAACTAGGTCTCCCTAAAACCTTGGGCTTCTTCTCCTAAATATAGGACCTAAACCCTCATCCTAACTACTGTCCCACCCGGGATTTCCTAGAAGAGGTTTGTCTCACATGCAACCCCTCCAGGTGATAAAGGCGATCCTGGGATGCAGGGGAGGAGAGGAGAGCCCGGAAGACACGGACCACCTGGATTTCACAGAGGGGAGCCTGGTAGAACTGGGCAGCCAGGGCTTCCAGGCTCCCCAGGCCCCCCAGGCTCACCTGGTCCAAGAGGGATTATTGGTTTTCCAGGATTTCCAGGTGACCAGGTAAGTGGCTGTGGTTGGGGAGGAAAGAAATAATACAAACCTTTTGCTCCTGGGTGCCCATAAGGAGTCCTAATTTGCCAGTGTACATCATTGCCCTTTGACTGGCTTTTAGAATGTAAGTAAAGAATGAAGGCTTCTGGAAAGCCATGATGTGACTATAATTTCTGAACAGTGCTCATGCCTGTTTTCCCGTGACAGATGACGGAGTCCCTCACTCCACCTACTACCCCCTCCACCAGCCTAGTTTAAACAGCTCTATAGGAACTTCCCCCATGATTGCTGGTTTATCCGAGTAGAGTTCTCTGAAAAATAGCCCAAATTCCGGTATCGAAACCTTCCTATCTGATTGCAGATATCTCAGATTTTGCTGTAAATACATTTGGTCTTCGTAAGCATGAGTAAAACACCCCCCTGAGAAGCCAAGAGATACAATATGTGTCATGGCCTACATCACAGCTTATAGAAGATGGATATAATTTGCTACCCATCTTTTGGAATCAAATAGATTTTTCAAGTTTTGGGTAAAAAAAAGTCTTCTAACAAGATTTTATTTGGTATTAATTTGCTCATTCAAACCTTAATATTCAAATTATGTGATATATTTACTCTTTTATAATCAAATTAGAGAATTGGATGCTGTTGACACTTCTAATTCTGGAGTTTTAGCCACTTTTAAAGCTGGACACATGTATTAGTACACCTGCAATCCGCTTCTGATTTCCTTTACCACTGCGAATATATAGAAACTGGTTATAGAATATTATAACTGGGTCATGTTACCAACATATCATTTGTATTTGAAACCAAATTAAACTCTTTTGTTTTGTTAAACTGTCAGGGTGAGCCGGGTTCTCCAGGGTCCCCAGGACGTTCGGGAATTGATGGAATGAGAGGACCTAAAGGTATGCTTTGGAAACATAGTAGCCATCTGCCAAGTTCATAGTCCTGGGTGTTTGTAACATTGTGAGCACACACATTTGGCATGAAAAGTAGAATATATCCAACAAACTGCAACATGCAAGGGCTTCTTTTTATTTTTTCTAAGTTTTCGTTTAAATTCCAGTTAGTTAACATGGAGTGTAATATTAGCTTCAAGAGTACTGTATAGGGATTTAACATTTCCAGACATCACCATGATGACATGACAACTGCCCTCCTTCATCCCCATCACCTGTTTCACCCATCCCTCCACGCACCTTCCTTGGGGTAACCCGCAGTTTGTTCTCTATAGGTAAGTGTCTGCTTTCATTCATATATATATATATATATATATATATATATACACACACACACACACATACATACATATATATTTAAAGCAGGGTCTCTCTCTCTGTGTGTGTGTGTGTATAACATCTTCTATATCCATTCATCAAATGATCTTGGACTATTTCCATCATTCAGTTATTGTAGATAATGCTTCTGTAAACATTGGGGTGCCCGTATCCCTTGTATTCTTTGGGCAAAGACCTAGTCGTGTGATTGCTGGATCACAGAGTAGTTTAGTTTTAACTTTATGAGGAATCTCCATTCTGTTCTCCAGAGTGACCTCACCACTTTGCATTCCCACCAACAGGGCAAGAGGGCTCCGCTTTCTCCACATCCTTGCCAACACCTGTTGTTTCTTGTGTTGCTGATTTTAGTCATTCTGACAGGTGTGAGGTGATAGCTCACTGTAGTTTTGATTTGCATTTGCCTGACGATAAGTAATGTTGAGCATCTTTACATGTGTCCGTTGGCCGTCTGGATGTCTTCTTTGAAAAAATGTCTGTTCATGTCTTCTGGCCATTCTTAAATTGGATTACTCATTTTGAGAGGCATTGAGTTTTATAAGTTCTTAATATATTTTAGATACTAATGAAGGGGTTCATTTTAGACTCTGCTAAATACTCAAACACTCAAGACCCAAGTCATCCACATTTGTCATTCAGAGTCAAGAGTACCAGCTAGAAAACAGCATGCTTGCAGAGCACACAGGCCTTTCTCCTCATTGGGGTGTGTGTGTGTGGGGTCCCTCAGCAGTCTTTGTAGTGACTGCAGCTCCCACCAGATCCACATTGGTGGGCAGGTCTACCTTGGCTTGGAAGCCTTCTGCCCTAGGAGCCAATATCTCTTCTAAGGATTTTATGGATTTGGCTTTTAGGGTCCCATGACAATTTACAGGACACAGAGAAGGCCAGAGCCATGACTTCCCATCAGGTGTTAATATGTCACTTAAGAATTTCTGGGCCACATGTAATGTACAGTTGGGTTATTTTTTAGCATAAGCCAAGGGTCAGCAAGTTGTGCATGAAAGCAGCAAGACAATATGAAAACAAGAGGTATGGCTGTGTTTCATTAAACATTTATTTGCCAAAAGCTATAGGTTAGATTTGGCTTCATAGGTCTTGGTTTACCTTGTGCCAAAAACAATGTTGCCTCATAACACAGCTGATATTCTACCTTAATCAGATTTTTGGGAAACAGAAACACAAAGTTACCTGTGGGTAAAAATATTCTTAAAGAAAGAGAGGTTTCATTAACTCTTTATTCAGACAAACAAGCAAACAAAAATCAGGATATCTTAAATTGTGATATTTACCTAAAATCTTCAATATTGTTACTGTTGTATACCATTGGGTTAGTATTTTTCTTTAAATCTACTTAAATATGATTCACTGTTTTAACCTTAGCTTTAACCTCACTGTGAATTTACAGGTTTGATGAGCAGTTATATTTTACTTTAATACAGATGAAAATGAATAACTTTAAAATATAAAAGAATAAGAGAACCTTATTGGTTCTCTTATTGGCTCAGTCAGAAGAGCATGTGACTCTTGATCTCACGGTTATAAGTTTAAGCCCCACATTGGGTGTAGAGATTACTTAAAAATAAAATCTTTAAAGAAATATCATGAAATGTTAAAGAGTAATTAATGAACCACCTAAAAATCTACTCCCTTACCACCCATGAAACATGTTTTGCATTTTGAGAGACACTCCATAAGTAATATGATAGTTGCTATAAGAAAAAATGAACTGTGCACACTTATTTATTCAGAAGTAACAATCTAGATTTCTTCCTCGGAAGTAGTTACAAGTAGGGAAGTTCTCATATTTGAGTAGACACTGTATAGCATCATGGTTTAAGACTCAGTCCTCGGGGCGCCTGGGTGGCTCAGTGGGTTAAAGTCTCTGCCTTCGGGTCATGATTCCAGGGATCTGGGATCAAGCCCCGCCTCGGGCTCCCTGCTCAACGGGAAGCCTGCTTCTCCCTCTCCCACTCCCCTTGCTTGTCTTCCCTCTCTCACTGTCTCTTTCTTTGTCAGATAAATAGATAAAACCTAAAAAAAAATAAAACTCAGTGCTCTTCTACTTCCCTATGCATTTATTATAGTCCCTTTGCCTCTCTCAGAGGATAAACCTACCTCTTCTTAGGCTCTTCATACTTGTATTTGGCCGTGTTTGCAAGGAACTGAAATGCACTCGTGGTCCATGGGGTAAAAGCTGCCTCCTGAAGCCCACCATAAGGCTAACGAAACCCACCCCAACAATCCCTGGTTTCTCTCTTGAGACTATTCCGTTTTTCTTTATGGCCTGGCTTTTACTTGCCTACCAGCTGGCTTCATCACTCTCTATTCAGTATCCTTTCTGGATCTTTCTGGATATGTTTGGATTGCAAGCATGTTCTGCATCAGAGCATCATGATAACGACATCATGATGGTCTTTTTGATTGCTGCCTCAATAACCAACAACCTCACATTCTTGCTTTTTTATTCCAACTTCTCAAGGAAAGACTTGCTGACCTGAGAAGGACAAGATTTGTACCCCTCAAAGAATCAGTCACAATTAGGAGTAGCGTCAGCTAGAAGAGAAACTTCCACAAATGTGGGTGGGACTCCTTTGACAAGGGTATGGGTAGGAAGGTATTATAAATCACACTTAATTGACTCTTATTCTCTCTTATAATCCCACCTGTTGTCTTGCCCATTCCTACCACACAATTTTAAGACTTCCATTCGTAACTGACTCCTAGCCATAAGTCCTGTGTCCAGAAGAATGCAGCAGCCGTGTGGGACAACTCTGTGGTACTGTGGGAGCCGTTGCCTACAGTAGCCTTGGGATGTGTGTTCTCTTGTGAAGTCATCAATAAAGTATGCCTTTGTAATTTTGTTTTTATAAAGACACTGAGTTGAGCTTCCCTTCACAGAGCTTGAAATGTGATTATAGTAGCTAAAACGGGGCAGCTTCTGCTTTTTGTTTCTAAAATACCATCTAAGAATATCATTGGTCAGTGCTAAGTAATTTCTTACATAGATACCTAAATTTGAGACTATTTTTGGGAATTTAAGAATTCAAACTTATTGTCAATCGGAGAAAGACAACTATCATATGATCTCCCTGATATGAGGAAGTAGAGATGTAACATGGGGGGTTTGGGGGGTAGGAAAAGAATAAATGAAACAAGATGGGATCGGGAGGGAGACAAACCATGAGACTCTTAATCTCACAAAACAAACTGAGGGTTGTGGGGGGGTGGGGGGGTGGGGAGGTTATGGACATTGGGGAGGGTACGTGCTATGGTGAGTGCTGGGAAGTATGTAAACCTGGTGATTCACAGACCTGTACCCCTGCGACTAATAATACATTATATGTTTATAAAAAAATTGAAAAAAATTATTAAAAAAAAGAATTCAAACTTATTAAGATCTATAGTTTCTTATGATTGTTATGAACAAAAAAATGTGTGTGTGCATGTGTGTGTGTGTATGTGTGTGCTTAAATCACATCTTGCATCTATGTTTCCATTGTTTTTATATAAAAAAATTTTTTTCAAAAACTCTTCTGGAATATTTGAAGATAAACTCTAAAGACAAATATGACAGTTATTAAGTCACATGTATGAACTAAAATTAAATTCTCTTAAATAATGTTATGTGCATTTTATCACTTACAGGAGACAAAGGTGACCCTGCAAGTCAGTTCGGCTTCCCTGGTCCAAAGGGTGAACCAGGTGGCCCTGGATGTCCAGGTAGAGCTATAGCTACGTGTTTTTCTTATTGAAACAAAAGAGAATAGGGGCAACTTGGTGGTTCAATCAGTTGAATGTCTGGGTCTTGGTCTTGGCTCAGGTCTCGATCTCAGGGTCATGAATTCTGGCCATGTTGGGTTCCACGCTGGGTATGGCACTCTCTGCTCAGCGGGGAGCCTGCTTCCTCCTCTCTCTCTGCCTGCCTCTCTGCCTACTTGTGATCTCTGTCTGTCAAATAAATAAATAAATAAAAATATCTTTAAAAAAAATCAATAAATTTGGTTTGAGAAATAGAGCAATTACTTTATACTCTTTGTGGGCAATAATTATATCAATATTTTCTTCCCCCTTTACACACTAAGATACATGTCAGAAGGATTATAAACACCGCCACCACATCCTTGGCCTGGAAGGACATCAGGATTATAAACCAGGGATTCTCAGTCTTTTTCCACCACGACTCCCATGACCTATGATGTTGAAATAACAATCCACTCTCCTTGACATGCCCAGATTTTGACATGGTCAAAAATGATTATTGCAAGCAAATAAAGCTAGACTATTTCATAATCACTAGAATTATAAATGATACATTAGCAGTAACCACTCACACTGGCCATCGCTTCAGGTTGTTACTCTAGCCCTTTCTTTCCTACTCAGAAAATCACATGTGAATGCCAGTGAGGAGTGCCATTGTTGAGGTATCACACAGTATCTCAGTTATTAAATATCTAATTTACTAAAACCCAAACCAAAAGAAAAAAAAAGTAAAACTTCATCACCAACAATGAATATAAACTCTTCAAAATGGTACTTTGTGTATCAGTGATAGCTGACACGTAATCCCTCAGAATGGATAGCCATGTACCTGTGATCTCTTACCTTCCCCTCAAAACAGTGGCTGGCTACAGTGCATGACCCACCATTGATGAAATATACATGCCTTTTAACTTAGTAATTTTACTTGTAAGAATTTATCTTAAGTCAGTTACCAGATGAATGGATAAAGATACATGGACAGGGATATTCATTGCATGAAAAGAACAAATGCCATCCACAAATGATAGGTTAAAGAAGTACGCACAATCTTATTCAGTTGGTAGTGGATAGGTTTAGGTCTGTCCCTTGTAAGTTAAAATATCTCACATTAATAGGTTTGTGCATTTTATTTATTTATTTGAGAGAGATAGAGAAAGGGGGTGAGTGGGAGGAAGGGGAGAGGGAGAGAGAGAGTATCTCAAGCAGAATGCCCACTGGGCACAGAGCCCGACTCGGGGCTGGATCCCAGGACCCTGAGATCATGACCTGAGCTGCAATCAAAAGTCAGCCGCCCAACTGACTGAGCCACCCACATGCCCCTTGTTTCGTGCATTATCTTAAAATTCTCTTTGGCAGAAGTCATGTTTCATTATATACAACAGAAAAAGTATCAGAGCAGAAGTATCATCAGGAATTTAAGGAGCACCTGGGTGGCTCAGTTGTTAAGCCTCTGCCTTCAGCTCAGGTCATGATCCCAGGGTCCTGGGATGGAGCCCCGCATCGGGCTCCCTGCTCGGTGGGGAGCCTGCTTCCCCATCTCTCACTCGCCCTGCTTGTGTTCTCTCTCTCATTGTATCTCTCTCTGTCAAGTAAGTAAATAAAATCTTTAAAAATATATATATTTTTTGTTTTTATACCATAAGATTGCTAAAATAGAAGTTTAACAGAAAAACAAGCTTGCTACAATGGCAAGAATTTTTCCACTCTTCTTCCATGTTGGTCTTTTACCTCTGACATGGTCAAATGGGCTTAAATAATGCAGTGTTTTAATGAAAATGTACAGCTTAAATGTACATTTGGAGGGGGAAGTAGTTTTGAGGTTAACATTATGGAGGTTCATATTAAGTATCAGAGTAGGAAAGAAGCCTTGAGAAGGGAAACCAGGGTTCAAAGTCAGTCTTCCTTAATACTGCCCATGTGGTCCTGGGCAAGTTGCTTGTCACCTTTGAGCTCAGTTTCCTCACTTGTAAACTGGCCCCATGCATAATTATAGGATTGTTCTGAAGATCAAATAAGATTCCTTAAAAGCAGGTGGTAAATGGAAAGTTCCATTTTTACTGGTATTTTTATGTAAACCATTAAGATAGTAAGATTTTACAAGCTGAAACTAGTCCAAAATGGAAGCCTTTAATATTACCTAGTATTTTAAGTGAAAAATTATAAATCTGAGTTATTTTATACTTGGGCTAACTTTTTCAAGGAAATTTATGTTAGCATAATTTCCCTCGTATCCTGCAGTTATCACCATTGAAACTGTTCCTTTTCTCATATGCTGTAGCTTTAGTTTAAAATTTCTAAATTAGGGGCGCCTGGGTGGCTCAGTGGGTTAAAGCCTCTGCCTTTGGCTCAGGTCATGATCCCAGGGTCCTGGGATCGAGCCCTGAGTCGGGCTCTCTGCTCAGCAGGGAGCCTGCTTCCTCCTCTCTCTCTGTCTGCCTCTCTGCCTACTTGTGATCTCTGTCTGTCAAATAAATAAATAAAATCTTTAAAAAAATAAAATTTCTAAATTATGTCATATGTTATTCACCAGCACAGAGTCTACCTAAATATGCAAATTCCATTGACTGGGAAAAGCTGCATTGATTGAATTTGAACGAGCCCAAGAGAAAGCATAGAACTGCTACCTATCTCAGGGGATTTTAAATGAGTGTCCTGGGTTTAGTTTTCTACTTGTCTCTCCCCCCCCCACCCTGAACCCCTTTTACTTCAATGAGAAAATATAGCACAGATGAATTCAGAAGTTCGGTTCTTAACACAAGTATGACAGGGGAGGCAAGCCTCAGTATTTCCATTTGGAGATTAGAGTAACACTGCCTTACCTTAACTGCAGTAATGTTTACAGGATAAATAACATAACACACAGTGAGGTTCATAGATCTTAAATTCCATCAGGGAGCAGGCATAGACTAACAGAGGCTTGTTTCGTGTGTGTTCTAATAAATAATGACTGTGCCTACTGCTAATCCCCCACCTTGGGTCTGTAAATCCAGAATCATGTATTCTATTTGTAGACTCAGCTGGCTAATTTCATCACAGACTATTGGGTTATCCTGTAAGTCTGAATTGTATTAAAGCAATACATTGTAAATAAACCTGGGGAAATAGTCATCTTCTTTAGTAATCAAAGAAATGTAACTAAAGGGAGCCTCAGGTAGTGTTTTCTTCTTACAGAATTAGCAGGAGAACAAACCGACAAACTCACAAGTCCCGAGTGAGCACAGGGCATGCACTTAGAGTTGTTGTAACCATGTACACAACAGTGATGGGAATTAGGGCACCATTTACCCAGACCACCTGACCGCCTCTGTCAAGAACAGAATGGTCTATTCTCAAAGACTAAGCAGCAGCTGAAGTGTTCTCTTCAGCAGGTCTCCGTCCTGAGAAAGAGACTGTAGTGGATTTTTTTTTCTTTAACTTAAGGCATGTAACCACCAGATGCAGTGTGTTTCTGGAATGAGAGCCGGTGTGGACAAACCAGTGTGAAGGACATTAAGGGCACAAGTGGGAGAACCCAAGTATGGAATGAGTACTAGAGGATATTAATGATTGGTATTAATTTTCTTGGCTGTGATGATGTTATTTGGGCCATGAAGTAAAATGGTTTTTTCAGGCATACCTCTTAAAGTATTTAGCGGTGGAATTCCGTGATGTCTGTGATTTACTTTAAAATACTTCAGCAGTTTGAAATGCAGAAAACTGAACCAAAATGTACTATGTTACCTAGAAATTCTACTCCTAGGAATTTTTCCCAAGGAAATAATTTGAGAAAAATGGATTAAAAATGTATAAAGATCATTATGCATAACAGCAAAGAGAAATAACTTGAATGGCTAATAGTAAGAGAAAATTAGGTTAATTAATTTATTAAGATTAACTCAATAAGCTATCAGCTGGTCTTTTTGAAACAACAATTAGAGGGGCACCTGGGTGGCTCAGTCAGTTAAGCATCTGACTCTTGATCTCAGCTCAGGTCTTGATTTCAGGGTTGTGAGTTCAAGCCCTGTGTTGGGCTCCACGCTGGACATGGAGCCTACTTTAATAATAATAGTAACAATAAGAAGAAGAAGGAGGAGGAGGAGAAAATAATAGCAAATTTGGAAAATTACTTATAATACAATGCTAATTTTAAAAAATCAGAATATAAAACTGGGGGACTTATTTGCACATTGTTATACACGTGAGAAATTGTATGAAGGTGGTAGGATTAAAGATGTTTTGTTTTCAATTTTTCCTTAGTGTTATCTTTTCAACAGAAAAATTGTAAATGTAAACAAGTACTACTAGAAAAGGATGTCAAGTCCTGAAATTAGAGGTTTTATAGATGCACGGCCTCAAAGACCAATCCACAATTACTCAGATGCTTGATTCTTCCTTCTTTAGGACATCCCGGAGTACCCGGCGATCAGGGCTTGCCTGGTGTTCAAGGCCCCACAGGACCACCAGGAAGGCCAGGATTACCTGGTGCCTTTGGACCACCCGGGTGTCCAGGTATTTTGAAAGGAACCTGGAAACTTCCAGAGTACTCATCTATCTTCTAGTGTATCAGAAAGAGCCAACCTTCCCTTAGACTCTGCCACTTCCCAGGCCTGTGACTCTGGAGAAGTCACTCACACTTACCTGTACCTCACCCATAGGGTGGAGTTAGTCCAGTCCCATGGGGCTGGTCTGGGAGTAAACCAAGACAACACCTGTCAAGAACCTAGCAATGTGCCAGGCACAAAGTGAGGGTCTGACAGATAGAAGCGCCTTCCCATCCCTCCTTAATCCCCTTGCCATCCAGATGCTGGTTTTCTTCTCTCCTTTAGATTTAAGGCACATATCACATGGACAGCACAACCTCTTACGGCTCCTCCTCTTGCCGATGCGGAATACAGTGAAAGTTTAAAATTATAAAAGGCGGGCGCCTGGGTGGCTCAGTGGGTTAAGCCGCTGCCTTCGGCTCAGGTCATGATCTCAGGGTCCTGGGATCGAGTCCCGCATCGGGCTCTCTGCTCAGCAGGGAGCCTGCTTCCCTCTCTCTCTCTCTCTCTGCCTGCCTCTCCATCTACTTGTGATCTGTCAAATAAATAAATAAAATCTTTAAAAAAAAATAAAATTATAAAAGGCAACAGTGATCACTCCAAAGTGATTTGCTCCCTCTGAGGTTAAGTGTAGTTTTCTTTCTAGAGTTAGAGGTCTAGGGGGAAAAAGTGATAAGACAATGTTCGAGGGAGCCACCTGTTAAGAGCACAGATGACCTTCCCTGTGAAGGTAATTCATATCTCATCTGGGTGTCTGCAGAACCTCCCTCTCGTCCTCAGGTACTCAAGGGGCGCCTGGGCTGCAGGGACCTCCAGGAGAAACGGGGGATCCTGGGCCAAGAGGCATGGTGGGAGATCCAGGGGCACCGGGGCTCCCAGGAATAAAAGGTGAGTGGAAAGGAAGCCTGACCCTTGAGGGCAAATTGACAGCGCCTTTCCTGTGCCCAGTGACACTGCTCTTGGTCATGGCTCCTTCCTATTTCCCACAGATGTCCTTAATTAGCTCCTTCTTCTCACTCAGAGCTTCAGGCAGGGCATCTCGGCTCTCTGCCAGCCTTCGACCAAAATGACGGTGCTGCCATCTTTGAGAACATTTCTCTCAGCGTTTTCTGTAATGCTCAGGCCTCTTCACTTATTCTCTCCTTAAGATAGTTAAGCTTCTGTTATGTTCTAGATTGTGTGTTAGACACTGGGTGTACAATTCTGGAGAGAATTGACATTGTTACTGCCTTCTTGGATCTCACAATGTAGTCCGAGAGTTGTATTAGAAGCCTACCTGTAACTACATTTACCATTACACTGAAAAACATAAATGTAAAAAACAAAACAAAAACAAAAACATAAATGTAACTACATTTACCAATTGTGGTATGTGCAGGTAAGAGAATATAAATGCTATGGAGAAAGAGTTACCAATATTCTTTATCTTTGTTAGATAAAGAAACATTTTTTTCTTGGTTGAATTTTTGGTCGCTATGAGTCATCGAAAACTCATTATATGTTTCATTACAATAATACCATATACCCTGTTGTACGTCCTGTATTTGGTTATTAACAAAAACCCATGCCCCTCCATTCCTCTATGATACTTACTCCTCTTCAGTCCATTTCTTCCATTTTAGAAAAAAATGTTTTTCCTGGGTACTTTGTGCACACCTGTAGTGTAGCATGTATGTCCTATACATTTGTATGTTTAAAAATCTTTCTCACCAAGTAAAACATGATTTTTATATCCTTGGCACCCAGTGGATACCCAGTAAGTCTACTGGATGGTTGTGGTAAGTATTTTAAAATTTGTGAATAAATTAAAAATAGAGGGCTGGACAAGTAGAAGAATGGACAGCTGAGCTAGTAGCTATGAAGTTGAAGGTCTTCGCTTGAATAGCAGATGAAGAGTCAAGCCTTGCTTAGTAGATTTCTATAACTAAGATTCTCTTTTCCCACCTTCCTCCCCTTACCTTCTGCTAGTTGACTCATCCATGTACCAAATTTTGGTTAAATAGAAATCACTTCTACTCGGAAGAGTTGGTAACCCCTCCTTTGGGCTTGTTTCATTGTTTTGAAAATCCAAATTAAAATTTCCCACTCTTTCATCTCTTCCCTCACCAAAGAACTTTCACATAGTGTTTGTTTCCCAATACGCAGTAGTGTGGTATGTAGGACCTGGTGCAACTCTGCAGGGAGGGAGGCCCTTTATTCTGGAGCACTGGTACTTTATGTATTTCCATGCGGCCAAATATTATTTGGCTTCTGGTTCCCATAACTAAACAAGACATCTTTGTACTGTTCTTCTCCCTTTTCATTGACATTTAATGTGAAGTCCAGTGATTGGTAATAAATTTAGGATCTCAAGCAATGGCATAATTTATTATGTTGTGCTAGTCACCCTACTGTACTTCATTAATTTTTGATGTAGTATTCCACAATTCATTGTTTGCGTGGAACACCCAGTGCTCATTGCAATACACGCCCTCCTTAATACCAGGTATAATTTTTTTTATGTTAAAAGCTTATCTAGTAATTGTGGCTGTTTGCTGTCCCTGGAAATCCCTGAAGCCCTGGTGGGGTATTCTCCAACACTTTTTTGAACGTCTGGAAGATGAAATTGGTAAAAACCCAAAAGGAAACATTTCCATCATGAACCACTCCTACTGCATTTCCCCGTCATCTTACCCTCTTGGTTTAATAAAAATAGCAAGGATCTTCAAACATCTCAGTGCCATAACAATAGACACTCAGTTTGACTAAAATGACTAGGCTCAGGTTACTATTGCTGATTTGTCCTGCTCTTGAATTAGTTCGCATTTATTAAATCATTTCACTATGGTATGTTATTAAAAAACCAATAGCCAGTGATGTTGATTGAGTAACAGAATCGCTCGAAAAATGATCTCCAACCACATCAGAGTCCTGTGCTATAAAATAAAGGGTTTGTCAAGAGACAGTGGGGAAATGACTCTGTCAGCCCAAATATTCACCCCAGCACACAGACAGACGCTGCAGTGGTGCCTCCTGGCCATGCAGCGACACTGTTTCTCTGCAAACAGCCCAACGAATGACCTGTCTTTAAAAACCAAACCAAACCGAACCGTGAATACATTCCTAAAAGTGAAAACGTCCACAGTATAAATCCATTGTTGCAGTTTATCATGCTGTTACAAAAATGAACCGCACTCCAGCAGAAACACTTTGATCTGAGAAACTAAATATTTGAAGTATGTTCTAAATAAGTCAAGGGGACTGATTATCTTGTTTGAACAAACCAGCTGTTGAACTCCAAAGTTGTTTGCTCTGCTGGAACGGGCCATATGGATTCTGAGTCCTGCTTGTGTTCAATCAGATTTAAACCCTAACTTAAACATATGCTAAAAATGGCTTGATTTGTAGGTTTAAATGTTCAAGCACATATGCCCTCTAAAGGGAAGACACTCGGTTCCTCGTTGGGCGTTCATGAGATTGGAATAATGAAAATCTAAAGACAACTGCCTGCTCCATGGCAACAACCGTAAAGATGTGGATTGGGTTGTTTTGGCTGGTGGCAAAATGTTTCCTCAGAAAAAAGGCACCTCGAAATATCTTTTATCTGGAAAGAAATGCTATCATGTTAGAGCTGTGGAAATCATGGGAATGTTCTCCCCCTTTCTCTACGGGCGGGGGGGCGGGGTGTCCCTTCTGGCCCTGCCCCCACAGCACTTACCACTCCTGAAGTAATTGCCCATTTGTTCTGTCATGTCAGGGACTGCTTCTCTCGTGCTCTCCATTGTCTTGTCAGCCAGCTGTCACCGAGTATATTTGGGGATGGGAGCTCCGGGGTTAGGAGACCATGTCTTTATGCTCTTGCGCCTATCCTCAGTAGGCAGTCATGTAGTTTCTGAACTAAAAAACATATATATCTTATTTCAGATTCTGTTTTGATACATTTTCAACTGTGTTCAACCATTACCTTAGTTACATGGATCCCTTTCCCATCGCCTTTCACGTTCCGGTGACCAGCTGTCCGAGTTTGCCTGGGACGGAGGGTGCCTCAGAACGCCAGAGCTGGGCAAGTCCCCCTCGCACAGGGACAAGGTGGTCATCCCATTAAATGTAAAAACCTGTACAAAGGCCACTGGGGATAGAGTGGCATTTTCAGGCTTTAGAACAAAAGAAAACCTCAGTGAGGACCTAGTCTCTGAGTGGGCTTGCTAACCAGGATGGAGGCTGTGATTCCCATTAGGGCTGGAGCAGGAGATTCGATTCTCTGACCGGGCTGGGTAGAAGGGAGAGCACCCCCGCCCGTGAGCATAGGGAGGGGCAGCCTTACGTGAAGGGTGTTAAGCAGGAGGATGGCCAGAGAGGTGAATAAAAAATCCTCATTACCAAAGAATGTGCTTTGTTAGCTTAATTGCCTCTCATCTGCTCTGTATATATTTTATGCATGAACAACTTTCTGATTTAGAGATGGGATTGATAAAAAGCTTTCAGTAGAAAGGAAAAATTGCCCTTAAAATCCTACCCAGATGTAGCTGCATTCAATTTAGAAAGATAACATTGGGTCAGATAAGGGTCGGCCAGTTCAACAATGGTGAGGGGCTGGGCCTGTGACAGCCCGGGATCTGGATGCGTTGATGGGACAATGGAGAGTTGGCAGAAGCTGAGACATTCCACCCCAGCTAAGTCCCCAAGCCATCAATCTTGGTGGCTTCAGCTGGAGATCAAAACACATTGAAATAGCAAAGTGTTCTCAAAAAATTTATTATCATTTCAGATAGATTGCCATAAATATCCAGATTTGGCAGATGAAGAAGGTCTGTGTGTTCTTTTGGTGCAAACTTGAAACGTTGGCTCATTAAGAGGAAAGAGGATTGAAAAATAAACTCAGCCAGAACTGTGAAAAGTGGTTAGGAAATAAGAGCTTTAGGAAAAATAAGGGTGCATTCCCATTTTGGGGGGGTGGGGATGAGAGAATGCGGCTCCTTTGCACCAATCTAAAGTTTAAGTTTAAAAACAGAATAACCATCCATTTCAAGTACTGATAATAAATAGAGTGAAACTAGCTAAGTGTTCCCTCTTTTAATAAGAAGCCCACAGAGGACTTGCATTAATGAGTAGTAATAATTAGCACTTAAATTATTTATACACAAATGGATGCCTCTAACTTCACCAAACCTTATTCCTCCCATAAATTTATTAAAGAATGTGTAACATGCAAATCGACATTGTGCCCCCTCCTTCCGACAGCTTTCTCTCCACCCGTTCACGTCCCGGCACTCCCTGTGGAACATTTCCTCATTCACTCATTCATGCATCCACTCACCCATTCAACCAACACCTACTGAACACCAACTGTGTGTCACATGCTAGACAGGGGCATGGGATGACTAAGACGACCCGATCTTGCACTCAATTAATTTATCCAAAGTAATCCAGTCATCCAGACTCACTTGTGTGGTATGGGACAGGCACCGGCAGAAGGGCATCAAGGGAGCTCTGTGCAGGTTTCATGGGGTAACTGAGGGCCATTTGATGTGTGCTAGAACACTGCGATTGCAAATGACAGGGATGTGGCCCCAAACTGAGTGACGGGCTGGACGGCTCTCAGCCTTCAATGAAGATCCACCGATGAATTTGGAAGGTCACCAGGTTTGGCCAGGGGCTGAGCAGAAGATGGTTTCCCCCAAATCCATGAGACAAGACATGTATGAATCGCCTGGCAGAGGGCCCTGCTCCCAGAATTGTATCAGTCGTCTGTCTTCTTCCCTTCCTCCCTCTCTCCTTCCCTCTGCCTGTCCCTTGTTTGTCTCCTCTACACTTATAGAAGTGTAAATCTCTACACTTATAGAAGTATCTGTATGTTATAATATAAATGTATTTTAGATACTTCATGCATTTATCTATTTATGAGTCTATAGACTGATGGGTGTTCAGTGTTCACTGACAGCTTACTTCGGGAAGTCAGGCTGGTAGATATCTGTCTCCTTGGAGGACTACACTGATGCCTGGCAGAAAGAAATCATACCTCATTACAGAGACTGGAGTTTCCAATGATTGTTATGAAATAAATTGAGTTTCAGTAAAGAGGTATCAGAGTGATTCATTTTGAAGGAAGTCATGGCAAAGAAATAGTGCTAACCAAACCTGCCCTGCAAGCTTCTTCTTTCTGAGTAGTACGGAATTTGAAGAAAAGTTAGGTAGGTCATGTATTCCCCAGTTTGCCACAGGCCTCATGTGTCCTTATTGTCTTACTACCTTTACCTGACTAGATCCCAAAGAAATTAGTATCTACAGACCACGGTGGAGTGGACAGGTCCTGAACCTGGGTGGAAGGAGGCCTAGGTTTGCTCCGATCCGATCTCTTTTCTCTCATCTAGGATAAGTTCGTTGTCATAGAACCTAACGTTCCTTCCTACAAGAAGATTCAGTAATTCTAGACTATCTGGATAGAGAGATGTCCACAATATGGTCATAAACCAAGAGCACTATGTTAAAACCAAAGAAACGTGCTACCTGTGTTGCAGAAAATGTCCATCAAATGAAAATGTTAAATAATAACCACTGGTATGGTTTTAGCCTTGATAATGACATCTAGACAGTGTGACCTCAGGGCTCCCGCCTGGAGAATCTGTCGGTGGCCATCAGCCAATCATCCCCTGGGTGGTGTCCGGGCCGAGGGGCCGGTGAACTTCAACACTGGGTCTTCCCTGGTGGGTCACAGGCCTGTGATGTGTTTCAGGTCCCTCCGGGGCGCCCGGTCTGAACGGCTTGCATGGTTTAAAGGGTCAGAAAGGAGCCAAAGGCGCTTCAGGTAAGAGAAAATCCTTTGCCTAGACCGAACTGCAGTCAGCAGGCTGTGAGAAACTGCCAGTATTCCTTCACGACACACGATGTGGGGTGCCAAAACTAAGAAACTGGCTTAGCTGGGAGACACAGTACTGGACTGTTCTTAGTACTGAAGATGACTTCTCTAAAAAGGACCCCTGGGAAGACCTAAACCTAAAACCTAGAAAGAATAGTTGGTTATCAGTGTCTTTTGTTGGTGTTGCTTGGAGCTATCTCTCTGCTAAAAATATTCTGAATAATTGCTTAGGTGGAACTCAATTTTTAAATGCTACAAATGACAGAGAGTTGGGAGTTTTTTGTTTTTTGTTCTTTTCTTTTTGGTATTAAGTGTAGTGATGGCAAGTACGGCCACATGGGTCTAATGAGTACTTTTCACACCCTCAACCGGCTGCTGTTCAAACAAGTTACTCGAGCAAGTCGCTGTTACCTTTGCTACCCCAGATAGGTTCATCGTCAGCAACTGCATTTGAGCTTGTTCTGGGATTTTAGTATAGGGCTCGTGTGTTGCTTTAGTGTCTCAGAAAAACAGCCCACAGTCAGACAAGGCAGCTGGCATCTGACACGGCGGTGGGAGGGTGTTTGGCCCAGGGCTGGGTTGTCGTGCTGCTGGGTTTGACATAGTTGCTGGAGAGAGGCAGAATCTTGATATGTGTGCAAGGCCAAGAATTAATTCAGGTCACAGAGGATTCATTTTAGAGGCTCCTCCGAATAGTCTGATAATGTATGTACTTCCCCCAAGAAACCAGTGACATGCTCCTGCTGCAGTGTGGACCTCCTCTGTGGTTGTTACTAACATGCCAGGTTCCCCCTGAAATGTCAAACTAGTGTATTCAGCTTACTATTATTATTATTATTATTGTTGTTGTTATTATTATTCCTTATGGCTGGATCTCATTTGGTTTCACTCCTTCTGGGGTAGAGGTTGGAATGTTGATATGTTGTTGGTTTTTTTGTTTTGTTTTGTTTTTGTGTTTGTTTTGTTTTAACCGGGGAAATAATCGTAAAATAAGCCTATGGCTGACCTGCAGCGGGTCGTGTAATGGGGCATGAGAGGGAAGGTGATGACTGACTCAGGGAGAGCTTACAGCATAGGGGCCACCACTACAGCAGGCAGTCGGGCTCAGCACGACCCGCTGGGTCGCTGTCACCCCGTCTGGAAGCTGTTCTTTTCCAGGAGCAGCAATAGGGACAAACCGAAAATGCAGAATTAATGCTGTTTCCCTCTTCAAGGTTTACACGAAGTGGGCCCACCTGGTCCAGTGGGCACACCCGGGCTAAAAGGGGCGATGGGAGACCCTGGGAGTCCAGGAATTTCTCCCCCAGGCCCTTCTGGAGGAAGAGGTCCCCCCGGCCCCCCAGGTAAGAAGCAGCATGCTTTGCCCCTCTTAGTAACTAAATTCAAACCTTCCAAATGTAACGAGGCTGACATCAGAAACACGTCCCTTCTCAGGGAGACCTGGATTACCTGGTCTGGCAGGTGCCACAGGAAGAGCTCCTGAAGGGGACATTCCTGACCCAGGTCCACCCGGAGATCAGGGACCTCCTGGCCCCGACGGTCCAAGAGGTATGAGAACATCCCAGCAAAGGATGGTAACCCTCTCCCTTCCTTACATGCTGCCAGCTCCAGAGGGATGTAGGACCTGAGAAAAGCAGAGCTGAAGCCCGTGAGCAGCCCCATCGATCTGGCAGATGGAAAAGGCAGAGTGTGGGCAGTGCTGGGCTGTCAGAGCCAGGCCTGGGGCCGGAGCGCTCCCGCACCTGCTCCCTGGGTGTGCACTGACTCTCAGCGGGCCTCTCCCATTGCCAGCACCAGCGTCATGCTGAGCACAAGGGTGCAGAACAGGAGGCAGGACAGACTCTCACCCTGCCTGGTGGTCTCCGGCACCTCCCATGTGAACCACCGCCCCCAGCCAGCCAGCTGACTGTGCCGGGGGCCTGGCACACACAGGAACAGAACGTCTTCAAGAGCTGCTCACAGCACTTGTTCCCCTCGGCACTTGGCAGGGACAACGGCCAGCAAGGCAATATTTCACAGAGTGGGGTCTGACCAGAGCCGTCAGGGGCCTGGGGACAAGAGCTGTGGCACCGTGGACTTTTGCAAAGTGCACAGTCATGTCCTAATAGCTCACAGAGCTCCTTCGGACAGACCCAACCCACTGCCTTTATATTTTTAGGGTTTTAGTCAGGGTGGGCTAAAGATTATGGGATCCTATTTGATGCTGGGAAAAATTAAATGTTCAAAAATATGCTAGGCAGTGTAGAAGCTAAGTAGGAGTAGAAGTTGGGCTCACTTCCTGGGTAGACACCTGTTTTCAAATAGGATTAAACATTTAATTTTCATCAGCCAGATTTTTGTCAAAAGCCTGTCATCTATGTGTCTGTCTGCCCATCTGTCCTTCTGTCTGTTCATCCGTCCTTCTACCTATCATATTAAAGCAGTGGGATGACAATGCAAAGAAAAGCCACAAACCTTTGCTTCCAGACGGGCTGCCTTGGAAGGGAAAGAAGGCTTTCTGTATGCTCATTTGTCTAACTGTTCACAACAGACCATTTACACCCTCTCCCGGCTTGGGGGCTCCATGAGACAATCCCTGTTTTCCTTCAGATATTGTTGACTTTTTTGTTCTTCTGATTCTCTCCGTCTCTTGCTTGCCTTTGGTTACTTTCCTTAAGAAGCTCTCAGGTAACCTGCAGTCATATTTGTCTTTGACTGAAAGAAGATTTTTGCCTCCTCCTTGTGGTCAGGAGCGCCTGGGCCCCCAGGCCTCCCTGGAAGTGTCGACCTTCTGAAAGGGGAACCAGGAGACTGTGGTCTGCCAGGACCTCCAGGTCCCCCGGGCCCACCCGGCCCTCCAGGACGCAAAGGCTTCCCAGGATGTGATGGAAAAGATGGCCAGAAAGGTAGGCATGCAAGTTGTTCCTTAAGTAGTGCATGAAAACTTTTGTTACCTTGACCTTCAGGGTCTGGTGTTCTGTACCCCTGGGAGGTAACTTCATTTCCTACAGACATAGTCACGGCATTTTGGTAGTGCCCCGACTTTTCCAGAAAGTCCTCAAGTTTGGGTAACATTTGGATGAGTAAGAGGAAAAAAACACAAGTTCAACTTCAGCCCCTAATAACATGCTCTCACAGACACTCACACTAAAGATCCATCAATATAAACTGCGGCAGGTGCTCCGAGTAAGGGAGTAATCTTCTAGACCAGAACCGGACAATAGAAATATAACACAAGCGACACCTGTAATGAAAAGGTGTGGTAGCCCCATTTTAAAGAGTAAAAAGAAATAAGTGAAACGAACTTTCCTATTTCCTTTAACAAATATATTCCAATATTACTGCTTTAGCATATCATCATTGATATAAATTATCAGTGCAATGATCAGGGCTGTTCCTAACGACCTAGTTCCTCTCCCAGATAAGATGCTCCTCCCCCCCAGCTCTGAAGTCTGGCGCATGTTTTATGCGCTCGAGACAACCCAGTCTGGACGCGCCATTTCAGCGGTTCAGCAGCCACATGCAGTTAGTGGCTTCTGTGTTGGACAGTTTGGGTTTAGACTGCTGACCTTTCTGTTTCATATTAGTGAAAGAGTCTCTGTTATCAAATTCTCCCATTATTTAAAGCTAAAATATTTTTTAAGTCACTTTTACTTAACTGCGAATATTTGGGGATATTTGTTTTTAGTCACCAGGTTTTCAGAGAATTACTCAGTTCATTAGAACTTTTTTGTTGAAAAGGAACCAATATTGGTTGTCCATTTTAACTCCTTTCCGTCACAGATAAGGAAGATGGATAGAGAAGCAACTGTCACAGTCTGCCCAATAACTGGCTGAATGTGAAATAAAGCAAAAGATTAGGGCAAAATGAAGACCAAAATTACCATAAGGCTGCCATGTTTACAGTGCAAAGGGCATCCCTGTAATGGTGCAGTATACAACTTGCACAACAGTACACAATAACCCTCCCTCAACTTTATTAGCAATAAAATCAATTTTAGAGAATGTGGCCTATATCTGCAGATATGTGGGCTTCTGGTTATCGAACCCCAGAATCGGACAAACATGCAAGCCTGCTAGTCACCAAAAGGAAGGAAAAGGCTAACTATATAACCTTGTTCCTTAACCAAACAAGATACTTCTTCTTCCCAGTTACTGCCCTAGAGAATGAAACTTTACCTGGAAATATTCTTCAGGTTCAGGAAAACAGTATGCAGCATAAGTAATAGTGACCAAAAAAAAAAAAAAAAAAAAAAAGGATATACAAGGACTTAGAAATATTGATGAAACCACTAAGCATGCTTCTTAACTCCCATTTCAGGGGGGCATGTGGTCCAAAGAGTGTTTAACTGTGGAAAGGAGGAGGGAGTTTCCTCAGTTTACCTTTCAGACTTAAACAGGGGGAAATATTCGATCTATTCCACAAACATTTATTAAGAACCTACAAGAATATAACAGTGAGTAGGTTTACACAGTCCCCACTCTTCGTCGGTGTAGAGTTTCAGGGGGGAAGACAGACACTCACACTAAAGATCCATCAATATAAACTGCGGCAGGTGCTCTGAGTTAAGGGACACTCTTCTATGACACCACATCAAGAGCAAGTGCAGTTGGGCTGGGGCCCCAAAGAGGGCTTCCCTGAGGAGGTGAGGCTTGCTGGGCACAGAAGAAGGGAAGGAACCTCACACACGAGGCGCTGAGTGGCTGGCAGGGCTGATGGAGGACATTGTGAGGAAGAGAGGCAGGAGCCCAGGGCCAGGAGGCACATCGTCCCACGTGGCTGAACACTGCCCCATTTTCCCCTCCCTTCCAGCCCTCCATCTCCAGAGAAAGTTCAGGACGACAGAGCTTTTCATTCTACTTTAGTCTTGCCTTGATCATGAAACCATTTTCCTTATTCCTTTTGACCGACTCTTGCGTTTCCCTCAGACAAGGCAGCTCTTCTCAGCTTTACAGAAAAAAGTGAGAGGCTCACCTGGTTTCCAAGGCTGACTTTGCCCTGATTTGTGTTGGGTTCTCTGAGTTCAGTCCATCTGACTGTCATTGTCTCGATACTTCTCCATTCCGGCATCCCCGTCTTTATGTTCATTTTAGGACCAATGGGGTTCCCAGGGCTGCAGGGGCCACAAGGACTTCCTGGCTCCCCCGGGGAGAAGGGTTTACCTGGCATTCCAGGCAGACGAGGGCACCCCGGTCTTCCAGGTAAGCTCCTGAAGCCTGATGATCTCACCCAGCAACCTAAGCCAGCCTTTTGTTTCAATAGTTACTGTGAGGGTCGACTTGAAGCAAGCAATTATTCTGAAATTGCCTGCAATTTCTAATGAGTTAAGCTGTATTTATTTCAGGCCTCACTACACAATCTTATGTTTGGTAAACAAATGTTTATCATTAGAATGAGTACGTTTGCAAATTAGGAGTTGATTTTATAGAAACATTTCGAAGTTAAATAAATCTGTGTTCCTTCACACAAGAGGCAAAGGCTGAGTTGATTACTGTATGCGAGGACCATATTCATTTCTCTCCCTGACTTCCCACTGATTTTCCGAGATGTGTCATTTAACTTTTTCTGTAAAATACATTAGTTCCCGCAAAGACAAAAAGGCTATTCAATGTAAGCTCAGTCGACAACATGTTTTCAGCAGAGGGTCAAAAGTAAGCCAAGGGAGAGTTGGAAGGGCAAACAGACATGCGTATTTGAGATTGGCAGAACTGGTATCTTTGGGGATACTAAACCAATATTACAGTAATGTGGTGTCAGCTTGGAATATTTTGCAATCTCCTAAATTATGTCAGTAGTGCAAAGAATAAATGGACTGCGGTGTTTCATGATGGATTGCAGAACAACATGACAAACAGCTTGTACTTGCACTCATCTCCTCTTTCTTTTTGCATGGAACCTATAAAACTTGGCTAAATAGTATGAAGTTTTCAGAAGCCTGCCAATGAACAGAATTTCTCTATATGTTAAATTAGGGCATATTTGCTGTAAGAAATCAACTCATGTTATATTGTGCAAGAGAGCTTCACTGCACTGTTTTCGAGATGGGAAAGCTCTGTGACCGTATCCTAGCCATTCTTGTCAGGAACATTGCTGTGGGCTTCGTTATGTAAATAAGATGCCATCATTCTGCTCATCACCAATGCCATCCTCAAGTTATTATGTATCTTCTCAAATAACTGATGTCACTTTGGTCCTAATTTACATATTTAAAATCTCTTTCCACCACATGAAAATCGTTGCGTGGCTTCATTTTTTGACTTTGGATCCCTCCAGGCTCCAGAGGTAAGCCCTGCTATAAAATTAGTAATTTACTCTAAATCAGGCTTCTACTTGTTTCTGTACTGGCCTTTTTCACCTTACTTGTGGATTTGTTACTTTGTTACCTTGTTACATTTTCATAGATGGGGTGCTGTAATTTTATATGAGGCATCAGTGCTTTGGCTTCCTCATTACAGATACGGTAACCCCATATTAAAGCATCCTACAGTCGAGTCTCATTATAGGTTGTCAAGGCGGAGTAGACACTCATCTTACAGAATTTCAATTCAGGCACAAAGAGTGAGTGTTTTCTCTGTCAAATGCTACAGTACATACCCATGTAGGTTTCTTTTATAAATTCTACAATATAAACACATAGAACATCCCTAAAATAAGAAGTATCAGCAACATAAAAAGATGGGTCCTTCACACCCAGTAAGGGGCTGTGACAAGGTTTTCCCATAACATCAAAGTCCATTTCCAAGGAGCAAATTTCTTTGTGTGATACAATGAAAATGCTGTTATTCTTTTCAACTAAGTGTTCACCACAATGCAGAAGCAACATATTATTTTGTGTCTGGGGTTTTCAAAGAGACTAAAAAGAGTCTCTTAAAAGAAAAAAAGAAACATAGTGAGGGCACGCATTTGTCCTTTCCAGGCATCTCTTATTAACCGTAATGAAAATTTGCCCCAAATGCAGGATGCTTACACAAGAGACACTTTGGCCCCTTTTAGCTCCCGGTTTATTAAAAAGTAAAGAACAGTAAAATCAGAGTTGTTTTTTTTTTTATTATCTCTACAATGCAAGTTTAATTCAACACACACAACTCAGTAAATGCCATATACCAAGAGAATCAAAGATAATATACCATGATTATCTCAACAGACACTGAAAATGCAAATGAAAACACACAACATCCTTTCATGTTTAAAACCCTAAACAGACAGAGTGTGGAATATAGCTCAACATAATAAAGACTATCTATGAGGAGCCACAGCATATATCAATTTCAATAGTGAAAGATTTAAAGGTTTTCCTCCAAGATCAGGAGCAAGACATGAATGCCCATTCTCACCACTCTTTCCCTACAAAAAGCACTAGCTAGAGCCTTCAGGCAAGACAAAGAAATAAATGGCATCCAAGTCAGAAAGGTGGAAGTAAAATAGCCACCACTTGCAGATGATTCGACTTTATATATATATATATATATATATATATATATATAGAAAATCCCAATGAACCCATCAAAAAGCTGTTGAAACTAATCCATAATCAGAGTAAAGTTGTAGGATACAAAATCAATATATAGAAATGTTTCATTCCTTTACACTAATAATGAAATATCTAAAAAAGAAATATAGGTATCACATTCATAGGAGCAACAAAACCATTAAGATCTCTGTAATGTAACCAGGAAAGTGAAGGACCTGCACAAGGCAAACTACAAGACTTTGCCGAAGGAAGTCCAAGAAGAAGACACACACAAACGGAAAGACATCTCATGTTTGTGGACTGGAAGGATGCGTATCACTGAATGTCCCTACCCGCCAACACTGTTGACAGTAAAATCAGAGTTTAAAAAGAGTCCTACTATTTTAAATGTTTATATTTAAAAATTACAGTTCTGGGACACCTGGGTGGCTCAGTCGGCTAAGCGTCTGCCTTTGACTCAGGTCATGATCCCAGGGATCTGGGATCAAGCCCCGCATAGGGCTCCCTGCTCGGTGGGGAGTCTGCTTCTCCCTCTGCCTGCCGCTCCCCCTGTTTATGCCTCCCCAACAAATAAGTAAAATCTTTAGAAAATAAAAATAAAAATTATAGTTTTATATTTAATGTTTCCACTTCTATCCTCTTAGTGTCTCTCTGTGTCTGTATGTATAAACTCACTTGAAGATAACATGAGAACCCTAAATATGAAACACCAGCCAGATGCCCACCCCCACCCCTCGTTCCCTTGCCTGCTTCCTTTGCCCCACCAGAATCCACAAGGTGCTTCAGGGAAAATATGAAATATTCATATGCATCTCCCCCAAGTCACCCAGAGTAGAAAAGCCACATTTTATATTAAACTACGTACTGTAAAAATATACCCAACTCTGTTGGTTGTGGTTTCTCACAATATTTTCTGAGATTAAATCCCAAACAGCTGACAAGAATCAAGTCTGTTTTTTTTTGTTTTTTAAGATTTATTTATTTGAGAGAAAAGAGAGAGGGAGCATGAGCTGGGGGAGGAGCAGAAGGAAAGGGGGAGAGAGCCTGATGCAGAACTTGATCCCAGGACCCTGAGATCATAACCTGAGCTGAAATCAAGAGCCAGACACTCAACCAACTGAGCCACACAGGTGCCCTGGGTTTGAGTCTGTTTTGCACAGACATGCTGTGTAACTTACATTGTCGCTATGACCAGTTTCTACAGTTTTCTTGCTGCCTAATCACTCTATTCTTAAACTTACTTTACACATTTGCATGAATTCTAAGAACACCACAACTGGTAAGCAGCATGTTTTTAAAATATGTTGTATTTCATGGAATTCATCACACAGATGTGAAGAGTCCTGTAGGCAGTGTGGTGTCCTAGCTAAGGGCACAGCTTTGGAGGAAGGCCATCTTGCATTTTAATCTAGACTCTGCCATGGGTTAGCTGTGTGACCGTAGATAGTCACTTATTTACCTGAGCCTGGGTTTTCTTACATGTAATATTATAATAATAGCAGCACATACACGCACAGGCTTGTTGGGAGCCTTTAATCGTGAGGCACTCAGCAGGGGTCCCAGTACGTGAGAAGGCATTAAAGAAGGGTTAGCTGTTATCCTTATTGGTTAGCGTTATTATGATTTCGTTTCCCTGTGGAGTATTTGCAGGGTGACTGAATGAAGCTTTAGGAAAAATACTTTAAAGATGTGAATATAACCAAGAAGGAAGAACACGCAAAGCTTTAGAGCAGTGATTCTCCAATGAGATCCGCAGATCGGCACTGTCAGCCTCAACGGGGAACATGTTAGACACACAGATGTCAGGGTCTGCCCCAGACCTACATGCTCAGAAACTGTGGGCTCTGACCCACCAGCCAGATGATTCTGATGGACTAAAGTCAGAGCTACAGCTTCTTAGCGCTAAACAGTGAAGCCCCAGCTGACACTGGAGTCACCCTGGGAGCCCTCCCACTGCTTCCTGTGACCGACACCCAGTAAAAAGTAGCCCAAAGACAGGAAATCTAGTGAAGGTCACCAAACTGTTCCTGCCCCAACGAACTTTCACTATTCTGTACTTGTTTCGCTTCCTCTGAGATCCCACTCAGTCAGTCAGTCATGTATTTATTTAACACAGTGCTTTCTGGAAGTTTCTCTGCTCCATGGTGGACAGAGTTGGGTGGTTGAAGCAACCTCTGCTTCACCGAGCTGATGTTGGGTGGTTGAGCTCTGATTCTTCGGTGTTGTGTCCGCAGTCCGTCTAGCTGGAGGGGGCAGAAGGAGCTTGTGTGTAAGGTGGGAGTCCCTCACACAAGCAGTAATTGCAATTTCAGGAGAACCAGGGCCGCCTGCCGATGTGGAGTCCTGCCCTCGAATCCCTGGGCTTCCCGGGGTACCAGGCCCGAGAGGACCAGAAGGAGCCATGGGGGTCCCTGGAGTGAGAGGGCCCCCGGGACCAGGTACGAGGCTGGGGTCTTTTGTTCATTATGTACATCAAATGCTGCTGGAAACATCTAGGCATCTTGCTGTGCAGTTCTTAGCACGGAGTCTAAACTCCTCGTGAGTAGGAAGCAATGTAATCTCCTCTTTGACAGTTTTCTACATTTCTCCCAAGGTTCGATCACGTCCTCTCTGGATCAGCACAAGCCCGCTCTTTTTATGTTGAACTCGTACTTGAATCTCTCCCACTTGGGCAGCTTTTGGGCACGAGGCTTTGAAGCCTATTATACAACAGAGTAGATGCTCTATTAATAGTCATTAATAGCTGTTGGCTTGATTTTGAATTACAAATACTCGCATTGGGGCTCAGTGGAACAGAAACGCCCTAGGAGAAGGGGGAAGGAGATGTCTCACTTGGGGAAGGATCAGAGGAAAGGGGAAGGGTCAATCTAAATTATGGCCATGACCTTGAGTGTTCATTTAATTGATTTGAGCATTGCTCATGTTAGGGTCGCAGGAGCCTTAGTTAAGCACTTCAACCAAACCATTCCTTTAAAAACTATCTTCCAAATGCTTTATTTGCTCTTCACAGATCCCCACCATACTGGTCATTGACAAAGATATTAAGGGAGTCCGGGCTGGTCAGCTCAAGGTCACTGATGTCTTCAGACCAATTGACAGTGCCCGAGGTTCTAGACAGCCTGTGTACAAATTACCCCAGGAGCCACGAGGCCGTTCTCTTTCCTGGTTTCCCACTGCCCAGGTGCGGCTCTGGCTTTTTCTGGTTTGGGGCCAAAAGAATTGGAAATAGAACTTGAGTTTTGTATCACCTGTGTGCGTGTCTGTGTGTACGTGTGTTTCCCCAAAGCCAAACAGCTATGGGCCCAAAAGATGTCCCCTCTGCTGGTGTCTGAGTAGTTGTTGGATAGTATTCAGAACCTGGAGCCCCCCTGAGACTGGTAGGGGGTTTGTTTGTTTTGTCTGTGTTTGCTGCACTGCATCTGTGTTTATGCACTAAGTTAATTGGGTGTCGGTTGGAGCAACTTCCATTTTCTGGCGTGGGGAACGCTGGGATGTGAGTGTAGTTCTTTGTCACTCATGGCATGGATCGAGCTCTCTGTCCATCACAATCACTCGTCACACAACCTACTTTTAAAACCAACCCCCTTGTTGTGTATATAATTGCAACTGAGGGCTGGGACAACTGCCCCCACACATACACACACCCCTTCAGAAAAATCCACTTTCAAGTAGAAGATATGGCTGGTAATGGGGTTCTGCAAATGTATTTCAATAAATACTTCCAGATCCTCTGCACTCTTTAGAAAGTATGGTACTAGGCGTTGTGGGAAATACAGACATGACTAAGATGTGCCCTGCCCCCCACCACCCCAGTGCCCCTCTAACCTCACGGCAGAAAGAGCTGGTAGAACAGAAGTAATTCTAAATAACAAGAAATTATAATTTGTGTTTTCAAGGAGTTTCTGGCATAGGCCCGAGGACAATAGGACAAGGAGAGGTGAACTTCAGTATGGAGGGTTGTAAGATAGCTGAGACCCAGGCAAGAACTGGCCTTTCAACAGAGCCTTTAAGGAAAGTTGGGGCTTTGAGGGACCAGAATTCTCCAAAAGGGAGACAGCAGGGGCACAGCTGGGGCAGGTCAGCTGCATCCTTGCTACGCAAAGTGTGGACCAGAGCAACTCAGGCACAGACCTTCCAAGTTAGAATCTGCATTTTAGCAAGATCCCAGAATATGTGTTTGTATATTCAACTTTGAGAAACCCTAACCATATGTGAGTGGGGTCCTTAAAACAGTCAGCTAAGAGCAACACCATCCCGAGGGACTCAGTCCTCACTGTGGGCTCAAGTCATCTGGAGGGGCTGGAAACAATAGCGATGCCTCCTCCCAGACCAACGGGATACAGAAGGCAGAGCCCGAGGATCAGTGTGTTGGAAGCGCTCCCCAGGTGACCCTAGCGGACAACCAGGGTTGAGACCTACGGCTGCCCCCAATACCAGTTGAGAACAGCTGGGCAGTTGGGCTCACCCATGATGGAGACTTTGGAAAAGAACGAAAGAAAGTAACTGAGTAGAAAAGCCAAATGGCCAAATAGTTATCTTGAGGACGTACAAGATTCTCTCTCCATAGATTGTGAGCTTCTGAAAGGGGGCTGACAGGCTACACGGGCCAGCTGTGATCGATCTCCTGTCACCTCTCAATTCTGCCCAACCTGGGGTCGGATGGGCTCATCGAGTTGCAAGTGGCCTCAGAAGGATGTTCTCTGGCTCCCTGTGTCCTCTCCTTATTGACGTCACTGACCCTGCCTGCTGGCACTGGGAATACCTCAGGCCACCGTTGTGCCACAAAATATGACTTATGTGGAAAAAAAGAAACAAACCCAGGTGCACAGCCCTTCCCAGAAGGTGCCACCTGTCCTTCCCATGCTGTGCTGCTCCACGGCTCACCTTCGCTCGAGCTCCTTTCTATCTTTCTCCCAAGTACCCACTCCCACGCCAGTGTTCCCTTCGGACTCCCCCTTCTCTGATGTGGCCTCCACCTCTTGGCCTGCAGTGTATTCCTGGGCACCCCCTGCCCTGCCTGTTTTTGTTGGCCAACCCTGGATACATCGACCACACTGTCCAGTGGCTAAAAAGTGACAAGTCTATCCTGAGGGTCTAAAGTGGCTGAACCCTGACTGACTGGGGTCATTGGCAGGGCATGGGGCTCGTCATCTGTCCTCTCCTGAAGGTGATTCTTCCGGCTCGGTGTTGGGGGCCATCTGTGCCATCCCCGAGGTCAGCTGTGAAGGATCACCTGCCACTAGAGAGGACCATCCCCACCTCAAATGACGTTGTTGGAACCTTCTTGTCTTCCTTTCTGAACCTCTTTCATTGCCAAGCTGGTTTTGTAACCTGGTGCTGAAGCCGAGATCTATACATAAAAAAGTAATGAAGTTCTGGCTCTTGCCTGCCCAGTGTGAGCAGGTAGCAGCCACACTAAGTATATCTTGTGTCTGGTAAGAGTCCTCCACCATGGAAGGCCTCCTGTCTTTCTGCTCACACGTCTCTTTGATCCACAACTTTTCCTTTCCCGGGGGGCCCTCAAAGGCTGGGGCTTCCTGGGATGCACACAAAGGTGGTTTCCATATTGGTTTGAACTGTTACTGCCTAATGGACATTCCCACATCCTGTTAGAATGTTTAATCTTCAAGTCAACATGTGATGCTCTCCAAGGAGGTAATCCATCAAACACTGGAGGGCTTTTAGATGTAGCTCTAGTCCTTAAAACAAGTTCCAAGTGGAGAACAAGTCCACATAGGGAAAGCCGTAGGCACACAACTCGGATAACAAAAGCCTTCCTTCCTATCTCTGGAAATTGCCTAATAATTTCTCCAAAGGGAACAAAGCCTGTATCACAACATCTGGCGGGGGAACTCTTTCCCCAGATCGACAGTGATCTTGCCGCACGTTGATATTTCAGGAAGATGCCTGCTGCCTTTTCAATGATCAGCCCGTTTGCTGGCTTGTCAGCACTCGGGTAGCCCTTTGCAGAATAGTGCAGTGGCCTCATGTTGCAATCATCTCGTGGGTGGGAGAGATAAGAGAATGCTCTGAGCTCACCGTCAGGGCCCTGTGTTCCTTCCAAAGGAACCGATGTCCTTGAAGCTGGTGGCAAGGGGTATGCCAGCCAGCACACAGCAGCCCCACCTGGAAAGAGGTTTCTGCCCAGTTACTGGAAAGTAGAGGAAGAGGGGGGTTTCCTTTCTCACTTACTGAATGATAACGACGGACAGAAAACAGTCCAGGAACTGCATGACAATCCAAGAGAATTTGTTTAAACCCAAGGAAGCAAAAAGTGAAATGACTGGGTATACCCACACCAGCTCTACCAGCACGGATGTAAGGGAACAGACTGGCTGGTTGTGGGGACAGAAGGATGTTGGTATGGGACACTTTCAGGCAGGCAGTGGTAGAGCAGGATTTCCAAAGTGGTGAGGTTTGGAGGGGCATGCATTTCAAATGGCTGTAAGATGGGGTCCCGTGTGAGGCAGCAAACTGAGTGGGACATCCAGATGGTCACCCAAGCATGGCAGTCCCCTGCTCTCAACCCTCAGGTGGCTTCCCACGCCCTTGAAGAACAAGTCCAAGAGTGAAACGTGAGCCCTGTCTGACTTCATGGTTGGTTTTAATCTAATTCGTGGCAGAGAGAGAGAAAAAACAGAGAGAGAGAGAGAACGAGAAAGGGAGATAGATTAACAGGTAGAAACCAGAATCCTTGGGAAGGTTAGTAATTCAGGGAATTCAGTAATTCAGGCTAATGGGAATACACTCCTCTACAGGCAAGGACCTTGTCTCCTACCCAAGAGAGGAGATTGTGGCTGATGAATTAATGCCTGGACAAAAGTAACCAAACACTTAAAGAACCCCTCAGGTATCAGTGGGACTGCTGCCAGGCCCCTAGTTTACGTTCTCCTGGGGGCGCACCTGAGCTCCACAGCGTGTCAGGAAGCAGGCTGGCGGCTCTTGGGCGAGGTTCCTCCACTAGCTCTCAGCTCTGCCCCCTTCCTGAGCCTCTGTCTCCCCCCCCCCCCCCCCCCCCCCCCCGCAGGCTGGTACAAGAGAGCGCCTGGTCATGGGGCTGTTGAGAAGACCGAATAGGCTAATCCACATAAAGGGTCGTACCTCCCACCTTGTAAACTCTCAATCATCATTTTAAAAAATTGCTGCTCTTATCTTCCTCCAAATGGAACTTGACTCCCAATCGAATCCTGTTAAATTTTACTTATTCCTCTGCTCAACTTTCTAAGAAAATCATTATTAAGGATAATATCTAATTATAGAAATTGTATATGTTCGATATAAAAAAATAAACATGTGAGAATATGAAGAAACGTGAGGACCTCTCCTCCACCATCTCCCCAGTCTAGCCCCAAATCCCGGCTCTGCCCACGACTGGCTTATCACTTAAGCAAATGACTTGACCTCTCAGAGCCTAATGACCCCAGAACCAAGTGGAGGTAGTACAATCCCAGCTCCATGTATCTGGGAAGACGACATGAGCGAATGCAGTATGGTCCAAAGGGGGAGCCCTGGGCCGGAAGTGCTAGCAGGGGTCCTACTGTTCTCACCATTGGCATCGTGAACTCTCATGCAGGGTGCAAAGGAGAGTCTGGGCCGGATGGTAGGCGGGGCAAGGATGGCCTCCCAGGGCCCCCTGGGCCTCCTGGAAGCAAAGGGGACGCGGGAGAAGCCGGCTGCCCTGGAGCACCAGGTAAGAATTTCCAGCTTCTCTTCTTTCTGTGGACACCATAGATCTGAGACTGTGTATAAGATCCCTGGTCTCTCGGGAAGCTTTCCAAACCGCTCCTATTAAAAGCATTTGCGTTAGATATGGACTCACCAAGTATTAGGGAGGCAGAAGCAGCAGGTGTAGAACAGGATGACTTCCCCCACGTTCTGACCAACCCTCGACCATTGCAAAGATGAGTCAAGGTCCTCTCCCCCATTTAGTATTTCCCCAAACCACTACTCAGAGCTATTTTAGCTGTTGCCTTTCCCAAGGCCAGCCTGGCGTTGTGTGTGATCGCCACCAAGAGGCCATGAGGAAGATGGGGTGGCGAGGTGTCTCACCCTCCATGACTCGCCCAGTCACTTGGCCTCTGTTTTCTGAGTTTGCTTCATCTTACTAGTGCATTTATATAGAATACAAGGCTCCTGCTTAAGAAGAAAGTCAGGGAGTAGCCATTGGGTGCGGACAGAGATAAGACATGACAGAATAGTCACTTGAAATATAATACGCCAGGTAATATGGCGGCCAGAGGGGGACGCAGAGTCTCTCCCAGGTGGGTAAGGAGAAGGAGTGACGGGGGCTGAGGACGTCTGTAACAAAGTGCAGCCTGAAAGTCAGCTTCAGCCCACTGCAGCGTGTAGAGGGGAGAGCTCCGTGCTGCCTACGCTCTGCTTTCCAAGCCCAAGACCCCCTCCAGTGCAGTCTGGACAGGTCAAACGAGACACGAGAGCGACCCCAGTCCAGTGCACAAGCTCCTGCATTGTAACTTCTGGTTTACAGTATAGATGGGGAGACTCTACTAGTCTTCCAGAAACGAGTTTTTAAAAAAAATAAACCATTTTTTGTTTCACCTTTGCTCTTGGCAGTTAGAGGCAGCCATCAGCCTCCTTCAGTGGGTCAGCCCCTTGAGGATGCACGCGAGACAGACCCCGCTCGCACTGTGGAGAGCTCTTCATTTCCACCTGCCAGCAAGAATGCCAGAACTAGGCCTTCCTTCCCCCTCCCTGCCTCCAAAAATAAGGTCCAAGTGGTGCATGTGTTTGTTAAAACAAACCCCCTAACCTGCCTCCATTGTTTTCTTTATTCCTCCAGGCCCTCCTGGGCCCATTGGGGACCCTGGGCCCAAAGGGTTTCGTCCTGGATACCTCAGCGGCTTCCTCCTGGTTCTCCACAGTCAGACGGACAGAGAACCTGCCTGCCCTGCGGGCATGCCCCAGCTCTGGACGGGCTACAGCCTCTTATACCTGGAAGGACAGGAGAAGGCGCACAGTCAAGACCTTGGTATGTGTGGAGTGCAGGGTCACTCCCAAAAAAGCGGTGTACAGCTTTTGGGTTAATCTTACAGACGCATCAATGTCTGCAGCGATCCCTCCTCTCCTGCGGAGTTTTTTTCATTTGAAACAACCACACTAATTCCCAGGGAATTCCCACGAGTGACTCCGTGGGGCGCCCGAGCCGCGCATTCTGGCTACAGTAGTTATCATCTGGTGACTTACTCATTTCTAAAAAATGATTCTTCCTCAGCAGGTTAAATTTAACTCTTATAGATATATAAAGCGTAGTTGTTACCTCCAAATGTACATTATTTAATCAGGACACGGTCAGTCCCTGTGTTTACATGTCAAAGGGTGTGTCCCCGGCAGCCGGGGGTTTAGACCAGACGGCAGGGGCCAGCAGCCGCTCCCCGCCCTGCTCCAGCTGGTTTTCTAAATCACACAACATGATTTGGGGAGTCATTGCTTAGTGCTGCTTTTTTCTTTTTTTTTTTTTATTTTTATTTATTTATTTGTGCTCATGTGTGCAGAAGCACACAGGAGTAAGGCGAGGGGCCAAGGGAGAGAAACTCAAGCAGGCTCCCTGCCGAGCCAGGAGCCTGACATGGGGTCCATCCCAGGACCCCAAGATCCTGACCCGAGCTGAAAGCAAGAGTCAGATGCTTAACCACCTGAGCCACTCAGGCGTCCCACTTGTCTGTTTTCAGTAGTAGATCTGTAAGCTGCAGGGACTGATTTCCAGTGAGGAGGTTAAGTTCCCAGGTGCTGGCGAACACGGTCTTTCCCAGATCACGGTGGCTGGGTGGTGGGTGCAGGCACAACAGCAGGGGGCACTGATGGGGGGGAACCTTGTCACTGCCCTCCCTGGGCTAGGATCCTTGCTGTCATCAAGGGTGGGTCCAGGAGTGCAGGCCTAGGGTGGCAGCTACTTATATGGTCATTCTCCGTTGGGCTTAGCCATGGCCCTTCCCATTCGAAGGCCTGGGGTGCATGGGGCTGAGGGAGGAAGTTCATGTTCAGTATCTTGGCTCCATTCTCTCCTTACCACCCTTCTGTCACCAGTCTCCTCTGTGCCTGGCCTCTGTTCCATCCGTCTCCTCCCACCCTGGTCTAGCCAGAGCCTCTCCACAAAGCTCTGCAGAGCTGCGGGATAAAATCTGAGCTCCTTACAAGACAGACAAAACCTGCAGTCTCTGGTCTGACTTCTCCCTAGAAGCCCAGATGGAAAGACACAGAGGTCCCAGTATAGGATCATTCTACCTGTCATCCCCTCTGGAGTCCGGGTGCTCCTTCCTTCTCACTCCTAGGGCTGGCCATGCTGTGTGTTCACTGTCTAAATGCTCAGCCTTCTCCCCAGCAAACCAGGGCGTGAGATTTGTGGAGACCCAGCGGGACCAACAGCACCCCTCCAGCAGTGGGCCTATTGCTCGGTTCGGGCGCAAATGAGAGAATGAGTGGATGGGGGCTGACCCCGGGACCAAGGAGGTGGCAGAATTGGTCAGGGCCGCAGCCTGCTGTCCCCGCCACAGAAATGGGCTTTGGCAGGTGCATCTGTGTGAGCGGCGGAGCGCGCGTCCGAGAATGGCACCTGCGCGGACCGTCCCTGCGTACAGCAGGCCCGGGGCCTCGCCCACCACATGGCCTCGCCTTCCTTCCCAAGGGCTGGCAGGGTCTTGCCTTCCCGTGTTCAGCACGCTGCCGTTCACCTATTGCAACATCCACCAAGTGTGCCACTACGGCCGGAGGAACGACCGGTCCTACTGGCTGGCGAGTGCCGCGCCGCTGCCCATGACCCCGCTGTCAGAGGAGGAGATCCGCCCATACATCAGCCGCTGTGCGGTGTGCGAGGCCCCGGCGCCCGTGGTGGCACTGCACAGCCAGGACCAGTCCATCCCCCCGTGCCCGCGGACCTGGAGGAGCCTGTGGATCGGGTACTCGTTCCTGATGGTGAGCCCCTGCACGCCCGCCGCTTCCGCCCCGGGATGCCCTGAGCTCCACGGGACGGACAGACAGCGCTAGGACAGGGGTCGTGAACACATCCCCAAACCCCAGCCTGGCGAGACGTAGGGCCATCTTCCTTACTGACGATGTGGGGTTTTTGTTTGTTTGTTTGTTCGGCTTTTGTTTGTTTGTTTGTTTTATGATTTTGTGAGGGTGTAGACGTTGGCTTTGCTTCAACCCTCAGAGAAAGTGGTTTCATGTTGTGTGCACAGTCGCAGGCCCCCGACTCCCTTCCCCTGCGGAGCCTACCTAGTTCGCCCCTCCTGGGAGCCATCTGCGTGGCGTGGGCTGGGTCTGGGGTCGTCCGCCCGGGTCTGAGCCCTAACTCTGGCTTGTTGTCCTGGCAGCACACGGGGGCCGGGGACCAGGGAGGAGGGCAAGCCCTCATGTCCCCTGGCAGCTGTCTGGAAGATTTCCGAGCTGCGCCGTTCCTCGAATGCCAAGGCCGCCAGGGAACTTGCCATTTTTTTGCCAACAAGTATAGCTTCTGGCTGACGACCGTGAGAGCCGACTTGCAGTTTTCATCTGCACCGACACCGGACACCTTAAAGGAGAGCCAGGCCCAGCGCCAGAGGATCAGCAGGTGCCAGGTGTGCATGAAGTACAGCTAGAGAAGCCGCAGCTCGCCAGCATGTCACCTGGGGAAACTTCCTGGGGGGCCTGGGGGTGCCCAGGCTGTGCTGAGACATTCATGGTGCTCATTTCAGACTCGTTTCCGCGGTCCCTTCCCTTTCCATGAGGTTATCCCCACCGTCCTCTCATCCCTTCCTCTGTTCAGGACAAGATTAAGCAAATGTTCTTCTTACGGATTTATTTGCACCTACCAATTTAGATGAAACCCAGATATTCTTATGTTTTTGAGGATGATGGAAGAGCTGGCTTTATTTAAAACGATGCTAATTCACAGGAAGGCAAAGAGATGATAAAGGCCAGATTACAAATTACATTACTGAAAACTTCGCTCATTGGTTATAGCATCTCAAACAATTGAAGTCAATTACTCTATAATAGGGTGGGCTTCTGGACGGATTTTATAGGAAAAAAATAAATAGGCCAACAAATGAAACTAGAAAGTGGAGATTTCCAACCTCTCAAAATGATTTCCTCTGTAATCTGTTTTCCCATGCACTTTAAATAATTGTAAAACTGTGACCCAAGGAGATGTTAAAAAAAAAGAAAAAGAAAGAAAGGAAAGGAAAAAAAAATCCACACAGAGAGCGTTAACAGTTCATTTCAAAGCAGAATGAATCATTATGCTAGGAAGGACCACAGTCTCTGCATTCCAGAGATGCTGCATTAGCATAAACACATCACGGATGAACATAAAACGTGTTCTCTTCTGCATTTTTCAGAGAATGGAAATGTCTACTTTGGCAACCCTTTTGAAAAGTAGCATTTATGAAAAAAAAATATATTCAATAAGGGATTAAGAGCCCAAGAGCTATTAATGAATATTAAGGCAGTGATTCACAAAAATGGACTCCCCATTGCAGTGAACTTCCAAACAGACGGCATTTGCCCAGTCGGGGTCCAGTGAGTCTTTGGTGTGTGCGTGCTAATGGGACTGAAGCCACATGGGGCTTCGCTCAGACACACCAGCTCACACAAAGCATCCTGCTCCCCTCCCCAGGAGCCCTGCAGAGCTGCCTTGCAGCCCGCCATGGATGCTTTTCCTCCAAAACATAATGGCATTTCATACCGGGAAGTGACAGAGCTATCATTATGCACTTGGGAGAAAATTAAGGGCCGGCTTAATTAAACTTAGGTAAGAAGATTCATTTAAGTCATGGTGACCCCGCCAGGAAGATATGGTGCTATTTTAGAAACAAAACAAAACAAAACAAAAAACCCCAAAAAACCTGCAGTTTGAATTTTATGTGCCTGTTACTGGTTTTTACAGAAGCATCCTGTTTTTCCAATTTAAAAAACATTCTTCTATTTTTTTGTCAGTATCCTACCAAGGCAGCCATTTGACATTTGGAATTAATATTTTCTATAAAAGTTCAGAAGATATATCAATTTAGTATGAGTAGTTTTCTGAATAGGAAAGGATATATTTCCTATTCTAGTAGGGATTCAGCAATGTAATCCAAAAAATCAGAAAGCTTGTTGGAAATAAATTAGAGGAAACCTGCCTTCCTCATTTAAAAACATGTCATTTTAGAAGAAAAATAAAGAGATTGCTCATGAGCAAGTGATACTCATTTTCGTGCTTAGTTTCAATGCGCTTAAAAATAATTGAGAGGAGAAAAACTCAATTAAAATTTTGTTTATAGGAGATGTTTTCCTTGCCAAACATTGATTAGCAATGAGCTCTTATATGTAGAACATATTTCAAATGAGTCTTGCTATGGGCTACTCCCAGGATGGCAATTTATTTTAATACTTTCCAGTAAAAAGGAAAAAAAATGTACATTTTAAGATGAAAGCAGAGTATTTCATAGTTCATTTGACCCATTTATTGATTGTTTTTAATTGTGCTACGGCATGTTAAGTATTTTTGAGCACCTGAAATTTAAGCTGATTTCAACCTTGTTTATAATTACACTTTTCCGTTTTCCAAGTTTTATTACATTCTACCAAACGTCAAGCCTTCTAAAATTTCATCTTGTTCATTCATGAATTTGGTCTGAGAACATTTTCTGGGAAGAGATAAGGGTGAGAAATAGGACATTGGAGACGTGCTTTGCGTGGTAAAAGTATTTTACCCACATCAGAATATTATCTTAGTAAGCTTGCCAAATACATCTTAAAACACAGGCTGAATTAAGTGAGCAATTTACTCCGCGGTGAGCCTGGGACTGTGTTTGAGACTGTTCAAAATACTGCTATTGCAAGAATCCCTCTCTAAATGTTGCATAATTGTTGCCCTAAAGGGCAAAACGGTGGAACAGATCACTCCTCAGATTAGGAGACTCTGCTTTCTTCATCACCTTAAATATCAGTACTTTGAAATGTCCTTTTTCTGTGAAAGATGAACAACACTTTATGCTGGCTAACCAATGACTGGTGAGGATCCTTGTCAACATTCCTTCCCAGGAAGCCTCTCCCCCACCTTGCTGGTTGGAAAGCATCTAGACTGTCCAGTGGGGACCGCTCTGGGTCCCCCGGGGAGGACGGAATGTTTCCTCCTGGGTTCTCATGCTCAGTCAGTGGAGCCCATCCATGTCCATGCAGGTGTCCTGGTACCCAGGCCTCCATGCTGCCAGTGGTGGGTCGCTCATTCCTTGTCCTCCCGTATTTCCCAGACCGAAACTTAAGAGGCCACTTCCGGTGGATGGCTGCCTTCCCCTCCGGCCTCCCAGCGTCTCCTTGCAGCCTTTGTCTTTCCCCTGTATTCTTGATGGTAAACAGCTCCCAGCTGATGCCTCTACTTGTCAAATCCCATTCATCTCTCCAAGATGCAAACCTGATTTTTTTTTTCATTTGCCTTAAAAATTGTTCGATGACTCCTGTGGCTGTGAAGTCCAAGTGACTTCCCATGGGGTGACAGGCTGCATGCAGCTCACCTGTGCACGCATCCCAGAGGCATGTTCCCAGCTCTGTGACCCGGCTCCTGCTCTTTCTCCCAGTGACGTCCCAGTTCCAGGACCTTTACCGGGGACAGAACTGCTTCTTTACAAACTGAAGGAGCTGGAGCAGAGGATGGGTGTGAATTCCCCCCGGGAGCCTCGGACTCCCTTCCTCTACTCCCAGGACAACAGATGGGCCTGGCCACTCTCTCGTGCTCCCGCCTCGCTGCTGTAAGGTGTCCTCATACTTCCTCCATGCACTTGCTCCAGTGCAAGCCACTTGAGGGCAGGGTCAAGCTTCACTCAACTGTATGCCCAGTGCCTACACAGAGCTGAGCCCATTATTGATAATTCGCTTTCAGTGACAGTTCAGTAAGTATCATTAGGAGTTAGACCTGTGCATGTAGATTTCTCATGGACAAAATGGTAGCAAGTGTAAGTCATTTCTTGTTTCAAAGTACATGAATGTGCCCACAGATCTACACACCCACTGTCTCCTCTTTGCAGTTACTGTCAGAAAGCCAATTCATAAGCTGCACTCATTAGCCCCTCCTGAAATTCAGCTTGCTTTTCCACTAAAATTGCAGAAATGATAAGATCCCTGAGGTTTGGTTGAGAGAAGGCTCTTCATTGAAACGGGACAAGACTTAACTCAGGCCATAACCTGTACTCCCTCATCATGTGAGAGCTTCCCAGTCAAGATCCCATCGACAAAGTTTGTATGCAAGTTTTCGGTGCTTAGAAAAATAGTCAACAGAAGGTCCAAAACTGGATTTTACCAGATTTTATTCTGAGCCTCTTGTAGATTATAATAAAGGAAACAAGATCTATGCGATCCAGGAAATCACATTAGATTTGTTTCTATCAGCTCATCCAACAAATCTGATAAGTTTTACTTTTATTTGGTATGACTTCAGGAACAGTGGGAAAATGTGGATTCTGGAGCTGGTTTGAAGCCAGCTCTGTCACTGCCCCGCTGTATCACCCGGGGTGAGTTATACCTCCTCTCTAAACCCCATTTTCCTCATTTATAAAATGGGACACAATACCTACTCTTACATCGAAAACTCAGATTATATGTCTAGCACATAGCAGTCGTTGTGCATATACTCTGGTCACATCTTCTATTTAAAACAATCTAATATGAGAAAACATTTCTTGTTTTTTTTTTTCCATAGTAGAATTATATTAGGATTTTTACAGGGCATATAAATAACTGATTAGAATTATTTATACCTGGTCAATTTTTATGTTTTTAGGAATGTTATTTTATTTCAATTCTCAAAGTTACTGTAACCACCCCCCTCTCCACACACACACAAAATCACAATTTCCTACAGGGACATTATCAGGAAGTTCTGCAGGGAATAAAACAATTGACATTAAAAATCAGTACTCTGCTATTGTCACTGTTATTATCTGCCAGAGACTCTGCATAATGCATTTTAAACCACGGAGGCTGGCTGCCACATCCATGTGAAATGCTGAATTTTATGGTGCTTAAATATTTAATGATTCATAGGAAAAAATGTGAGATGTGTCCAATAAATTGCATCTCTTTCTCTATCCCATGGTTGTAAAATATAAAGATTTTCAACCATGTAACATTTGCAAGATACCTGGTCTGTGATTGTCACTTCAATCTTTGTTGTATTATAAGTTATAATATTGTTCATTATATATATAAAATTCTGTGATGATCTCCAAAAACAACTGTGTTTTATCTGGTGCATTTATTTTCTTTCAAACTGAAGTAAGCTTACTTTCTGATGTACCTCACTCCTACTGCGGCCCATTTAGGAGCTGGCTTAGAGGGGAGAATGGGTTACATGGTCAAGGTGTAGACTGTAGGGGAAAAGAAGATGGGCAGAGTGTAGAAAGTGCCCCTTTTGAGGAGAGGATGGAATTCTGAGGCTCTGGGCAGGGAAGTGCTGGCCAGCACACAGTAATATTATAATCAGGTCTCAGGCCAAAGGGTCAACATCAACCCCTGTTGAGTTGCATGGGTAATAGGTGGGGGGCTCAGACCCTGCGGACCTCAGTTGTCCCATTAGTTGAAGGAGAATTAGACCACCTGCTTCACAGGTTTGTCCTGAGGATTAAAAGTTAGGGATACAACTACAAAGAGAAAAAAATGTCAGGTGCTATCACTGATAACTATAGTAACTAGAAGTTAGGTGTTAGGCATTGGTAGTCAATAAGTTTTCATAGGGTTCCTCTTTCTAAGTAGGTGTATTTGGTCCAACCTCTCACCTGATAGAGAAAGAAAAGTATTTAGCATTTCTCAGGCACCTACTAAATGACAAGAACTATATTAAGCCTGTTGTATGTGCTTCCCCTCAACCTCTCAACTCTTCTATTTTATAGACAGGAAGACTGAAATTTAGGGAGATTAAGTTGCACAGTCAGCACCCAGTAGAACTTGAACCCTGGTCTGTGCTCTTTCCCATTAAACCATCACCTCCCAGAAGCTGTCACATTTGTAGGTTGGCTAGTAAAGGGTCTCATATAGATGTCACTGTGAACTGTTGCTCTCACTGCAAAGTCCCAGGTCACACATCCTCCCGCAGCCTGCCCAGCTCAGTGTGGAGATGGTCTTCAACTGTCGTTGGAGGGAGGGAAGGAGGTGGGGAACCTCTGAGGACAGAGTGATCTGGGGGAATCCCAAAAGGCCTGCTGTATCTCGGGTCCACTGAAAACCAGCCAGGCCTCTAGAGCCCCTTAATGTCTATTCCAGGTCAGCCATTCAGGAGAACCTTTCTGAGCTGGATAAAGGAGTATCTGGAGGTCTTTCCCTGGAGGCTGGGTCACTGTGGCACCAGCCAGCTTAGCTGTTTTCATTCTCCCGTTTGCCAGCAAGGCACTTTCTGTCATGCACTATCTGGGTTTGCATCCTCAATGATAAATACCTAGGGTTTTTTTTTTTGTTTTGTTTTGTTTTTTATCAGCTAACACTGCAATTCTCAACCAGTCATCATTTTCATCTCTTTGGAAAAAGGAAGAACATTTGAAAATGAATAAAAAGCTTTGGTTGCCAAGTAGCCCATCTGCTTTACAGTACACACAATACACGGGGATCCTCCGTGACCACGTGTGCAGGTCGGACCCACTGTTGATGCTGCTCTCACGATAAGGAGTCACCAGCATCTTGCGCATCTATGGTATCTCAAGCCGTTCTAGTTCTGACCCCCACAGCTGCCACTTTTTTAAGATTCCACACATAAGGGATTCCTTGGTGGCTCAGTTGGTTAAACATTTACCTTTGGCTCAGATCATGATCCCAGGGTCCTGGGATTAAATCCCACATTGGGCTCCCTAGGGAGCCTGCTTCTCCCTCTGCCTTCTGCTCCCCCAGCTTGTGCTCTCTCTTTTTCTCTCTGACAAATAAATAAATAATATTTTTTTAAAAATATTCGGGGTGCCTGTGTGGCTCAGTGGGTTGAGTCTCTGCCTTCGGCTTGGGTCATGATCTCGGGGTCCTGGGATCGAGTCCCGCATAGGGCTCTCTGCTCAGCGGGGAGCCTGCTTCCTCCTCTCTCTCTGCCTGTCTCTCTGCCTACTTGTGATCTCTCTTTAAAAAGAAAAAAAAATTCAACACAGAGGAGATCATACAGTATTTGTCTTTGTCCGTCTTACTTCACTTAGCATAATGTCCTCAAGGTCCATCCATGTTGTCACAAATGGCAGGATTTCCTTCTTTCTCATGACTGGATAATATCCCATTGTAAATAGATATCACATCTTCTTTATCCATTCATGCACACGTGGGACCTGTTAAAATGCAGATTATGATTCCTGTGGTGTAGAGGCAGGAGTCCGAATTTCCAGCAACTTCTAGGTGTTGCTGGACATGCTGGCCCAGAGCTCACACTCCCAAGTCGCTGGAAATTTGGCCCTGGTGCTGTTCTTTAATGAGATCCTCAAGTCCTTGTCCAGTTGTTTTAAGGATCATCTGCTACTACTAAGGACGTGCAGGATAATTTTAAATTATTGATGGAGGGATCTTACAGAGACCACATCTCAAGGTTAAAGTCAGACAGTAACTTTTTTTTTTTTTAAAGATTTTATTTATTTATTTGTCAGAGACAGAGGGAGAGAGAGTGAGTGAGCACAGGCAGACAGAGAGAGAGGCAGAGGGAGAAGCAGGCTCCCCGCCGAGCAAGGAGCCCGATGTGGGACTCGATCCCAGGACGCTGGGATCATGACCTGAGCCGAAGGCAGCTGCTTAACCAACTGAGCCACCCAGGTGTCCCCTCAGACAGTAACTTTTAAGGGCCTCAAATAAATACCAAGAATCTGTGAAGTCACAGACTTTCCTTTGATTCGTTCTTGCTTGCAGCATTTCCCTCCAGACACGACACTGGATATTCAGGAAGGAATAAAATGAGAGGAGCAACTTCGCCACTTCCTGGCAGGAAGCCCGGCCGGTGGGTGAGCGGCTTATTCCAACACTTAGGAAAGGGACCCACATCCGCTGGGTTTATAGGGAGCTATGCGGCAGGGCTCTGTTTCTCAGGTTCTGCTTGTGTGTGCCCCAGATTCCAAAAGCCTCTTAAAGCCACACGATACTATCGATTTTGATCATCCCATTCTCTTCCCAAGCACCAAGATATATCACCACCCAATTTAATTTCTACCAGCCATGTTCTAGTTTTCATTGATTAAAGCATAAATCATACGTTCAAATCTGCCAGTTCATTTCTGTCATCTGAACAAGATGTCAAGATCACTCTCTAGCCCTAAATGCAACAGAAGGAAAAAACAAACAAAAACCAAAAAACAAAAAACTACGTTTGTATGGACACATCAAAAGAATTCCTGCAAAGCATACTGACCGGATTTGGTGGTATACACACGGAGTCCTCAGCGATACAAAAGTCTGAAATTCTTTCTACGGGCAAATCCTTTCCTTCAAGTTATTCCTTCCCTGATGTGAATCAAGAAAACACCAAGAAACCACAACAGTGTCAATTAGCCACACACCTGTCTTTGTATGTGCCGCTGGCAATGGTACCAATGAGCTTCTGTTTCAGTCCACAGGCATTTATTGGTTCTGACATTCCAGACAGAGCATTGTTCGAGGTATAGTGAGGAGATACACAGAAACGGTCATGGTCCCTGCCTCATGAAGTTTACAATCTAGAGAGAAAAGACATTCTCCCACAGAGATTCCAAAAGGCTGTGGAATGACCAACAGCCAACAAGAGCGGTAGATCCTTCTGGGTTGTGGTATCTGGGGGCAGGACAGGGAGGGTCTGGATGGGCTGAGAGAGAGGAAAAGGCTGTCCCACCTAAAGGCACGTCACCGTTAAGTCACAGGGTCAGAAGAGCTCATGCCTCCGATGGGGAGACCCATGAGCAGGAGGGCAGACTCTGTTACAGAACTGGGAATAAGGTTGAAATCTTGGCTGGCGTCCTGTGGTCGAGGCTGTTGAGCTTGACTTTCATGCTTTGTCAACAGAGACAGTACAGGGTGTGGAGATGATGAGTGCTCAGCCCCAGAGTCAGTTTTGGAAGACGAGGTGGCGGAGCTGGTAGAGCTGAGGGAAGAGGTATTTCAAGTATCGAGGAGAGGAACGAACTGACAGATGTTAAGGTCCTCTATGTGGATACTCTGTGGCTCTAATGTGCAAGAGTGGGGCAAACACCCACACCCAAACCCAACCCCCAAACCAAAAACCGGGAAAGGATTGCAATATCCCATGAGAAGGGAAAGGAAGAGCTGTATATACAAGGTTGGATAAAAACGACCAACTGAACACAATTCTTTACGGAATACTGAACCTCTCGAGGCACGAAGCCAGGGTACGAGGAGGCCAGTGCTGTCCCACCCTCTCCGTCTTACGGGCTGTTCTGGGTGGCAGGTCTCATCTCTTCTATACCCCTTCCTCCAGGGGCAGCACGGGGATCTGCGATGTTGGCTGGCCTTGCTCCCAGCAAACCCTGCCACTCACCGCAGGCCCACACCTTAGCAGCAAGCACGTGGCTTTGAAGGATGGGGGTGGGGTGGGTGGGAGGAGCTCGAACTAGCAACGGACGACTTTGGAATCACGGGCAGTGTGCACTCAGGGTCGTTACGAGGAAGCCGCGGTAACCATTGCCTCATCTCCAGAAAGATTCTGAATTGAGAGGTCTCCTGAGGGGGCTGACCACCATCAAAGTTTGGCGACCGGATGCTTAGTAGACAGGAAATTGCTATTAACCAAACTACCAACCAAATTTAAAAAAAAACAGCCCTAGATGCTTATTAAAGGTAATTTGTCTAATATACTTGTTTTGTCTTTCTCCTCCCAATTCCAGTTTGTTGACATAACTTTGAGGATTCGTTATTGCAGGGAAGAAAAATATGATGGATGCTGAAAATAATAAGCATTGGTCACAGGCCAGTCTATCGACAGCAAAGCAATCAGTGATTTCCAGAACATCTTCATTGTTGCACTAAGATACCCGGTTTGGGTTTGTAACTAAGACGACCTTTCCCACATCTCTGACGCTGACTGATGTGCATAAAGGAGTGCATCTTGTAGTACTGATACCACATGAAATCCAATTCCAGTGTCTTTGCATGTACTTTCATAAGAACAAAGAGCTACTACCCCCAGACTCAAAAGCAGGTAAAAAAAAATGCTCCCAGATACAGTGGTTGGACTTGAATGTCATAGAAGAACAGTTTGGTAGGAAAACATTCAGGGAGTGCCTCCCAGGAGCCAGGGTTAGCCTTTGGGTGGTGGCGGGGGGAGAGAGGGACAGCGCACAAAGACAAGACACAGTCCTTGTCCCTGAGCCATGCACAGTTCATGCTCCCCGGGCAGAAGGCACACTTTTGTCTACTGGTGCACAAACAGTGACAGGGCAGGACATGGGTGCTCTCACAGAATGGCCTTTCCAATGTGCCGGAAGAAGATTGTGTTAAGAATCGGGGGAATGGGAGTCAAATCCGTGGAGTCTGGGGGCGAGAGAAATGACACTTAACTTGAACTTTTTAACGTGTTTAAGGCTACCAGACTCAGAGACACACTCATGTTGTAAACACGGTACAAGCAGATGCGCATGGGTCATAAAGGAACCCGTGGAGCCCAGGCTCCCTCATGGAGGTCAGGATACCCCCAGGACCTGGGGCTTCTCTGAGCTTAGGGCCTCTCCCAGATCAGTTTGGATGAGGAAATAGATATAAAACTACAGGGTTGTTATGCTCCAAGTCTGTCAAATGTGTACAAAGCAAAACTGAGAAAGCCGTGCCCCCAACTGTTACCCTTGGGTACGCGTAAGCGGCGAGAATATGGCTGACTTTAACACTGCACGTGTATTTATTTGTATTTTTATATTGTGGATTTTCTCAGTGGAGGCATAGTACTTATTAAGTGCATTTTCCCGATTATACAGTTCCTGCTTTATTATCACATGAATCAGTCTTTGATTCCAAAAGCAGTACCCACACGCACGGATACACACATTTGAAGAAGCAATAAAAACCAGAAAGCAAAATCCTACGTGCTCTAACCCCAGAGACAACGTCTGTTAACCTACGGGCGCATCTGTCTGCTCTGTGCCCACACAGGCATATATATTATTTCTGTTATCACAAAACTATATATAAATGCTAGGCATATAAATGAAAGTAGGAGGATCCTTTTCTGCTTCCAACGCTCTTTAAACACAAATATCTCAGTGACAGTAAGACATCAGTGGTATCTTTGTCCTTTTATTCACGGAATACAAGCACCAGGAGTAACATGGGCGGCCCGTGGTCTCTGATGCTGGTCTCTGGTCCTGGGCCCGGACAGGACACGTGGCTGTTACCGGGGCCATTTAAAAGGCACTTTTTAGGAGAAAGAAATATCTCCTCCGGAGGGACTTCTCCATGACCAGCCCAGCAGACAACTTTGCCTCCCTCTGCCTGTAGCTCCTGCTGCTTCATAACACAGGTCGGAGCTCTGGGAGCCTATCCTGTCATCAGCTGGTGGGCGGGGCTGCTGCGAGCCCAGAATGCTGGCGCCACCTGACATCTAGCGGAGTGTGTCGTGTGTGGGTGGTTTCCCCACCTGAGGTCTTACCCAAGCTTTTGCAGCCAAACATTCTGTAAAGGCAGAGCCACATAAGAGCCGAGGGGGGACGAGGTCAATGCCATCCAGGCATAGGGGCACAAGGAACTGAGGCGCCTGGGTGGGGGTGACCAGAACAACATCCCCTTATGGTGGCCACCTCTGTTCCTGGGAGCTCACCATGGCACCGTGTCAGGAGGCCCAGGGATGGCTTCGCACTTCCTGCCAGGTCGAGCGTGGGGCACGCTGGCCACGATGGGGGGGCCTGATCTTCCAGGCCAGTGAAAGTGACGGTCTTCAGGGACCGAATGAGGCCGAGGCACCATTGCGCGAGCAACCCGAGAGAGACAGAGAGAGAGACAGGCGTGTGGAGGTGGGTTGCTGTGAGGTGGAACTGCCCTTCTACCTGTCGGGGAGCAGGGGCCAGGAGAAGGGCTGCTCCCCGGACAGCTGGGAGCCGTACCCAGAAGGCTGCTCTCAAGACAAGTCAACATGGCCGTGCGCGGAGACCCACGGGGGCCCCAGGATGGCGAGTGAGGCCCACGGCAGAGGAGGCTGCACTGGGCTTCGGTGCAGAGGCAGGCTCGGGGGAAGAACCACACGGGTTGTAATCCCGCAAGCGGGCCCCTCACTGGTGGTCAAATCTGCGAAGCCGCTGCCTTCTCATTTCTTCTTCTGGTGAGAGACGGAACCCGTAGGGCGGGGGGCTCGGCCCGCAGGTCCCTGTTGGGAGAAAGCACAAGGGAAAAATCAAAGACTGCCCATCCATTGTTCTGACATGTACAGGGCATTGTTTCCCAGGATTTCAAGGGGGAAGAAAGACTGATGGCTTGGATGTCATCTTTATTTTAGCACGAAGCAGAAATATAACAAACATATTTCAACCTCAGCTATCAATACTTAATTTCAACATCAAGTAAATACTTTTAGTGTGGTCCAGTCTACAAATCTAATCCACTCATTTCAAAGATTCTTGACAAAAACCCTCACTTTTTTTCCCCCATCATTCTTTGTAATTTACATCATCTCATGTCTACAAGGTCCCCAGGGATTATTTATTTTTTTACGCCCAGAAGTTGCTGTTTCTAACTTCCCCACCAAGTATGTGGTTTGGTGTTTCTTCATCAGCCTTCGGTCCTTCCTCCTCTTTCTCCCTCTGCCCAGTGGCCTCCTGCAGCCCCTGACACCCACCCCAGCGAGAAGGAATCACGTCTGCTTGAAACACACACATGCCACTGAGCACCAGGGGCCACAGGACAGGGGCCCAGTTACCACAATGACCATTAACTGGGGAGGCAGAAAAAATGCAGGCGTAACATCTAAAAATTATATGAAGGACCATGGACATCGTTCCTAAAAAGGGTTTCTGTTCATTCTCCAAGAGCGGTGCCTTTTCCAAGATGTTCCCAGGTCATGGGAATGGATAGAATGATTGTTAAGAAACACTACGGTGAAAAAATGTTAGAGAAAGCCCAAGAAACTAAGCAGCCTTCTCACAAAGGAAGACAAACAGTGCAGGACATCACCTCCCCGTGCAACAGTGCAGGACATCACCTCCCCGTGGAACCGGAGAAACCGAACCTGGGAAAGCAGAGAGTGGAATGGCAGCTCCCCGGGGCCGGGGGAGAAGGGGCCGGGGAGCTGCTGTTGAAGGGCGCAAGTAAGTAAGACCTGGAGATCGAATGCACAACATCGTGACTATAGTCAAGAATACGGTATTACAAACTTCGAGGTTGCTAGGAGACCCAATCAACTGTTTTCAACACAAAAAAGGAGCTGGTAAGTGTGTGCCGTGTACAAGGGCTGGCTGACGCCCCTGAGGCAATCATACCACAATATACAAATGTAATAAAGCAGCACGTACACACCCTTAGGTTTACACAATGTTGTATGTTGGTTACAATGGATTAAAAAAAAAAATGATGAGAAAAAAACCAGTCTGCTCAGTCCACCACTAGAACTTCAGTGGTCAGATGACGAGAAATTTTCAAAAGGCAGGCAAAAGGTAACTCCTCTTTCATTTTGTTTCTTCCCCAACATGTACCCCTGTTTGGTTCTTTCTTGAGACCATGGGAGAAGCACCCCTCACTGTAGCCATTCCTGCCTAGGAACCCACACGTGGGCTGGGCAGGCCTGGCCGCGTGCTCACTCCTGCTGGCTACACTCCACTCCAAGGGTTTTTGGGACAGCATAACCTACGTCGATTCATCAACCTTCGTTAAGGATGACACTCAAACATAGGACGGGCTTGTAAGACTTTCACCGTAAGGAGAATACTATGAATACTATTGAATACTATTAAGACTGAAGTTTAACTGGATACGGTTTTGGCTTATGTATCTGAAAAGGAATTTTTTACAAAGAGGCAAACGCCTTGAAATTACAGAAAGTGGTGCCTGGGTTGCTCAGTCAGTTAAGTGTCCGACTCTTGATTTTGGCTCAAGTCATGATCTCAGGGTCATGAGATCGAGCTCTGCTTTTGGCTCTGTGCTTAGTGGGAAGTCTGCTTCTTTCTCTCTCCACCCTGCCCTTCCCCTTGCTCTTGTCCTCTAAAATAAATAAATCTTTTTTAAAAAAAGAAGTTACAGTAAAACTCATGAATCCAATTACCATTAGTTTTTGCTTAAATCTGTTGTATATGATGAGCGCCAAATCCAGCTTTCCCTTTGACAGTTGTTTTCACAATAAGACGGTTCTTCACTGCACTGATGAGTGCAGGCTGGTACGTGACACCCGTTCCGGCAGGCAGGGAGCCTTGAGGGAGAGCTGTGGGCAGAGTCGGAGGCAGGCTCGACGTGGCGTGTTGAGTGTGGGCCACGGGCCATGAGCCCATGGAAGCTGCAAGAGTGCTCAGAATCCCAAAGGGAGTCACCGTGTCCGCAAGAGAAAGCCCGAGAATGAACATTCCCATGGAGGGAGGGACACAAAGCTGCAGACCGAAGGCTCCTGGGGTCCAGTTTTTGAAATGAGCAGCCCAGACACGTGTACTCTGGACTCGGCTCACAGGGCATCCGGGAAGAACGGGGCTGAGCCGAAGGAAGTGCCACGTACTGAAGCCGACAGCTCACATCAAGTCCTTTTAAGGTGCCATAGGTCAGTCAGCCAGCTCTCGCTGCCAATTTGTGATCCCAAGTTTACAGATGAGTGAGCTAAGGCTCGGAGAGCATTAGGGACACACATAAGGTCATGAAGCCAGCCCATGGGGCAGCAAATCTTGCACTTGGGGCTCCCACCCACTGTCCCCACAACCCCACATCACCGTCATCTCCTCTAGCATCTTGCCAGCCCATGCACTCCTGCCCAAACCCAGACAGGTATGTGCAGAGCTCATGCGATCTGAAAAGAGAAGAGGATCCAGCCCAAACTCATCAACTCTACAGGACTCTGCTGTCACCACAGACATGACTACAAAGTTCCTGCATGGGTCCCCTTAATTTCCTGGCTTTCCAGGACCAGCAGAGGGCCCTGGTTCTAACAGTACCACCACAACAACACCTGATTTGTAATCGGGCCTGATGTGTGGGTATTTAAAATCCTTCAACCTCAGTGTTTCTGGTATCACCAAAGCCACCCCACTCTCTGAAGAAGGCCTTGATCGCTTCATTTCAGGCTCTGAACACTCTACTGTCCTTAATCCCAGGGGTTAATTACTTTGGAAAGTTCTCAAGTATAAATTAATCTGTGCTGTTCTGGAGACAGTAACATATTTGGTGTCAGTCACAAATGACACCATTTGTCACGTCTGGGCTTTCAGTCAGTGCCACCCTGGGGACAAGGCCTCTGCAGTCCAATTCAAGTCTCGACTAAGCTCTGTCTTCCAAACCCCTGCTATTCACTACTTTTAAATTCGCTTCTAGGTTTCTGTAGTTTTCGGTTGCGTGACGTGATCTATTACTTCTCTCTGCAGCCCCCAGGATCCTCCACAGGTATTCCTCAAAAAGTCTTAGAAGTGGTTTCAGTCTGTAGTTATATTTATTAAGTCCTTGGAGAAGATGTAGACAGGCCTCCACAGGGTGGTAGGAGGAGACGCAGTCGACTCCCCAGGATGTCCCGGGATGTCAGGGCAAAGGTGTTGGGAGGGCATCAGGAGAAGCTTCCAGGCCTACCTGGAACCAGAGTGTAGTGCACAGGCAAGTCTCTGTTTCTCAGCTTCTGGGGGGCTCATGTGTGAGGGGAGGCTGCCCAGCAAGGTGACTGCAGGGTCCTTCCCACCACGGTGCAGTCTGACTGCTTGGGACTAAATTCTGAGTCCTCTATTTTTAACTAGACATCCTGGAGCAAGCTGGTTACCTTCACTTGGTCTTAGTTTCCCCATCTATAAAAAGGGACAAAAGAGAAATTCACTCCCTGGATTGTTGAGAGGCAAGGAGAGAAATGTTGCACATAAAATGCATAGCTGAGGACTAAGCATGCAGTGAGTGCCTGATGAGGGCTGGATGTTATCATTTTTCATCTCTCACATCATCATGAATCATGCGTCAGATGTCTACTTGTTAGCATTGTGAACTAACTCAGTAGAGGATACACAATAAAGTGACAAAAACAGTGACTGCTCAGAAGACAGACCCCAATTCTGTCTGAAGCCAACTTGGCAACATTCCGTACAAAATGCAGAGATTTGCCTTCTAAGAAACAGACACGGACAAAAGGTAATTACCAACCTCCAGTGTGCCACAGCTTTTGTAACACGGAGGAGGCTTGTGGTCACTGGGAAAGCTGGTGGGCCCAGCCAAGACCTCCTTTTCTCGCTGAGTTAAATCATGCACTGAACATTTACAGGCCTGGGTGAGACAGCCCTGCTCTGGTGAACTCGGTACAGGATATCAGTATTTCTGAGCTCTGCCTCCGTGTCCCTGTAAATGGAGGTCAGTCCCCAATGTTACTCCAAGAAACAGTGAGCATGCGTCAAAGAACCTGAGGAACAGTGCCCATTTTAAGACGATTTAGCTCAATTACAAACACCAGGGGTGAGATCATAAGATTTATGGATTCGTGGTTTTTGATGGAAAGATTTTCAGTTCTCTACCCTTATTGTATAATGCAGTAACCTCTGCATTTTACATCTAAGGGAGGAGAAGCAATTTCATCCAGATAAGAATTGCTAAAAAGAGCACCATGAGTTGATGGCCATTTTCCCTCCTGTTTGCCATCCCTGCAAGCAGAGATGTTTAATTTGCTGGTATTCAGAGATCTTGCCCATGATCTGATCAGCACTCTACACCATTCAGTGAAATTATACTGATGTGAGTCACAGGATGGCATATCATTCCCTTATATTAGGAAGCTAAAGAGGCAATCACTTTTTTTTAACCAGGAAACCTCTAAATAAATCACTAGTGTTCTCAGGGATTTCTACTGTCCAATGAGGGCAGAGCATGGAACCCGCATTCTCTCCTTTAAGAAGGTTACTTTATTAGAATTCCATGAATGACAAAGCTCCCAAAATGCCTTCTGAAAGGATGGTTGCTAAGTCATCTATGGACAAAGACCAAAAAGGCTGGAAGAAACTCCAAGCCCAGCAATTTGGCAAGACAGTCTTTGAAAAGGGGAAATACGTAAGGACATAAGGCTACTTTGCTTTTAGAGTCACTGATTATAACCTCTATCTATCCATCTATCTATCTCTTTAAAAAGAGTCTGAAATTCACCTAAAACCTCATAACTCCATACAAACAGAAGCTTCATTATGGTTTACAGGAAAGATAACATTTAGAAGTGACTTGAGAGAGGAAATAATCCCATTTTGACTTCTCAACCATTCAAGTCAGCCACTGTGGGGATATTTCTTTGTTCTGTGAATAGTATCTGGACCCTCAAAATGAGAAGCTTTGAAATGGAGACCCATGGGGCACCTGGGTGGCTCAGTGGGTTAAGCCTCTGCCTTCGGCTCAGGTCATGATCTCAGGGTCCTGGGATCGAGCCCCACATCGGGCTCTCTGCTCGGCGGGGAGCCTGCTTTCCCCTCTCTCTCTGCCTGCCTCTCTGCCTACCTGTGACCTCTCTCTGTCAAATAAAGAAATAAAAAATCTTTGGGGAAAAAAAAAAGAAACGGAGACCCACTCAGTAGCTACATTACCTGTTGTCCTTTTCTCTCTGATCTCCAGTCAATTTGGGAAATCTTTATGGCTACAACGAACTTGACATAAGTAAGAGTATAATCCAGTTAGCAATTCAAGTAATGTAAAATATTGGGTCTACCATGTCGGGTCCAGTGTTTCTCGCAATATAGACAAAAAAGTATGGTGTGACCTCTAGAACAGAAAGAGGAACTTCTGGAGATAAGGAACATCTGAACCACTGCTACATGCTTACCCTACTTACTCTCCCTCTTCTTAAACAAGTGCACAGTGTGATTAATTTTTATGAACTAAACATGTGAGACCAAAACCCAGATCAAAACCCGGAACACTTCTAGCATTCATAAACCTCTAAGTGTACCCTTCTAGTCCTGGCTCCCATACTCAACAGTGCCCGTTATCCTGATTTCCAACGGTGCAGAATCCTTTGTCTATTTTTGTGCATAAATGCATTCATATAATACGCAAGCTTTGCGCGTGGCTTCATTTAATGTTATGGTTGTGATCCATATTGCTATATGTGGTTTTTATTCTACTTACCCCTCCAAGTAAGAACTTCCTCATCTATTTATAGACAGAGGAACTGAGGCTTCAAGATTTCAAGTAACTTGCCAAGGCCCCATAGCCAGGCAGTGGCTGAGTCAAAACTCAAACCCAGCTAGATTCCTTTCTGCTCTGCTCCAGATTTGAGGTCTATGAGTTGTCTTCCTCAATCCCAAACCAGACTCTGTAAACTTAAACAATACATTGCTTTAATCCATGACTTAGAGGCAGGATCTGAAGTTTACCTTCTGCCATAGGTAGGGCTCACTGCAAACAGGAGCCTTTCTTGGGTAACCGAAGGGAGCTGGGATTAGGCTCTCATCTGATGAGGTACGTAGTTTTAGCAACAGGCCCAGCTCTAAAGGGCAGGCTTGGTCGTTCACTGTCAAGTATTTTTTTAGACAAAGAACGGTTTGTAACTTCTTGCAGAAATAGTTTTTGATGCACTTTCTCCCTCACTATGCTGGAGGAGCAGCAGGGGAGAAAGGAGAAGCTGAGTGTCCACCTGTCATTAGCCATCACCGTGACAGGTGGTTTTTCTTTTTAAATGGAGTCCAGTGGACACAGGATGTTAGCCTAGTTTCAAGCACAACACACACCGATTCGGCAATGCTGTGCCCTATGCTAGGCTCACCACCGTGCCGCTGCCAGCTGTCACCACACTAGGATAACACTAGTGACTATATTCCCTTGGGTCGTGCCTTTCACCTCCATGACCTGTTCCTTCCAGAAGGGGGAGTCCGGATCTCCCAATCCCATTTGCCCATTTTGCCATCCCGTTCTCCCCCTCCCTCTGGCAACCTTCCGTTTGTTCTCTGTATTTATGGGTATGTTTCTGCTTTTTACCTATTTATTCATTTGTTTTACTTTTTTAGATTCTACATGTACATAAAATCATATGGTATTTGTTGTTCTTTGACTTATTTCACTGAGCATCACGCCCACCAGGTCCATCCGTGTGGTTGCATATGGCAAGGTCCCGTCCTTTCTTTTATGGCTGAGGAATGCCCCACTGTATATCAGACCACATCCTCTTTATCTATTCATCTGTGGACAGACACTTGGATTGCTTATGAAATGTTTTTTTAACGAATGAATGTGAATTTTAATACTAAAAGACTTGCCTCTTTTTAAAATCAATCTCTTAAATCCTTTGAAAATTCCATCACTACCTTCACATTTTATCAAGATGGGCTTTTATGACACTAGAAATGATTTTCAAACACCTTTTACATACATTTAATGACACTTTGGAATGTTTCAAATTTCCCTTAATCTAAAACAAAATGCCGTTTGGTCGCAATCTGGAGGGGTGTCCGTTTACCCAACCTATCTGCTGATTTTGGAAACTGAAGAGACTGACTATCTCTGACAATATCCATGGGCTTTGGGACTGATTTTTTTTTTTTTTTCCCAATTCAAAATCATCTAGGGATATTCGCTAGACAAATATATGCAAACCTTGGAAAACTAGACATAGGGCTCCCTAGGGGCAGAGGCTGGCTCTCACTTCCATATTCTCCTTGTCTAGTGCATACTAGGGACCCTAGGTTTCTGGCTGGGATGATAGAAGCTCAACATGGGCCTCATCTTGAGACCCAGATTTGAGAACACACTTTACAACAGAAAAAAGGAAACTGAAGGCAGAACTTCCCATGTGCGAGGGAGAAGAGGGTTCTGATCAAGCACATACATCCACGAGTGTGGACAATGCTAGAAGAAGGAGGACAACCCTCTGGGAAATGAGGATTCCACAGGCCTCTCAGAAGCTTCAGGGTCCGTGCTGACTGGTCTTGGGAGGGCAGCTGCGATGCCCTGTGTCCCGACGTTTCCGACGGAGAGTCCACACCGGCCCACAGGCAGGAACACAGCGGGTTGTGCAGAGTGTGGGGAGCTGTTGAGCACAACCATGCAGCCCACCCCTCTGCCGGACTCCTCTCTGGAAGCCCTCAGAGGCATGAAAGGTCCACGTGGCTGTCTGCACTAGTCTCCGGACTCCCCAGCCCTCGGTCAGCTCTGACCCTGTGGCCTCGTATCCCTCGGGCGGAAGCTTGCTGGTGTAGGAGGAAGGACAGGTAGGAAATCCAGGAAGCTGCATTTTAAGGAGCACCCCAGGGATTGTGTTGCAAGCGGTGTATTAAATCACTGAGAACTGCTGTGTTAAAAGAACACACCTCACCAGACATGGGTTTAGGACCCTGGACAAGTCACTTCTCCTCCCCGGGCCTGGGGCTCATCTGGGCCTCATGGTGCTGGACTAGATGTTTTACCCTCTGCACAGAGATTCCACGACTTGTGTGGGTCCCAGTGAGATAGCGGGTTGGCTGGTCTAAGCTGGGAGAGCTCGACAGCCCACCCCAGCCTCCTCCTCTACAGTCTCCAGCCTGGGCCGCTGAGCTAGAGGACTCGCCCCGCCCCCGCTGGCCAGCCTGGCCATGACTACCCACAGCTGGGCACAAACTGGCCACGCTGTGCCCCAACTCAGCTGGTCTATTTCGGTGCCCCTCGGCTCTGACATTTTAACTTTTAGTCCACTTTTTATTTTGGAATAATCTCAGACTCACAGGAAAGTGACAGAGAGGATACAGACGATTCAATTCCACATATGTTAACATCTAACACCACGATGTGGACTAAGGACTCATTTCCAGGGATGGATGCATTACTATTAACCAAATTCTAGACTTCATTTCAATGTTACCAGTTTTTCCATGAATTTTCTTTCTCTGTACTAGGGTCCAATGGCATACCTGATCGACCACATCTTCTTAGCCTCTTCTGGTCTGTGGCAGCTTCTCCCATCTTTCCTGGCTTTCTACGACCTTGATGATCTGGAAGAGTGCTGGCCAGGAAGTCTGTAGAAATGGCCTTCAGTTTGGTTTGTCTATTGTTTTGAAGTGGGGTTATGGGTCTGAGGCAGAAGGCCAGAGAGCTGAGGTGCCCCTTCCGTGATCGTATCCGGGGTTCCTGTGATCAGCACGACTAATTACGTGCCGTGTAACCTTGAGCACTGGGTTCAGTAGTGTTTGCCAGGTTCCTACACTTTTTCGATGAGTTCTAAAGAAATGAAGCCACAGACAGTTACCAGGATAAAACAGGAGAAGCAGGAGTAGGGACCTCAAGGTGTCCCCGGGCACCAGGTCCCTGAATTGCTGTGCTTCTCTCATGCTGACATGAGTGTGCGAATTGCCACGACGGTTGTTCTGCGAGTTTCCAATCCTGTAGGCTTGGCATGGAGCCCAGGCCACCGTATTTTCAGTGAACCCCCAGGTGATCCTGACCCGCACCAGCTCTGGGGAACCACAGAGCTCCAGCTTGTTCTTCCAACCCAGGTTTCATTCCAGTTTTTACACTTGCCAGCAGGTGGACCTAGAGGCCTGTGACACGGAGTTGGCGGATGAAAACTAGGGCAAATTCCAGTCAACAAAGCATTCCGCATCGTAAGCAGAATTGGGGTTATTTTGAAACAGATGGGCTCTACAGAAGCTACTGCCCTGAATATGATGGGGCTGCTTATCGTCTCGATGGTCTGAAGCCCGGGGACTACTTGCCAGCATCTAGCAGTTTCTAGGTCCGATCAGAGTTCTTCAAAAGCAGAGGAGACTGATGGGGGCACTCAGAGGGTTAGACGTGGGTATGGACGTGGATGTGGAGACAGATATTTTCACCAGCTCTAAACTCAGAATCTACTCTTGCAACGGCGCTTGCTGCCTTGCACCCCGGAGCGCTTTTTACTGCAATGATCTGTTTCACTCCAACTCCAAATGAGAAAAGATAAACAGATACAATCTGTGCTAATAAGACAGTTTTTGGTGCAGTGATACTAGAAACGATTTATTTTAAAACCTAATCAAAGCAGTTCTGCTTATGGTCCATATTTTCACCCAAGTCCCCACTTCTACCTGCACCCCCCCCCCCCCCGTCCTTTTTCCTTCTGCCCCTTCCCCTCGTCCCGCCCCAGCAGAATATCAGGAGGGAGGAAGTGAGGTCAAGAAGGGCCTTCTGGCTCCTTCTAGCTGTGCCTGATGCAGTGGCTGAGAGTGTGCAGGGCCAGCCTTTATAATCGGAATATTCTGTGAGTTCTGGAAATCCACAAAGAACTCTAGCATCGATGGTTGCTCCCTGGAGGTTTTTAATTCCTTAGACTATGACCCCAGACACTTAGCTGCTGTCCTAGCCAGCCCCGCCCCAGAGGGGCCAGGAAGGGGGTCTGAGAGGTGGGCAGCTTGGTACTCCGTGGTCTGGCTTTCTTGGCTGCTGCCCCCCACCCCAGTCAGCTGAGGGAGGAGGAGATGCGCTTCCTGGTGGCTGAGGCCCAGCCTGAGGTGGTGGGTCCACAAGTGCCTGGGCCAGCAGCTTCCCTGCTCCAAAGGGATAAAATGCCAGGTGTGTAGTCCACCCCCTTCCATGCTCGGGGAGTGGTGGTTCGATCAGAAACAACAAAATCCCCAATGCTACTGTTTTTTTTCTGGCTTTCAAAGCCCCTGTTCAGACAGAGGTACAGAGAAGCATTTTGGATGACATTTAGACCTATTTCATTTCTTTTCTCACTCCTTCTGCCTTGAGTTCCAAATCAGAGATGGCTCGCATTTCAGCTCTTTAAGCAAAGGCCCCCAGTAATGTTTTCATGGACTTTTGAAATCATAGACTATTTAAAATTAGACAATATTTCACTCAAAAAACCCTCAATCTTCCGAAAAGCACTGTTTAGCCTTTGGCCATGAAAATAAAAATGAACGTCATCCCAAGAAATCAAGGGATAAGGAAAATATGGAGAGCCAGTGTGAGAACTTTGGAAAGGGAAAGGAAACCTAGGTTGGAAACTTCTGCTGACAGTGACCACCTGGGGATCGAGCCAGGTTGCCCTGGATGATGAGGGCAGGTAACCACGTGCCAGGAGGAATGATGCTATGGGGCCTTGAGAGGCGCAGGGGTTGGGACAGCTGGCTCCTAGGCTAAGTGGCCACAGGTACTAGGCCCCACAGCTACCCAATGCTTCCCCTGTCACCCTGTCCTGCAAGAAACATGGTGTGTCGAGGGACTGAAGGCCAAATACTGGATTTAGAATAGGAAGCACCAAAGCTGGAAGTGGGGGAGCTAGGTGAGAGGCACGTTCTAGCTTGTAACTTGGGAAATCCCACACCAATGTCTGTGGTGGGGCCCAGGAATCTGCATTTTTCCCTCAAGCACCTACAGTGAGCTGCTGGCCCCACCTGGAGAAACCTGGGATCAAAAGCATGCCACAAATGTACTCTGGAGGGTCGTTTGGCCTTGGCCATTGGTACCAGCATGGTTACTGGTTTTGTACAAGTAGGTCTTTGGACACATTTTTCATAAGCCAGAGACACTGGTAGTTTCTAGGGTTGTTTGTGCTCAATCCTGCAACATGTGTAAGATATCTGTGTAACCCAGCTCTCCTGAAGAATTGAACAGATACCATTATGGTACTGCCCTGGAGATTCTAGGAGTCGTAACATCAGAGGAGAGGAAACTGGCCCAGTATCTCTCCCCCCATCCTCGGAATGAAATGGGTTCACCTCTGGGTCCCTGATGCCTGGTACATGGTGGGTGCATCACACATGTTTAGAGAATGGACTGGGCAGAGAGGGGGTCAGGATGACCCCGCCAGAACAGAGGGGCCAGAGGGCACTGAAAAAAATGAAGATAAATGGTGGCAGGTAGGGAATTTCAAGGTCTGGGGATCTGGATTCCTGGCCTGGGCCACTAACCAGCAACCAAGCCAGTTCATGCATGAGGAACAGGTGAGGGGAGGCTACACACACCTAGGCTTCAGAACACAATTCAGTCCATCTGTTTCCTCTGTGGAATTCCTGAAGTTTTCCTGGGTTCTGGGGTTCACCGTACTTTAGAGAATGTTCAGGAGCCAGAAGCAGGCCAAAATAGGAGATGGATTACGTACATCCCAGCTAAATGCATCTTAAACACTTGAAAAATTCAAATTATTTCTGTTTTTCAAATACCATAGCCCTGATTAGTGCATAACCGCATGTCCAGAGATACTGATATCAACACAGAACTGAAAAACAATCCCTGACCTAGGAAACTGTCCCTGACATTGTTGATGGCCGAGGGGAACACTGTGGTTCCGAGCTCTCAGGGAGGCTGAACGCTGCTGTCTGCTGCCTCCTCTCACAGGCAGGAGGAAGGGAAGACAGAGTGCTCGGAGAAACCCCACGGCCGAGTGGGCCACAGCTAGTGTCCACAGGGTGCAGGCCGGCAGGGGTAGGCGGAGGGCCTCCCTGGGAAACAAACTCTGCACCCTGCCACAAGCGGATAAAACAACGTGAGCACTGTGCCCGGATAGTTTAAAGAAAAAAAGAAAGAAAGAAAGAAAAGAAAGGCAAGAGAGAGAGGAGGTGGGAATAAGGGAAAGGATAAGACACCCTTGTCAAAAATACGATAGTTGTGCATTCTGAGTGGTGACGGTGGTGGCCCAAAACCCGGGGTAGGCCCCTATGGCAAGGCGTCCATACCAGGGAAAGGGGGACAGCACAACCTCTGCACCATTCCTCGCAGATCAGCCCTGGGAGATAAGCGGCGCAGAGAGGCCTTCAGGAGTAAATAAACAAGCCAGCAGGAGCCTTGCTCTCTGCGCCCCAAGAGCTGAGAAACTCTCTACCTTGAGCTGTGCGGCTCGTGCGTATCTGGCATATGATGACTACCCCACAGGTATGAGGGTCATTTTAAAAACACGCTTGCTTCTGTAGCCGATGGTATTTAGCCCAACCCTGAGCTTACCTGCTTTTTTTTTTTTTTTAAAGATTTTATTTATTTGATAGAGAGAGAGATCACAAGTAGGCAGAGAGAGGCGGGCAGAGAGAGGGGGGGAAGCAGGCTCCCTGCTGAGCAGAGAGCCGGATGCAGGGCTCCATCCCAGGACCCTGAGATCATGACCTGGGCCAAAGGCAGAGGCTTAACCCACCGAGCCACCCAGGCGCTCCTACCTGCCACTTTTTGTGTGTTCTTTGAGGTCTGCTTAACTCACGGCCATTCACCAGCCATTCTGATCTTTTGTCCCCTTAGCGTGTGTGTGTGTGTGTGTGTGTGCCTGCACATGCTCCTGCTTCTGCAAGGGCATGTGTATGTGGGCACATGCACACACACACACACAAACACACCCTGTGACAGGAATGTCTCTCACACACAAGCCCTCCCCTCCCAGCCTCGGGAAGGCCTGGGGGCTTTCTCAGACTGTTCTCACACCCCTGAGGGGGCCTCGAACTGACCCAGGACGGAGCAGAAAGGATTCTAAAACGGCGTCTGCTCTGGAGAGAGAATCAGTAACCACAAACAGTCACCTGTTCTTACAGGACTGTTAATGATTTCTAGTAAAATAAAACTTACTTTACCAACATTAACGGAGACCTCGGGACTAAACTTTTGGAATCTGAAGTGCCGAGTTCGGAGTCTAAACTTTGGCTTCTCTTGGAAAATGGATGATTTCGATGAAGGGAGGGATTAGGTTGCTTTCTGAGCCCCTTTGGAAAGATCTCCATGTGTGCTACGGCCAGAGTAAAAGCTCCTCCTGGGAGGCCTGTCTCTGGCTTCAAGACAGAAGCTCTGAAGATGCGATCAAGTGTGGGTAGGGATTCTATGTCAGATGCGTCTAGTCCCTCTGAAAAATCCGGGTTTTCAGAACAGGGAGGGGTACGTTATGATTGTTTTCTCTTCCAGGCATTTCATCCTGCATAACCCACAGCTCCCTTGACACACCTGGATTGGACGTAGGTGGTTTACAAAAGTGCCCTTCTGGTACCTGGCTCTGGCAGGGGACAGTGGGAGAGACCGACTTCTGGAACCAGACAAACTTGGGTTTGGATACCACCTCTGGTCCCTGTTCTGTGTTTTTGGACAAGTTACTCTCTTCCCTGACCCTTGATTTTCTTATCTGGGTAGCACTGATGTGCTCCGAAATGAATGAAATCAAAGGAGGTCAGTGCCTGGCCCCAAACACTCATGGGTAAGGGGTACCTATTATTTTACTATTTACTATTTACCCCCTTCCAGGCTGCCGCATCCCAGGAATGTCCCCACCCCACAGCCAGTGAGTCACACATACCCAGACCCTAGTCATCCTGGACACTTCCCTCTTCCTCATCTGCCTCTCTGGGACACATCACCAAATCCTGGCATTTTTAACCTGAACATTTCTGGAACTCATCCATTTCTCCCAACTGCCCTATCACCAGCCCCCACCTGAGCCACCTGTTTTGTGAACCTGGACTGGCTTCTGAGCCCCTAAATGATCCCCCACATTCTCTCTGGTCTTCTGGCCAGCGATGCCCCACACAGTTGTGGGAGAGCTTTTGGAAAACACGCACCTCGTCAAGTTCATCCTCTGCCTGCCAAAGGCTTCCTTTTATTTCAGCATAAACATCAAAATTTGTACCCAGCCCAGGATACCTGCCTTCCATCACCTGCCACTCACCACTTATCCTTTCTCCAGCAATCAGCTCGAAGACTGGATCCTCAGGGAAGGGACTGCATTCCCCCGAACTCTCAGCAAGGGTCCTCTGCCCTCAGCTCTCCCTGGAGCTTGTCCCCTTCCTTCAAAGCCCATGAGGCTGCCATTAGTAATTTGACAAGACTCATTATTTTGGTAAAGTATGTCCTCACTGGGCTATGAGTTCTGCAGGATAAGAGAAGTGAGGGGCAGTGTTCACATTCTCCCTCCAGGAGTGAATAAATGAACGAATGGATGCGTGAATGAGAGAGAGGGAGGGAGGGACGGGTAGATGTCCTCATTTTATAGATGGCCAAACTGTGACTCCAGGAGGTGTGTGATTCCTGAGGTCTCAGAGCCAGCAAATAATGCGGCTGGGGTTGGTTAGATCCAATCCAGGGGTTGGATCTAAGCTCAGTGTTCTCTGTACACCACCAGGCTGCTCTGGAAACCAGCACCCACAGCTCTCCCTTTAACATGGAACTTTCTTCACTTCAATCAGTGGCTTAGCAAAAAATCGGTGTTTTGTGTTTTTTGTTTTTTTAAATAGGAGGCTATGAGGGCACGGGAGGGGCCGTAATTGGTACATGAAGAAAGAAGAAATTGCAAGTTGATACACTGGATATTTTGAGTTAAGAAAAAAAAAAAAAAGACGACCATGAAAAGGTATAGAATTCATTGCAATTTAGGCCAAGTAGAACCACATTTCCAGAATTGTTTCTATGGGTCTGAAGAGAGTAGATTAAGGGCAATTGACTTGGCAAAAGACCTAGACACGTTTTCAGACACTCTTACGTTAGAAAAAAATGACAGTAAAAAGCCCCGATGAGGACACTATACCAACATGACTGATATAAATGGAACATACTTCTATGAGTCATTTGTAGCTTTAAATACTATAGAAAAAAAAATTTTATAAAACATACCCAAACAGCCTCCCTTTGGTGTGGTGAACCCTTTTAAAGCCACATTGTTCAAATTTGTGTTAAAATGCAAACCCTTCATGTTTACAATGGTACTCTTGGAGGAATGCAATATAAAAAAGTACAACCGGGGCACCTGGGTGGCTCAGTGGGTTAAGCCGCTGCCTTCGGTTCAGGTCATGATCTCAGGGTCCTGGGATCGAGTCCCGCATCGGGTTCTCTGCTCAGCAGAGATCCTGCTTCCCTCTCCCTCTCTCTGCCTGCCTCTCCATCTACTTGTGATCTCTCTCTGTCAAATAAATAAATAAAATCTTAAAAAAGAAAAAAGTACAACTGTTAAATTTCAAAGACAAGACTTATAACCTCAGAACAATAGGGCATTTCCCAGTGCAAATTTATGAGCTGTTAAACCTCAAAAGGTTTCTTCAATTAGCAGGGAAGGCTTGTGACATATCTGCAGCCTGATATAGGGGCTGCTCTTTATCTAATTTGGGGTGTACTGCTTTTATCAGAACTTTTCCTTACTTTTATTGACCTCGGGCCGACAACTCTTGTGCTTCTCCCTGCACAGCATTTGATCCTGCTAATTATGCTGTGGGGCGGGGACGGCATTTCACGGTTTACCATCGCTCCCGGGGCGCGCTACAAATTATACATAATGCATTGCATTGTAATTGCTGCACTGTGAACTTGGCTCGCCTTTCCAACATAAAATACCAACATCCAAGTAGTTTTATTATTTAAAAACAAAAAACAACAACAACAGAAACAAAACCATAAGGGATTCTTTCGGATTATAAACATCTGAAGACACAATGTTCTCATGAATTCCAGCTGGCTATTCTGGACCCACGGAGCGCAGGCCAGGCTGAAAAGCAAAGCAAATACACTTCATACGAATGTTTACAGAGAAAAAGAGGAGGCAGTCCTACAGGCGAGACCCTACTGAATGCAAACTGAAACGGAGGGGGCCCAAGCTGAAGGGCGGACAGAAGTCCAAACTGAGAAACCGGAGACACAAGTTCTCCTGATGGTCCCTTCGCCTCACTAGGCCTCAGTGCCTCATTTTGAAAACAAAGGCTCAGACCCAAATGACCACAAAAGTGCCCTTTCCCCAAGGACAGGAGCCTGAGGAGAGCAGTGGCTTGTTTTCCCAGTCCAGTTTGTAGGAACCCGAGTCTTGTAGCAAATGTAAGGCCTCTCGCCAGGGCTCTGTTGGTTTGGGGCCCCTTAGAAGAAGACAATGGCTCTTTAAAGGGCAACAGCAGGGGTTGGGGGCTGAATGGAGCTGCAAGTTCTATGTAAGCAAAAGCCAGGTGGAAACAAAAGAACAAGAACAGCACTGGGGTCAATGAGGCTTACTGCCGTGGCCTGCCTGCCCCAGGCCGGAAGCCCATGCTCCGGACGCCCCTCAGCTGGCTGCTTGGAGTTCTGGAGCTGTGGTTCCTGTAACGAGCAACACCTAGGTACCAGGCGACTGCTCCTGACCCTCTTTTCTCCCCTTCCCCCGAAAGTGAGACAATAACCTGATCTATGACTTCAGACTGGTTTCTTTTCACTTCCTTTCAGGGAGAAGAATATTCTAGAAGAGCTTCCGTGGAGCTGGCACTCAGCCTGAGCACACTCTGCATCGGTGAGGAAGCCATGATCAAAGAATGGGAGACAGCGGTGGGGCAGGGAGGCTGGGGTGGGGTGGGTGTGGGTCAGGCTCACACAGTTTAGTGATCCCTAATAGTCGCTGTCTGGACATGGTGCTCCCTTGCTGCTGCTACTTGCCACACTGGCTGGAGTCAGGAAGTCAGTGACTTGGCGTCCTTGTTTCTCTTGTCGAATGGTGTTTCTGGGTGGAGGGTGGCGGGGTGGGGTGGCGGTAATGTCTGAGATCCAGGATGAGCGGCGGGTACAGGCTGCCCCCACGGGCCCGGCTTGGAAGCTGTTTGGGCTGGCTCTGAAGAGACACTCCTGTCACACCTTCAGAGCATCCCTCCTGCCAAAGACTTGGGAGGTTTCATCGTTGTTCCAATCCATACTGCATTTAGTCTCCAAACAAAATATCGAGACTTGTAACCAGTCAGGTCAGCCATGACAGTGGAGACAGAAAGGTTGACTATTTTAAACTGAGCCCACTAGTGTGACTGCTCTCGTATTTTCCCCACTGCTCAGACCTAGAGATGGAACACAGCGCCCCAGCTTCAGTCAGCTTAGTCCTGCAGCCAGATGCACTCGGCAGAGCCCCCAGGGGGACCTGCTCGGCTCTTGCTTCCTGTCAGCAATGGCGGAACTTGGCTTATGTGTATGATCTCTTTTCAGCTATTCTCTAAATCATATGTAGCTTCCATAAGCATCGCAACTTTTAATGTGCCAGTAAAAGGCAATACCGAAGGAGACTGTTTACATCATCATCGAAAATTCCGAGCCCAACAGATTTCCAAGGGTTCCTTGTTTGTGTAGGAATATACCCATTTCCATGCCCTTCTGCACTACACAACATTGGACAGTGTCTTTGCATCCAAGCAGACTTGCTGTTCTGCACCAAACCACCCCCTCTCATCAAGAGCCTGGTTGGTTAAGTGTCTGCCTTCAGTTCAATGTCATGATCTCAGGGTCCTGGGATGGAGCCCCATGTTGGGCTCTCCACTCAGCAGGGATTCTGTTTGTCCCTCTTCCTCTCCTTCTGCCTCTCCCCCTGCTCATGCTCTCTCTCTCTCTCTTAAATAAGTAAGTAAATTCTTTAAAAAAGAGATAGAGAAATAGAAAGAGAGACTATCCAACAGTTTCTGTTATCTGGGTGGGACTGCCCTGGCTTCTGAGAGCTCCAGGAGGATATAAGAAAGCGTGAGGAAAATTGAGAACTTGCTCGCTACAGGAGGAAGGGCCCTTCCATGAGGGGATGACCACTCTGAGGAAGGCAAGCAAACTGTTCCTGAGTGAGGGCCTCAAGGGCATCTACTCCACAGGTGTGTGACATGGTCCTGTCAGAGTTTCTCTTTATGCTCCCTTATCCTCCCGGTACCATGTTAATTCTTAGGAGACCCCACAAGAGCTCAGGTCTGAAAGCTCCCATGTTAGAAATGGAACTGCTGACTAAAGGGAAGTAATACGCTGGCAGCTTTAAAAACACAATTTCCTTACCACCATTGGGAGACCCAATTCTCCCCAAACGCTCATGGGGTCACAGCACTGAATGAGCTGAGGGCAGCAGGCACTGCGGCCAGTCCCTGTGTGGACCCAAGTCTCATCTGTGCCATGGGAGCACAGCCTAGAAGAGATACAAGGCCTACAAATGGCAAAGGGGGCACCAGATCAGCTACGTGTGAGGACAGGGACCTTACAGGAGCGAGCTCTAATTATAGGACAACGTGCTTGGCCCTGGCTGGTCACCACCTCCCTGCCCTCTGTGAGGGAACCTGTCACTAAAGAGTCACACATGCAAATCACTTCCAGGGTAAACTCCTATTTATTTTTCAACCAACTGGAAGAATCAAATGGCCAGATTTCTCTTTGGAACATCTTCATTAACAAACAAGAGATGGGACGGAAGTCACCACCTGGATCCTCGGGACTCAAAAAAGGCAACAATCACACAACCCTGTGAGGTCAGGCCTTGATTCGGCTGAAGCACGTTCAAGTTCCAGAACAGGGCCCACAGACCTGCCCCTTGGAGGACTGATGCTGAGAAGACCCTGTGAGTCGAGTGTTAAGTCTAGTAAAATTTGGTGGGAAGGAAACATGCTCTCAAATTTCAGTTCTAGTGAGTAATGAGCCACCTCGTCTGATAATCTTCGGCTTGTGAGAAAACTCACCTGACATTCTGTTGTGTGCCTGCCAGGTGTCAGGTACAGAGGAAGGACTGAAGTCATATCATGTGACAGGGCTCCCTCACAGTGATGGACAGAAGGGAGTGACAGCCAGTGTTACCAGCCAGTGACAGCCGGGAGAGAACACAGCTAGTTTTCTCATTCTCATCTCTCTAACTTCCTTTATTTCGGTTTAGAGCTTGTAATTTCTAATTCCATCAAAGTTTCTGAGGCAGTCTGAAATTTTAGCAACTTGCCTCTCCCCTCTTCCTTAATTTATATGACCAACAGGAATTGAAAACACCAGCTGGGGGTCAGGCACCACTCTGGATTAAGGACGAATAAGGTACAGTTTCTTCTCTTGATGAGACCATTTAAGCCTGAGATGACTATGGCTACCTGGTTCAAGAGCGAGCCAATGGTGCAGCTCATTTCAACCTGAACTTCAGACCCGTGTTTGACAGCAAAGTATGTTTAGAACTTTTGTGTGCTGGGCATGCACGATGGTCGGAATCCTAACTATTCATTCAAACTGTTACTCCCTGTGCCACGGAAAAGGGATCTTTGACTCTGGTCACTTGTCGAGGCCTAGGATACTGGGTACAGATGCCAGAGTGTGGCAAGGCTGTGAGGGAGCCCCGCCACAGACCCTGCCAACCCTCAAGTCCAGCACATGCCCAGTGGCCAATCTCATACCTGAACAAAAAGGAGACTTGCCAGAGGGAGCAACTAGAGGGGTCAACGGTCAGGATTATGATCTTAGGACCAAAGGATCTATTGACCTTAGAGCTGTTCTAAGATTCACAGAAATTCTGGAGGGGGATATAATCAGTGGCAAGTGTGTCCATGAATGAAACAGCAGCTCCATATTCTTCTCATTTGGTTTTCACTCCTTAAGACAATAATGATGACAATCACAAAAAGACCTGGCATTTTCAAGAATGACAATCTCTAGAACTTTCAGGCTTGTTTCCTCATGGTCTAATTTATCATCTTTTCTAACAAGAAAACTCGAACATAAAATATTAGAAAAGTTCTTGCTGAAGGGGACTAGGCAGGGAAGAAAGAGTCAGTAGGAGAGGTGACATCTCGGAATTGCTTTGGGAAAGACACCCAAGGCCATGGAGCTTTACTCTAAATAAATAAATACAAATCTTCCAATGGGGAGAGTTTTGGGTAAATAGCAAAGCATATGAGGAAGCAGAGGAGAAAAGGGAATATGAAAATACCACCTTCCCAACTTCCTTAGACAAGGAGGCCAGATGCCTCCCCTCAGGCACCCACTTCTTATTCACCAACATCTCCAATGCAAGAAAACATTTCAAAATTTTGAGTAATCATATCCTTAAATTGATGGCAGGCAAACCTTATTCTTTCTCTGGTGAGAATATGCTTTGGGATTCCTGTCCATATTAAATGCCCTCAATGAGCTTAGGAAAAGGTCACTTAAGAACCATACAGGAGGGGCGCCTGTGTGGCTCAGTGGGTTAAAGCCTCTGCCTTCAGCCCAGGTCGTGATCCCAGGGTCCTGGGATCGAGCCCCGCATCGGGCTCTCTGCTCAACAGGGAGCCTGCTTCCCTTCCTCTCTCTGCCTGCCTCTCTGCCTGCTTGTGATCTCTGTCTGTCAAATAAATAAATTAATTAAAAAAAAAAAAAAAAAAAAGAACCATACAGGCATAGACATGCATGCAAAAAAGAAGTACTGAAAATGAACAAGGGTCTCTGTGGGGAGCCCAGGGAGGAATTGGATGAGGAAGGGCAGTGTCAGAGGGCACAGTACTAACTCAAGAAGGGTACTCCATCTTCTCCATCTTCTCCTGTAGGTCAGGTCTACCAAGAGATTTGAAAAGAAATACAGAAAACTAATTTAGCAGTGGAGAAACTGAACTTTTACATGCCCCATTTTTATGTTATAGGCTTCCTTTCCCATTCCAACTTTAGCTTATACACAGAAGGACTCAGGAATACACAAGGTCACTTGGTCATGTGCATACAATCCAACCAAAAAAATGAGCAATAAAAAAGCAAGACATGTCAAATATACTTCAAAAAAGGTACCCTGAGGAGCAAGAGTTTGATCCAGTGTGGAGGGACAGAGCCCCGGATGAGTCTGTCCTGGTTACTGTAGTGTTGCTAGTGCAGGTGGCCGATGAGTATTTGCTGAATGACGGAATCCCAAAGGATTTTCAGAGTTGGAGGGCAAGTTCCACTATTTCTGCCTTGACCCAGAAACTCAGCCCATCAACCGCTTTGCAGGTTTTTGAGTTTAGTTCAAGTGCACTCCAGAGGCCTCCAAAGAGGTTAGTGAGGACTGAGTACTCCCAGTGTCCATCAACAGAAGTGGGGATCCCCTTTTCTAGGGTGAAATCAAGGTCTAAGGAAGAAAAGGATGGCTCTTTAGATAATCCTAGCCTCTCCCCTCCTCCCTGAGTCCCTCTGCATTTCTTTCTTTCATAAGGAAGGGCTCTCTCTCCTAGCTTTTCACCATGTTCAATAGGTCACCAGATCCTAGAGCTTTGACGAAAGATGAAGATTCACTTTTGGATTAAAAAAAGTCACACAGTCATATGTTTTAGTACATCTGAAATGCTATAAGGTCAGACTTCCAAAAATAAAAGCCCACAAAGGTCCTCCAACATCCCCACACGATGGCCAGGACATCCCTCCTCTCACCGAGCTTACAGTCGAGTGAGGTCAGAAGCACACGCCAACAGCTGCTCTCCCTGTGGGAAAGATCTAAGAAAGTAAATTCTCTGAACCTCAATTTCCTTATGGAAAAACAATTGACCCAAACCCAGAAACCACAGCCTTCGGGGCAGTTTCGAGGACTGAATTAAAAACAAACAAACAAAAAAGATGGGAATGTATTTCACAAGCTCAGATTGCTGAGAAGTCCAAGTTTTAACCCCTCAACTCCGGGGACCTCTGGGTGGTAAATGTCTCTTACAATGTTAGACGCTACACCTGCTGCCTGAGAAGGGCTGGTGTCAGGACGGACACGTCCCTACCAGACCCTGAAAGTAAGGCCTCTCCGGTGCCCTCTGCAAGCTAACAACAGACACACATAAACCAGGATGCTTCATGCACAGACAAATCTCGGTCCATATCATGGGTCTCCAAAGAAGCAGAGGTGTAAAGAAAGAAAGAAAGAAAAAAAGAAAGAAAGAAAGAAATCTTATTTTGGGAAAAAGACATGAAACCATTTTTCAATCAGCTTCAGTCCAAAGCAGGCACCACCATTTATCTGCCCTAAGAACGAAAAGCCATAGGCTGCTCCTAAATTCAGTTTTACTTTTCTCTTCTGCAGACATTTTATGAAACACCTAAGTCCTTCCAGCTGGCAGTGCCAGTAGGTAAAAGGGGATATGAACTCCGTTTTGGGAAGAAAGGCTCACGTGGCACAGCTGAGAAACAGATCCTAGGAGGCAGTCTGGTTCTATTATTTTCCTTTTTCTTTTCTTTTCCCTTTTCTCTTTCACGGGCACCCTTTCGGGGAGCAGCATAGGAGAGGGTTGGCATGGGCTATGACCAGGTTAAAAGCAGCCCAGAACACAACAGAAAACACTGAAGGGTAAATGATAACACTTATCAACTTGTGTGATGAGAAAACTGACTCCTTCCACCCTGTTAGACTAGACGCTCCTTCTGGCTTCAAGACGCCCTTTGTGTCTAACCATAGGATGGGTATTACGACGATGTGCGGTGTGTTTAAATAAAACAAGAAAACAAACCAATAAAAACAGCGTTCCGAAGAAGGAAAAATCTCCTAAAAATACTTTACTACAACTTCAAACATGAAATCACATTTACAAAATAAAATTTTAATGACTTAGGCGTAAGTGACTTAGGAACATATGGATTAAATTTCCTTCAAAATGCATATGGCTTTAACAATATGGGGGGGGGCTCGCTTGGCAAAATTAGCTTGGTTTGTCGAGCACAGCTCTGGAAAAAGGAGAAAAAAAAGGAGCGTGTCAAACCGCACTCACTGGAGCATCCCTTTCTGGAGTTCTCTCTGGTGACTGAGTCAGCTGGCTCCATCAGCCATTACCTAAGAAACTTGGAACAAATGCCTTGGAAATGGTTTAATTCTTTTTCCCTATTTAGGCAAAGTATTCAATAAGTTTATAATAAATGACCCTCGTTCATCCCCAATATCGTGTCAAAAACAGAGGTCTGCCTCTGTAGGGAAAAAAAAAAAAAGTTGAGTCATCCTAGGCCCAAAGCAAATGGCAACCGTGTCTTTTCGACAACGGGGCATGGCTACGTATACAGAGAGGATTTTATTTCCTTTCAGTCCATTTGGACTTTAAAGAATATCTTTCTTCCCCCAAAATTAAAGATGCAAATTTTAGGCAAAGCCCACAATAATCAGACTACTTTACCTGCCCAGCCTTTTTTTTTTTTTTAAACCAAACTTCACATGCAAATACTGCCACCACCACCATCTCTATAAAATGCCTTAGCATTCGTAGTGTTTACTGATTCCAAAATGTACCCTCAAATATCATCTCATCCCATCCTAGGGGACAGTTATGATGAGCATTCGACCCATTGTTTTAGATGAGCAAACAGAGATCAGGTTCAGAGAAAAGCTGTGGTGCATCTACTAGCCAGTGTGCCAATACCAACAGTACATTCCTGTCTTGGTATCTTTTATTGTTCATTTTTATTTTCTTTCTTTAGGGAGAGAGAGAGAGAGGAAGGGAGGGAGTGCAGGGGTGGGGAAGGGCAGAGGGGGAGAGAGAGCAAGAATCTCAAGCAGGCTCCACGCTGGGTGTGGAGCCCGACATGGGGCTCGATCTCATGACCCTGAGATCATGACCTGAGCCAAAATCAAGAGTCACATGCTTATCTGAAAAACTCAGGTGCCCCTATTCATTTCTATTAATATTTAATAGTTGTACTCTCTAGAATGCTTACTTCCTTTATCCCTACATCCTAGAATCTCCACTTCTTTAAGGACTGGAACAAATGCCACACTTCCAAGAGAGGATCCTTAAACACTCGGTCTCTAAGTGTGATGGGCTTTTTTTTAATGTGTCATTTGGGCTCAGCTGCAGTCGCAGTTACTCAATCAAACCCTAACTGGGGTGTGTTGTGAAGGTATTAAATAGATATGACTAAAGTCCATTATTAGTCAACTTTAAAGGAGATTATTCTAGATAATCTGGGTGAGCCTAATCCAGAAAGGCCCTAAGACCAGAGCTGAGGTTTCCTTGAAAAAGAAGAAATTCCATGTGTGGATAGCGGCTTCCCCGGTCTGCCCTGCAGGCATGCACTATAGGTTTCAGCCTTCCCTGCTCAGCGCCCATGACTGCATAAGCCAATTTCTTGCAGTGAATCTTCTAATCTATGTCTCTCTGGTTGCTTCTCCCTCTCTGTTCCTATCATTTATATAATTCTGAAGCTATTTCTCTAGCTCACTGTACTGTACTGTACAGTAAGTACTGTAAGTTCTCTGCAGGCAGGCCCAGGTCTCAGACATCTCTGTAAGCCACACAGCACTTAGCATTACATATGAATAAATACCCACTAGAAGAACTAAATTATGTAAGAGCAGAAGAGAGAGTGCTTCATCCTCCTATGAAACAAGTAAACCTGATTACAAGATGCTCGTGGGGAAACAGGACTAGCAAAGGAGGGTCACAGCCTTACAGGTGATTTCACCCAGGAGAGATTTCTGTCACCCACGAACGGGCTACTGGTTTCTCCTCACTGGACAGGACAATCCTTTACATGCAGGACAGTTACCATTCCTGGGCCCGAAGCACTGAATGATGATTACGACCTATCTACTTCTACCCTGTCGAAGGGACAACAAAAAAGACACATTTCCAATGAGCCCTCTTGCAGGGGGCATATGATGCTTACCAAAAAGTGCTTTCTTAACATTCTAGCAACTATATTTATCAAAATACAGAGTAAAAAAATTATGCTGACAATGGTTTCTCCTAAAACAAGTTGCAGAATTATGGAACACAAAAGCGGAAATATACTAACAGATAATCATGAATGCCAAAAAGTGATCACATACAGAAAGCAACAGGCAGGGTAAGAGATCTTAACTCTAGACACTTTACCCAGGCTAAGGATATAAATCTCTTTATTAATTCAACAAGTACTTAGGAGCCCTTCTATGAGCCAGAAAGTCTTTGTTACTAGCTCATGGGAACACAGAAAGATTTTCAGGGAGTGCAGAGGGTACATTTGGGATGTCCTGACTTCAAATATTAGTTATGTGGCATTCATGGAATTCATTCCTGAGGAACTGGGGGCCTCGTAAAGAACTAATCCATCTTCTATACCACCTTCTGAAGGTGATTTCCAGACCAGCTTCAGAGCGTCATCTGGGAACTTGTTAGCAAAGCAAATTCTCAGACCCCCATCCCAGTCCTGCTAACTCAGGAACTCTGGGGATGGGGCATTCTGCTGAGTGGGTATCAGGCTCACCTGCAGAGCTTGCTGAAACAGACCGCCGGGTCTCACCCCCTCCTTTTTCTGGTTCAGCAGGCCTGGGGTGGCGTCCCAGAATGTGTATTTCTAACAGGTTCCCAGAGTATACTTTGAGAAACTGTGTTCTAGATCTACACTAGTCCAATGGCCACTAGCCACACATGGCTATTTACTTAAATGGATTCAAATGAAGGAGACTAAAAATTCAGTTTCTCTGTTGTACTGACTACAGTAGTCCCTGCTTGTCCACGGTTTTGCTTTCTGCTGTGAACCACGTATCATCACGAGGTCAAGAGCAGCCCAAGGCTACGTCATTTCCCTCACTTCACCTCATCCCGTAGTCATCTTTTCAGCTCATATCATCACAGGAAGTGTGAATACAAGGTGTTTTGAGAGGGAGAGAGACCACATTCACTTAGCTTCTTATTACAGTCTACTGTCACAATCATTCTACTATTGTTGTTCATCTCTTACTGAGCCTAATTTCTAAATTAAACTTTATCACAGGTATGTACGTATAGGGAAAAACGTATATGAAGGGTTCAGTAGTATCTGAGGTTCCAGATACCCACGGGGGGGCCCTTGGAATATACCCCTCAAAGATAAGGGGGAGCTAACTACTGTCCATTCCCAGAGCTCAGCACATGTAGCTAGTGGCTACCACTACAGAACACTGAAGAGACAGACCACATCCATCACTGCAGGAAGTTCTTTGGATAGTGCTGCTTTGGAGTTACTGACAAGCCCCCCAGGAGAACCCTCTGTATATAGTCAGGTACTATAGGCAGAGAAAAGGCCAATTTCACAAATTAACCTTACAATGAAAAACACAAGACCAGAAGGTCCAAGTCAAAAGCAAAAACTGCTTTGTGATGAAGCTGCTTCTTACATGGACAATTTACAATAGCTCTGGGAGGAGTAACATGAGGGGTTTCTTGATTAAACACCAGCTAAGGCTGGGGAATCCAGTAGTAGCAATGCAGCCTATGTATGTTATCAGGTTCCTTTTCATTAGTTATCAGGGGTAGGGGTGGTGGTTAAGAAACTCAAGCTTTTAAAAAGCACAGGACTCCTGTTCTAACTCTGATGGGATGAGAGACAAAAGCAGAATCTATAGCACCAACCACTGTTCATTTCCTGAAGGATCTCTTGTCATGGCTATTGCTGATGTTTGCCTTGCCCATTTCTCAGCCATCATTCCACAAGGACTACAAGGGCCATTTGGCACAGCCAGGCACTCCTTCCTCCTGGACTTATCTCCAAGGAGCTATCCTCTCTTCCTCTCCATTTTCTCCCCATGTTTTTGGCCCCTTCCTCTCATTCTCCTTCGCTGGTACCTTCTTTTCTCTTCAAACTTCATGTTGGAGACCCAGGCACTCGGTGCTCGATTCTCTTCTCTCTTTACACTCACTTCTTTGGAGATTCCATCCAGCTTCATGAGTTTAAATCCATTTATGCCATTGCTGACAACTTGCAAACATATTTGCAGACCACACCTATCATCTGGCCTCATACAAACCACCTCCTCACCATCCCGACAGGAAGATCTCACAAGCCTCTTATTCTCTTCAGGTCTAAGACTGAACTTTGCTTCTTTCCCACAGATCTATTCTCTGCATGTTCAGGTTAATAGAAATTCCAACTTTCCAGTGCCCTCAGCCAAAACCTCAGTCCCCTCTCTCTCCTCCTTCCCTTACCATCACAACTATTCTGTCAAAAAATCCTTCTGCACCACCTTTAAAGTGTACCCAGAAGCTGACCTCTTTGGATCTCCTCTAGGGTGGCTTTCTGATGGGAGCTGTGGTCCCCCCTGGCCTGGACTGATGCAATGGACTGATCTGTCATTGGGTTTAGGGTCCACCATATTGAGATCGTTACCTTAATTACACCTGCAAAGACTCTTACTTTAGATACGGCCACATTCTGATGTCTTTTCAGAGTCATTACTCAACCCACTATACTATCCTATAGACCACTGTCAACATAGCAGCCCAAGTGATCCTTTATATATTTTTTTAAGATTTTATTTATTTGACAGAGATCACAAGTAGGCAGAGAGGCAGGCAGAGAGAGAGAGAGGAGGAATCAGGCTCCCCACTGAGCAGAGAGCCCGATGTGGGGCTCGATCCCAGGACCCTGGGATCATGACCTGAGCCGAAGGCAGAGGCTTCAACCCACTGAGCCACCCAGGTGTCCCCCAAATGATCCTTTAAAAAGTTCAATTATGTTACTCTGCTGCTCAAAACCCTCTCATGGTCCCATCTCAGAGAAAAACTAAAGTGCTTACACTGGCCTAAAACACCCTACGTGATCCTGCCCTTTTACCTCTCTACCTTCACTTACCTTCTGGGCACAAACAGCACTGGCTCAGACTAGTGCACGTGGAAAGAACTGGAAGAACCGTGAGCCATGTTTTGAATTAGTACCAAGAGGACTTGGTTCCTGACAATGCTTGATGAGGAATAAGTCAGGGATGTAGAAAGGTATTGTGAATTTGGTTTTGTACCTGCTGTATTTGAGATGTCCTTGAGTGTGTTCATGTAATTTTAGAAGCTCAAAAAGAGATCTGGGCTGAGGAGATAAATGTGGACATTGCTGGCATGCAAACAGAAACTGAGGCCTGGGAGAAGAAAAGAACAGCTAGGGGTGCCTGGGTGGCACAGTCGGTCAAGCGCCCAGCTCTTGGTTTTGACTTTCGGGGTCCCGGGATTGAGCCCCACATCGGGCTCCATGCTTGGTCTTGAGTCTGCTTGGGGTTCTCTCTCCCTCTGCCCCTCCTGCTGTGCACTCTCTTCCTCTCTCTCTCAAATAAGTAAATAAATAATCTAAAAAAAAAAAAAACATCTAGAATGAAGTCACGAGGAAAACTGGTATTCAATAGTCAAGACAAGGGAGATGAACCTGCCAAGGAGGCCAAGGAAAGACGCCAGAGCAGCAGCCAGAAAGCCAGTGGAGTGGGCATCAGGCAGAAAGGGAGGCATAAGGTAGGGTTTTAAGATAAGAAAATGTGGGGAAGAAAGATGACCCCAGGCTTGGCAACACCGAGGTCACTGGAGAAGTTGGCTAGAGCTGGGTGATTAGAGTAAGGGCGGCCATAACCTGATTGAAGAAGTGGTGGCAAAATTCAGAGTTGAAGAAGTGAAGACGGGAAGCAACTGACTGGAGGTGTCAATGGGAAGAAAGAGGCAAGTGAGTGGAAGGCGGCTGTGTTACCGCTGCTCCGTCTTTCTTTTGGGAGGAGGCCTGACAGAGGTTAGTATGTGTTTCAGTGTTGACAGGAAAGATCCAGTAGAGACCGACAGGCTGAAGACAGAGGGAGAAAGGGATGATCAATCAGTAACAAAAGATTTTTCCTGAGAAGTCAGTTCGTCTGTGATAAGGAAACCTCCTTATTCAGCTGTCAGAAAGGGTGAGTTAAGTATAGAAATGGGTACAGGTAAATTTGTAGTATTTTTTTAAGATTTACTTGAGAGAGAGAGAGAGAGAAAGAGAGCACGTGCATGTGGGAAGAGGGGAAGAATCTCAAGCAGGTTCCCTGCAGAGCATGGAGCCTGACACAGGGCTTGATCCCAGGACCCCAAGACCATGATCTGAGCAGAAACCAAGAATTTGACAGACTGAGTCACCCAGGTGCCCTAAGTTTGTAGTTTTGATAGGAGATTGAAGTCTTTACCTTCAGGTGGTTTCTATTTTCTTAGGGCAGTCATGGCCAGTTGGGATGTTGGTGTGCATTTCTAATAGGCTCAGTCTCCTTTGCTGGGTCACGTTCTCCAGTCAGACTGGGCTGCCCAATGGAGGGTCTGAGAAGCCTAGTGGCTGGATTCATCCGAACCTGTGGTTGTTTCCAGATAGGTGGAAGGAGAACCGAGCAGCAAAGGCATGGGCAGTATTTGTAGGAGGTAACTGAAACAAAGGACCAGAAATCTAAACAGAGTGGGGAGGCAAGAGAAGGAATTAATGGACTGGAAAGGGGGACAAAGAACACCTGTGGCTGGAAAGCCAAAACATTAAGGTCACCTAAAAGTGGTTGACACTTGAAACATGGAATCCATGAATGCTCAGAGCCCAGGATATTTCACAACAAGAAGCAAAGGTATGTTTAGATATGGCTTCTCTACTATCGAGCACCACTCTACTTTCCAACGAGGAGGTCCAGAGGGACCTTGACAGTGCAGAGGTAAGAAGGAGGTACTGCAATTCAAGAAATATCATTCCAAATCTGGATTTCATACCACTAAGGTACTTCTAAATGTGCTTTCTTGAGTTCACAACAGCTGTTTCTACGCAAGTGTCCTAAATGCAAGTTCTACCTGATTTCTTTTCTAAAGCTTCCCTCTACTGCAGTGATTCTCAACTAGGGGTGATTGTGCCCCCCAGGAGACCATCGACAAGGTCTGGAGGTGGTTTTGGCTGTCAAAATGAGGGGGGCAGTTGCACTCAATCCAGTGGGTGGGGACCATTTGCTACTCAATATTCTAGGATGTATAGGATAGCCCCCTGCCATCCCAACAAGGTCAATAGTGCTAAAGAAACCCTGCCCCAGAGCAAACCTCCTTGAAAATGCAGGCCGTTTACAGTAGACAGAAGCGAGCTCAACTGTGGATTGAAGTAATTATCTTCAAATTTTCTGTCCCAGAAACATCCCAACAGCCTAAAACAAAACCAACTGGGTTTTCAGAAAAAGCATCAAAACAAGTACAGAAAAAGGTACAAGCTTTAGGTAGTAAGAAAGCCTATGGATGCACTTCACTTTTCCCTCCCTCCTTGCCTGGCTTTCCCATCCTCTCGTTTACCTCTTTCCCGTGCTGGAGAATTACGTTCTGATGATAAATTCATCTCAACAAAATTCCTTTACCAGAAGTAAATGCAGAAGCCAGAAGAATTTAGTAAGATGGCCTTTTGCCCATATATAGACATGATGAAAGACCAGGCCACGATTAAATTCTGAGCAGAGTAACATAATTAGCAAATTTATGAATGGGTCTTCTTTTCACGGTTCCACTGTCAGGACTAATTACTTGTATTAATTAGAACTGTCAACACATGAATATGCTTGTTGAGGCTGCTTCCTATGGTAAAATACGGGACTTGTAAATATCAAGACACTTGGAAAGATGCAAAGACTTTCATTTATTAGCAGCTATAAATGATGTGGAGGCACCGGCTGCACAAGGAGCCTTGGGAATTGACTGTAAATAGATTCCTAGTTAATGAATTTGCTGTTTGTTCTTCCTTGCTTAGGCATTAGTCTCTGTGTAGCCTCTGGATGAAGTAGCCAATACATCAATCCTTTGGAAGGACCACTCGAGGATCAGGAGTGTGCACATTACTGAAAGCTGGAAAGCGTAGCCAGCACGGTTAAAGTGGGCAGGAGGGAGCTCCTGTCTCTTCTCTGAGTCGTCAGACCGACTGTAAAATAAGTTTTAAGAACTGGTCAAACGAGAGGGGAAAGACAGCTGGGGGATGAAGAACTGGAGTTGGAAAACCACTTTTAACCCTGTGTGACCCTGGGTAAGCAGACAAGTTACTTAGCCTCTCTGTGCCTTGGTTTTCTCACCTGAAAAATGGGGCTAGTGACTGAGCTTTGTCCAGAGTTGTGGTGAGCTTCCAACGAGGCTGTATGCACACGGGGCTTCGAGCAGCCCCCGGGTGAAGCCTGTACTAGCTCTTATTGTTGTCATAACCGTTGCCATCTGGGATGGTGGCAGAGACAGAAGTGAACACTCCTAGAAGGAGATCCCTGGCGTGACCTGCAGGGTGATGAAGGGCTCTGAAGTCAGATAGGTCTCGTTCATACCTTGACTCTATTACATTTAATTTCTGAGCCTCAACTGTGCCTAACTTGGAAGTTCTTGCGAATAGTAAACAGGGAAAAAAAATGCATGTAATAAACTTGCTCTGCATGGTCCCTAAGAGGCTGGCTAAATGTTAGTGGCTTAAGTGTTCATTACCATTATTACCTTTTGGGAGAAATCTCCAAAATTGAAACGGATGCCAAAAGAAAAGGTTTCGGCAGGTGATCTAGGATAAGTGGAGACAGAAAACATGTGGCAAAGGAGAAAGGAAAGTGAAGTGGCAGGAAGAGGCATTAGAGCGACAGCCCTCTCTGCTGCGTGCCTTTCGTCCCGTCTCAGGTGGCCACCACCACAGCGCCTGGAGCACGGCTTAACTCCCTCGCCACCAAATCCCCATAAATCCCTTAATGATCCTGCTCACTGGTGAAGAGGAGACAGCTGGGATTCCAACTGGGTGGGGCCTGACTGACTGCAAAGCCCAGACCCAGCCCCTATCGAAGTGGGAAAGCAAGGCTGCAAAGGGCTTCGTCAAAGACTGAGGGGTTTACAGATTCTGAGCCCCTTCTGCTTACTTCTTTTCCTTTTTCCCTTTACACATAAAAAATAGTAGTCAGGGACACCTGGGTGGCTCAGTCGTTAAATGTCTGCCTTCGGCTCAGGTCATGAACCCAGGGTCCTGGGATCAAGCACCACAACATCAGGCTCCCTGCTTAGCGGGAAATGTGCTTTTCCCTCTCTCTCTCTGAAAAATAAATACAATCTTAAGAAAATAGTAATCAAATTCTTGATAAGCAAAAGCTTGTTCTGTCTGGTTGGCTAAACTTTACCTGATAACTACCATAAAATACCATAAAATGTGAAACTAGGGTCAATTAATCAAGTCATTTCAACTTTAATCCCCTTAAGTACCAACTTGGCACCAGTCCACAAAAGAGTGAATTATTCTGTGTTTTATTTGACAAGGTCCTTCCAGAGACTCCTATATCTGACAGCGTATATAGATGGCCCGTCTCACCAGTACTACAGGGAGTGTTCCAGAAATCACTGAAGAGTGCATCTGCTAAGGTCTCTCCCAGTTCAAAGATCCTCTATTTCTGTAGCAAGATGTCGATACTACAACTGATTTCTGTTTTATAAACATAAAACTAGACAACTAATAAATATGGTACGTTTGATCCCTAATCTTGTCTTAAAAATCTTGCAATACCTTAAAACCAATCCCGCCAAAAATTTATGGCATCAAAATAATAAATACATTAAAAAAAAATCTAGATGTAGAATGTTCTGGATCATTTCACAAGGATATTTATTAAATACAAAGGAACAGAAAATCCACTGCAGTTTCTCAAGATGTATGAAAAAGCCAGCAGATCCACACTGGTCACTGGAACCTGTTAAAACTTATCTGAAGGATATATCTTCCCACCTCTACTCCAGTTGCTATCACTAATTGCTTTCGAAGCGAAATGGGCACCATTTTGAGGATTAGACAATCCTCTAAGGTAGTGGAGAAGCTTTAGTAATGCTCAGAATGTGCATTATTGCTTGTCAAAGAACTCCGTTTATTTTCTGACTGCATATTATGCTTAAAAATGAACTTGCAGGGGCGCCTAGGTGGTTCAGTGGGTTAAGCCTCTGCCTTCTTTGGCTCAGGTCATGATCTCGGGGTCCTGGGATCGAGCCCCACATGGGGCTCTCTGCTCAGTGGGGAGCCTGCTTCCTCCTCTCTCTCTCTGCCTGCCTCTCTGCCTACTTGTTACCTCTGTCTGTCCAATAAATAAATAAATAAAATTTTTAAAAAGTTATAAATGTTTTTTTAAAAAATGAACTTGCATGATATGGTAGAAATAGCTCCAAGTGGGGAGTGTAATGATGTGGATTCCAGGACAAGCTCCAGGATGGATAAGCCACGAGGCTCTAGCCAATAACAACCTTTTCTCCCAGGGTGCACGTTGCCAAGGTGGTTAGGACCAGGCCATTCCTAATACCCTTACAGACTTAGAACCCCAGGAACCACTATGTTAACAAGAACTCTGTGTGATTCTTGTAAGGCCGAATCACTGCCACAGACCCAACAGATGAACAGTTCTGTAGATTTCCTGGAAGTGTCAGCCGAGCTCTCTCTAAATGGTACAGCTGAGCCGTCAGGTTAGAATTGTCTCTAATTGGTGATCTCGTGAACTGCAAATTCCCTAACCATGAAAAAGCCTGACAATTTCATTCCTCTAAGAAGAAGAAACATGTTAAAAGGCAAAATAATAATACATAGACGCACTATGAGCAATAATCATTAAAATTCCATTCCTCATCAGTAAAATTTACGTTTAGAGAACAAAATAAACAAAAACTAGACATGTTATTTTATCATTTCTTAATTGCACGATTTCCAATAAGAATTGGTACGTGATGTAAGATGGGCTTAATATTTGTTTTTGTTTTGGGGGGTGTTCTTTTTGTCATGGAGACATGTTGAGAAACCATGTACCACCTTTCTTCCCTTTCTTTCCACCCTTTCTTCCATCCTTCATATCCTTCAACATTCCCAACCAGCCTTCTCCCTTCTCTTTCCTAGCGATGGTTTCACAGAAATAAGAGCTAGTCTTGCTGATGCCGTATTACTTTCTTCCCTCCTTACACCCTTCCTCTTTCTCCCACTTGACCAAGTTCTCTGAAGACAGGAAATGTGGTCTTCATCTTCATTTTGGGAGAAGAAGGGAGCTATTTTGCTCCTAGTTGGCACAGTATGGAATTTCCATACATTCTACAAACTATATATGCAGAATTTAGAAATCTAGGTATTATTGAAATGGGTGGTATTATCTGTACTTCCAACTTAAAAAAAAAAAAAAGTGTCCACTGCCTTCTGCTAGAGATCAGTGGGAACCTCTCACCTTGGTCTTCAAGGATCACTCCACCTGAAGACTGGGGGAGCTTACAAAGCAACCGCAGTGCCTGGGCCCACACTGCCATCTCCCTTATACTCCCTTACTCTAACCCCACCGGCTATGGGTCCTGGTTCATAATTTTTTTTTTTAAAGATTTTATTTATTTATTTGACAGAGATCACAAGTAGACAGAGAGGCAGGCAGAGAGAGAGAGAGAGAGAGAGAAGCAGGCTCCCCGCCGAGCAGAGAGCCCGATGCGGGCCTCGATCCCAGGACCCTGAGATCATGACCTGAGCCGAAGGCAGCGGATTAACCCACTGAGCCACCCAGGCGCCCCCCTGGTTCATAATTTTAAAACGGTCTCCTGGTGATTTGAACGAGTGAGCAGCTGAGCGCCACCAAAATCTCTAAACCATCTCCACTAGTTACTTAAATACTAGTCAACTGCATGTTTGGTCTTTCATGAATTATAGTCCTTGGATGCACCCATGGTCACCATTCGCTTACAGAAACACATGGGACAGCAATGGTTATTCTGTTTTCAGAAACCAAGTGAGGTCATTGCAGTTAGGAATATATTCAGTTCTTGCTGTCGGTGAGCTGTACCTTTCAGAAAAGTCTACTCTCTTCTATTCTTAATACTGCCTCTCCTGTCTTTCCACTGAGTTGGAAGATTCCATCTACAGTTAGCGGACTGTGACTTGTGGGTCAGAGAACATTGTGGGATTTCATGTCCCCTGGGCTGTCACACGGATCCAATGGCAGGCCCTGAAAAGACTCAACCATGAAATCTGCTACACACGTTCCCATACAGAGAGCTTCAAGTGGGCCAAGAAGACATGCAGTGACCTCTCCTTGGAAAATGTAATCTGAAACTTTTTGATGAATATTTTACACAACTCTGATTCACTAAAATGTCTATAATTTCATTCCAATAGGGATGGTTATGATTACAAAGAATTCACTAAGCTAGTGAAGTACTGGCAGCATTTCGTGGAATACTATCACTGTTACTATTAATTAAATTGTTATTTATGTATTATTAATTATTATTAATTAAAATATGGTGAGGACAACCCCACCGACACAGTATGAGAGGGTAAATAACAATGCCTGGGTCCACAGAGTCTGCAGCCAAGACTGTCTGGGCTCACGTCGTGGCTCTACCGCTTCCTGGTTGTGCGACCTTGATCGGCCTCCCTTTGGTTTTGTCTCCTCTGAAATGGGTAAATAGTAAGATTCACTTCACTGTTGTTACATTAACACATGTACCTGCACACACATGTACATACATATACTCAAGTCACTTACACTGGTTTCTGGCATGCTAGGACTCACTTAAATTCCATCTCTCCCTCTGGAACCTGATCCCCACACATGGGGGACAGCACAGTGACCTTAAAATCTGTATTTGCTCTTGCTGCTCCCCCACTGAAAACTCCCCCTGGCTTCCACTGTCCCCAGAGTCCCCTACAAAAGCCTTAAACACCAGGTACAGGATCTTTCACAATCGAATTCCCACCCAGTTGGCCAGTTGGGACTCCACCTGAAAAAACAGCTTGCAGTCCCAGACAACTTAGTTTCTCCAACGGGCCACCCTCTCATCTTGGGGTCGTCCACTTTCTCTGCTCCTCTCTTGGTTCAAAGCCTTTACAACTCATCACTTTCAGGGGAAAAACCATAATCCTTAGGTGGGCCATGGGCTGGAACCCACCAACTGAAATTTAGGGTCAATAACCCAGATAACCCCAAACTTGGATATTCTACACGCTTTACTATGAGAAAGGATGCTCACTACCTAAGTGTTCTGCCTGCCTACCTTTGTGACACTTAAGTGACGGCAGGTGTTATGACGTCACTCCTCAGGAGGACGATCCATGAATTCTGGGTCCCAAGTAAATGACGATACCTCTGTCTTCTGGTTGCTGTAGGTGCAATTTTTAAGTTATCTTAATGTTAAGTAGTTGTTTCTCTGTTCATGGAACTGCAAAGAGCAAGGCATGCTTTTTAGAAAATATAAGTCTAGGTGTTTTTAAGGACAGCATTCATTTGATCTCATTACTCTGCAAGTTAATTGACAGGAAGGAATGTTCTAATTGCTCATGAACTCTGAAGATGCCCTCCTTGTATGGTGTCAAGGTCTGAGAGATACAGGGTACGTGGCATCTGTACAAACTGCTGCTACTTTGGGGGACAAAGCATTAGTTTCATGCAGCTAAAAAAAAAACAACACAGATGTTTTTGATTTTGGCTTCAAACAATCTTATCTATAATAGAGTAGAATTTGGTGGGGAGTTATTTTCTCCTCAGGCTAATAAGATGAACCATATTGCTGGTTAAATACTATTTTTCTGGGGCCACATGGTTTTTTACAGCCATTGCTTATGGAAATCATTCTTGGTTCGATTGTAACCTGCCAAAACGGTAGGGGATTTTTAAAAGGCACTTTGAGAAAGGCTCTCCCTGAAGTTCCTTAACATCCACCCACCCTGTCCCTACAGGCAGGACCATTAAAGACCAAAACATAACAGAAACACGCCATCAGCAGAGGCACAGCTCAGGTCCCTTTCTCAAAGCGTCTGAAGAAATCCAGAATTCCACTGAACAGCTATGCCCCCATATCAAGAAGAATGGCCTACATGTTTCTGTGCTATAGAAAACATTAACATGATAATTAGTGAATCACTAGGGTTACCAAGGGCTAGGAAATGTCAACTTGACAACCATCATCTGCCAAAATTATGCTCCAAATGGACCTTGCTGGGCCTGAGTTATCTAAGCCAGGGGCTTACTCCCCTCTGCACCCCCAAATGTCTCACCAAAAAGCGTCCTCTACACAACAGCAAATTACTTGGGGCTTTAAAACTTATCTTTGTCACAGCAGTGTGTGCCAAAAGAAGGGCCCCGTGAACCCCCAGAGACACAGCTTATTTAAAGTTATAATGAAGACAGCGGGTGTTTTATACAGATGTCACTTCTTCTAGAAGACACTTATTAAAGACTGTATCTCCCTTAATGTCGAAGGACTAGCTACATTTTATTTTCTTTCGGCATCACTATAGCCAAAAGCAAACTGTTTCCTTTTAGTCTCACTGAGTTGAAAATTAAAAACTACTGGGCTCTGGGTGGTTTAGGTTGATTATGTAAAGAATTCTAAATGCAGTGATTCACGAGTCAACCCATACTGTTTTCTGGTAACACAAAACTGTATTTTGCAGTAGAAAAATGGTCTTCCATGGAAAGTGCGCCAGACTTCTCCTTTCACTGGTGACCCAAGCCCTGCATTCCAACTACCACAAGAACAGATAGGAAAGGACCACTCTGCATAAAATGTACGAAGCTTTATACTTCATATGCTGTCAGGTAGAATGGAACTGCCAGGTGCCATGGTTCCAAACCTGTGTGCTAAAGCAGCCTCAAACTAGAAGGTTTAGAACCTTAAGAAGGAAACCACTGCAGTAGGCAGGGAGAGCTAGCTGCTGATGGCAGGAGCAGTTGGCCTTCTTGTCCGCAGGGTGTGGATAACTTTAGCCCGGAAGGTTCAGGGTGGAGAGGAGAAGGAAAAGGAAGGGATAAGCAGAAAGGAAAAGGGGAGACAGAAGCTGGAGAGATCCTAGGTCAGACCCTGGGCTCAGTCCAGTCTTCCCCATCACTCACTCTGACTGCCCATCAGTAATCTGCAGAGGCTGGAGGCATGAATGCATGATGTACAGGTGTCTGTGCATTTCTCTGCAGCAACCTGATGCCTTCAATGGAATGCAGCTCGGAGAACATCAGAGAAGAGCATGGCTAATACTGAATATTTTTAGCAATGCATAGATTTACTTTAATAATATTTTTTCCTTTTAAAGTTTTCACATGATTTTGTAGAAATTTTAGAAAATGGAGTTAAGCCAAAACAAGAAAAGAGAAGTCACCATAATCTTATTCTTGAGAAATCAGGATAATGGGCATTTTGTTAAATATTATCCTAATCTTTTTTACAGCACATTTACTGGGTCTATCAAAAATAAATGGGTTTTCACTGAGAATACCACTTGTATCCTTGCTTGTCATTTGATATACCACGAACCTGCTTCTCTGTCTTTTTAATGGCTGAGTAATATTCTACATGATGATTTATTTAATCTGTCCCTTATCATGCCACGATTAGGCCATTTGCAATTTTTCCAAAGCAGATGATTACAATGTAATTTTAATCAGCTTAATATTTATAGTAATCTTCATAACACTGCACAATTTCAGTCCTGTGTTATAACAAAAAATAGATTTAAATAACACAGATGTGACATAAGATTTCTGGTCCCTAATTGAGATTCATGAAGATATATAAATACATATTATGCATGACTTTCACATCTGGCTCTCCGTAACTAAGTGCAACAGAATTTATAAATAGTTCTGGACCCTTGGAGAACTGCCATGTGATGAAACTAGACCACTGTGAAAGCTATTTGTGATTCTATAATAAGTGGAAGCTGACACATGACTCTTGATTTTTCTTACTAGCAACAAAACACAACAAAATGGGTGGAAGACTGTGCACAATTCTGAGCGAGAGGACTTTGAGAGGCAGAACAAAGGGCAGCAGAAATTCTCTTGGGAAAAATTCCCATTCACGAGGAGTGGGAGAAATGTATAACAGCCTGATGTAAAATTCTGATGTCTTAAGCCACACTGAATGTGAGCACATTTATTCTGGTTTTGTTCTGAATCATTTCTCTTCTAAAAGGAAAGCTACTGAACAAAAACAGAGCCCTATTTAAATGAACGATACAAATATCCTTAATTAAAATGCCACTAATGTGCCCATATTAAAAATGCTTTTATGCTCATATGCTATAAATTTTGGTAGAAATCAAATGATAGCCAAGCATATGATTTATGATTGTGTACAGTAATAATTTTTTTTTCTTTTGGCGTGTGTGTTCTATAAGGTACCGGAGATGCAGGCTTCTTGTTAAAGGGTGTTCTTTCCCTACACAAATGATTTATCTTGCTATTTTTGATGCTATCAAGATCTGTTAAAAAACAAACAAACAGGGACGCCTGGGTGGCTCAGTTGGTTGGACGACTGCCTTCGGCTCAGGTCATGATCCCGGAATCCGGGGATCGAGTCCCACATCAGGCTCCCAGCTCCATGGGGAGTCTGCTTCTCCCTCTGACCTTCTTCTAGCTCATGCTCTCTCTCACTGTCTCTCTCTCAAATAAATAAATAAAATCTTTAAAAACAAACAAACAAACAAACAAACAAACAAAAAACCCCAGAATCAAACAAACAAAAGAACTTAGCCAACCATTTATGGACAGGCGAGGACCACAGTAAAAGAAATGTCCTGGTTACTCTAGAAGTAATAGTCTTTCTAAACATAGCCCAGTCTCTTCCAGAGCGGCCACACCCATCTCAGTTCTCGGGATTCTGAATTCAGGAAGATCACAACAGCCAATCTGCTCCCAGAACACAAACAAAACTCCAGCTCAGTTTCCGTCCTGACTCTATGGTGCAGTCTCCACAGTAACTGAAAACTCGGTGGCAGCCTAGAAAGGCTTCTTCTGAACAGGCTCTGTTGGATGATACAAAAGTATCCCAACTAGGAACAGAGAAGTCTGGCCTCCTTGTCTGGTGTTCACCACTTAGAATGTGACCCTGAGCAAATCATTTGACTTCTCTGTGCCACCACTTCACAATTGGAAAGAACAAAGATAATTACAAACGCTTCCTTCCTAGCACAGTGTGGGTATGGGAACTTTCCCAGCACCATGGACAGGCACTTAATTCCTTTCGACTTGGAAAGAATTTCACCAAATCATTTGCGGTGCTTTCTTCCCGGCACCCGTATTATGGGTAGCTGAAAGGATACAACTCAAATGTTATATGGTTTTTCTCTGGGTGGTGGGGTTATGGATTACTTTTGTCTTCTTTTCTTATTTGTATTTTTCACAGTGAATATATATTGCTTTTTATAACTAGAATGACAAACACTGCCCAAATTGCCAAAGATGGTGATAGATGAGCTCAGGTACCCACCACCACCTGTCTCAGGTCCTCAGCACCATCTACTTTGCGACATCTGGAATTCAGGTAGAACTTCCAGAAAAGGAATGGAGTGCTATCCCCTCGATGTCAAAACAAAAGCAGAACCACACAGCAATGACAGCACACACCTTAATAGGTGTTAGCACACAAACATGAGAGCTGCTGTCACTCATCTCCTTCCTCACTCATCTCCCCCTTGCTGGAAGGCTATGTGGACTCTGCCCTTGGTGGCAAGGGAAAGCTGAAAGTCTGTCTGCAGTCAAGTCTGGGGTCTCACGCAGGGGTTCGGCTCTCGGGTGGCTCATGGGAGCCCCAGAAATGTGGGTCCAATCTAGCACCTTGTAGGGAGGTCCTGACTCCCTGACTCCCTAACCTCACACCTGCCTACTTCATACGTGCATCCCCAGGGCAGGACACTGTTGACAGTAACTGAGGCCAAGTTCACAGACATGTGTATAGATGGTGATGGGCTTCTCTGAGTCTGTTTCCTCACTGGGTGAAAGCAGATGTCAGATATGATGACCTCTAAGGTCACACTCAGGGCCAGCATTATCACAGTTACATTTGAAAAATGATGCGGCTTTGTCTCATTCTTCGTCACTGACTTTAAAAGTAATTTAAATAAATTAAGCACAGGATCACAATAACACATCCTGTCCCAAGATTTAAACTGAAGTCATGTGCTTAATATGTTCAATGATGTGGCTCTTTGCAGACACCGAACTCATCACTGGTGTCGTAGTTCAGCTCACAGATGAAGATGGAATATTAAGGTACAGTCACGTAAAATGTTATGCATATGCTTTTGATGTGCAATTATAATGCTTAAAGAGGAATTAGAAAGGCTCAGATAAAAAGAAAATAAAATCCAACTCACTGAAAATATCAACAACTGAGTCTATGTAACAAAGTCTGGGCCTTTAGCTCAAAAAAAAAAAAGACACTGTTTGGTTTTATATTTTAGTATAAATATGTAGGATTAGGAACTTCCTCATACCCTCAGCTGTCTGATTAGTAAGAATGTGAGATCCACTATAATTTTAAAGCACTATTTGATATCTCTTTTCCAAATGAATACATTTTTGTAGAAACAAAAAGTTTCTAAATCAGGCCTAAAATTAGCAGTTTTCTACAATTATTTGACTTTATGAAATACTGAATAAGCATGTCCATTACTTCTGAGATTAAAAATTGTATAGATTGGGCGTCTGGGTGGCTCAGTGGGTTAAGCTGCTGCCTTCGGCTCAGGTCATGATCTCAGGGTCCTGGGATCGAGTCCCGCATCAGGCTCTCTGCTCAGCAAGGAGCCTGCTTCCCTCTCTCTCTCTCTCTCTGCCTGCCTCTCTCTCTGTCTACTTGTGATCTCTCTCTGTCAAATAAATAAATAAAATCTTTAAAAAAAAATTGTATAGATAAGTTGAGTATACAAATCACTGTTATAGTAAACTATAAAATTCCTATGTAATTTAGGAAATGTTGGTTGCTGAAATATTTCATAGATAGGTAAGTAAGGTGATCAATTCATTTTGAAAGTTACTAGGGGCATATGGGTGGCTCAGTTGGTTAAGTGTCCGGCTCTTGATTCTGGCTCAGGCATGATCTCAGGGTGCTGAGTCTAAGCCCTGGACAGGCTCTGTGCTGCCCATGGAGCTTGTTTAAGATTCTCTCTCTGCCCCTCCCCTGCCCTTCTCCCTACTGGTGCTCTCTCTCCATCATGCTCTCCAAAAAAATATTTTAAAAGCTACTCTCTTTCGTGAATCTAATATACTGGTTAGTTGAAGTGAAGTGAGTCACTAAAATCTATTGTTCAGCAAAAAGAATAATATTTTTGGTTTGATAGTACTGAACAGGAGTTATTCCTTTCTGTAGTCTACAATGCTTAACAGTATCTGACACATATGAGAGGCTCAAATGCAGATTTGCTGAGTGACAGAAGGAATGATGAGAGAGCAGCATGAGCGTGCAAGGTAATATTTCTGAAACTGTTAAGATTTGGTAGTCCAAAAGCAGTCTCCAAGTGTGAGGGGCCGGTGGGGGGGGGGGAATGGGTGGGTGGAATTAATTCATTAGTGTTTTGTTTATACTTTTATTGTTCAACCTACTCATTAGCATCTGAATAATGCTTTCAATAAATGGTGATTGTGGGGGGTGGCAGAGGAAAAATTATAAATACACGCGTAATCATTACTGTCAAGTTCCCAAATATGATTAAATTTCATGTATCTTTATTGCTATTTTATTATTCCCGTAACAGCAGGCTATGGTTAATACTTTAAAATTTGGGACCTCAAGAGAAGCTGGCTCCTTTACAATGGGGACCTAAACAGAACCCTGGCCCTCTCATTTCACTGTTTTTCTCCCTGGCTGGGATAGTCACATGTTGTTTCACAGATTTAAAAACTCATACACTTATGTTTCTTTATGTGCACAATTTGACATCTAGACACAGTCTCGAATATCAAACTTCCCTCGGTGAAATGAGTGTCTCCAACACAGGCTAGCAAGTAAGAATCACAATCCAAAGGAAGTGTTCTGCAATGGGACTGCTTTTAGACAATCTGGCAGATGGTACTTTTTCATTACATAGAAACTTTTCCTAGGGGAAAACACACCAATTTACTAAAAAAAAAAAAAAAAAAAAAGTGAAGTGGTCACACAGAATTAGCTGTACATCTCTGTCCTGGCCTCCAGCACCTCTGCAAAGCCGCAGGCAGGCCGTGAACATTTGCATATGTTAAAAACAGCCCCATTATGCTCGCCTGCACTGGGCCAAAGAAGGATCATATAACGGCACAACTGAATAAGATACCGCGTCCTAATCCATGTATGGATCGGGTGAGATGGGCCGTCATTAGCGGGGTGAGTTTCT